>NC_087350.1:122802158-124146801 GCF_030014295.1 Loxodonta africana | reverse complement strand
CTTTTAGCTCAGTAATGAAGTCACTCCTGAGATTCACCCTTCAGCCAAAGATTAGCTAGGCACACAAAACAAAATCAGACTAAAGGGGCACAGCAGCCCGGGGGCAAGGACTAGAAAGCAGGAGGGGACAGGAAAGCTGGAAATAGGGAACCCAAGGTCAAGAAGGGAGAGTGTTGACGTGTCATGGGGTTGCTAACCAATGTCACAAAACAGTATGTGTACTAATTGTTTAATGAGAAGTTAGTTTGTTCTATAAACCTTCATCTAAAGTAGGAAAAACGAAAAATAAAAACAGCTGCAAAGAATTTTTGTCTACTTAGGTGTGGGTGTAGCAATTCTGAAATTATTTTTGTGTGTATTATGTAACTGAGCAGGCCTGGTGACACAGTGGTTAAGTGCTCAGCTGCTAACTGCAAGGTCAGCAGTTCGAACCCACCAGGCACTCCACGGAAGAGAGATGTTTAACAGTTTGCTTCCGTAAAGATTACAGCCTTGGAAACCCTATGAGGCGGGTCTACTCTATTCTATAGGGTTGCTATGAGTCAGAATCTACTCAAAGCCAAAGGGTTTTTTTTGTTTGTTTGTTTTTTGTTATTATATAACTGGGTACATGATTAAGTCTATTGCTATTATTGAGACCTTGGGTTTTCCCTACTGGAGAAAGGAGATACAGATACTGAAGCGGGGAGGAGAAGGTAGTAGCCAGGGTGTTGGAATAGAATTAGAGCTATTAGCATCTATTCATAATGTGCACATATACTTACATGAAGAAAACAAAAATCTTCACAACATCATGATACATGGTGAAGAAATTGAAGTTTTCATACTAACATAGTGGTGAACTTTTCATGATATATTTAAATAGTAATTAGTTTAAATAGGACACTGTTTTCAGTAGCAGGTGCAGGGCAGTGAATTACTAGTATATACCCCTTCTAGCCATGGTCTTCTAGTTCCCACAAAATGATTGGGTGGGACTATGCAAATAGGGTTCTCGTGGCCTACCTGGGGGATTAGACAGCTTGCTAATAATGCAAATGAGATGCATAGAATGCTTGGGGGTGGGACCATGCAAATAAGGTGTATGGAACCCTAACAAGGGTATTGGTCAGTTTTGCCATCCTGCTATGTTTAAAGGCAGCCAGTCCCAGGGGCAGAAGGGGTGACCTTACCACCATCAAGAAGAGCCAGTAGTGGAGCGTGTCCTTTGGACCCATGGTCTCTGTGCTGAGAACCTCCAAGATCCAGAAGACAGAGCTGTAACACTGGAGATGGCACAAGATGGCAGGCAGCACGGCAGAGAAAGAGCAGCGGCAGCACCAGGAGACCAGCACAGGATGGCACGGTGGGTTTCCCGGCCCATGGAGCAAGGTAGCTACAGTGGGCATGCTGACTCACAGAGCCAGAGAGTTGAGCACCGTCGGGCAGGAGGCCTGCTGGCAGAATGAATGCAGGGCAACGGATTGCTTTTGGTCTTATAACTGTGTGAGAAACTTTTAAATTTTGAGGGGCTGGTAGGTCTAATTGGAGAGATTTCAGAACTAAAATAAAGCACTCCATCCAGAACTTAAACTGAGGGTTCTACTTCTACACTCCTGATAATCACTCAGCTTCTGTTAAAGTTTACTGTTTGAAAAACAAAGCTCAGTGGTGCTTGTTACGAGTGTTCCTACAACTGGCCTTAGAAAAGGTTTCATTGAGTTGTTAAAATTAGACCCTAGACATAAACATGTTGTTTTAACTACCTTAGGAAGTTCTCCAGCAAGTGCCTAGGCTAAAAAGCAGTTTATTTACACTTTCCTAACTAACGGTCAGGTCTGTGTCCAAAGATTCCAGTTAAGTTGGCCCAGCTGCAAATATGTCACTAAACTGTCATGTCAAAATTGTTTATACTTTTCATTTTAGAAATATTGCCTTAGTTAAATTATATCAAGCATGAGAGATATGTGTTAGACTCTAAACTGATGTAAAGAAAGTTTCAGTTAATTGCCACCCTTGTTAATCTCACCTCCTTTCCTGCCATTGGTTTGAAGGCAAGTTGTTATCTGTGCTCACTCTACTTTTTAAATATCTCTTTATTTTGCCTGTAAGGCAAAGCATACCACTACAGCCAAACTGAACACATGCTCTCCCAAGGGTAATTCCCTCAATAAATTTAATTTTTTTAATATCAAATTAGAGTGTTGGTTCAGTGACTTCACAAGGACAAACTCTCACCCAACTGATTGGGTCGTTGTTGTTAGGTGCTGTCGAGGTGGTTCCAACTCATAGCGACCCTATGCACAACAGAACGAAACACTGCCTGGTCCTGTGCCATCCTCACAATTGTTGCTATGCTTGAACCCATTGTTGCAGCCACTGTGTCAGTCCATCTCATTGAGGGTCTTCCTTTTTTTCACTGACCCTGTACTTTACCAAGTATGATGTCCTCCAGGGACTGATCCCTCCTGACGACACGTCCAAAGTATATGCGACATAGTCTGTCCATCCTTACTTCTAAGAAGCATCCTGGTTGTACTTCTTTCAAGACAAATTTGTTCGTTCTTTTGGCAGTCCACAGTATATTCAATATTCTTCGCCAACACCACAATTCAAAGGCATCAATTCTTCAGTCTTCCTGATTCATTGTCCAGCTTTCACATGCATATGAGGCGATTGAAAGCACTACGGCTTGGGTCAGGCAGACCTTAGCCCTTAAAATGACATCTTTGCTTTTTAACACTTTAAAGAGATCTTTCGTAGCAGATTTGCCCAGTACAATGCGGCATTTGATTTCTTGACTGCAGCTTTCATGGGTATTGATTGTGAATCCAACTGAAATGAAATCCTTTACAACTTCAGACTTTTCTCCATTTATCACGAACTTGGTCCAGTTGTAAGGATTTATGTTTTCCTTATATTAATGTGTAATCCATACTGAAGGTTGTGGTCTTTGATCACCATCAGTAAGTGCTTCAAGTCCTCTTCACTTCCAGCAAGCAAGGTGGTGTCCTCTGCATGACGCAGGTTGTTAATAAATCTTCCTCCAAAACTAATGCCCTGTTCTTCTTCATATAGCCCAGCTTCTCAGATTATTTGCTCAACATACAGATTGAATAGGTATGGTGAAAAGATACAACCCTGACAGACACCTTTTTTTACTTTAAACCATGCAGTATTCACTTGTTTTGTTTGGGCGACTGCCTCTTGATCCATGTACAGATTCCTCATGAGCACAATTAAGTGTTCCAGAATGCCCATTCTCTGCACTGTTATCCATAGTTTTTTATGATTCACACAGTTGAATGCCTTTGCATAGTCAATAAAACACAGGTAAACATCTTTCTGGTATTCTCTGCTTTCAGCCAGGATCCACCTGACATCACCAATGATATCCCTCGTTCCATGTCCTCTTCTGAATCCAGCTTAAATTTCTGGCAGTTCCTTATCCATATGCTCCTGAAGCTACTTTTGAATACTCTTCAGCCAAATTTTGCTTGCATGTGATATTAATAGTATTGTTAAATAATTTCCACATTCAGTCAGATTACCTTTCTTGGGAATAGGCATAAATATGGATCTCCTCCAATGGGTTGACCAGGTAGCTGTCTTCCAAATTTCTTGGCACAGATGAGTGAGTACTTCTAGTGCTGCATCCATTTGTTGAAACATCTCAATTGATTGGGTGAGACTGTGCTAATAGGGTAATTTTAGCCCACCAAGGGGATTAGTCAGTTTTTCTATCCCAGTGGGCTTAAAATGAGCCAGCCCAGAGGTGGGAGGACCCCACCACCACCAAGAAAGAAAAGCCAGGAGCAGAGAGCACTTCCTTTGAACCCAGGATCCCTGTGCTGAGAATCCCCTGGAACCAGGAAACCGAGAGAGAGTGAGCTGTAACCCTGAAGATGATGAGAAGCGGTGGCAGGACAGACCAGCAGGAGGGCATGCAGTGGGCTTCCCAACTCATGGACGGAAAAGAAAAGCTGAGTGCCTAGGGTACCTCTGGGGACTTACTGTCAGGGGCTAAAGGAACTTTGTAACACTTGTCTGAGCAGGGCAGAGACCTAGGGTATGAGAGAAGTGTGTCTGCAAGCACAGCAGAAAAGAGGCTATCCTGATGGAAGAATTGAATGCTGAGTGTTCGTAAGCCTGAATTGTAACCTGTTACTTCCCTAATAAGCCCCATAATCGTGAGTATTGTCTGTGAGTTCTGTGTGGCCACTGCAATGAATTATCGAACCCAGCAGATGAGTAGGGAATGACATGTGAGGGCTGGTTGGTATCAGAATTGGTAAGACGGCAGAGAGAGGAGGTATGTCTGATCTCCACCTCATGGGACTCAGCCTTGAGCTGTTGATCTTGATTCTTCTTCGCCCTTCTGAACTGAGAAGTCAGACACTGGCCCTATACTGCTTTTACGGTGGGGTACCTCTGGGCACTTGGTGGAGCTAAAACGCTATAACACTTACCCAAACAGGGCAGAGGACAGGCCCAAGTGGAGCCAGAGGCCAGGCTGAGGGGCCAAGGGACAGGCCTGCCTGAGGGCACAGCTGAAAAGAAGCTGTCCTCATCGAAGAAATATATCATGAGTCATTCCTGATCCTGAGTTGTAACCTGTTACTTCCCTAATAAACTCATAACTGTGAATATACTATGAGTTCTGTGGGGCCACTGCAATGACTTACCAAACCCAGCAGAGAAGTAAAGAGTGCCACGGGAAGGACGGCTAGCATCAGAATTGGTAAAAAGATTGGAGGGTAGAGGTATGTCTGACTTCCACCTCACAGAATCAGCCTGGGGCTGATGTTGGTCTTGAATCTCTCTCCTCCCCCTCGTGAGGTTCGAGGAGGACTGACAACACTAGACCATTTAGGCAGCAGGGTTTTGTGCACCCTACTTATGCCATTGTGCGGCAACGCACACTTTGGGAACATCTATATAAACTTGGGATAACTACTTGATGTTTACTTGCTTTGATAATATTTTACTCAAAGTAATTTTTTGACACACATGGATTTGGCATCCCATGAAGCCTCTCAACCCGGCAGCTGCCTGTATAGCTTGCCCCTTAATCCGGCACTGTCCAACAACCGATTTGCCTCTCAGTCCTTAAGGGAGATGTCCCCACAAACGCAGGAATGTCAGAACACTGCCAACACACACTCACAAAGAGAACTGAACACACTCACAAAGAGAACTAGGTGGAGAAGTTTTACCTTGTGCCTTCACCCTGACCCTACAACCCTGGCCCTAATCCTAACTCTAAAACCCTAACCCTGGTATTGACCCTCTCCTTGACATGGCCTGACCCTAACCCTAACCCTCTGGGAACCCTCCCGTTGTCAGAGGATCTATGCTCTGCTGTGTCCAGCTTCAAACACTGTACCTTCCCTCTCTGGCCCCTGCCTCCTTGCTGGCTTCACTCAGTGGAAACTGGTAAAGTTAGGTCTGCAGTGATGTGCGTTCCTTCCAGCCCTGATGCACATTTTGCTAGGCACACGATTGACAGCACACTTCCCACCAGAGCGCTTCAAGGAGATGCTGTGTCACGAGCCCATCAGACGTGTCCATCCCTGCTGATGACTTTCCAGTACAGGAGCTGCTGGCCTCAGGGCAGATCATCTCCTCCAGTGGGCTTGCTTCCCTCTGCACCAGCGGCTGTGGAGCCCACTCCACCTCGCGGCCACCCACGTGTGTCCGAGCAGAACTGACCTCCGGAGTCTTCAGTGACTGATTTTTCAGAAGAATCACCAGATCTTTCTTCCAAGGCGCCTCTGGGTGGAGCTGACTGCCAGTCTTTCGGTTAGCAGCTGAGCACTTTACCATTTGCACTACCCAGGAGCTCCCGACTTCCCTCAGGGGGTTGGGGCGAGGGGGGGGGTGGTCCACACAAAGCTCTGTGCAGACCATGCCTGTTTCTGTTGAAACTGAATGTGTAAATCTTCCCCGTTGGCTTTATTGATCAAGGCCAAAATCACGAGAATCAATCAGTGCAGTGGTGGATGACACACTCTCAAGAGGGGTGGAGGGGGGCCACGTTAACATTAATGTCCACACCGTAAGTGGTAACATGTCTCCCTTTCGGTTCCCGACTTCCTCATCTGTTGAAGTCAGCATCTCCAGAACAGGCGGTTACAGTAGAGTTCCACACTGAAGTCTGACACAGGAAAAAAAAGGAAGCCTGAAAGCTCTGCCTGCCTGTTAGGGCCAGGATACCAACTTGCTGGTGGTATCGTAGCGGAAAAACTATCTGCATACGGTCACATGCTGGGCACAAAGGCGCAACAGAGAGGGGTGGCGCTGAGCCAGGTGTGGGGTTTCAGGGATGCTTGTTCATGCAAATACTGTGGGAGACACAGAACTAAGGTGCAAACCGAGGGTATGGGGTGGAACTGCAGCTGTGGGTGATGTTTAGAGGATGCTTGGGGCCCAGGTGTGGCAAGTGAACTTAGGTTGCCACTCAAAAACATCAATGGTCGGGGTGGGCCAGGTGTGGATGCCTCACAGGCACAGGTGCTGACTCCACAGGGACCACCTGTTCACCTGGATGGGCGACCGCCCAGCCTCCTCCCAACCCAGCCCTGCCTCCTGTCGCCTGTGCGGGGCACCCACCTGGGATGGAGGCACCCGCTTGGGAGGGCAGTGGCCCGAGGGGCGGCTGCGCAGGGCCTCCTGGGTCGGCTCGGCACCGAGGTCTGGTGAGGCTGGGCGGTATCCCCTCACCTGGGTCCCATAGTAGGGACGGCCTGTTCCCGCGGCGGTTCTGGCTCTGCGTTATCGCCCAGGTTCTCACGGAGTGGACACGAGAGGGGCAACCCTGCGCTTGGGGTCCCCGGTGGCACACGGCCATGTCCCGAGCGGCTTCACCGAACGGCACCCCAGAGCGCCTTCCGGGAGTGCAGGATGTTAGACCTCCTGCCCCGCAGCCGGGGGTAGAGTTCTCCCCACCGGTCACCTAGGCCACCTGCAGCTCAGTACGCGTCTGCACAGGGAGACAGTGAGGCTGGGGGCTGCAGTGGGCTCCAAGGCCCCTTGGCATGGGGTCTCCATGGTCAGAGCCCGTGCGCAGGGTCCGCAGGGAGGGGCGGGCGGGGTCGGAGGTTGAGAGTCCGCGCGGGGTTCCAGGACATCATTTGTAACAGCCAGAACTGGAAGCAAAAATAAACCACCCACCTGGTGAGCGGATAGGAGGAGGATGCCATCTAGTCAAGGGTTGCTTCTCAGCCACAAAAGGAGGACACTACTGACACGTGCTCCACGCAAAGACTTGGGCAGTATGGCTCCATTTATGTAAATATCCTTAGGTGCCGTGGAGCTGGTTTGACTCTTAGCAGCCCTGGGTACAACAGAACCACTGCCCTTCCTGCACCATCCTCACAATCATTGCTGTGTTGGAGCCCGTTGTTGCAGCCACTATGTCAATCCATCTCCTCCAGGGTCTTCCTCTTTTTAGCTGACCCTCTACTTTACCAAGCATGATGTCCTTCTCCAGGGACTAGTGCCTCCTAATAACATACTCTAAGTAGGGAAACAATCTCACCATCCTCACTTCTAAGGAGCATTCTGGCTGTACCTCTTCCAAGACAGATTTGTTTGTAGAAAAAGTACAATGTACAGGTGGAAAGCAGGCTAGCCGTTGCCTTGGGCTGTGGCAGGCACAGGTACTAACAGCAAAGGGGCAGGAGAGACTTCGTGGGAGGGCGGGGGTGGAAATGTTTCAAAATGAGATCTTGGTAATAGTTGTACAATTCTATAAAAGTACTGAAAATCATTGATTTGTATACTTACAATGGGTGAATTTTAAATTACATCTCAATAAAGGTGTAAAAGTATTAATGGACAATACGACACAGAGACAGAGCTCAACTAAGTGAGTCACTAACGCCTCTGATTACAAGCCGCCATCAGCCCAGACTGCTCGGATATTACACTCCTCGCCAACCTCTGTGCATTTTAAAACTCCATTCCATAATTGGAGCACAGCAACAACATGGCACAAAAGCATACAGGAGTCATTCTGCCTAGAGCAGGTACAGTGAGCTTATAGGCTTCCTTTAAACTTCCCCTGGCCTGGTGAGGAAGCAGGTCGGAGTCCAGGCCAGAAGAGGCCCAGCTTTCTCCATCTCTTCCACGTGGTGGTCCACTGAGCCCTCTGCATAAAATCACACGCTGGGCACAGAGGCAGGGCTGAGAGGGGCCGTGGGCAGAGTGGGGCGGGGACCGAGGGGGCAGGAGCTGTGGGTAGAAAGGGGGCCCAGGCGGCAATGGGGTGCCAGAAGACCAGCGAGGAGGTGAGGGCGCAAAGGGGAGGTGGAGCAGGCTGAGTCAGGTGTGGGGTTTCAGGGGAGTTTGTTCATGCAAGTGCTGAGTGGGGGGCAAAAAGGACGAGAGAGCGGGGGCAAGGTGGTGTGAAACACAGAACCAAGGTGCAAAGCAAGGAAGTGGCAGTGGTGGTCAAAATTTTAGGGACACCGGGGGACCTAGGTGTGGCTAGTGAGCCCAGGCTGACCCTCAAAGACACCAGTGGACTGGGGGGACCAAAGGAGGGCTGGACAGGAGGCGCTGGCCGTCTCCATGTCCTGAGCCACCTCTAGACACCGGTAATGACTCCTCAGGGTCCACCTGCTCACCTAGTGGGCGCCCCACCCCCCCCCGCCACCCATCCGCAGGTCAGTTCCGGATATTGCTAAAATTGTGATATTTTACTCCTCATAGATTGTTTTTTAAAGTACATTTCATTAAAGTGTCATTAATCCTGACCACTGAGTTTCCAGGCACCCCTTAAATATCTCCTCATTCACCCCAACCAGGCCCTGGTGAGGTGGCTGGTGTATGGAGCCCACAGGTCAGGGTCCCTGGGCCCCTCCACTCTCCGCCTGTGTCCTCCCTCCAGATTGTTCTAACACTCAACAGACTTTCGAATATTGAGCTCCTGCATTACTTCTTGTCTCCTCTGGTCCATCGAGGCACTGGGTGGTGACTCCACTTGGGTTTCAGCTTCCAGAACTGAATTTCAGCCGACTTGGTTGGTCCCCAAGGTGGGAACTGGGTGGGCTCAGCCAGGTTGGACCTGAGCACGGGAGCAGGAGATTTCCTTCCTGCAGGGCCCACCACCCCAGGGAGGGGACCCGCGGCCGCTTCAGGACCAAACCGGCACCGAGTCAACAGTGGCGAAAACGCTCACTTTTCACCACACAGACTACAGAAGACCGAGCTCCGGTACTGCTTCTACCACTTTTCCCCAATAGCGAGTACAGAAGCGTGAATTTTCTAGGCTGTTTCCATGTGTTGTGTTCTTTGCTTTCTCATATATTTAAGCAAGACTTATGCAAACGGTTTGCACTCGACTACTGGCCTAAAGGTTGGCTGTTCAAACCCACCCTGAAGCACAGAGAAGAAAGGCCTGCAGATCTGCTCCCATAAAGAGTCACCCTTTGCCAAGAAAACCCTACGGAGCAGAGTTCTACTCTATAACACATGGGGTCGCTGTGAGTCGGAATCCACTGGACAGAAACTGGTTTGGGTTTTTTCGTTTTTTTTTTTTTACAAAAGTATCCAACCATTCCTTCATGGTTTTGGTGGTGACTTTTGGTGGGCTGAAATCATAGCATGTTCTAGTATTTTTTTTTTTTTTTTTTTTTTTTTACTGATTCAACATGATTTCTGGGGAGAAACTCCATAGATTCAGAGAAGGGGAAGCACCTATACGATCATAAAACAAGTTTACAAAATATTGGGACCGTCTAGTCAAGTCAGCTGGGTACACAGCCAGTACCACATTCTATCTAGAAACTCAAGAAGAAATCGAGCATGGGTGTCCTTATATACCTGCTTTTGTTAAAATTTTTAATGGTTATTTGTTCCTACAATGTTAAAGTAGCTACACAAAAATTGAAAACTTTAAAAGTAGATGTATTAAAAGTCACATTATTTTAAATTTATAAATAAAAAATTCTTGTTTTATTCCAAACCATCATTTCTTATCATTTTACTTCCCTGGCTTTGTGGTTGTTGTTGTTAGTTGCCACTGAGTCAGCTTCTACTCACAGCAGCCCCATGTGTGCAGAATAGAACGGCTCCACAGGGTTCTCCAGGCTGCCACCTTTCAGATGCAGATCTCCAGGCCTGTCTTCCAAACAGGCTATGGGTAGATTTGAACCACCAACTTTTTACCTAGTAATTGAGTGCTTAACTGTCTGCACTACCCAGCGTCTCCTAGGAAGCCAACTCATTGATAATATTTTATAAATATACTTCTTAGCTTAACTCATTTCAAATGACAATATTGGCATGTTTGACATTTTCTCATGACACAGTAACGATCTTAAATAATTTTAAATAGCTTCAGCTTTTTTTTTTTTTTTTGAAATGTCTTTTACAGGACACCACTGTGACTGGTGTTGTTAAAATAAATAAATAATAAGCAAATAAACAAATAATGTTACTTGCGAACATTGTGTAAGATTGTACCAAGGAGAATTCCCAAAAAGTCAGGAAGGTGGTTTTTTAACATCACCTGTTACCTGCTGCCTGAAACCATTAAAGATGAAATATCTACAGGACTTAAATTGTCAGAATATTTAAAAGCCAAGAGCCAAGACAGTGGCTGCTTTTGTAAATCAGATGTATTAATTGAAAGTAATTTTTCTCCTGTAAAAATTTAAATCTGAAGGTACTTAGTTTAGTTTTATACATCTTCATTTCAAAGGTGAACTTAGGATGTCTCTAGCATCCTTTCTGGGGCATGTTATATGCCTCTTTCCCATAATAATTGATACTTTCATCCAACAATTCAAGTATTTTACATAGCTTTCCTGTTTCTTTTCAAATATATTCATACGTTTTGTTAAAGTTTTCTATTCATCTAACATACTTTAAAAAAACTTTTTGTCATTCACTGTAAGAAAGGGGTTAGGCCTTCTAATAATGGTGCAGCTTTATTTCTTTTCAGGGTTCTTCCTTGGAGAGCTTCCTTAATTACTCCCACTTGGTTTAAAGTATTGTCCCACAAGTGTCAATTTGCAACAAGTGTCAGTTTGTGAGAAGTGCCTTGATTCCATTTAATCTGCTTCACAGAAGGGAACAAAAGGGAAAATCCCTGCTTGTTATAACCCCCAAGCACTTCTCCACCTGGAAATTCCCTGACCCGGGCCTGGTCATGTCTCTGGCCCTGAACTTGACCCTGGCCATGGTCCAAACTTGACTCTGGCCCTAAACCTGGCCCTGGTCATGCTCTCCGGATGCTCTGGAAAGTTGATAATGTTCTGTTTCCTGTGAGTGCTGGCTACCAGGTGTGCTCCCTTTGGATGATTCAAGGAGCTATATACTGTTACCATTTCTACACTTTTATGTATGTATGAGTGCTTAGTACACAAATCCAATAAATTGATTATAAACTTTTTTATGGTTAGTCCCAAGGCCAGATAACATAGTGGTTGGTACAAGACTATGGAATTACAGGGTCTAGATTCAAACCCTGGCTCTAATCGCCTCTTCTCTCAGAGATCTTGGCCAAGTTACCAAACCTCTGAGCTTCAGTTTCTTCAGCTGTAAAATAGGGTTAATTATGTTCCCTCTCTCACGGTTGTTGAGAGAGTGAAGTCCTTTCTGGCACACACCAAGAACTCGATACATCATAACTCTTGTGGCTGTTTTTCTTGTTCTCTCTCTGTCGTCTAACGAGATAGGAGACAATGGCCTGTGACAGAGGAAGGGGAAGGATGAAGATCAAGTCAAGAGACATTTTCAAGGTGAGGGGTGAGGGAGAAAGGTCAGAGATGATACTGAGGTGCAGAAGAAAAAGTCCAAAGACCTGAATTTCCTGCCTCCACTCCCTGTCTTGGCCTCCTGTCCATCTGTAAACATGGGAGGTGGACTAACCTGGTAGTCTAGCTGGTTAGTCCTTCCAGCTATGATACTGTAGTGTTGGGAGGGCAATGGCAATGCCATTCAAAAGCCAAATACGTGTTTCCCAGTTTGATCCAAACTCAACACTAAGGCCTAGAAATGTGGGAGTAAGAGGAGGAAATTCTCAATGGTGAGATTATGAATCATTTCTATAATTTTCATTGCACTTTTTTTAGTTTTTTAATTTTCCACTATAATGTGACAACAATCAGAATAAAATACCATACATGCTATGTCGATACCTATAAAACCAAACCCAAATCCACTGCCATTGCATTGATTCTGACTTGTAGCAACCCTACAGAACAGAGTAGAACTGCCCCATAGGGTTTCCAAGGAGCGGCTGGTGGATTTGAACTGCCAACCTTTTGGATAGCAGGTAAACGCTTAACCACTGCGCCACCAAGTCTTCATGCATACATATGTATCTACATAATTATAAAAAAGAAAAGAAACCCTAAAATTACAATGTGTCAGCAACTGGGACCCAGAAAGCATCTTGGCAGGAAAAACTCCATTTCTTATGTACAAGGACCAACCCAGTAAGGTGCCCTGGGAGGGCTTGAGGGTGTCTCTCTCACAGAGGATATTGGTGACCGCAATTAATTGCTAGACATTTGTTATTTTTAACTGTAATTTTAACCCTCCCCCTCAGCTCCATAGGCTTTTGCTTTTCCAGCTGAAACCATTCTAATCTTTTGTGGCAATGTTTTACCTTGTAAGTAAAACCCAGGTCAAAAGAATGAGAATGAAAGGTTTTCCAACTCATTGTTCCTTTATTTCTGAGATTAGACTAGATGAAATGATCACTTATCTAGGATTTCCGATTTTCCTAGATTCATACTTCATACATTCCACATTCCGATTGTTAATGGATGCTTGCAACTGCTTCCTCTCATTTTGAGTCGTGCCACATCAGCAAACGAAGATCATGAAAGCTTGACTCCATCCATGTTCTTAAGGTCGACTCTACTCTGAGGAGGCAGCTCTTTCCCAGTTGTATTCTGAGTGCCTTCCACCTGAGGGGCTCATCTCCCGGCACTGTATCAGACAATGTTCCACTGCTGTTCGTAAGGTTTTGATTAGCCAATTTTTTCAGAAATAGACTGCCAGGTCCTTCTTCCTAGTCTGCCTTAGTTGGAAGCTCAGCTAAAACCTGTCCACCGTGGGCGACCCTGCTGGTATTTGAATTCCAGTGGTATAGCCAGCATCACAGCAACACACAAGCCCCCACCATAAGACAAACTGATAGACAGGTGGTGGAATTTTAACATTAAGTAAGATAAAATTAAATTTTGAATTAAATATAAAGTAACTATAAATTATGTATTAAATAACATTAATAAAATAAAATTAAATATTAAAATAGTAAATGTAATCAATTGTAAATTATTAAATAAAATGTTATTTTTGTCTATGTATTTATTCTTTATTCTGTTGTTTTATTGGTTTGATTGGCCAAATCACTGTTATTTATTTATTTATTGTTTTAATAAGGTAGCCCTGGTTTTACAAAGGTAAGGGCTCAGCTGTTAATCTGAATTTCAACCCTGTCATCAAATCTAATCAAATCCCAACTCCACCCCCAAACAGGAATCTGAACCATTCTCTGACTCCATTTGCAAGTGTAACCAGAACCCTGATTCACATTTTAATCTGAACCCTGAACAGGTGTCATCATACCTTACTCCTAAACTGCACTCTAACCCAGACTCAAACCAAAGCCCCAATTCTTCACACCTACCCTCAACCTACATTTTCAGTGCTTACCTGGGCTAACCCTTAGTTCAGCTCTTAATACAAATTTGTAACCCCTAATCCCAACCTCACCCCCAAACCTAACCATAACCTATTTCTCCTGACCCTTAAATCTAACTTCTAAACTCTAAGCCTGACCCAAATATTTATAATCATCCCAGACCTCACCCAACTCCTACATGACCCCAACCTTAACCAAACATCAGCTGTAATTCTACCTTCAAGCCCAATCCAATCTCCAGCCACTACCCCAATGAGGCATTATTCAGGTTTATTAAATGTCAACACTAATCCTAGCCCCGGTTCTCAACTTGATCCCACTCTTGTGGTGTAAACAGGACCCAAAGGCAAGTTTCTAGAAGTTCTACTTTTCCACCAACCTCCCAGTGAGCCCCACTCCTGCCTGCATGACCCACCGAGATGGTGACATCCTTGCAGTTGCTGCCCACCTCAAGAGTCCCCACCCCTGACACATAGCACCCAGCAGCCTGGTGAGGTTTTTGTTTTTTATTTTTTGCTAAGTTTTTATTTTAATCGAAGGACTTTGCTTCATACAAAATGTCATTGTAGAAACAATAGTGGAATCCAAAGTTTGGCTGATAAATATCACTCAGGCAGCAAACTAGTCAATCACAGAATTTTTTTTTAAGTAAGTCCCAGTTGTGTTGCATGGTTGCGACTTCTCTTTTTTTAAACACTGTTCTTAAATATAAAGTTTTGCAACAAACTTTCAATTTATATCAAATATAATTAAAAATTAACAAATAAGGAGTACATTGTATCAAAAGTACGAAGATATATATTTCCATGCACATATGTGTATGTATGTATATATGTATATATTTTACATGCACACAGAACTTGTTTGAACGACAGCCACTGCTTGACTGATTCCAGATGCAGGGAACTGGTTGATGCATTTCAAATTTGGCAACTCACTATGGGATTTCAGGGGAACCATGGCAGCTCCAGAAGAGACAGAAACAAAACCCAAAGTCGGGGAAACAGAGGGAACAACTCCTCTCCCCTTCTCCATGTAGTTTCACCAATTCTGATACCCTTATGGATCCAGACAAGCCCATGAGGCTGTGTGGGTCTCACCCGACACGGCCTGGCAAAGTGGCTGTGGTTCTGCACAGAATGGTTATGTCCAACACCCAAGATTACATGGGGGGGAGGGGAAGAGGCTGTAAGTCAGCATCAAAACACACACCCTTCTACTCTGCAGTATGAGCAAGAGATCACATGCAAGTCTGGGCCCTGCGTAGTTTTATCCTATTGGAATGAAATATCCTGCTATCGTCAAAGTTTCAGATGTTGTGCCTTCCCATAGGAACATCTATAAAAAGGTTTAGTCGCAATCGTGCTGAATGGGTAGCAGCCTCAAGTGTTATTTCTACTGAATGCATGTGTCTTTTGTTGTGTAGCCCTACGTATTTCATGGTGTCTGCCCACTTGAACACACCCTTTACATTCCTGAGTACACACACACACACACACACACATACCCCACACACACCACACACATTTCTTTAAGGAGAACCATGGGGTAAAAGCCAATAGAAATATTAAAATCCTCCAACAGAGAGATGGCCTGAAATTTCAAAGGGTGGAGGGCACACGAAACTCTCCCAGTCCTAATGCCCCAGATCTCCATGGCAGGAGGGGTTCTGAGTGTCTCACCACATCGCACACCACCCCAAACACAGTCTCTCCCTTGGAGAGGGGCCTAGAGGTTGGCTGTGTGTGAGATCAGTGACTTTCCCTCCCTGCCTGCTGTCTTGTGTTTGTGTCCTGAGCCTCAGCCACTGGAGTCACTCCTTAACAAATGGCTTCCTTGCAGCTCCCCAACTGCCCTTGCCCTGCTTAGCAGACCCTCCAGCCCCAACTCAAGGCCCCGTCCTGTAGCCTCTGAAAGGGATGTGTGCTCACACACTCTTTCACCCACACAGGCTCTTATCCCTGAGAACTGGACACAGACGGTGGAGACACCCTCACGCTCGCCACACTTGGCTCACCCTGGTGGCTGGTGGGCCTGTAGCCCCCCTGAACACCCACCCACTTCTGGGAATAGAGCGTGGGGACATGCTGCCTCGTCTCCATTGACACATGCCCACCGAGGCCACCTGGAGTTCTCACTGACGTCAGTGTTAACGCTCCCGTGACCTGCAGGGCAGGGAGCCTTGTGGGGAGTCAGCTCAGGCACTTGTCTCAGCAGCAGGAAGGGGGGTCAACCCTGTGGGACCCACCTGACCCTGACAGTCTCCACAGGAGACCTCCTCCCACAAGTCATAGAAACACACAAGGAAAGTTAAGGTCTTTCTATTGGTTTGATGTTTTTAATTTTGTTACCATTCCCTTCCCCATTTTTCTGGTTTTCTATTTTTTCTAAATCAAGAACATAGAAATGACAAAAGTGTGATGGGTCTTGTGATTATAAACCACAGTCAACAGCGAGAGTATTCTCCAGAGTTGGTCCCTGTTGGGCTGGCCACCCTGGTGTGTCCGAGCCGTCTCTCCAGGCACCACTCAGGGCATCGTCCGCCCTCCGGCTGTGCCCTCGGGGAGGCCTCATGCCTCATCAGCCCTTCCTGCTCAGTGAGCCTGGACGGTGGCATATGGGCCGGGGCCACACACCTCTCAAAGGGCATTTCTGGCCCAGGACGGCCTTCCTCCCGGTCTGGCCTGGCTGCCCACACACCGGCCTGCGTGGATGATAAAACTCATCAGCTGGAGTGCATGGCGCTGCGGGGCGTGCGGGCTGGGGTTCAGGCCCGCTAGCACCAGTCGTCTTGGTCGGGGTGGTGGTAGCTGTGCCGTGCCCGGCCGCCTGGTGTGGGGCCCACGCTGAGCCCCAGCGTGCAGTGGTAGCCATTGGGCACACGGCGGAGGGGATGTGGCTGGGAGGTCATCGAGGACACGTAGGAAGTCCTGGAGGAGCGGCCCGAGTTGGTGGCCGCGGCCTCCTCGAAGGTGAGCGTGTCTTCCGGCGGGGGCCGGGAGGCCTCGCTGTCCAGGCGCTGCCCCAGATATGGGTCGGAGCCAATTCGAGAGCTGGGTGCCAGTGGCTGGCTGAGGGGGTCTCTCTGGAGCAGTGTGTTGTGCTCGGAGAGGCCTCGGCTGAGCCGGCCAGGGGAGAAGGCAGGGAGGCTGGTCTGGACCCCGGCGAAGTGAATGGGTGAGGAGTTGGCAGTCTTGTAGGTGATGCTGGGTCGGGGGGTCAGGGGGGTCTGGGGGAGCTGCCTCCGCCCACCTCGGCCTGGGGTGCTAGCACCAGATGTTGACAGCAAGGGGCTCCCATTAACTGAACCACTACCCTACATGGAAAGGGAACAAACAGACGCAGGCATGTGGTACATGGAAGGTGAGGGGAGGAGCAGGGGCAGGGGGCAGAGGGAGGAGTCGGGGGCAGAGGGAGGGTTCGGTCGAGTGGGACAGGTGAGGAAGGCAGGAGGGGAGGGTGTGGAGCTGGGAGCCAGCCCCATGAGGGGTGGAAGGCAGCTGGAGTCAGGCCCAGGGAGTAGGTCAGGGAGGGGAGCAGATGCTGGAATAGGGACAGGCACAGGCATAGGCCCAGAGTGGACCAACCAAGGGCCAGACCACCAGGGCAGGGAAGGATGAAGAAGCAGTCAGAGACATAGGTGAGTCCCGGAGCCCAGGTCTGCTGGTGGATGAGGACCCACAGAGCTGTCCCAGGAGAGCAAGCACGGGGAAACATGGGCAGATGGATACAGAGGGGTCTGAGGGATGCAGACTCCCGAGCTCTAGGCCCTGGGTTTGAGGTGTGGCTGGGGTAGGAAACATGAGGGGCTCTTACACCCTGTCTTACCTGTCTGTGAGGCCCTGGCTCCGGTGCGGCGGTGGGTGATGTGGGTTGGCTGCCAAGCGGGGGCCTGGGTGGTGCAGGCTCACGGCTGCCAAAGCGGTCGCAGGAGTAGAAGCGCTGCTTCTCTGAGGATGAGGAGGAATGCTGCCTGCGCTCCTGTGAGCGGCCTCGCTCCTGCCTTCGCTCCCGGCTGGGCGCTGCTGAGCTGCCCAGGGCTGCGGGGTGGGGGTGAGGGTCAGCACGGGGAGGGGGGCGTCAGCACGGGGGAGGGTCAGCACGAGGGGGAGGTCAGGACGGGAGGAAGTCAGCATGGGGGGGTCAGCATGACGGGGAGGTCAGTACAGGGTGGGAGGTCAGCACAGGGAGGGGGAGGTCAGCACGGGGGGAAGTCAGTATGGTGGGTCAGCATGGGGGGGAGGTCAGTACGGGGTGGGAGGTCAGCACAAGGAGGGGGAGGTCAGCATAGGGGTTCACCACAGGGAGGGGAGATCAGCACAGGGAAGGGGAGGTCAGCACGGGGTGGAGGTCAGCATGGGGCAGGGGGAAGTCAGCATATGGGGGAGGTCAGCACAGGGGTCATCATGGGGGGGTCAGCACAGGGAGGGGAGATCAGCACAGGGTGGAGGTCAGCGGGGGTGGAAGTCAGCACGGGGGGGTTGGCACGGGGGGGAGGTCAGCATGGGGGGGAGGTCAGCATGGGGGGGGAGGTCAGCACAGGGGGAAGTCAGCATGGTGGGTCAGCACAGGGGGAAGTCAGTACCGGGTGGGAGGTCAGCATGGGGGGTCAGCAAGGGGGTCAGCACAGGGAGGGGAGATCAGCACAGGGAAGGGGAAGTCAGCATGAGGTGGAGGTCAGCACGGAGCGGGGGGAGGTCAGCATATGGGGGAGGTCAGCACGGAGGGGGAGGTCAGCACGGGCAGTATGTCAGCATGGGCGGGAGGTCAGCACAAGGAGGGGGAAGTCAGCACGGGGAGGAGGTCAGCACGGGGTGGGGGGAAGTCAGCACAGGGAGGGGAGGTCAGCACAAGTGCCCCAGGGCAGGCAGAGGTTGTCCCAGGCCCCAGGCCCACAGACCCTTCCCCAGGACAGACCCCGTGCTGGTTGCCTCACTTGGGCCCTCCTGCTGGTCCCCAGACCTGGGATGTGGCTCAGCCTCAGGGCTCCAGCTAGTGCCGGGGCTTGTTTATAGCTGCTTGAATCCCCCACCCCAGATAGATGTCAGGGTGCCACACACCGCCATCTGTGTCCGCTGGCAGGCTGGGCCCCTTGTCCAGGGACTTCTGCTTCCTCTCCCGGCGGCGGTGGCAGCGGTGGTGGTGGTGGTGTGTAGCCTGGCTCGCTGGGGCTCGCTCCAGAGCAGCATTGCAGAGTGGGACCCCAGGGGGGCGCTGGGGGGCCAGGGTGGAGATGGAGCGCTTCATGGGGCTGGAGTCTGGGGCGGGCTGCAGGCAGGACACAGCAGGGCCAGCAGAGCTGTGAGCAGGTCCGGGCAGGACAGAAGGACAAGGCCAGACCACAGGGCCTTGTCCAGCCTGCCCTCCTGTCCTCTCCTTGGGGCCAGCTCGGGGCGGGGGGGCTTGGGTGGGAATGGGTCCTCTGTCTGCCAGTGCTGAGAAGGGAAGGGCACAACTCCAGGTGTGTGTGAGCAGCTCCCAGACAGACAGGAAGAAAGGTGGATGTGGCCAAAGAGGAAAAGGAGGAGAGGAGGGAGGGAGAGTAAGCACAAGGTGAGCACAGCCTCCTCAAGGCTGTAGCCGTAACCCCAGGAAGCCCAAAGCAACCAGAAGTCAGAAATGGAGGCAGGATGGGCGGATGCAGAGGAAAAGGGCCCTGAGGTCACAAAACTGGCAGGGGGTGGGAGCAGACGGTAAAGTCATGTCGTCGGCTAGGGGCGGGGCTGGGCACAGTGTCCCAGGATGCCAGAACAGGGCAGGACCATGGGCCGAGGTGCATGCATACCTCTGGAATGGCTCGACACCTCCAGGATGCCTGGCAGGTGACAGAGGCCCTGCTCCACAGCAGGGGATGGGCCACTGCCTGTGCCCAGGTGGTGTTCCCCCCATCCATGACCTGGATCCCGCAACCACACACCTGTGTCTCAGCTGCAAGGCGGGGCATGGAGGCTGCTCGCCCTTGACTCTCCAGCCCGAGCTGGGGCTCTCTGGCAGGGCCACTCAAGGCCATGTCCTGCATCTGGACATCCACAGCCTGGAGGTGACAGCAGCCATTCAGTCACCCTGCACGGCCCCGCCCAGTCACCCCCACACGGCCCTACTGGTCATAACCACACCCCAGCCCAGGGAGCCCTCACCGATTTTCCTGGCTGCACCACAGGAATCTCTGCAGAGTGGCCCCGTTCCAAGGGTGTCTGTGCCTCCGAGGGCAGCCCCTGGGTCCGATGAGTGCCCCAAGACACCGATTCCTTGAGGCCACCCCCTTGTGTCTGTCTGTGGAAGAGAGAAAAGGCCTACCTGTAGGCCGGAGGCTATAGGCCACAGCATGCCTATCGAGTAGCCGGACCACAAGCACCCATCCATCCCATCGCTCTGCACTGTGGGCCTCTGGTTGGCCAGGACCTGGTCCCACATTGTGGGCCAGTGGACGCCTAGGTCCACCTCCTCCTGGTGCTCTGAGCCTCTGGGGTTCATCTTTACATCGGTCGTGGGAAAGGCAGGAGGAAAAGGAGGAGGGAGTGGCCCTGACACCTTCCACACATCTGCCTCAGCCCCCTCCTTGTTTCTTCCCATCCCAGAAGCCCCTTTGCTGGCATTTCCTCCTCCTCGCCCCCGTACTTCTTTGACCTCAAACCCCGAGGGCCTTTCATCATTTAAATCTCTGCTCAAATGTCCCCTTTTGGGGGGGTCTTCCCTAACCACACCCCCCACTGCCTGCCCCTCATTATCCCCCTCTTTGTTGTTCTTGTTGTTGTTGGGTGCCGTTGAGTCTATTCCGACTCATAGCGACCCTGTGTACCACAGAATGAAACACTGCCTGGTCCTGCGCCATCCTTAAAATCGTTGCTGTGCTCGAGTCCATTGTTGCAACTACTGTCAATTCATCTTGTTGAGAGCCATCCTCTTTTCTGCTGACCCTGTACTTTACCAAGCATGATGTCCTTCTCCAGGGACTGATCCCTCCTGATAACATGTCCAAAGTACGTAAGACGCAGTCTCACCATCCTTGCTTCTGAAGAGCATTCTGGTTATACTTCCTCCAAGACAGATTTAAGTTCTTTTGTCAGTCCACGGTACATTCAATATTCTTTGCCAACACCACAATTAAAAGACGTCAATTCTTCTTCGGTCTTCCTTATTCATTGTCCAGCTTTCACATGAATATGATGCCACTGAAAATACCATGGCTTGGGTCAGGTGCACCTTAGTCTTCAAGGTGACATCTTTGCTTTTCAACACTTTAAAGAGGTCCTTTATTTATTTATTTATTTTACAGCAGATTTGCCCAATGCAATGCGTGTTTTGATTTCTTGACTGCTATTTCCATGACTGTTGATCATGGATCCAAGTAAAATGAAATCCTCGAAAACTTCAATCTTTTCTCCGTTTATCATAACGTGGCTTATTGGTCCAATTGTGAGGATTTTTGTTTTCTTTTCTTTTTTTTTTTAATAACTTTTATTAAGCTTCAAGTGAACGTTTACAAATCCAATCAGTCTGTCACATATAAGTTTACATACATCTCACTCCCTACTCCCACTTGCTCTCCCCCTCTTGAGTCAGCCCTTTCAGTCTCTCCTTTCTTGACAATTTTGCCGGCTTCCCTCTCTCTCTATCCTCCCATCCCCCCTCCAGACAAGAGTTGCCAACACAATCTCAAGTGTCCACCTGATATAATTAGCTCACTCTTCATCAGCGTCTCTCTCCCACCCGCTGACCAGTCCCTTTCATTTCTGATGAGTTGTCTTCGGGGATGGTTCCTGTCCTGTGTCAACTGAAGGTCTGGGGAGCATGGCCGCCGGGATTCCTCCAGTCTCAGTCAGACCATTAAGTTTGGTCTTTTTATGAGAATTTGGGGTCTGTATCCCACTGATCTCCTGCTCCCTCAGGGGTCCTCTGCTGTGCTCCCTGTCAGGGCAGTCATCGATTGTGGCCGGGCACCAACTAGTTCTTCTGGTCTCAGGATGATGTAGGTCTCTGGTTCATGTGGCCCTTTCTGTCTCTTGGGCTCTTAGTTGTCGTGTGGCCTTGGTGTTCTTCATTTTCCTTTGCTCCAGGTGGGTTGAGACCAATTCATGCATCTTAGATGGCCGCTTGTTAGCATTTAAGACCCCAGACGCCACATTTCAAAGTGGGATGCAGAATGATTTCATAATAGAATTATTTTGCCAATTGACTTAGAAGTCCCCGCAAACCATGTTCCCCAGACCCCCGCCCTTGCTCCGCTGACCTTTGAAGCATTCATTTTATCCCGGAAACTTCTTTGCTTTTGGTCCAGTCCAATTGAGCTGACCTTCCATGTATTGAGTGTTGTCTTTCCCTTCACCTAAAGCAGTTCTTATCTACTGACTAATCAATAAAAAACCCTCTCCCACCCTCCCTCCCTCCCCTCCTCGTAACCACAAAAGTATGTGTTCTTCTCAGGTTTACTATTTCTCAAGATCTTATAATAGTGGTCTTATACAATATTTGTCCTTTTGCCTCTGACTAATTTCGCTCAGCATAATGCCTTCCAGGTTCCTCCATGTTATGAAATGTTTCAGAGATTCGTCACTGTTCTTTATCGATGCGTAGTATTCCATTGTGTGAATATACCACAATTTATTTACCCATTCATCCGTTGATGGACACCTTGGTTGCTTCCAGCTTTTTGCTATTGTAAACAGAGCTGCAATAAACATGGGTGTGCATATATCTGTTTGTATAAAGGCTCTTGTATCTCTAGGGTATATTCCTAGGAGTGGGATTTCTGGGTTGTATGGTAGTTCTATTTCTAACTGTTTAAGATAACGCCAGATGGATTTCCAAAATGGTTGTACCATTTTACATTCCCACCAGCAGTGTATAAGAGTTCCAATCTCTCCGCAGCCTCTCCAACATTTATTATTTTGTGTTTTTTGGATTAATGCCAGCCTTGCTGGTGTGAGATGGAATCTCATCGTAGTTTTAATTTGCATTTCTCTAATGGCTAATGATCGAGAGCATTTTCTCATGTATCTGTTGGCTGCCTGAATATCTTCTTTAGTGAAATGTGTGTTCATATCCTTTGCCCACTTCTTGATTGGGTTGTTTGTCTTTTTGTGGTTGAGTTTTGACAGAATCATGTAGATTTTAGAGATCAGGCGCTGGTCGGAGATGTCATAGCTGAAAATTCTTTCCCAATCTGTAGGTGGTCTTTTTACTCTTTTGGAGAAGTCTTTAGTTGAGCATAGGTGTTTGATTTTTAGGAGCTCCCAGTTATCGGGTTTCTCTTCATCATTTTTGGTAATGTTTTGTATTCTGTTTATACCTTGTATTAGGGCTCCTAGGGTTGTCCCAATTTTTTCTTCCATGATCTTTATCGTTTTAGTCTTTATGTTTAGGTCTTTGATCCACTTGGAGTTAGTTTTTGTGCATGGTGTGAGGTATGGGTCCTGTTTCATTTTTTTGCAAATGGATATCCAGTTATGCCAGCACCATTTGTTAAAAAGGCTATCTTTTCCCCAGTTAATTGACACTGGTCCTTTGTCAAATATCAGCTGCTCATACGTGGATGGATCTATGTCTGGGTTCTCAATTCTGTTCCATTGGTCTATGTGTCTGTTGTTGTACCAGTACCAGGCTGTTTTGACTACTGTGGCTGTATAATAGGTTCTGAAGTCAGGTAAGGTGAGGCCTCCCACTTTTTTCTTCTTTTTCAGTAGTGCTTTGCTTATCCAGGGCTTCTTTCCCTTCCATATGAAATTGGTGATTTGTTTCTCTATCCCCTTAAAATATGACATTGGAATTTGGATCGGAAGTGCGTTAACTGTATAGATGGCTTTTGGTAGAATAGACATTTTTACTATGTTAAGTCTTCCTATCCATGAGCAAAGTATGTTTTTCCACTTAAGTATGTCCTTTTGAATTTCTTGTAGTAGAGCTTTGTAGTTTTCTTTGTATAGGTCTTTTACATCCTTGGTAAGATTTATTCCTAAGTATCTTATCTTCTTGGGGGCTACTGTGAATGGTATTGATTTGGTTATTTCCTCTTCGGTGTTCTTTTTGTTGATGTAGAGGAATCCAAGTGATTTTTGTATGTTTATTTTATAACCTGAGACTCTGCCAAACTCTTCTATTAGTTTCAGTAGTTTTCTGGAGGATTCCTTAGGCTTTTCTGTGTATATAATCATGTCATCTGCAAATAGTGATAACTTTACTTCTTCCTTGCCAATCTGGATACCTTTTATTTCTTTGTCTAGCCTAATTGCCCTGGCTAGGACTTCCAACACGATGTTGAATAAGAGCGGTGATAAAGGGCATCCTTGTCTGGTTCCTGTTCTCAAGGGAAATGCTTTCAGGTTCTCTCCATTTAGAGTCATATTGGCTGTTGGCTTTGCATAGATGCCCTTTATTATGTTGAGGAATTTTCCTTCAATTCCTATTTTGGTAAGAGTTTTTATCATGAATGGGTGTTGGACTTTGTCAAATGCCTTTTCTGCATCAATTGATAAGATCATGTGGTTTTTGTCTTTTGTTTTATTTATGTGATGGATTACATTAATGGTTTTTCTGATATTAAACCAGCCTTGCATACCTGGTATAAATCCCACTTGATCAGGGTGAATTATTTTTTTGATGTGTTGTTGGATTCTATTGGCTAGAATTTTGTTGAGGATTTTTGCATCAATGTTCATGAGGGATATAGGTCTATAATTTTCTTTTTTTGTAATGTCTTTACCTGGTTTTGGTATCAGGGAGATGGTGGCTTCATAGAATGAGTTGGGTAGTATTCCGTCATTTTCTATGCTTTGGAATACCTTTAGTAGTAGTGGTGTTAACTCTTCTCTGAAAGTTTGGTAGAACTCTGCAGTGAAGCCGTCCGGGCCAGGGCTTTTTTTTTGTTGGGAGTTTTTTGATTACCGTTTCAATCTCTTTTTTTGTTATGGGTCTATTTAGTTGTTCTACTACTGAATGTGTTAGTTTAGGTAGGTAGTGTTTTTCCAGGAATTCATCCATTTCTTCTAGGTTTTCAAATTTGTTAGAGTACAATTTTTCATAATAATCTGAAATGATTCTTTTAATTTCATTTGGTTCTGTTGTGATGTGGTCCTTCTCATTTCTTATTCGGGTTATTTGTTTCCTTTCCTGTATTTCTTTAGTCAGTCTAGCCAATGGTTTATCAATTTTGTTAATTTTTTCAAAGAGCCAGCTTTTGGCTTTGTTAATTCTTTCAATTGTTTTTCTGTTCTCTAATTCATTTAGTTCAGCTCTAATTTTTATTATTTGTTTTCTTCTGGTGCCTGATGGATTCTTTTGTTGCTCACTTTCTATTTGTTCAAGTTGTAGGGACAGTTCTCTGATTTTGGCTCTTTCTTCCTTTTGTATGTGTGCATTTATTGATATAAATTGGCCTCTGAGCACTGCTTTTGCTGTGTTCCAGAGGTTTTGATAGGAAGTATTTTCATTCTCGTTGCTTTCTATGAATTTCCTTATTCCCTCCTTGATGTCTTCTATAACCCAGTCTTTTTTCAGGAGGGTATTGTTCATTTTCCAAGTATTTGATTTCTTTTCCCTAGTTTTTCTGTTATTGATCTCTAGTTTTATTGCCTTGTGGTCTGAGAAGATGCTTTGTAATATTTCGATGTTTTGGACTCTGCAAAGGTTTGTTTTATGACCTAATATGTGGTCTATTCTAGAGAATGTTCCATGTGCGCTAGAAAAAAAAGTATATTTTGCAGCAGTTGGGTGGAGAGTTCTGTATAAGTCAATGAGGTCAAGTTGGTTGATTGTCGTAATTAGATCTTCCGTGTCTCTGTTGAGCTTCTTACTGGATGTCCTGTCCTTCTCCGAAAGTGGTGTGTTGAAGTCTCCTACTATAATTGTGGAGGTATCTATCTCGCTTTTCAATTCTGTTAAAATTTGATTTATGTATCTTGCAGCCCTGTCATTGGGTACATAAATATTTAATATGGTTATGTCTTCCTGATCAATTGTCCCTTTTATCATTATATAGTGTCCTTCTTTATCCTTTGTGGCGGATTTAAGTCTAAAGTCTATTTTGTCAGAAATTAATATTGCTACTCCTCTTCTTTTTTGCTTATTGTTTGCTTGATATACTTTTTTCCATCCTTTGAGTTTTAGTTTGTTTGTGTCTCTAAGTCTAAGGTGTGTCTCTTGTAGGCAGCATATAGATGGATCGTGTTTCTTTATCCAGTCTGTGACTCTCTGTCTCTTTATTGGTGCATTTAGTCCATTTACATTCAGGGTAATTATAGATAAATAAGTTTTTAGTGCTCTCATTTTGATGCCTTTTTATGTGTGTTGTTGACAATTTCATTTTTCCACATACTTTTTTGTGCTGAGGCGTTTTTCTTAGTAAATTGTGAGATCCTCATTTTCATAGTGTTTGACTTTATGTTAGTTGAGTTGTTATGTTTTTCTTGGTTTTTATCTTGAGTTATAGAGTTGTTATACCTTTTTGTGGTTACCTTATTATTTACCCCTATTTTTCTAAGTAAAAACCTAACTTGTATTGTTCTATATCGCCTTGTATCACTCTCCATATGGCAGTTCAATGCCTCCTGTATTTAGTCCCTCTTTTTGATTATTGTGATCTTTTACCTATTGACTTCCATGATTCCCTGTTATGTGTATTTTTTTTTTTAATTAATCTTAATTTGTTTGTTTTTGTGATTTCCCTATTTGAGTTGATATCTGGACGTTCTGTTTTGTGACCTTGTGTTGTGCTGATATCTGATATTATTGGTTTTCTGACCAAACAATATCCTTTAGTATTTCTTGTAGCTTTGGTTTGGTTTTTGCAAATTCTCTAAACTTGTGTTTGTTTGTAAATATCTTAATTTCGCCTTCATATTTCAGAGAGAGTTTTGCTGGATATATGATCCTTGGCTGGCAGTTTTTCTCCTTCAGTGTTCTGTATATGTCGTCCCATTCCCTTCTTGCCTGCATGGTTTCTGCTGAGTAGTCATAACATATTCTTATTGATTCTCCCTTGAAGGAAACCTTTCTTTTCTCCCTGGCTGCTTTTAAATTTTTTTCTTTATCTTTGGTTTTGGTGAGTTTGATGATAATATGTCTTGGTGATTTTCTTTTTGTATCAATCTTAAATGGGGTTCGATGAGCATCTTGGATAGATATCCTTTCGTCTTTCATGATGTCAGGGAAGTTTTCTGTCAGGAGTTCTTCAACTATTTTCTCAGTGTTTTCTGTCCCCCCTCCCTGTTCTGGGACTCCAATCACCCGCAGGCTATCCTTCTTGATAGAGTCCCACATAATTCTTAGGGTTTCTTCATTTTTTTTAATTCTTTTATCTGATTTTTTTTCAGCTATGTTGGTGTTGATTCCCTGGTCCTCCAGATGTCCCAGTCTGCATTCTAATTGCTCGAGTCTGCTCCTCTGACTTCCTAGTGCATTGTCTAATTCTGTTATTTTATTGTTAATCTTTTGGATTTCTACATGTTGTCTCTCTGTGGATTCTTGCAACTTATTAATTGTTCCAGTATGTTCTTGAATAATCTTTTTGAGTTCTTCAACAGTTTTATCAGTGTGTTCCTTGGCTTTTTCTGCAGTTATCTTAATTTCATTTGTGATATCATTAAGCATTCTGTAAATTAGTTTTTTATATTCTGTATCTGATAATTCCAAGATTGTATCTTCATTTGGGAAAGATTTTGATTCTTTTGTTTGGGGGGTTGGAGAAGCTGTCATGGTCTGCTTCTTTAAGTGGTTTGATATGGATTGTTGTCTCCGAGCCATCACTGGGAAACTAGTTTTTCCAGAAAATCCGCTAAAAAAAAAAAAATGCAGTCGGATCCCTATCAGAGTTCTCCCTCTGGCTCATGCTATTCAGATGTTAATGAAGCCGCCTGGGGAGGGTGGGGGAGGGAACAGAGAGATAGGAGAGTAGCACCTCAGAATATAGCCAGAGTTGCCTGTCTTGCTTGGAATGACTATTATATCTGAGATTCCCGCGGGCGCGTCGCCTATGTGTGCTGGCTGTGTGGAGATTGCCCCCGGGGGGTCTGGCCCGCTGGAGTCACGGTCAGATCCTCCGCTTCCAGCCCCACGCCCAGTGTCAAGGCTCCCCTGCTGGGACGGTGCACTCTCGACTCCAAAATCAGTCGCTGCCTCCCGGGGACTTCTCGTCCCTCCAGCCGTGTGGCCGTGCCGCCTCCGAGAACCAGTTGGGCCTCCTCCCGGGGTTAGTTCAGATGGGTGGAGCAGCTCCCCGTGCTTGTGCCGTGACTGAGTGTCCCGGCTGGGACGCTGTTCTCCCTGCTCCAATACCAGTCGCTGCCTCCCGGGGACTTCTCCTACCGGCTCCGTCCCACGCCGCCCGCGCGACCCGGCTGGTCCCCTTCCCGGGGTTAGTTCAGGGGGGTGGAGCAACTCTCCGTGTTTATGCCGTACCTGCGTCCAGTCCAAATCCCTGCGGGGCGGTTCCCTGGCTCGGACGCTGCTCTTTCTGCTCCAAGACCAGTCACTGCCTCCCGGGGACTTCTCCTACCGGCTGCGTCCCACGCCGCCCGCGGAACTGGCTGGTCCCCCTCCCGGGGTTAGTTCAGGGGGGTGGAGCAGCTCTCTGTGCTTGTGCCGTACCTGACTGGTACGCTGGCTCCAGGCTCTGGAAACAATCGCTGCTTCCCCGTATTAGTTCGTTCTCCGTCTCTAAATCTGTGTTTGTTGTTCAGGGTTCGTAGACTGTTATGTATGTGATCGATTCACTTGTTTTTCCGTGTCTTTGTTGTAAGAGGGATCTGAGGTAGCGTCTGCCTAGTCCGCCATCTTGGCTCCGCCCCCCTTTTGTTTTCTTTATGTTGAGGCGTAATCCATACTGAAGTCTGTGGTCTTTGATTTCATTAGTAAGTGCTTCAAGTCCTCTTCACTTTCAGCAAGCAGGGTTGTGTCATCTGCATAACACAGGTTGTTAATGAGTCTTCTTCCAATCCTGATGCCCCGTTCTTCTTCCTATAGTCTAGCTTCTAGGATTATTTGCTCGGCATACACATTGAATAGGTATGGTGAAAGAATACAACCCTGACACACACCTTTCTTGACTTTAAACCACTCAATATCCCCTTGTTCTGTCTGAACAACTGCTTCTTGATCTATATACAGGTTCCTCATGAGCACAATTAAGTGTTTTGGAATTCCCATTCTTCGTAATGTTATCCATAATTGTTATGTTCCACACAGTCAAATGGCTTTGCGTAGTCAATAAAACACAGGTAAACATCTCCCTCTTAATATCTGCATTTTATAGTTCCCCCAGCTCATGTCCAAACCACACCAGTGTGCTTGGTTTAATGCTTGCTCCGGCGCCAGGCTTTTCCTTCATATGACACTTAGTAAATGTTTATAACATGGAGCACAGGACAATCCTTGGTCCTATGAGTGAGTGGGTTGGACCACTGACCCTGTGGTGGGGCCTGGTGGCTTCAGGTGACCCGCATATCCTGTGGCGACCACAGCAGCTGGAGAGCTGGGCATGAGACCAGATGAGTGGTTGCTGGGGATCCTGAAAGCATTGCCAGTATCTCTCTCTGTGTGCAGAGGGCAGCCTGGGGGGGAGTGGCTGCCCCTGAAAGGAGGGGGCATCAGGAGGACAGGAGTTGGGTCCTTCATGGCACCATTAACCCTGAAATCACACCATGTTCGAAGCTAGGTATGCATTACACTCTCCAGTTAAATGGCTCAAGAAAGGCCTCCAGTACCTAAGCCAATGTGATTAGGTGCTCTCTTATTTGCAATAAAGAGTTGTAACTGGCTTCTGAAGAAACTACAATCTGGTAAATATTTGAAGTGCAGTCTCCTGAACTGAAAGTGTGGCTCAGATCAATCCCTAATGACACCTCCCTATCACAGCCTCTCCAACACACACACCCCCATTCACAGACTCGCACATACTCACGCACACAGACTCATACACAAGCACAGTCACACACACCTCACACATACACACACCCTCACAGACACACTCAGAGAGACACAAGCACGCTCGTGCACACTCACATACATGCGTTCACATACGATGCACGGTCGTATCCACACACTCACCATCTTGTGTACACACACACACACACTCAGAATCAACTGCTTAACTTTGAATGCAAAAATGGGGCCTACACCAACAAGGAGAAGGAGAGCTGTGAACATAAGAACACTACCCGACGATTCTTCAAGGTCGATCCCCAGAATGCAAGGCTTGTGACTGCTCTTTTCTCATGAGAGAGTTCATAGTTTTAATATTATTCTCCGAGTGTACTGTGGTAGACTGCAAAAATGGCCACAAAACCCTCCCACCTCTCCCTGTGCACTTCATGGTGTCTAGCTCTCTACCCTTTGAACACAGCATGGCCATCCATATGACTTGTTTTGCCCTAAAAGTGTCTGCCCACTGGCCCCCCCGCCTGCTGCTCCAGGAACCCTGAGACAGCAACACCCGCTTGAGCCCAGGCAGCCACTGGTGGACAAGAAGCCAGGGTCAGGCCATTTTCTTGTTTCCAGCCACCAGACTCTCCAGCCCCAGGAAGTTTTATGGCAATTTGTTACTCAGCAAAAACTATCTGATTAACAGTGCATGACCCCAAACATGGCTAAGAACTACAAGGCTAGACCATCAGGCTTCAAAAAGAGGATCCCCAAAACACTCCACAAAACTGAGAGAATGGAGACGCAATGCTGCGCCCAACGCAGCTGCCCCTTCCTCCAGGCAGCAGACAACTGTTGGCGATGCTTCTCCCACTAGCGGCATGAGAGGCAGGGTACACGTGCCTGCGTCGGGCTCAGCCCATGGCATGCTTTGCTCAATGGGATGTTCACGGACACAATGTGATTCAAGCAGAGGCTGGACAAGTATGTGTGGGTTCACGTGCCCCTACCCTGAGAAGCTGGCTGGTTCAAGAGGCCTGAACGAACCCCACCCTTTGCATGGAGCCAGGAGAGCCTCCATCTTCCTCCGTCTTCCTCCGTGTCCCACAATCTATCCCACTTCCCTCCTTCTACCACAATCTCCCACAATCTGCCTCAGTCTACCATCCCTCAGCCGACAGCAGACCACAGGTGAGAAAAAAATGATTGTTGTTTTCAGCCACTTGGTTTTGGTGGTTTGTTACCAAAAATTATCATGGCAAGAGAGTTAATTGATATACAGGTACTTACCAATTTGTTTATAAAATACAACAGCTTCAGAAATCAATGTAAGAATGAAGATGTGAGACGAAAAAATGTCTTAAAAGAATTAGGAAGATTAGAACACCAACAAGTCATTAACAGACTGGGGCAAGACCTCTGGGTGAAAACAATTTCTTAATGGTTCGAGGTACCAAAGCCAATTAGATAAACACAATGTGGTATATCCATACAATGGAATGCTATTCAGCCACAGAGAAATGAAGCTCTGACACATGCTACCCCTTATGACCCTGGAAGGCACTGTGCTGAGTGAATTAAGCCAGATACAACAGAACAAATATTGTATGATCCCACTTACACGAAATGTCTAGAATAGGCAAATGCATAGGGAAAGTCAATTAGTGGTCACTAGCGGCTAGGGGGTGGGAAGTTATTGCTTAATGGGTACAGAGTTTGTGTTTGGAGTTATAAAAATGTTTTGGAAATAGTGGTGATGGTTGCACGTTGTGAATATAATTAATGTCACTGAATTATACATTCAAAAATGGTTAAAATGGCAAATTTTATGTTATATATATTTTACGACAATAAAATCATTAAAAACAAACAGAGCCAACGACAAAGCAGAGGCAGAAATGCATTTTCCCTAAAGGAGAAAGCACGTAGGCATGGTGGGAAGTAATAGTTGGGAATGCTGAAAATGGTTAAACCACTCAGTTCAAAGCTGTTAGAGAGGCAGGCGACACAAGGCACATTGTCTAATACTAAAGGAATCAACCACAAACAGCAACAAATATTGGCTAGCTTTCAGGCAGCACAGACAAAAAAATTGCTAAATGCACTACCCATAGGTGAGGTGTGGTGAGTCCAAGGATGGAGCCAGTCCCTGGGAGTATGCGATGTGCCCTGGGGGTTCCCTGTCCTTGGAGTACCCGTCCAGGCCTACACGGCAGCAGGTCAGCTCCTGATGAACTCAGAGGTCAGTGCAAAGAAGGCCAAGCCAGGCAGATCAAGGAGGGGGCTTATGCTTCCTCCCTCAACCCATCTGCAAAGCTTGGTGGCATAGTGGTTAAGTGCTACAGCTGCTAACCAAAAGGTTGGCAGTTCAAATCCACCATACGTTCCTTGGAAACTCTATGGGGCAGTTCTGCTCTGTCTTATAGGGTTGCTGTGAGTCAGAATTGACTGGATGGCAATGGGTTTGGGTTTTTTTGGTCTTGACCCATCTTGGGTGACACCCTTCCCACCTAGCCCACGGCACAATCAGGGATACTCACACAGCCCCACCGTTGCTGAGGGACGTGGAGCTCTTCTGCCGAAGGAAAACTCTGGCTCCTCGGAGCACAGCTGGCTGTGTCTGCTCCAAAGTGGCTTTCAGAGGGTGAAACAGGGACACGGGGCCCATCTGCAAGGGGGCAGACAGAAGAGGAAGAAGTCAAGGGCTGGAGGAAGGAGCCCCTGCGGATGCCTCTCAGCACCCCTGCTCCCACTGCACAGCAAGCTCACAGTCGCTAGTTCTTGTCCAAGCCCTACACCGGAGTCCTTGTCTCTTGATGAGAACAGATTCCAAGGTGGCCACTTGCCTTCCCTGCTTCCATCTCCATCCCTAGCATGGATGTGCCTTCAGAGACCAAAGGGTGAGGCATGCAAGCGGTAGGAGACTGACAGTGCCTGCTCCCAACCTTGCCAGAGAGTCGTTTCAGGAAAGCCATTCCACTTCTCAAAATCTGTTTCCCTATCTACAAAATTAGGGGATTGGACCAGATCACAGATGGCAAAAAGACTTCATCTCATCACCAACTTAAACCGATCGGTAGAGGCTGCCTGAAGCCCCAGGCTGAGCAGAATCTTACTTCGTGGCTGGGAGAGGTTGTTGTGATGGGTCGGTGATGTCTTTGCCGACATGGGAGTGGAGGGTACTGGTATGACTATCAGACAGTCCTCGTCTCACAGTTAAGTGCTTGTCCCTTTAAATCCTGAAAATCCAGAGAACTGTCTAGAAAAAGAGCCTACATAGGCCACTAAGAGAAAGACAAGGCTGTGTGGGAAAGTGATCCTTGATGATGACATCAGGAAGACTGGCCCCCAAACCACCTCAGTCAGTTATGAACAGAACAAATCATGATCCTGGACACAGTCAGTTTAAACCTCTGGTTCCTGCTTGTGAGTAGGGAAGACAGAGTTGCCTTCTACCTCCCAAAACTACCCCGCTCAGGTAGTCTTCACACTTGCTTCCTCTTTTCCAATACTTAACAGCCTCTGTTCTCAGCTCCCCTATCTTCTGACCTTGAACACTAGCTCTCCAGGTCAGGGCTCCCCAGTACTGCAGGACAATCAGCGAGTAGTCAGAACAAAGCCTGTGAGGGCTTTCTGATTCTAGGGGCTGAGAGGTGGCTGCAAGAATTTATATTTTCTTTCTCCAAGAAGGGCTGTGGGCTTCCCATCACTGCCAAGCTAAAGAGGACTCAGAGGTACCTCTTGGGAACTCCAAAACCCTGGTACCTGGGACAGGCCTCCAGGAGCTTGGTGAATCTGGTCTCTGGTGGTTTTGTTCTGTTTGTAGAAGTCAAATATCATCAGAGCTGCGTAGACTTTCCCCACTGTCATCTCATCAGCTGGAGAAAAAAGCAGGCATTGGGGCAGAACGGGGTGGATGAGATGAGCCCCACCTCTTGGAAAGCCCCTGGACTGAGGGGCCTCAGGAGGAGCATGGCCTCCCCCAGCTGTCCCACCCCAGCTACCTGGCTATGCCCAAGGCTACAGTGACTTTTCAAGAGAGGGTCCTGCCTTAGTATCCTCCCAAGAAAGTAGACCCAGATTTCTAATCTGTACGCATCTTATCCTTCCTGGCATCTCCAGTGAGCCCTTTTGGGTCAGCCACCTCAGGTTGTGGGTCTTCACTAGCCGCCCCCACCCCTCCCCCACACACACTCCTCTACACCCCTGACTCTCCTGTGGCCTTTCCTGCTTGGCCTCTGGACAGGACATGAAAGGTGGGAGTGGGGGCGTTTCTCAGCCTCCCACTTACGTTTATGGGGTGGCACCAACAGGTCGAGGGTCTTCTGGGGCAGGTTGGCCCACACAGAGGCGATCTCCTTCCTCAGCTCTGCATCACACTGGTGCTGTTTCGTACCGGCTGGGCCAGGACAATGGTAGTGAAGGAAAGAGATAGGCATTAGGAGGCCCCCATTGTGAAGGACAAGCAGAATGGGGCAGCAGGAGTGACATTGTGTGGTAGGTGAGATGGCAAGTATGGGCACTGAGAGAAAGTGCAGAGGGAAGGAGCACTGCTGTGGAGGTGAGGGCCAGTCAGGCCTCTCCCTCCTGGGAGCCTGCCTGAAGAAGGAGACACACGCGTGAGCTGAGCATTCACCTGGAATGTTTGGGCATATGTGTGTGCATGTGTATGCTGGGGATGAGGGTGGCAGTGGGGATGGGGAATGAATATGGTAATATTGCAATCATTCATCCATTCATTGATTTATTCAACAATATTTTTTGAGCACTCACTAAATATCAGGTACTGTTCTAGGCACTAGGGCAAAAAAAAAATCCCCTTCCTTCAGGGGTTTACATTACTTTATTCTACAATAAAATAGAAATAGGTTAAAAAAAAAATCAATATGTTGGATAGTGAGAAGGGCTAGAGGAAAAGCAATAATGAAGTAAAAGAGCTGAACAGATTTCAAAGGGCTGCTCGAGAAGATAAAGTATTATAATGACATGTGCAAAGACCTGGAAACAGAGAACCAAAAGGGAAAAACATGCTGTGCATTTCTCAAGCTGAAAGAACTGAAGAAAAAAATTCAAGTCTCCAGTTGCAATACTGAAGGATTCTACAGGGGAAATATTAAATGACCCAGGAAGCATCAAAAGAAGATAGGAGGAATACACAGAGTCACTACACCAAAAAGAATTGGTTGACGTTCCACCATTTCAGGAGGTAACATATGATCAGGAACCGATAGTACTAAAGGAAGAAGTCCAAGCTACTGAAGGCATAGGTTAAAAAACAAGGCTCCAGAAATTGAAAGAATACCAACTGAGAGGTTTCAACAAATGGATGCAGTACTGGAAGTGCTCATTCATCTATGGCAAGAAATTTGGAACACAGTTACTGGCCAACTGACTGGAAGAGATCCATATTTATGCCTAGTCCCAAGTAAGGTGATCCAACAGCACACGGAAATTATCGAACAATATTATTAAAATCACATGCAGGTAAAATTTTGCTGAAGATCATTAAAAAATGGCTGCAGCAGTATATCAATAGGGAACTGCCCGAAATTCAAGCCAGATTCAGAAGAGGACATGGAATCAGAGCTATTGTTGCTCATGTCAGAAGGATCCTGGCTGAAAGCAGAGAATACCAGAAAAATGTTTACCTGTGTTTTATTGACTATGCAAAGGCATTTGACTGTGTGGATCATAACAAATTATGGATAACATTGCAAAGAATGGGAATTCCAGAACACTTAATTGTGCTCATGAGGAACCTGTACATAGATTAAGAGGCAGTCTTTCAAACAGTACAAGGGGATACTGCATGGTTTAAAGTCAGGAAAGGTGTGCGTCAGGGTTGTATCCTTTCATCATACTTATTCGATCTGAAGAATGGGGCATCAGGATTCGAGGAAGACTCAATAACAACCTGCCATATGCAGATTACACAACCTTGCTTGCTGAAAGTGAAGAGAACTTGAAGCGCTTGCTGATGAAAATCAAAGACTGCAGTCTTCAGTATGGATTACACCTCAACATAAAGAAAACAAAAATCCTCACGACTGAGCCAGTAAGCAACATCATGGTAAATGGAGAGAAGACCGAAGTTGTCAAAGATTTCATTTTACTTGGATCCTCAATCAACACCCGTGGAAGCAACAGTCAAGACATCAAAAGACACATTGCATTGGGCAAATCTGCTGCAAAAGACCTCTTTAAAGTGTTGAAAACCAAAGATGTCACCCTGAAGAATAAGGTATGCTTGATCCAAGTCATGGTGTTTTCAATTGCTTTATATGCATTCAAAAGCTAGACGATGAATAAGTAAGACTGAAGAAGAAATGAGGCCTTTGAATTGTGGTGTTGGTGAGGAATATTGAATATACCATGGTCTGCCAAAAGAACGAACCAAATCTGCCTTGGAAGAAGTACGACCGGAATGTTCCTAGGAAGCAATGTTGGCGACACTACATCTCACATACTTTGGACATGTTATCAGGTGGGATCAGTCCCTGGAGAAGGACACCATGCTTGGTAATGTAGAGCGTCACTGAAAAAGAGGAAGACCCTCAAAGAGATGGATTGATACAGTGGCTGCAACAATGGGCTTAAGCATAACAACAATTGTGATGATGTGACAGAACCCGACAGTGTTTAGTTCCCTATGAGTCGGAACTGACTCGAGGGCATCTAACAACAACAGAACCACAAATACAATGTTAAACAGTAGTGGTGACAGCAAACACCCTTGCCTTGCTTCTGAAGTTAGGGGGAAAGGATTCAGTGTTTCATTGTTAAGTGTGACAAAAGCTGTAGGTTTTTCAAAGACATGCTTTATCAGATTGAGGAAGTTTCCTCAACTCAATTCCATAGAGTTTTGTTTGTTTGTTTTGCTTTGTTTTTTTAAATCACGAATTGACGTGGAATTGTGTTAAACGTTTTTTCTGCATCTATTGACATGGTTTTCTTCTTTGATATGGTAAATTATATTGATTGGTTTTCAAACGTTGAATCAACCTTGCATTCCTGGGATAAACCCCACTTGTGACAAAATATATTATCTTTTTTATATATTGTTAGATTCAATTTGCTAAAACTGCATTGAAGATTTTTGTGTTTATGTTCATGAGGGATATAGGTCTGTAACTTTCTTTTCCTGTCATGTCTTTGTCTGGTTTTGGTGTCAGAGTAATGCTGGTCTTGTAAAATAAGTTGGAAAATAGTCTCTCTTTTTCTATTTTCTGAAAAAGTTTGTGTAGAATTCCTATTCTTTCTTAAACGTTTGGTAGGATTCATTGTGAAACCATTTGGACTTGGAATTTTCTTTGTTGGAAGGTTTTTAACTACGAATTTAATGTCTTTAATAAATATAGTACTACTCAGGTTACCTATTCTTCTTGATTAAGCTTATGTAGTTTTTGTTTTCCAAGCAATTTTTCTATTTCATTTAAGTTGTTGAATTTACTGGCATAAAGTTGTTCATAATATGTTCTTGCTATCTTCTTTTTTTTTTTTTTATCATTTTAATGTCAGCAAGATCTTCAGTGACGTGTCTTCTCTTATTCCTTATACTGGAATCTTTTCTCTACTTGATCAGTCTAGACATTCATCATTTTTATTGATCTGCCTCTTAACAAGATCGTTTTGGCTGTTGTGTTGAGGGTAGACTGCAGGGAAAAAGGCAGAAGCAGGCCAGTTAGAAGGCTACTGCAACAACCCAGTTAAGAGACAACAGTGACTTGGAGCAGGGACTTAGCAATGGAGAAGGACAGAGGATATATTTTGGATATTCTGGCTATGTTTTGGAGGTAGAGTCAAGATTTTATAAGAGATTGGATATAGACCAGAAATGGTATAGGGGAAAAAAGGGGAGGGGGGAGAGATAAAGATGATTCCAAAGTCTGTTTACAGAGATGGGAAGGTAGTGGGGAATATCAAGAGTTCGTTTGGGCAAGTTAATGTTGGAATGCTTATTGGACCTCTAAGTGGAGATTTGAATAACTTGCTAAACTGGTGAGTCTGAAGTTCAGGGGAGAGATCTGGGCCAAAGATATAAAATTGGAATTGATATTTAAAGCCACGAGAATAAATGAGATGACAAAGGAGCGAGGGCAGATGTCTGGGGACACAGGTGCATGTGGAGGATGAGAGATAAGAGAAACCGCAAAAAGAGACTCAAAAACTTCAAAAAGAAGGGAGTGTCCAAGTGAGAGAAGGCTGCAAGTAAGAAGAGGACTGAAAATTGATCCATAGATTTAGCAATGTGGATCACTGGGGATCTTAACAAAAGCAGTTTCAGTGAAGTGTTGGGGGGAAAGTCTAATTGGAGTGCATGTGAGCGAGATTGGGAAAAGAGCAAGTAAGGAGGCAATACAAAGCTCTCAAAGAGTTCTTTGCTGTGGAGGAAAGAAGAAATATAGGGAAGTTAGTAGGGGGAAGAGAAGGACTTTTTAAAGATGGGAGCATGTTCATATATTGACAGAAATAATCCAGTAGAGACAGCAAAATGGACAGGCTATGAGAAAGAGTAGACAGGTGCAGTGGTTATAGTGCTCAGTTGCTAACCAAAAGGTCAGCTGTTCAAATCCACTAGCCACTCCATGGGAGAAAGATGTGGCACTCTGCTTCCACAAAGATTTATAGCTTTGGAAACCCTACAGGGCAGCTCAACTTTGTCCCATAGGGTTGCTATGAGTTGGAATCGACTTGATGGCAGTGGGTTTGGTTTTTGGTTTTGAAGAAGAGTGGACAGTTGCTAGAATAATGTCCTTGAGTAGGTGATAAGAATGGAACCTAGTGTCTAGGGGAGGGACTGGCTGTGACTTATCCATACAGAGGTGAGGGTCCTCTTCTGACAGTTTAGATCTTCTCTGGGAAACAGGAAGCACAGTCATCAAATGAGGGAAGGTGGAGGAGGATGTGCTGGAGGTTCAGTCTCTCTTTGTCTTGGCACAAGCTCTGTGGTCATATCAGTGAGGCCCAGAGAGGGCCTGATGGCAGGACTGGGGTCTCTATGGGAGAGAGAAGAGGGCACGCAGCCTCCTCAACCCAGAGAGGGGTGCTGGCACACGGTGTAGCTGGTCCAGCCCGGTCAGGTGAGCCCTGACCACAGGGAAAGTGGTTTGACTTCACTGTACCTCCACTTCCTTATCTGAAATGGGGTGATCATAGTGCAGATATATAGGTGGTTACAGGATCCTCCTCACTGTCATCTTGCTCACCTGGAGCCAGCTTGATCTCCAGTGCAGTCCTGATGAGGGCCATCAGAGTAGACGTGAAGTGGACTGTCATGTCCTCACTGGAGATGGGCATGTTCATGCGTACCAGGCGCTGGGAAGGAACACAGGCAGATCAGGACTGGGCCTACTGAGGTCACCCTCACTTAGCAGGACTGCATGGTGCGTGGCCCCCTGGAGGTTGGGGCTGGGCCTAGTTGGGAGTTTTGCCAGCATTCATAATCACCTGCAGACCCTCCCCTCATTGGTGCTGAGGACTTGGCTTGGCTGCAGGAAGGTGGAGACCCAGGACTGTAAGCACAGAGCAGGGCCATGCCCTGGTCCCTCTGAAAGAGCCCCAAACTCTCCCTGCTGGGAAAAGGGGATGGGTCCAGGCTGTGGGACCAAGGCTAAAGCTCAGTGGGACACAGAGTAGGAAAGAAGGGGCCCCATCTTGCCTCTTTAGTCACCATCCTGGGGCACCTGGGCCAGGGGTGGGTGGCCAAGGGGTTACGCTGAGAGGTCCAGCCCCTGGGGAGGTGTCCCTCGAGGGTAACAAGCTGGCTTCACTCAGCCCCATCTGGAAGGCTCTGCCCTATGGCTCCCCCCAACCCTGGCTGGATCCTGGGGACACTCTTGATGCTCCCTTCAGCAGAAGGCACCTCAGGAACCTGGTCCTTCCTGTGAGAGGAGCTTGGGGGCCTTGGCAGCACGGGGGTGCCAGCCCTGGCTTCCCGGGGGACACACACACTCTCCCCCCAACTCCACACCAGGTGGGCAGCTGGAGGCAAATGTGTGTCCTACGGGTATGATCGGTAGCTGCCTGGCCGGAGACACAGACAGGATTGAGGCAGTCACTCTGGTGGAGCTTTTGAGGCCCTAGGGTGTGTCTGGAATACCCTAGGTGGGAGGCAGCTTAGCTGTCAGATGGGCCCAGTAGCCCAGGGAGGGAATTAAGGTGTGGGCTCACAGTCCTCCTGTCACCTGCTCCCTATGGCTAGGCAGGTGCCCCAGCACCTTCTCTGGGGGAGGGGCCACGCAGTCCTGTCCCCAGCCTCCTGCTCCAAATCCAGGGTCCTCAGCTTGGCAGGGGATGTGTTGGCGACATGAGCACAAATGGGCCCAGAACTCAGTCCCATTAGAAGGCTGGCGAAACTCCACCCAGTGTGACTGGGTCCCAGGACCTCCTGTGTAACACACCAGGAAGCTTGGCAACCAGCATGGCAGCAAGAAGCAGAGGAATTCCTGTCCCAGGAGGGGAACTGGGGTGGGGAGAGAATTGAGAATAAACAGATGGTCCCCAATAGGGGAGAGTGCCATCCAGGGCTGGGGGCGGCCACTCTCAGCAAGGCTCACAGACAGCCCTGGGCCCAGACCCACCAGCAGGGCACCTTGGGCATCTCCTGGACCCCTCCTCCATGCCCTGGCCTGCCGCCCCCAAGGCCTCCCTGGGTCTCCTTGTACCTAGAACCCAGACGTGGTCAGTTCAGTGGGAAGGCTCCCAGGCCCCCACTGGCCTGCCCACCCGCCTGGTGCCAGGCCTGGACAGAGCTCTCCTCTTTAGGATGAAGCTGCAGGTTCAAGGCAGGCAGGCACCACACACATGCATCCACACAGGGAGGGCCATGAAACGCGCATGCAGTTGTTAAAGGGCTCTGCGTGGGGGCATGGAGGGGACATTTGGTCCCTAAAAGCTGCACCGCATCAGGTAACAAAACAGAAGCCTGGGTCCGGCACAGCAAGTGGCAGTGGGTACTCGAAACGCCCAGAAAATAAGAGACGATACACGGACAGATGGACAGCAGGAGGCTCGGGGTGGCTCAGGCACTCGTAGGGCTGGAAAGGAATTAAGGCTCCTAGGGGTGGCTGAGGGCGGCAGGTGGGAGCAGGCTTGGGGCTAGAGCCATGTGACCTGTACTGGGGGAACAAGACCTGGGACCCCGAGGCTCCCCACTCTGCATCTCCAAGGCTGAAGATGCCCAGGAACGGCAGGATGCTTCCCTTCTTTCTTAACCCCTCAGAGCCTGGAAGGCCCTGGAGACAACCCTCCTCGGGCTCAGGGCTTCTGCTCTTGCCGAGCTGGGTGGCTCTGCGGGAGCACCAGGGAGCGCAGGTCCCACCAGGGCTGCACCTCCACTTGCCAAGGCTCAGGGGACAGAGGAGCTGGGTGTGGTACTGAGCGCAGAACAAAAACCAGCTCACGCTGGCATAAATTATCAAAAAGCTGCTCTGTGCCCTCATTTCTAGGGAGGGAAGGGAGGGAAAGGTGGGTGAGGGCTTGGATTCAGTCTCCCTGAGCAGCCTCTCAGGCCTCTCAGAGGGAGACACTTGGGGAGGGGACAGGGGCTAGGCAAAAGGACACCAGTCAAAGTGTCGTGTCCCTTTGTCAGGGAAGGAAGCTGGGGCGGGTGCTTAGGGGGAAGAAGAAAACAGTGATACAGGCAGGAGCAGGGAGCCAGCACGGCAGATGGACAGACGACGGACAGATCACACCTGTCTGGGAAGACAGAGCCCCAGCACAGACAGCCGGGGGCAGGGATGCGGGGTCTACCTTATACGCAACACGAGCGGGGCATTTCTTCCCCAGGCCCAGAGGTGGGGACATGTGCTTCAACATCTCAAACATGTCATTGTAACTGATGCGCCCACTGGAGACCCGTCCCAGCGGCAAGGCACACAAGGGTCCACAGGAGGAGCCACGCGGCGGGAGCAGGGCGGGAGAGGCGGGGCGGGAGAGATGGGGCAGGCAGACAAGAAAACAGATCCAGTTAATCAAAAACGCTAGGCTAAATGCCAAAAATTAAAAATAAGTAAAATGAGGGATTTCTCTGCTCTCCTTTTGATCCCACCTCAGCACCCTCTCCCCCGGCCCCCACCCCCTCCTCCTGGAGTCTAGCAGAGACCCCAGTGTCTCACCTCCAACTCAGCCCTCAAAGGGCGGTGGGTAGGGATGGTTGATGTCTAAGCTAATGAACATGGAAGGGATGAGGGAGGGCTGCAATGGGCCGGCTTGGGGTTGTTAATTTCTGATTTTACTTTTTTAGAAACCACGGTAATGCCGAATCAGAGCACAGCTGTTTTCACCATGCCAGGGAGAGCTGGCAGACAGAGTTATGTGACAGGTGGGCTGTGGCTCAGAGTGCCACAGAAGAGACTTCAGCTTTCTTTGATGGTCAAGCTTTGCTTCCAAACTAGGCTAGTGACTACAAAAGTGAGAAAACCTAAAACAAACCAGAAAACCAGAGGGAGCCGCTCTGTCTGCAGAGAGCCCAAGCAGGGCAGGCGGTGGTGGGACGCGGTCTGGAGACCTCTCTTGTGCCCCTCTGACAGTGCCGGGGTGAGGCTGGGCCCCACACAAGGGGTGGACTAGCCCCCAGTGTGGGGCTCAGGAGCCAGAAGGTTCTGGATCCAGGGAGGTGTCTGGGGGACAGTGACTGCATCTTCCCAGGTTAGAAAGGCTGCTGGTCTGAGAGTCTGCACCCCACCCCAGGTAAAGGCCTGCCCTGGTGGTGCAGGTGTTGGGAGAGAAAGGGCACTGCCGAACCTCGACCCCCTTCTGCAGGTCCGGCTGGGCCCCAGCGAGCAGGAAATCCAGAGGCAGGAGGGACACATCCTGGGCCCTGCTCTGGCTTCTGCTCCTCCCCAGGGACTGGAAAGCTTCCAGGCTCTTGGGGAGGGCTGCTGTTTTGCTCCCATGCCCCCTCCTCTGGGCCCTCCCTGAGCATGAACGACGTCAGCCTACCCTTAGACAAGCTGCCTCCTTGGCGCTGCAGGCCCGGCCCCACTGGCCCAGAAAGCTCTCCTGTGCACTGTCTCATAAGGCTGCCTGGCCCCAGCCAGCTGGGGGTTGGGAGGTTAGATGGGGACCAAAGCGTCAAGGAAGTTGGAGTGCGGGGGAGGGGGGGCGGAGGAGAAAGAGGTGAGGTGTCCTTCATTCCCAAACCAGGCAGGGCAGACGCCACAGGGAGTGTGTGCTGTTTGCATTTCGGGAGGGAAGAGTATGTCAGATGGAGGCTCTGAAGTTGCAAACCTTGTAGGCCAACCTACGAGGGCAGTTCTTCCCTAAGCCAACGGGTGGCGCAATACAACGCAACAAACTGTACATATCCTTATAATGAATCCGGCAACTGGAAAGGAAATGTCAGAGGTTATGGCAACAGAGGCGCGATGGAGCCCCCCGCCCGCCCGCCCAGTTGCGATGGGAGATGTGGCCTTGTGTGTCTTGGAGGCGGGTGGGGAGCTAAAAGGAGGCTCCTGCTGGGGGGCCGGGACTGGAGCTCCCCAGGAGGCAGGCTACCCAAGGCAACTTCTAGAGCCAGATGTAGGGCAGGCAACACCCAGGTGGAGCACAGATGTGTCCCTCTGGCAGCCCTGTCCTGAGCCTCCACTCTGCACACAGTGTACCCCCCACAAGGCCTGCCCTGTCCCCCAGTCCTCCACCCTGCTCTCTCTCCACCCCTCTCCCTCCCAATGCCTGCTGCCCAAGAACTGCAGTGTCCCAGAAACCTCAGAGGTACCTGTCCATCTGCCTGGTGACATTCCAATTTCCCTGGACACACTGCATCCCCTCTGGAACACCAGCCTGGCTAGGACCTTGCCCTCTTCCCAGGTTCTCAACACTGGCACCCTCAGGTTAACTTTGGTGCTTGAACTTGGGTGCTCTCCTACACTTGTCCCTACCCCTCAGTCTAGTCAGTTCCAAATTGTGTAAAATCTGCCTTTGAACTAGAAGATCCAAATGCCTAGGTTAGAGGGAAGAGAGAGGAAGCCCCACTTTGCCTCAGATCAAGATGTTTGCTAACCCTGTTAGACCCACCACTACAGGGGGTTGGATGCATGGTGAGACCCCTGCCCTCACCACTGCCACTGCCCCAATTCAGAGCCCCTCAGGTGCTGTAGACAGAAAATGTGGGCCTGACACTGTCATTGCCTGATGGAAACACTGTCCAATTCGCCCATTGTCAACAAAACAGTCAGAACTACTGTTCAAGGCCATTCTAGCCTGGTCTCAGGCTCCCTTTCCGGCTTCTCTGAGTTGCCTTCTCCTCTCCAGACAGACACAATTCACATGCTCCCACCCACACCTCTGCCCACTCCCCCTGCCCTTCCCTGGGATTCAATTCTGCTCCTGAAGTTCTGCTCAGATGCCACCACCTCCTCTGTGAAGGCTTTTCCAACTTGCCCAGCTGAACGAGGCCTCTGCTCCCCAGACATGCCACGGCCCCGCTCTGCTGAGCTCTGAGAGCAGGCGCTGTTCACCTGTGGGTCCCCAGTGCCCAGCACACGTAGATGCTCAGAAATGTTTGTTCGATGGATGGGTGAACATAAAAGTGGGCAGAGTTGGCTCAAAGCAAGTGTGATTGCAATTCTAAGTACACTCATGCCTCCACACTTCACCACAAAGTGCTGAGGCGGCAACAGAAAAGGGGCTGGGACAGGCACCAATGGAGACCAACAGCTCTGTGCCTTTCTAATCTCTCCATACACGCGCCCACGCACATAAACACCCACACATATGCACACACATGAACGCGCACATAAGCCCACCCGCCCATAACCACACATGTACATGCATGTGGACACAGCACACACACATCCACTCACACCACACACACACGAATACGCATGTACATGTGCACTGACACAATGCACCCCCCACACACACACGTGCACATGTGCTTGTTCATGTGTGTGCACACACATGCATGTGTACACACACACATACAAACTTGGAAAACTTCACAAGTTTTGTTGTTATTTCAAAGTTTCTCCAAGTGGTCACTCGGGAAATAAAGGTGACCACATTTGTCATGGAGCCTCCTTAAAGATTCGAGGCTCCCCCTGGCCTGCCAGGACATGGGGTCAAGAACCAAATCTGCTCAGCTGCCTCTGCCAGGGCCCCTCCATCTTGTACACCCATCTGGAGGAGCAGCGAGTTCTCTATCAGTAGCAGGTAGTATCTGTGTTACCTCTGAGGCCTTGGGTCTTCTGTGCTACCTTGCAGGTACCACCTCTCAGACGAGGTTGTCTTTTGCTACCTAAATAAGCACTTTCTATATCTTATCCCCGCTGGCATATACCTTCCAGAGGGCCCTGTTCTAGACTCCAAAATCTGGGAAATGATCCCAAAGCCGCAGGCCAGCCACACCACACTTTCCATATCTCTGGAGTTTGTTCTTCCTATGGAGCCTGTGGAGGCCCTGGGCCAACAGCTTGCAAAGGTTTAGGGCTGCTGTCTTTGCCTCGCTGACCTGCACTGACCTGCTCTTCCTTAGCCCAAATAGCATTCTACAAAACATCTCTGTTTTCTGTAGCATCATGTCCTCAGGGAAAGTGTGCCCAGAAGCAGTAGCAACTACAAGAGCTTGTCAGGATGAGCCCCTGAGACTTTCTCAGCTCTGCCCAGCTGGGTCTCTCCTGCCCTTGCTTGATAAGGCCCAGGCCTGGGTGTGGCCAGTCTGCTCCTCCAATCTGACCAGGGAGCCCTGGTGAACATCCCAGCCTTGGGCTCTAGCATAAGCACCAGACATCACAGGGAGCCATCAGGAATGTGACTGGACTCTCCGAAGCCCAGGGAAGCAGACGTGTCACCATGAAGTATTTGGCGCAGCAACGCTTGCTCTGCAACTGTGTGATATGGCAAAGTTTTTACTAAAACGGAAAACTCACTCACAAACACTGTGGGCCTGAAGGGCCTTGGACAGGCGGCCTGTGTCCCGACCCTGATACTGCCAGTGGCTCTGGGACTTACCCAGCCTGGGAAAAGCCCCACATCACACCTTCCAGATCTCTACTGTGATGGGATGAGTGTGCTTCAGGTAGGCTGCTAAGGGGATGAAGGGCCCCTGCTGTCCCCATGGCCCAGACAACCTTCCAGGCCCACTGGGCCTTGAGGGCCAGGAAGCCCTGGGCACTCCTGTGCCAAGCTTCAGTTTAGAGGAAAAGAGAGGCACAGGCACTGAACTCTGAGCGGCCAGTGTCCTCATCACAAGGAAGGGCTCACTGTCTCCTCCAAGCCTCTTCCCCAAGAAGGGGTGGCTGGACACAGAACCATATGAGGGTTACAGGGCAGTCAGAGCTGGAGTAACATCCACACCTGGCTCTGTGGTCTTCCCACTGCCATGGAGCATGGAATGATGGGCACCCACCCTACGTTCATGCACATTCGTTCACTTGCACACTGTGAGCACTTGCTTTGGGTGAGACACTGAGCAAAGCTCTATGATCTCACCCAGCAGCAGTGTGTAGGCCACTTCTGCTTCCTGCCCTGCCTCATCCAGAGCACAGCCTCAGTAAAAACAGCTCGAGAGAATGAATGAGAGAGTGATCAAGTGAAAGAGTGGATGAAGATCTGAATGAGTGAGTGAATTAATGCATGGGTGAATGAACAAATGAATTAGTGGGTGAGTGAATGAATGAATGAGTGAATAAGTAGATGAATGAATGAGGGAACAAGTGAATGAGTGACTGAGTAGATGAGTGAGTGGATGGGAGGGAATGAGTGAGTAATAAGTGATGAGCGAATAAGTGATGAACGAATGAGTGAAGAGTGAATGAGTGATGAGTGAATGAATGATGAGTGAGTGAATGAGTGATTAGCAAACAATATGAGTGGATGAGTGAGTGAATGAATGGATGGATGAATGAGGGAATGAGTGATGAGTGAGTGAATGAGTGATAAGTGGATGAGTGATGAGTGACAAGTGAAGGAACAGATGAGACAAAGGTGCTAAGTGTGACCTCAGCCCTCAGAGTGAACATCTGCAGGGGTGTGGTGGATCCTCCCGTGGGACAGGGTCCAAACAATTCCACCTTTGACCCTGAGACCTCCTCTCATGAGTCCACTATGTCTGGAAGCAAGTTACCCCGTGCTTGCAGCATGCAGGTTTGTGAGCGTGTTAGAGCCTTCCTGACCACTCATCTAGCTCAAATGCCCTTTGCCAAGTGCCCACATGCATGGCCTATGTTTGTGCCAGGGACACAGGGTGCTGGCTGCTGTCCCTGAGGGGCATAGCAGAGAGGGCTACAAGTCCCTAAGTCCTGAACTGTGTTTGCCCCTGAAGCCCCTAAGCTCCCTGAGGATGGTGGGAGCACAAGGAGGGCCTCCTGCCATCTCCACATGCCCTCCCACCACACCTCTATGGTCCCTGACGTGATGGGGCCTATGAGAAGAGCCCCTGGGCTCCCAGACCCCACAGAGTGCAGGCCTGATGCTTTGCTTCACAATCTCCAGGAAATCTCCTGAGGGCCGGGCCTAGTGTCTTAAAAGAACATTTCTCAGACCTGGGGAGCCTGGGAGGGAAAGTGCACCTGGGAGAGGGGATGCCAGCCTGTCCTACACAGGCCCAGAGCCCCCCTCCAGTCCTCTCCTGAGACCTGTAGGTGTGGGCCAGCCTGAGCACCAGGCTTCACAGAGTACGGGGCAACTCACCAGGCAGCCGGGTCGTACTCAGCCCAGACCCGGATGAACTCGTCCAGGTGGTGAGGCCCTAGGATGGAAGAGTCCCGCGTAAGGTACTCAAAATTGTCCATGATCACAGCCACAAAGAGGTTCAACATCTGCAGAGTGGGAAGCAGAAGAGGTGACTAGAGAGAGCCCAGCCTATCCCCCACCCCAGTGGAGTCTGGAGTGAGAGTGTCAGGTAGCAGAGCCACCCATTCAAAAGAGGTGCCCGCCCTCCCGCAGGCCTGTGCCTGGGCGTCCAGGACAGCTCTATAGCAACACCACCACCAGCATGCACTAGGTTCTACATTCCACACATTAACCTTCACCCTGATATTCAGCACTGTTGGCTCTTCTTCTGAAAGCTCTCTCTACTTGGACTGACCTGCCCTGATTCAGGCCCCAAAGTTGTTGCCCACAGTCCACCCTGCCATTGGAGTTTATCATCCCCAAACTCTGTGGTCACCATCTCTTCCCATCTCAGGCCAGCCTTGAAGGAAGGCAGTGGCATTGGGCTGAGAGCTTGGGCTCTACAGGCTGGCAATTTAGTTCTGAACACATGTAAGGCAAGACATTTGACCTCTCTAACCCTATTTCCTCCCTGTGACAATGATACCCATCTCGTCAGGTGGTTACAAGGACTGGCACACGTGCTGTTGCCAGGGCTCTGCAAGGGGCCTGCCTGCACAATCACAATCCCATTTTTCCACTCTCACTTCCATCAGATCCAGCCAGGTGCAGACCCACCTGTGGGGAGGCCAGCAGACTGTGCTTCCAGCCATACCCTCCTGCACTTCAGCCAGGGGACCGGCCCCAGAACTAGTGAAGCTGAGAGGGGGGTTCATAGGGACAACACACAGAGTACAGTGGGGAAGAGGGAAGGCTAAGTTGGGGTCTCCCTCAACCTGTCCTGGCATGTCCAAGCAGTGCTAGCCACAGAGTGGGGCATCACACATGCAGCTTATGTGGGAGCTTCTGGAGCCAGTGCGCAGTAAGGCTGCGGGTGGGCTCGACCTCACTCGTGTCCGCAGCTCCTCAGCACTGGGTGCCTTTGGCCAGCAAGAGGCTAGCCCCAGTGCCCACCAGGGCAGTGACTTTCCAGGGTCTGCCCTCCCCTCTCTCCATGAGAGTATTCTGAAAGATCAGAAATCCTCTCCTTGAGTTCTGGCAGCTGAGGGAGGGAGCAAAATTCGTAGGTATTTCTGTATTCCTCTACCCACACGCCAGCTCACCTGTCTCAGGGCATACCTTTCCCCATATCCAGACCTTCCACTCTGCCCTTCAAAGCTCACAGTCCACCACCAGAGAAACCCTCTGTCTTTACCTTCCCTGAGTATCCTCTGAACCTTCATGCTGTAGCTGAAGTGTGGGTGTCCTCACCTTTCTCTAAGAAAAGTCACCTGCTCTTTCACACTCATGCCAACTACCAACCCCCCTCTTGGGGGAAGTTTAGCACTGTGCTCACTATCTCTGTCTCCACTTCCACTCTTTGTACTCATTCCTTTTACTACCTGCATGGATGGGGCAACATTGCCGATGTCTCAGTTCTTGACTCTTCATCCCCAATGATCCCCTCCACTTGTTCCTATGACTATATGCTGAACTGGTCACCACCAACGACCACACCACCTCCAAAATCTCAACTGCAAATGTCCCCCTCTCTGACCCTAACTCCTACCCTTCCAGCTTGCTTCCTCTAATACCTGCATTCCAAAAATTCTTTTCTACCCAGGACCTTCAGTCCACCAACCCTGCCACTTTTACCTGTCCATCACCTCCCTCGGGTCCTCACCTCCCTCCTGACCCTGCTTTGATCCATATCCAGTAGTATTTTCAAACTCTTGCATGCACCCTAAAGCTCCCTGACTTTCTCTCCCTCCTCAGACCTGTTAGGAAAACCCCAGACCTGGACAATCCACTTCTCCACCACTTTGCCAAGTAGAAGAAAGCACATTCATGACCTGAGGTGTTCCTCAGTACCACCCACATTTCAGTTGTCTTCTCTTGCTGTTTTCATTATCTCTTGAATCTACTCTAATAAGGCTTCAGCTCCTGCCATGCCAAGGAAACTGCTCTTGCAAAGGTAGAATCCACATTTCCATATCCCAGGAACAATTCTCAGTCATCAGTGTACGTGATCTCCCAACAGTATCTTGGCTGGGTTATTCTCTCCCTGACATGCTTTCTTCCCTTGGCTTTCAGGGCACTGCCTTCTCCTGGCTCCGCACTCACCTCAAAGCTGTTCCTTCTCAACCCTGGCTGCACTACTTCCTGAGCTGAGTGTTTCCTTATTTTCTAAGCATCTCAAGTGTAGCGCACACAGAATTGTCTGTAGGCTTGTTCCTCAGATTCCTGGGCTCTGCTCCCAGAGGTGCTGACACAGTAAGTCTGAGGTCCAGGAATCTGCATTTCTGGTGCTTGCTGAGGTGATACAGATACTGTTGACCATGGGCCACACCTTGCATAGCAGTGACCTAGAGGATACCATTAGCCTCATAAACGCACCAAACTCTGATGACACCTAATCTACATCTCCAGCCCAGAGGTCCAGTAGGTGTCTGAGTCCCTCTCTCCCTCATCTAGCTTGCTGCTCCACAACTGCCCCCCATCTCCCGAGCTGGCCCTCCATCTACTCCGTCCACTTCATACCACATCCACTCCATCCACTTCATACCACATCCACTCCATCAGTCGTGCCAGCCCCACCTTCAAATGTGTCCCAGCTCCCCCTACCATCTCCAGGCCACTCTACTCCAATTGTCTCCTTTCTGTCTCTACAGCCCCTCTCCTGATGAATCCACAGGAATCAAGGGCAAGGTTTGAAAACATGGAACAGATCATGTCACCCCTGCCTAAAGTCTCCTGGTGCTTCCTGCTGGACTTGGAATAAAATCCAGTCTCCGAGGACATGGCCCACCTCCCTCTCCTAGCTCCACAACTCCCTCAGTGAATCTACTCCAGGTACTGGTGGGAGGGCTTCTGGTCCTATCCCATCTCCGTGGTGAAAGTCTTTCTAGAAGCTGGAAACTAAAGGGCAGTTGCCACCTGAACATCTAAAACCCTTCTATGAAACTAAAGACCAGGCCCAAAGGAGCTCTTAGCCAGGTGGTGCTTTCTAGAATTCACAAGGCCATGCTCTCTGGGACACAAGGGCCATCAACAAAGAATCTGCTTGTGACATGACATGGATTAAACTTAGGGGTCAGCAGGAGATGAGGGGGGCCCAAGACAGTGGTGAAAGACTAGGACAGGCAGACACAAGAGGGATGAGAACAGTGACCAGGACTTACCAGAAAGGAACAAAGAAAGATGAAGGAGACGAAGTAAAAGTAGGCAAAGTCACTCCCACACTCACTGGCATTGGCGTGCTCATCACAGGCACGGTTGCTTAGACAAGACAGCATGATCTCGTGCCAGGCCTCCCCTGTGGCGCTCCTGAGAAGAAAGGCAGAGGCGCATGAGGCCCACAAAGGAAGGTGCAGGACCAGTCTGATCAGGGCAGGTCTCCAGCTCCACCTAGGGCCCCAGCCAGCCAAGACAGGAAATGATGGGAAAGGAAGAGCTCAGCACCAGAAGAGCTGTCCAGTGCATGCCTTCTCTTCTAGGCTCCTGACCCATGGAGAGCCTGCACTGTGTGCAAGACCTGGGTCAAAGATGGGTGTTTCTTAAAAAGAATCCTCTAGGAACAACCAGAAAGGAAATAATGAGAATGTTCACACATTGTGAAGACTGTAACCAATGTCACTGAATAATTTGTGTAGAAATTGTTGAACCTAAACTGCTGTGTAAACCTTCACCAAAAACAATAAAATATTATTAAAAAAAAAAAAATCATCCTCTGGCATTGTAGTTCCAAACTGACCATTAAATGATAAAGCACTAATTACTAAAAGCAATCCACTACACTGGGAGTTTGGTACCAGAGTGAGCATTCCTTTATGGATATCTGGCATCTCAAAACTAACATGACCAAAAACTAAACTCCTGATCTCCCCCCAAAAACTTGCTCCATCCGGGTCTTTCTCATCTCGATAAACAGTAGCTCCATCCTTCCAGTTGCTTAAGCCAGAAACTTTGGCGTCATCTTTGCCTCCTCTTCTTTCTTTCTCTCTCTCCACATCCTATTCATCAGCAAATCCTATGGGCTCTACTGTAAATAAATAGCCAGATTCTTACCACTTCTCACCACCCTGGTCCAAGCAATAACCATTTTTCTCACTGGAATTGTTTCAATAGTTTCCTAACCGATCTTCTTGCTTCTACCCTACACAGCACACAAGGTGGTCCATTAAAAACACAGGTCAGGAGAGCAACACCAGCAAAATGGTGGAAAAGGCAACTCCAAGCTCCTCTCCTCCCACAGAAATATTGAAAACCAAGCAGAAACTGTCAGAACCAACTTTGTCAGAACTTTGTAAAACAGTCAAAGGTTTGCAGAAATCAAACAAATGCTGAATCAAGAAACAGACCATTTAAAAACATTAGGAAAGCTTTGTGGTGCTTTTACTTGCCCTCAAAGCTTGGATGTAATCTTAAAGATGTACACCTGTGTTCCAAGTGTGAGACACTGGTCCTGAGCTCTGGAATGAGATGAGCAGATTTTGTTCACAAATTATTGTGTCTGTCTGCTCTAATGTGTCTGGGGGCTGCCAGAAAGATTGACTAAGGGTGCTCATCTGTTTTGCTGAACTTGGAACTCACTCAGGGTAGAAAATCAGTGGGCATTTCTTGAAAACATTATAAATAATAGTAACAACCCACAACCACATGGGGAAAAAGATTACAGTTGAGACATATGATAGACCACCTGAAGTCTGGGAGGAAAAGATAGGGAGAGTTTCTTTGGGAAATTAGTGCATATCTGGAGGTATTTAGAAAGCCATGCATATGTCCAGGATGTATGCTAAGAAAGACCTAAGACGATGCTAAGCCTTCACCTTAGGCTGATCCTTGGGCTCGGTGCAAGCCTGGCTAAATATAGGAAAGCCCTAGTATGGAGCCAGTCAGCAAAGACCTGGGGAGGTTTCTTTTCTTTTTGTAGCTCCTGGAATTCAAGAAAACATCTGCTGAAACACTAGCTAAACACAAGCTAAAGGAATAGAGATTTCAATGACCATACATAATAAGTGATATAGTCTTTGCAAAAAAAAGAAAGAAAGAAAAGCTTGAGAAAGTCACTAAATAAATATACTACAGGGTTCAACAATAAAAAACACAGCAAATCCTGGGAAATGGGAAGAAGCTAATTTCCACAGTTACCACATTATAATATTCACATGTCCAGTTCTCAACAACAAAAATCACAAGGTATACAAAGAAAAAGGAAAAGATGGCCCATTCAAAAGAACAAAATAAAGGGACAGAAACTATCCCTGAGGAATCCCAGACATTGGGCTTACTAGACAAAAAGTTTAATACAACTGTATTAAGTATGCTAAATGAGCAAAGGGAAAATATGAACAAAGAACTAGAGGAAATCAGGAAAACATATGAACAAAATGAGAATACCAATAAAGAGATAAAAATTATTAAAAGGTACCAAACAAAAATTCTGGAGCTGAGAAGTATGATAACTAATTCACTAGATGGGTTCAACAGCAGATTTGAATAGGCAGAAGAAAGAATCAGCAAATAATCAAACTTGAAGATATGACAATTGAAATTATCCAGTCTGAGGAGCAGAAAGAAAAAAGAGTGGAAAAAAGTGAACAGAGCCTAAGGGATCTAAAGTCTATAAGTCCTAGAAAAAGGAGAGATGGGGGTGGGGGGGGGGGAGGGCAGAGAGAATATTTGAAGATCTAATGGATGAAAACTTTCCAAATTTGATGAAAGAAATGAATCTACATATCTAAGAATCTCAGCGGACTCCAAGTAGGATAAACTCAAAGAGATTCACACCAAGGCACTTTATAATCAAACCGTCAAAAGCCAAGGACAAACAAAGAATCTTGAAAACAGCAAGAGAGAAGCAACTCATCATGTACAAGAAATTGTCAATAAGATTAGCAACTGATTTCTCATCAGAAACCATAGAAGCCAGAAGGCAGTGGAATGATATATTTAAAGTGTTGAAAGAAAAAAAAAAAAAAACCTGTCAGACAACAATTTCGTATTTGGCAAAACTATCCTTCGAAAATGAGGGAGAAATTAAGACATTCCCAGATAAACAAAAGCTAAGGGAGTTTTTTACCCCTAGACCTGCCTCACAAGAAATACTAAAGGAAGTCCTTCATGTGAAAACAAAAGGACACTGGTCAGTAACTTGAAGCTGTATGAAGAAATAAAAATCTCCAGTAAAGGTAACTACATAGATAAATATAAAAGCAAGTATTATATTTTCGGTTTATAACTCCACTTTTTATTTCCTACATGATTTAAAAGACAAATGCATAAAATAATTATAAATCTGTTATTGAACACACAATGTATAAAAATGTAACTTGTGACAAAACAACAACATAAAGGAAGGGGACAGAGCTGTACAAGAGCAAAGTTTTTGTATGTTATTGAAGTTCAGTTGGTATCAGTTAAGACTATATTGTTATAAATTTAGGATGTCAAATATAATCCCCAAGGGGTCCACAAAGAAAGTATCTAAAAAATACACACAAAAGAAAATGAGAAGGGAATCAAAATGGTTCACCACAAAAAGTGAATTAAACACAAGACGAGGCAGTAATGGACAAAATGAGGGACAAAAGAAGGTATAAGACACATGGAAAACAAAGCAAAATGGCAGATGTATAAGTCCTTTCTTATCAATAATAATTTTAAATGTAAATGGTTTAAACTCTACAATCAAAGGGCACAGATGGGCAGCGCAGATTAAAAATAAAAATAAAAATACCTGACCTAACTATATGCTGACTCCAGGAGACTCACTTAAGATCCAAAGACACAAATAGGTTGCAAATGAATGACCAGCCATGGAGGACGGGTCCTCCTCCGTGCAGCCTGTGTGTGGCTTCCCACTGGGTAGCCTCTTTGATGGTTAGCCCCGCCTGAGTGGCTGCGCGGACACAGGACACATAGATCAGGAAAGAAAAATCTTTAGGACCGTTACGGATTGAATTATGTTCCCCCAAAATATGCGCTATAAATCCTAATTTCTATGCCTGTGGTTACAATCCCATTTGGGAATGGGTTTTCTTTTTTACGTTAAAGAGGAAGGATTAGTGTAGGAGATATCTTCAGTCAATCTCTTTTGAGATATAAAAAGAGATTAAACAAGTGAGCAAGAAGTGGAGATAGGGGAAGAGAGATGCCAAGCCACATAAAGATCACCCAGGAAGAGAAGCTCAAAGAGACAAGGACCTTCCTCCAGAGTTGGCAGAGAGAGAAAGGCTTCCCCCAGAGCCAGCACCCAGAATTTGGACTTCTAGCCTCCTAAACTCCCCCCTTTGGAGGGCCTCTTGGCTTGAAAGAGGAGTTGGGGACAGAGCAGAGGGGGTGAGCATGTCTCCCTGTCTCCTGGGTCTCCCTCATTTAGCCAAGTCTACTACCCATGAGGAGTCCCTGGGTGATGCAACTCAACTACAAACAGAAAAGGTTGGTGGTTCGAACCCATCCGGAGTTGCCTCCAAAGACAGGCTTTTGCCAAGGGCCTCTGAGCCCAGAACAAGCCCTGTGCCCCCCGAGGCTCTGTGCTGGGAGCTGCTGCTTCTTTGAGCGATGGCGTGAGGTGGAGGAGAAGTTCAGACCAGCAGTCCTTGCACATTGCTCCCTTGGACCCCTGAAGAACTACAAACTGTCAGCGACTCCCTCGGCTGCCCTCTCCCCAGTGACACCTGTAACAGCATAGGGACCAGACAGACAGCTTGCAGCCAGCCACCCAGAGTGGCATCACCTGTCCTCCCAGTCCTCTCAGGCTACGGTCCCATTGGAGGCCTCTTTACTGCCAACAGGGAGCAAGGGTGAAGGTAACAGAGGCCCATCTGGCCAGGACTCCCAGCTTCCCTCCCTTAGGGCTGCCTCCATCCCGAGGGAAGGAGCCCCTGAGCCGAGCATGGCATCAGGTGGGGGACATCCTGAACGACTCACCTGAACAGCAGCATCAAGGCTTGTAGAAAGGTTCGGAAGTTATTGTGCCGGTTGATGCTTGTGTCATCATCTAGGGCGATGTTTCCAAACACCTGGAACAGAAAAACAGCATGCTGGTACTGCTGGGCTTTGGGCACTGAGGCCAGGGACCAGGCTGGAAGGGCGTGTGCGCAGATCCCACGGCGACACGGTGGGCGTCTGCTCCCCAGTAGAGACGACTCCCCTTGCTGGACATGCTAGCATCCCGCAGTTTGGTGTGTACTAAGTTTGCCTGGGCTCTGCCGTGTATTTGAAAGGAAGCGCCTTCAATTCTACTCTCTGATCAATGATGACGAAGCTCTGATAGAGCCTTGAAAACTTCTTTCAAAACTTCTGTGCAAGCATCACAATGGGCTTTTTAATTCATCTTAATTTTGTTTTGGAGTTAGAAACATAAACAAGACAGTAATGCATTTAGCCTTACAATCTGGCATCTGGTTGAAAAGCTTATGAATGATCACAACTCCACCAAAGAACAAAGGTTGTGACTCAGATGAAAAAAAAAAAATGAAGCAGGGAAAAAAAAAATGCTTGTTTTAAATAGTATCGCATCTCCACAAATTTCAAAGCAAGAGAACTATACAACCCCTGAAATAGAGCTTAAAAAACCGGTTTTCACAAATCCCACTCTAAGTTAACATTTGGGTCCAGCGAAGATTGTCCAGCCCCTACTGTCGGCCATGTGCCAAAGGTTTATAATTGAGACACAGCTCTATCTTTCAAGTGCTTTCCCACACAGCTGACAGAGTGGGAAATCTAAATCGTGTTGGCTAAGTGTGGCCCATGCAGTGATCTGCGTGATCCTGTGGGACCCAGAATGCAGTGGTGCTGGGATACTGGCATATTTCCCACTCTGCCGCCGGGTGGCCCAGTGTAAAATTAAATGAAATTTAATAAGACCCACCATGCTGGCTGGACTTAAAGACGATTCTGGATCAACAGAGGAGGGGGCGATGCACCTGAATGGGAGACGGGACTGGGCCTGGGTCTGGGCACCTGGCATCTGGGACCAGGCCCACCACTGCCCGAGCAGTGTTCACCAAAGGCCAGTGTCTGCTGACAGCAGACTGGAGCCTTCCACCCCACACTGGGCGGCACCCACCTGCATGCCGATGATGGCATAGATGAAGAAGAGCATGGCGATGAGCAGACACACATACGGCAGGGCCTGTGGACACAGGGACGCTTGGTATCAGTAGGTCCAGGGAGGTCTGCCTCACTCCCAGGCCCCCCCTGCCTGGCTGACCCAGCTCCACCCCCAACAACCACCATGCCCCCTGTACATGATGCCACAGTTTCTTCATCTATAAACTGAGGTTATAAGATTCACCCAGAGCTTTGGTGAGTGTCAAAAAGGTCATCCATGGATAAACGTATTTATAAACTGTAGAACAGGACGATAAATCCCACCCTCCCAGCCTTGCAAGGAGTGTCTTGGGCCTGTTCCTGTGCCCATGCCCAGTCACCAGCCAGCCAGTCTTCCAGAAGAAGAGGGTACGAGATATGAGGGTGAGGGCCAGGGGTTACCTTGAAGGACTGGACGAAGGTCCACAGCAGTATGCGGATGGTATACCCCTGACGGAGCAGCTTGATGAGGCGGGCAGCACGAAACAGGCGGAGGAAGCTGAGGTTGATGAAGTTGTTCTGCAGGGAGGAGAAAGCGCCCTCTGACCTTCAGAACTCAGCCTCCCAAGTGCAGGCAAGCTGCTCCCCACCCCACAAACCTTCCCCAAGGCCCTGCATCCCTGAAGAGAAATGGCTAAAAAGAGAGGTTAAAATAAAAAATCACCACTACTCAGTCTAAGTAGCAGATGGCATTGACACCTTCCAGAGGTGAGCCTGTCATCACAAGTTGAGGCCGGTGAGAAGACAGGCAGAGAGGAAAACCCTCCAAGGAAGCTCCTCGCTGCCAGGTGAGGCCAGGAGGTCACCTGCAGCTTCGCCTTGAATCAGCAGCCGAGCTGTGCCCAGGTACTGGACACCCCTGAAGGGATGCCTGGGTCTGGCAGTTGCACCCTTCCCTTCCTGGCCCCTGGGGCCGGGCAGACACCCCTGGGCTGCTCCAGGCACCTGCAGGCTTTTCCAAGTCCATGCAAGTCACTTTAGCAGGTGGAATGTGGTGTCCTGCTGCCCCTCTGCAACCCAGGTTCCCATCCAAGGGCTCAAGAATAAACTCAACACACACCAACAAACCCCTGGACAGCCGAGATTACCTGGGAGAGAAGCTTCCACCCTGGCCCCGGGGCACCTGTAATTACTGGGCACATCCCATGCAGGGAAGCTCGGCTCAGACCTGGGGTGCTGTGGGAAGGGCTGGAGCACCTGGCTGTGCCTCCTGAGAGACCAGAGTGGCAGAGCCTGTGAGCAGCTTTCTGCTATTTGGTGCAGCTCAGGCTGAGACGTGCTGTATCACCAAATTCAGTCCTCCACCAGAGAGAAAAGAGCACACAGATATGGATGGGGGCAGTGCGCAGGGCTCATGCAAGCAGACTCGCAGACTCTCCCATGTGCTTTTGGGGCTGCTCTGGCACCAGGCCAGGCACTGGGTGGGGGAGCCCTCTCCCAGGGACAGGGGCCTACCCGCTGCCTTATCTGCACTTCCCTGAGACTCTTTAGTCTCAGGGGCAGGTTTCTTTGGTTCCCACCAGGGCAGCTGGGAAGTCTGGGCTCTGTGACTGCTGGACCCTGAGACTCACAGCAGGAACATGCGAACCACTGGGAGCAGGAAGGGGCTGGGCGGCAGCAATGTCCTAGGGATTTCAACACAGGGCAGGCCGAGTGTGTCCACATTGGACGAGGGCAGAGAGGGCCTCAGCCTGTGGCTGAGGGTGCACAGCGTGCTCTGGAGACTCTTCGTGGTTGGGCCCAACAGGAATCCTGGGAAGCACTCGCCTGCTGAGCATGAGCACAGGGATGGGGGCAGCTGTCTATGTGGCCAGGAAATTCTTGGACAGGGTAAGGTAGAGATGCTTTGCTCACAGCAGGGTGAGAAGCCCAGAGCCCAGGCCCGTAAGCACAGTCAGTCCCTGCCCCGTGCACAAAACATCAGCATTGGGCAGCTGCCATGGACAAGGGTTCTCTCTCAGGCCTCTGGTGGGTTCTCAGGCAAGGAGCCCAAGAGAGCCGTGAAGACTGAATGTCCCCATCCTGGCATGAGGGGCTGAGCCCATGGCTGTGCACAGCAGGGCAGCAAGCATGTGGCAGCCCATAGCTGTGCAGTGTACCATCACCTCTGGTCTCTGCCACCCCCAGAAAGGGACACAGCCTGGCCTTGTCTTCCAGAGTACCCATGGTTTCTGCTGCACCAGGTAGCAGGAGTGGTACTGACTTCAAGGTTAGGCCCTTCCTGGTGGCCACCTGACTGAATTTGGAAGGGTCTGGAGTGCCATTAAAGGCGTGTCATCTACCACACAACGTGGTGGCAATGCACCTTGAGGGGACACTGGTCCTCTGGCCCTTTGAGCCTCAGCTTCCTCATCTACAAAGTGAAGACATTAGGAACACCCGTTTCTGGTGGTGAGCAATAATTGAGAAAAGGAGTTTGGGTTAGGGTATACATGCACACACACATGCACACACAGATACATGCACATACGCACATACATGCACACACACACATACAGGTACATGGATATATATAGGCACAGATACAAACACGCATGCACACACACATACATACATTTACACTCGCACATACATTTACATTCACATATACATGTATACACATACACACATGCACACACACGTAAACATACATCCATACACATGTACATACATATACATGCACACATACACACAAGCACACATATGCATGTGCAAACATACACATATACACATGCACATATACATCTGTACATATGTATACACACATACATGCACACACATACACATGCACATACAGGTGCATATACACATGTGTATACACACATGCACACACATATACATACATTCATAGACATGTACATATGTATACACATACACACATGCACACACATACACATGCACATACAGGCACAGATACACGTGTATACACACACATGCACACACACATGTATACATCCATACACATGTACATATATACCTGTACATATGTATACACACACATGCACACATACACATGCACGTACAGGTGCATATACACGTGTATACACACATGCACATACACGTATACATCCATACACATGTACATATATATGTACATATGTATACACACACGTGCACACACATACACATGTACATACATATACATGCACACATATGCATGTGCACATATACACACGCACATTTACACACATACAGGTGCATTTACACGTATATACACATACATGCACACATACCTACATGTACATATGCACATACATACAGACTCATAGACACAGGTGCACACACATATGATACGTGAGCTGGTGAGGTATTCTATGAAGAAAGAGGAGAGGGGTAGGAGGAATGGGGGGCAAGGGTGAAGGCAGAGGGGGAGCACTCTGATCAAAGGCATCTGAGCAGAAACCTGACTGAGGGAGGTCAGAAGCCACACAGAAGACATCATTTGGCATTTTCTGGAAACTCAAGCTCTTCCACTCCAGGTGTAAGACCCTGTATCACAAAACATCCACTTTCTGTAACAGGAATCTCAGGTATCTGCTGCTTTATCTGAATTTCCACAGTCACAGCTGGTCTGCTAGCAAGCATCTTTGCTCTTCTGTCAGAACTCCCAAGGATCTGGCAGGGCCTCTGTTACACCTCCGTGCCCACAAGCACACACTGATGGAGAGTGTGCACCTATGCATGGATGTATCCTGAGCAGAGTCCACTGTCTTCTACTTGGCCTGACCCCGTCTAGACCATGAACACAGGCTCCTCTGTGATCCTGGCCAGAATCTCTACATCTCAAACACTCCCAGCCCTGTGCCAGGCCTGACTCCTAAGGAAGGGGCTGTCCTCCTGCGGGACAGAGCGGAAGGTAGAGTGCTGTGCAGCAGGAGCCATGGACTCGTCAGTCAGGACCAAGCCTACGTCCTGCCCAGACCTCCCCCATTCTGAGCCAGTCTCAGCAGGAAAAACTGCCCTTGGCACTTGCCCCTCTCACTCTAGAGGCCCCCATCTTCCCTGCCTGGCCAGTTCCTGTGATCCAACAGTCCCAGGAGGCGTGAGAGCACAGAAGGGGCCAGAGGTGAGAGGATGCATCGGGACAGCAGCCACGTGCCTTGAGAGGCAGTGGCCTGAGCCACGGGAACAAGAGACAGAGGAGCGAAGCAGAGCAGGCATAGCAAGCGGTTTTAGGAACTGTGTAAAGTCATGAAACCAACCGTTTCCTATATGTGATGTTTTCATGGATGGACATTTGCGTGTTATTTACAGATTGGGGTGGTTTGAGCAGCAGGTGCACAACATACAGACGGAGACATGGGTTTTCGCATTGTATGTTGGTTGGATGGCGTGAGTCAGCAGGTAGGTGAAGGTAAATCAAGAACAAAAACAGAAAACAAAAGAGAAAATGAGTCATCAAGACAAGCAAAAACTCAAACTCTGAATACTTCACTGGAAAATTTTAGGATTTTTGTAAACTTTGCATACCCAAAAACAAACCAAACCCACTGCCGTGGAGTCAATTTGGACTCATAGTGACCCTACAGGACAGAGTAGAACTGCCCCATAGGGTTTCCACGGAGCACCTGGAGGATTCAAACTGCAGGCCCTATGGTAGGCAGCCGTAGGTCTTAACCACTATGCCACCAGGGTTTCTGAACTTTGCAAACTTGCCTTAAATGCACCAAATCAAAACACATCCCTGAAACGTGTAGGTTGTGCCCCAGAGCGGCAGTATTTGCATTTCTGATTGCAATGCAAATCCAGAGATGACGCACAGACAACTGTTTTTATTTCCAGGCAAAGAAATCAATGTCAGTTTTAAGCTTCCTTGGCCCTTTCCCGGGCACCCTTGCTAAGACTAGTGAGCTATTTTTACTTTTAAGTTGGGGATGGGAACTGACACTCACATTTTTGCCTAAGGAAAGAAAAAATGCATTCACAAAGTAAACATGAAGTGACTCCAAATGAGAAAACCACACACCCACGTGATGGCTTTTCTTTCGTCTTTTCTCCCCCTGGTGACGACCACAGTGGTGGGGCAGAGTTGAGCTTCCATTGGGACGTGGGCATCAAGGGCTAGGGGATTCCCTCAAGGGGCTTGTTTGAAGTAGGGCCTGAAAAGAGTACAGGTAGCCCTGGCCCCAACTTGCAACTGTTCAGCAGCCAAGATGCTATGAGCTGCTTCAGCTGCCTGCGCTACAGGAGGCTCTACCTTCTATGAGGGCCTTTTGGGGAGAGAGGGTGCCTAGAAGGCAACAGGGCAGCAGTGCTCTCTGTACCCACCCAATTGCATCCCACTTCATGCCCTCTCAGCAGCAGGGAAACCCCAAAGCTGTGTCCAAGCAGTTGGGAGCTCAATGTTTGCATCCCTTACCCAGGGGGTTATGATTCCTTTTCCCAAGGAGGAGGCCTGTGGGAATCAGAAACTCAGCCTGCCTGCTCCTCTCAGAAACCACATTGGTGCCAAACATTCTTGGGGGAGACAGACCCACAGAAAGGGGGCAGCACCTGGGAACACGCTGCATTGCCCAGACTGGTGAGCACAGCCATCTTCCAAACCAAAAAACCAAACCCACTGCCATTGAGTTGATTCCGACTCATAGCGACCCTATAAGACAGGGTAGAACTGCCCCAGTAGGGTTCCCACCACTGTAAATCTTTACAGAAGGAGACTGTCACATCTTTCTCCCACAAAGCGGCTGGTGGGTTCAAACCTCTGATCTTTTGGTTAGCAGCCGAATACTCTAACCAGTGTGCTATCAGGACCCGTTATATAGCCACCTCAGTTCTGCTGAAATGGCCGGTGCCAGCTTTTTCACCTGGGTTACTCAGATCATTAACTTTTTAAAACCATGAAATATATTATATAGACAAAAGTATGTGTGTATACACATATAAACACACACACATACACACACACCTTTTACAGAAAAATAGTAAAACAAATATATTCAACCAGCTTAAAAACCAGAGCGTAGCCAGTAATTTTGAAGCCCTTCCTGAGGGTGCTCCCTCCCTTCTCCCCAAATGGAGCAACTATCCTTAACGTTTGTTAATAACTGCTTTTCTTTATAGTTCTACCACAAACTCAACGTGCATTCTGCTTTTGCCTGTTAGTAAAATTTATCATGGGATAGCATTGTATGTGGTCTTCTATTGACTTTCTCTCTTGCTGATGCTTTTGAGAAGCACGCACACTGATGTGGATGTAATTTGTGTACTTTTCACTGCGTGGTGTTGATACACCAAAGCTGATGGATGCATTCTACTCTGATGAACCCTTATATGGTTTCAGTTTTCACTATCCTGAAAATGTTGCTGTGAACATCTATGTAGGCATGTCCAGGCTCATGTATATCCTCTGAGATACATGCCCAGGAGTGAAGTTGTTGAATTGTAGGTGAGCATACATTTGACTTCAAGTTATGCCAAACTTTTTCAGAGATCTTGTACCAAGGACACCTCTGCCAGCAAAATGGGAGAGTTCCAGTTGCTCCAAATTCTTAGCAACACTTGGTATTGTCAGAATGTCTAATGCTTGACAAACTGGCACCATGAAACGGCATCTTGATATTGTTCCAGTTTGCAATTTGTGGCAAATCAACATCTCTATGAAACTGACACTACTTATCAATTAACACGATATATAACTCCATCTATTTAAGTCTTCTTTAATATCTTTCAATAAAGCTTAGTAATTTTCTACATAAAGATCTTACACACATATTTTATCAGATTTATTGTCAGGATTGCTAATGTTGTAAAGAAATCCAATTGACTTACTTGAGTAATCTTATATTCAGCAATCTTGCTAAACACTCTAGTTCGTTTTAAATTATTCTAGGTTTCATCCATAAATAATAATGTTTTCTGTGCATAATGACAGTTTGCTTATTCTTTTTCTAATCCTTACATACTTCTTTTTCTTGACTTTTTCATTCAACAAGTATTTACTAAGCCTCTACAAAGCATCAGGCACTATTCTAAGCACTGGGGATATGGCAGTGATCAGAACAAACAAAAATTCATCCTCACGGAGCTGACATTTAAGGCATTGCACTGCCCAAGAGCTCAGGTTCAATATTATAAAGTAGTGATAATAGCATCACTGTCCTTTTCTGATTTTAAAAGGAATTCTTTCCAAAACCATCACTGTGTATGATGTTTCCATAGGATTTTTTGTAAATACTCTTTATCAAGTTAATAATTCCTAGACTGCTGATAGCTTTTATCATGAATACATTGTGAATTTATTGAATGTCTTCTGTGCATTCATTGAGATGATCACAATAACATTCTCCTTCAATCTGTTAATGTAAATTTTATTAACAGATTTTCTGGGGCTGAAACAGATTAAACCCAACTAAATGACCTTTTTGGTACACTGTTGGCTCTGGTTTGCTTACATATTGTTTAACACTTTGCATCTACATTTATGAGAGAGGTCTATGACCTTCTTTTCTTATACTATCTTTATTCTAATTTTGGTATCAAGATTATACTCGCCTCATAAAACTAGTTAAGGAGTGTTCACTCTTCTTCTAGTAAGAATTTGTTCAGATAGGAATTATCTGTCCTTGTATTTTTGGTAGAAAATCTAATCTGTAAAACCATCAGAATCTGGTATTTCCTTTGTGAGAAGCTAGTTTAACTACTGACTCAGCTTGCTTAATGGTTTCCTAAAGAACTACCCACGTTTTCTTGCTACGCTTTTCTCAGATTTGGTTACTTACATTTTTCTAGTCATTTATCCATTTCACCTGTTTCCAAATTTATTGGCATTAAGTTGTTCAAAATATGCTATTATTTTTTAATCTCTCTTGGCTCTAGAGGAATGACTCCTTTCTTCAAACTTACATTGCTTATTTGACCTTTCTTTTTTTCTTAATCTTGCCAGAGGTGTGTCAATTTTTAAATCTTTAAAAAACTAAGTTTAGACTTTGTTGATTCTCTCTACTGTACCTTTGTTTTCTACTTCCTGAATTTCTATTCTTATACTTTCATCTACTTTCCAAAGACAGATTATTCTGCCTTTTTTTCTAACTTATTAAGTTAGATGCTTAACGCATTAATTTCTGCATTTTGTTCGTTTTTCCAATATAAGCATTTAAGGCTTTAAGTTTCTTTCTAAATGCATCTTTAGCTATATCCTATCAGTTTTGACCACCACGTGTCTGTCAGTTTGTTGTACTGTGGTGGCTTGCATGTTGCTGTGATACAGGAAGCTTTGCCACCAGTATTTCAAATACCAGCAGGGTCACCCTTGATGGACAAATTTCAGCTGAGCTTCCAGACTAAGGCAGACAGGGAAGAAGGACCTGGCAGTCTACTTCTGAAAAAATTGGCCAGTGAAAACGTTATGAATAGCAGTGGAACTCTGTCTGATATAGTGCTAGAAGATGAGCCCCTCAGGTTGGAAGGCAATGAAAATATGACCGGGGAAGAGCTGACTCCTCAAAGTAGAGTTGACCTTAATGACATGGATGGAGTCAAGTTTTCAGGAACTTCATTTGCTGATGTGGCATGACTCAAAATGAAAAGAAACAGCTGTAAACATCTATTAATAATAGGAAAGTGGAATGTACCAAGTATAAATCTAGGAAAATTAAAAATCATCAAAAATGAAATAGGGTAGGTGAGGCCAAGATGGTGGAGTAGTCAGACACTTCCTGTGGTCTCTCTTACAACAAAGACCCAAAAAAAAAACCAAGTGGATCAATCATATATGACAATCTAGGAACCTTGAACATCAAAGGCAAAGTTGAGGAATCGGACTGAGGAGTAGGGGAAGAGACAGATGGTTTCAGAAGCAGCGAGGAGTTGCAAGAACCGACCCACCAGAAACTGACACCCTGATGGCTGGATCAGATGGCGTGTGTGGTGAGGCAAGCAGTGCTGTTTAGGACACGTTTTCCACATTGGGAGAGACTGAGCAGCAGAGAGTCTGCTCTACCCTCCAGAATCAGCAAAAAGCACCACTCAATTGACAAAAGATAAGTACATGCATCTAACCTACCTTGAGGAGCAAAAAAACACACCCTTAGGGAAGAACTTCTCTCCCATTTACCTGCCCCATTCCTGCTCTGCACTGGGTCTTGGCCAGCTTCGGTGACTGCCACGTTGCCTGGGCCAGAAGTAGGACCCAGCACGTGCTCTGACCCATTCTTCTGGCTTTGGAGAGGGAACAAATTAACAAACAGAAAAAAATAATCTGCCAGCTCCTCTGAGCTAGGAACTCTGGGGTGGCACAGCCCCCTTGCTTAGGCACAGGCATAAGTGCTCCACAGACTTTGAATGCCTTCCACCCCAGCATAGGACTGTGTGGGCGCATTTCAACAGTGTAGGTCCTCATTAGCACAGTACAACAGGGTATATACCTGAAGCCTACCTTCAACTCTAGCAGTTATAAGGCGGAGTGGCAGATTTGTGATGTTTGACCCCACCCTGGTTATGAAGCAGGGTCCTCACCTACCCACATCGGGGGCTGAAGGACTGGTGGCTCCACTCACACCACCTAGCCACTTGAGACAGGGGCCCAAGAAAAATTGGTGCCTCCCAATCCTTACAGCCAACAGCGTTGGGTGCCCGTAGTCCAGCTGCAAAACCCACCCACCTACATGCTCTAGGAAACAGAGAAGTGCTTTCCTTCCAGACACTCAGGAGTAGCCATCAGCCTCCTGCCTTGCTCAGTGCCTGACCCTCTACTGCAGCCAGATACCTGCGCCTACTCCAATCACCCCTGCCTGTCTAGGATTCTAGGTGAGAGGCTGTACCACACACTTGGTGACCGACTACCTGGACACCTGAGCTGAATCCATACCAGAAAAGTAAATGGACTCCTGGGTTCATGTACCTAGTAACATCTCTAACCACCTGAAGACAGGGTGTGAGACCTTCAAAGACACCAATAATCAAACTAACTCACACAACCAGCCTATTTGGGCATATCAAAACAAAACAAGAAGCTAGAACACAGTAAGCAAACATAAAATAAATAAATATAATGACTTATTGATAGCTCTGAGACAACAGTCAATATCAAATCACATAAAGAGGCAGACCATGATGGCTTCTGCAAGCATCCAAAACAAAGAATAAAAAAAACTTTCTGGAGGAAGAGAATTTTTTGGAAATACCAGAAGTAGCATTCAAAAGATTAATATACAGAGCTCTTCAAGAGATCAGGAAGGAGATCAGGCAAAACGCAGAACAAGCCAAGGAACACACAGATAAAGCAATAGAGGAACTTAAGAAGGTTATACAAGACCATAATGACAAATTTAACAGGCTGTAAGAATCCACAGAAAGACGGCAAACAGAAATCCAAAAGATTAACAACAAAATTTCAGAGTTAGGCAACTCAATAGAAAATCATAGGAGCAGAATTGAGGCAATGGATGTCAGAATTAGTGAGATTGAAGATAAATCACTTCACACCAACTTATTTGAGAAAAAAATAGAAAAAAAAGGAATTTTTAAAAATGAAGAAACCATAAGAATTATGTGGGACTCTATCAATAGGAATAACCTAAGAGTGTTTGGAGTACCAGAACAGGAAGGGGGACATAAAATTCAGAGAGAATTATGGAAGATTTGTTGGCAGAAAACTTCCCTGATACTGTGAAAGATGAGAAAATACCTATCCAAGAAGCTCATCAAGTCCCATACAAGGTAGATCCCAAAAGAAAGTCACCAAGACATATTATAATCAAACTTGCCAAAACCAAAGATAAAGAGAGAATTTTAAGAGCAGCTACAAATAAACATAAAGTCACCTACAGAGGAGAGTCAGTAAGACTAAGCTTTGACTACTCAGCAGAAACCATGCAGGCAAGAAGGCAACGAGATGACATATATAAAACCTTGAAGGAAAATAAATTGCCAGCCAAGAATTATGTAACGAGCAAAACTGTCTCTCAAATATGATGGCAAAATTAGGGCATTTCCAGATAAGCAGAAGTTTAAAGAATCTGTAAAAACCAAACCAAAATTATGAGAAATACCAAAGGGAGTCTTCCAGTTAGAAAATAAATAACATCAGATAACAACCCAAGACTAGAACACAGATCAGAACAACCAGATATCAACCCAGATAGGGAAGTCACAAAAACAAATCAAAGCTAAAACATAGAAAATAAGGAAACAGAGACATCAATATGTAAAAGACGACAACATTAAAACAAAAAAGAGGGACTAAATAATGCATTCATAGATCTTACATATAGAGAGAAAGTCAAGGCAATATAAAGAAATAAAAGATCGGTTTGAACTTGGAAAAACAGGGGTAAATATTAAGGTAACCACAAAGGAGACTAACAATCCTACACATCAAAGTAGAAAACAAGAAAAACATAGACTAAGCAAATACAAAATCAACAAAAATGAAAAAGATGAGAAGAAAATACATAAAGAAAAACGACTCAGCACAGAAAATTAAGTGAAACAAAGAAACTGTCAACAACACACACAAAAAAACACATCAAAATGACAGCACTAAACTCATACCTACCAATAATTACATTGAGAATAAATGAACTTAACACACTAATGAAGAGACAGAGACTGGCAGAATGGATTAAAAAAAAAAAAAAAAACACAATCCATTTATATGCTGCCTACAAGAGACACACCTTAAAGACACAAAAAAACTAAAACTCAAAGGATGAAAAATATATATATCAAGCAAACACCAATCAAAACACATCAGGAGTGGCAATATTAATCTCTGACAAGGAAGACTAAAGCAAAATCCACCACAAAGGATAAGGAAGGACACTATATAATGATTAAAGCGTCAATACAACAGGAGGACATAACCATAATAAATATTTACAAACCCAACAACACAGCTCCAAAATACATAAACTCTAACAGCATTGAAAAGAGAAATAGTCGGCTCCACAATAATGGTAGGAGACTTCAACACACCACTTTCAGTGAAGGACAGAGCATCCAGAAAGAAGCTCAATAAAGACATGAAATATCTAAATGACACAATCAACCAAATTGATCTCATAGACACATACAGAACACTACACCCAAGAGCAGCCAAGTATACTTTCTTTTCCAACGCACATGGAATATTCTCCAGAATACATCACATGTTAGGTCACATAGCAAGACTTAACAGAATCCAAAGAATCAAAATATTACAAAAGCATCTTTTCTGACCATAAAGCCATAAAAGGAGAAATCAATAACAGAAAAAAACAAGCAAAAAAATCAAATACATGGAAACTGAACAACACCTTGCTCAAAAATTACTGCATTATAGACGAAATTAAGGAAGGAACAAAGAAATTCACAGAATCAAATAGGAATGAAAACACACCCTACCAGAACCTTTAGGACACAGCAAAAGCAGTGCTCAGAGGTCAATTTATAGCAATAAATGTAAACATTCAAAAAGAAGGGCCAAAATCAAAACATTAACCCTACAACTCGAACAAATAGAGAGCAGCAAAAGAAGCCCTCGAGCACCAGAAGAAAGCAAATAATACAAATTAGAGCAGAATTAATTGAAATAGAAAACAATTGAAAGAGTTAACCAGACCAAAAGCTGGTTCTTTGAAAAGATCAATAAAACTGATAAACGACCTGGCTACCACGACTGATCTGACAGGGATCACAATAGAGGGTCCCGGAGAGAGCTGGAGAAAAGTGTAGGAAAAAATTCTAACTCAAAAAGAAAGACCAGGCTTGCTGGCCTGACTGAGACTGGAGAAACCCTGAGAGTATGGACCCTGGACACCCTTTCAGCTCAGTAATGAGGCCACTCCTGAGGCTCACCCTTCAGCCAAAGATCGAAAAGGCCCATGGAACAAAACAAGACTAAAGGGGCGCACCAGCCCTGGGGCAGGGACTGAAAAGTAGGAGGAAACAGGAAAGCTGGTAATAGGGAACCCAGGGTTGAAAAGGGGGAGTGTTGACATGTTGTGGGGTTGTTAACCACTGTCATACAACAATGTGTGTACTAACCGTTCAATAAGAAACTAGTTTATTCTGTAAACCTTCATCTAAAGTCCAATAAAAAAAATTTAAAAAAAAAACTGATAAACCATTGACTAAACTGACCAAAGAAAAACAGAAGAGAAAGCAAATAACCCGAATAAGAAATGAAATGGGTGATATCAGAGCAGACCCAACTGAAATTAAAAGACTGATAACAGAATACTCTGAAAAATTGTACCCCAACAAATTAGAAAACCTAGAGAAAAGAGACAAATTTCTAGAAACACACTACTTACCTAAACTAACACAAACAAAGGTAGAACAACTAAATAAACCTATAGCAAAAGAAGAGATTGAAAAGGTAATTAAAAAACTCCCCCCACACACACACAAAAAAACCCCAGCCCTGATGGCTTCGCTGGAGAATTTTACCAAACTTTCAGAGAAGACTTAACACCGCTACTAGTAAAAGTATTTCAGAGCATAGAAAAGGATGGAATACTCCTAAACTTTTTCTATGAAGCCAGCATAACCCTGATGCCAAAACTAGGTAAAGACACCGCAAAAAAAAAAAAAAAAAAACTACAGACCAATATCGCTCATGAGCATAGACGCAAAAATCGTCAACGAAATCCTAGCCAATAGCATTCAACAACATATCAAAAAAATAATTCGCCATGACCAAGTGAGATTCATACCAAATATGCAGGGCTGGTTCAACATTAGAATAACAAAAGACAAAAACCAAATGATCTTATCAATTGATGCAGAAAAGGCACTTGAAAAAGTCCAACACCCATTCATGATAAAAACTCTCAGCAAAATAAGAACAGAAGGGAAAATCCTCAACATAATAAAGGACATTTATACAAAGCCAACAGCCAACATCATCCCAAATGGAGAGAGTCTGAAAGCATTCCCATTGAGACTGGGAACCAGACAAGGATGCCCTTTATCACCACTCTTATTCAACAGTGTGCTGGAGGTCTGAGCCAGAGCAATAAAGCTAGAAAAAGAAATAACGGGCATCCAAATTGGTAGGGAAGAAGTAAACGTATCCCTATTTGCAGATGATATGATCTTATACACAGAAAACTCCAAAAATCCACAAGAAAACTACTGGAACAAAGTATCAGGGTACAAGATAAACATACAAAAATCAGCTGGACTCCTCTACACCAACAGAGAACTTTGAAGAGGAAATCACCAAATCAATACCATTTAGAATAGCCCCAAAGAATATAAAATACTTAGGAATAAATCTAACCAGAGATGTAAAAGACCTACACAAAGAAAACTACAAGACACTACTGCAAGAAAACAAAACAGAAATACATAAGTGGAAAAACTTACCTGGCTCATGGATAGGAAGACTCAACATTGTGAAAATGTCAATTCTATCCAAAGCGATCTTCAGATACAATGCAATCCCGATCCAAATTCCAATGACATTTTTTAATGAGATGGAGAAACAAATCACCAACTTCATTTGGAAACAGAAGATGCCCTGGATAAGTAAAGCATTACTGAAGAAGAAGAACAAAGTGGGAGGCCTCACATTACCTGATTTTAGAACATGTTACACCTCCACAGTAGTCAAAACAGTCTGGTACTGGTAGAATAACAGATACACAGACCGATAGAACAGAATTGAGAATCCAGACATAAATCCATCTATATATGAGCAGCTGATATTTGACAAAGACCCAAAGTCTGTTAAATGGGAAAAAGACAGATTCTTTAACAAATGGCACTGGCATAACTGGGTATCTATCTGTAAAAAAATGAAACAAGACCCATACTTCAAAACCATGCACAAAAGCTAACTCAAAATGGATCAAAGACCTAAATATAAAATCTAAAACAATAAAGATCATGGCAGAAAAAATGAAGACAATGCTAGGAGCCTTAATACATAGTATAAACAGAACACAAAACATTACTAATGGCGGGACCAAGATGGCAGAATAGCCAGATGCTTCTGGCGATCCCTCTCACAACAAAGACCTGAAAAAACAAGTGAAACGATTATATTTATGACAAGCTAGGAGCCCTGAACATCAAAGGCAAAGTTAGAAAATGGACTGAGCAGCAGAGGGAGGGAGAGATGGTTCAGAAGCAGAGAGGAGTTGCTGGACCTGAATCGCCGGGATCCCTCAGGAGCAACTGTGGCAGGCTGGTAATAGTGTTCAGTCACAGTTTCCTCAGGGAGAAACAGCCAGCTGCACAGCCTACTCACACCTCCGGAACCAGAGAAGAATGGCGCTCTCGGCAAAAAACTAAGGATTTGTGTATAGTTTACCATGCCCCCCCCCCCACGTCCAAGCCGGCTTCAGTGGCTATTGATTTCCCTGGGCGTGAGATAGGTACTGCTGAGCATCCTGAGCCATTCTCCTGGCCTTGGAGAAGGAATAAATTCGCAACCAGGGGAAAAGGTAATTTTCCAACCCCACTAACCTGGGAAGCTCACAACAACAGCGGCTCCTGTCCAGGCATAAACAGTCCATGGACCTTGAATAAGTTTCCCCCCTGCATGGAAATAGGTCCTTATTGGCAGACTGCAACTGTTTCAGCTGTATGGTGGAGAGGCGGGTGTTTGATGTTTGACACTGCTTTGCCTATTAAACAGCGTCCTCACCTACCCATATCAGGAGCGTAAGGACTGGTGGCTCCACTCAGGTCACCCAGCCACTGGAGACAGGGGTCCAATGATAACTGGTACCTCCCAGTCCTTACAACCAAAATCATTGGGTGCCCGTGGTCCGTCTGCAGAACCCAACCACCTGTCAGGGACGCATTTTCCTCACAGACTCTCGGGGGATGGTTGCCAGCCCCGTACCTTGTTCAGAGCATGACCCCCTGCTGAAACCAGATACTGGTACCTACACCAATCACCCCTGCCCCTCTAAGACTGTAGGACAGAGCCTGTACCACATGCATGATGACCAGCTACCTGGACACCTAAGCTGAATCCATACAAGAAAAGTGAATGGACTCCTAGGCTCATATACCTGATAAAAACTCTAGCCATCTGGTGACAGGACTTCAGAGTTTCAAAGGCGAAAATAATTAAGCCAGCTTTTTTCAGCCTATTTGGGCATATCAAAACAAAACAAAGCAAGAAGCTAGGATACAGTAAGCAGACATAAAACAAACCAACACTATAACTTATAGATGGCTCAGAGACAACAGTCAATATCAAATCACATAAAGAAGCAGACCATGATCACTTCAATAAGCTCTCAAAACAAAGAATCAAGGGATCTTCTGGATGAAGGTGCCTTCCTGGAATTACCAGATGCAGAATACAAAAGATTAATATACACAACTCTTCAAGACATCAGGAATGAGATTAGGAAGGAGATCAGGCAATATGCAGAACAATCCAAGGAACACACAGATAAAGTAGTTGAAGAAATTAAAAAGGTTATTCAAGAACATAATGAAAAATTTAATAAGCTGCAAGAATCCATCCAGAGACAGCATTCAGATATTCAGAAGACTAACGATAAAATTACAGAATTAGACAACTCAATAGAAAGCCAGAGGAGCAGAATTCAGCAAATGGAAGTCAGAATTAGTGAGACTGAAAATAAAGCACTTGGCACCAATACATTTGAAGAAAAATCAGATAAAAGAATTTTTTAAAAAAAGAAGAAAACCTAAGAATCATGTGGGACTCTGTCAAGAGAAATAACCTATGAGCGATTGGACTACCAGAACAAGGAGAGAGAAAAGAAAATACACAGAGAATTCTTGATGGCAGAAAATGTCCTGGATATCGTGAAAGATGAGAAGATATCTAGTCAAGGTGCTCATCAAACTCCACATAAGGTAGATCTTAAAAGAAAGTCACCAAGACATATGATAATCAAAATTGCCAAAACCAAAGATAGAGAATTTTAAGAGCAGCTAGGGATAAACAAAAAGTCACCTACAAAGGAGAGTCAATAAGAATAAGCTCGGACTACTCAGCAGAAACCATGCTGGCAAGAAGGTAATGAGATGACTTACATGAAGCATTGAAGGAAAAAATTGCCAGCCAAGAATCACACATCCAGCAAAACTGTCTCTTAGATATGAAGGTGAAATTAGGACATTTCCAGATAAACAGAAGATTAGGGAATTCGTAAAAACCAAACCAAAACTACAAGAAATACTAAAGGGAGTTCTTTGGTTAGAAAATCAATAATATCAGGTATCAACCAGAGACTAGAACACTGGACAGAGCAATCTGATGTCAACCCAGACAGGGAAATCACAAAAATAAATCAAGATATAAAAAGCACTCAAAACAGGGAAACAGCGATGTTATTATGTAAAAGAAGACAGAATTAAAACAATGCAGAGGGACTAAAAAATGTAGTCATAGATCTTCCACATGGAGAGGAAGACAAGGCAATACAAAGAAATAAAAGTTAGGTTTAAACTTAGAAAAATAGCTGTAAATACTAAGGTAACCACAAGGGAGACTAACAACCCTACTCATCCAAATAAAATACAAGAAAAAAAGGGGCTCAGCAGAAACATAACAACAACAAATAAGAGGAAAAGACAATATATAAACTACTCAGCACAAAAAATTAAGTGGGAAAAAGAAACTGTCAACAACCCACAAAAAAAGACATCAAAATGACAGCACTAAACTCATACCTATCCATAATTACACTGAATGTAAATGGACTAAATGCACCAATAAACAGACAGAGAGTAGCAGAATGGATTAAAAAAACACTATCCGTCTATATGCTGCCTATGAGAGACACACCTTAGACTTGGAGACACAAACAAACTAAAACTCAAAGATGGAAAAAAATACATCAAGCACACAACAGGCAAAAAAGAGCAGGTGTGGAGATATTAATTTCTGACAAAATAGACTTTAAAGTTAAATCCACCACAAAGGATAAGGAAGGCCACTAAATAATGATTAAAGGGAAAAGATACCACGAAGATATAACCATATTAAATATTTATGCACCCAAAGACAGGGCTGCAAGATACATAAAAGAAACTCTAACAGCATTGAAAGGTGAGATAGACAGCGCCAAAATTATAGTAGGAGACTTCAACACACCACTTTCGGTGAAGGACAGAACATCCAGAAAGAAGCTCAATAAAGACAAAGATGATCTAAATGCCACAATCAACTAACTTGACCTCATAGACATATACAGAACACTCCACCCAACAGCAGCCAAGTATACTTTCTTTTCTAGTGCACATGGAACATTCTCTAGAACAGACCACATATTAGGTCATAAAGCAAACCTTAGCAGAATCCAAAACATCGAAATATTACAAAGCATCTTCTCTGACCATAAGACCATAAAAGTAGAAATCAGTAACAGAAAAAGCAGGGAAAACAAATCAAACACTTGGAAGCTGAACCATATCCTGCTCAAAAACGACTGGGTTATAGACGACATCAAGGATGGAATAAAGAAATTCACAGAATCCAATGAGAATGAAAACACTTCCTATCAGAACCTTTGGGACACAGCGAAAGCAGCGCTCAGAGGTCAATTTGTATCAATAAATGTACACATCCAAAAAGAAGAAAGGGCCAAAATCAAAGAATTATCTCTAAAACTTGAACAAAGAGAAAGAGAGCAACAAAAGAAAACTTTAGGCACCAGAAGAAAGAAATAATAAAAATCAGAGGAGAATTAAATGAAATGGAAAACAGATAAACAATGGAGAGAGTTAACAAGACCAAAAGCTGATTCTTTGAAAAAATTAACAAAATTGATAAACCATCGGCCATACTGACAACAGAAAAACAGAAGAGGGAGCAAATAACCTGAATAAGAAATGAGATAGGTGATATTACAACAGACCCAACTGAAATTAAAAGAATCAGATTCAATTACTATGAAAAACTGTACTCTATCAAATTTGGAAACCTAGAAGAAACGAATGAATTCCTAGAAACACACTACCTACCTAAACTAACACAGACAGAGGTTGTTGTTGCTGTTGTTCAGTGCTGTCGAGTTGGTTCTGACTCATAGAGACCCTATGCACAACAGAACAAAACATTGCCCGGCCCTGAGCCATCCTTACAATCGTTGCTATGGTTGAGCCCGTTGTTGCAGCCACTGTGTCAATCCACCTCGTTGAGGGTCTTCCTCTTTTCCGCTCATCCTAAACTTTGCCAAGCATGATGTCCTTCTCCAGGGACTGATCCCTCCTGACAACATGTCCAAAGTACATAAGACGCAGTCTCACCATCCTTGCTTCTAAGGAGCATCCTGGTTGTACTCTTCCAAGACAGATTTATTTGTTCTTCTGGCAGTCCATGGTATATTCAATATTCTTCGCCAAAACCACAATTCAAAGCCATCAATTCTTCTTCGGTTTTCCTTATTCATTGTCCAGCTTTCACATGCATATGATGCGATTGAAAATACCATGGCTTGGGTCAGGCGCACCTTAGTCTTCAAGGTGACATCTTTGCTCTTCAACACTTTAAAGAGGTCCTTTGCAGCAGATTTGCCCAATGCAATGCGACTTTTGATTTCTTGACTGCTGCTTCCATGGCTGTTGATTGTGGATCCAAGTAAAATGAAATCCTTGACAACTTCACTCTTTTCTCCATTTATCATGATGGTGCTCATTGGTCCAGTTGTGAGGATTTTTTCTTTATGTTGAGGTGCAATCCATACTGAAGACTGTCGTCTTTGATCTTCATTAGTAAGTGCTTCAAGCCCTCTTTGCTTTCAGCAAGCAAGGTCGTGTCATCTGCATAATGCAGGTTGTTAATGAGTCTTCTTCCAATCCTGATGCCCCGTTCTTCTTCATATAGTCCAGCTTCTTGGATTATTTGCTCAGCATACAGATTGAATAAAGGTATGGTGAAAGAATACAACCCTGGCGCACACCTTTCCTGAGTTTAAACCAATCAGTATCCCCTTGTTCTGTCCAAACAACTACCTCTTGATCTATGTAAAGGTTCCTAATGAGCACAATTAAGTGTTCTAGAATTCCCATTCTTACCAGTGTTATCCATAGTTTGCTATGAACCACACAGCCGAGTGCCTTTGCATAGTCAATAAAACACAGGTAAACATCCTACTGGTATCCTCTGCTTTCAGCCAGGATCCATCTGACATCAACAATGATATTCCTGGTTCCACGTCCTCTTCTGAAACTGGCCTGAATTTCTGGCAGTTCCCTGTCGATATACGGCTGCAGCCATTTTTGAATGATCTTCAGCAAAATTTTGCTTGCGTGTGATATTAATGATATTGTGTGATAATTTCCACATTCGGTTGGATCACCTTTCTTGGGAATAGGCATAAATATGGATCTCTTCTAGTCAGTTGGCCAGGAAGCTGTCTTCCATATTTCTTGGCATAGACAAGTGAGCACCTCCAGCGCTGCATCTGTTTGTTGAAACATCTCAATTGATATTCCATCAATTCCTGGAGCCTTGTTTTTTGCCAGTGCCTTCAGAGCAGCTTGGACTTCTTCCTTCAGTACCATCGGTTCCTGATCATATGTTACCTCTTGAAACGGTTGAACAACGACTAATTATTTTTGGTATAATGACTCTGTGTATTCCTTCCATCTTCTTTTGATGCTTCTCTTTTGGTTTTCCATTTCCAGCTCTTTGCAAATGTCATTATAATATTTTACTTTGTCTTCTCAAGACACCCTTTGAAATCTTCTGTTCAGTTCTTTTACTTCATCAATTCTTCCTTTTGCTTTAGCTGCTCGACGTTCAAGAGCAAGTTTCAGAGTCTCCTCCGACATCCATCTTGGTCCTTTCTTTCTTTTCTGTCTTTTCAGTGACCTCTTGCTTTCTTCATGAATGATGTCCTTAATGTCATTCCACGACTCATCCGGGCTTTGGTCACCAGTGTTCAATGCATCAAATCTATTCTTCAGATGGTCTCTAAATTCAGATGGGATATACTCAAGGTCATATTTTGGCTCTCATGGACTTGCTCTGATTTTCTTCAGTTTCAGCTTGAACTTGCATATGAGCAATTGATAGTCTGTTCCATAGTTGGCCCCTGGCTTTGTTCTGACTGATGATATTGAGCTTTTCCATCGTCTCTTTCCACAGATGTAGTCAATTTGATTTCTGTGTGCTCCATCTGGTGAGATCCCCTATGTATAGTTCCTGTTTATGTTGGTGAAAGAAGGCATTTGCAATGAAAAAGTCGTTGGTCTTGCAAAATTCTATCATTCGATCTCTGACATTGTTTCTACTGCCAAGGCCATATTTTCCAACTACTGATCCTTCTTGTTTCCAACTTTCATATTTAAATCACCAGTAATTATCAATGCATTCTTACTGCATGTTCAATCAATTTCAGGCTGCAGCAGCTGATAAAAATCTTCTACATCTTCATCTTTGGCCCTAGTGGTTGGTGCATATATTTGAATAATAGTCGTATTAACTGGTCTTCCTTGTAGGCGTATGGATATCATCCTATCACTGACAGCATTGTACTTCAGGATAGATCTTGAAATGTTCTTTTTGACGATGAATACAACACCATTCCTCTTCGCGTTGTCATTCCCAGCATAGTAGGCTATATGATTGTCTGATTCAAAATGGCCAATACCAGTCCATTTCAGTTCACTAATGCCTAGGATATTGATGTTTACACGTTCCATTTCATTTTTTACAATTTCTAATTTTCCTAGATGAACACTTTGTACATTCCAGGTTCCGATTATTAATGGATGTTTGCAGCTGTTTCTTCTCATTTTGAGTTGTGCCACATCAGCAGATGAAGGTCCTGAAAGCTTTACTCCATCCACGTCATTAAGGTTGACTCTACTTTGAGGAGGCATCTCTTCCTCAGTCATCTTTTGAGTGCCTTCCAACATGGGGGGCTCATCTTCCAGCACTATATCAGACAATGTTCCGCTGCTTTTCATACAGTTTTCACTGGCTAATACTTTTTAGAAGTAGACTGCTGGGTCCTTCTTCCTGGTCTGTCTTAGTCTGGAAGCTCAGCTGAAACCTGTCCTCCATGGGTGACCCTGCTGGTATCTGAATACTGGTGGCATAGCTTCCAGCATCACAGCAACACACAAGCCCCACAGTACGACAAACTGACAGACATGTGGGGAAAACAGAGGTAGAACAACTAAATAAACCCATAACAAAAGAAAAGATTGAAAAGGTACTCAAAAAACTCCCAACAAAAAAAAGCCCTGGCCCGGACGGCTTCACTGCAGAGTTCTACCAAACTTTCAGAGAAGAGTTAACACCACTACTACTAAAGGTATTTCATAGCATAGAAAAGGACGGAATACTCCCAAACTCATTCTATGAAGCCAGAGTATCCCTGATACCAAAACCAGGTAAAGACACCACAAAAAAAGAAAATTACAGACCTATATCCCTCATGAACTTAGATGCAAAAATCCTCAACAAAACTCTAAAAAATAGAATTCAATAACATATCAAAAAAATAATTCACCATGACCAAGTGGGATCCATACCAGGTATGCAGGGATGGTTCAACATTAGAAAAACAATTAATGTAATCCCTCATATAAATAAAACAAAAGACAAGAATCACACGATCTTATCAATTGATGCAGAAAAGGCATTTGACAAAGTCCAACACCCATTCATGATAAAAACTCCCAGCAAAATAGGAATAGAATGAAAATTCCTCAACATAATAAAGGGCATTTATAAAAGCCAAAAGCCAACAACATCCTAAATGGAGAGAGTCTGAAAGCATTCCCCTTGAGATCGGAAACCAGAGAAGGCTGCCCTTTACCATCACTCTTATTCAACATTCTGCTTGAGGTCCTAGCCAGAGCAATTAGGCTAGATAAAGAAGTAAATGACATACAGATTGGTGAGGAAGAAGTAAAAGTACCTCTGTTTGCAGATGACATGATCTTATACACAGAAAACCCTGAAGAATCCTCAAGAAAACTACTGAAACTAATAGACGTGTTCAGCAGAGTATCAGGATACAGAATAAACATACAAAAATCAGTTGGATTCCTCTACACCAACAAAAAGAACATTGAAGAGGAAATCACCAAATCAATACCATTTACAGTAGCCCCCAAGAAGATAAAATAGGTAGGAATAAATCTTACCAGAGACGTGAGAGACCTATACAAAGAAAACTACAAGACATTATTGCAAGAAATGAAAAGAGATCTATAAAAGTGGAAAAACATACCTTGCTCATGGAAGACTTAACATTGTAAAAATGTTTACTCTACCAAAAGTGATCTATAGATACAATGCAATTCTGACCCAAATTCCAACAACATTTTTAATGAGATGGAGAAACAAATCACCTACTTCACATGGAAGGAAAAGAGGCCCTGGATAAGTAAAGCATTACTGAAAAAGAAGAACAAAGTGGGAGGCCTCACTCTACCTGATTTTAGAACCTATTATACCACCACAGTAATAAAAACACTCTGGTACTGGTACAACAACAGATACACAGACCAATGGAATAGAATTGAGAATCCAGACATAAATCCATCTATATATGAGCAGCTGACATTTGACAAAGACCCAAAGTCAGTCAAATGGGGAAAAGACAGTCTCTCTAACAAATGGTGCTGGCATAACTGGATATCCATCTGCAAAAAAATGAATCAAGACCAATACCTCATACCATGTATAAAAACTAACTCAAAATGGATCAAAGACCTAAATATAAAATCTAAAACGATAAAGATCATGGAAGAAAAAACAGGGACAACGCCAGGAGCCCTAATACATGGCATAAACAGTATGTAAAACATTGCTAACAATGCAGAAAAGAAACCAGACAACTGTAAGCTCCAAAAAATCAAACATCTATGCTCATCCAAAGACTTCACCAAAAGAATAAAAAGATTACCTACAGACTGGGAAAAAGTTTTTAGCTATGACATTTCTGATCAGCGTCTGATCTCTAAAATTTACATGATACTGCAAAAACTCAACTACAAACGACAAATAACCCAATTTAAAAACAGACAAGGATATGAACAGGCACTTCACTAAAGAAGACATTCAGGCAGCTAACAGATACATGAGGAAATGCTCATGATCATTAGTTATTAGAAAAATGCAAATCAAAACTACAATGAGATTGCATCGCACTCCAACAACAACAACAAAAAAGGCTGGCATTAATCCAAAAAACACAAAATAATAAAAGTTGGAAAGGTTGTGGAGAGACTGGAACACTTACACACTGCAGGTGGGAATGTAAAATGGTACAACCACTTTGGAAATCAATTTGGAGCTTCCTTTAAAAGTTAGAAATAGAACTACCATACGATCCAGCAATCCCACTCCTTGGAATATATCCTAGAGAAATAAGAGCCATCACATGAATAGATATATGCACACCCATGTTCACTGCAGCACTGGTCACAATAGCAAAAAGATGGAAACAACCTAGGTGCCCATCAATGGATGAATGGATAAACAAATTATGGTATAGTTACACAATGGAATACTACACAATGATAAAGAGCAACAGTGAATCCTCGAAACATCTCATACTATGGGTGAATCTGGAAGGCATTATGCCGAGTGAAATTAATCAGTCGCAAAAGGACAAATATTGCATGAGACCACTATTATAAGAATTCAAGAGAAGGTTTAAACACAGAAGAAAACATTCTTTCATTGTTACCAGAGTGGGGAAGGAGGGAGGGGGTATTCACTAACTAGGCAGTAGACAAGAATTACCTCAGGTGAAGAGAAAGGCAACACATAATACAGGGGAAGTCAGCACAACTAAACTAAACCAAAAGCTATAAAGTTTCCTGAGTACAACCAAATACTTCAAAGGACAGAGTAGCAGGGGCGGGGGTCTGGGGACCATGGTTTCAGGGAACATCTAGATCAATTGGCATAACAAAGTTTATTAAGAAAATGTTCTGCATCCCACTTTGGTGAGTGGTGTCTGGGGTCTTAAACGCTAGCGAGCAGCCATCTGAGATGCATCAATTTGTCCCAACCCACCTGGAGTAAAGGAGAATGAAGAACATCAAAGACATAAGGAAAGTATTAGCCCAAGAAACAAAAGGTCCACATAAACCAGACGCTCCTTCATCTTAAGACCAGAAAAACTAGGTGTTGCTCGGCTACCACCAATGACTGCCCAGACAGGGAACACAGTAGAGGGTCCCTGCATGGGCAGGAAAAAAGTGGGGTGAGGAACTCAAATTCTAGTAAGAAAAACCAGACTTAATGGTCTGCACGAGATTGGAGGAACCCCAGAAGATAAGGCCCCCGGGCTCTCTGTTAACATAGAACTAAAACCATTCCAGAAGCCAACTCTTCAGACAAAGATTAGACTGGACATAAAATGATACTCGTGAATAGTGTGCTTCTTAGTTCAAGTAGATACATGAGACTAAATGGACAGCTCCTGCCAGGAGGTGAGATGAGAAGGCAGAAACGGACAGGAATTGTTTGAATGGACATGGGAAAGTCTGGGTGGAAAGGAGGAGTGTGCAGAAATATTACAGGCATAGCAACTAGGATCACAACAATCTGTGTATAAATTTCTGTATGAGAAACTAACTTGAGCTGAAAACTTTCACTTAAAGCACAATAAAGAAAAACTAAAAACGAAATGGAACACATAAACATCGATATTCTAGGCATTGGTGAGCTGCAATGGACTGGTATTGGCCATTATGAATCAGACAATTATATGGTCTACTATGCAAGGAACGACAAATTGAAGAGGAATGGCACTGCATTCATCATCAAAAAGAACATTTCAAGATCTACCCTGAAGTACATCGTTGTCAGTGATAGGATAATATCCACACACCTACAAGGAAGATGAGTTGATACAACTATTATTCAAATTTACACATTGAACACTAAGGCCAAACGTGAAGAAATTGAAGATATTTACCAACTTTCGCAGTCTGAAGTTGATCAAGCATTCAATCAATATGTACTGATAATTACTGGTGATTAGAATGCAAAAGCTGGAAACAAAGAAGGATCCATAGTTAGAAAATATGGCCTTGGTGATCAGAAATGATACCAGAGATATCAGGGTAGAATTTTGCAAGACCAACGACTTCTTCATTGCAAATACCCTTTTTCAACAACATAAACGCTACTATACACATGGACTTCGCCAGATGGAATACACTAGAGTCAAATTGACTACATCTGTGGAAAAACATGATGGAAAAGCTCAATGTCATCAGTCAGAACGAGGCCAGGGGCCAACTATGGAACAGACTATCAACTGCTCATATGCAAGTTCAAGTCGAAGCTGAAGAAAATTAGAATAAGCCCATGAAAGCCAAACTATGACCTTGAGTATATCCCACCTGAATTTAGAAACCATCTCAAGAATAGATTAGATGCACTGAACACTAAGGACCGAAGTTGTGGAATGACATCAAGAACATACATGAAGAAAGCAAGAGGTCGTCAAAAAGACAACAAGGAAAGAAAGACCAAAATGGATGTCAGAAGAGACTCTGAAACTTGCTCTTGAACACAGAGTAGTTGGTAGTTAAAGCGAAAGGAAAAAATGATGAAGTCAAAGACCTGCACAGAAGATTTCAAAGGGCAGCTTGAGAAGACAAAGTAACGTATTATAATGAAATGTGCAAAGACCTGGAGATAGAAAACCAAAAGGGATGAACACACTCAGCATTTCTCAAGCTGAAAGAACTGAAGAAAAAATTCAAGCCGCAAGTTGCAATATTAAAGGTTTCTACAGGGAAAATATTAAACAACCCAGGAAGCATCAAAAGAAGATGGAAGGAATACACAGTCATTGTACCAAAAAAAATTGGTCGGCGTCCAGCCATTTCTGGAGGTAGCATATGATGAAGAATCGATAGTACTGAAGGAAGAAGTCCAAGCTGCACTGAAGGCATTGGCAACAAACAAGGCTCCAGGAACTGATGGAATACCTATTGAGATGTTTCAACAAATATCTCACTCATCTACGCCAAGAAATTTGGAAGACAGCTACCTGGCCAACTGACTGAAAGAGATCCATATTTGTACCCACTGGAAAAAAAGGAGATCCAACAGATCAGGAAATTATCAAACAATATCATTAATATCACACAAGTAAAATTTTGCTGGAGATCATTCAAAAGCAGTTGCAGCAGTACATCGACAGGGAAGTGCCAGAAGTTCAAGCCGGATTCAGAAGATGATGTGGAATCAGGGATGACATTGTTGATGTCAGATGGATCCTGGCTGAAAGCAGAGAATACTAGAAAGATGTTTACCTGTGTTTTATTGACTGTGCAAAGGCATTCAACTGTGTGGCTCATAACAAATTATGGATAACATTTCAAAGAATGAGAATTCCCGAACACTTAATTGTGCTCATGAGGAACCTGTACTTAGACTAAGAGGCAGTCATTTGAACAGAACAAGGGGGATAGTGCGTGGCTTAAAGTCAGGGAAGGTGTGCATCAAGGTTGCATCCTTTCACCATACTCATTCAATCTGTATGCTCAGCAAATAATCCAAGAAGCTGGACTATATGAAGAACGGGGCATCAGCATTGGAGGAAGACTCATTAACAACCTGTGTTATTCAGGTGACACAACCTTGCTTGCTGAAAACGAAAAGGACTTGAAGAACTTACTGATGAAGATCAAAGACCACCACCTTCAATGTGGATTACACCTCGACATAAAGAAAACAAAAACCCACACACCTGGACCAATAAGCAACATCATGATAAATGGAGAAAATATTGAAGCTGCCAAGGATTTCATTTTGCTTGAATCTGCAATCCATGCTCATGGAAGCAGCAGTCAAGAAATCAGACTACACACCGAATCAGGCAAATCTTCAACAAGAGATCTCTTTAAAGTGTTGAAAAGCAAAGATATCACTTTAAGGACAAAGGTGCGCCTGGCACAAGCCATGATGTTTTCAACCGCCTCATAGCATACAAAAGCTGTACAAAGAATAAGGAAGACCAAAGAAAAACTGATGCCTTTGAATTATGGTGTTGGTGAAGAATATTGAACATGCCATGGACCACCAGAAAAAGGAACAAATGTCTTGGAAGAAGTACAGCCAAGATGCTCATTAGAGGTGAGGATGGCGAGACTTTGTCTCACATACTTTGGACATGTTATCGGAGGGACCAGTCCCTGAAGAAGGACATTATGTTTGGTAAAATAGAGGGTCAGTGAAAAAGAGAGAGACCTTCAACGAGATGGATTGACCCAGTGGTTGCAACAACGGGCTCAAACATAGCAAAGATTGTGGGGATGGCGCAGGACCCAGCAGTGTTTAGTTCTGTTGTACTTAGGGTTGCCATAAGTCAGGATCTACTCAATGGCACCTAACAACAACAACATTCAGTTCTGATATACATTTTCAGGGTCATTCAGTTGTGTTTTCTAATTTCAGTCATTATTTCATTTTTGACTATGACTTATTCAGAAGCTTTCCTTCTTGAAAGTATAGGTGGCACTGTTAGTGTTTTTCCCATCCTCCTCAGTAGCTTGACTACCTCCATCCATCTGTCCAGGCCTCGTGCTTTCACTTGCAGCAGCTCTTGCTCCGAGGGTTCCCACAGAGGCTTTTTTCCTTTTTGTACTTTAGATGAGGGTTTACAGAACAAATTAGTTCCTCATTAAACAATTAATACACATACTGTTTTGTGACATTGGTTGCCAACCCCACGACATGTCAACACTTTCCCTTTCTAGACCTTGGGTTCCCTGTTACCAGCTTTCCTGTCCCCTCCTGCCTTCTTGTCCTTGCCCCTAGGCTGGTGTGCTCATTTATTCTTCTTTTGTTTTATGGGCCTGTCTAACCTTTGGCTAAATAGTGAACCTCAAGAGTGACTTCGGCACTGAGTTAAAAGGGTATCCAGGGTCCATACTTTTGGGGCTTTTCCAGTCTCTGTCACACCAGTAAGTTTAGTCTTTTGTGTGTGTGTATGTGTGTGTGTGAGCTAGAATTATGTTCTACATTATTCTCCAGCTCTGTACAGGAACTTCTATGGTGATCCTTGTCAGAGCAGTTGGTGGTGGTAGCCAGGCACCATCTAGTTGTGCTGCACTCAGTCTGGTGGAGGCTGTGGTAGTGTGGTCCATTAGTCCTTTGGGCTAATCTTTCTCTTGTGTCTTTGGTTTTCTTCATTCTCCCTTGCTTCAGACGGAGTGGGACCAGTGGAGTATCTTAGATGGCCACTTACAAGCTTTTAAGACTTCAGGCACTACTCCCCAAAGTAGAATGTATAAGTGCCAGCTTGATGATATACCTTGTGGGATGGAGCACTGTCCTTCCAGACAAGCCAAAGGGTAATATACGGCACTGGGTGCCCTGTAATAGAAGGCGTGGATCCAGAAAAAACAGGGCAGAACTAGGAGTGGCCTTAGAGACCCAGAGGGACTATGTGTCCACCAGCCCCACAACTTTAAAAAAAGGGTTGGTAAATCTGGAGGTCCTGGTTCCAGGGGTGGGGATGCTTCCAAGAGGGAACACAAAAGCATGGCTGGCGCCTGGTCATTTTTTGGCTCCTCACTCCAGAAGATCAGCAAATAAGATAAAGTGTCACCAGACTGGCCAAGTACTTGATCAGGATTATTTCGAAGGCAGAGCCACTACTACATTAAGGGACAGGGAGTAGGCTATCCGGAAACCTGGGGATCACTGGGACATTTCTCAGTTCTCCTGGAACCAGTCTAAACTGGACTCTTACAGCAACTACAGCAGACAAGGCATGGCAAGGAAGGGCTTCGATCCACAGGAATGCAGGCTGGCTCACCTTACCAAGTGGCAACCAGAGCAGCAAAAACGCTGGTCAGGGCCCAGAAACTAGAAAGGGTGTAGAGCCTCATACCAGTGCAGCTGCAGAGCTCTGGTTCCTCCTACAAGCCCTGCTCTGGCAAGTCTTCTAAGAGATGGTCACCAGCCCCACCCTGAAGAGTCCTTGAAGTGAGGCATGAGTTAGCTGGGTGAGGCCCAGGGGGCACGACAGGCAGTCCTACACCCCAGCTGGTCCAATGCCATTCCCACGCGCAGCAGCACCCACTGTTCTAGGACCACTGCCTCCTTTTCAGCCCCTAGGTGTAGCCCTTGACACAGGGCAAACGGGGGAGAGGACTGCACAGCCCCTCCCCCATAGGGACAGCTGACTGAATTGGTCCGAGGGACTCTGCTGGTGCCGCCACTGCTGGTCCTCCTCCTCCTAAGCCCATGTCCCTGCTCCCTTGGTTGCTTTCCTGGGAACACTTTTTAGTAAACAACTTCTACACCAACCCTCATGTCCACATCTGCACCTAGAGACTTCTAAGACCAACTGCATAAGGTTTTTCTGCTGTGGATTTCTACTGAGCATGTTGTGCTCCAAGAACATTCTCTTCATGACTCAGATTCTGTGAACTTTTTTGAGATTAGTTTATACCCTAGACTCGGTCAGTTCTCCGAAATAATCCACGTACACTTCATAAGAATGAATATCTCCAATTTTGGGGCTGTGTCATATACAAACCAAACCAAACCAAACCCACTGCTGTTGAGTTGATTCTGACTCATAGCGACCCTACAGGACAGAGTAGGACTGCTCCATAGGGTTTCCAAGGAGCGCCTGGTGGATTTGAACTGCCAACCTTTTGCTTAGCAGTCAAACTTTTAACCACTATGCCACCAGGGTTTCCATGTTTTTTACATATATATATATGTATATGTATAAAGTAAGCCTGCTATTTTATAATTTTCTAAATTTTGCTGTATTTAGTGTATATGTTTTTTATGGCAGACTATCTGGGAACTTTTTTTTATATCTGGGAACCACTTTCTTATCCAAGAACAGTTGTGACACAACACCACACCCCCAAACTCTGCCTCTGAAGAGGAGCCCCATCTGTCTAAGGGCTCCTCAGACCCTCAGTCCAGAGAGGAGGAGGAAAACCCTAGCCAGGCCTAGACCACCCAAGGGAGTGCCCTCCAGAAGAAAACCACTTTTGGTCACTGTAGGGGGGCAGGAAACACTACTTACCGCAATCTCTGTTACTAAAATATCAGTAATACTTCCCAACACAGTGACAAAGTCGAAGACGTTCCAGGCATCTCTGAAATAGTTCTAGAGAGAAAGCAAGGTAGTTAGTGCTGGCGCTGGTGAGCATGTTGCACAAGTGACACCGGCAGAGGCCCCTGATCAGGAAAAAAAAAAACCCATTGCCATTGAGTCAATTGCAACTCATAGCTATACTATAGGACAGAGTAGAACCGTCCCACAGAGTTTCCAAGGAGCACCTGGTGGATTCGAACTGATGACCTTTTGGTTAGCAGCCGTGGCACTTAACCACTACACCACCAGGGTTTCCTGATCAGGAAAGGGGTGGGAATTAGACTCTCAATGTGGGCCAGATAGGAGAACTCAGGACAGAGACAGCAGACCCCTAGCCAGGAGCAAGCCATCATGGGGCCTGGGTGGACACAGAACCGAGGGCCACAGGGTTCAGAGAGGAAAGGCTGGCATGCTGGCCCTTGGGAACTGGGCTGGGGGCACAGAAGTTGGGCAGCCCCTTCCCCGGGGCCCCTGCATGTCTTGGTGCTCTGAGGCTTGGGGAATTCCCAGCTACAGACTGTGCTCCATGGCCTTTCCTGCAGAGGGGGAACCAGACCGCCACCATACGGTACAGAAGCAGCAAAGCCACTTACCAACACCCCAAAGGCGATGATCTTCAGCACACACTCCATGGAGAACATGGACGTGAACACTATGTTCAGGCACTTCAGCATCAACTCATACTCATAGGGTGCGGCGTAAAACTGCCAGGGGAGGAGCCTGTTGCTGTGGGCTCAACCACCCCACAATGACCCACCCAGAACCACCAGTGGGGGAGACAGAACCACAAGCCTCCCAGGCTGGTGATGCCCACCTTGCTCTCCCCCTCTGCTCTCCTAGAACCTTCTCCTTGTCCCAACCCACAGACATCAAACAGAGGGTCTCGGCTCTAGAAGCTGACTCCGCCTGGCTGCAGCCCATCTGGAAACCCCAATGCCCACCAGCCAGCCCGCACCTTCATCATCAACACGGCGGTGTTGAGGGCAATCATGGCCATGATGAAGTACTCGAAGGGTGGGGACACCACGAACGTCCACGTCTTATACTGGAATGACTGCTTGTTTTGAGGCATGTACCGAGTCAGGGGCTTGGCACTGATGACGAAGTCAATGCAGGCCCTCTGCACAGAGGGAAGGGCTGTGAACTCGGGGCCCAACGGGAGGGACTATACAGAGCATACCCCCAGCCCTCTGTGCAGGCATGGGCAGCCAGGTGTGGTTGCTCGCTGGGGAGGAGGGGTCCCTGTCTCATGCTGGCAGCGAGCGGCCAGAACTGACCCAATGAGAGGGGCTCGCATGTGGAAGGAACACCCAGCACCCCTCCCCTCACTCAACAGAGGACCATGCAAGGCAGGAGAGGGTGTATACCTCATTCTTCTCCAGGCTGCACTCGGACATCACCTTGTCCCCCTGCTCCTGGAAGGTGATGATGATCAAGGCCACAAAAATGTTGACGAAAAAGAAGGGAAAGACCACAAAGTAGACCACATAGAAGATGGACAGCTCCATGCGGTACCCAGGGCTCGGGCCCTGCTCCTCGTATGTGGCATCCACGGAGTGTTTCAGTACCCTGGGCCAGGAGCAGACAGCCAAGCGTTGGGCACCCACAAAAGACACACCCTAAGACTCAAGGCCACATCACAGGAAGGGGCTAAGGACCTGCTTCTGCACCTGAGCCAGGGACGGTGGGAGACAGGGATGGGGCTCGGGGCTTGGCCATATTGTGGGCCGTGCTCCAGAGTCTCCTGGAGGTGGGCTAGAGCTTCCTTATGGTGCTTGTCCTCAGGGTGGCTGGGGGCTCTCCAAAGGGGATAGCCTTGGGGCCCTGAGATCTCACCACCAGAAGGGGAAGGCCAAAGAGGCCCAGCAACTCAGCCCTGCACTGCTCAGTGAAACTCACCTGCTGTTCATGCCTAGGTCACCTGCTCATACCCAAGTCACTTGTTCAGCCCACTTTGCCCACTCATACCCAGCTCACCTGATCAGCCCAGCTCACCTGATCACACCCAGCTCACCTGCTCACATCTAGCTCACCTGCTCAGCCCAGCACACCTGCACACACCCAGGTCATCTGCTCACCTGCTTCCAGAGCCACAGGCCTGGGCCAGGAGAAATCCTAGGCTCAGATGGCTCTTCTAAAATAAGGCTTCCTGCCAGCTCATCACTTTTACCTTCTGAAGGGGAAGCAGAAGCTCCCAGTCTCAAGTTCCGCCACTCAGTGGGGCACTGAACATACCAATCCCTCAAGGCTGCCCTTAATGGAGGTCAGTGTGCTAACGCAGGGAGAAATGGAAGCACCTACCCTCCTGGCCTCCAGCCACCAGGAAGGATGCTTCAGAGACCACTATGCTGACCTCTCTGGTATAATCTTCTGCTCTGTCCAGGCTGTCAACTCTTAGAGGGCAGGGCCATGCCTTATGTTATTGATTGAATTGTGTCCTCGAATATGTGTCAACTTGACTAGGCCATGATTCCCAGTATTGTGTGATTGTCTGCCATTTTGCCATCTGATATGATTTTCCTATGTGTTGTAAATCTTACCTCTATGATGTTAATGAGGCAGAATTAGAAGCAGTTATGTTAATGAGGCAGGACTCAATCTACAAAATCAGGTTGTATCTTGAATAAATCTCTTTTGAGATGTAAAAGAAAGAAGGGAGCAGGGACAGGGGACCTCATGCCACCAAGAATGAAGAACCAGGAGGGAAGCATGTCCTTTGGACTCAGGGTCCCTGCACTGAGAAGTTCCTAGACCAGGGGAACATTGAAGACAAGGATCTTTTCCCAGAACTGGCACAGAAAGCCTTTCCCTAGAACTGGCAGACTGAATTCAGACTTGTAGCCTCCTAAACTGTGAAAGAAATAATTTTCCTTTTTAAAGCCATCCACTTGTGGTATTTCTGTTGTAGCACTAGACAACTAAGACACCTCATTTGGTTCTGTGACCAATACATATAAGGGCCTATGGACTATTTGCTGAGTGATGGAAAAAACAAACCAACGCAGAGCCTGGGCCTCTGCTGCAACCACCCCTTGGCTCCACCAGCTGAGATAAGCCAGATGGCCACTCACATGGGCCACCCTTCTCCTGTAGACACAGTGAACAGTGTCAGCAGAGCCCAGAGCACATTGTCATAGTGAAAGTCATATTTCTTCCACTGCCGCGGTTGAGCTTCCACTTCCTCCTTTTCATAATCCAGATACTGACCCCTAGGAATAGAAACACAGAGGAGGTTAGAGGATAAAAAAAAGGATCTAAATAAACCCATGTGCTGTGGTCAACTGATTTTCAACAAGGGTGCCAAGACCATTCAATGGTGAAAGAACAGTCCTTTCAATAAATGGTTCTGGGACAACTGGACCTCCACATGCAAAAGAATGAAGGTGGGCCCCTATCTCATACCCTATACAAAATTAACCCAAAATGGATCAAAGATCTAAACATAAGAGCTAAAACTATAAAACTCTTAGAAGAAAACATAAGGGTGAAATTTCATGACCTTGGATTTGGCAATGGATTCTTAAACACAACATCAAAAGCACAAGCAACAAAAGAAAAAATAGATAAATTGGAGTTCATCAAAATTTAAAACTTTTGTGCTTCAAAGGACTCCATTAAGAAAATGAAAAGACAACCCAAAGAGTGGAAGAATATATTTGCAAATCGTATGTCTGATAAGCTTTTAATTTCGAGAACATACCAAGAAGTATTACAATCAATAATAAAACAGACAAATAACCCAATTAAAAAATGGGCAAAGAATCTGAATAAATATTTTTCCAAAGAAGATATACATATGGCCAATAAGAACATAAAAAGATTTTTGACATCATTAGTCATGAGGGAAATGCAAACCAAACCCACAGTGAAATACCACTTCACACCCACTACATGACTATGTAGACAAAATAGAAAGTTTATACACTACTAGTGGGAATGTAAAATAGTGCAGCCACTGTTAAAAACTTTGGCAGTTCCACTAATGGTTAAACGCAGAGTAAATATAAACCAAAACCCACTGCCGTTGAGTTGATCCCGACTCATGGTGACCCCATAGGATAGAGGAGAATGGCCCAAAAGGGTTTCCGAGGCTGTAAATTTTTACAGAAGCAGACTGCCGCATCTTTCATGGATGGGTTTGAACTGCTGACCTTTCGGTTATCAGCCAAGCACTTTAACCACTGTGCCACAGGGCTCCTTAGAGTTAACATGTTGTTGTTTGTTGTTTGGTGCCGTCCAGTCGGTTCCAACTCATAGTGAGCCCAAGTATAACAGAACAAAATGCTGCCGGTCCTGCACCATCCGCACATTTGTTGCTATGTTTGAGCCCATTGTTGCAGCCACTGGGTCAATCCACCTCGTTGAGGGTCTTCCTCTTTTTCACTGACCCTCTACTTTACCAAATATGATGTCCTTCTCCAGGGACTGATCCCTCCTGATAACATGTCCGAAGTACGTGAGATGAAGTCTCGTCATTCTCCCTTGTAAGGGGTATTCTAGCTGTACTTCTTCCAAGACAGATTTGCTTGTTCTTCTGGAAGTCCATGGTATATTCAATATTCTTCACCAACAACATAATTCAAAGGTATCAATTCTTCTATGGTCTTCCTTATTCATTTTCCAACTTACGCATGCATATGAGGCAATTATAATACCGTGGCTTGGGCCAGGTGCACATCAGTCTTCAGAGTGACTTCTTTGCTTTTCAACACTTTAAAGAGGTCTTTTGCAGCAGATTTGTCGAATGCAAAGCATTGTTTGATTTCTTAACTGCTGCTTCCATGGCTGTTGATTGTGGATCCAAGTAAAATGAAATCCTTGACAACCTCAACCTTTTCTCCATTTATCATGATGTTGCTTATTGGTCCAGTTGTGAGGATTTTTGTTTTCTTTATGTTGAGGTGTAATCCATACAGAAGGCTGTGGTCTTTGATCTTCGTCAGTAAGTGTTTCAGGTCCTCTTCACTTTCCACAAGCAAAGTTGCGTCATCTGCATATCACAGGTAGTTAATGAGTCTTCCTCCAATCCTGGTGCCCTATTCTTATTCATATAGTCCAGCTTCTAGAATTATTTGCCCAGCACACAGGTTGAATAAGTGTGGTGAAAGGATACAATCCTGACGTACATCCTTCCTGACTTTAAACCACACAGTACTCCCTTGTTCTGTTGAATGACTGCCTCTTTGTCTACGTACAGGTTCCTCATGAGCACAATTAAGTGTCCTGGAATTCCCAGTCTCTGCAATGTTATCCATAGTTTGTTATGATCCACACAGCTGAATGCCTTTGCATAGTCAGTAAAACACAGGTAAACATCTTTATGGTATTTTCTGCTTTTCAGCCAGGATCCATCTGACATCAGCAATGATTCCCTCATTCCATGTCCTCTTCTGAATCAGGCTTGAACTCCTGGCACTTCCCTGTCGATGTACTGCTGCAATCGTTTTGAAGTATCTTCAGAAAAAATTTAATCGCATGTGATATTGATGATATTGTTCAATAATTTCTTAGCTTCACTGAAACCTGTCCACCATGGGTGACCCTGCTGGTATTTGAAATACTGGTGGCATAGCTTCCAGCATCACAGCAACACACAAGCTACACAGTATGACAAACTGACAGACAACTGATGGAGAGTTAACATATGACCCAGTAATTTCACTACTAAGTATATACCCAAGAGCAATGAAAACATATATCCACACAAAACCTTGCACATGAAAGTTCACAGTAGCATTAGTAATAACAGCCAAAAGGTATTGTTAAATGAAAGAAGCCAGTCACAAAAGATCACATACTGTATGATTCCATTTATATAAATCATCCAGAGTAGATAAATCCATAGAGACAGAAAACAGATTAATGGTTGCTGGGCTGGGAGGGAATGGGGAATGGAGGCCCCTTTCTGAGCCTATGAAAATGTTCTAAAATTGACTGTGGTGATGAACAACTCTGTGAATACATTAAAAACCAATGAATTGTATGTTTTAAATCGGTGAGTTGTATGGTATGTGAGTTGTGTCTCAATAAAGCTATTAAATGACCAAACCAACCAAGGACCCTGCTGTGTGGGGGAAAAGGTGATCTTTTCAAATAAAGAGTGCTGGGTCAATTGGAAGTCCATCTGGGGAAAATTTTCCTTTGCCCATATCTGACACCACACACAAAAATCACCTCTAGGTAGGCTGGAGATCTAAATGTGAAAGGCAAAAATTAAACTTAAAAATATATATAAGAGAACATCTCCCTGACCTTGGACTGGGTTTCTTAAAAAGGACACAAAAAGTACTAAACATAAAAGAAAAATAATATAAATTGGACTATATTAAAATCAAGTACTTTGTTCTTTAAAAGACACTACTAAAAGACTAAAAAAGTACCCCACAGAAATGGAGAAGTCTATAATCCGTAGATCTGGCAAAGGATTCCTACAAATCCCCAAGAAAGAAACAGACAACCCAAATAGGAAAGTGGGTAAAAGGCTTGAACAGTCACTTTCCACAAAAGGACCTCCTACTGGCCCATCACCTTGGACAAGATGCCCAGCCTCATCGGTTACCAGAGTGCAAATTAGGCCACAGGGGGATCCACTACAACCTCACCAGGAAGGCTAAAGAGGGACAGACAGAAACACCACATATTGGCCAGCATATGGTGCACCTAGAACTCTCATACATGCCGGTGAGTGTGTAAATTGATACAGCCACCATATACTAAAGCTGGGCATATGCACAGTCTATGATCCAGCAGCTGCCACCAGAAATGTACCCATGTGCTCACCGACGGACATGCACTAGAATGTTCTAACAGCACTTCTCAAGACAGCCCCAAACTGGGAACCGCCAGATGCCATCAATAGCAGAGTGGGCAGGTACATCGTGTCTATTCACACAAGAGAACACTGCACAACCAGGCAGGGCCACGCCGCACTGTCCTGTTCAGCAGGTACAGCCCCCTCCATTTCTCCCAGCACTTCCCCGAAGGCGGGGCCTGCAGCAGGACGTCTGAGCCTCACCTCCACAGTCACAGCTGCTCTAACAATGAGGTCGCGCCTCTGACCTCACTGGATCTCAGGGCTGGAGAGCCTTCCACCGACACCCCGGGGCCTGAGAGTCCCCCCTCAGCAGCTGGTTTGTGCCTGACCCCACTGATGAGGAACGCTAGGGTCCCCAGTACAACACTGGGGACATAAGGGTGCAAGCCTCACGATTCCCTGGTGGTGGCTGGCACACCCCTAGCAGGCCCCCCCAGAGCCCTCCCTTGGGGTCCCCACTGCTGGCTTTGGCTGAGTCTCCTGAGCCACGTGACCTGACCACTTGGTCATGAGGGAGTGTCACACGTGCCCAGCCTCAGTTTACCTGCAGTCCCTCTCCAGCTCCTTGGACTCGTCAGTGCAGTAAAAGAACTTCCCTTTGAAGAGCTGCACGGCGATCACAGCGAAGATGAACATGAAGAGCATGTAGACGACCAGGATGTTGAGGACGTTCTTCAGGGAGTTCACCACACAGTCGAACACGGCCTGGGGAAGGGCAGGGGCACCTACATGCTCAGATCTCGGGCCCCTGAGGAGACCCCCGGGTGGCCGAGGCCCTGCAGACAGGGAATGGATCCACCGCCAGCTGCCCAAAACAGCAGGAGGAGATGGGAAGCGGGCAGGTGGACAGCACCTGAGGAGAGGCCCCCAGGGCTGCAGGTCCAAGTGAGGCCAAGTAAGCAAAGACGCCTCAGAGCCTAGGCTGACTGTGCCAGGAGGGGCTGGGCAGGGTCCCACTCCACCCTGCTGGCCAGTGGGAATCTGCCCAGGCTGACCCAGGACAGATGTGGCAATGCTGTACACCAGCTCTGAGGCAAGGACTTTTGCTGTTTTGTGGCCCTGAGGTGACAGACATCTGCTGCCATCACCAGCTGGGCCTCCTCCTTGCGTATCTGGGGACGCAGCTGAGAAAACGCACCTTTCAGTGCCTTGAAGTGTGTCTCCGGCTGCTCATGCTGGCATGGCAGAGCCACAGCCCCTGCTGAGAACCTGCTCTGCCCAGACCTGCCTGCACACCAAGGACCCAGCATGAAAGCAGTTCGCTCAGCCTTGCAAGCACTCATCAATTACTAGATTTTAGCACAGCTGTGTTTGGGTTCACACTCTTTCCTTTATCCAGAATCTCAGCTGTGCTGATCCTTGAGGGCCTTCCCTGGGAACCCCTGCCCTCCCTGCACTCCCCTCACAATCCTCGGCCTCCCTGGGAGCACCGCTTCCTTCCTGTGCTGCAGCTGTTGATCAGAACACCCTAGCTCATTTGGTGGTCCTTGAAAAGGAAGAGGAGTCCCAGGTGGGACTGCTGTGAAGAAGCCCACCTCCTCCCCATAGGTGTGTGATCTGAGAAGCAAAATGTGGGGCCTCCCCTCTGCTTATCCCACCCCATGCAAGAAGCTGCAGTGGGACAGGGCCAGGTGCATGTGTACCTGCAGTACGGGCACACACAGGCATGTCCATGCACATACACACATGCACATAACATGCACACAACACGCACGTGCACACATGCTCACGTGTGCACAGATGCATGAACCACATGTAAGCATATACTCATGTGCATACACACAGTCAAGTACACACTCATGCAACACAAAAGTGTGTATGCGTTCACACAGACACGCACACACATTCATGAACATGTATACATGGGCACGCATGCAAGCACATAAACTCAGACCTGTGCAAACACACACATGTTCACGTGTACATTAACACACACCCAGGCACATACACATGCACATATGTGCATACACCCAGAGATGCACACAACACACACATGAACATGCAGCCATGCATGCAGGCACACACGAGCATGAACACATATGAACACACATGCACACATGTAAGTATGTACACTCATACACAATATATACATATGCATGCTAACAGAGAAGGCACACATATACACAATGTGCATGAATATACATGCACACACGTAAGCATTTGCACTTGTGTCCATGGATGCACATGTGCACACATATAACACAAGGCATGTACATATGCATAAATGCAGATGTGAGCACAGAATAACACACAGACATGCACACATGCACACACATATGCACATGTGCAGGGACATGTGCACGCATGCATACAGTCTCGAACACACTCATGCACACATACAGGCATGTGCACACACATAAGCATGTACACTTGCACACATCCAATACACACACACACCAGCCCGCCCCACCAGTTCCGACTCTCCAGGCTCCAACCTTGAGCTTAGGCAGCCGTTTGATGGTCTTGAGTGGCCGCAAGACACGCAGGACTCTCAGGGACTTGATAGTGTTGATGTCTTTCCCTTTGGATCCTCTAGAAGGAGAAGCCACAGATGGAGACAGGCAGAGGGACCCTCAGGGCGTGCATGATCCCACATGCATTCTGCCTCAGGCCACAGGGCTGAGGACCCAAGAGCAAGAAACCTCAGCCACACTACCGCCAGTCCAACCAGTGCCCAGCATCTGGGCAGATGGGCACCAGGGCCAGGTTAGTGGGCCCCTGGTGTCCAGGAGAATCCCAGCCTGGAGCACGGCAGTGGTTTCCAGCACCCCAGCACTCCCCTGATGCTCACCCCAAACCAGCTTCCTGAAGCCACCTGCTGAGGCCAGCCCCAGGAGGACAGGGACAGACATGAGGGCACACAGACCCCCAGGTGGAATGGCATAGGGGAGCCAAGAGCAGGGTGCCACCATGTCCTTTATCACTGTACCTTCTTGAAGAGCTGGTTTTCCTGCCTCTTGGGGGCAGTAAAGGGACTTTTCTGGCCTCCACCCCTATGGCTCTCTCTGCCTGTCCTCCTCCCTCAGCTGCCCTAATGCTTCCCTGGCTGATGTAAAACTGACAGGAAGGATGAGGGGGAGAAAAAAATGGAAGGGCTGGAGGGAGGGAAGAAGGAACAGAGGAAAAGACAAAGGTAAGTACAGAGGCAATGCAGGAGACAGGACGGACAACGAGACGATAAAACAAGGGAGAGACAGACAGACAGAGACCTCAAGACAACCCAGAATGGAGCAAACAGGAAAACCCAAACTGGGAGAGGGATGGTGGGACAGGAAGTCAGAGATAAAGTCCAGCAGGGGAACAAGCTCAGAAGCCCAGGGTCAGCAGCCACTCAGGGCAGCACTCCTTGCACAAGTAGCCACATTGGCCCAGGAATCAGCAGGCTGGGGCGGCCCTCCCATGGCCTGAGGGCCAGGCCAAGGGTGTGGAGGAAGTCTCCTGAGGGGCACAGGGAGCCTGCACTCACAGCCTTCATAGGCTTCTTGGTAAGGGGCCGATCTCAGCAGTGAAGCAAACCCCACTTGGGGGGTCTCAGCCCAGACAGTGCAGAGCAGGGGAGCTGAGGGCTCAGGGAGCATGGGAAACACTCACCCAAGGTCGCCCTAGCCCCCTTTCCTCAGAGTCTACGTCTCATGACACCCCCTGGCAATCCCTGAGGAACGAAGGCCTGTATGGAGGGTATCAGAGGCCACCCCCAGGTGGTTTTTCTCCTCAGAATACGGAGTGGCAGAGCCCATGCCAGCTGATGGCAGCCTAGCCTTTTTGTCTCCCTTCCCAGACCTGCATTCCCAGATTACACCAAGTGCCCCAGAAGAGCCCAGCCCTGAGCAAGGCAGAGGTTTCCAGCATCCCAGTGCTCCTGACACCCACCCTCAAACCAGCTTCCTGCAGCTGCCTGCTGAGGCTAGCCCAGGAGGACAGGGGAGGCGGTGGAAACCTGAGGGATGCAGAAGTGAAGAGACACGTTTTCTCCCAGGAAATGATGTCCCAGGGGAGCACTCCTCGAGGCGGCCCCCTGGGTGGAGTGGCAACAGGGCTTGGGCTGCACTTCCCTCCGCCCAGCCCAGCACCTGCTCCCTCTCCCTTGCTGGATTCCACCCTTGCCCTCCTCCAGACACCTGACCGGCCCCTCACTGGCTTTCTGGCAGTCATCACTTTCTCTATCACATAAGAACAGGCCGTCAGGACACCCAGGGGAGACAGGCAGAGCAGGCCTTGGGGAAATTTCCTTGGATGTCAGACCTCAGGCAGCCAACTGGCCCACGGCCGGCAGCTCCTATCCACATCCCCTCTCTGCCCTCCAGCACTATCTTGGGATGCCCTGCTCACAGGGTCACCTGTCCCCAAAGACTAGCCAGCCCCAGCCTGGCCCCAGGCAGACCGGCCCTCTGCCAGGGGCCCCGCCCAGGCAGCATGCAGCCGCGTGAAGACAGATGTGGATGAGAGAGAAGGGCAGTGATGACATAGCCCGAGCCGGGCCCCCAGGATAACTGTGATGGTGGTGGCAGTGCAAGGGGGTAAGGGAAGGCATTACCCCATGAAGCTCCTACCGAGTCCAGCAACAGGAAAACAAAGAGAACACAGAGTCAGTGACGCCGGCAGAGACAAGAAGGCCTCTGTCCAGGGTGCAGCTCTGGCCCACACCCTGAGCAGGAAGGGAGGCCCTCCCTACCTAAGAAGATTAGGCCCCTTTCTTTGCCCTTGATACCTGTCACCCCTGGGGTCTTCGTTATCTCTGTGTCTCACTCATAGCTCTTCAAGGGTTCCCCTGTGTACCCAGTCCTGCCCCGTATTTCCTAGTCCAGACTCACCCCCAAGTCCTCAGATGCCTGCCTCCTGCTGACCCTCTATCTCTACGGGAGACCCCAGGCTTGGGCTCAGCAAACCGCAGAGAAAACGGTCTGAAGTCCCAACAGGAGGGGGACACCCATGAGCTCTGGCTGACCACTCGGGCAGAAATAACAGGAGGTCACCTGAGCTGGAACTTGCCTGAAGCAGGTGAAATGGCCCTGAAGGACCCCATAAGTAGATGCCACTCAAGCCCAAGGGATGTGGGCCCTCTCCCAGGACCATGGGCTGCCTCAGGGTAAACAGGCCACTGGGTCCCTCTTAACCCAGCTCAGCTCCAAGGCGGGAAGGCTCATGTGTGGAACATGCCCTTCCAGCCATCCAGAACCACTGGCCCTAGACCCTGTACTCCTGACTCTGGTGAAAAGGGCCTTGATCGACCTTGGAGAGGAACTCAGGATGGCCTGTGGATGGGGGGGATTAGGAGGGTGCTGCCCAGAGAGCCCTGGAGTAGAGGGTGGGGGGCAGTCAACACTGGGCATGTCGAGTCCCATCTCAGCACGGAGGCTGATGGGGCTCTCCCTTCCTCCCTCACCCCCAACACTGACCAGCTCTAGAAGCTGCAGCCCAGTGGGAGGCCACAGCTGACAGGTACTTACGAGAAGGCAAATGCCACCAGAGCACCACTGACCACAATGAAGTCCAAGATGTTCCACAGGTCCCGGAAGTAGGCCCCAGGGTGTAGCAGCAGTCCCAGGTCAATCATCTTTGGGGGAAAACACACTTTAGTGTGTGGAATAAGAGGGGAGGGCAAGGCTCAGATATCACCCTCTCAGGAGAGGGGGATGCAGCTGGGTCACACTGTCTTGGGGAAAGGGGATGTGGCCTGGGTTGCACCCCTAGAGGCCTCAGTGCCATCGACACAAATATTCCCATGTGGCTCATGACTGGCCGAGGCCCCCTGGAGCCTGAGGGACACTATGAGGTCTGTCACCATCTGCTCCTCCTGGCCACACCTCAGGCACATGTGCCCAGGGGCACAAAGACTGCCCAGACCCTCAAAGGTCAGCTCGGGGCAGTGGGAGGAGCTGCTGGCCGGAGTCAGTGGGTCTACACTTACATCCTGTCTGTGTAATTTTGGCAAGTAACTGAACCGCTGTAAGCCTCAGCCTCCTCACCTGTAAAGTGGGGCCTACCCCACAAGGTTTTATGACTATAGGAACGGCAGAGGCCATGCTCACGCACACTTTGTAAGTGCACATAAAAAGAACTACCCTGAATGCATGTATGCAGCACACATACATGCAGACATGTACACATTCATGAAAACACATACCTGTGCAAACACTCACGCCTGTGCACACACACACATCTGTGCACACATGCACACCTGTGCAAACACAGACATTTATGCACAGACCTGTGTAAACACACACACTTGCGCAAACATGCTTACTTGTGCAAACGTGCACCTGTGCAATCTACACACCCCACCAAGAAGGTACTGCATGCCAACACTGCAGACAGATGGTAATGGTCTTGCTGAAATGGTAGACTTGGCCTCTGATCAGACAAATACCAGGCCCTTTTTATATGTAAGTCACCAGCACCCCCTTCCAGCAAATTTTCAGACGCTGCAGTCACCTCCCTTTCCCTGAGGTCTCTTTCCACCCCTGATGTCTCATGGCCTTCCTCCTTTGCCGACCACAATGCGATTCTTAGGGAGGCGTTAAGCCCACACTCGTACATTAAGGAAGCCTATAATTCCACACGTTGAGGAGCTGGAGTGTAGTGAGCGCCCAGCAACGTGGTGAAAGCCCTCCAGATGGTAATAGCACTGTCACACACCCATGGTCATTGACAAAGCAACAGTGACTGTGCTGACGGCCTCTCATTCTCCACAACACGGGATGCCTCCTGTGTGAGCACACACACATGTACACATCATTGCCGAGCACACACACATGCAGACCCACCACATGCCTTTACAACAGAGGTTTCGGAAATATGGCTTGACTCTGTCCCATCTCAGTGGGAGAGGACAAGGCTTTGGGGTTACCAGGGGCAGCCACGTATCTCACCTTTATCACCATCTCAAAGGTGAAGACGCCTGTGAAGATGTAATCCATGTATTTCAGAACCTAGAACCAACATGAAGGTAACTCTCAAAGGCTGAGCCAGAAGCTCTGAGTCAGGGACCATCTCAGGGCTCTGAGCTTTTCTTCCAGGACCTGAAAAGAACACACATCAGCCAGGGCCCTGTTGGTGCCAATGGCAGGAGGAAAGGCTCTGGGACCAGGGCACTTCCTGCTCAGCCCATCTGTAATATGTGGGGTGATGAGGTGGCTTCTCCAGACTGCTGGTCCCAAACCCACCACAGAAGGGGCCCAGGCAGAGGAAGAAGTGTCTGGTGGGAAGACCACCGAGGGCCAAGCACCAAGGGTCCCACCACCAGGGGTACTCCCACAGAGCAGACCCACTCACGTTGTTCCTGGGTGAGTCTGTGCGCACAGGGTCCTCAGCAGCGAGGGCAATGCTGCTCAGGGCAATGACCACCAGAATGACCATCTCGAAGTACCGCATGGTCACAATGTAATGGCAGCAGCGGCGGAGCCTGGGGGAGCAGAGGAAAGATCATCACAAGACCCAGACACTGGCCCAGGGCTGGTTCCCCACACTTGAGGCGTGTGTGTGTGTTCACCCCTTAGGTAGAATCTTACTGGGGCACCTCAGGAAGGGGTTGCACCTAGAGCTGAGCTTTACCAAGTGTCCATGTTGTTGAGGGACAATGCCAGGTGACCAAAGGTGACTGAGAAGAGGTACTCTTGAAAAGGAGTCCCAGGAAAGGGTGGGGAGGCTGCAGAAACTACAGCAGAGGTCAGCAAACTGCGGCCAGCAGGCCAAGTTGGGGAGCCCCTAGTTGTAAATAAAGTTTTGGGACACAGCCATGCTCATTCATTTGTATACTGTCTGGAGGAGGCTTTCACGGTACAATAGCAGCAGTGAGTAGTGCCATTATGGTCTGCAAAGTTGAAATGTTTACTGCCTGGCCCCCTACAGAAAAGATTTGCTATAGGTAGGGCTGAGGGGGTTGCTCAGAGAAGAATTTGAGACCAACCCACTTAACCCGGTTGTGGACAGCAGGCCTCTCTTTCCACTGGGGCCATGCTGCTAGTGAACACACCTGTCACATGCACACCTCCTCAATCACCTGTTTACCTTCATTCACTGGCTAACGATTACTGAGCGTCTACTCTGCTCTGGCATGCCCTAAATCCAGAGACACAACAGGAAAGAAAATGACATGTCCTGGCCTCAGAGGGCTTTACCCCACGGGGGAGACACCAGGAAACAGCACAGAAAAGAAGACACAAGATTGATGCTGATGTCCCTGTGACCCGGAGGCCACAGGGAGGGGCTGATCCCAGGGGCATTCACCTCTCCCACCTTGCAGGCCACTCAACCTGCTCCTCCAACTTCTTCGCCCATCACTGCTACAAACCCCCAGGACCTTCCGTCTGAGATGACACCCATCCCCAGCTACCACCCACCCACTCCTCTCCTCCCCCCACACCCACTTGAGCGGCACAGAAGGCCTCCTGGTGCTGCGTCCCCAGGATGCTTCTCTCTCCTTACTCAAGGAGCCCTTCCTCTGGCCTCCATGACCACTGTCTGAGGCCTCTCTGCCCAGGCCCTCTGTTCTTGTACCTCCACAGTCACCCAGTCCATTTTGCAGCAGAGCCTCCACCTCAAGTGCAGCTTTGCCCCTGAGTCCATCGAGCCCCCAGGTCAGACCTCGGGAACACACTGCCCTCCACTCTGCCATGGAGCAGAACTGTCATCCTTGACATCTTCCCTCCACATCTAATTTATCACCAGATTCTACCTCCAGGTTCCTCTCCAAACATCCACTCCCAAACCTCTGCCCTGGTGCAGGAGACAGACCAGCATCTCCGGGCCCAGTGTTCTCCCACCAGGCAGCCCTGCAGATGGTCTCCTTGCCTCACTCACCCGCCCCCACTGCTGCAACCTGCCCTGGCTTCTGACTGTGGGCACACACTTGCTGCTCACCTCCACACCCCTGTGCCCCACCACCCACCTGTCTTCAGCCATCCTGAGCCTTCTGTCTTCACCTGGGGGCCACTGCAAATGCCGTTCTCTCTACAAAAAATACTTTCTCTTCTTCATCTTACCTCTTATTTATCCTTGAAGTTTCAACTAAGACATCATTTCCCCTAGGAAACCCCGAGCTTCAGTCTGGGTGGAGGTTCCCCTCCCCCCATTTTACCATTTCCACACTGTGTTTACCTGGTGGTTACCTGCCCCCTGCCCCCACTGTACCATCAGTCCTGAGAGGGCAGGGGCCCAGCTGTCTCGGTCACAGCACAGCAGAGTAAGTGCCGGGGAAACAGTGATAGTGAAAGTTGGAAGGAGGGATGGAAGGAGAAGCAGGCTGGGGATGCGGTCTGGAGGAGCCGTGGTGTGGTGGAGCCCTGTACCCACTCATGAGGGAGTTAGACAGACACATAATGGGTGGGTGGGTCTGTCTGGCTGCTGAGCCCCTGCAGGGGCGTAGCGAGGGTAACAAGTGCCCAGGGCAATTTCTAAGTTGTGCCCCCCCACCCCCAATTTCAAGATGAATAGGAATTGATAGCAGCAACGAGCGAGCAGAAAGGTCTCTTGTCTGGCTGACTCAGTCAAGTGCCTTTCATATTTGCAGCACACTGGAATGTCATTCCATGCCTTGTCTGGCGCCCCTTGGACTTGCGCCCAGGGGCAAGTGTCCCTCTCTGCTGCCCCCCATCAATAAGCCTCTACCCCTGCTCTAGCCTGGGGTTTTCTTGCAGTCCCTCTTTTACCCTGCTGTGCCTCTGCGTGGGACTCTCCCCTCTCACCGAGGCCCACCTGACCTCCTTCTAACTTCGGCACCGCCAGCTCGTCCCTCCCCTCCCCTGAGTCTTTGATCTGTCACCTCTCACTGAGGCCCGCCTGAACCCTCTCTAACTTCGGACCCCCAGCTCAACCCTCCACTCTCTGTGCTGCATGTCCTCCTTCTCACTCACCACTAGCTGACATTTCACGACTTTTACTTGTTTCTCTGGTCGATCCTGCCTCTCTCAGTAGCATGTGAGCTCAGTAGGGAAGGGCTTTTGTCTGGTCTGTCCGTTACTCTATGTTCCTGGCACCTGGAATGCTGTTTGGCACATGAATACTTGTTGAATTAATGCGAGTGCCAGGGTTGATGAGAGGGTGATGGGTGCATGACGAATTTTGTGATAGGTATGCATGAACAGATGCAGGAGACAGACATGAGGCAGAGGTGCACACCTAGAGGACAGAGATATGATGGACAGCAGGTGCTTGCATGCAGGTAGGTATGGACTGAGTCTTTGTCCAGTGGCTGTGGGCGGGGCTTGTGTGCAGGTGGACATGCAGGTGGATACAGGAAGGCCTGGGTGCAGGTAGACATGCAGGCAGATATGGGAGGGCCTGTGTGTAGATGGGTATGGGCAGGGCCTGGGTGCGGGTAGATATGGGCAGGGCCTGTGTAAGGTGCGTATGGGTGGGGCTTGTGTGCAGGTGGATATGGGCAGGGTCTGTGTGCAGGTGGACATGCAGGTGGATATGGGAGGGCCTGGGTGCAGGTAGATATGGGCGGGGCTCATGTACTGGTGGATATGAGCAGGGCTTGTGTGCAGATGGATAGGGGTGGGGCCTTATGCAGGTGGATATAGGCAGGGTCTGGGTGCAGATGGGCATGGACACCGCCTGTGTGCAGGTGGGTATGGGTGGGGCTTGTGTGCAGGTAGATAGGGGTGGGGCTTGTGTGCAGGTGAATATGGGCAGGGCTTGTGTGCAGGCACATATGGGTGGGGCCTTATGCACGTGCATACAGGCAAGGCCTGGGTGCAGGTGGGCATGGACAGGACCCATGTGCAGGTAGATATGGGCAGGGCTTGTATGCAGGTGGATATGGGCAGAGCTGCGCACAGAGACATGCACCCGGGGGGCAGGGAGGTAAAACTTCAGGCACAAACTCTGTGGCTGGCTCTCAGGGCTGGTGTCTGAGGCAGTCAGCACTTCCTGTGCCCTGGTGTCCTCCTCTGTAAAATGAGGTGGTAACGGTATTTCTTCTTAGGGTTGTGATGATTAAAGGAATGAATGTACCTACAGTGAGCTGACTTAGTGCTGCCACAGACGCATATTCTGGAAATGTTCGCTACTGCATGCTGTGAACTCGTGACAGTGAGTGAAGCACAAGCAGGGCCACGGCGAGTGGCAGAGACTCACAGGTTAGTGGGACTCAGACAGAACATGGAGCTGTATGGGACAATTGGCCGGGGGCCGCCTCCCATCACACCGCTGGTATCTGCCTCCTTCTTCCCCTCCGCTTGGCTCTCCAGGTCTATGTTTTCACCTATGAGGACACAAAGTCACCAAGTTAGGGCTGTGGGCACCAAAAAAAAAACCCCACTGTATAAACGCCCTTCCCACTTCCAGCTCCTGGGGAGGGCAGCAGGTCTTCGACGCTGACACTTCAAAGCTGAGCTGGGGGCTGGGAAATGCCCTCCAGTCAATGTCGCATCATGACCAGACAAGTGGCTAGCTAGGACCATGGCTGGTACGGAGTCGGAGACCCCATCAGACCTTCTTGCCACTTGTCAAGAGGAGAGACAGCTCCATGGCCACATGGCACTCTGGCTGGGCCTCTGCAAGGGGCCTCAGTGCACATGTTCTACCAACACCACAGCCTCCTTGGCTCCAGAGACCAGGGCAGTAGTTCTCTGCACTGTCTGGGAGCACAGAACCCTTCAAGCCCTTAACACAGCCCTGTCCCGCTGCCCCTGCATAATCTCGGGCCAGCAGGGGACAGTCACAGAGGCCGTAGTCAGTCGAACCTGGTCTGGGGTCCTCTCTGAGACCCTGGAGAAGGGGGCACCCCACCAGGCTGGGACTCAGAGGCACGAGGACTTTGAATGCAGTGCTGAGCCTGGCAGGCCCGGTCACTGTCTCTCCTCAGTCCCCTCTGCCTGGGGCCCTCACTCTGCTCAGCTCCATGCCTGTTCAGCATCTCCCTTCCCCAAGTCCATTCTCTGGTCTCTCAGAACCCTTGCTCCCCTCCCCCAGGCTCTGCCTAGTCCACAAACCAGAATCCTGAGGTTAATTGCCAGTGACCTTTTTTCCTTTTGAGGAAGGTTTTGTTTTCCTTGAGTAGTATTTGTCTCACAATCGTTTTTCATTTCTAATCACTCTGATGAATATTTCAATTCATATGGGTGACAGAGTCCTGAGACCTTTCTGGAAAGCCTGGCTCAGGGTCATGCAGAGCGACAGTGTAGTGGCTTGGGGCACAAGCCACCTTCCACTGCTGGTTCCCACACTCACTTCTTCAAAAGAAATACAAAAGCCAAGAGGACACGACAGAGCAACAAAATCAGCAGTCCATTGTGGCCAAGCTGGGTTTATTCCAGAGATGCAAGGTTGATTTAAAATTTTTTTAAATCAATTTAATTCAACAAGTTAATAGGATACTAGAGAAAAATCGTATGGTTATCTCAACAGGTTCGGAAAAAGCATTTCATAAAATTCAACATTCGTTCACAATTGCTAAAAAGCAATTCTTAGCAAACTAGGAATAGAAGAAAACTTCTTTTACCTGATGATGATATCTAAAAAATAACATTTCATGCTTAATAGTGAAATATTGGAATCTTCCCCTGAAACTAGAATGAAATAACAATGGTCATTATTATTACTTCCAGTTAACACCACACTAAAGATCCTAGCCAGTGCAATGGGAGAAAAATTAATAAGAGGTGTAAAGATTGGAAAGGAAGAAATAAAACTGCCATTATCTGAAGATGATATAATGATGTAAACAGAATACTCAACAGACGCTACATAAGCTAATTTAGCAAGACTGTGGGATATAAGGTTGTCATGGACTGAATTGTGTCCCCCCAAAATATGTGTCAACTTGACTAGGCTATGATTTCCAGTACTGTGTGATTGTCCACCATTTTGTCATCTGATGTGATTTTTCTGTGTTGTAAATCCTACCTCTATGATGTTAATGAGGTGGGATTAGTGGCAGTTATGTCAATGAGGAGGGACTCAATCTATAAGATTAGCCTGTGTTTTAAATCAATCTCTTTTGAGATATAAAAGAGAGAAGCAAGCAGAGAGACATGGTGACTCAAATCACCAAGAAATAAAAGCCAGGAGAAGAGCACACCCTTTGGACCAGGCGTCCCTGCACTGAGAAGCTCCCTGACCAGGGAAGATTGATGACAAGGACCTTCCCCCAGAGCCAATGAGAGAGAAAGCCTTCCCCTGGAATTGGCACTCTGAATTTAAACTTTTAGCCCCTAGACTGTGAGAGAATAAATTTCTCTTTGTTAAAGCCAACCACTTGTGGTATTTCTGTTACAGCAGCACTAGATGACTAAGACGATGGTCAGCCACAAAAATCAACTGTATTTCTCTATATAGCAACAAAGAATGAAAATTTAATATTTTTATTTAAAATAGCATCAGAAAACATCAAATATCTTGGAATAAATCCTAGAGAGATGTGCAAGACTTCTTCCCAGAACACCGCAGGACAATTTTTAAAGTAATTGAAGACCTGAATAAATGGAGGAATAAACCATGTTCATGTAATAGAAAACTTGATATTATAAAGAAGTCAGTTCTCCCTACAGTGATCTTTAGATTCAACCTAATCCCAATCAGAACCCCAGTTTATCTGATTTATCTGATAGATAAACTGACTCTAAAATGTATATGGAAATGCAACAGAACAAGAAAGTCTAAGACAATCTTGAAGAAGAACAAAGTTTGAGGACAGCTGTGAAGACTTGTAAAGCTACATGAACTGAGGCACTGTGAGACGAGTATGAAGACAGACACGGCCCCCACTGGAACAACAGCAGCCCACACACTCACACTTTCTTTGTGATGAGCCAAGCACTGCAAAGCAAGAGTGGCGCATTCCAAAAAATGGTGCTGGGTCATTGGCTAATCACATGGAAACATGAACCTGGACGCCTATGGTTCACCCTGCACGGACTCTACTGCTCTTTCCTTCAGCAAAACACAGAAATGTTCCTTGGAGCTCCCTGTCTCTCTTAGGGTTCGCCCTGGTGGGGGAGGGTCACAGGGAACTCCAGCCCATCAGATCATCTGTGCACTCCAGGGCTCATGAGGTCAGGATCAGCCCTTTGTTCCAAGTTGGGAGAGGCATTAGGGTGCCAGGGGCTGGGGCATCACAGGAAAGGAGCACTTGTTTACATGCCTTTCCAGAATCGACATACCCTGATGTAGCGTCCACACCCTTCCTTCACCTCTGCCTTCACACGCACTCACACCTCATCTCAGAAAGGACCCTCGCTTGGCTCTGGGCCCTCTCAAGCTGCTTCCTCCTTTCTTGCTTTACTTCAGTCACTCGTTGGCTCCCCATGTTCTCCCCCAACCATCTGCAATCTGGTGGGGAGTCTCTGAGAGTCCCTGGTGATGGCTACATGATACTTGGCACTGTGGCCCACCAAGGCCCCATCAAAACGGAGCCCTCACATATGCCAAACACCTGCAGAGGGATCTGTTTCTGAGAGTTGTTGATGAATAGGCACACTTTCTGGGAGTCCTCAGAACCCAGTAAAGAGCAAGGTCATGAGATGACAGGGGCAGAGCCCCCAAATAAAGACTTTACTTCTAAGCTTGGCAGTCTGCACATTACCCCTGCCCTCCACCAGCTCAGGTTTCAGAGGCATCCTAAGAGCCAGACACTGGGTCCTGCTCTCCTGCCCATGGGCTGCGCGGCCCTCAATGTCATAGCACAGGATGAGAGCTCTGGGGCTCAGTCAGCCCCTGCCCTACTTCATCAACAGGGAAAGTGAGCAGGGGGCTCAGCCTGTGCAGCAGTGGGTGGTGCAGCAGGGGCTGTGCCCCTGGGGGCCCCTCTGCTAGGGCCCAGCTGTACCCAGCCAGAGCAGGGTGGGTCTGCACCACTCCTGGCTCTGCAGAGACTGTGACGGGCTCAAGGGTACTCACAGGTGAGATGGCCTGGTGATTCTTGCTTGCCAAGAGGTCAGCTTCAGGGCCCAGTCACTCAGCCTCCCACCCATGGCACAAGCTCATATTGCTCCACAAGCCTCCAGCCTGCCCCCGCCCTTCACCTGCAAGTCCTAGAGTACAGATGCCTACATGGATCACCTGGGTTCTTGTGGAATGGACAGCTTCTGTAGCTGTGAGTTCCACACAAGGTTTGAGTACTGATTCTCCTCGCTTATGACTCTGGATAAACTGTTTATCCTCTCTTAGACATACATGTAAAAATAGAGATAGCACTGTTTTCCTCATTACATAATTGTGGATATTAAATAAAACATAAGTTTTGATTATGTGGTAGCTATTAGTTTATTTTGTTCCTTTACTGTATTACTACTACTACACACACACACACACACACACACACATACACATTGTTAGTCTATTATTTTATCATTACATTCATCTCCCGTGGATATCCAGGTTTAGGTTCTTCCACTCTAAATCAGGAAGACTAGGTATTCATGGGAGCCCTGGTGGTGCTGTGGTTAAGAGCCCAGCTGCTAACCAAAAATTTGACAGTTCAAATCTACCAGGTGCTCCTTGGAAACCCTATGGTGCAGTTCTACTCTGTCCTATAGGGTCGCTGTGAGTCGGAATTGACTCAACAGCAGTGGGATTTTCTGGTTTGGGTATTTATGGAAGCTGACACTCCCAGCTGACCTGAGAAGAGACATACACAGCAGGTGCAAAGGAGAGGGAAGCTTCTGTCTTAGTTATCTAGTGCTGCTATAACAGAAATACCACAAGTGGATGGCTTTAACAAAGAGAAATTTATTTCCTCACATTAAAGTAGGTTAAAAGTCCAAATTCATAAATGCTAGCAAGCAGCCATCTAAGATGCATCAATTGGTCTCAACCCACCTGGATCAAAGGAGAACAAAGAACACCAAGGACATAAGGTGATTATGAGCACAAGAGACAGAAAGGGCCACATGAATCAGCGACTATATCAGCCTGAGACCAGAAGAACTAGATGGTGGCTGGCTACAACCGATGACTGCCCTGACAGGGAACACAGCAGAGAACCCTGGAGGGAGCAGGAGAGCAGTGGGATGCAGACCCCAAATTCTCATAAGACCAGACTTAATGGTCTGACTGAGACTGGAAGGACCCCTGTGGTCATGGCCCCCAGACCTTCAGTTGGCCCAGGACAGGAACCATTCCCGAAGCCAACTCTTCAGACATGGATTGGACGGGACAATGGGCTGGAGAGGGATGCTGGTGAGGAGTGAGCTTCTTGGGTCAGGTGGACACTTGAGATTATGTTGGCATCTCATGCTTGGAGGGGAGATGAGGGTGTTAGAAGCTGGCAAAAAGGACATGAGAAGAGAGAGTGGAAGGAGAGAGTGGGCTGTATCATTAGGGGGAGAGTAATTGGGAGTGTGTAGCAAGGTGTATATGGGTTTTTGTGTGAGAGACTGACTTGATTTGTAAACTTTCACTTAAAGCACAATAAAAATTATTACAAAAAAAAAAAAAAGTCCAAATTCAGGGCGTCGGCTCCAGGGGAAGGCTTTTTCTCTCTGTCAGCTCTGGAGGAAGGTCTTTGTCCTCAGTGTTCCCCTGGTCGAGGAGCTTCTCAGGCACAGGAACCCCGGGTCCAAATGATGCGATCTGCTCCCGGTCTTGCTTTCTTGGTGGTATGAGGTTCCCGTCTCTCTGCTCGCTGCTCTCTTTCTTATCTCAAGAGATTGCCTCAAATCACAATCCAATCTTGTAGATTGAGTCCTACCTCACTAACACAACTGTCCCCCATCCTCCCTCATTAACATCATAGAGGCAGGATTTACAACATATAGGAAGATCACACAATACTGGGAATCATGGCTCAGCCAAACTGACACACACAATTTTGTGGGGACGTAATTCAATCCATGAGGGCTTCTCAGACCAGAATGACTAAAGACTCCTTTCTGATCGGGGGGAAAACACCACGGTGGTACTTTAGCAGCTGTGTTGTGCTAGGGAGACAGAGGTTGGGATTCAAGCCTGCAAGCAGTTAGAGGTTGAGGTTTATCAAGGTGAAGGACCCTGGTAAACACTGCAGACTTTCAATAGAGACCTCAAAAAGACTACACCCTAGGAATAAGGACTCTGTCCTAAGAACAAAGACAAAATAAGGTTGGTATGAGTTGGCGCTGACTCGATGGCACCTAACAATAACAACGACTAATACCAACCCCTGACAGCATCAAGGTGTTTCACCAGTGCTCTATCTAACTGCAAGAAGAAAACATACCTCTCTTTCAAGGAAGATAAAATCATCTAGATCCTCTGATTTTTTTTACCCAAGTGTTCAGCATCCAAAACACACACATGACATACTTAAAAAAAAAAAAAAGGAATAAACAACCAAAAACTAAGTGAGAAAACAGTAAAAAGCAGTCTCACAGAAGATTAAAATCTGGAGCTACTAGACAGCTCAGTTCGTTAAACAGCATATGAACACAAACTTAATGGACTGAAGAACAAACAAAGAAGCAATCAGGAGCAGGGTTTATCACAATTAAGGAAAAATGTTAGCAACACATAAAGATCATAAGAAAAAGGTTGGTTGAAAATCCTCCAGCAATGCCTTCTTTTAGTCCAAACAAGGACTGATTCAGTGGCTTCATAAGCTGTCATGGTTTCTGCAACATTGAGAACTGGTAAAACTGCAGATGTAGATGAAAAAGCTATAACGGCATTCCCCCCGGTGTTTACGACAGCTGACTAATGAAGGACGATACACAATGGAGCTGCTTTTTTATTTCAATGATACGCTTCCTCTCAAAGGAGAAAGCACAGTTTAAGTCTCTGGGTGTAAGGCTGCAAAGGATAAATTGATTTTGATACTGAGTACAAATGCCAATGGAGATGTAACTATGCTATTATCTTTCATTTGGATCATTCTTACTTTTATTAGTGTTTTGGTTATAGATTTATGTAGATATTGAGTCATTTGCCCCTAATCTTATTTCTTCTACAAGGCTGTTATTTTCACTACATGTATCTTTAGGAATGCATAATCTTGTTACAGCAGGAATGTCTATACTTCAGTAAGAAAGAAAACAATACTAAAAGAATGTCTGAGATGCAAGAAGGAAAGATAAGTCAAAAAATAGTAAGCAAAGAAATTGGTAAATCTAAATAAACATAGCGTCCACAAAGTAAAAACAACAATTATATCTATTTTGTGGGTTATAAAAAAGGACTAACAGGGTTGTCTCAGTCATCTAGTGCTGCTGTAACAGGAATACTGCAAGTGGATGGCTTTAACAAAAAGAAATTTATTTTCTCATAGTCTAGTAGGCTAGAAGTCCAAATTCAGGGTGTCGGCTCCAGGGAAAGGCTTTCTCTCTCTGTCGGCCTTCTCATCAATCTTCCCCCCAGAATAGAAGCTTCTCTTTGCAGGGACCCCAGGTCCAAAGGACACACTCTGCTCCTGGCACTGTTTTCTTGGTGGTATGAGGTCCCCCTGTCTCTCAGCTCGCTTCTCTCTTTTATATCACAAGAGATTCCCTCAAGACACAATCTAGTCTTGTAGACTGAGTCCTGCCTCCTAACACAACTGCCACCCATCCTCCCTCATTAACACCATAGTGGCAGGATTTACAACATACAGGAAAATCACACAATACTGGGAATTATGGCCCAGCCAAATCGATAATGGGGGGATATAAATCAATCCATGACAAGGCTGGACAAAAAAAAAAACAAGTTGGGAGAAATGTCATGGGACCTAGTGTTCTAAGGGAGTTAATATACAGAATAACTATAAAAGTTACTATGTGTACATGGTAAAATTACAAGGGCAACCACTAAAAGAGTTGTTGTTCTTAGGTGCCTTCGAGTCCATTCCGACTCATAGCAACCCTATGTACAACAGAATGAAACACTGCCTGGTCTTGTGCCATCCTCAATCGTTGTTATCCTTGAGCCGATTGTTTAGGCCACTGTGTCAATCCATCTCATTGAGGGTCTTCCTCTTTTTCACTGACCCTCTAACAAGCATGATGCTCTTCTCCAGGGACTGGTCCCTCCTGATAACACGTCCAAAGTATGTGAGACATAGTCTCAACATCCTTGTTTCTAAGGAGCATTCTGGCTGTACTTCCTCTAAGACAGATATGTTCGTTCTTTTGGCAGCTCATGGTATATTCAATATTCTTTGCCAACACCATAATTCAAAAGCATCAATTATTCTTCAGTCTTCCATATGCATTGTCCAGCTATCGCATGCATATGAGGTGACTGAAAACACCATGCCTTGGGTCAAGTGCACCTTAGTCTTCAGGATGACATCTTTGCTTTTTAACACTTTAAAGAGGTTGTTTGCAGCAGATTTGTCCAACACAATGCATCCTTTGATTTCTTGACTGTTGCTTCCATGGGTGTTGATTGTGGATCCAAGTAAAATAAAATCCTTGGCAACGTCAATCTTTTCTTTTTTATCATGATGTTGCTTATTGGTCCAGTTCTGAAGATTTTTATTTTCTTTATGTTGAGGTGTAATCCAAACTGAAGGCTGTGGCCTTTGATCTTCATCAGTAAGTTCTTCAAGTCCTCTTCGTTTTCAGCAAGGAAGGCTGTGTCATCTGCATAATGCAGGTTGTTAACGAGTCTTCCTCCAATCTTGATGCCCCATTCTTCTTCATATAGTCCAACTTCTTAGATTATTTGCTCAGCATACAGGTTGAGTAAGTATGGTGAAAGAATACAACCTTGACACATGCCTTTCCTGGCTTTAAACCACACAGTATTCCCTTGTTCTGTCTGAACAACTGCCTTTTGATCTATGTACAGGTTCCTCATAAGCACAATTAATTGTTCTGGAATTCCCATTCTTTGTAATGTTATCCATAATTTGTTATGATCTATACAGTCAAATGCCTTTGCATAGTCAATAAAACACAGGTAAACATCTTTCTAGTATTCTCTGCTTCCAGCCAGGATTCATCTGACATCAGCAATGATATCCCTAGTTCCATGTCTTCTTCTGAATCCAGCTTGAATTTCTGGCAGTTCCCTGTCGATGTGCTGCTACAACTGCTTTTGAATGATCTTCAGCAAAATTTTACTTGCGTGTGATATTAATGATATTGTTCAATAATTTCCACATTCTGTTGGATCATTTTTCTTTGGAATAGGCATAAATATGGACCTCTTTCAGTCGGTTGGCCAGGTAGCTGTCTTCCAAATTTCTTGGCATAGACAAGTGGGCGCCTCCAGCACTGTATCCATTTGTTGAAACATCTCAGTTGTTATCCCATCAATTCCTGGAGGCTTGTTTTTTGCCAGTGCTTTCAGTGCAGCTTGGACCTCTTCCTTCAGTACCATCAGTTCCTGATCATATGCTACCTCCTGAAATGGTTGAACATCAACCACTCTTTTTGGTATAGTGACTCTGTGTATTCCTTTCCTCTTCTTTTGATGCTTCCTGCTGCATTATTTAATATTTTCCCCATAGAATCCTTCAATATTGCAAAGTGAGGCTTGAATTTTTTCTTCAGTTCTTTCAGCTGGAGAAATGCAGAATGTGTTCTTTCCTTTTGGTTTTTTAACTCCAGGTCTTTGCACATTTCATTATAATACTTTACTTTGTCATCTTGAGCTGCCCTGTGAAATCTTCTGTTCAGCTCTTTTACTTCATCATCGCTACCCCCGCCCCCACTATGTGCTGTAGTGGACAGGGACATGCCCTCCAACCAGGCACCCAGGGGAGCCAAAAGCCCCCTGCCTTGTCCCTGCATCACCACCCCCACTGCAACCAGAGAACTGGTTGCCTGCTCCGAACACCTTCACACAGCCCTACCAGCCCAGGACTGTAGGTGAGAGTCTCTGCACCACAAGCTCAGTGACTGAGGACCCGGGCACCTGCATCCCAGCCAACTGGAAGCCAGTGGAGCACACACACACAACACCCAACCCAACAACCAGGGAGAACAACCCCTGCACCCACGACCAGAAAACTAGCAGGACAGATTTATCATCTCACCAAAAACCTTGTCTACATCCTCAACAGCCCCACAAGAACAGTGAACAGACTCCCAGGCTCACACACCCACTAGCTGCTCAGCCCACCTGGAAACAAGTGGTGAGAGCTTCAACGTGGCCAGATTAACAACCAGAGTAGCACATACTCCCAGCCCACTTGAATATATCAAAACAAAACAAAAATTCAGGATCCAAAAAACAAACATACAATAAATAAATGAATATAATAACTTCTTGATGCCTCAGAGACAGCAGTCAACACCGTATCACATAAAGGAGCAGGACAAGATGGATCTAGCAAGCAACCAAAATAATCAGAAAACCTTTTGGAGGAAGATGAGGCCATCGAACTTCCTGATAAAGAATTCAAAAGGCTATTATACAGAGCTCTCCAAGAGATCAAGAAGGAGATCAGGGAAAACACAGATCAAACCAAGGAACATACAAAGCAATAGAAGAATTCAGGAAAACAACGCAAGAACAAAATAACAAAATAAATATGCTACTAGAAACCATACAAAAACAGCAACTAGAAATCAGAAAGATTGACAATAAAATCTCAGAATTAGACAACTCAATAGAAGATCATAAGAGCATAACTGAGACAATGGAAGTCAGAATTAGTGAGATTGAAGATAAATCCCTCAACACCAATTTGTTTGAGGAAAGTCAGAAAAAAGAATGAAGAAATATGAAGAAAAACCTAAGAATTATGTGGGATATTAGCAAGAGGAAAGACCTGCAAGTGATCACAGTTCCAGAATGGGGGGGGGGGGTGGGTATTGGAAAACACAGAGAGAACTGTTGAAGATTCCCTGGTAGAAAACTTCCCTAATATCATGAAAGATGAGAAAATATCTATCCAAGAAGCTCAACAAACCCCATACAGGACAGATCCCAAAAGAAAGTCATCAAGACATATCATAATCAAATTTGCCAAAGCTAAAGACAAAGAAAGAATCCAGAGAGTATCTAGGAATAAATGAAAAGTCACCTACAAAGGAGAACTAATAAGACTAAGAACTGATTACTCAGAGAAACAATGCAGGCAAGAAGGCAATGGGATGACATATACAAAGCCTTGAAGGAAAAAAAAAAAAAACTGCCAGTCAAGAATTATATATCTAGCAAAATTGTCTCTCAAATAGGATGGTAAAATTAGATCATTTCCAGATGAACAGAAATTAAGGGAATAGGTAAAAACCAGACCAAAATTACAAGAACCTCAGACAACAATCCAAGACTAGGACACAGGACAGATCAATCAGATACCAACATAGGGAATTCACAAAAATAAAACAAAGCCAAAAGACTGAAAATAGGGAACAAGGGATGTCGATATATAAACAATGACAACATCAAAATGAAAGAAGAGGGAATAAAACAGTGTAGTCATAGAACTTCCACATGGAGAGGAAGTCGAGGCGATATCAGGAACTAAAAGACTGGTTTAAACTTAGAAAAATAAAGGTAAATTTCAAGTTGACCACAAAGGAAGCTAACAAACCTACCTATCAAAATAGAAAAGAGCAAAAGCAAAGACTCAGCAAACACAAAATCAACAATAATGAAAGAAATGAAAAAAAAATCCATAAACAAGAATTCAACACAGAAAATGAAGCAGAACAAAGAAACTGTCAACACCAAATGAACAAACTAAACAAAACCAAAATGACAGCAGTAAATACATACCCATCAATAATTACACTGAATGTAAATGGCCTAATGCACCAGTAAAGAGACAGACAGTGGCAGAACAGATATAAAAACACCATCCATCTATATGCTGTCTACAAGAGACACACCTTAGACACAAGGACATAAACAAATTAAAACTCAAACAATGGAAAAAGTATATATCAAGCAAACAACAACAACAAAAAATTAATCTCTGATAAAATATTTCTTGTAATTTTGTTCTGGTTTTTACACAGATTTTATAGCAAAATCCATCATAAAGGATAAGGAAGGACACTTAAAAAAAAAAACCCACTATATAATGATTAAAGGGTCAATATGCCAGGAGAACCTAACCATAACAAATATAATGCACCCAATGACAAGGCTCCAAAATACATAAAACAAACTCTAACAGCATTGAGAAGGGAAATAGACAGCTCCACAATAATAATAGGAGACTTTAGCACACGACGTTCAGTGAAGGGTGACATCTAGAAAGAAACTCACTAAACATACAAAAGATCTAAATGCCACAATCAACCAACTCGACCTCAAAGACACATACGGAATACTCCACCGAAGAGCAGCAAAGTATACACTCTTTTCTAACGAATATGGAACATTCTCCAGAATAGACCACATTTTAGGCCACAAAGCAAGCCTTAACAAAATGCAAAGCATTGAAATAACACAAAGCATCTTCTCTGATCATAATGCCATAAAAGTAGAAATCAATAACAGAAACAGCAAGGGAAAAAAAATCAAATAAATGGAAACTGAACAACATTTTGCTTAAAAACTACTGGGTAATAGAAGAAATTAAGGATGGAATAAAAAAATTCATAGAATCAAATGAGAATGAAAACACATCTTACCAAAACCTTTGAGACACGGCAAAAGCAGTGCTTAGAGGTCAATTTATAGCAAAAAACGTACACATCAAAACAGAAGAAATGACCAAAATAAAAACATTAACCTTACAGCTCAAATAAATAGAAAGAGAACAGCAAAATAAGACTTCAGGCACCAGAAGAAAGGAAATAATAAAGATTAGAGCAGAAACAAATGGAGAACAGAAAAACAATAGAAAGGATAAACCTGCTGCCGTCGAGTCGATTCTGACTCATAGCAACCCTATAGGACAGAGTAGAACTGCCCCCATAGAGTTTCCAAGGAGCACCTGGTAGATTTGAACTGCCAACCTGTTGGTCAGCAGCTGTAGCACTTAACCACTAAGCCACCAGGGTTTCGACAGAAAGAATAACAAGACCAAAAGTTGGTTCTTTGAAAAGAACAAGAAAATTGGCAAATCATTGGCCAAACTGACAAAAGAAAAACAGGAGAGGAAGCAAATAACCTGAATAAGAAATGGGACAGGTTATATTACAACAGACCCAACTGAAATAAAAAATATAACAGAATACTATGAAAAATCATACTCTAACAAATTTGAAAACCTAGGGGAAACTGACAAATTTCTAGAAACACACTACCTATCTAAACTAACACGAACTGAGGCAGAAAAATAGAACAGGCCTATAACAAAAGAAGAGATTGAGAGGTAATAAATACCGCCCCCCCCCCCCCCAAAAAAGGCCTGGCCTGGACAGTTTCACTAGAGAACGCTACCAAACTTTCACAAAAGAACTCACACCAATACTACTCAAGCTATTTCAGAGCACAGAAAAGGAAGGAATACTCTTGGATTTATTCTATGAAGCCAGCATAACCTTGATAACAAAGTCAGGCAAAGACAGTACAAATAAATAACACTACAGACCAGTATCCCTCATGAACATAGATGCAAAAATTCTCAACAAAATTCTAGCCAATAGAATTCAACAGCATACAAAAATAAATAAATAAATCATGATGAAGTGGGATTCATACCAGGTGTGCAGCGATGGGTCAACAACATAATTCACCACATAAATAAAAGTATCATATAATCATCTCAACTGACACTGAAAAGGTATTTGACAAAGTCCAACACCCATTCCTGATAAAAACTTGCAACAAAATAAGAACAGAAGGGAAAATCCTCCACATAATAAAGGGCATTTACACAAAACCAACAACCAATGTCGTAAATGGAGAAAGACTGAAAGCATTACCCTTAAGAGCTGGACCCAGACAAGGAGATGTCCTTTATCACCACTCTTATTCAACATTGTGCTGGAAGTCCTAACTAGTGCAATAAGGCAAGAAAAACAAATAATGGGCATCCAAATTGGTAACGTCGACCAATTCTCTGTGGTACGGTGACTCTGTGTATTCCCTCCATTTTCTTTTGATGCTTCCTGCATCGTTCAGTGTTTTGCCCATAGATTCCTTCACTATTGCAACTCAAGGCTTTGATTTTTTCTTCAGCTCTTTCAGCTTGAAAAATGCAGAGTGTGTTTTTCCCTTTTGGTTTTCTAACTCCAGGTCTTTGCATATGCCATTTTAATACTTTACTTAGTCTTCTCGAGATGCCCTTTGAAATCTTCTGTTCAACTCTTTTACTTCATTTCATCCGTTCACCTTAGCTACTCAATGTTCAAAAGCAAGTTTCAGAGTCTCTTCTGACATCCATTTTGGTCTTTTCTTTCTTTTTAATGTCTTCTTCCTTTCTTCTTATATGATGCCCTTCACGTCATTCCACAACTCATCTGGTCTTCGGTCATTAGTGTTTGATGCATTAAATCTATTCTTGCGATGGTCTCTAAATTCATGTGGCATATACTCAAGGTCATACTTTGGCTCTCATGGACTTGTTCCAATTTTCTTCAGCTTCAACTTAAACTTGCATATGAGCAATTGATGGTCTGTTCCTCACTTGGCCCCGGGCTTGTTCTGAGAGACGATATTGAGCTTTTCCATAGTCTCTTTCCATAGATGTAGCCAATTTGATTCCTGTGTATTCCATCTGGCGAGGTCATGTATAGTCGTCGTTTATGTTGTTGAACAGCAATGAAGAAGTCGTTGGTCTTGCAAAAATCTACCATGTGATCTCCGACATCATTTCCATCACCAAGGCATATTTTCCAACTACCAGTCCTTCTTGTCTCCAACTTTTGCATTCCAATCACCAGTAATTATTAATGCATCCTGATTGCATGTTTAATCAATTACAGACTGCAGAAGTTGGTAAAAATCTTTGATTTCTTAATTTTTGGCCTTAGTGATTGATGTGTAAATTTGAATAATAGTCATATTAACTGGTTTTCTTTGTAGTGTATGGATATTATCCTATCACTGACAGCATCGTGCTTCAGGACAGATCTTGAAATATTCTTTTTGCTGATGAATGCAATGCCATTCCTCTTCAATTTGTCATTCCCAGCATAGTAGATTATATGATTGTCTGATTCAAAACAGCCAATACCAGTCCATCTCAGCACACTAATGCCTAAGATATCGATGTTTACATACTTCATTTCATTTTTAATGACTTTCAATTTTCCTAGATTTATATTTTGTACATTCCACATTCCTATTACTGATGGATGTTTGCAGCTGTTTTTTCTCATTTTCAGTCATGCCACATCAGCAAATGAACTGGTCGACATTCAGTCATTTCAGGAGGTAGCATATGATCAAGAACTGATGGTACAGAAGGAAGTGGTCCAAGTTGCACTGAAAGCATTGGCAAAAAACAAGGCTCTAGCCTGACAGGGAACACAACAGAGAATCCCTGAGGAAGCAGGAGAGCAGTGGGATGCAGACCCCAAATTCTCATCAGACCAGACTTAATGGTCTGACTGAGACTAGAAGGACCCTGGCGGTCATGGCCCCCAGGCCTTCTGTTGGCCCAGGACAGGAACCGTTCCCGAAGCCAACTCTTCAGACATGGATTGGACTGGACAATGGGTTGGAGAGGGATGCTTGTGAGGAGTGAGCTTCTTGGATCAGGTGGACACTTGAGACTATGCTGGCATCTCCTGCCTGGAGGGGAGATGAGAGGGTGGAGGGGGTTAGAAGCTGGCGAAATGGACACGAGGGGAGAGAGTGGAGGGAGAGAGCAGGCTGTCTCATTAGGGGGAGAGTAATTGGGAGTGTGTAGCAAGGTGTATATGGGTTTTTGTATGAGAGACTGACTTGATTTGTAAACTTTCACTTAAAGCACAATAAAAATTATTTAAAAAACAAACAAACAAGGCTCCAGGAGTTGATGGAATACCAATTGACTTGTTTGAACAAATGGATGCAGTGCTGGAAGTGCTTGCTCGTCTATGCCAGGAAATTTGGAAGAGGGCTACCTGGCCAATTGACTGGAAGACATCCATATTTGTGCTCATTCTAAAGAAAGGTGATCCAACTGAAGAAGGAAATTATTGAACAGTACCATTAATATCACAGACAAGTAAAATTTGCTAAAGATCATTCAAAAGCAGCTGCAGCAGTACATCGACAGGAAACTGCCAGAAATTCAAGCCAGATTCAGAAGAGGACGTGGAACCAGGGATATCATTGCTCATGTCAGATGGATCACAGTTGAAAGCAGAAAATACCAGAAAGATGTCTACCTGTGTTTTATTGACTATGCAAAGCCATTCGACTGTGTGGATCATAACACATTATGGATAACATTGCAAAGAATCGGAATTCCAGAACATTTACTTGTGCTTCTGAGGAACCTGTATGTAGATCAAGAGGCAGTCATTTGAACAGAATAAGGGGACACTGCATGGTTTAAAGTCAGGAAAGTTGGGCATCAGGGAGGTATCCTTTCTTCATACTCATTCAATCTGGTATGTTGAGCAAATAATCCAAGAAGCTGGACTATATGGAGAACAGAGCATCAGGATTGGAGGAAGACTCATTAACAACTTGTGTTATTCAGATGATAGAATTTTGCTTGCTAAAAGTGAAGAGGATTTGAAGCACTTACTGATGAAGATCAAAGATCGCAGTCTTCAGTATGGATTACACTCAACATAAAGAAAAGAAAAATTCTCACAACTGGACCAATAAATAGCATCATGATAAATGGAGACAAGACTGACATCACCAAGGATTTCATTTTACTTAGATCCACAATCAACACCCATGAAAGCAGCAGTCAAGAAATCAGACCACGCGTTGCATTGGGCAAATCTGCTGCAAATGACCTCTTTAAAGTGTTAAAAAGCATGGATATCACCTTGAAGACTAAGATGAACCTGACCCAAGCCATGGTGTTTTCAGTCACCTCATAGACATGTGAGAGCTGGACAATGAATAAGGAAGACCAAAGAAGAATTGACGCCTTTGAGTTGTGGTGTTGGTAAAGAATATTGAATATATTGTGGAATGCCAGAAGAATGAACAAACCTGTCTTGGAACAAGTACAGCCAGAATGTTGTCTCACATACTTTGGGCATGTTATCAGGAGGGACCAGTCCCTGGAGAAAGACATCATGTTTAATAATGTGGAGAGCCAGTGAGAAATAGAAAGACCCTCAACAAGATAGACTGAAGCAGTGGCTGCAACAATGGGCTCAAGCATAACAATGATCATGAGGATCATGCAGGGCTGGGCAGTGTTTTGTTCCGTTGTACATAGGGTCACTATGAGTCAGAACTGACTTGTAGGCACCTAACAACAACAACAAAATTGGTAAGGGAGGGGTGAAACCATCCCTATTCGCAGATGATATGATCTCATACACACAAAACCCCAAAGAATCCACAAGAAAGCTACTGGAACTAATAGAAGACTTCAGCAAAGCAGCAGAATACAAGATTAACATACAAATATCAGCTGGATTCCTCTACACCAACAAAGATTACTTTGAAAGAAAATCAACACCATTTACAAAAGCCCTCAAGAAGATAAAATACTTAGAAATAAATCTAACCGGGGACGTAAAAGACCTATACAAAGAAAACTACAAAACATTACTGAAAGAAACCAAAAGAGACCTTCGTAAGTGGAAAAAGAAACCATGCTCATGGATAGGAAGACTAAACATTGTTACAATGTTGATACTACCCAAAGTGATGTACAGATACAATGAAATCCTGATCTAAATTCCAACAGCCTTCTTTAATGAGATGGAGAAAAAAATCACCAACTTTATACGGAAAGGGAAGAGGCCCCAGATAATTAAGCATTACAGAAGAAAAAGAACCAAGCGAGAGGCCTCATACTACCTGACCTTAGAACCTATTATACAGCATTGGTAGTCAAAACAGCTTGACACTGGTACAACAACAGATACATAGACCTGCAACACAGAATTGAGAATCCAGATACAAATCCATCTATCTATAAGTAGCCGATGAAGAAGCGATATACTACAAAAGCCGAAGAGAAGATTTCCAAAGGGCAGTTCGAAAAGACAAAGTAAATATTATAATGAAATGTGCAAAGACCTGGAAAGAGAAAACCAAAATGGAAGAACATGCTCTGCATTTCTCAAGCTGAAAGAACTGAAGAAAAATTGAAGTCTCCAGTAGCAATATTGAAGGATTCTATGGGAAAAATACTAAACGATGCAGGAAGCATCAAAAGATGGATGGAATACACAGAGCCAGTGTACGAAAAAGAATTGGTCGATATTCAACCATTTCAGGAGGTAGCACATGATTAAGAACTGATGGTACTGTAGGAAGAGGTCCGAGCTGCACTGAAAGCATTGGCAAAAAACAAGGCTCCAGGACTTGCTGAATATCAATTGAGATGTTTCAACAAATGGATGGAGCACTGGAAGCACTCACTCATCTATGCCAAAAAATTTGGAAGACAGCTACCTGGCCAATCGACTGGAAGATGTCCATATTTGTGCCCATTCCAAAGAAAGGTGGTCCAACTGACTGCAGAAATTACCGAACAATATCATTAATATCACACACAAGTAAAATTTTGCTGAAGATCATTCAAAACTGGTTGCAGCTGGACATCAACAAGGAACTGCCAGAAATTCAAGCCAAATTCGAAAGAGGACGTGGAAGGAGGGATATCACTGCTGATGTCAGGTGAATCTTGGCTGAAAGCAGAGAACACCAGAAAGATGTTTACCTTTGTTTTATTGACTATGCTAGGCATTTGACCATGTGGATCATAACAAATAATGGATAACATTGCAAAGAATGGGGATTTCAGAACACTTAATTGTGCCTATGAGTAACTTGTACTTAGGCCAAGAGGCAGTCATTCAAACAGAACAAGGGATACTGCATGGTTTAAAGTGAGGAAAGGTATGCATCAAGATTGTATTCTTTCACCATACTTACTCAATCTGTATGCTGAGCAAATAATCCAAGAAGCTGGACTATATGAAGAAAAACAGGGCATCAGGATTGGAGGAAGACTCATTAACAGATAACACAACCTTGCTTGCTGAAAGGGAAGAGGACTTAAAGCACTTACTGTTGAAGGTCAAAGATGACAGCCTTCAGTATGGATTACATCTTAACATAAAGAAAAGAAAAATCTTCACAACTGAACCAATAAGCAACATTATGATAAAGGCAGAAAAGACTGAAGTTGTCAAGGATTTACTTGGATCTGCAATCAACACCCATGGAAGCAGCAGTCAAAAATCAAAGGATGCATTGAACTGGGCAAATGTCCTTCAAACAACTTCTTTAAAGTGTTAAAAAGCACAGATGTCACCTTAAAGACTAGGTTGTACCTGACCCGAGCCATGGTGTTTTTGATCATCTCATATACATGTGAGCACTGGACAATGAATAAGGAGGACAGAAGCAGAATCAATGCCTTTGAATTATGTACTGGTGAAGAATATTGAATATACCATGGACTGCCTGAAGAATGAACCAATCTGTCTTGGAAGAAGTACAGCCTCACTGCTCATTAGAAGCAAGGATGACAAGACTTCATCTCACATACTTGGAACATGTTATCACAAGGGATCAGTCTTTGGAGAAGGACATCGTGCTTGGTAAAGTAGGAGGTCAGCAAAAAAAGAGGAAGACCCTCACCGTGATGGACTGACACAGTGGCTGCAACAATGGGTTCAAACTTAACAATGATTGGGAAGATGGTGTAGGACCAGGCAGCGTTTCATCCTGTTGTACACAGGGTCACTATGAGTCAGAATCAACTCGACAACAACTATGAGCAGCTGATATTTGACAAATGGCCAAAGTCTGTTAAATAGGGAAAAGACAGTCTCTTTAACAAATGGTGCTGGTATAACTGGATGTCCTTCTGTAAAAAAATGAAACAAGATCCATACCTCACACCACACACAAAAACTAACTGAAAATGAATCAAAGACCTAAACATAAAATCTAAAACAATAAAGATCATGGAGGAAAAAATAGGGACAACACTAGGGGCCCTAGTACATGGCATAAATACTGTATAAACCATTACTAACAACACATAAACACCTGAAGAGAAACTAGACAGCTGGGAGCTGCTAAAAACTAAATACTTATGCTCATCAAAAGACTTTACCAATAGAGTAAAAAGAGAACCTACTGACTGGGAAAAAACGGTTGGATACAGCATATCCAACAAGGTTCTAATATCTAAAATCTACAAAATACTTCAACACCTCAATAACAAAAAGACCAAAAATCCAATTAAAAAGTGGGCAAAGGATATGAGCGGACACTTCACCAAAGAAGACATTCAGGCAGCTGACAGACACACGAGGAAACGTTCACGATCATTAGCCATTACAGAAATGCAAATCAAAACTACAATGAGATACCATCTTACCCTGACAATACTGCCACTGATCGAAAACAGGAAATAACAAATGTTAGAGATGTTGCAGGAAGATTGGAACTCTAATGCACTGCTGGCAGGAATGTAAAGTGGTACAATCGCTCTGGAAAACAATATGGTGCTTCTTTAAAAAGCTAGAAATAGAAACACCATATGATTCAGCAATCTCACTTCTAGGAATATACCCTACAGAAATAAGAACCACCACCCAAACAGACATATACACATTCCTGTTCATTGCAGTACTCATTGCAGTACTATTCACAATAGCAAAAAGACAGAAACAACCTAAATGCCCATCAACAGATGAATGGATAAACAAATTATGGTACATACACATAATGGAATACTACATAACGATAAAGAACGATAATGAATCCTCAAGACATCTCACAGCATGGATGAATCTGGAAAGCATTATGCTGAGCAAAATAAGTCAGTCACAAAAGGACAAATATTGTATGAGACCACTATTATAAGCACTCAAGAAAAGGTTTACACACAGAGGAAAACATTTTTTGATGGTTACAAGGGTGGGGAGGGAGTGGGGGGGGAATCGCTAACTAGATACTAGACAAGGGTTAACTTTGGTGAAGGGAAAGACAACACACAATATAGGGGAAGTCAGCACAACTTGAAGAAAGCAAAGGCATAGAAGTTTCCTAGATACATCCAAACACCTTGAGGGACCAAGTTGCTGGGGTCCATAGTCTTGGGAGACATCTAGGTCACCTGGCATAACATAGTTCATTAAAAAAATGTTCTACATCCCGCTTTGGTGAGTAGCGTCTGGAGTCTTAAAAGCTTGTAAGCGGCCGTCTAAGATACATCTATTTGTCACATCCCACCCAGGGCAAAGAAGACTGAAGAAAACCAAAGATACAACGAAAATATTAATCCAAAGGACTAAAGGACCACATGCACCACAGCCTCCACCAGCATGAGCCCAGAAGAACTAGGCGGTGTCTGGTTACCACTCCCAACCACTATGACAGGGATCACAATAGAGGTTCCCAGACAGAGTGGGAGAAAAATGTAAAACAACATTCAGATTCATAAAAGACCAGACTTACTGGTCTGACAGGCTGGAGGAACCCCAAAGACTATGGCCTCCAACACTCTGCTAACTCAGAACTGAAACCACTCCCAAAGCCCACTTTTCAGACAAAGATTAGACAGGCTTATAAAACAAACAATAACACACGTCAGGAACATGCTTTTTAGTTCAATAAACTATACGAGACCAAATGGGCAACCCCTGCCCAAATTCAAGATAAGAAGGCAGGAAGGGACAGGAACTAGATGGATGAACACAGGGGACTCAGAGTGGAGAAGGAGAGTATGCTGTAACATTGTGGGGATTGCAACCAATGTCACAAAACAATATGTGCATAAATTTTTGAAAGAGAAATTAACTCAAGCTGTAAACTTTGACCTAACGCACAGTAAATTTGAAAAAAAAAAAAGCATCTCAGAAATCACAAGGAATCCAAAGGAAAACAGATATGTCTAAAAGCTCAGCAAGAGAAACATAAGATAGATATGAAACGAGCCCCCTAAAGTGAAATAAGGAATGCGTTTTTTAAAGGGTCAGAGAGAAAGTGATATTAAAAAATTTGCATGACTGTAATGTCTTAAAAATAAAACAGCGTAACAAAACTAACATTAAAACTACAATCCCATAATTGTTTCCTGAAATTAAACAATACCTATCAACTGATTTTGACAAAAGTGCCAAAGCAATTCAATGGAAAAAGAAGAGTCTCTTCAATGAATGGTAATGGAACAATTGTACATCCTTCAGGAAAAAAAAAAACAAAAAAACTTGAACCCTTATCTCACATCATATACAAAAATTAACTTGACACTTTGGCTTCTGGAAAGATGGAGTGAAAGTACTCTTCCCTTGTCAGTACAACTGCATGTAAACAAACATAAGAAGACTCTGAAAGGTGGAGAGAAGAATCAGTAAGTCAATCACAGAGAGATCTTGGGATTCAATGAATAACAGAACAGTAAGTACTCTGGGTTTTCTTTTTGCCTCATATATTCCGGTCCTGATGCTAGAGAAAGCTGGTACAGACAAAAATAAATAAACAAAGCCCCTAACAAAAGTCATTTCTCCCTAGCAAAGGACCAGGAAAGAGGCAGCTTAGCAAGACACTCTACTCCAGCCAAACATCAAAAAAAAAAACTTCGACCCCACGTCTACCCATACCAGCAAAAACCTAGTGGGGAGCCTAGACTTCCACCCAAACTAGGATATGATGAGGCATCCCCAAACCACTTACAGGGGTGGTATCAGAAAGCCAAGTGGGTAGCAGGGACTTTCCACCCTACCCTGTGGTAACAAGGTCTCCTCACTGCAGTGTCAGTCTGGGCCTGAACTCCCACTCGGCAATAATGAGGCACCTCTCCCCTTCCTTGCTAGGGTAAGTGCTAGTGGAGCATTGGGATTTTTACTACCACCCAGGGGTGAAGAGGTAAAATCCCATTATGTCAGTGGAGGCTACATGGCAAGCAGTAATGAGGCCCTTCTCCCTCTCCCAGCCAGGTTGATATTAGCAGAGGGCTAGTGGGGAGCTGAAGCCCAACCCCCCCAGCCGAGTAGTAAGGAGGAGCCAGGTGTCAATAGAAGCCAAGTGAGGAAACCGTACTGCCATGCCCACCTGGCAATAATGAGGTATGCCCAGACACTTCCCTTACCAGAGCAGTATCAGACCAGCTAAAACAGAAGATTTAAATAAGATTCGGAGGCTCATAACATCATACTAAAATGTCTTGATTTCTATCAAAAATCACTAGTCAAATGGATAAACAAAATGTGGTATACACATACAATGGAATATTACCCAGCCATGAAGAAAAATGAAGTCCTGATATGTGCTACAACATGGATGAACCTTGAAAACATGCTGAATGAGATAACTCAATCACAAAAGAACAAATACTGTATGATCCCAATTATATGAAATATCTAGAATAGGCAAATGTATACAAACCAAAGTTTATTAGTGGTTACCGGGGGCAGGTGGGAGGGGGGAAGGGGGAGTCATTGTTTACGAAGCACTGAGTATCTGTTTATGATGACAGAAAACTCAGTAATGGATACTGGCCGTGGGTGCACAACGTGATTAATGTAATTGGTGTCACCGCATTATATGCGTAAAAAATATTGAACTGGCAAATGTTGTGTTGTGTGTGTGTGTGTATACATATATATATATTTACAACAATAAAAAAAAAGAAAAAAAATCCTCACACCAAGAACCAGGAAAATCTCAACTTGAATGAGAAAAGACAATAGACACCATCATCAGCATGACCCAGATGGTGTGAATTATCTTCAGTGGGAAAATACCATATTTTTATACAAATAACATGTGCCTTCTACATTTGTTTGCCAACCATGTTCTCCCTGACAAGGTATTTTTGTAAGCACGCTATGCTACTTTTTTTCCAGCAACATGTAAAAAAAAAATTGGCATGGCGGTACTTATGAAAATACCTCATGGGCAGAGGACATGGTTCGCAAAGAAATGTAGAAAGTACATGTTATTTGCATAAAATACGGTTAAAAACACACTTGAAACAAATGGGAAAAAAATGAGTCTAAGCAAAGAAACAGAAAGATAAAGAACACCAAATGGAAACTTTAGAGGTAAAAAATACAATAACCAAAATTAAAAAAACAATAGATGACTCAATAGCAGAATGGAAAGGAGAAAGGAAAGAATCAGTGAACTAAAGATAGAACAATAGATACTACCCACTCTGAACAACAGAGAGACAATAGACTAAAAAATGAACAGTGTCTCAGGGACCTCTGTGACTATAATGAAAAACCTAACATTTGTGTCATCAGAGTTCCTGAATGAAAGAAGAAGGAGGAAGGATCTGAAGAAGTATTCAAAGACTTAATGAAGGAAAAGTTTCCAAAACTGGCAAGAGACATAAACCTAGATTAAATAATCCAAGAGAACCTCAAACAGAATATACCCAAAAAAATCCACACCAGACACATCATAATCAAACTTCTGAAAAAATAAACACACACACACACAAAATCTTGAAAGCAGTGAGAGAGAAATAACATCTTACCTATAGGAAGGAAACAATTCAAATGACAGTAGATTTCTCATCAGAAACCATGGAGGCCAGAAGGAAGAGGCACATTTTCCAAGTGCTGAAAAAAAAAGAATTGTCAACCCAGAATCCTGTACCCGGTGAAAATACCCTTCAGGAATGAAGGGGAAATCAAGACATCCTCAGATGAAGAAAAAACAAGAGAATTTGTCACCTGCAGAGCTTCCCAAAAAGAACAGCTAAAAAAGTACATTTTTTAAAGAAAGAAAATTATAAAAGAGGAAATCTTGGGATATCAGGAAGGAAGGAAGAACAATGGAAAGAGTAAAAATATGAGTAAATACAGTAGGGTTTCCTTTTCGTCTTGAGTTTTCTAGACTATATTTGGTGGTTGAAGCAAACATTATAACAACACTGATATGGTTCTTAATGCATCTAGAGGAGATACTTAAGACAATTATAAACAGAGGAGGGTAACAGAACGACAAGAGAGACAAGGTTTCTATAATTCGCTTGAACTGGTAAAATGATAACAGCAGTAGACTGGGGTTAAGAAATGAATATATAACGTAATGCCTAGAGTAACCACTGGGGGGAAAAAAAAACCTGTACAAAGATGTATACTCAAAAACATTATATGTGAATCAAATGGAACTCTAAAAAAGATAATCAGGGAATACTGTAAACAACTCTATATCCATTAATTTGGCAACCTAGATGAAATAGGTCAATTCCTCAAGAAAATAAAATAAAATAAAAAAAGAAACCAGAAAAATTAAAAACAGAGACAACAAACAAAAATAAAAAATAAAAGAGCAGAATTGAGCCCTAGTGGAGCCCTGGTGGAGCAGTAGTTAAGAGCTCAGCTCCTAACCAAAAGATCGGCAGTTTGAATCCACTAGCCACTCCTTGGAAACCCTGTGGGCAAGTTCTACTCTGTCCTATAGGGTCAATATGAGTTGGAATCAAATCAATGGCAATGGGTTTGTTCTTTTTGTTTGTTTATATCAATTAATTATATTAAATGTAAATGGTCTAAACACACTAATTAAAAGGGAGAATTGGCAGAGTGGATGTGTTATGGATTGAATTATGTCCCCCAAAATTGTGTGTCAACTTGGCTAGGCTCTGATTCACAGTAATGTGTGGTTGTCCTCCATTTTGTGAACTGATGTAATTATACTGTGTTTTGAATCCTAACCTTTATGATGTTAATGAGGCAGGATTAGAGGCAGTTATGTTAACTAGGTAGGATACACTCTACAGGATTAGGTTGTATTTTGAATCAATCTCTTTTGAGATATAAAAGAGAGAAGCAAACAGAGAGGAGAGGGACCTCCTACCACCAAGAAAGAAGAGCCAGGAGAGGAGCACATCCTTTGGAACCAGAGTCCCTGTGCTGAGAACCTCCTAGACCCAGGAGAAAATTGATGCCAAAACACATAGAGATCTCCAAGGAATGTCAGGCACACAGATACTGAAAGGGGACAAGGACCTTTCCTACAGAGCCAACAGAGAGAGAAACCCTTCCTTTAAAGCTGGCATCCTGAATTTGGACTTCTAGCCTCCTACACTGTAAAAGAATAAATTTCTGTTTGTTAAAGTCACCTACTTGTGGTATTTCTGTTATAGCAATACTGGATAACTAAGACAGAATGTCTACAAGAAACTCATTTCAAATAAAATGATGTAGGTAGGTTAAAAGTAAAAGGGAAAAAAAAAAGTCATACAGATATTAATCAAAGGTATGTAGGAGTGGCTATTTTATATCAGGTATTTTTTCTTTAAAGCAAAAAAAATTACTAGGTACAGAGAGAAACACTGCATAATAATAGGGTCAATCCACCAACAAGACATCCCAGAAAACGCAGTGCCGTCAAGTCGATTCTGACTCATAGTGGCCCTATAAGACATAGAAATCCTAAATATGCATGCACCCAACAAAAGAACTGCAAAATATATGAAGCAAAACTGATAAAACTGAATGGAGAATTAGTTAAATCAACAATTATGGTTGGAGACCTCAACATCCCTTTCTCAACAACTGCTAGATCTAGACAGAAAATCAGAAATCATACAGAAAAATTCAACAACACCATCAACCCACAAGATCTAATCAATAGTTCTAAAAGACTCTACTCAGCAACAGCAAAATAAACATTTTTTTCAAGCATGCACAAGACATATACCAAGACGGGCCATATCCTGGGCCTTTATAAAACTTAGTTTAGCAAATTTAAAAGAAATTAAATCAAACAGAATGTGTTCTCCAACCACAATGTAAACAAACTAGAAACCAGAAAAAGAAAGATAACAGGAAAATCTCCAAATACTTGGAAACTAAACAACATATTTCTAAACAATCCATAAATCAAAGAAAAATTCTGAAAGGAAAATTTTAAAAATGGAACAGAACAAAAATGAAAAGATGACATATCAAAACTTGTGGGTACAGCTAAAGCAGTGCCAAGAGGAAAATTTATAACACTAAAATGCTTATGTTAAAAAAGAGGAAAAGACTCAAACCAACAATCCACTCTTTCGCTTCAAGAAATTAGAAAAATAAAAGCAAAATAAACCTAATGCAAGCAGAAAGAAGAAAATAATAATGATAAGAGCAGAAATCAATACAATTGAAACAGAAAAAATAGAGAAAATCAACAAAACAAAAATCTGATTCTTTGAAGAGATAAATAAAATGGACAAACCTCTAGCATGACTGACAAAAAGGAGAGAGGACACAAATTACCAATGTCAGGAATGTATCTGGAGGATAGATACTGACACTCCAGATACCGAAAGGATAATAAGAGAATACTACAAACAACTCTATACCCATTAATTTGGCAACTTGGATGAAATGGGTCAATTCCCAAAAAAATCACAACTACTATGACTCATCCAACAAGGAAAGGTAATGTGAATGGCCCTATAACTATTAAGAAAACTGAATTCATACTTTTAGAAGTCTTGAAGAAGGAATGTACAGATATGGTGAAATGAGTTCCTTTGGGGCCTTATGCCTTGGTTCTTTGGAAAAGCAACTCGATAGATTTTTCCTCTAAGCCCTGAGGAGGTAGTTTTGGCTTAGTTGTCTACCCCAGAGGGTTTGTTACTTTTGTCCAGGTTGATTGACATTTCCTGGGTAAGCTGTATACAACTTTTTGTTTCGATATTTTCTGCCTGGTGTAGGGCTGCAGCCTTCCCTGTGTTTGGTATGCACCTTGCAAGGATTGGTCAATAGACTATGAAAATGAGATAAGTTGTACCCTTGCCTATGATACAAATGAAGTGTGTGGTCTACCAAAAGGGGATTGGTCAGTTCATGGCCCTGGTGGAAGGGCCGTGCCTTGAACTTTACAAGAAGTCTGTATATATACAGCCAACCCCACAGAGGTTGTACGCAGACAGAAAGAAGCAAGAAGAGAAGCAGCAGGAAGAAAGCAGAAAAAAGAACCAGAGAGAGGAGGCAAGGAACCTCCTAAAAGAGAGCAAGAGGACCAGAAGGGGACAAGTGGCAAAACCAGTAGCAACAGGGCTGGAAGGGGCCCAGCAGCAGAGCCAATGGCAAGAGAGGGCAGGGCCAAGAGGAGCCTGTCCTCAGGGGACCAAGAGGGGCTTGTCTTGCCAAAAGGAGGTGAGAGAGCTGTCCTGCACTGAAGAAGGGAGACTTTGCCTACATGCTTCCTGATCCTGATTCTGAGGTACATGTAGCCTGTTCATCTTGATCCTGAGTTGTAGCCTGTTCCTTAATAAACCACTTAATGGTAGGTGTGGTCTGTGAGCTCTGTGTGCCCATTGCAATAGATTATCAAACACAAAAGAAAAGCAGAAAGTGCCATGGGAGGGTTGGCTTGTGTCAGAACTGGTTTAAAAAAAAAGTTGGAGAATGGAGGTATGTCTGAACTCCACCTCGTAAGTATCAGCCTTAGGCTGATCCTGGTCATTAACTCCCCTGAAGTTAGACAGGTACTGAGGATACTGACACTACTACTACTCCCACTACCCTTTTACAATAGGTCCATACAGTTTAATTTACAAATTCTACCAAACATTTAAAGAAGAATTAATACAAATTCTACATAAGCTCTCTCAGAAACATAGAAGAGGGAACACTTTCCAATTCATTTCATCAATTGAGTATTACCCTGATATCAAAACCAGACAAAGACAGTACAAAAAAGAAATCTACACAGCACTGGAAGGTATAACCAGTGCAATAAGTCAGGAAAAGGGAATAAAAGACATATATCCCTCATGAATATAGAGGCAAAAAGCATTAACAAAATATTAGTGGCATGGATTGAATTATGTCCCCCCAAAAATATATGCATCGTCTTGGTTAAGCCATGCATGATTCCCAGTACTGTGTGGTTTTCCTCCATTTTGTGATTGTAATTTTAGGTTGAGAGGATTAGGATGGGATTGTAACACCACCCTTACTGAGGTCACTTCCCTGATCTCTCAAGAGATAATAGGAAAGGGAAGCAAGCAGAGAGTTGGGACCTCATACCACCAAGAAAGCAGCACCAGGAGCAGAGGACGTCCTTTGGACCCGGGGGTCCCTGTGCCTGAGAAGTTACTTGACCAGGGGAAGATTGAGGACAAAGACCTTCCTCTAGAGCCAACAAAGACAGAAAGCCTTCCCCTGGAGCTGACACTCTGAATTTGGACTTGTAACCTACTAAACTGTGAGAGAATAAATTTGTCTTGTTAACTCATCAGACATGGAAGGGACTGGACAGTGGGTAGGAGAGAGATGCTGATGAAGAGTGAGCTATTTGTATCAGGTGGACACTTGAGACTGTGTTGGCATCTCCTGTCTGGAGGGGGGATGGGAGGATAGAGAGAGTTGGAAGCTGGCAAAATTGTCACGAAAGGAGAGACTGGAAGGGCTGACTCATTAGGGGGAGAGCAAGTGGGAGTATGGAGTAAGGTGTATATAAACTTATATGTGACAGTCTGACTTGATTTGTAAACGTTCACTTGAAGCTCAATAAAAGTTAAAAAAAAATTGTCTTGTTAAAGCCAGCCACTTGTGGTATTTCTGTTATAGCAGTACTAGACGACTAAGGCAATTAGCAAATAGAATTCAGCAATATATACAAATAATTATACACCATGATCAAGTGGGGTTCATTACAGGGATACAAGACTGTTCATCATTTGAAAGCCAATCAATGTAAACTACCATATTAACAAAACAAAAATCACATGATCATATCCACTGATGGAGAAAAAACATAAAGTATAGCCAGTGCAATAAGGCAGGACTTCTCTACAAAAAACACCAGACTGAGAGGATTTCACACGGACTTCTGCTAAATCTTTAAACATAAATAATTCCAATGAGAATTACACTATCCCAGGGCATAGAAAAAGGACGCTTCTAACTCATTCTATGAGGCAATAACAGGTCTAACGCACAGAACTTCCCCTAGGGTAAATTCACTAGTGGAGCTCCTCTTTGTTTTACAATACTCACACTTAAAGACCACCACGTGTCTGTCAATTTGTCATAGTGTGGTGGCTTGCATGTCAGTATGATACTGGAAGCTTTGCCACCAGTATTTCAAATACCAGCAGGGTCACTGTTCATGGACAGGTCTCGGCAGAGCTTCCAGAGTAAGACAGATTAGGAAGAACCCAGCAATCTACTTCTGAAAAAACTGGTTAGTGAAAACCTTATGAATAGCAGCAGAACATTGTCTGACACGGTGCCAAAAGATGAGCCTTTCAGGTTGAAAGGCACTCAAAATATGACTGGAGAAGAGTTACCTGCTCAAAGTGGAGTTGACCTTAACGACGTGGATAGAGTCAAGCATTCGGGACCTTCATTTGCTGATATGGAATGACTCAAAATGAGAAGAAACAGCTGCAAAAATCCACTAATGATTGGAATGTACAAAATATGAATCTAGGAAAATTGGAAGTCATAAAAAATGAAATGGAGTGCATAAAGATCAATATTCCAGGCATTAGTGAGCTGAAATGGACTGGTATTGGCCATTTGGTCTACTATTCTGGGAAGGACAAACTGAAGAGGAATGGCATCATGTTCATCATCAAAGAGAACATTTCAAGGTCTCTCTTGAAGTACAATGCTGTCACTGATGGCATAATATCCAAAGAAGACCAGTTAATATGACTATTAGTCAAATTTACATACCAACCACTAAGGTCAAGGATGAAGAAATTGAAGATTTTTATCAACTTCTGCAGTCTGAAATTGATCAAATATGCAATAAAGATGTATTGGTAACTACTGACAAATGGAACTCGAAAGTTGGAAACAAAAAAGGATTAGTAGTTGGAAAATATGCCCTTGGTGATAGAAGTGACACTGGAGATGGCATGACAGAATTTTGCAAGACTAACAACTTCTTCATTGCAAATACCTTTTTTCAACAACATAGATGGCAACTATTCCCGTGGACATGGCTAGATGGAATACTAGAAAAAAATCAAATCGACTACATCTGTGGAAAGAGATGATGGAAAAACTCAATATCATCAGTCAGAACAAGGCCAGGGGCTGAACATGGATCAGACCATCAATCGTTCCTATGGAAGTTTAAGTTGAAGTTGAAGAAAACTTGAACAAGTTCATGAGAGTCAAAGTACAGTAGACCCTGAGTATATCCCACCTGAATTTAAAGACCATCTCGAAAATAGGTTTGATGTATCAAAAACTAATGCTGAAGACAAGTTGTGGTATGACATTAAGGCCATCATATATGAAGAAAGCAAAAGGTCATTAAAAAGACAGGAAAGAAAGTAAATATCAAAATGGATGTCAGAAGAGACTCTGAAACTTGCCTCTGAATGTAGAGTAGCTAAAGCGAAAGAAAGAAATGATGAAGTAAAAGAGCCAAACAGAAGATTTCAAAGAGCTGTTCAAGAAGACAAGGTAGGAGGGGCAGGGCCAAGAAGGTAGACTAGTCAGGTGCTTCCTGTGCTCCCTTTTACAACAAAGACCTGAAAAAATAAGCGAGTCGATTATATATGACAATCTAGGAGCCCTGAACATCAAAGGCAAAGTTGAGGAATTGGACTGAGTGGCAGAGGGAGGGAGAGACGGTCCAGAAACAGGGTATATACCTGAAGTTTAACTTTAACTATTTCAGCTATATGATGGAGAGGTACGTTCATGACATTTGACACAGCTCTGCCTAGTAAGCAGAGTCCTCACCTACTCATATCAGAGGCCTCAGGACTGGTGGCTCCACCCACGCCACCTATCCACCTGCGACAGAGGCCCAAGAGTAAGTGATGCCTCCCAGTCCTTACAGCCAACAGCGTTGGGTGCCCAAAGTCCAGGTGCAAAACCCACCCACCTACGCACTCTAGGGAACAGGGATATGCTTTCCTCACAGACACTCAGGGGCAGTTGCCAGCACCCTGCCTTGCTCAGCACATGACCCCCATGAGAGCCAGCTACCTGTGCCTACACCAATCACCCCTGCTCGTCTAGGACTGCAGATGAGAGCCTGCACCATGCACTTGGTGACCAGCTACCTCGACACCTAAGCTGAGTCAATACAAGAAAAGTGAATGGACTCCTGGGCTCACATACCTAGTAACAGCTCTAACCACCTGGTGACAGAAGTATAGAGCTTCAAAGGGCCAATAATCAAACTAGCTCACTCGAGCATCCTATTTGGGCATATCAAAACTGAACAAAAATAGAAGGTAGGACACAGTGAGCAAACATAAAATAGATAAGTACAATAACTTATTGATGGCTCAGAGACAACAGTCAATATCAAATCACATAAAGAGGCAGACTATAATGGAATCAGCAAGCTCCCAAAACAAAGAATCAAGAAATCTTCCAGATGAAGAGCACCTCCTGGAATTACTGGAGGTAGAACACAAAAGATTAGGATACAAGCCTTTTCAAGAGATCAGGAAGGAAACAAGGCAAAACGCAGAAAAAGCCAAGACGCACATAGACACAGCAATAGTGGAACTTAAGAAGATTAGAAAAGAATATAGTGAAAAATTTAATAGGCTGCAAGAATCCATAGAGAGACAGCAAACAGAAATCCAGAAGATTAACAACAGAATTTCAGAATTAGACAACTCAATAGAAAGTCATACGAGCAGAATAGAAGCAATGGAAGTCAGAATTAGCAAGATTGAAAATAAAGCACTTGACAACAACATAGTTGAGGAAATCTTGGATAAAATAATTCTAAAAAAATGAAGAAACCCTAAGAATTACGTGGGACTCTATCAAGATGAATAACTTACAAGTGACTGGAGCACCAGAACGGGAGGTGGGGGGAAAAACAGAAAATACAGAGAGAATTGTTGAATATTTGTTGGCAGAAAACTTCCCTGATATCGTGAAAGATGAGAAGATATCTATCCAAGATCCTCATTGAACCTCACACAAGGCAGATCTCAAAAGAAAGTCACCAAGACATATTATAACCAAACTTGCCAAAAACAAAGAGAACTTTAGCGCAGCTAGGGATAAATGAAAAGTCACCCACAAATGAGTCACTAAGACTAAGGTCTGACTACTCAACAGAAACCATACAGGCAAGAAGGCAATGGGATGACTTATATAAAGCATTGAAGGAAAAAAACTGCCAGCCAAGAATTATATAACCAGCAAAACTATCTCTCAAATATGATGGTGAAATTAGCACATTTCCTGATAAACAGAAGTTTAGGTAATTTGGAAAAAACAAACCAAATTACAAGAAATACTAGACAGAGTCCTCCACTTGGAAAATCAGTAACATCAGATAACAACCCAAGACTAGAACAGAGTACAGAGCAATGAGGTATCAACCCAGATAGGGAAATCACAAAAATAAATCAAAGCTAAAATGTTCAAAAAAGGGAAGTAGAGATGTCATTACGTAAAAGATGACAACATTAAAACAAAAAAGAGGGACTAAAAAATGTAGTCATAGATATTTCATATGGAAAGGAAGTCAAGGTGATATAAAGAGATAAAAGATTGGTTTGAACTTAGAAAAATAAGAGTAAATATTAAGGTAACCACAAAGGAAACTAACAATCCTATACATCAAAATAAAAAACAAGAAAAACATAAAGACTCAGCAAATACAAAATCAACAACAATGAAAAAGAGGAAAAGAAAATACATAAAGAAAAATGACTCAGCACAGAAAATTAAGTGGAACTAAGAAACTGTCAACTACACACACAAAAACACACACACACAGAGGCGGGGCCAAGATCGCTGACTAAGTAGAAGCTACCTCGGATCCTTCTTGCAACAAAGACTCGGAAAAACAAGTGAATCGATCACATACATGACAATCTATGAATCCTGACCATCAAACACAGATCTAAAGAGTTGACCTGAGTGACAGAGACTGAGAACGAACAACCACGGGGAAGCTGCAACTGTTTTCGGAGCCTGGAGCCAGCGTCCCAGTCAGGAAACCTTGGCACCGGGCTCTGGACTGGGCGCAGGGGAGCTGAGCACGGCATCCTGAGATGGCGCAAACACGGGACGCAGCCCTAACCCCCAGAAGTGACCTCGGGGGAAGCCCAGCCAGTGCACATAGGCAGCACAGCGACGCGGCTGACAGGAGGAGAAGTCACCGGGAGGCAGCGACTGGTTTTGGAGCCTGGAGTGCAGTGTCCCAGCCAGAGAACCTTGGCGCTGGGCTTTGGACTGGGAGCGGAGGAACTGACCACAGCTTCCGAGACAGCACAAGCACGGGACGTGGGCCTGACCCTCGGGGGAAATCTCTACCCAGCCAGTGCACATAGTCAATGTGCCCCTCGGGAATCTCAGATAAAACAGTCATCCCAAGCAAGATAAGTAATTTTGTCTATATTCCGGGGTGCTTTTTTTTTTTTTTTTACTCTCTCCTATTTATCTGAACCCTCCCCTTCCCTTCCCTGGCGGCTTCATTAACATTGGAATTTCCTGAGCCAGAGAGTGAACTGTGCTGCAGTTTTTCTTTCTTTCTTTCTTTTTTTTCCTAACGCATTCTCCTTGCCTGAGAAAAGCAGCTACAAAAAACCCAGGGACCAAACATCCTTCCCTAATTGGACTAAAAACACAGAACCAGCTCCAGCCAAACATATGTGATCCACAGTCTTGGGCTTTCATCCCTACAGGGAATAAGGTGGCTATTATAATGCAAAGGCATTTCTGATAGGGATCTGACTGTAATTGTTTTAGCGGATTACTGGAAAGACAAGTTTCCCAGGTCTGATATCTCTGCTTATTCAACAGAGCCCTCACTGACCCAAAACAGGGAACTGAGGGCTGAAGCTCCCTCCAGACCACCTAGCCTCCTGCGTTAGGAGTCTAAGGAGGGTGACACCTACCAATCTGTAGAGGTACATGAATTGGGTGCCTAAGGTACAGCTGCAGAGCCCACCCACCAAAGTAATTTAGGAATAGAGACACACCTACCTCACTGACACTTGGGGGAAGCCTGTCAGCATCCTGCCCCCCTCCCCCGGAGTGTGACCCCCTCCGGCTACTAGAATCCAGTGCACACAACTATCACCACTACTTCTCTAGGTGGATAGGTGACAGTCTGCACCACACACTTGATGATCCAAAATCAGATTCTACTCAAGAATAGTGAACGGACTCTTAGGCTTATATATCTGGTAACAGCCCAAACCAGCTGGTAATAGGACATAAGTGAGTCAAGGGCTACAACAATCAAAACAGCGCAATCTAGTAGCCCATCTATGTATAGTGAAAGAAAACAAAACAAGATAAGACTCAGTAAGCAAATATAGAATAAATCACTACAAAATCTTAGTGATGGCTCAGAGACAGCAGTCGATATCAAACCACATAAAGAAGCAGATCATGATTGCTTCTACAACTCCCCAAACTAAAGAATCAAAATCTTTCCCAAATGAAGATACGATCCTGGAATTGCCAGATGCAGAATATTAAAAACTAATTTACAGAATGCTTCAAGACATCAGGGATGACCTCAGAAATGAAATAAGGCAAACTGCAGAAAAAGCCAAGGAACACACTGATAAAGCAGTTGAAGAACTCAAAAAGATTATTCAAGAACATAGTGGAAAAATGAATAAGTTGCAAGAATCCATAGAGAGACAGCATTCAGAAAGCCAAAAGATTAACAATAAAATTACAGAATTGGACAACGCAATAGGAAGTCAGAGGAGCAGAATCGAGCAATTGGAATGCAGGGTGGGGGATCTGGAGGACAAGGGAATTGACACCAATATAGCTGAAAAAAATCAGATGAAAGAATTTTAAAAAATGAAGAAACCCTAAGAATCATGTGGGACTCTATCAAGAAGAATAACTTGCGTGTGATTGGAGTCCCAGAACAGGGAGGGATATCAGAAAACACAGAGAGAATAGTTGAAGATCTGTTGGCAGAAAACTTCCCTGACATCATGAAAGACGAAAGGATATCTATCCAAGATGCTCATCGAACCCCATTTAAGATTGATCCAAAAAGAAAATCACCAAGACATATTATCATCAAACTTGCCAAAACCAAAGATAAAGAGAAAATTTTAAAAGCAGCCAGGGATAAAAGAAAGGTCTTCTACAAAGGAGAATCAATAAGAATAAGTTCAGACTACTCAGCAGAAACCACGCAGTCAAGAAGGCAATGGGATGACATATAGAGAGCACTGAAGGAGAAAAACTGCCAGCCAAGGATCATATATCCAGCAAAACTCTCTCTCAAATATGAAGGCAAAATTAAAACATTTACAGATAAACACAAGCTTAGAGAATTTGCAAAAACCAAACCAGAGCTACAAGAAATACTAAAGGAAATTGTTTGGTCAGAAAACCAATAATATACAATATCAGATACCAGCCAGCACAACACAAGGTCACAGAACAGAACATCCTGATACCAACTCAAATAGGGAAATCACAAAAACAAATTAAGATTTATTTTAAAAAGAAAAAAATGCTCAAAACAGGGAATCATTGAAGTCAATATGTAAAAGATCACAATAATCAAAAAGAGGGACTAAATACAGGTGGCATAGAACTGCCATATGGAGAGGGATACAAGGCGATATAGGACAATACAAGTTAGGTTTTTACTTAGAAAAATAGGGGTAAATATTAAGGTTACCACAAAGAGGTATAACAACTCCATAACTCAAAATAAAAACTAAGAAAAACATACCAACTCAGCAAACATAAAGTCAAATACCATGAAAAGGAGGAACACACAATTTACAAAGAAAAACGTCTCAGCACAAAAAAGTAAGTAGAAAAATGAAATTCTCAACAACACACATAAAAAGACATCAAAATGACAGCACTAAGCACTAAACACATACTTATCTATAATTACGCTGAATGTAAATGGACTAAATGCACCAATAAAGAGACAGAGAGTCTCAGACTGGATAAAGAAACACGATCCGTCTATATGCTGCCTACAAGAGACACACCTTAGACTTAGAGACGCAAACAAACTAAAACTCAGAGGATGGAAAAAAATATATTAAGCAAACAATAAGCAAAAAAGAGCAGGAGTAGCAGTATTAATTTCTGACAAAATAGACTTTAAAGTTAAATCCACCACAAAGGATAAAGAAGGACACCACATAATGATAAAAGGGACAATTGACCAGGAAGATATAACCATATTAAATATTTATGCACCCAGTGACAGGGCTGCAAGATACATAAAAAAAAACTTTAACAGAACTGAAAAGTGAGATAGACACCTCCACAATTATAGCAGGAGACTTCAACACACCACTTTCGGAGAAGGACAGGACATCAAGTAAGAAGCTCAATAGAGACACGGAAGACCTAATTGCTACAATCAACCAACTTGACCTCATTGACATACAGAACACTCCACCCAACTGCTGCAAAGTATACTTTTTTTTTCTAGTGAACATGGAACATTCTTTAGAATGGACTACATATTAGGTCATAAAACAAACCTTTTCGGAATCCAAAACATCGAAATATTACAAAGCATCTTCTCAGACCATAAGGCCATAAAAGTGGAAATCAATAACAGAAAAATTAGGGAAAAGAAATCAAATACTTGGAAACTGAACAATACCCTCCTGAAAAAAGACTGGGTTATAGAAGACATTAAGGAGGGAATAAAGAAATTCATAGAATGCAAAGAGAATGAAAACACTTCCTATCAAAACCTCTGGGACACAGCAAAAGCAGTGCTCAGAGGTCAATTTATATCAATAAATGCACATATACAAAAAGAAGAAAGAGCCAAAATCAGAGAACTGTCCCTACAACTTGAACAAATAGAAAGTGAGCAACAAAAGAAATCCATCAGGCACCAGAAGAAAACAAATAATAAAAATTAGAGCTGAACTAAAGGAATTAGAGAACAGAAAAACAATTGAAAGAATTAACGAAGCCAAAAGCTGGTTCTTTGACAAAATTAACAAAATTGATAAACCATTGGCCGGACTGACTAAAGAAATACAGGAAAGGAAACAAATAACCTGAAAAAGAAACAACATGGGTCACATCACAACAGACCCAACTGAAATTAAAAGAATCATACAGATTATTATGAAAAATTGTACTCTAACAAATTTGTAAACCTAGAAGAAATGGATGAATTCCTAGAAAAACACTACCTACCTAAACTAACACAATCAGAAGTAGAACAACTAAATAGATCCATAACAAAAAAAGAGATTGAAATGGTAATCAAAAAGCTCTCAACGAAAAAAAGCCCTGGCCCAGATGGCTTTACTACAGAGTTCTACCAAACTTTCAGAGAAGAGTTAACACCACTACTACTAAAGGTATTTCAAAGCATAAAAAATGACGGAATACTACCTAACTCATTCTATGAAGCCACCATATTCCTGATACCAAAACCAGGTAAAGACATCACAAAAAAAGAAAATTACACACCTATATCCCTCATGAACTTAGATGCAAAAATCCTCAACAAAATTCTAGCCAATAGAATTCAACAACATATCAAAAAAATAATCCACCATGACCAAGTGGGATTTATACCAGGTACGCAAGGCTGGTTTAATATTAGAAAAAACATTAATGTAATCCACCATATAAATAAAAGACAAAAACCACATGATCTTATCAATTGATGCAGAAAAGGCATTTGACAAAGTCCAACACCCATTCATGATAAAAACTCTCAGCAAAATAGGAATTGAAGGAAAATTCCTCAACATAATAAAGGGCGTCTTCACTCTAAATGGAGAGAGCCTGAAAGCATTTCCCTTGAGAACGGGAACCAGACAAGGATGCCCTTTATCACCACTCTTATTCAACATTGTGCTAGAGGTCCTAGCCAGAGCAATTAGGCTAGACAAAGAAATACAGGGCATCCGATTTGGCAAGGAGGAAGTAAAATTATCTCTATTTGCAGATGACATGATCTTATACATAGAAAACCCTAAGGAATCCTCCAGAAAACTACTGAAACTAATAGAAGAGTTTGGCAGAGTCTCAGGTTATAAGATAAACATACAAAAATCACTTGGATTCCTGTACATCAACAAAAAGAACATTGAAGAGGAAATAACCAAATCAATACCATTCACAGTAGCCCCCAAGAAGATAAAATACTTAGGAATAAATCTTACCAAAGATGTAAAAGACCTATACAAAGAAAACTACAAAGTACTAGTGCAAGAAACTAAAAAGGACCTACATAAGTGGAAAAACATACCTTGCTCATGGATAGGAAGACTTAACATAGTAAAAATGTCTATTCTACCAAAAGCCATCTATACATACAATGCACTTCTGATCCAAATTCCAATGACATTTTTTAACGTGATGGAGAAACAAATCACCAACTCATATGGAAGGGAAAGAAGCCCCGGATAAGTAAAGCATTACCGAAAAAGAAGAAGAACGTGGGAGACCTCACTCTACCTGATTTTAGAACATATTATACAGCCACAGTAGTCAAAACAGCCTGGTACTGGTACAACAACAGGCACATAGACCAATGGAACAGAATTGAGAACCCAGATATAAATCCATCCACATATGAACAGCTGGTATGTGACAAAGGCCCAGTGTCACTTAATTGGGGAAAAGATAGTCTTTTTAACAAATGGTGCTGGCATAACTGGATATCCATTTGCAAAAAAATGAAACAGGACCCATACCTCACACCATGCACAAAAACTAACTCCAAGTGGATCAAAGACTTAAACGTAAAGACTAAAACGATAAAGATCATGGAAGAAAAAATAGGGACAACCCTAGGAGCCCTAATACAAGGCATAAACAGAATACAAAACATTACCAAAAATGATGAAGAGAAACCAGGTAACTGGGAGCTCCTAAAAATCAAACACCTATGCTCATTTAAAGACTTCACCGAAAGAGTAAAAAGACCACCTACAGACTGGGAAAGAATTTTCAGCTATGACATCTCCGACCAGCGCCTGATCTCTAAAATCTATAGGATTCTGTCAAAACTCAACCACGAAAAGACAAACAACCCAATCAAGAAGTGGGCAAAGGATATGAACACGCACTTCAATAAAGAAGATATTCAGGCAGCTAACAGATACATGAGAAAATGCTCTCGATCATTAGCCATTAGAGAAATGCAAATTAAAACTACGATGAGATTCCATCTCACTCCAACAAGGCTGGCATTAATCCAAAAAACACAAAATAATAAATGTTGGAGAGGCTGCGGAGAGACTGGAACTCTCATACACTGCTGGTGGGAATGTAAAATGGTACAACCACTTTGGAAATCTATCTGGTGTTTTCTTAAAAAGTTAGAAATAGAACTACCATACAACCCAGAAATCCCACTCCTCGGAATATACCCTAGAGAAATAAGAGCCTTTACACCAACAGATATATGCACACCCATGTTTATTGCAGCTCTGTTTACAATAGCAAAAAGCTGGAAGCAACCAAGGTGTCCATCAACGGATGAATGGGTAAATAAATTGTGGTATATTCACACAATGGAATACTACGCATCGATAAAGAACAGTGATGAATCTGTGAAACATTTCATAACATGGAGGAACCTGGAAGGCATTATGCTGAATGAAATTAGTCAGAGGCAAAAGAACAAATATTGTATAAGACCACTATTATAAGATCTTGAGAAATAGTATAAACTGAGAAGAACACATACTTTTGTGGTTACGAGGGGGGGAAGCGAGGGAGGGTGGGAGAGGGTTATTTACTGATTAGTTAGTAGATAAGAACTACTTTAGGTGAAGGGAAGGACAATACTCAACACACGGAAGGTCAACTCAACTGGACTGGACCAAAAGCAAAGAAGTTTCCAGGATAAAATGAATGCTTCAAAGGTCAGCGGAGCAAGGGTAGGGGTTTGGGGACTATGGCTTAAGGGGACTTCTAAGTCAATTGGCAAAATAATTCTATTATGAAAACATTCTGCATTCCACTTTGAAATGTGCATCTGGGGTCTTAAATGCTAACAAGCGGCCATCTAAGATGCATCAATTGGTGTCAACCCACCTGGATCAAAGGAGAATGAAGAACACCAAGGTCACACAATAACTAAGAGCCCAAGAGACAGAAAGGGCCACATGAACCAAAGACTTAAATCATCGTGAGACCAGAAGAACTGGATGGTGCCTGGCCACAACCGATGACTGCCCTGACAGGGAGCACAACAGAGAACCCTTGAGGGAGCAGGAGAACAGTGGGATGCAGACTCCAAATTCTCATAAAAAGACCAGACTTAATGGTCTGACTGAGACTAGAAGAATCCTGGCGGTCATGATCCCCAAAAGTTCTGTTGGCCCAGGACAGGAACCATTCCCAAAGACAACTCATCAGACATGGAAGGGACTGGACAATGGGTTGGAGAGAGATGCTGATGAAGAGTGAGCTACCTGTATCAGGTGGACACTTGAGACTGTGTTGGCATCTCCTGTCTGGAGGGGAGATAGGAGGGTAGAGAGGGTTAGAGGCTGGCAAAATCATCACAAAAGGAGAGACTGGAAGGGCTGACTCATTAGGGGGAGAGTAAGTGGGAGTATGGAGTAAGGTGTATATAAGCTTATATGTGACAGACTGACTTGATTTGTAAACGTTCACTTAAAGCTCAATAAAAATTATTAAAAAACACACACACACACATTAAAACGACAACACTAAACATACCTATCGATAATTACACGCATGTAAACGGACTAAACGCACCGATACAGAGACAGAGAGCAGCAAAATGGATTAAAAAAACACAATCCATCTATATGCTGCCTACAAAAGACACACCTTAGAGGCACAAATTGAAACAAAAGATTGAGAAAAATATATCAAGCAAACAAAAGCAAAATCAAAAAAGAGCAGGAGTAGCAATATTAATTTCTGACAAAATAGACTTTAAAGTAATATCTACCACAAAGGATAGGAAGGGATATTATATAATGATTAAAGGGTCAATACACCAGGAGGACATAACCATAATAAATATTTATGCACCCAATGACAGGGCTCCAAATACATAAAACAAACTCTAACAGCATTGAAAAGAGAAATAGACAGCTCCACAATGATAGTAGGAGACTTCAACACACCACTTTTGGTGAGGAACAGAACATCCAGAAAGGAGCTCAATAAAGACACAGAAGATCTAAATGCCACAGTCAGCCAACTTGAACTCACAGACATATACAGAACACTCCACACAACAGCAGCCAAGTATGCTTTCTTTTCCAATGCACATGGACCGTTCTCCAGAATGGACCACATATTAGGCCATAAAGCAAGCCTTAACAGAACCCAAAATATCGAAATATTACACAGCATCTTTTCTGACCATAAAGCCATCAAAGTAGAAATTAATAACAGAAAAAGCAAGGACAAAATCAAATACATAGAAACTGAACAGCACCTTGCTCAAAAACTAGCCGGTTATAGAAGAAATTAAGTTTGGAATAAAGAAATTCATAGACTAAAATGAGAATGTAAACACATCTGAACTGAAAAGGTAATTTTAAAAAGCCACAACACAAAAAAATAATTCATCATGACCAAGTAGGATTCATACCAGGTATCCAGGGTTGGTTCAACATTAGAAAAAAAAAAAACAATGTAATCCATCACATAAATAAAATAAAAGACAAGAACCTCATGACCTTATCAATTCATGCAGAAAAGGCATCTGACAAAGTCTAACATCCTTTCATGATAAAAACTCTTAGCAAAATGCAGCAAAAGCAGTGCTCAGAGGTCAATTTATAACAGTAAATGCACACACCCCAAAAGAAGACAGGGCCAAAATCAAAAAATTATCCCAACAACACAGACAAATAGGCAACAGTAAAAGAAGCCCTCAGGCACCAGAAGAAAGCAAATAATAAAAATTAGAGCAGAATTAAATTAAATAGAGAATAGAAAACAATTGAAAGAATTAACAAAACCAAAAGCTGATTCTTTGAAAAGATCAACAAAATTGATAAACCACTAGCCAAACTGACAAAAGAAAAACAGGAAAGGAAGCAATTAACCCGAGTAAGAAATGATAGGGGTGAAATCACAACAGATCCAACTGAAATTAAAGGAAACATAACAGAATACCCTGAAAAATTGTACTCTAACAAATTTGAAAACTTAGAGGAAATGGACAAATTTCTAGAAACACACTACCAACCTAAACTAACATAAAAGGGGGTAGAACAACTAAATAAACCAATAACAAAAGGAGATTGAAAAGGTAATTTAAAAAACTCCCAGCACAAAAAAAAGCCCTGGTCCTGACAGGTTCAATGGAGAATTCTACCAAACTGTCAGAGAAGAATTAACACCATTACTACTAAAGGTATTTCAGAGCATAGAAAATAAAGGAATACTCCTAAACTCATTCTATGAAGCCAGTATAACCCTGATACCAAAACCAGATAAAGACGCCACAAAAAAAAGAAAATTACAGACCAATACTCCTCATGAACTTAGATGCAAAAATCTTCAACAAAATTCTAGCCAATAGATTTCAACAACATATCAAAAAAATAATTCACCATGACCAAGTGGGATTGATACCAGGTATGCAGGGATGGTTCAACGTTAGAAAAACAACGAATGTAATCCGTCACATAAATAAAATAAAAGACAAGAACGTCATGACCTTATCAATTAATGCAGAAAAGGCATTTGACAAAGTCCATTCATGATAAAAAACTCTTAGCAAAAATAGGAATAGAAGGGAAATTCCTCAACATAATAAAGGGCATTTATACAAAGCCAACAGCCAACATCATCCTGAATGGAGAGAGTTTGAAAGCATTCACCTTGAGAACAGGAACCAGACAAGGGTGCCCTTTATCACCACTCTTATTCAACATTGTGCTGGAGGTCCTAGCCAGAGCAATAAAGCTAGAAAAAGAAATAAAGGGCATCCAAATTGGTAAGGAAGAAGTAAACGTATCCCTATTTGCAGAGGATATGATTTTATACACAGAAAACCCTAAAGAATCCACAAGAAAGCTACTGGGACTAATAGAAGAGTTCAGCAAAGTATCAGAACACAAAATAAACATACTAAAATCACCTGGGATCATTCTTCTGGATGAGGTCCAAGATGGCGGAGTAGTCAGATGCTTCTGGTGATCCCTCTTACAACAAAGACCCCCAAAAAACAAATGAAGCGATTATACATATGACAAGTCAGGAGCCCTGAACAACCAAGGCAAAGTTAGGAAATCAGACTGCGTGGCAGGGGGAGGGAAAGACGGTTGAGAAGCAGTGAGCAGTTGCCGGACCTGACTCGGCAGGAACCAGAGCCTCTCAGACACAATCCCCTGGCACGACTGTGGCAGGGCTGGCAGCACCTGGGACGTGAGTGCCTCAGGGAGAGACAGCAAGCTGCACAGTCTACTCACGCCTCCAGGATCGGAGAGCAGCACTCTATGCAAAGGCTAAGTACGTGTGTCTATTTTATTGCGCCCCCAGCCCGCGAGCCGGCTTCAGTGGCGGTCAATTTCCCTAGGCCTAAGGTAGGTTCTGCTGCGCATCCCGAGCCACTCTCCCAGCCTCGGAGAAGGAATAAATTAACAGTTGAGGGAAAAGATAATCTGCTGGCTCCCCTAAACTAGGAACTCAGGGGAGAAGCAGCTCCTGTCCAGGCACAAACAGCCCACGGACTTTGAATGCCTTTCACCCCTGCATGGACCTGTGTGGGCCCATTTCAGAGGATTAGGCCCTTGTTGGCAGACTGCAACAGTACATGTGCCTGAGATCTGACTTTAATTGTTTCAGCTGTGCAGTGGAGAGGCAGGTTTTCGACATTTGGCACCTCTCTGCCTATTAAACAGGGCCCTCACCTATCCATATCAGGGACCTGAGGACTGGTGGCTCCACCCATGCCAAGTAGCCACCCATGACAGGGGTCCAAGGATAAATGGTGCCTCCCAGTCCCTACAACCGAAAACACTGGGTGCCCATAGTCCAGCTGCATAACCCACCCACCTGTGCACTCAAGGAACAGGGATGTGCTTTCCTCACAGACACTCAGGGGACTGTTGTCAGCCCTCTGCCTTGCGCAGAGCATGACCCCTGCTACAACTAGATATCTGTGCCTACACCAATCACCCCTGCTCCTCTAAGACTATAGGACACAGCCTGCACCACACACTTGGGGACCAACTACCTGGACACCTGAGCTGAATCCACACAAGAAAAGTGAACGGACTCCTAGGCTCATATACCTGGTAACAGATCTAGCCATCTGGTGACAGGAAGTTAGAGCTTCAAAGGCACAAATAATCAACCTAGCTCTCTCAAGCAGCCTTTTTGGGCATATCAAAACAGAACAAAGCAAGAAGCTAGGACGTGGTAAGCAAACATAAAATAAATTAATACAATAACTTATAGATTGCTCAGAGACAACAGTCAATATCAAATCACATAAAGAAGCAGACCATGATCACTTCAACAAGCTGTCAAAACAAAGAATCAAGCAAAGGAGAATAAAGAACTCCAAGGACACAAGGTAATTACGAGCCCAAGAGACAGAAAGGGCCACATAAAACAGAGACTACATCAGTCTGAGACCAGAAGAGCTAGATGGTGCTCTAGCTCTGCCCTGACAATTACTGCCCTGACAGGGAACACAACAGTGAACCCCCGAGGGAGTAGGAGAGCAGTGGGATGCAGACCCAAAATTCTCATAAAAAGACCAGACCTAGTGGTCTGACTGAGGCTAGAAGGACCCTGGTGGTCATGGCCCCCAGACCTTCTGTTGGCCCAGGACAGGAACTATTCCCAAAGCCAACTCTTCAGACAGGGATTGGACTGGACAATGGATTGGAGAGGGATGCTGGTGAGGAGTGAGCTTCTTGAATCAGGTGGACACTTGAGACTATGTTGGCATCTCCTCCCTGGAGGGGAGATGAGAGGGTAGAGGGGGTAAGAAGCTGGCGAAATGGACGTGAAAAGAGAGAGTGGAGAGAAGGAGTGGGTTGTCTCATTAAGGGGTGAGCAATTGGGATTATGTAGCAAGGTGTATATAAGTTTTCATGTGAGAGACTGACTTGATTTGTAAACTTTCACTTAAAGCACAATAAAAATTAAAAAAAAAAAGAAAGACCAGACTTGCTGGCCTGACACAGACTGGAGAAACTCTGAGAGAATGGACCTCGGACACACCTTCCAGCTCAGCAATGAGGTCACTCCTGAAGTTCACCCTTCAGCCAAAGATTGAACAGGCACATGGAACAAAACTAAACTAAAGGGGTCCACCAGCCCTGGGACAGGGACTGGAAGGCAGGAAGGAACAGAAAAGCTGTTAATAGGGAACCCAGGGTTGAGAAGGGAGAGTGTTAACATGTTGTGGGGTTGCTAAACAATGTCATATAGCAATGTGTGTACTGTTTGATGAAAAAACTAGTTTGTTCTGTAAACCTTCATGTAAAGTCCAACTAAAAAAAAAAAAAGAAGGGGAGACTGTGCCTGCGCGCTGGCTGCTCTTTTCCCACTTTCACGTGTCCCAAGGGCCGGATTGCAGGCCTCTCCTTGCGGCGGCGTAGCGAAGCTGGGTAGGCGCTGCGGCTACCAGAACCATGGCAGGACAGGCATTTAGAAAGTTTCTTCCCCTCTTTGACCGAGTATTGGTGGAAAGGAGTGCAGCTGAAACTGTAAACAAAGGAGGCATTATGCTTCCAGAAAAATCTCAGAGAAAAGTACTGCAAGCAACAGTAGTAGCTGTTGCATCCGGATCTGAAGGAAAGGGTGGAGAAATTCAGCCAGTTAGCGTGAAGGTTGGAGATAAAGTTCTTCTCCCAGAATATGGAGGCACCAAAGTAGTTCTGGATGACAAGGATTATTTCTTATTTAGAGATGGTGATATCCTTGGGAAGTATGTAGACTGAAAGAAATCAATACTGAAATAGCATCACATGAAGCTGCCCATTCCACTGAAGTTCTGAAATCTTTCATCATGTAAATAATCTCCATGATTTTCTTTTGTATGATATCCAAAAAAAAAAAAAAAAGAATCAAGGACTCTCCCAGATGAAGATGTCTTCCTGGAATTCCCAGAGGCAGAAAACAAAAGATTAATTTACAGAACTCTTCAAAAGATCAGGCAAAATGCAGAATGAGCCAAGGAATACACAGACAAAGCAATGGAGGAAATTAAGGTTATTCAAGAGCGTAATGAAAAATTTAATAGGTTGCAAGAATCCATGGAGAGACAGCAATCAGAAATTCAGAAGATTAACAACAAAATTTCAGAATTAGACAAAATTAAAAAAAAAACCCCACTGCCACCGAGTCGATTCCAACTCATAGCAACCCTACAGAATTAGACAACTCAATAGAAAATCAGAGGAGCAGAATTGAGGAACTAAAAGTCAGAATTAGTAAGATTAAAGATAAAACACTTGGCACCAATATATTTGAAGAAAAATAAGGTAAAAGAATTTAAAAAAATAAAGAAACCCTAAGAATCATGTGAGACTATCAAGAGAAATAACCTATGAGTGACTGGAGTACGAAAACCAGAAGGGAGAACAGAAAATACACAGAGAATTATTGAAGTATCGTGAAAGATGAGAAGATATCTATCCAAGATGCTCATCGAACCCCACATGAGTTAGGCCCCAAAAGAAAGTCAACAAGACATGTTATAATCAAACTTGCCAAAACCAAAGATAAAGAGAGAATTTTAAGAGTGGCTAGGGATAAACGAAAAGTCACCTACAAAGGAGAGTCAATAAGAACAAGCTCGGACTACCTGCAGGAACCATGCAGGCAAGAGGGCAATGGGATGACATATATAAAGCACTGAAGGAAAAAAAATCCCAGCCACGAATCATGTATCCAGCAAACCTGTCTCTCAAATATGAAGGAGAAATTGGGACATTTCCAGACAAACAGAAGTTTAGAGAATTTGCAAAAACCAAATGAAAACTACAAGAAATACTAAAGGGAGTCCTTTGGTTAGAAAATCAATAACATCAGATATTGACCAAGACACAGAAATCACAAAAATAAATCAAGATAAAAAAAAGCTCAAAACAAAAATCAGTTGGATTCCTCTACACCAACAAAGAGAACCTCAAAGAGGAAATCACCAAATCAATACCATTTACAATAGCCCCCAAGAAGATAAAATACTTAGGAATAAATCTAACCAGAGACATAAAAGACCTATACAAAGAAAACTACAAGACACTTATGCAAAAAAAAAAAAAACAAAGAAAACTACACAAGTGGAAAAACATACCTTGCTCATGGATAGGGAGACTCAACATTGTGAAAATGTCTATTCTACCCAAAGCGATCTACAGATGCAATACAATCCCGACCCAAATTCCAATGACATTTTTTAATGAGATGGAGAAACAAATCACCAACTTCACATGGAAAGGGAAGAGGTCCCGGATACGGAAGGTGCTATGGAAAAAGAAGAACAAAGTGGGAGGCCTCGCACTATCTGATTTTAGAACCTATTATACCTCCACAGTAGTAAAAACACCCTGGTACTGGTACAACAACAGATACATAGACCAATGGAACAGAATTGAGAATCCAGACATAAATCCATCCACATATGAGCAGCTGATATTTGACAAAGGCCCAAAGTCAGTTAAATGGGGGAAAGATAGCCTGTTTAACAAATGGTGCTGGTATAACTGGATATCCATCTGCAAAAAAATGAAACAAGACCCATACCTCACACCATACACAGAAACTAACTCCAAGTGGATCAAAGGCCTAAATATAAAATATAAAACGATAAAGATCATGGAAGTAAAAATAGGGACAACGCTAGGAGCCCTAATACATGGCATAAACAGTATACAAAACGTTACTGACAATGCAGAAAAGGAACTAGATAACTGGGAGCTCCTAAAAATCAAACACTCAGAAATTCAGAAGATTAGCAATAAAATTACAAAATTAGACAACTCAATAGAAAGTCAGAGGAGCAGAATTGAGCAAGTGGAAGGCAGAACTTGTGAGCTTGAAGATAAAGCACTTGGCACCAATATATTTCAAGAAAAATCAGAAAAAATAATTTTTAAAAATGAAGAAAACTTAAGAATCATGTGGGACCCTATCAAGAGAAATAACCTACGAGTGATTGGAGTACTAGAACAGGGAGGGACAACAGAAAATACAGAGAGAATTGTTGAAGATTTGTTGGCAGAAAACTTCCCTGATATCGTGAAAGATGACAAGATAGCTATGCAAGATGCTCATTGAACTCCACGTCAGGTAGATTCTAAAAGAAAGTCACCAAGACATATTATAATCCAGCTTGCCAAAATCAAAGATAAAGAAAGAATTTGAAAAGCAGCTAGGGATAAACGAAAAGTAACCTACAAAGCAGAGTCAATAAGAATAAGTTCAGACTACTCAGCAGAAACCATGCAGGCAAGAAGGCAATGGGAAGACTTATATAAATTATTGAAGGAAAAAAAATTGCCATCCAAGAATCATATACCCAGCAAAACCGTCTCTCAAATATGAAGCTGAAATTAGGACATTTCCAGATAAACAGAAGTTTAGGGAATTTGTAAAAACCTAACCAAATTTACAATACTAAAGGGAGTTCTTTGGTTAGAAGACCAATAAGATATCAACCCAAGACTAGAACATTGGACAGAGCAATCAGATGTCAACCCAGATACGGAAATCACAAAAATAAATCAAGATTTAAAAAAAAAAAAGCTCAAAACAGGGAAACAGTAATGTTATTATGCAAAAGAAGACACCATTAAAACAATGAAGAGGGACTAAGAAATCTAGTCATAGATCTTTCATAGGGAAAGGAAGACAAACCGATATAAAGAAATAAAAGTTAGGTTTAAACTTAGAAAAATAGGTGTAAATATTAAGGTCACCACAAAGGAGACTAACTATCCTACTCATCAAAATAAAATACAAGAAAAAAAAAATAGAGACTCAGCAGAAACAAAATCAACAACCATAAATAAGAGGAAAAGACAATATATAAATATAAACTACTCAGCACAAAAAACTAAGTGGGAAAAAGAAACTGTCAACAACACACAAGAAAAGACATCAAAATGACAGCACTGATAATTACGTTGAATGTAAATGGACTAAATGCACCAGTAAAGAGACAGAGAGTGGCAGAATGGATTAAAAAACACAATCTGTCTATGTGCTGCCTACAAAAGTCGCACCTTAGATTTAGGGACACAAACAAACTAAAACTCAAAGGATGGAAAAAAATATATCAAGCAAAAAACAATCAAAAAAGAGCAAGAGTGACAGTATTAATTTCCAACAAAACAGACTTTAAAATTAAATCCACCACAAAGGACAAAGAAGGACACTATATAATGATTAAAGGGACAATATGCCAGGAGGATACAATCATATTAAATTTTTATGCACCCAATGAGAGGGCTTCAAGATACATAAAACAAACTCTTGTCGTTCTTGTTAGGTACTGTTGAGTTGGTTCCGACTGATAGCGACCCTATGCGCAACGGAACGAAACATTGCCTGGTCTTGCACCATCCTTACAATCGTTGTCATGCTTGAGCTCATTGTTGCGGCCACTGTGTCAATCCACCTTGTCAAGGGTGTTCCTCTTTTCCGCTGACCCCGTACTTTGCCAAGCATGATGTCATTTTCCAGGGACTGATCCCTCCTGACAACATGTCCAAAGTATGTAAGACGCAGTCTCGCCATTCTTGCCTCTAAGGAGTATTCTGGTTGTACACTTCTAAGACATGTTTGTTCGTTCCTTTTTCAGTCCATGGTATATTCAATATTCTTTGTCAACACCACAATTCAAAGGTGTCAATTCTTCTTCGGCCTACCTTATTCATTGTCCAGCCTTCAAATGCATATGATGCGATTGAAAATACCAGGTCTTGGGTCAGGCGCACCTTAGTCTTCAAGGTGACATCTTTGCTCTTCAACACTTTAAAGAGGTCCTTTGCAGCAGATTTACCCAATGCAATGCATCTTTTGATTTCTTGACTCTAACAGCATTGAAAAGTGAGATAGACAGCTCCACAATTATACTAAGAGACTTCAACGCACCACTTTCGGTGAAGGACAGGCCACCCAGAAAGAAGCTCAATAAAGACAAAGATGATCTAAATGCCACAATCAACCAACTTGATCTCACAGACATATACAGAACACTCCACCCAACAGCAGCCAAGTATATTTTCTTTTCTAGTGCACATGGAACATTCTCTAGAATAGACCACATATTAGTTCATAAAGCAAGCCTTAGCAGAATCCAAAACACTGAAATATTACAAAGCATCTTCTCTGACCATAAGGCCATAGAAGTAGATATCAATAACAGAAAAAGCAGGGAAAAAAATCAAACACTTGGAAACTGAACAATACCCTGCTAAAAAACGACTGGGTCATAGAAGACTTTAAGGATGGAATAAAGAAATTCATAGAATCCAATGAGAATGAAAACACTTCCTATCAGAACCTTTGGGACACAGCAAAAGCAGTGCTCCGAGGTCAATTTATAGCAATAAATGCACACATCCAAAAAGAAGAAAGGGCCAAAATCAAAGAATTATCCCTACAACTTGAACAAATAGAAAGAGAGCAACAAAAGAAACACTCAGGCACCAGAGGAAAGCAAATAATAAAAATTAGAGCAGAATTAAATGAAATAGAAAACAATTGAAAGAGTTAACAAGACCAAAAGCTGATTCTTTGAAAAAATTAACAATATTGATAAACCATTGGCCAAACTGACAAAAGAAAAAGAGGAGAGGAAGCAAATAACCTGAATAAGAAATGAGATGGGTGATATTACAACAGACCAAACTGAAATTAAAAGAATCAGATCTGATTACTATGAAAAATTGTACTCTAACAAATTCGAAAACCTAGAAGAAATTGATGAAATCCTAGAAACACACTTCTACCTAAACTAACACAAACAGAGGTAGAACAACTAAATGGACTCATAACAAAAGAAGAGATTCAAAAGGTAATCAAAAAACTCCCAACACACACAAAAAAAACCCTGGACCGGACGGCTTCACTGCAGAGTTCTACCAAACTTTCAGGGAAGAGTTAACACCACTACTGCTAAAGGTATTTCAGAGCATAGAGAAGGATAGATTACTACCAAACTCATTCTATGAAGCCACCATATCTCTAATACCAAAACCAGGTAAAGACACCAGAAGAAAAGAAAATTATAGACCTGTATCCCTCATGCATGTAGATGCAAAAATCCTCAACAAAATTCTAGCCAATAAGATTCAACAACATATCAAAAAAATCATTCACCATGACCAAGTGGGATTCATACCAGGTACGCAGGGATGGTTCAACATGGGAAAAACAATTAAGGTGATCCATCGTATAAATAAAACAAAAGACAAGAGACACATGATTTTATCAATTCATGCAAAAAAGACATTTGACAAAGTCCAACACCCATTCATGATAAAAACACTCAACAAAACAGGAATAGAAGGAAAATTGCTCCATGTAATTAAGAGCATTTATACAAAGCCAACAGCCAAAATCATTCTAAAGTGAGAGTCTGAAAGCATTCCCCTTGAGATCAGGAACCAGACAAGGATGCCCTTTATCTCCACTCTTATTCAACATTGTGCTGGAGGTCATAGCCAGAGAAATTAGGCTAGATAAAAAAAATAAAGGGCATCCATATTGGTAAGGAAGAAGTAAAAGTATCTCTATTTGCAGATGACATAATCTTATATACAGAAAACCCTGAAGAATCCTCAAGAAAACTACTGAAACTAATAGATGTGTTCAGCAGAGTATCAGGATACAGGATAAACATACAAAAATCAGTTGGGTTCCTCTACACCAACAAAAAGAACATTGAAGAGGAAATCACCAAATGAATACCATTTACAGTAACCCCCAAGAAGATAAAATACGTAGGAAAAAATCTTACCAGAGATGTAAAAGTCCTATTCAAAGAAAACTACAAGACACTACCACAAGAAACCAAAAGAGACCTACACAAGTGGAAAAACATATCTTGCTCGTGGATAGGAAGACTTAACATTTTAAAAATTCTACTCTACGAAAAGCAATCTACAGATACAGTGCAATTCTGATTCAAATTCCAATGCATTTTTTACTGAGTTGGAGAAACAAACCAACAACTTCATATGGAAGGAAAAGAAGCCCCAGATAAGTAACGCATTACAGAAAAAGAACAACAAACTGGGAGGCCTCACTCCACCTGATTTTAGAACCTATTGTACCACCACAGTACTAAAAACACCCTGGTACTGGTACAAAAACAGTTACATAGACCAATGGAACAAAATTGAGAATCCAGACATAAATCCATCCACATATGAGCAGCTGATATTTGACAAAGGCCCAAAGTCAGTTAAATGGGGGAAAGATAGCCTGTTTAACAAATGGTGCTGGTATAACTGGATATCCATCTGCAAAAAAATGAAACAAGACCCATACCTCACACCATGCACAAAAACTAATTCAAAATGGATCAAAGGCCTAAATATAAAATCTAAAACGATAAAGATCATGGAAGAAAAAAGAGGGACAACGCTAGGAGCCCCAATACATGGCATAAACAGTACACAAAATGTTACTGACAATGCAGAAAAAAAACTAGATAACTGGGAGCTCCTAAAAATCAAACACCTATGGTCATCCAAAGACTTCACCAAAAGAGTAAAAAGATTACCTACAGACTGGGAAAAAGTTTTTAGGTATGACATTTCCAATCAGTGTCTGATCTCTAAAATCTACATGATACTGCAAAAACTCAACTACAGAAAGACAAATAACCCAATTAAAAAAATGGGCAAAGGATATGGACAGGCACTTCACTAAAGAAGACATTCAGGTAGCTGACAGATACATGAGGAAATGCTCACGATCATTAGCCATTAGAGAAATGTAAATCAAAAGTACAATGAGATTCTATCTCACTCCAACAAGGCTGGCATTAATCCAAAAAACACAAAATAATAAATGTTGGAGAGGCTGTGGAGAGACTGGAACACTTATACACTGCTGGTGGGAATGTAAAATGGTACAACCACTTCAGAAATTGATTTGGTGTTTCCTTAAAAAAACTAGAAATAGAATTACCGTAAGATCCAGCAATCCCACTCCTTGCAATACATCCTAGAGAATTAAGAGCCTTTACACGAACAGACATATGCATACCTATGTTCGTTGCAGCACTGTTTACAACAGCAAAAAGATGGGAGCAACCAAGGTGTCCATCAACAGATGAATGGATAAATAAACTATGGTATATTCACACAATGGAATACCACGCATCAATAAAGAATAATGATGAATCTGTGAAACATTCCATAACATGGAGCAATCTGGAAGGCATTATGCTGAGTGAAACTAGTCAGTTGCAAAAGGACAAATATTGTATGAGACCACTGTCATAAAAACTGGAGAAATAGTTTAAACAGAGAAGAAAACATTCTTTGATGGTTAAGAGATGGGGAGGGAGGGAGAGAGAGGGGTTTCCACTAATTATACAGTAGAAAAGAATTATTTTAGGTGAAGGGAAAGACAACGCAATACGGGCGAGGACAGCACAACTGGACTAAACTAAAAGTGAAGAAGTTTCCTGGATAAACTGAACGCTTCAAAAGCCAGCATAGCAGGGGCAGGGATTTGGGGACCATGGTTTCAGGGGACATCTAAGTCAATGGGCATAATAAAATCTATTAAGAAAACATTCTGCATCCCACTTTGGAGAGTGGCTTCGGGTGTCTTAAATGCCAGCAAGTGGCCATCTAAGATGCATCTATGGGTCTCAACCCACCTGGAGCAAAGGAGAATGAAGAACACCAAAGACACAAGGTAATTATGAGCCCAAGAGACAGAAAGAGCCACATAAACCAGAGACTAATTAGCCTGAGACCAGAAGAACTAGATGGTGCCCGGCCACAACCAATGACTGCCCTGACAGGGAACACAACAGAGAACCCCTGAGGGAGCAGGAGAGCAATGGGATGCAGACTTCAAATTTTCGTAAAAAGAGCAGACTTAATGGCCTGACTGAGACTAGAAAGACCCCGGAGGTCATAGTCCCCAGACCTTCTGTTAGCCCAAGACAGGGGCCATTCCCAAAGCCAACTCTTCAGACAGGGATTGGACTGGACTATGGGATAGAAAATGATACTGGTGAAGAGTAAGCTTCTTGGATCAAGTAGACACATGAGACTATGTTGGCATCTCCTGTCTGGATGGGAGATGAGAGGGCAGAGGGCGTCAGAAGCTGGCCGAATGGACACGAAAATGGAGAATGGAGGGAAGGAGTATACTGTCTCATTGGGGGAGACCAATTAGGATTATACAGCAAGGTGTATATAAAGTTTTGTATGAGAGACTGAATTGATTTGTAAACTTTCACTTAAAGCACAATAAAAATTTTTTAAAAGATCAGACAATGAATTGCACTGGGCAAATCTGCTGCAAGAAATCTCTTTAAAGTGTTGAAAAGCAAAAATGTCACTTTAAGGACGAAGGTGTGCCTGACCCAAGCCATGGCATTTTTAATCTCCTCATATGCATGTAAAGCAGGGTAACAAATAAGGAAGACCAAAGAAGAACTGATGCCTTTGAATTATGGTGTTGACAAAGAATATTGAATATACCATGGACTTCCAGAGGAATGAACAAATCTCTCTTGGAAGAAGCACCACCAGAATGCTCCTTGGAAGCAAGGATGGTGAGACTTCATCTCACATACTTTGGGGATGTTATCAGAAAGGACCAGTCCCCAGAGAAGGAGATCATGTTTGGTAAAAGAGAGTGTCAGTGAAAAAGAGGAAGATCTCAACAAGATGGATTGACAACATGGCCAACAATGGGCTCAAGCATAACAATAATTGTGAGAATGGCACAGGACTGGGCAGTGTTTTGTTCTGTTGCACATAGGGTCGCTATAAGTGGGAACCAACTCCATGACACTTAACAACAACAACACATATATTTTACTATAATTATTTTTTTAAATACACTGTATGGGATTAATGGCAGATTAAACACTGCCAAAGAAAACAGAAATGAATTTGAAAACAACAGAAATAATCCAAACGAAACACAGAGTGAAAAAGAACTTTTTAAAAATGAAAAGCGCATACATGAACTGTGGGACAATTTCAAGTGGCCTAATGTATGGGTTTTGAGGGGGATGAAAAACATTTGAAGAATAAATGGCCCAAAACTTTCTAAACTTGAGGAAAACTATAAGCCCTCAGATCCAAGAAGCTCCATGGATCCTATGCACACATACAGAAAGAAAGAGAGAAGAAAAGAAAACACAAACACAGCACATCATAATCAATTTCATCAAATTCAATGATAAAGAGAAAATTTTTAAAGGTTTCCGGAGGAGGGGGCAAGTTATGTACAGAGGAACAAAGGTAAGGATAACATCAGATTTCTCATTGGAAACAATCCAAGTGAAAAGACAGTGCTATAACATTTCAAAGAACTAAAAGAAAAAAAAAAAAAAAACTGTGAGCCTAGAATTCTATATCCAGCAAAAATATTTTTCAAAAATAAAGGTTAAATATAGATCTTTTCAGACATACAAAAGCCGAAAGAATTCATCACCAGCAAGCATGCACTACAAGAAATGTTCAAGGAAGTCCTTCAGGCAGAAGGAAAATGATGCTGGATGAAAAGTGGGATCTACACAAAGGAATGAAAAGCACCAGAAATTGTAACTACAAGGATAAATATATAATATTTTTTCCTATTTAAAACTCTTAAAATGCTAATTCCACACACGTCTGTCAGTTTGTCATACTGTGGTGGTTTGTGTTGCTGTGATGCTGGAAGCTATGCCAGACGAGTTGTGGAATCACATCAAGGACATCATACATGAAAAAAGCAAAAGGCCACTAAAAAGGCAGGAAAGAAAGAAAAGACCAAAATGGATGTCAGAAGAGACTCTGAAACTTGCTCTTGAACGTTAGTAAAGCGAATGGAAAAAATGATGACGTAAAAGAGAGGAACAGAAGATTTCAAAGGGCAGCTCGAGAAGACAAACTATTATAATGAAATGTGCAAAGACCTGCAGTTAGAAAACCAAAAGGGAAGAACACGCTCTGCATTTCTCAAGCTGAAAGAACTGAAGAAAAAATTCAAGCCAAGAGTTGCAATTATGAAGGATTTTACTGGGAAAATATTAAACAATGCAGGAGGCATCAAAAGAAGATGGAAGGAATACACAAAGTCACTGTACCAGAAAGAACTGGTTGACATGCAACCAATTCAGGAGGTAGCATATGATCAAGAACCGATGGTACTGAAGGAAAAGGTCCAAGCTGCACTGAAAAGAATGGAGAAAAACAAAGCTCCGGGACTCGCTGAATACCGATTGAGACATTTCAACAAACGGAAAGCACTCATTGCAGCACTGAAAGCACTCATTCATCTATGTCAAGAAATTTGGAAGACAGCTCCTTGGCTAACGGGCTGGAAGAGATCCATATTTATGCCCGTTCCAAAGTAAGGTGATCCAGCAGAATGAGAAGATAATCAAACAATACCATTAAAATCACACACAAGGAAAATTTTGCTGAAGATCATTCAAAAGTGGTTGCAGCAGTACAACAACAGGGAACTGCCAGAAATTCAGGCCAGATTCAGAAGGTGATGTGGAATGAGGGATATCATTGCTGACGCCAAATATATCTTGGCTGAAAACAGAGAATTCCAGAAAGAGGTTTATTTGTGCTTTATTGACTATGTAAAGGCATTCAACTGTGTGGACCATAAGAAATTATGGATAACATTGCAAAGAATGGGAATTCCAGAACACTTAATTATGCTCATGAGGAACCTGTACATGGACCAAGAGGCAGTCATTCAAACAGAACAGGGGGATACTATGTGGTTTAAAGTGAGGAAAGGTGTCCGTCAGGGTTGTAACATTTCACCATAGTTATTCAATCTTTATGCTAAGGAAATAATTTGAGAAGCTGGACTACATGAAGAAGAACGGGGCATGAGGATTGGTCAAAGACTCATTAACAACCTGCGACATGCAGATGACACAACCTTGCTTGCTGAAAGTGAAGAGGACTTGAAGCGCTTACTGATAAAGATCAAAGACTATAGCCTTCAGTATGGATTGCACCTCAACACAAAGAAAACAAAAATCCTCACGACTGGACCAATAAGCAACATCGTGATAAACACACAATAGACTGAAATTCTCAAGGATTTCATTTTGTTTGGATCCACAATCAACACCCATGGAAGTAACAGTCAAGAAATCAAACGACTCATCGCACTGGGCAAATCTGCTGCAAAAGACCTTTTTAAAAGTGTTAAAAAGCAAAGATGTCACTTTAAGGACTAAGGTACACCTGACCCAAGCCGTGGTATTTTCAAACACCTCCTACGCAAGCGAAAGCTGGACAATGAATAAGGAAGACCCAAGAAGAATTGATGCCTTTGAACTACGGTGCTGGCGAAGAATACTGAATACACCACAGGCGGCCAGAAGAACAAACAAATCTGTCTTGGAAGAAGTACAGCCAGAATGCTTCTTAGAAGTGAGGATGGTGAGACTTAGTTTCACATATTTTGGACATGTTATCAGGAGGGATCAGTCCCTGGAGAAGGACATCATGCTTGGTAAAGAAAAGGGTCAGCAAAAAAGAGGAAGATCCTCAACACTATGGATTGACACAGTGGCTGTGACAATGGGCTCAAGTATAATGGTTTTGAGGACAGCGCAGCAGGATGGCATGTTTCGTTCCATTACGCACAGTGTTGCTGTAAGTCTGAACCAACTTGACAGCACCTAACAACAACAAGAACAACAATCAAAAACTAGTTGAAAAAGAAAAACTGTTTAAAAAAAATTTTATTGTAGGGTTTATAACATATATAAATGTAAAGTGCACGATAATAATAGCATAAAGGCTATGACTAGAGAAATGAAGTATACTATAAGGTTCTTATACCATTATACGTGAAGTGGTATAATATCACCTTACGCTCAAGATATATCCTATAAACCTTAAAGCAACCACTAAAATAACAAAGTGCTAGAGCTAATAAGCCAACAAAGGAGACAAAATAGATTCATGAAAAATATTCAGTTGATCCAAAAGAAGGCATAAAAAGGGAGAGAACAAAGAATAAATGGGATACATAGAAATCAAATAGAAAGATGATTGGTTAAAATCCAATCATACCAATAATCACATCAAATGAAAATCATCTAAATATCCCAGTTAAAAGGCCATAAAACAAGTCTTAATAAATTATTTAAAATGATTCAAGTTACATAAAGTGTGTTTTCTGACTATAATGAATTAAATTAGAAATCAATAACAGAAAGATACCTGGAAATCCCCAAATATTTGGAAAGAAAATAACACACTTCTTAATAACCCATGGATCACAGAAGAAATCAAAAGGGAACATAGAGAATATTTTGAACACAACATATCAGATGTGTAGAATGCCATTAAAGCAGCACTTAGCGGGAAATTTATAGCACTAAATGACTATGTTAGAAAAGAAGAAAGAGCTCAGCTTCCACCTTAAATTATAAAAAGAAGAGCAAATGAAACCCAAAGTAAGCAGAAGAAAAGAAATAACATAGATCCCAGTGGAAGTCGATGGAATGGAAACTGAAAAACGTTGAGAAAAATCAAATCAAAAGCTGGTTATTTGAGAAGCTCAATAGAACTGATATAATTCCAGCCACACTAATCAAGAAAAAAACTTTTGAAAGAAGACACGAATTACCAATATCAGAAATACGAGAGACAACATCACTACAGACCCTACAGATATTAAAAAGATAATAAGAAGATATTAGGAACAACTTTATGCCAACGAATCCAATAATTTGGATACAATGAAAAAACTCCTGAAAGACACAAACTATCAAAGCTTACTCAAGAAGAAAGAGTGCTATATCTACAAATGAAATTGAAATTATACTTGAAAACTCTAGTTAAAACTTTCCCACAAGAAATCCTGCTTTAAGGGAGAGCTCACTTCTTGGTGTAAGACAGGCCTCTGAGTGTCTTGCGAATGTCCCTGGGAGGCTTGGCTTAAGCTCACGTATCAGCATGAGCAGAGACGGTGGGAAGCCTGTGAGGTGCACAGGGGAGGGCCAGAAGGCAATGGCAGGGTGCTGTGTAAGCTGCCGTCTTAGAAGTGCTGAGATCAAAGGAACCAAAAGGTACACAAAATGTACCGCCAGCATAGAGGAAATGACCGTGCAAAGCTCTGTCTACGCGTGCGCTTGTGTGCATGATCATGAGTGTGCTTAGGCGTGTGAGTTTTGCGGGTGTGCGTGGGTTGCTATGAGTCGGAATCGACTCGACGGCAAGCGTTTTGGTTTTGGTTTTTTTGTGGGTGCACATGTGCACATGTGTGCATGTGTGTGTGTGCATGTGTGCACACATGTATGTGAGACTGAAGTGTACTCAGAAAGCAAGTCTCTCTCGAGGCCAAGGCCAATGTGGGGACCTAGAACTCATCAAGTGAATCCAGAGACATGTGGCCACCCGGGGAGAACATCCTATTCACCAGGAGCCTGACAGTCACATCTAGGCTGCTGTAGACAAAATCTAAGTGAGGTCTCTGGGGTCAGCAGCCCTTGACTCATCCCCAAGCTAATCCTCAAAAAAACAGACCAGGCAGCTGAGTACCCGGCGCGCAGCACAGGCTGGAAGGATGGACTCACTGGGGCCAACGGGAGACGAAGCCAGAGAACGGACAGGCTGAAGAGAGAACAGAGCGGCTGAGCCGCCAGGGCCGCCTGCCATTGTCACAGCTGGACTGCACCCCAGGCCCACAGGGAAGGCATCTGGGCTCACAAGAAGAGACACACGCGTGTCTGTATGAGGGCACATCCTCAAACACGCTCACATATGTCTATGTGTAGACACATCCACAAACATACGCACGTGTGTCTACGTGTGGACTAGTCTGCAAACACGCACACACGTGTCTGTGTGTGGACATGTCTGCAAACGCATGCACATGTGTGTCTGTGTGTGGACACGTCTGCAAACATGTGCACACAGGTGGACAGCAACTACCTGAGTTACGTGGTCTGTCCGAAACACGAATGCTTCACTCGGCAGACCTCACCAGTCCTGTGTCTATGGTCTCTCCTTGATGCTCACGTGCCCCTCCATATCTGCACCTCCCACACAGTACAAGCCCCCCTGTTGGCCCCTCAGCTCCCAGACTGGATGAGCTGCAGACAGGAACACGTCTCACTCAGCCCTGTGTCCTCAGAGCCTCCACATGGTCAGGTTCTTGTGAAAATGTGAGTCAGGGAGGTAGCGGAAGGAGGATCTGAGGCACAGGGAAGACATTCACAAGGCCTGAGGGGGTCTCAGTGCAGGGGCCACAGGGCAGGTGTGTAGGTGGGAAGATGACCACTCTGAAAACATTCTCCTCGCCCACCCGTTCTCGTCCCGGCCAGGTCTGTGGCTGCAGACCTTGGCAGCTTCCATGACTGCATCTATGAAGACTAGACCGGAAGTGCCACAAGTGCAGAGCCTTTGCCCTGCTCCCACCACCGTGTGCCCTGCACTCTGATGCAAGCTGACATTTAGCTGGTAGCACCCAGGTATTTGCAGAAGAGAGAACAACACTTAAAGTTCGGTTACCTCTGGGGACCCTGAAAGCAAAGGGGTATCAAGGGACAGATGCTGACAGCATAGGACTTCCCACCAGAGTGAGAGGGACCCAAGCAGATATACTATGCACCTGCACGAGGTGGCCTGCCCACTGGTGCAGGGAAACACTCACTGGGCACAATGGTGTTCTCCTCTGGGGGGCCCATCAGTGTCACTGGGATCAGTACGGCAGCACTTGGCTCCAGGGGTTGATTGCCCATCCGCGTGACATTCCGCTGGTTGTCTGCATCCTCTGGTTGTTCCACCACCTTCTGGAGACAGGTGCTGGGCAGTGCATGCACAGGGCCCGCCCCCAGCAGCCCACTGGCCTCCACTTCACAGCGCAGCTCCCTGCAACCAAAATGCACGTGCGAAATCAGCACAGCCCAGACCCCTATTCAGCCTGTAAAGCCTCACCCTTTAACCCTGCGCAGACCAAGTAAATCCATGCACCACCTTCCCTGCGTATTTCTGTGATTTGGGGTCTGGCAGGCAGGGATGGGACTGGCTCACCTGTCTGTCCCTGAAACAATGCCAAGCAAGGTTAGCATCATGGTATATGTGGCACAGAACCATTTGCAGAAAGAAAAAGCCTGGAGCAGAACATTCCCTAAGCCACCCCACCAAGGCCTGCTAGGCCAGAGAGGCCAGCACAGAGCTGTGCACACGTGAAGGCACAGCTGGACGTCCTGTGCCTGCCCCCCAGCCATGTGTGCTGGGTGGTATGTGGAAACAGAGGGATCCAATTACCCAAGGCTCTCACCGAGACCCAGGGAGTGGGCAATGCAGCTTGGGTCCTCTTGGTCACAGCCACCTCACAGCCTGGCCATCAGCCTCTGGGTCTCCTGCTTCTCCCTCTTTCACAGCGCTGCCATTTCCATTCCCCTGACCCCCTTGTTCCGCCCTCTCCCAACTTTCACAAGTCAGAATGTCCCCAATCTATGCCACAATTCCCCCCAAGCCTCTCTCCCACAGGTCCCTTCAAACACTGGCAGCCGCTTCCTGACAATGTAGTCCTTGGACCCTCACACGTCAGCTCTGCGTGGTGGGGCTGCCACCCACTCCACAGACAGGGCACCAGTGCCCACGCCCCCAGCACCCACCCACCCCGTCACTCACTTGGACTGGTGGTTCCGGAGCTCCTTGTCCCTGTCCTTGTCCTTGTCCAGATGCTCACTCTCCTTCTCCACAGCTTCCTTCTCCAGAGAGTCATGCTTGGACAGCACCTTGTGCCGGGCCCTATGCCGCCGAGCCGGTTCCTCCGTGCTATCAGCCTCCCTGGGGGCAGCACGGGGGCCTCCGCGGTGCCGCGCTCGCCGCTCGCCCTTGGCTCCGGTGCCCTCCCGGGCCTGGTCCAGCACGTGCCGGTGGGCGTGGTGACGCCGGGGCTCCTTCTCAGTTGCCTCTTCTGGGGAGCCTCGCCGATGGTGGCGCCGGCCACTGCCCTCAAGGCCTGGGCCTCGGGGCCGCTCACTCCGGCCTTCTCGGGGGCCTGTGGGCTCCTTGCTGCGGCTGCGGTGTGACCGGGGTCGCTCCTCCCGGCCCCCCAGCTCCCCGTTCTCAGCCTTGGGAGCCTCAGGTCTGTCCTGCTCAGCACCGGCCACTGTGGGGACCGGGGTCTTATCCTTGTCACGGTGGCGGTGGTGCCGTCGGGACAGGTCAGGGCCCTCGGCAGCAAGGCCTGACGGCGGGCGGGCAGGCTCAGAGGACTCAAAGCCCTCCCGAGGTGCCTCACGGCCAGGCTCCACCACTAGGGGCCGATCCAGGTGTGTCTTCATGTCAGGTCGCAGGTGGCGTGTGGCGGCGAAGTGCAGTCGCTCCTCAGGGTCCATCTCACTGTACAGTGCCTCACAGCTGGCCCGCAGGTTCTGCAGCCGCAGCTGGCTGGCCCGTTGCTCCCACACTGACCGTGCCTTGGCTGAGTTCTGCTGCCTCCTGGGGAGAGAGGTAGAGGTGAGCACCTGCCCCTGTCTGCCTGATCCCCCACCTGTCTGCCTCATGAAGGGACAGCCACAGATGGACACACAGCAATGGAGAGATGGCAGAGTTGACACCAGGGGGAACAGGGGAGCCCTTGAGAACCCTCCTCAGGGTGCAGAGGATCAGGGCAGGACTAGGAGAGGCAAGAGGGCTGTGAGTGAGGGATCAGAGAGTAGTGGGTCCCGGTGTGGAGAGAACAGTAGCCAGGATGGGGAAGGTAATTTTCTCAGGGCAAACATGGGCTGAGGCAGCTCCCGGCACTGGTCAGCCCTAATGTTTGTTCCCACAGGAGCCCAGAAGTCAGGGCTGGTGTCACCAAGCTTCCTGCTCCTGGCTGCAGCACCAGGCGTGGCCCCCTCAGCACATGGCACAGGGAGTCCTGTGCCCTCTGCTCATTGCTGACTCCCGGGCAGGCAGCCTGGCCCGTCACCCACCTTGGCCACGCTGAACGCTTGTCAAGGCCAGACTCCCCCTCAGTCCCGAAAGCCCCTGTGCCCAGCATGGTGGCATCGTCTGTAGGTCACTCACACAGTAGATGTGCTGAGCCATAGGCCTCAGCCCTTACAACCTCAGGAAACTCATGGATTCACCAGTTTCTCAGGCCCCCAGGACAGTGATGCGGCCAGAAGCAGACGTGGGGGGAAGGGAGGAGCCCCACGTGCCCTAGGGAGGCCAGTCCTCCCTGGCCTGCACAGACAGAGTTGCTGGGGCGGGAAGGGCTGAGCCCTGCAGCGGATGGATCCCACCCTGCCCTGATGGGGGACATCCACTCCAGAAGGGGACAGCTGCTTTGGGCAGCCCCCGTGAGTTATCAGCAAGCAGAGAAGGATGTCGGTCCCTCACCAAGGAGCCCAGGGGTGAGTGGGCTACGTGCAGGCAGCAGCTGCTGCCCCAGACATCCCCCGCCTCCTTGGACACTCAAGGCTGTGCTGCTTCCAGTCAGAGGGCACCCTGCAACAGGACCCTTGCCTTGCTGGGACCAAAAATAGGGTTTGACTCTGAGCCATGCATAGATGCCAATGGGAAAGGGTATTTCCAGGCATGGGGGCCCCAAGGATCGGCAGTGGCCACATAGCCTCAGGTCTTAATCACCCAAAAGCCAGCAATGGGCCTGGACGGTGGGCAGTGCAGGCAACTGGGGCTGGGGTCTGTGTGTGTGGCCAGGTGGGCGCACACGCACAGCACTGCCCCCCGTCCCAGGTCAGCTCGCCCTCTTCCAGGGACAGTACAATACGAGAGCTCGGCCGTCAGCTGGGTAGAAGGTTCGGAGGCTGCAGGCACCTCAGTCCTCCCTAAAAAAAGGAGCAAGTAATGGACATGACACTGAGCAGTCTGGACAAGGGCAGCTGGTCCCTCCATGTCTCCATCTCCCAGTCCCCCCGTCCCCGTCAGGTCCGTACACGCCCTGTCCCTGGTGTTCCCATCCCCGCGTTCTCATTTCCTTACCATTGGGTCTGTCCACACCCCATCCCTGCATCCCCATCTTCTCCCCATCAGGGTCCATCCACACTCCGTCCCTGGGTTCCCATCCCCATGTCCCTGTCCCTGTGTCTCTGCATCCTCTCCATCAGGGACCCTCCATGTCCGCATCCCCACAACCCTGTCGTCATCTGCACACGCAGCCTTGGACTGCCTCTGTCCTGGCCCTATATGACACGGAGGCCCGGGTTTGGGCTCAGGAAGCCACACTCGTCTCTCACACTCTCTTCCTGGCCTCCAAGCTGGCCAGCAGCACGAGCACATGTGAGTGAGGCAGGAGCCACTTTGGCTCCAGCCGCATCTGTGGTATCTCTAACCAAAGAACTTATGCAAAGGCTTACTTTTCAGGCCCTGGGGCACAGGCCCTGGCTGCAGGGCAGCTCTATAATATGGGAGGACTCAGAGAGCCTTTGAGGGCCTGGGGGCAGCCCCGCCCTGGTTCTGGGCTCAGATAACTGGTCACTGTAACGGCTGAGGCCACGAAGTCGCACCCGGCGTATCACCACTGACACCCACATCTACCTCATTCCACTGTGTGAACCAACCTGTCAGCCTCTGGGGTACAGAAAACTCCCCACTGACTGCCATGAAGCTCAAGGTTCAGGGTGCAGGAGCCCCCACCATCCCTCACCTGAACCTGGAATGGACCTTTGTCGGGAGTTTGACTGTACCCAACCTCACAGCCCCGCAAAGGACTTGGCTCACCCTCAGGAGAAGCCCTGGCTTGCATGGCTCTGCCTTGGCCTCTAGCCAGTCTAAAGCCAGCCTTGCACCCAGATAGCAGATCCACCTGACCTAGAGCTAGGGTGTCCTGGGGAGCCCTCCAAGTTAGGAGGCGGGCAGCGAGGACCCCACAAGCGCCCCTGGGAACCACTAGCAGTCGCTCTCTGCTACCACCCACTCTCTGAAGCCCTGTTGTCCAAGCTGACATTCAATGCCGCATGGACCCAGGGAGAGAGTGCTGCTCAAGCAGGCAGCTCAGGAGAAGCAGAAGCACTCAAGACCCAGAGCAAGGGCACATGGGACAAACAACAGACACTCAGACAGAAACCAAGGGTCTGGCTCAGACTGGCCTGAGACCAGGCCAGGAGCAAGAACAGTGGCCCGCTCTCCCGCCCGGCCACAGGGAGGCCTCCCGAGAGCTGCCCATGAAGCGATGACTTGAGGGGCAAGCAGAGTTAGGAGTGGAGGGTGTTGGCGTGTAGTTATCATGAAGCCATGGGTGGAATATTGTAACAGAGCGACTCACGGTGAGTTTACGCTGGAGACGGATGAGCTGCGAGATACAGTACCTCGAGTTTGCTTTACAAAACTGCACATGCAAGAAACAGAACAAAACAAAAGTGAGAAACCAGAGAGAGCGCTGAGAGACACAAGAGGGCTGGCGCGGGCACAGCAGCATCCGTGTGCGTCCTGTTGGGCAGTGCGCCAGCCGTGTCCTCTAGGCAAGAGACATCGAGAGGAAAAAGCAAGTGCTTTTCTTCCTGCCTACACAGAACAGGAGACTGAGGTGAGCACAAGCGGATCCCGCAAGTGGCCAGAAAATGAGTGATTCCCTCAGAGGCCGTCTTCCTCCACACATGCCCACATCTCCTACAGTTCCAAATACAGGCACATGTGTGTGCCCAAATGCCGGGGTGTGCATGTATGCACTCACAGAGCTCCAGGCCTGCCTCCTGCCAGGCTGGGACCACTGACCCTGTGGCACCGAGGTGACCCCTCTCCTGGCCTTCACAGAAGTACAGAGGAGGCTAGCTCAGGAGCTAGGGTGTCCTTACCTGTAGCACTTCCCTGCCCTGCTGCGTGGCCCAGGGTTCCTTGTAGAGTACCAGACCCATTGTCCCAACCAGCACAACTCACCAGGAAGCCAGACAGATGCCAGGGCCCGAGTAGCTGCTGCCGGCCCTGGGAGTCTCATCCCAACACAGGCAACAGATTGCGGCATGAAAAGGGGCACTGCCCCACCCCACATGCCTGGGACACAGGCTTCACCCTGTGCCTTCACCTGTAGGGCTGATTCCCACGGTGTTGCCAGTCAAATCAGACTGACTGCAACACTGGACTAAGGAGGAAGACTAAGGAGACCCCAGCCAGCCTAAAGGGAGAGCAGAACAGGAGCCCCAAGGGCCAATGCCAAGGTGCACCCAGGCTGCCCCAAGCTGGCTGCTCTGTCTCACGTGTGAGGTAGAAACGGGATGAGCTGGTGCCTCACCTGGAGCCCACTGAGGGGGGTACCTAGAGACCCCTGGGGAACCCCATTTCCAAAAGTAAGGAACTACCCTTTCCTGTGTAAGAACCAGTGTGGTGGTGAGGCCAGCAGTGGGCATCGAAGATACCTGTGCTGGCGGGGGGTAGGGGGTACACATTTACAGACTGGCCGTTGCAGCAGCAGGTCAGGACAGCCCAGGCCTCTCGAGGCCAAGAGGACAGGAGTAAAGGTGGACTCCTCAGGGCCCCTGCTCCTGAAAGACAGATGCTCCGAGCAAGGACAAGAAGCAAGTGGAGGAAGGGCTCAGGCTCCCTTCCAGTGAGATGGCTGCACCTGGCTCTTCCTCTCCTCTCAGGAGTCTCAGGCTAACGGAAGGAGCCTCCCTGGGCACACCCTGGGAATCGGGCAGCTCCAGCCTCCGAGAACATCAGAGAAGGCCAATGCCAAACAAACCCACAGCCCATGTGAGCCGGGAGCTGGGCAGATCAAACATCACCTGTTGTTCCTCAATGGCAGATCCCACCCAGCCCAAGAGCTCTCGTGACAGCGGCCTGAAGGTACATCTGCCAGTCACCACCAACCCGGGAACAGGTGGCCAAATTAAATCCACTAAATGACTAACCAACCAAATAAATGAATTGTCCAGACAACTGACCAACTAAACAATAAGCCTTGAACATGCCAGCAGCTGGCCAAGCAGCCACTGCTGAGTCCACGGCTTTCCCCAGGCCCTCCCAGCCTCACCACCCCAGGCCCTCCACTAGCTTCCTCTCCCTAGAGGCCAGCGCTTCCTGCCTGGCTTAGAGATAGGGCGAAAGCCCTCTGCAAACTCTTTCCTAGGAAACACGCCTCTCCCCAACAACCGCCAGGCAGGAAGAGGGTTGCTACACACACCCACACTTACACACGCACACATATTCACACACTCACACGCACATACGTGCACACACACACTCAAACTCACACTTACACTGACACAGCCTCACATTCACACACACTCACATCGTCCCACACATGCACACACTCACTCACACCCCCCACACATCCATACACATCGATGCACCAATGTACTCGTATCCATAACATGCACACTCACATGCTCACACATATTTACACAGTCTCTCACGTGCACATTCTCTCCCAACATGTGCAGTGGGCACATACAAAACACAAGTGCCTAGCAATTTATTTGTGTCAGCAGTGCACACATATGCACATGTGCTCCTGTCACAAACATCACCCACAGACGTGCTGATGGTTGTTGCTGGCACTGTGGCCACTGTGCTCACAGAAAGGGAGAGGCCTGCTGCAAAGCTGGGGGCATCAACCAGCACGGCAAAGGGCGGTGTGTGGGGCAGTGGGTATGGAGCCCACCATGCCCAGTGAACCTTGAAGACAGAGCCCACAGCTCTGGGGCTGGATTCAGCCTGGCCCAGAGCACAGACTCTAACAGGAGAAGGGTGTCTGTGTTCTTCCACAGTCCACCCTGAGGCCAGGCCTTGGGCCAGACTTTCATGCCTCCTCCATACCTCTCATTCCCCAGAAGACCTTTCCCCATCCCACTGTGGGCCTTAGCTCTGAACAGGGAGCCCCACATGGAAGCCCCAGACCCACCCTCATCTCTTCCCACTACAGAGCATCACCTTGGCCGTCCCTTTCCAGCCTGTCCCAATACCAAACCCTGGCAAGACATTTTTAAAGCTGCTTAAGTCCCTTGGGCCACTAAGGCACCACTGATAGTCCCTCAGCTCAAAAGATACACTCTAGAAGAGCCTTGTGTAACACACACTGTGACTGTCTTAGACTGCTACTCACCCCAAACCAACGTCAGGGTGAGGTGGGGGCCAGGGCTCACAAGGGGGGAAAGCCCAGTCCTGCTGGGCCCTTCCAGGTACCTGTCCATGGAACCGAATGTCCACAATGAGCCCAATGCCCACCTCGACATAAGCCTTGGCTTTGCGCCCCTGCCCCAGCACAGGCTGCCCTGGTGGGCCCTTTGTGCAGAGGCTCCTGTGGGCAAGGAGAGCTGGGATTCATTCACAGCTTCCAGGGAAGGGCTCCAGCCAAGGGGCCCTCTGAAGAAGCCTCCAGAAGAAGGACCCTGGGGACGCCTAGCCCCAGCCCCACCACATGCTCCCAAGAGCCTTACGCTGCAATGGAGATGTTTGCGGCAGACATGGGGCTGACTTCAGCCACTTCTTTGGCCTTTTGCAGAGCAAGCTTCTGATTGGCTGCTTCTTCCATCTCCTCTTCATCCTGTTGGATCACAGAAACCTCCAGTTACACCTCAGAGTCTGGTGTCTGCCCCACCAACCTCACCTCTTCTCCTGGACCTCTGTCCTTGTTGCCTCCTTACTGGTGTGGTAGCTCCTGCGGTCACAGGCTGCCCACAGCCATTCAAACAGCTCACAGAGCCCCAGCCCCACTGAGGCTCTCTGCAGCCTTGTGGCCTACATGCCTTTGCTGGTGCTCTGGGTGAAGTTCCAAGGCTCCTTCCTTAACACTATCTCCTTACCAGGTATATCTCCCAGGCCCCAGCTGATGTTCACAGCCCATGACCACAAACCTGTGCTTCTGCCCAACCTCCTTCCCCGGCTCTAGCCCCAGGTACCCAACTGCTTGACTATCCCACAGTGCCTCAGACTCTTCAGTCAAACCCCAAACTCATCACTCCTTTCCTTCCACCTGCTCCCTAAAAGCACCTGCTGATGCCTTCATCTACCAGGTAGCTGCAGCAAAGGGAGCAGAAGCAAAGGGAGGGCGCCCTGCAGAGACCACTAGGTGCAGGCTGGCCACAGGCACTCATATGGGCCATGCCTCTACGTGGAGTGCTGCCCCCCAGCAATGCTCTGCTGGGTTACGCCATACCTGCACCCACACCTGCATTGCTAGTTGCTGCAGATGGTCTGAACTGCCTTCCTAGGGATGGCTGAGTCCATCTCAGTCCCAGAACATGGAAGGGCTGAGAGCCTTGGACAGTGCTGGTGGGCAGATATGCACAGGTGGGGATGCCCACACATGCAGACACCTGCACAGCTGTGTGCAGGGCAGGAGCACACAGAGAGGTTACACACAGATGTGCCCAGGTAGACAGCACACAGGGGGATATTTGGGACGTGGGCAGCAACTTCCTTCAACACCCTGAGAGGGTCTAGCCTGGGCACATGAAACCAAGCTCAGAGCTACCCTCTCAGCTGGGCAGAGACCAACCCAGAGCCAACTGAGTCACTAGTTCTCGAATGAAACCTGAGAGCAGCCTAGCTGCACTGTGGTTAGGGCCACAGGGGTGCAGGTGACGAGGTGGCGGCAGCTGTGTCCTCTGCAGGGAAATCACAGAGCAGATTGTGTAACCACAGCCCCCCCGCCTCACTGCAGCTCAGGGATGAAAGACTAGTGGTGGCACCCACTGGGCAGTGTCAGGCGCCCACTGGGCAGTGTCAGGCAGAGGCTCTCCTGCTGAGCCTCTAGCAGAAGCACAAAGAGGTGGAGACAGCGGCAGCCAGGCTGCTCCTGAGGCCCCACTGGGTCACACTGGGGAGGCATAGCCCATGGACTGCTAGAGTCCAGCTGCCCAGGATGACCCACAGGTGTCCCCTCTCACCCAAGGATGTGCACAGATGTCCCCTCCCCACCTGGGGCAGCCCATGATGTCCCCTCCTGCCCAGCATGGCCCACAGGTGTCCCCTCCCACTCCAGGACTCACAGGGGTGTTGCTTCTCTGACGTTTACGGGCTGTACAGCTGGAAGTTTCCTAAAGCCCACCTGTCCATTCCTCTCATTTTTTTTGTGCGACACTCCCCCACATCACACCCACACCAACCAAAGCCTTTCATGCCTCCCACTCCCGCAACCAGATGGCCCCTGCTCTCACTTCTCCAGCTGCATCTCTTGCCAGCCCCTTTGGCTCCCCACACTCCATCTTGCCTATTTAGGTGACTCTTCCTAGGTAGTGACTTTTTGGGAGTCAGCCTGCCTGGCACAGAGTCTCTCCAAGCTTCCTATGATATATTCCTTGCACCCTTGAGTGGCATCTTAACCTTTGCCTGTCCAGGACCTCTGCCTGGACAGTGGTCATATAAGGCCTTCACCCAGGGCCTGGCTCTTCTCATAGTCCTGCAGCTTCACCCCTACCATGTGAACCTACCCCCACCCCCAACACCTGAAATCAGGTGGCTTCCTTATGGTGTGGACCTGACCCCATCCCCCCACACCCAGGGGCTGCAGGTGACTTTCCTACCTACATACCTTAGTTAGCTCCTGGGCGTTGGCGAGGTTGTCCACTGCAATAGCCAGGAAGACGTTGAGCAGAGTGTCTAGTTGGCTCCAGCTAAGGAAGGGAACTTCTGCCAGTGGTGTATCTAGGATATTGCACCAGCCCTGGGCTCATGGCACCACTGAACAGTTTTTATTAACCCAATAAGGCCCAATGTTCTTCTTCAAGCATGGTAAAGAGTTAATTACAAGATTAACAAGCTTGACTTGTATTTTTGGGCTGATATTATGGTAAAGTTATCTAAAAGAAGAGTGTCAGATGTTTGGACGGGTGCAATTTCAACATTTGCCACAAGTGCCATTTTCTGTAGATATACTGCTGGCCATACCAGGTTAATAGAAACTGCTCAGTGGCACCACACACCCAGGGTTGGCGTAATACCTGTCATTCCTGCCATAACTTGGTTACACTTCTGCTTGGGCAGACACCCTCCCACACAGCTAAGCCACTGCTTTCCCTGTGGAAAATGGGGTCTTCATTGCCCGATCCCCACTAAGCCAGGGGTCTCCAGGCTGTGGAAAATTCCACTGCCTCAAGCAGTTTGTTTGGCATGCCCGTAGCTCTACATTAGAACACTGATTCCTTTGCTTGGCACACCCTGTAGCTTTACATTAGAATCCTGGTTTCCCTCTCTTTAACTGCTGCCCCAAAACTAGAGGAAATTGGTTTAGGCACCATGTTGACATTCAGGATAACCTTTTAGTTTATTAAATTCCTCAGCCACTGTAACCTCCCCACCTCTGGGTGGAGTCTAACCGCCATTTTCAGAACATGCGATGCATGAAGTTACATATAAACCCCATTGCGCCTGCGTAGTATGATTGAGAATGTTGCTGATGTAACTCGTATGAACGTCCTACTTGTAAACTCCTTAAAAGTAACATTTCCCCTCGCCCCTGCTGAGCAGTCTTGGCAGTGGCAACCGTGACTGACTCCTTTTCTTGTGCAATGAAATAAAAGCGCCTTTCTACTCGCCCATCTTGGTCTCTCTTTTATTAGCTGAGACGAGTCATGCCAAGCAGAGCCTGGGGTTTGCACCCGGCAACATTTATGCAAAGCCGGCCAGGAGTCATCTGCTCAGTCCAGAGGTGGATCAGACAACAGACCAGCTCCCATATCTGGTACCACCAGGAGATTTCTCCTGGAGACCTTGGAGCAGCCCTGAAAGCTGATCCACCTTGGACCCAATGGTGACTCTGTGGGAGACATGAAATGTGCCTGGGTTATTTGGTAAGTACCTAGGTAAGGCCTTAGAAGAGTCCCAAGAAGCAGGAGGAATTGATTGAGGCTGTAAAAGGTTCTAGGTATCTGTTATTAGGTTGGTGCACTGAACTAGGTTGTGTGAGTGTGTAAGGCATATGTGTGTGCCCAGGGAACTGGGAATATTCAAGGGACCCCCAACTGCAGCCCCTTAGGATGCATCCTTATGAACTGGAAATATTTTGGACTAATCCTCATGAAAAAGACGAAAATTATTTTCCTTTGCAACACTGCCTGGCCATGGTATAAATCAGCACATGGAGGGGAATGGCTAGAAAATGGGTCTCTAAATTACAATACTATCCTCCAACTTGATCTTTTCTATACTCACAAGGGTAAATGGGATGAAAAACACTATGTGGAAGCCTTTATGATTCTATATTGGGACAAGGGATTGCAGAAGAAATCTAAAGTTCTAGTCCAGAAAGAGGCAGGAGGATCGCAACTACCAGTCCTCGCTCTGATGCTGAGGAAGAATCCTTGTTGCTGTTGCATGCTGGTATCACCGCCCCCTTATGCTTCCATTCCAGGAGAAGGAGCTGCACTGGCAACGATTCCTGTCACTAAACCCTCTCTGTCTCTATATCCACCCCTCCTAAACCCTTCCACTCTGGCATTGGGCTCACCACCAGAATGGTCTTTAGGTGCCCAAATTTGGTGACAAGGGAAAACAAAAGTAAAACAAGGGTGACCAATTCTTGGGATAGCCATAGCACAGCCAAGCCCAGGGGCATGTGCCCCCCTCCAACAAGTCCTGGCAGGAGATGCCGGCATGGTCTTTTTTAACAGGTGATCTTTATAACTGGAAAAACCATTGTCCCAGGTATTGGGAAGACCCTAAGAGAACAGAGGACCCTGCCTGGGATCAGAATACAGCTGAGGGATGGACCCGCCTTGCTTAGCATAGGGAGTGCCTTTTAGAAGGGTTGAAGAAGGGGGTAGCTAAACAAAAAACCTTGGCAAAATATATGGGATCAAATGAGAGCCAAATGAAAATCCCTCTAAGTTTCTGGAAAGAATTTATGAGACTTTTAGACAGTTCACAGACATGGACACTGAGAGTCCCAAAAACATTCACATGGTGAATACAATTTTTATAGGGCAGAGAGCCCCAGATATACAGAGAAAATGCCAAAAACTGTTGGAAGGTGTGGAGTTGGGGATCTCAAGACTTGTCAATCTTGCCTACCAGGTATATTCTAATTGGGACCAGGAACAGGAAAGGAGAAAGATCGCTGGTCAGAAGAGACAGATTGCATTCCTGGCCACTGCCTTGTGGGAAAATGATCCATATCCTGGTGGCCCAAGAAAAGGAGAGCCCATGAGGAGAGAAGGAGGTGAGAGGTCCAGAACCCCATTCAGCTGAGACCAGTGCACCTGGTGCAAAGAGAGAGGACACTGGAAGAAAGAATGTCCTAAACTCCTACCCAAAGGTAAGAAAGAGCCTGGGGCTGCCCAGTGCCCCAATGATGCCAATGAGGGAAGATTTGGATTGAGGAGGACCAGAGGCAAATCCCCTACCTGAGCCTCTGGTTATAATGAAGGTAGGGGAGGCGGGGGCAGGGGGAACCTGTACCATTTCTAGTGGATACTGGAGCAACCCACTCTGTCCTGACCCAGAAAAAAGCCCTGAGGAAACAAACTGCATTGGTCATAGGAGTCTCAGGTAAGAGGGAGAACCCTCCCTTCTTCCAGCCTCTAACCTGCTCCATACAAGTGAAATCATTAACACACTCTTTTCTCTACATGCCTGACTGTCCCATTCCCCTAGCACAAATTTCTTTTGATAAAGGGACCGTGCAAATAGAGGTATCACCAGAGAATGGATGGTAACTACAGATTGCCAGGTCACTCACCAACTATAGCACAGAAGGACACCACCAGGGATCGGTAGCACCAGACATTAAGGAAGCAGTGGTCCCACAGGTATGGGCCAACAAGGTGCCAGGATGTGCCAAAAACATTCCCCCAGTGGCAGTTGATCTCCTACCTGGCATAGCTTCCCCTTCCCCCAAATTCAGCAATACCCTATCTGGGCTGAGGCCGAACAGGCACCGGGAAAAATCATCACCAGTTGCCTGAAACATGGACTGTTCAGACCATGTCAGTCACAGTTCAACAACCCCATCCTCCTGGTGAAGAAGAAAAACGGAGAATGCCAGTTTGTTCAGGATCTGTGAGCCATCAACCAGGTAACAGCCACGTTTTACCCTGTAGTTCCCAACCCGTATACCCTGCTATCAGCCTTGTTGCCCATCTTTTCCAGGCTCACTGTGCTAGACCTGGAGGATACTTTCTTTTGCATCCAAGTGGAGGACAAAAGTCAGGAAATCTTGCCTTCAAGTGCGAGGACCCAGGAACAGGACATAAACAGCAGCTGTGCTGGCAAGTCCTCCCACAGGGCTTTAAAAACAGTCCCTACTCTTTTTGGGTCAGCTTTGGCCCCAAAACTGAGACAACTGACCCTGACGAATGGTGTCCTCCTTCAATACGTAGATGACCTACTCATGGCCAGTTGCATTGAGTACAACTCAGTCCAGAACACCACAGAAGTTTTGAACTTCCTGGGAAATGCAGGGTATTGGGTCTTGGAAGAAAAAGCTCAGGTCAACCAAAAGGAGGTGAATTATCTGGGTTTTAAAATCAGACAGGGACGGCGAGAACTCCTCCCTGCCCCAAAAGATGCTATCTGTAGATTGGCAGCCCCTACCAATTGGAGACAGCTCCAAGGCTTTTTGGGAATGGCTGGTTTTTGCTGTATCTCAATCCTAAATTTCAGACTTATTGCCAAGCTTTTATACCAAGCCTTGGAGGGAAAAGACACAGATGACTTAGAATGGACTGGGATAGAACAACAGGCTTTTGATACCTTTAAAACAAAGTCAATAGAGGCCCTGGCCTTAGGGCTCCCTGATGTGAATAAACCTTTTGACCTGTTTGTACATGAGTCTGCCAGAGTGGTGGCCAGGGTACTTACCCAGACTCTCGGGACTTGGAAGCAGCTGGTGGCATGCTTCTCAAAGCAGTTAGGCCCAGGCACCAGAGGATGGCCGGCGTGCCTTCAGGCAGTAGTGGCAGCAATATTAATCATCAAGGAAGCTGAAAAACTCATCCTTGGCCAACCTTTTGGGCTGAGCCGTGCCTCACTCAGTTCTGACCATCTTAGAGCAGAGAGGGTCACATTGGATCTACCCAGGGCAAATGGCCCAGTACCAAGGGGCACTGTTAGATGACCCAGCCATTACCCTACGAGAAGCTACCAGTCTAAATTCAGCCACCCTACTGCCCACCTTGCCAAAGCAAGACAAGGAACATGATTTCCTAAAGACTTTTGACCTGGTATATGCCAGTCAACCTAACCTCGCTGTCCAGCCACTCCAAAACCCAGACCTTGAACTGTTCACCAACGAAAGCAGTTACATGGAACAAGAAGAAAGAAAAGCTGGATATGAGGTACTTACTTTGGAAGAGAGTCTAGAGGCTAATGAGCTTCCCCTCTTACCTCTGCCCAGAAGGCTGAGCTCACTGACATGCTGCAGGCCCTTAGAATTGCCAAAAGTAAACAAAAAACTATTTATACTGATTCCACGTACATATTTGGGGTATTGCATGCACACAGGGCAATGTGGAAGGAAAGAGGGCTCCTAACAGCAGGAGGTAAGGACATTAAATATTCTCAAGAGATCTTACAACTTTTACAAGCCATTCTCCTAACTCCCAAGTAATGGTATTACAGTGCAGAGGGCATCAGAAAGAAGACACCACAGTGGCCAAGGGCAATTACAGAGCAGATGAAGCAGCAAAGAAAGCTGCAATTCAACAGAAACTATTGTAGTAGCCCTGCTAATTCCCCATTTGGAATTAACACCACCTGACCTCCACCTAGACTATTCCCAACAAGATAAAGATATTGCCAAAACCTGGGGCGGGGGCGGGGGGGGTCACTCTAATCAAGGATGGATGGCTGTACATCCCCCATGGAAAGATTTTCATTCCACCAAAACTCATGCACCCTGTCCTACAGAGAACCCACCAGTCCACCCATTATGGACGCAATGGACTACATGATTGCGTTAAGAGACATCTAATTGGACCAAAGGTCCACACCCCTATTTCGGCAGTGGTAAAGAGCTGCCCCACCTGCACAAAAAAATAGCCCCAAGAACGCTTCTGAAGCCCCCCAGAGGTCCAGCGAACTAGGGAAATGCCTGGAGATGACTGGCAGGTGGATTTCACTGAGATACCTCGAGCTCCTGGGAATTACAAATATCTGCCAGTCTTTATCAACACCTTCACTAATTGGGTTGAAGATTTTCCTTGCAAGACTGAAAAGGCCATCAAGGTTGTGAAGCACCTCTTGAATGAAATCATCCCTTGATTCAGGCTTCCTGTCTCCACTGGCAGTGACAACAGGCCCCATTTTATGGCCTTGGCGGTGCAATCAGTGGCAACCGCCCTGGGCATTAATTAGAACTTACACACAACCTGGAAACCCTAGTCTAGTGGTAAAGTAGAGCGGGCAAACCATACTCTGAACAGACACGTAGCAAAGCTGTGCCAAGAGACCAACTGGTATGGACAAAGGCACTGCCTATGGCCCTCCTGAAAGTTCAGTCTGCCCCTACAGGCAAACTAAAACTTAGTCAATTTGAACTACTATAAACGGGCACCCTTTATTAGAGAACCCCAGTATGACCAATGTAGCTTGCCTTAATAATGACCAACCTCCCTCCCTCCATGAGATTGGAAATGTTCAAGTTACCAAATACTTGCAGTCTCTTTGGATGGCTCTGTCTTCTCTCAACAGATATGCTCACCTGAGAAGCCTGCCTAAGCCAGAGGTGCCCCTTCATCCATTCCAGCCTGGTGACTGGGTCCTTCTCAAGGCATGGAAAGCCAACCCCCTTTACCAGAAGTGGACTGGCCCCTTTGAAGTTCTCTTGGCTACCCCAACAGCTGTCAAACTCAACAGGCTTAAAGCTTGGATCCACCATATTCAAGTAAAGAAAACCGCCACAGGGATGAATTTGTCAGAGCTGTGAGAACTGGACTTGTGAGCCAGTCGAGGACCTTAAGCACTCGTTTTCTCGACACTCTCTTGCATAGGTGGGATCCCCCAAAGACTCTTAACACTCCCAATAACCTTGGTGTTAGTATTCTGTCTCCTACACCTGTATACTTTACTTGAACAGGTCAGATTGCTGTAGGCCTTTCAGTGAGCAGACTCAACCACGAACAGGGTAGTGTGGTTATTCCTAGGAGCCGCCCTCTGTGTAAACGCTGGACGGGATTTCCATGTTCTTCGTAGGTTGTACCAGGCAGTTGTAAACCATACTGCACGGGGTAACGATTGCTGGATTTGTTCATACTCCCCTTCGCATGTAGGGCAAGGGTTACCGATAATCCCTGTGCCTCTCCATCCAATTTACTGGCTTAAAGAAGAGAGGAGGTACAATTAATAAATAAAAATAAAACCCTAGGCAGAGTTCAATACACCACTGTGAGGTCTGACTCTCCAGCAGCTTGATGCATACAGTGACATTCTACCCATAATGCCTCAACAGTGGACACAATGCAACGCTATCTGGATCTATGCTAACCAAACATGGACTAAATTCAAGATCAACATCTTTTTTAAATGGGACAGTTATGTTAGAAAAACTAGGGCACAATGTAACTGATCAAAGCATTGTAAAAGCAGTCTTCCAATTTCCCCCTAAAGCCTACTCATTAAGACACCAAAGATTTTAATGGCTGGATGGGCATTTAACCTATAAAACACGGCCAGCTAGTCATACTGGCAAATATACACCAGGCTGAACATGGGCAGGAGGCATACATTTATTCCCCCTAGAAGAGGTTCTCTATTCCACCAGAAGCACCCGTAGGTTTAAAAGAGAAACAATAGATATTACTAAGAATGCTTGGCAAAAGGCACAGAGGGTGCTACTCCCAATGCTCGGGGTTGGGAAAAATTATGATGACATTCATATCCTGTACCAGTTCATTAAGAATGTATCTCTGTCACTTGAGACAGTAGCCAATACCACCAAAAGCTTGACCCAGACTTTGCAGTCTGAAGTTGACTCCTTTGAAACCATAGTTCTACAAAACCGGGTTGCCTTAGATCTAATGATAGCTTCTGACAGAGGAGTTTGTATACACATCTACGCTAGCTGTTGTTCTTTAGTCAATCCCTCTAGACAGATTGAAAATGACCAAGAAAAGGTGAACTCAGTAGTTAGACAACTACAACAAGATCATGAGACGGCCAAACAATTAATGATGCCTTCGGGTCCTGATTTTAGCTGGCTGACATCATGGTTACTCAATTTAGGATGGTTAAAATCACCGGTTGCTTTTATAGTGTTAATAATGATCATAGGTATATGCTCCTGCTGTTGTGTACAATGCATCCCTACCTGCACGTTCTGGTTAAAAAGGCCAACTGTTCAAGCCTGTATCCTATATTTGCCCCCTCCCTGAGAACATGCCAAACAATTCCAAGCCAGACTTGGTTCAGAATAGACACTGGTCCTCAATGACCAATGTCCAAAAAAGAAAAGGAAGGAATAGGACAGAGGTCCCTAGGCTATGGAAAATTCCACTGCCTCAAGCAGCTTGCTTGGCACACCCCATACTTTGCTTTAGAATCCTGGTTCCTTTGCTTGGCATGCCCTGTAAACTTTACATTAGAACCCTGGTTCTCCTCTTCTAAACTGCTGCCCCCAAACTAGAGGAAATTGGCGAAAACCAGTTTGGGCACCATGTTGACACTCAGGATAACCTTTCAGCTCATTAAATGCCTCATGCATCATAACCTCCCCACCTCTGGGTGGAGTCTAACCGCCATTTTCTGAACATACAATGCATGAAGTTATATGTAAACCCCATTGCGCCTGCATAGTGATTAAGAATGTTGCTGATGTAACTTGTATGAGCTTCCCACTTGTAAAACCCTTAAAAATAACCTTTCCCCTTGCCCTTGCTGAGCAGTCTTGGCAGCAGCAGCCATGACTGTCTACTTGCCTTGTGCAATGAAATAAAGGTGCCTTTCTGCTCTCCCAGCTCAGTCTCTTATTTATTGGCTGAGACGGGTCACACTGAGCAGAACCTGGGGTTTCCACCAGCAACACCACAAGCCTCCAGCCTCTAATCTGGGCATCCCCCAGATGCTCTGTCCACATCCAGACCTCTGGTCACCCATCTTCCCAGTCCCTCCTTCACTCTGCCTCACACTGCCCACCCTCACCCACTGACCACAGGAGCCCTTCCAGGCATGCGGTGGCTATGCGCAGCACCCTGCCATAGCTTCTCCAGTGGCATTCTGGCCACCTCTCTCCATTCTGGCCACTGTAGAAAGCTTTCTGCAGCCCCTGCTTCATCAGCTCCAGGTGGGGCCATATCACCTCCTGGTCCTGTGGGCAAAAGCACCCCAGGTCTGAGGCTGCAGACCCCAGTAGCAGAAGACTTTTCTCCCTTCCTTCTCCAGGGTGAAGTCTTGGCACCGTCTCCCCGAGAGGCTCTCTTTCTGGGGTGAGCACAAGAGGTAGGTTCTCACAATGTGTAAGACATGGAAACTGCTCACCACTACTGAGAGCCTACAATGGACCAGCACCAGTCCCACTGGCCCCTCCTGGGAGTCTCATGAGAAACCCAGGTTCAAGAAATGTCCCAAGTCAAGGGTTCCCTTGGTGCTGTCTCCCACGCCCTTCCTGCCAGACCACACTCCCCAACCACCTCCACTGACATTGCCCGTGCCTGTGTCAGTGTCCTCATTCTGTGGGCGTCCCCATCGCAGCCCTGAGACCCTGGGCCAGATCCCTCTCTGCTGTGGAGGCCATCTCGTACATTGCAGGGTGCTGAGCAGCGTCCCTGGCCTCCATCCACGAGATTCCAGTAGCACCCCCACCCCAGGTTGTAACAACCAAAAGTATCTCCAGATATTGCCACGTGTTCCACAGAATTATTGCCTGTAACCACAGCCCCAGAGACTTGGCCTTTGCCAGCTGAAGCTGTTCTCTGGCTCTGGGCCAGAAGGAAATGCAAGCACAGTCCCTGTGATGACAACAGTGATGATCTGCTGACCCATCTCTGCCTGGGTCCCGGGTGAGCTCCCACCCAAGGACTTACAGGCAAGTCTGCTTAGGCCCAGCACTGTCCACACCCATGGACGCCAACCCCCAGGGGCCTGAGGACAAGGTCTTTGGAACTGAGCAGGAGGGTGCACATACAGAGCACGTGAAGGCCGCTTTCCTGGCCGGAACGAGCAGGCCAAAGTTCAGCTGTAGCAAGGTGGGTACCAATCCCTGGTCCCTGTCCGAGGAACCCTGCAGCCTCCTTCCATCTGACAGCCCCACTCACACCTGTTTCCTCCTGCACCAGCCCCAGCCCAGCCCCCTTCTCCAAAGCAAGTTGGCCCCCTCAGGCCCCTGGGTCTCCCCTCCTGGGACTCACACTCAGCTTCCTGGAAAGGATGCAATCCCCCAAGGGTCCCAGAACCTATGGCTGCTCAGCAGGGGGCATGCCATAGTTATGACATGGGGTGGCACAGGAGGATAATTAATAGGGGGGACCCCACCTAGGCCAGCCTAGAAGAGATTCCTACATGGAGACAGAAGCTGAGAGAAATAGTCCCAAGTGCTGGGGCAGCAGAGACAGGATGGACAGACGGGGAGTGCCCAAGAGGCGACAGCAGAGTGGTGTTGGTCAGGAAGACATAAACTGATCTCTCTTCTGCCACAGGATCCTCTGCCATGTGGTTCTCAAGGTAGGTCCCAGGCCTCAGTGTCCCCGGGTGCTTGTTAATGCTCCTTTTTGGGTCCAGACCGGGGAGTCAGACCTAGGGTGGCCCTAGTCTGTGCTTTAACTGCCCCCAGAGGGCTCCCATGCTTATCTGAGCCCCTGGGACCCTCCAGCCTGGACAGCCCCTTGGCCCAGGACCTTCCTAGCCCTCCTTCCACCTTGCAAAGGCATTAGCCCCACCGTCTCTTCCTTCTTGACTCCCCTGGATCTGGCTCTTCTCACCATGGCTTACCGACTTCCTCAGAAGCCCCACACAGCCGCATTGGTCTCCCTCCTACAGAAAACCTTTCTATTTCCCTGCAGGTGCTACAGTATCAGCAGGGATGGTTTTAAAAGCCCAGGGCTAAAAAGTAATTAATTACTCAATTAAGTTAAGAATAGCCTCACTGCCCCTGCATGTTCCCAGGGCTGTGGCCCACAGCGCCTGACCCAAGCTTCCTGTGGCCTCCATCTGCCCTGAGACTACATTCACCACTCGGAGTAATTGCGCAGCTTCCACGACTTGCACTGTGTAAGAACCTGAATCTCGTGCCTAGCACCCACTATCCTAAAGTGCTCTTCACACCCAGCACTGTGTGCTTCATCCTGGAGGGGCCAAGGGCAGCCACAGGGAAGATGAGGGAGGCCATCCAGGCTGAGCACCCGCTACCCCAACCCCAGCCCACGGAAGGATACAATTTCCAAACAACGTCAGGACAATGAAGTAAAAAGATGAGAACATGCCTTTGCTGACTCCACCTTGTGATTCGATGCCGTGATACATCACTGCATTCCAGTCCTCTCCGGTCAGGATCTGTGGAGATAACACCACAGCGTATGCCTGTCTCACCGTATCCACCCACGCACAAGCACACAGACACGTGCACATACACATACATGAAACATGACACATATATGTGCGTGCATGGGTGCACACATGTGGATACATGTGCACACATACACAGTTTTCAGAGGATGGTGCTTCTGGAGCTTAAGGTAGCCCAGGGTCCTCCAGAAAGACCTCCAGGAGACAGCTGCTGAGCTGGGTCAGGCCTGAAAAGATGAAGAAGTGCTAGATTCTCAGCCAGGATTGGAAACGGCACTCCAAGCAGGGAGAGGAGGTGGGAAAAGACAAGGAGGAAAAACACAGCAGTGAGGTCAGGCACCAAGAAGCTAAAGCAGGCTGGAGAGACAGAAGCTCATGGACCTCCAGAGCCGCCTAACATCTGCTTACAGCTGGGGCCCAGAGAGGGGCCTGGGCTGCTGAGGCCACATTCCATAAGCAGGGCCTTTGACTTCTGGTAAGCCCTGGCTGTGAGGGCAGCAAAACGCTGCTTTTATGTCTTTATTTTTGAAAAAGTACAAAAGGATAAAATAACAAAACACTCATGTGTGCACCACACATAATGGAAACTATTACCATTTTGTCATGTTTTTTAAGAAATGAAATGCTGAGGATAAAGCTGGAGTCCTCTGTGCTGGAGTTCCTGGTCCCACCACCCACGATTTCTCCCTGCAGGCACCCTCCACCCTGGAGCTGGTGAGGATCCGGGTCTTACAGGTCTATACCACACCACACACATATACACCTACAAACAAAACAAAAACCCACTGCCGTCGAGTAGATTCTGACTCATAGCAACCCTATAGTCCAGAATAGAAATATCTTCTAGTCCATGATGAAGAAGCCCTGATGGTGCAGCGGATAAGTGCTAAGCTGCTAACTGAAATGTCGGTGGTTGGAAGCCATCAGCTGTTCCTCAGGAGAAAGATGTGGCAGTCTGCTTCTGTAAAAGATTGTTGTTGTTGTTGTTGTCATTAGGTGCTGTCGAGTCGATTCTGACTCATAGCGACCCTATGTACCACAGAACAAAACACTGCTTGGTCCCACACCATCCCCAGAGCCCCGCTATGCCTGAGCCCATTGTTGCAGCCACTGTGTCAGCCCCTCTCATTGAGGGTCTTCCTCTTTGTCACTGACCCTCCTCCCTACCAAGCACAATGTCTTTCTCCAGGGACTGATCCCTCCTGACAACATGTCGTAAGTATGTGAGACACAGGCTCGAGTTTCTGGAAGTTCTCTGTTGATGCTGCAGGTACTTTTGAATGATCTTCAGCAAAATCTTACTTGTGTGTGATATTAATGTTATTGCTTGATAATTTCTGCATTCAGTTGGATCATTTCTCCTGCTGTTTAGCTATTTGTTTTCTGTACGTCTTACACGCTTTTGGTTCCTCAATTCCACTATCACTATCTTTCAGTGTGTGCATTTAGTTGATTTTTTGAAGTGTACCATTTTTATTCTCTTCTTTCCTTTTCTGTATATTTTTAAAGTTTTTTTCCTAGTGGTTACTTGTGAATTAAGATTAGCATTTTAAACGAATGTTAACATCTAGTTGAATAGCTGTACTTCAGTTTGAACAGTATACAAACACTCCTACAAATCCCCATCCCTTTATGTTGCTGTTATAGATGACCTCTCTAGACACTGTACACCCATTAACATGCATTTATAATTATTGTTTTCTGTATTTGTCCTTTAAATCGTTCAGGAAAAAATGAAATTACAGACCCAAACTGTCCTTTATATTTACCTATGTAGTTAACTTTACCAGTGTTCTTTATATCTTCATATAGCTTCAAGTTACTTTGTAGTATCCTTTCTTTTCAGCCTGAAAGACTCCTCTTACCATGATTTGTAGGGAAAATCTAGTAGTAACAAACTCAGATTTTGATTATTTGGGAATGTCTTGATTGCTTCTTCATTCTTGAAGGATTAAAAAAAAAAAATCCCATTGCTATCAAGTCAATTCCGACTCATAGCGACCCTATAGGACAGAGTAGAACTGGCCCATAAGGTTTCCAAGGAGCAGCTGGTGGATTCAAACAGCCGACCTTTTGGTTAGCTGCCTCGCTCTTAACCACTGAGTAAAGAGTTCTTGCTTAACAGTTTTCTCAGCACTGTTTGTTGAAAAGACTGTCCTTTCCCCACTAAATACTCTTGGCAGCCCTGCTGAATATCAATTGACCATATATGTGAAGGTTTATTTCTGAACTTTCTGTTTTATTTCGTTGTACTCTATGTCTATCCTTATGTCAGTACCACACAATGTTTATTACTGCAGCTTTGTACTAAGTTTTGCGATCAGAAGTGTGAATCCTCCAAGTTTGTTCCTCTTTTTCAAGACTGCTTTGGCTTTTCTGGATCCATTGAAATTCTTTATGAATTGTATGATGAGTTTTTCTATTTCTGTGAAAAGCACCATTGGAATTTTGGTAGGCATTGCTTCAAATCTGTTTATCACTTTGAGTAATATTGTCATCTTAACAATATTAAGTCTTCCGATCCAAGAACACGGGATGTCTTTCCATTTGTTTATATCTTCTTTAATTTCTTTCAGCAATGTTTTGTCATTTTCAGTGTACAAGTCTTTCACCTCTTTGGTTAAATTTATTCCTAAGTATTTTATTCTTTTTGATGCTACTGTAAATGGAATCATTTTTGTAATTTCCTTTTCGGCTTGATATTACTAGTGTACAGAAATACAACTGATTTTTGTGTGTTGACTTTGTATCCTGCAACTTTGCTAAATTCATTTATTAGCTTTAATAGTTTTTTGTTTGTTTGTTTTGGGATCTCCTCTATATAAGACCATCATATATATTTATTTTTAAGTCTTTTGCATTTGTTCCACTATTTCTTTTTCTTTAGGAGTACTTTCACTTTCCAACTGTAGATTCTGTTGGCCATCTTCTGTGATGTCAGTTATTTTCATGTTTTAGTTTGCAGTTGTTTTTTCCCCATCACACACCCCCCAGGCCCCTACCCCATTCAAAAGCAGGGAGCTCCCATCCTGGGGTCTCACAGTTCTGTTCCTGAGCTGTCTTGTGGGACTCATAGGCCTAGCCCTGAGCCAGCTGTTGGCCCTGGTCCTACCCTTGCACCCTTCTAGGCCTCCTCCAGCCATAATCAGTCCTCAACTTTCCTCAGCCTCGTTAGAAGGACCAAGGCCCCTTTCTCAGTCCTCAGAGCCAGCCAAGCCACACATCCAGGCCCTGCCTCTTCCCAGATCTACATCCTGGAAGGCAAGGTCTCTGTTATCTCTTGCCACTGTATGTTTCTGTTCCATTTCCAGTCCATAAAATTGTCTCAGATTGGCTAGGTCCATTCGATTTTTAAATATATTTATTACCTTACTGCTGTGTTTATAGCAGAGTGGATTTAAATTTGGAGGAACACCTTGTTTAGAAAAGCCCATCTTTTTCTTATATCTTAAACTACTTCTTCCTCATTCGTTCCCACACCACTCCCTACAGACATGCTCAACACAACAAAGCAGAGCTCTGATCATGACTCATGTCCCTTCCCTGCTTTTGAAGCCCCTCTGGCAGCTCCTCATTCCCCCTTGAAAGAGAGCCTCAGCCTTGCCCCTGCCAGCTCTCTAGCACCTTCTATCCCACACCCTACATTCTTACCACCCCAGACTTCATCCAACATTCTCACTGCTTCACCTAGAACACTCTGCCCTAAGTTTTCTTCCCTGACCTTCCAGATTCTGCTGGATAATCCTGGTCCCATGATCCCATAGGAAGAAGTAATTTCCTCGCATCAGCTCCTGCCCCTTCACCACCAACCTGGTGACACTCTCAGGAGAGATTATGTGGCCACCTTCTGCCAGAGGTCCCAGCTTGGAGACCATTCTTCTCCTTGTCCCCAGAGATGACATAGATCCTGTCACCCACTAAGTGCTCAAATGTTTGGGAGGCCAAATTTTGGAAGTCACTGGCCTGTAAGTGAGCCAAAACTTTAGGAGTATCAATCAGAGAAGTGAGAACAGCACTGAGTTGACAAGCATCTCTGCATTTAGGGAATCAGAGGAGGGGAGAAACCACAGAGCAACTCAAAGGAGAGATGAGGGGTGGAGGGCAATGAGGGCAGTACAGGCCTTGGCAGGTGAGGAAAGAAACACCTTTGGGAGAAGGGCTTACCCTGTGGGATTGTCACTGATGGTGACAAGCTGCTGGGCTCCATCCAGAGATAGGGAGTGAGAGGGAGTGAAGGCATTGCTGTGAGTACCCCAGTCAAGGAACCCAGAGGAAGAAAAGAGGGAGAGGGGTAGTAGTCTGAGTGGGTCTTTGGGTGAAAATCATTAGGACTGACTGCTCCTTTAGCCAATCTGGTTTTGCAGTACAGTGAATTGCTTTAATATGGCCTTTCTAGCTATGGCCTTGTGAATCCCACAAAATGATTGAGTGAAACTGCAAATAAGGTGCTTGTGGTCCACCAAGGGGATTGGACATCCTGCTAATAATGCAAGTAAGATACACAGAACCCTTGGGGTGGGACTATTTAAATCAGGTGCATGGAACCCTTGGAGGGGATTAGTCAGTTTTGCCATCCTGCTAGGCTTAAAGAGAGCCAATCCTTAGAGGCTGAGGGGGACTTCACTACCATCAAGAAGAAGGGCCAGGAGTGGAGCACATCCTTCGGACTCGGGGTCCCTGTACTGAGAACCTCCTAGACCCAGGAGACAGAGAGAGCTGTAACACTGAAGACAGCACAAGATGGCAGAGACACAGGATTGGCAGATGGATGCAGTGGGCTTGCCAACCCACAGAGCAAGAGAGTTAAGCATCTTCAGGCAGGAGGCTTCCTGGCAGAGTGGGGTGCCTCCAGGCACTTATTGGTGGAGCCAATAAGCTTTCTAATACTTGCACAAGCAGGGCAGATGCCAGGGCCAAGAGAAGACTGTCCTGAAGGGGCCAAGAGGAGTCTGTTCTCAGGGAGCCTAGAGGAGCCTGTCCTCAGGGGGCCAAGAGAGATGCATGCCTGCAGGCACGGCCAGGAAGAAGCTGTCCTGATTGAAGAACTGTATCCTAAGCTATTTCTGTTACTTACAAGTTGATCCTGAATCATAACCTGCTACTTCTTTAATAAACTCCATGTCATGGATTGAATTATGTGTGTATCAATTTGGCCAGGCCATGATTCCCAGTGTTGTGTGATTTTCCTTTATGTTGTAAATCCTGGCTCTATGATGTTAATGAGTGAGGACGGGCAGCAGTTGTGTTAGTGAGTCAGGACTCAGTCTGCAAGATTGGATTGTGTCTTGAGGCAATCTCTTGAGATATAAAAGAAAGAAGTGAGCAGAGAGACATGGGGGACCTCATATCACCAAGAAAGCAGTGTTGGGAGCAGAGCATGTCCTTTGGACCCAGGGTTCCTGCACAGAGAGGCTCCTAGACCAAGGGAAGATCGATGGCACGGACCTTCCTCTAGACTCAACAGAGAGAGGAAGACTTCCCCTGAAACTGACACCCTGAATTTGGACTTTCAGCCTACCTTAACTGTGAGAAAATAAACTTCTCTTAAAAGCCATCCACTTGTGATATTTCTGTTTTAGCAACACCAGATGACTAAGACACCCAATAACTGTGAGTATGGTCTTGAGTTCTGTGTGGCCATTGCCACAAATTATCAAACCCGCCAAAGAAGTAGGGGGTGCTTTGGGAGGGATGCTGGTGTCACAATTGGTAGAAACATTGGAGAGAGGAGGTACATCTGACCTCCACCTCACAGGAATCAGCTTTGGGCTGATGTTGATCTTGATTCTTCTTCTTCTCCCTCTTGAAGTTAGAAGAGGAGGTCTGCCATATCGTTTTTACAGGTTTGAACTGTCTGCTGGAAGGGCCCCTCCCTTTGAGAGAGTGGGCACCAAAGGATCACTTGCCTCATACACAGGGATAGCCCCTACTTGGGCCAGGAGTCAGGTCAGCAGGCTCAGGGGCAGGGGTCAAGCCGAGCCAGCGTCTACAGCACATGCAGCCCAGAGGCCTCCCTAAGAGTCACAGAGGGCAAGACAGGGCCTGCCCCACCCATAGGGTCTCAGACACAGCACCCACACAGGTTTTGTGGGGTGAGAATGCATGCAGAGTGAGGTTATCACATTGGGTGGGCTGGTCCTGGGCAGCACTGGTAGGGCAATAACCCCATGAGGGGAAAGCTCCCACGAAGAGATCCCTCAAAAGGGAATCCTCTAAGAGGTCAGGGACCGCCTGAGCCAACAACGTCCTTCCCACAGCTTTGGCTTTCCCAGGAGCAGTGGCTGGTCATGTTCCCTGGTACAGAAGAGAGCTCAGAGTGCCAGATGTGCTGAAAGGAGAAGTTTACGGAGTGCTGGGTTTTGGTTCTTAGAGAGAAAACAAGACAGACATGACTCCAGGTCAAGGGCCAAGAAGGTAAGTGAGTGGCTTGGAGCCCAGTGGCTGCCGGGCAGTGCCCTAGAAGCTAAATACACCCCTTAGGCCAGCACTACAGATGTGTGTTTCCCTCTCAACCCTGGCTGGGGCCCATAATGGTAGCCCACGCCCTGTAGACCTGCCTGTCTGACTCCCCGCTTGTTCTGTTTTGTGGAGAGCTCTGTCTGTAATGCCGGCTGTCAGGACTGTGCAAGGAGCCAAGGAGGGGGCTACAGGGAAGACTGCTTTCCCAGGCCTGATGGAGACTAGCTCTAAGCAAGCTTGGAGGGTGTGGCAGCAAGGCAGCACCCTACCTGGAAGACGGTGAGGATGGCGGCAGGGAAGGTGTCAAAGTTGGTCGTGGGAGTCTCATCCTGGAAGTTGAACCTAAGGAAACAGGGGGTATCAGGAAGAATCAGCACCACAGGAGCAAGGAGGTACAGCCCCTCGGCACCCACAGTCACAAGCTGTGAAGGGACTTCTTAATCAGTGTCACCAGACTGGGGAGGAGAGCACTCCTCAGAGCTCCTCCCAGCCTCTTCAGGGAGGAAGGGAGCAGAGGAGGCCTGAGCAGCACAGTTGACTCTGTGCTCTGCCTCCCCATGGGGCCCAGCATCGCACCCTCCCATCTGGGCTTCACTTACTGTCCCCCAAACAGTTGCATCCCAAGCAGAGCAAAGACCACGATGAACAGGAAGAGCAGGAAGAGAAGGCTGATGATGGACTTCATGGAGTTGAGCAGAGACACCACCAGGTTCCGTAAGGAGTTCCAGTACCTGTAGGGCGGCAGGGTCTGGTCCCAGCCCTGGGCTGCACCCAGCCCCTGGCACACATGTCTGCGGGCCTGAGCCTCTCTCTGTGACTGGAGCTCTTCCCCAGAATCTGACCCACAGTCTGGAAGTAGTTCCCTGGGGCCCATCAAGAGGGCAGGCTCTGGGCAGTGTGAACTCCTTGTCTTCCTCTAAACCTGTCTTCCTCCTCCTCATCACCCTCCTCAGCAGAATGACACCCCATCCATCAGGTGCCACACCCAAACCTTGATTTCCCTCACCCGCCTCAATACCCAATGGCCACCAAGTCCTGCAGGTCAGAGCTTGCAGAGCAGGACTGTTTGCTATCAGCCCACACCAGAACAAGAAGCAGCAGCCACTTCCTTAGTGAGGAGTCCCACCAAGGGGTCCCACCGTGAAAATCATCAGCTGCGTCAGGCCAGTGTGAAGAGTGAGCCCATTTCCCCAAGGCCTGAGCCATACTTGTGGGAGTCCCTGGCCCCTTTCCCTCTCTGCCTCTCTCTACAATGCTTCTGTAGGGAATACTTGCATCCATCTCCCACCTCCAGCAGAGCCTGGCATGAGGTGCTTGTCAGAATTGACCAGCGGTGGCTGGCAACTAGCCTCACCCAACTGTGATCTCGTCCCTGGAAGGGCTTCAGGAGTCCCAGATACATGCTCCCCTGGGGGGACGCAGAATCCTGTCCCCAGCCCCAGCCATCCTCTATCTCCACACACCCCAGCATCTTCCACTCCCCCATGCCCCAGCTATCCTTTGCCTCTCACCCCTGGTCATCCACCCCCTCTAGCCATCTGCCCCTCCAAGCCCCAGCATCTTCTGCCCCTCCATATCTCAGCTATCCACCACCCCCAGCCATCCTCTGCCCCATCACACCCCTGAATCTTCCACTGGCCAACCATACACCCATAACTCTGGTTTCTTCTCTTCTAACTGGTCCCCTCACAAACTTCAAGCCCCACATGCAGTTGACCAATGAGGACTGTGATAACCCTCCTCAGAGGTCAGAGGACAGGAGGGCCCACAGAACTCCTAGAGCCCTGCAGGCCTCTCCATCACCCCAGCTACCCTGGCCTCTAGCTGGACAGAGCCTACACTATGGGGACCTCCCCAGCACACAGGGTTGGGGGACCCATCACAGCAGGTGTGGGAGTGCAAGGGGACAGGTCTGTGGGGATGGGAAAGGGTGGACACCAGGCAGATTTGGGGGAGAGGACAGGGCTGGGGGTCCTGCGCCTGGCAGGCTATCTCGAGACCACCCTCCTCTTTCCAGAGTGGGCAGATCTGTGGGCAGGAGGATGAAAAAACTCTCATCTGACAACCTCTATTTTCTCTATTGATTATGAAGCAAAGCCATCCTTTGAAAGTTAGGAAGGGAGACAGGTGGATTTAAGAGAAAACCGTAGAGAACAGTGGGAAGCAGCCAACCAGAGGACTAGACAGGCCTTGGTGCAGAGGCCTGTTGGGAAAAACCCAGGACAGAGGTGCCAATGGGCAGAGGGATGCTGGCTGGGGGACGCTCCTAGCACACTGCTCTTTTGCCATCTTTTTATACCTAAGCTGACTATAAGCCAGAAAAATGGATTCTAGGCAGTGCCACGAAAGACCAACGCCATGAATCCCTAAAAAGGAGCCATGTCGGAGCTGCCCCATACAGCCCAACCCACTGAGCCTTTGCACCACATACTTGGTGACCTTGAAGATTCTCAGTAGCCGGAGTGCCCGCAGTACACTGATCCCAAAGGAGGTTCCTGGCTTGATGGCCGCCCAGATCACTTCAAAAATGCTCCCCACAATGACCTGCAATGGAGGTGTCATCAGCCTTGGGGTGCGTGCACGTGTGTACCCGCATAATGAGCCTGGGGCCGAGCATGCTCTGCCTCTGGGCAGGCTACCTCTCTCTGTAAGCTCCACCCTGGCCCCCACCTGTAGCACAAGGCACACACCTCACACTGTGTTGTTCCAGTAATCTTTGGGACAGGCTACAGACTTCCACGAGTCCTGAGCCAGAAGGACACAGGGACACAGGATGGGGGCACAGGACTAGGCCTGCTGATTTCCTGTCAGATCCCAGAGCCACCTGATCTAATGCCTCCTAGGGACTTTGTCACACAGCCCAGTGGCCCACAGCATCTTTTTACACACTTTTAGAGAGAAGTCAGACATCCTTTCATAGGTTAGAGAAACTGGCCTCTTTGTAACTCACCTAGGCTGCACCCACTCTGACACAGTCAGTCTCATGCATTGTGTCTTGAGTCTCTCCTCCTGACAACCTGGAGCCAGAACATGGTCACCATCTGTTTCACCGATGGAGTCTCCACCGGGGTGCTGAGAGGTCAGCTGGACACCCGAAACTCTTAGTGAAAGCTGTGAGAGAGGGACGCTCTCCTCCTGCCACTCCATCCTGGTCAGGCTCTGAGTGAGGACTCAGAAAGGGCTGACCAATGGGGCCAGAGCATAGCAGACCTTCACCAGCTGCCCACTGGGCAGGACATCCGAGGGGGCCCAGGTTGACCCTCCTGTTGGCCACCTGCACCTCACTGGGGCACAGCCTGCTCATGGTCATAATGAGCTCCGGGTCCTCTCCATGTGTATGGCTGATCCCAATTTCCAGACACACACTTCTGTGATTGGCGTGGAGGACTCATTAAGGCCTGTTTTACTGCACTTGGCTCACATATTGTCCCAGGTTTTGGTCCTTTTCACTAATCTCGTATCAACAGCAAATCTGATCAGCCTAACATCAATGTTCTCATCCAAGTCACTGGAAAAATGTTGAGTGTGCCAGGACTGAGTCCTGTGGTCCATCACTAGAGACTGCCCCACTGGTTAACACTGATCCATTAACCAGCATATGTGGCCATGGTGTTGGGCCCACGTGCAGTCATCTGTCCGCATTCCTCCACCTTGGTCTCAAATGTCTTGTGACAGCCAGATGCACCATTCTACAGCATCTGGGACAACACTATCAATAACAAAAAGGTCAGCTTGCCAGAACCTGTTCTGAGCAGCAGCACTGGCTCCTGGTCATCACCACCGACTTTCCTCCGCACTCATAGATCATCTAGCTGTATGGCCTGGTTGAAGCCTGCAGTTCTCCAAATCTATTCTTTTCATTGTACGCCTTCCAGCAGCTCTCCTGCTTTCCATTCATCCTTAAACTCTGTCCCCACTGATGCATGTGGCAGGCAGCCTCTGAGATGCCCTCCGATGATTCCCACCTCCTGGTCTTCACCTCTTGTACTATCCTGTCCTCTTGAGGGTAAGTTGGACTAATCACTTACGTCTAACAACTACAGTATGGCAAAAGTGATGGGATGTCAATTCCAAGACTAGGTTACAAAAAGACAGTGGTTTCCATCTTGGGTGCTTCCTCTCACTCTCTCTCAGATCGCCAGCTGTCACATTGTGAGGACACTCAGGCAGACTAGGAGAGGCTCAGGTGACCAGAAGCTGAGGCTTGCCAACAGCCACATGAGTGAACGTGAAGGAAATTCTCCAGGCCCAATCCAGACTTGAAAGGAATGCACCCGGCACCCACTCAACTATAACCTCATGGGAGGCCTCAGGCCAGAGGTACCGGTAAGCCACAATCGGATTCTGGCCCACAGAAACTGTGAGGTCGTCAACAGTTATAGTGTCAAGCTGCTGAGTTTTGGAATAATTTGTTATACAGCAACAGATAACTAACACCGTTTAGTAGCCTTGTGTGCAAATTATCCCCATGTCCTAGGATATAGTTAGTTCAGACCAGAAGATGAAGATACATTTGACAGCTCCTCAACTCTCAGGGTTCTCTCTGCCTACATGCCGAGAAGGCAAACAATAAAAAGAGCTGATGTCTCCCCAGCCACCTACCAAAATCACAGGGGCTACAGCTCAGAGAGCGCCCTGTGCAGCTCCGCTTTCCTCCTCAGACACCAGGCAGCCATGTGTGGTGGGAACCACCGGCCCAGGGTCAGAACTCCTGGATGCCACCCTGACTCCACTGCCTGTTCACTGGGCAGTGTTCAGCACATGCCATAACCTGTCCAGGTTCCTCAACAATGAGGTGAAAGTTGTTGTGAGGACTTAACAAAATCACAGGCACAAATGCTCTGTCGACTGCAGAAGTGCAGTGCTGATGAGAGGAAGACTCAAAGTCAGAGCTAAACTGAATCTTCAAGTTAAAGTTGTACTTCTACCTCGGCCCAGGATCCCCTCCCCAGCTGCCAAGAGCTCTGCAGGTGGAAGTTCTTCCTCTGGGGTGCTGCACGTCCACTCCTTACGCAGAGTCTCCAGCAGCCAGAGCTCAGCCTCAGGGCAGGTGCCCACAGTGACGCGTCCGAGGCTCTGGACTTGGCGCCAGGGCGAACTATTCATTCTGCTGTGTTGGACAGAGCGACCTTCACGCTGCCCTTCCCTGAGCCCCAGTGGGCCTCAAAAGTGTCCTGCCATCAAGGCTCCCCTGACTCACAGAGGCTGGTGAAGGGCCCTAGGCCACCCCACCCGCACACAGGATGACAGACTGGTCCTCATGCCATCACAGCCTGTCCGTCTTCCCAGGAGAAGCCCTGCTGTATGTGTCCAGGCCGGATCCTCAGGATGATGGGGGTTGGGACCACAGCCCTCTGAAGCTGTCCAGGGGTTCTCAAGGCCCCAGGCACAGAGAGGCTACAGAGCCTTCGCCATGGGCCAGCATCACAGGACTGGACAGGGTCGGGCAGGAGAAGTGAGGAAGGCAAGCAAAGCTATAGGAATAAGTCAGGACATTTCTTTTGGTCACAGAAGGACTCAGGGAGGTGGTGACCAGAGGAGGCAGGAAAATCACAGACTGCTGAACTCAAGAAAAGGACCCACGGGGTAGAAGCCCCACCACTAGCAGGGGTGAGGAGAGAAGATGCCCAATCATGGGAGCAAACCTGATCTTGAGATTATAGGCTGTGGGGCCATGGTGGGCAGGGCCTGGCCAGCGGCCTTCCCTCTGATGACAGTGGCCCTCTAGGACCCCTCTAGGTGGCCCCCTGACCCATACAGGCCACGGTCCCCTCTGTCACCTGGGGCCTTGGTCCACAGCCCCCTGCTGACCCAGGTAAGGCATATGGACTCTCGGGAAGCATCTCACTCACCCCAAAGTCAAAGCAGTTGAAGGAGGACCGGAAGTAGCTTCTGGGCCCCAGGCCATACATCTTCAGGGACATCTCTGTGAGGAAGAGACCCAGGAAAACAAACTCTGCAAAATCTAGGAGAATCCAGAGAAGAGGAGGGTTAGCACATGCCTCCTCCTGCCCTGGCTGCAGCAGGACAGGCAGTATGCTAGACACCAGGCCCTCCGGGTCTGGCCTGTGGCCCCACTTTTTGAAATCCAGTGCTCCAGAGAGAAGTCATGGGTCAGAGGAGTACACAGAGGTATCTGTCCAGCCCCAAATGTGACGAGTGCCCAGGGCAGTGGGACGAAACAAGCAGGCTCAGCAGGATGCAAGCTCCCTGGGTCCAGAGCCAGAGAGCATGGATCACAGAGGGAGGAGGGCTGGGAGACAGTATCAGGCAGAGGCCCATCATCCCATGGAGGAGGCAGGAGGTGGTCTCTGCCTGGTTCTTAGTCCTTGCCCACCCTCTGACCTTGGGCCAGGCCCCTTCAGCCACTCTTCCCAGTGGGGTTGGCCTAACCGCCCTTCTCAGACTCTCACAGCACCCTGTCTGATGTGAGCTTTGCTCACATGTCACCCACTCAGTGGAGGCTCCTCTACCTCTCTAGCATCCTGGCCCACCCAGGAGGCTCCCAGGAGGCACTGACCTTGCTCAGGGCCCCAGGTTGCCGCTCCCTCCCTCAGTTCTTCATGCCACTTTACCTTCCTGCAAGCCGGGCCGCCCTGGGAATTTGGGGCACACACCCTTCAATCCAGCCTGAGCAAAAGGAGGATCCACAGGAATGAGCCATCAGCATAACAGCTATAGAGGCCACCAGGCACTGCCAAACCAAATACCCCAGACTCCAGAATGAGGTGGTGGTCTTTGATCCTCTCTCCCAAGTATCAAGCTGGAAGCAGCATATGATTTCAGCAGGGCCTTAGAGAGTAGCTCAGGCACAGGGCAGCACAGAGCAAGCCATCCTGGGCTTGGGTATACGGGCCTATCGGGGCAGTGGGCCTTGAGCAGAAGCAGTTCCTGAGAAAGGATGTGAGAGGACAAGGGGGCCACATACCTCACCTGCCCCTGCGTACCCTAAAACCTGGCTTCTGTCTCCAGCTCTCCACCAAGATCTGCACTTCCCAGGGCCAGGCGGCCTTGCCACGTCTCTCCTGCCACTGACTCTGTGGCCCACCAGACACCTTGCCTTTTGGAGAGACACATGGCAGCCCGTGCAGCCTGAGAGGATCTCAGGCAGGGGACCCTTTTCTACAGACTGAGCAACTCACACCCACAGCAAGCCTGGCCACAAAACCAGCCAGAAACTCCCCAGGGTCCCAAGCCAGGTAGGGGTGAGTTAAGAGAAGACAAAGCCCCTTGCAGGAGAAGCTGAGGGCAAGGGCAGAGGCAGCAACCACTCAGGGCAGAAGGACCTGCCTGGATGGACAGAAGGCTGGGTCCGGCTGGTGCTGACTCACACCTCCTCTACCTCGGGGGCCCCCAGCAAACACAGGGGACAAACACATGACCTGGAAAGACCCTGGCCTCTTGGCTACCAGGCTGCAGAGCTCCTTCCACACAAGGTCACAAAGCCCCAGCCTTTGCACCTCAGCGGCCCACAGAGAAGCTCGGTTCCAGTGGGAGAAGCCACAGTAATGGGAACTCCTACCACCCACATGCCAGACCCTGGAGGTGAGGTTGCTCAGGAGACCAAGCTAGAGCACTTTGCAGTGAACAAGTACAGGAATTTCCAAAGGTGAAACTCTCAGAAAGGGAAACAGCTCGACACAGTCCCTGGCATCCTGCTTACCCTTCCGCTCTTGTAGAAGGCAATGCCCTGGCTGTGCTGCTTGGCCCCCTACCCCTGAGCCTTGAGAGGGCCTCTCTGTCATTCTTTCACCTCACAGGCCCAGTGCTGCCGTGAGCCAGCAGGAGGACAGCTGGCCCATCCCTCCAGGAGCTCTCAGACTGCGGGGCGGGGGGGGTTGGGGGGGAGGAGTGGCAGGGCGGGGAGAGAAGACCATGAAGACAGCATCCCATTTACCAGGTGAACAAAGCACTGGGGACAGAGACAAGGGTGGTCCTTCTGTCTCGTGGCACATGAAAGGCTCACAGGCCAGATAGGATGATGGGGGTCTAGAAGGGGAGCAAAAGGACAGGCAAGGGAAGGCGTGGCAGAAAACACATCATGTCCGTACCTCTCATCCCTCTCTGGCCAGAACTCAGGCCCTGGGTCTGGCCACACGTTGGGTCCTCAGATGCACAGGCAGTCCGAACTTTGGCCTGCTGACCTCAGGAGCTTTAAGGACATGTGTCCTGGCCAGCAGCAGAGCCACCTATCTCAGATCCAGCCCACATCCACTGGAGGAGGCCTCCTCTCCAGCCATTTCCCCACAAGAGGGGGATGGAAAGCAGACAGAACAGCTGGGGCAGAGCCCAGCCCAGGATACCTGTGGCTGGCCCAACTTCTTGGCACCTCAAGCCCTGCACACCAAACACATACTCACAAGCAGGCAGAGCAGGTGGCCTACCTGCCCACCTGCAGTGCCACCCCTGGGGACAGAGGGACCATGAGACTGACCAGGCCCAGTTAGGGTGGTGCAGTGAGGGGAGCCTTGGCTGCCCTCTGCCCCTCCACCCAATCCCCATGAGCAGGGAGACCTCAGCTCAAGGACTCAAGGGAGACAGCAAGCTCATCCAAGCAAAGTCCCAAGACACCACCCATGGCCCTGGGACAGTGAATAAGGGCCCCCAAACCATCCTCTCCTGAGCACCCTTTTCTGCAATACGAGAAACAGATTCCAATACAAAAGCCTGGGGAGCCGGAGCCTGAAGCCAGCTCAGGGGCCCCTGGGGCCCAAGTGTCTGCCCCTTTGGGTCCTTCCAGTAGTGACACAAGACCCCTCAGGAGTGGAAGGCCCTGGGGCCCCGTATGCAATGGCCCAAAAGAGGGAAACATGGCTAGCATGTCAGGCTGAACAGACCCATAGCCTGGGTCAGAACTGATGCTGTGGTCGGGCAGCCCTAGAGCCAGCAAAATCCGGACTGCACTGATGGCCCCTCAGTCCACCCAGAGAGCCGGAATGACCACAGGTCCAGGCCAGTGCCCATGGACCCTGCCCAGGACAGGGCCCTGCTGGGTCTGCTGAGCCTGATGTTTTCTCTAGCTGCACCAATGAGCACTCTGGACACGTGGTCCGACGAAAGCCTCTGCTCTGCGGTGGTGCAGACCAGCCCCATCCTGAATGTGCTGGCCCACAAAGTACTCTGGAGAGCAGCATGGTGCCTCCTGCTCACCGGCTCAGCGTTCCTTGGCTGCAGTACGAATTACTCTGCCCAAGCTCATGGCATCCACAAGGTGCTCAGACGTGCACCTGTGGGTTCTATGAGATCGGGAGTAAGGAAGCGACGTGCAGCTGACCCCATGGCACCGAGTCTTTGGCCCTAGCCCCTGAGCCCCAACCCCTTGGCACACCCACATACACACAAATGTGCACATACGCACGTGGACGCACATACATGCACACACACGCACACACACTGATGCGTGGGCACACAAGCATTGTGGTACCAAGGAGTCATGGGAGATATGAAGAGGCCCAGTGGATCCAGCCCAGGACCGGAGCACTGAGCACACCCTCAGACACAGGGCCTTACTGTGTCTGCCAGAAATGAAATCCACCTTAGCGGTCAGTACAAGTTTGGCTCAAACCTCAACTTCGGGGTCCATGGGGAGAGGGTAAGGCTCTTGCAGGAGCCCAGAAAGAACTCGGCCCCTAGAAGGGTGGAGGCACCAGGCAGGCTGAGTGCGGCTGACCCCTGGGGAATGGGAAGACTGAAGGCCAACTGCAGGAGGTAAAATATAGCAGACCATTTGTTGTTTGCTTGTTTCAATCCTCTTTTTCAGGTGAGACAACAGACCAGTACCAAGTTTCATGTGGTCCACAGGGCCCAAGTGTATGAGGGGTTGGTCCTGGTGCCTAGAGAAAGTGAGGAGCCTAGGGCGGCATATTCCTCCTTAAACTATTTGGACCTGTAGGCAGGCCAGGGCAGGACTCATGACTTAGTTCCTGGGGTCTGTCCTGAGGTCAGCTCTGATCAGGGATGGTCACGGATACATCCAGGCCCAAGCAATTAAAGGGAAGAAAGAAACCAGGGAGGGCCCTGAGAGACTGGACTTTTTCTCCTCAGGAACCCTAGAGCCAAGTTCCCTGGTCTGTTGTCCTCAGGCCCCCCACTCTGGCCTCTTCTCCTGGGCACCCTGGCCCTCACCCACTTCTCACCCCTCTGGATGGTGGATGGGGTCCTGCCAGATCAGCTGCACTTCCTTCAACCCCAGGCCCAGGCTCTGGCCTTGGGCAGCCCTCAGACCACCCAGCGCCTCCCGACCCTGCTCCTACCCTCCAGAGACCTGGACCAGGGCTTCGCAGCCTGCAGCAGCCCAGTCCCCCAGCAGAGACTCTGCATTCTGGGAGGGGCTGGGACCCAACAGGTAGTTCAGAAAGGAAGCAGCAGTTCCAAGATGCAGGCAGTACCTACACAGAGCGATAGTAAGCCGCTGAGGTTGTTTGTAGTGCACTATGGCCACACAGAGTGTGTTCAGAGCCACCACACACAGCACCGCCCAGTAGAAGCTCTGCGCCTTCACCATGCGGCGGATGAAAAACCGGAACATCTTCTCCTTCCGCCGAAAATATGAGGAGCTGTCATTCTTCCCACTCTTGAGGCTGGCGCGAGCAAAGGGAGAACCTGGGAAGGACACGGCTAGTGAGGGCGCAGGCGCCACCTGCCAGGGCGCCCCTCCCTACAGGCCCGTGCCAGTCTTCCTATGTCAACCCCTCCCAAAGCCAACAGGTTGCCCATGGTGACTGGTGGACTGAGACCAAGTATGCAGTCTCTGGCCCCCAGCACCCTGGCCACCCTCCAAGAGCTCAGACCTCACACCTCCAGGCCATTCTCCAGGGAGCTCTTGCAGCTTTTTTTCTGAAGACATCAATCTGACCTTGTTATCTCTTGCTTAAAGCCTACCTACATAGGGTCCTCAGCACCCCGTCCCCAAGGATCACAAGCTCATCACCACCCATCACTCTTATCTGCTGGTTGACCTGTTTGTGCCAGGCTCCCAGGCTAGACTGCAAGCCCCTGAAGACAGACTATGCTGGTCTTTCCCACTCTGAGCCCCTCAACAAGCAAGAGTGAGCGAGTGGACGTCCTGTGGGCACCAGGGCTCAGGTTTGTGCATGTCTACGTGGACCCCTCTGTGTCTCTGCAGGAGTGCACATCTGTGCCCTATGGGGGCTTCTCCCATGTGCAGTACTGGCCTGGCACGTGTGTGTGGGCTCACGTGCACCTGAGGGTGTCTCTGTGCTAGTCCGTGCCTCCGTGCCCAAGCTGTATATCTCCCTGTCTGCACCTCTGGCTTAGGCATGGGGTTCCTGGGTGATTGAGCATGTTATGTACACATCTGTGTGTGTCTGCATACGCATATACATGATCACTGTGCTGTCAGCAGCACACTACAGTGAAACCAGGCTGGGATCTGGGATTTACTGAATGAGGGCAGAGCCCCAAAGCCTCTACAGGGACTGTTCACAAGTTGAGTGGCTGCATCCAGGCAGACAGAGAGACACCATCACTGACAGCCCCAGGGCCTAGAGGAGGGTCTAACGGAGACTCACAGGGCCCTAATGGCAAATCCTGGTACTCTAGGTGCCACCCCAACCCGTTCCCATGGAAGACATTGTCAGTCACAGCCCTCATTCTGGCTAAAGCAAGATACAACTTCAAAATCCACATCCAGGGATTCTGAGGCAGCCATTGCCAATCATCAAAACTAGATCACACAACAAAGCTTCCTGGCCAGCCCTGCTGAGGGCTGGGGACAGCCAAGGCAACAGCCAGAGGTACCCACCCCTCCTCAAAGGCAGGCTTGCCAGCCTCTAGAGAGGGCAGCAGAGCGGCACAGAAGGGACAACTTCCAGACTTGGACAGCACACCTACATGCTCAGAAACCCCAGCACCCACACACTCTTACTCAGAGACACACACAAGCACACATAACAAAACAGAGCCATACACCAAGTCATACATACACTCGACATCACACCCCCAGACCCTGACCATGCTCACTCTCAAGCATACACCAGACACACACGCAGTCACATCGGTACCGCACATACACACACACGTTTAGAGACACACTCATAGGCTTGAGGTATGCACTTATGGGCATATACATAAGACCACCAAAAGGAGGGTGAGGACACACGGCCCATGTGGATCACTGAACACACACACCTGGCCAGTGAGATCAGCAGCACTTCCTCCAAGGGAGCTCCAGGACCACCCTACCCTCCTCACTGCAGTGTCCCCAGGTGGACACCAGTTAGGGTGATGCCACCAAAAAGGACAGAGTAGACAACTCTACAACTCTGTCCTCCACTAAAGCAATGATTAAGTTGGCAAAAGTTGGCAAAGTCAGCTTTTTCTCGTCTCTAGAATCTAATAATAAATTTACAGCAACCAGGGAAATGCTTAAAGAGGAAACCCATTGCTGTTGAGTCGATTCCAACTCATAACAACCCTATAGGACTGGGTAGAACTGCCCCGTAGGGTTTCCAAGTAGCAGCTCGTGGATTCGAACTGCCAACCTTTTGGTTAGCAGCCAGATGTTTAACCACTGCACCATCAGGGGTCCAAGCCTACAACACCCAGTATTCCCAGGTGGTCTCCCATCCAAGTACAAACAGGGCCCAACCCTGCTTAGCTTCCGAAGTCAGATAAGACCAGGCACATTCAGGGTGGTATGGCTGTAGACATTTTTTTTTATTAGGGAAGTAATAGGGTATAATTCAGGATCAAGATTAACTTGGAAGTAACATAAACAGCATAGTACAGGATCAGTTTGTCAATCAGAACAGCTTGCAACCAAGACAGCATTCAGTTCCATCTCGGCTGTACCTGCAGGCAGGCCGTGCTTTTCAGCTGGGCCAGCCTCCTCTCAGCCAGACTAGCAGGCCCTTCTCTCTGCCATGCTAGCCCCCTCTCAGCCTCTGCCCTGCTTGAGAAAGTGTTACAGTTCTTCAGCTCTGCTGACAAGTGCCTGGATGCACCCCACTCCACTGAAGCCTCCTGCCTAAAGCCGCTCAGCTCTCTTGCTCTGTGGATGGGCAAGTCCACTGCAGCCACTCACTCCATGACCCAGGAAGCCCACCGCAGCCATCTCAGGCTTGTTTCCTGGCTCCCACCACCTCGTACCACTGCCACTGGTGCCACTGCCATACCATCTCTCACCTTCTTGTGCCATCTCATGCCATTTCATGCCGTCTTGCACTGTCTCAAGCCATCTCCATTGTTACAGCTCTCTCTGCCTGCTGGTCTAGAAGGTTCTCAGCACAGAAACCTCAAGTCCAAAAGATGCAATCCACTACCAGCCCATCTTCTTATAGTAGCAAGGTCCCCTTCAATGTCTGGGTGATTGACTCTTATAAACCTACTCCTCCACCAAGACCATGAACTGACCAATCCCCTCAGAAGGCCACAGTCACCCAATTTGCTTAGTAATTGACCAATCCTTACAAGTGTTTCATGCACCTTATTTGCATAGTAAACTGTCTAATCCCTGCAAGGGTTTTAAATACGTTATTTGCATAATAAACTGTCCAATTCCTTAGGAAATCACCTTGGCAGAACTAGAAACTCAGGCCCAAAAAGGCCATATATAAAGAGAAACCCATTGCACTGCAGCAAGAGAACACCATAAACAACTACATGCCAATAAAATAGATAACCTAGATGAACTGGGAAAATTCCTAGAAACACACAAACTATCAAAGCTGACTCAAGAAGAAATAGAAAATTCAAATAAACCTATAACAAGATATTGAATCAGTAATCAAAACCCCCAACAAAGAAAAGCCCAGGACCACACAGTTTCACTGGTGAATTCCACCAAACAATTAAAGAAAAATTAACACCAGTCCTTCTCAAATTCTCCCAAAAGTAGAAGAAAGGGAGACTCTTCAAATCATTCTGTCAAGCCAGCATTGCCCTGATACAAAAGCCAGACAAACACATAACAAGAAAACTACAAACTAGTATTCCTTATGAACATAAAGGCAAAAATTTTAAATAAAATAAGAGTAAACCAAATCCAGCAACATATTAAAAGGATTACACACCCTGACCAAGTGAGATTTATCCCAGGAATGCAAGGTTCAACATCGAAAGTCAACATAATAAACCACATTAACAAATGAAAGAAAAAAATAATCATCTCGATTGATACAGAAAAAAAACTATTTGACAAAATTCAGCATCCTTTGATGATAAAAACATTAAAAAAAAAAAGGAAGTAGAAGGGAACTTTGATTTATCCAATAGATAAAGTATATTTATGAAGAAACCACAGCTGACATCATACTTAATAGTGAAAGACTAAAAGCATTCCCACTAAGATCTGAAACAAGACAAGGATGTCTGCTTTTACCACTGCTATTCAACATTGCACTGGAAGTCCTAGCCAGAGCAATTAGGCAAGAAAAAAATTAATAAAATGCATCCAAATTGGAAAGCAAGAAGTAAAACTACATCTATTCACAGACAACATGATCCTAAAAGATCTACCAAAAAACCATTAAAGCTAATACACAAATTCAGCAAAGTTGCAGGGTTCAACACCAACACAGAAAATCACTTGCATTTCTATATATTGTTGTTAGGTGCTGTCCAGTGGGTTCCGACTCATAGAGACCCCATGTGTAACAGAGCAAAACACTGCCCGGTCCTGTGCCATCCTCACAGTCATTGTTATGCTTGAACCCATTGTTGCAGCCACTATGTCAATCCATCTCGTTGAGGGTCTTCCTCGTCTTCACTGACCCTCTACTTTACCAAACACAACGTTCTTCTCCAGGGACTGATCCCTCCTGATAACATGCCCAAAGTATAGTCTCACTATCCTTGCTTCTAAAGGAGCACTTTAGTTGTACCTCTTCCAGGACAGATTTGTTCGTTCTTTTTGCAGTCCATGGTATTTTCCACGTTCTTCACCAACACCATAATTCAAAGACATCAATTCTTCTTTGGTCTTCCTTATTCATCATCCAGCTTTCCCATGCATATGAGGCAGTTGAAAACACCATGGCTTGGGTCAGGTGCACCTTAGTCCTCAAGGTGACATCTTTGCTTTTTAATACTTAAAAGAGGTCTTTTGCAGCAGATTTGTCCAATGCAATCTTTTCTCTGTTTATCACGATGTTGTTTATTGGTCCAGCTGTGAGGATTTTTGTTTTCTTTATGCTGAGGTATAATCCATACTGAAGGCTGTGATTTTTGACCTTCATCACTAAGTGCTTCAAGTCCTCTTCACTTTCAGCAAGCAATGTTGTGTCATCTGCAGGTTGTTAGTGAGTTAATGAGTCTTCCTCCAATCCTGATGCTCCCTCCTTCATATAATCCAGCTTCTCAGATTATTTGCTCAGTATACAGATTGAATAATCATGGTGAAAGGATACAGCCCTGACACACACCTTTTCTGACTTTAAACCATGCAGTATCCCCTCGTTCTGTTTGAACGACAGCCTCTTGATCTATGTACAGGTTCCTCATGAGTACAGTTAAGTGTTCTGGAATTCCTATTCTTCGAAATGAGTTGTTATCCATAATTTGTTATGATCCACACAGTCAAGTGCCTTTGCAAAGTCATTAAACACTGATAAACATCTTTCTGGTATTCTCTGCTTTCAGCCAGGATCCATCTGACAACAATGATGTCCCTGATTCCACCTCCTCTTCTGAATCTGGCTCGAACTTCTGGAATTTCCTTGTCCATATACTGCTGTAGCCACTTTTGAATGATCTTTAGCAAAATTTTACTTGCATGTGATATTAACAATATTGTTCTATAATTTCTGCATTTGGTTGGATCACCTTCCTTGGGAATGGGTGTAAATATGGATCTCTCCCAGTCGGTTGGCCAGGTAGCTGTCTTCCAAATTTCTTGGCATAGATAAGTGAGCACGTCCAGTGCTGCACCATTGTTAAAATATCTCAATTGGTATTCCATCAATTCCTGGAGTCTGTTTTTCACCAATGCCTTCAGTGCAGCTTGGACATCTCCCTTCAGTACCATTGCTCCTGATCATATGCTACCTCCTGAAATGACTGAACCTCCACCCATTCTTTTTGGTATAGTGACTCTGTATATTCCTTCTCTCTTCTTTTGATGCTTCCTGCTGCATCATTTAATATTTTCCTTAGTCTTCAAGGTGACATCTTTGCTTTTCAACACTTTAAAGAGGTCTTTTGCAGATTTGCCCAGTGCAATGCGTCTTTTGATTTCTTGATTACTGCTTCCGTGGGTGTTGATTGTGGATCCAAGTAAAATGAAATCTTTGACAACTTCAATCTTTTCTCCATTTATCATGATGTTGCTTATTGGTCCATTACTTTGTCTTCTCCAGCCATGCTTTGAAATCTTCTGTTCAGCTCTTTTACTTCATCATTTCTTCTTTTTGTTTTAGCTACTTGATGCTCAAGAGCAAGTTTCAGAGTCTCTTCTGACATCTGTTTTGGTCTTTTCTTTCTTTGCTGTCTTTTAAATGACCTCTTGCTTTCTCTTCATGTATGATGTCCTTGATGTCATTCCACAATTCGTCTGGTCTTTGGTCGTTAGTGTTCAACACATCAAATCAATTCTTGAGTTGGTCTCTAAATTCAGGTGGGATATACTCAAGGTCATACTTTGGCTCCCAGGGACTTGTTCTAATTTTTCTCATTTTTAAATTGAACTTGCATATGAACAATAGATGGTCTGCTCTGCAGTCGGCCCTTGGCCTGGTTCTGACTGATGATATTGAGCTTTTCCATCATCTCTTTCCACAGATGTGGTCGATTTGATTCCTGCGTATTCCAGCTGGCAAGGTCCACATGTATACTTGCCATTTATGTTGGTGAAAAAGGTATTTGCAATGAAGAAGTCATTGGTCTTGCAAAATTTTATCCTGAGGTCTCCAGCATTGTTCTATCACCAAGCCCGTATTTCCAACTACGATTCTTGTTCTTTGTTTCCAACTTTCGCATTCCAATCACCAATAATTGTCAGTGCACCCTGATTGCATGTTTGATCAATTTCAGACTGCAGAAGTTGGTAAAAACCTTCAATTTTTTCATCTTTCGCCTTAGCGGTTGGTGCATAAATTTGAATAATAATCGTATTAACTGGTCTTCCTTGTAGGCGTATGGATAGTATCCTATCACTAACAGTGTTGTACTGCAAGATAGATCTTGAAGTGTTCCTTTGATGATGAATGCAAAACTATTCTTCTTGAATTTGTCATTCCCGGCATAGTAGATCATAGGATTGTCCAATTCAAAATAGCCAATACCAGTCCATTACAGCTCGCTAATACCTAGGATGTCGATGTTTATGTGTTCCATTTCATTTTTGACAATTTCCAGTTTTCCTAAAATCATACTTCCCACAATCCAGGTTCTGATTATTAATGGATGTTTTCAGCTGTTTCTTCTTATTCTGAGTCATGCCACATCAGCAAATGAAAGTCCCAAAAGCTTGACTCCATCCATACCATTAAGGTCAACTCTACCTTGAGGAGGCAGCTCTCTCCCAGTCATATTTTGAGTGCCTTCCAATCTGAGGGGTTCATCTTCTGGTACTGTATCAATGTTCTGCTGCTATTTATAAGGTTTTCACTGGCTAATTCCTTTCAGAAGTAGACTGCCAGGTCCTTCTTCATAGTCTGTCTTAGTCTGGAAGGTCAGCTGAAACCTGTCTGCCATGGGTGATCCTACTGGTATTTGAATACTGGTGGCGTAGCTCCCAGCATCACAGCAACAGGCAAGCTCCCACAGTATGATAAACTGACAGACAATTTGGATCCCCTTTATTTCTTTTTCTTGCCTTATTACTCTAGCCAGGGCTTCCAGCACAATGTTAAATAGGAGTGTTGATAAAGGGCATACTTGTCTTGTTTTCAGGTTCTCTCCACTAAGAATGAATATTGCTAACCATTCCTGAAGCCAACTCTTCAGACAGGGATTGGACTGGACAATGGGTTGGAGAGGGATGCTGGTGAGGAGTAAGCTTCTTGGATCAGGTGGACACTTGAGACTATGTTGGCATCTCCTCCCTGGAGGGGAGATGAGAGGGTAGAGGGGGCTAGGAGCTGGCGAAATGGACACAAAAAGAGAGAGTGGAGGGAGGTAGCAGGCTGTCTCATTAGGGGGAGAGCAATTGGGAGCATGTAGCAAGGTGTATATAAGTTTTTGTGTGAGACACTGACTTGATTTGTAAACTTTCACTTAAAGCAAAATAAAAATTAAAAAAAAAAAAAAAGAATGAATAGTACTGGTGTAAGCTCTTCTCTGAATGTTTGGTAGAATTCTCCAGTTAAGCCACCTGGGCCAGGGCTTTTTTTTGTTGGGAGTTCTTTTATTACCTTTTCAGTCTCTTCTCTTGTTATGGTTCTGTTCAGATTTTCAACTTCAGTTTGTGTTAGTTGGGGTAAGTAGCGTGTTTCTAGAAATTTGTCCATTTCCTCTAGGTTTTCAAATTTGTTGGAGTATAATCTTTCATAATGATCTGTTATGATCCTTTTTATTTCAGCTGGGTGAGTTGAAATGTCCCCCATTTCATTTCTTATTTGAGTTATTTGTGTCCTCTCCTGTTTTTCTTTTGTCAATTGCTTGTCGATTTTGTTGATCGTTTTAAAGAACCAACTGTTGGCTTTGTTGATTCTATTGTTTTTCTATATTCTATTTCATTTATTTCTGCTCTGATCTTTGTTATTTTCTTTCTTCTGGTGGCTGTGGGCTTCTTTTGCTGTTCTCTATTTGTTCAAGTTGTGAAGGTAATTTTTTGATTTTGTCCTTTTCTCCTTTTTTGATGTGTGCATCTATTGCTATAAATTGACCTCTGAGTACTGCCTTTGCTGTGTCCCAAAGATTTTGGTATGATGTGTTTTTATTCTCATCTGATTCTGGGAATTTTTTTATTCCATCTTTATTCCACTCTATTACTCCATGGTTTTTAAGCAGGATGTTATTCAGTTTCCATGTACTTGATTTTTTTTTCCTTGCTCTTCCTGTTATTAATTTCTACTTTGATGGCGTTGTGATCAGAGAAGATATTTTGTATTATCTCAATGTTTTGGATTCTGTTGAGGGTTGCTTTGCGGCCTAAGATGTGGCCTATTCTGGAGAACGTTCCATGTGCATTGGAAAAGAATGCATTCTTTGCCGCTATTGGAGTGTTCTATATATGTCTTTGAGTTCAAGTTGGTTGATTGCGACCTTTAGATCTTCTGAATCTTTGTTGAGTTTCTTTCTAAATGTTCTGTCCTTTGTCAAGAGTGGTGTGTTGAAGTATCCTACTGTTATTGAGGAATTGTCAATTTCTCTTTATGTATTTTGGAGCCCTGTCATTGAGAGGGTAGATATTTACTATGGTTATGTCTTCACATTGGATTGTCTCTTTAATAATGATTATATATAATGCCTTTCTTTGTCCTTTACGGTGCATTTTGTTTTAAAGTCTATTTTATCTGAGATTAGTATTGCCACGCCTGCTCTTTTTTGGTAGCTTTTTGCTTGATTTTTTTTTTCTATCCTTTGATTTTTAATAAATTTATGTCTTTGTTTCTGAGGTGTGTCTCTTGTAGACAGCATATTGATGGGCCGTTTCCGTTTTTGTTTTATCCATCCTGTCGCTCTCTGTCTCTTTATGGGCGCATTTAGGCCACTTATCTTCACTGTGATTATTGATAGGTGTGAATTTATTGCTGTCATTTTGCAATTTTTTGTTTTTGTGGTGCTGACATTTTCTTTGTTCCTCTTACTCTCCGGTGCTGAAATCCTTTTGTTTGTGGATTTTTTTTTTCATTTCTTTTGTTTTTTGCAGATTTTGTGTTTACTGAGACTTTATGCTTTTCTACTTTATTTTGATGAGTAGGTTTGTTAACTTTCTTTGTGGTTACCTTAAAATTTACCCTATCTTCCTAAGTGTGAACCAGTTTTTTATTACTTGGTATCACCTTGACTTCCTTTCTATTTGAAAGTTCTATATCTACACCAATTATTCTCTTTTATTGTTATTACATTATTGTCATTTACAGATTTACCTCTCTGGTTCCCTGTTGTAAATCTCTTAGTTTTGTTTTATCCTTGAGAGTTCATTACATAGGTTGGTATCTGGCTGATGTGCTCTTGCATCCTAGATTCAGGCTGTTTTCTGATGTTGTTGGTTCTCAAACTGGAGGACTCCCTTTAATAGTTTTTGTAAGTTTGGTTTGGTTCTTTGCATATTCCCTTAATTTCTGTTTAACTGTAAATGTCCTAATTTTGCCATCATATTTGAGCAAGAGTTTGCAGGATATAGTATTCTTTGTTGGAAATTTTTTTCTTTCAAGGTTTTATATATGTCATCCATTGACTTCTTGCCTGCATGGTTTCTGCCAAATAATCAAAGCTTAGTCTTATCACTTCCCCTCTGTATGTGACTTTTCATTTTTCTTGAGCTGCTCTCAGGATTCTTTCTTTGTCTTTAGTTTTAGCATCTCTAACTATGATATGTCTTGGTGATTTTCTCTTGGAGTCTATCCTATATGGGGTTCATTGAGCTTCTTGGATGGTCAACTTTTTGTCTTTCATGATATTAGGGACGTTTTCTGTCAGTAATTCTTCAACGATCCTCTCTGTGTTTTCCGTTTTCTCCCCCTGTTCTGGAACTACAATCACTAGCAAATTTTTGCTTTTGATTGCATCCCACATAATTCTCTGGGTTTCTTCATTTTTTTTTTTTCTCTATTTTTCCTCAAACAAAGTGGTATCCAAGGGTGTGTCTTCAATTTCACTGATCCTGTCTTCCATTATTTCAAACTTGCTTCTCAAACCTTCTATGACACTGTCCATATCTGAAATCTTGTTGTTTATCTTTTGGATTTCTAATTGCTGTTTTTCTGTGATTTCTAGTTGTGTGTTTTTCTTGACATTTTGTTCCTGTACTATTTTCCAGAATTCTTACATTTTTTTGTCTGTTTTTTCCATGATTTTGTCTATTTTTTCCTTATTTTTGTCTGCTTTTTACACCGTCTCTTGGATAGCCTTGAATATTAGTGTTTTGAATTCCCTGTCAGGTAGTTCCAATGCCTTTTTCTTCTATTGGAGGGTCATCTGGTGTTTTATTTTGGATGCCTACTGGAATCATCCTGTCCCTTTTTTTAAAAAAATATGTTTTGATATTGTCTGCTGTCTTAAGGACATTCGGTAATTATTTTCTTTGTTTATTGGTTGTAGGTTTGTTTCATCCTGCTTTTTGTTTTATTTGATTATGTCTGGGCAGGTGGGCTGGGTAATCTTTGTGGTTTACTCATTTGTGGGCATGATACTTCTCACCACCTTGTCCAACGGGCAGGGCAAGTTGCTCAGCTATGGTACAACAAGGCAGGTTCAGTAGAGGGGCAGGGGCAGGGGCAGGGCTGGGTTTTTCGTGGCATGTACTGGGGCTGACAGGGTGGAGAAAGTGGGCAGTGCAGGGCAGGGTCTGCACCTGTGCTGCTTGGGGGTGTGGTGCTCAGTACATGGTGCAGATAGGTAGGAGGGAATGGGAGGATGTGATGCATGGAGCTAAGTGGGTGTGAGGAAGAAGAGAAAGAAACAGCAGCCAAATAAACAAAACAAAAGGTGCTGTGGGAGCCTGCCATTGGAGTGGCACAGACTCAGAAGGTGTGTGCTGGTGGCTTTCTAACCAGGTGGTACAGTCCATCAAGAAGTGGCAGAGTTGGCACATGTGGCTAGGTGGGAGGGAGAAAGGAACAGAAGGAAGGGAGAGAGAGATAAGAAACTGAGAATAAAGAGAGAGAAAGGCACATGTGGCCAAGTGGTCAGGACAAAGAAAGGGAAGGAAGGTAGAGAGAGACCAAGAAACCAAGGGAAAAAAATGTCAAGTGGTTGGAAGGAAAGAAAGAAAGGAAGGTAGAGACAGAGACAAGAAACTGAGGGAAAAAAAGAAAGAAAAAACAAAAAATGCCCCAGGGAGCCCACTGGAAACAGCACCCCAGCTGAGCAGTGCTGCATAGTCCATCAAGAAGGAACACGGGTGGCACATGGTACCAGGTGTCTGGGAGCATAAAAAGGAAGGAAGGTAGAGGAAGACAAGAAACCAAGAAAAAAAATGTCCCCAGGGAGCCCAAAGGCATGATGGTGTGGACCAGGGCAGGAGCTCCCCAGCCAAGCAACACTGCACAGCCCATCTAGAAGGAGTGAAGATAGCACATGGCACCAGGTGTTTCAGAGAAAAGAAAAGAAAGAAGGTACAGAGAGGCAAGAAACCTAGAAAAGGAAAAAAAATCAAAAGGAGCCCACCAGCTTGGCAGCATGGACCGAAGAAGTGGCTCACCAGCTGAGTGACACTGCACAGCCTATCAATAAGGAGCAGAGGTGGCACACAGTGCCAGGTATTCAGGAGAAAGGTAAGAGAGGAAGGTAGAGAGAGAGAAGAAACTGAGAAAAGAAGAAAAAAATGCCCCCAGGGTGCCCACTAGCGTGGCAGTGCAGACTGGGGAAGGAGCTCCCCAGCCAAGTGGCACTGCACAGCCTGTCAAGGAGTGAAGATGGCACACAGCACCAGGTGTCTGGGAGAACAGAAAGGAAAGAAGGTAGAGAGAGACAAGAAACCATGAAAAGAAAAAAGAAAAAACCCCAGGGAGTCCACTGGCTTGGTGGCATTTACAAGGGAAGTGGTTCCCCAGCCAAGTAGCACTGCTCAGCCAGTCAAGAAGAAGTGGAGATGGCAGACAGCACCAGGTGTTCATGAGAAAGGCAAGGAAGGAGGTGAGAGAGAGAGAAGAAACCAAAAGAAGTAAAAAAAAAGCAACAACAAAAAAAAAATGGCACTGATGGAGCCAGCTGGTGGGGGCAAGACGAATCCAAGCAGCAAGGAGCCAGCATCTCCTTGGCCAAGGGACTTCAACCCACTGGAAAGTGGTGGAGGCCATGAAGGAGAAAGAAAGGTGTAGGGTGGGAAAGTGTGTATCCCTGGTTACCGAGTACTCTGACTCCTGCTGGGAGCTCTGTGAAGCTACATTCACATACTCCTTGTACGCCATTCTTGGTGGTTAAGGGGTCCAAGATGTTGAATCCGTGCCATGTTAGCTGATAGGGGACCTCCACTCCATAGCTCTCCTTGTTCTCTGTTCTCTGTCAGTTTCTTATTCCATTTGGTACTTGGATGAGTTCTTTACCTATTCGTTTGATGCTTAGGGTTCCAGGATTGATGTTTGTATCAGTTTTACTTCATTTTTCAGGTCTTTGCTGTGGAGGGACAGTGTGGTACTTCTGTCTATAGCATCAAGTTGGCTCTGCCTCTCCCAGTTGTGAGGATTTTTGTTTTCTTTATGTTAAGGTGTAATCCATACTGAAGGCTGTAGTCCTTGATCTTCATTCAAGTCCTCTTCACTTTCAGCAAACAAGGGGGTGCCATCTGTATATCGCAGGATGTTAATGAGTGTTCCTCCAGTCACGATGACACATTCTTCTTCGCATAGTCCAGCTTCTCAGATCATTTGCTCAGCATACAGATTGAAAAAGTATGGTGAAAGGATACAACCCTGACACACACCTTTTCTGATTTTAAACCATTCAGTATCCCCTTGTTCTGCTTGAACAACTACTTCTTGGTCTATGTACAGGCTTTGCGTGAGCACAAATTATGTGTTCTGGAATTCCCATTCCTTGTAATGTTATCCACAGGGCTAAATCTGTAAAACTTTTATAAAAAAAACCTTTTGGGTAAATCTTAATAACTTGGATTTGGCAATAGTTTCATAGATATGACAAGATAAACACAAGCAACATAAGAAAAAAATAGATAAATTGTACTTCATCAAAATTCAAATTTTTGTGCCTCAGAGAACACTATCAAGAAAGTAAAAAGGCAACACAAAGAGTAGGTAAGAATATTTTCAGATCATATATCTGATAAGGGTCTAGTATGCAGAATATACAAAGAATTCATATTACTCAACAACAAAATGACAAATGCTCCAAGTAAAAAATGGACAAAAGACTTGAATAAACATTTCTCCAAAGAAGATATACAAATGATCAACAAACATATGAAAAGATATTCGACATGATTAGTCATTACCAGTACCAGTTGCCACTGAATCAATTCCAACTCATGGTGACCCCATGTATGTCAGAGTAGAACTGTGCTCCATAGGGTATTCAATAGCTTATTTTTTGGAAGTAGATTGCCAGGCCTTTCTCTCAGGTGCCTTTGGGGGGACTCAAATCACCAACCTTTCAGTAGCAGCCAAGCATGTTAATCGTTTCCACCACCAAGGGATGCTGATTAACCATTATAGAATTGAAAAGTAAAACCACAGGATACCTCTACACCCACTAGGATGGTTATAATAAAAAATAAAAAAAAAAAAACTATAGGTATTGGTGTCTTAGGCTGGGTTCTCTAGAAAACCAAAGTGAATATATGTATTCACAGTGGAGAGAAAGAGAGAGAGATTTATATCAAGGAAATGGTCATGAGGTTATAGAGGCTGAAAAGCCCCAAGTGCATGGGTCAAGCTGGAGGCGTCTCCTGACTCACAGAGCTGCAGAAGCTGACAAACTCAAGATTGGTAGGTCAGATGGCAGACCTCTGGCTCACAGGCTGTGGAGGCTGACAAATCCCAAGATCAGCAGGTAAGCTGCTAGCTCAAGTCCCAAGAACCAGAAGTCAGATAGGAGCCAGCTGCAGGATCCACAGTGAGCAAAAATCCAGCATGCTTTGCCAGAAAGTCCACATATATTGGCTGCAAGCCACGCCCCAAAGAAACTCCCTTTCAACTGACTGGTTCCTCATAGCAGCTCTCACCATGGAGGTGGTCACATTATATCAGATCTCATTATGGAGATGATTACATCATTACACAGCTGCCAAACTACATCATAACTGCCAAACCACTGAGAATCATAGCCCAGCCAAGCTGACACACAATCTTAACTATCACTGTCCACACCTTGTCACCCTGGCAGTACACATCTCCTTAAACTATACACAATCTGTAAATAGAGACAATTTTAAACCCATACTTGTGCCTAACATGATACAACTAACATACGTACAACCAAAAACACACTAGCCCTGTTTACATCTTATATTTTATAAGAAAACAAAAATATTTCATGCACACATACAAGGATGAAATAATAACAATTACAGTCCTCATTTCTGCAACTGATCACATGGTCATAGCTGGTATTTACAACTGTCTTCTTCCACTACTTATTCCTTATTCCCTTTATCCTCAGCTAGTCATGGTTCTTTGCCTAGTGGGCTGACCCACACCTTCACACCTGAAGGGTCTGGGCTATTAGTAGTCATGTCAGAATTGGGTTGCTGTAGTTTTAAACTAACTTGAATCACAGGGCATGGTAGTACTATAAAAGACGTCCAAGGGATCTCCTGTATTTCAGACCTACTCTTCTTTACCTCCATTATGTAATATCAATCCAATTTCCTCTTGGTAATCAGGATCAATCACACCAACCAATACAGTAACTCCCTTCTTTGCCTGTTGATCCAGAGGCATGAGGAGCCCAAAGTGGCTGAACATCATTCTTAACCTCCAGTTCAAAGGAATCAGTGTTGTCTCCTGGTGGAAGCATTCTTCCCTTTGGAACTAAGCCCTCTAGACATGCAGAGCATTGAGTCATGGGGACACGAAGCAAAAATTTTGGGAGTGAGTTACTAGGGGTAATAGTGTGTGGTGCCACTTCCATTTCCACCTCTTGATTCCTGGACCCAGAAATCCTGGGTAAGGGAGAAAGAGCACCATATATTCAACACTGATTTAGAGCATATACAGCCTCCTGGAGAACACTGCCCCAAACCTGCAAGGTATGGCTACCTAGCTGGTGTCATAATTGTGTCTTTAGAAGGCCATTCCACTATTTTATAAAGCCAGCTGCTTCAGGATGATGGGGACCATAGTAAGACCAGTGAATTCCATGAGTATGGGCCCATTGCTGCATTTCATTTGCTGTGAAGTGAGTCCCTTGATCTGAGATGATGCTGTATGGGATACCATGATGGCGGATAAGGCATCTTACTTATCCTTATCCACAGATAGTACTTTTGGCAGAAGCACTGTATGCAGGGAAAGCAAATCCATATCCAGAGTAAGTGTCTATTCCGGTAAGAACAAAAGGCTTCCCTTTCCATGATGGAAGTGGTCCAATGTAATAAACCTGCCACCAGGTTGCTGGCTGATCATCTCAAGGAATGGTGCCATACTGAGGACTCAGTCTTGGTCTTTGTTGCTGGCAGACTGGATGCTCAGCAGTGGCTGCAGCCAAGTCAGCCTTGGTAAGAGAAGTACGTGTTGCTCAGCCTGTGCACAACCTCCATCCCTGCCACCATGGCCACTTTGTTCATGAGCCCATTGGGCAATGACAGGAGCATCTGGGGAAAGAGGATGACTGGTTTCCACAGAACGCGTCATCCTATCCACTTGATTCCTAAAATCCTCCTCTGTCAAGGTAACCCTTTAGTGAGCATTCATATAAGACATAAATATCAACATTTCTTTGGCTCATTCAGAGAGGTCTACCTACATGACTCTTCCCCCTACCTCCTTGTCACCAATTTTCCAAACATGTTCCTTCCAAGTCCCTGACCATCCAGCGAAACCATTGGCCACAGCCCATAAATCAGTATACGATCACATATCTGGCCATTTCTCCTTCAAGCAAAGTGAACAACCAGTTGCACTGCTCGAAATTCTGCCCATTGGGAGGATTTCCCTTCACCACTGTCCTTCAGAGAGGTCCCAGAAAGGGGCTGTAGTGCTGCCGCTATCCACTTTTGAGTGGTGCCTGTATATTGCACAGAACCATCTGTAAAACAGGCACCAGTTTTATCTTCCTCAGTAAATTGGTTATAAGGAACTCGCTACAAGGCCACAGGTGTAGACTGCAAGAGGGCATATAATGTGACAGGAGTGGAGACCATGGGCATTTGGACCATTTCTTCATGCAACTTATTTGTGCCTTCAGGTCCTGCTTGGGCCCAATCTCATATATACCACTTTCATTTAATGATGGAGTGCTGCTGTGCACGTCCAACTTTATGGCTCTGTAGATCAGACCACACTCAACTCAAGATGGGGAGTTCAGGCTGCATGGTGACTTGATGGCCCATGGTTAAGTGCTCAGTCTCTACTAAGGCCCGGTAACAAGCCAAAAGTTGTTTCTCAAGAGGAGAGTAGTTATCTGCAGAGGATGGCAGGGCTTTGCTCCAAAATCCTAAGGGTCCATGCCATGATTAACCAATAGGGGCCTGCCAAAGACTCCAAACAGCAACTCTATCTGCCACGGACACTTCAAGCACCATTGAATCAGCCAGATCATAGGGCCCAAGTGGCACAGCGGCTCGCATGGCAGCCTGAACCTGCAGAGCCTTTTCTTGGCCTGAGCCCCACTCAAAACTAGCAGCTTTTCAAGTCACTTGGTAAAGAGGCCAGAGTAGCATACCCAAATGAGGGATATGTTGCCTCCAAAATCTAAAGAGGCCCACCATGCATTGTGCCTCCTTTTCAGTTGTAGGATGGGCCAGACGTAATAACTTATCTTTCAATTTATAAGGAATATCTCAACACACGCCACACCATACCCACACCACCGGGCCCCTAGAAATTTCACTGAGATGGAAGGTGCCTGATTTTTTTTTTAATTGTGCTTTAAGTGAAAGTTTACCGTTTAAGTTAGTTTCTCATACAAAAATTTATACACACATTGTTACATGACCCTAGTCGCTCTCCCTATAATGTGACCGCACACTCCTTCCCACCCTGGATTTCCTATGTCCATTCAACCAACTCCTGTCCTTTTCTGCCTTCTCATCTCTCCTCCAGACAGAAGCTGCCCGTTTAGTCTCATGTATCTACTTGAGCTAAGAAGCACACTCTTCACGAGTATCATTTTATGTCTTATAGTCCAGTCTAATCTTTGTCTGAAGAGTTGGTTTTAGTTTTGGGCGAACAGAGAGTCCAGGGGCCATGTCTTCCAGAGTCCCTCTAGTATCATGTATAACATTAAGTCTGTTCTCTTTACCAGAACAGAATTTGAGTTCAGCACCCCACTTTTCTCCTGCTCCATCAGGAACTCTCTGTGGTGTTCCCTGTCAGGGTGGTCATCGGTAGTAACTGGGCACCATCTAGTTCTTCTGCTGTCAGGTGCCTGAATTTTTGTTGGATTAATTTTACAACGTCTAGCATGCAATTTTTTTTTTAGCATGCAAATGTTTTACCAATAAGTCCAGAGTCATTGACACTTCTTCCTTACTAGGTCCAAGCAGCATAATATCATCAATATAATGGACCAGCGTGACGTCGTGTGCAAGGGAAAGGTGATCAAGTTCCCTGCTGACTAAATTATGATATAGGGCTGGAAAGTTGATATACCTCCGAGATAAGACAGTAAAGGTGCGTTGCTGCCAACTGAAGGCAAACTGCTTCAGCTTGTCTTTCGAAAGGCATTAGCCAGATCAATAGCTGCATACCAAGTACCAGGAGATGTATTAATTTGTTCAAGCAATGAAACCACATCTGCAACAGCAACTGCAATTGGAGTCACCACCTGGTTAAGTTTCAATAATCCACTGGCATTCTCCAAGATCCATCTGTTTTTTGCACAGGCCAAATAAGCAAGTTGAATGGGGATGTGGTGGGAATAACCATTCCCGCATCCTTCAAGTCCTTGATGGTGGCAGTAATCTCTGCTATCCCTCCAGGTATGCAGTATTGCTTTTGGTTTACTATTTTCCTAGGTATGGGAAGTTCTAATGGCTTTCACACGACTTTTCCTACCATAACGGCCTTACTACACTTGTCTGGAATCTATCGTGTGGGTTCTGCCAGTTGCTGAGTGTATCTATTCCAATTATCCATTCTGGAACTTGGGAAGTGATTGGTTCGGGGATCCAATGGACCCACTGTGAGCTGAACCTGAGCTAAGACTCCATTAATAACCTGACCTCCATATGCCCATACTCTGACTGGCGGGCCACAGTGACATTATAAGTCTCCTGGAATTAGTGTCAGTTCAGAGCCAGTATCCGGTAATCCCCCCAAAAATCTGATTATTTCCTCTTCCCCAAAGAACAGTTACTCTAGCAAAAAAAAGCTGTAGATCCCTTTGGGGAAGACTGGGAGAAAGATTATCAGCATAAATTTTGGCAGTGCAGCGGGGTCCTTTCTCAAGGAAACCCAGCCTCCTCTTCATTCAAGGGGTTGTGGGTCTGTAAACTGGCTCAAGACTGGGAATTGAGGGGCATGACTCTCTATTCTGATAATTCGAGTTAGACTGCTGTTCACTTGACCTAGAATTCTTCCATTTGTACAGATCAAGTAAATATTCAGTAGACTTCCAATCTATTTTACTTCTAGGGACACCATGACTAAGTAACCAACATCATACATCCGTATGAGTCAGACTATTCTGATCACTGCTTTGATTCCACTGTCCATGACAGTAACCATGCCCACCTTGTCTTTGTAGATTGAGTGCCACCACTTGTCCTCTAGCACCACAAGGTCCAATCAGCCCCATGTAGTTAGGTGTCTTAATTCAATTAGGGCAGTTCCACACCATCAAATCTGACTTACATAAAACAGCAATCACGGCAGTCTTCAAGGATGCTGGGACTCCCTTCACAAATTTGTTCTTCATCACCGTGGTAAAAGGTGTGTCATCTGGGCACTCCATCTGTGGGTCTGTGAGTCTAACCTGATAAATCCACTCTAACATGCCAATTTTCCTAAACCTTTGGATACTTTCTTCTACAGTATACCAAGGCAAGTCTGGCACTTCAACTTGATTTAATGTGGGCCACTGCACAATCCATGCTTCAGCAAACCAACCAAATAAACTATTCGACCCTTTCCTAACCTCTCAAGCCAAAACACTGAATGAAGAATCTGTGCTTAGTGGGCCCATATTAATAAACTCAGACTGATCCAACTTTATGTTCCTTGCACCATTAACCCGTACCCTTAATAGACATTCCCACACATATTCCCCAGGTTTTTGTTTGTACATATTAGAAAACTCAAGCAGTTCTTTTGGATTGTGGTGTACCTCCTCCTGCATCACACTTTGCTCTTTTCCTTTTGGGGCTCACTAGGACATAAGTCTAGTTATAGGTCTACAAGCAAAAATGGTTGGTGGGAATGTGTTCTGAGAACATTTAGCAATGTCTTATAAGGCATTTGCCTCAGATGATGCCCCAGACACCTTCCCAGGGGATGACTCAGACAAAGGCTCTTGAGACATAGCTGGGTTAATCTCATCAGATGGGGACAGAATGGCTAGTGGTTTTATTGAAGAGGGTCACTTAGCACACAAAGATGGAGTAATCTCTTCAGATGAGAGTGAGAGGGCTGGCTCTGTTGGCAGGAGTGGTTCAACAGAATTTAGGACCTCAGTGTCTCCAGATTGCTGGTTATCTGCCCATATGTCCCCATCTCAAGCTTCAGGAATACATTTCTTCCTAATCAATGCTGTCACTTTAACTTCAGACATCATTCGAGGTTGGGAATTCAATTGGTGTTGTAATTCAACCATTTAAGACTCTGGATTTGGTTTTTGGCAATATCAGCTCTGTTACTACAAGAAATAAGGCTTTCTTTGAAGCCACATGTGGAAACTTTGAGGTTGTTGATGCAATACTTGAGCTGTGAATCTGAAGCTCTGAACTCATCTCTTTCTTTCACCACTTTGTCTAGCATAAATAGGACCAATCAACCAGCTTTCTTATTCTTCTGATTATGACAAAATTGTAGAATGGTATCAAACATGTGATCACCCAGAGCCCTGCCTCTCACCAATACCTGATCTATTGGTGGTGATAATTTCCATATTTTTATTGCCACATCATGTCATGGATTAGCAGTGGCCTCTTTACTAGTGAAAGCAGAGTAATCAACATCTTTAAGGCTAGCCAGTCTTGAGAACCAAGTTAGAAAACTCATTCTTACTATTTTGTTTCTTTAGAATCACCCAACTCCTGGTACCAAATGTTTAGGCTGGGTTCTCTAAAGAAGCAAAATGGAGAAGAGAGAGAGATTTATATCAAGTAAATGGCTCATGAAGTTGTAGAGGCTGGAAAGTCCCAAGTCTGTGGGTCAGGCTGGAAGCTTCTCCTGACTCACATATCTGCCGAGGCTGGAAAACCCAAAATTGGCAGGTCAGATAGCAGGCCTCTAACTCACAGACTGTGGAGGTCAGCAAATCCCAAGATCAGCAGGTAAGACAGCAAGCTGCTGGCTCACAGTCTACGGAGGTTGACAACTCCCAAGATCAGCAGGTGAACTGTAAGCTCAAGTCCCAAGAACTGGAGGTCAGGTGAGGTGCCAGCTACAGGATCCAGAGTGAGCAAAAATCCAGCAAGCTTTGCCAGAAAGTCCACATATATTGGATGCAGGCCATAGCCACAAAGAAACTCCCTTTCAACTGACTGGCTGCTCATAGCAGATCTCATTATGGAGGTGCTTATATCAGATCTCATTACGGAGGTGATTACATCATCACATAGCTGCCAACTACATCATAACTGCCGAACCACTGAGAATCATGGCCCAACCAAGTTGACACACAACCTTAACCATCACAGTTGGTGAAGGTGTAGAGAAACTGGAACCTTCATCTATTGCTGGTGGTATTGTAAAATGGTGCAGCTGCTGTGAAAAATAATTAAGTGGTTCCCCATAAGTTAAACACCATGTGACCCAGGACATGGTATATGCACAAAGGAATTAAAAGCAGGCATTCAAACAAAAGTTTGCACAACGATGTTCGTTGCAGCATTATTTACAATTGCCGACAGGTGGAAACAACCCAAGTGTCCATTAGCAGACAAATGCATAAACAAAATGTGGTGCATGCCTACAACGGAATATTATTCAGCCATAAAAAGTATGAAGTCCTGATACATGCTACAATGTGGATGAATCTTAAAAGCATTATGCTCAGTGGAATAACCTAGACACAAAAAGCCACATATTGCATGATTTCACTTATGTAAAATGTCCACAACAGATAAATGTATACAGACAGAAAGCAAATTAGTGGCTGGTGGGGGCGGGTGAGGGGAGGGGGAGGCAAGGGGAGTGAAGTGAAGGATGTACAAGATTCTTCCATTAGAAACAGAGACCATGAGACTGGGTCAAAAAAAAAGAGCAAAACCCACCCAACCGCTATTTACAAGAAGACAAGTCGGCACTACCTCAGAGGGTCTCACAGCCTTCCAAGCCTCTCTAGCGATGACTCTCAGCCTTAGGTCTGCAGCCCACACTTCTCCTCCAACATGCACCCATATATCAAGGGCCTCCTTGACATCTCTACTTGCTTCTCCAAGAGGCATCTCAAACCCAGCATGTCCTAGCCTGAGCCCTTGACGTTGGTCCCCACAAAACCCATGAGCCCTGTGGTCCTGCTCTCAGCCAGCAACTCCTCTGTTCTTCCAGTGGCTCAGCCCAAAACCTGCAGAGGTCCTTGACTCTACTCTCCCCTCACACCCCATGCCCCACTAGTCAGCAAATCCTGTTGGCTTGTCTTCAAAAGATATCTTAAATCTGACCATGTACCATCCCCTTCACCAGACCTCCAGTCCATACCCCGTCTCGCGGACCCTTTGATCTATCCCAACACAGCAGAATGCTGACCAGACACAAGCCAAGTGACACCTCCCTTTGCAAACCCACCACAGCTGCGCATTCAGGTAAAGCAAAAACCAGCGTCCCTCCTGGCAGAGCCCCTGCATAGGGCCCTCCATGACAGCCCCCCTCTATTTCCTCTCTTCTTGCTCCCCCCAGCCTATGGCACCTGCTCCGGCCATGCTGGCCTCCTGGATATTCCTCACACATGCAGGGCACAGTCCTGCCTCAGGATCTTCACACTTGTTGCCTGGGGTGTTCTTCCCTCCGGGGGTCCCTTGAGCTGACTTCCTCACTTCCTTCAGTTTTTAACTCAGAGGAAACATTTTCCCTGAGGACTTCTCTAGCCACTCCATCTAATATTCCGTTCCCCCGTCAAGTCCCTCTCTTCCCTGCTTCACTTCTCCTTCACACAGAGCACAATCTGACCCACTACATAGCATCCATAGTATTTTCTCTATTGTCTGATGCCCCCACTGAAAGGAAACTCTAGGAGCTGAAGGGGCTTCACTGTTCTGGTCAGTGGTGTCTCCCCAGCAACTTGGACTGCCACTGGCACATGGTGAGCACTTACCAACAAATGCAGAATGAATGAACGAGCAGCTGAATAACTGTGCATAGGAGGGACTGAAAGGATGATGAGGCTGTTATCTGCAACTCTATGGAAACAATTTTAACAACTCAGAGAAAAGGGATGATTTCCTAGCAAAGTATAAATTTCAAAACTGGTCCAAGTTCTTCTTCTTCTTTTTTTTTTTTTTAACTGTTACATGTTGTAGAAAAAGATTTTTTTTAAAAACTAACTCCCAAGTTCACTTTACAAAATAGAATGAAAACTCTAAGTAAGATAGGAATAGAAGGAAACTACTTAAAATGGTAAACTTGGAAGAAAATGTAATGAAATGACCAAAAATTCAGATCTATAATAAATATCAATGCCTGATTAAATGACCAGATAAACACAAACAACCCACTAGAAAAATAGGAGATATGAAGAGTCACCAAAAAACAAATCCAAGTGGGAAACAAACACTTATAAAGAGGGTCAAAACCACTAGTATTGATCGAAACAAGAGTTACAATCCCAACGACTTATCACTCTATACTCATCAAATTGGCACTGAACTGGCAGAAGTCAGAAGGAGCCAGGACATGCATGCAAGAGGAGGGGCAGGTGTCCCCCAGCGCCGCAAGTGGAGCTGTGAGGAGCCACAGCCTTCGTGAAAAGCACTATGATGACAACTCTTAAAATTCGAACACTCTCTTCCCCTCGGCAGCCCTGCTCTGCAAAGCTGTCCCACAGCAATTAATCCTCAAGAGTCAGGACAGTTGTTCACAAGGATTTGGGGTCTGCATTTTTCGTGGAGGAAACAAACAAACAAAAAAACTGGAAATAAGTGAATGACCATCAGTACGGAACAAATTATGGTGATCCCACTTGTGGGATGCCAGGCGGCAGCCCAAGAGTGAGTGAGGAGACTGGCTGACTGGGAGGGCTTCCAAAGGGCACTGATGACAAAAGACTGTATAAAACCATTTTTGTAAATAAAAAAGACCCCCAAAACTCTGTGTGTGTGTGTTTGTGTGTGTGTGTGTGCACGTTGTCTAAGGTACGCATGGAGAAATAAGAAAGAGTACCCTGTAGGCTGTTAACATGGATTACCTGGGCCTGAGTGGGGACAGGAAGCCCCAAAAGGAAATCTATATCTACACCTATATGTCTACCGTTAAAGAGTTCTGTTTTCACATGTGTGATAAGAAAATCGGAAGCAGATCTTCTAACGCAGGTCTACCACAGACAGCTGGCATCAGATTAGATCTGACTTGGCACCCCATAAAGAAAACTGCCACTGCAAGTATCTGCCCCCCTCGCACCGCTGAGTGGGGCCCCTTTGTGGTAGGAGACACACTAACAGGAAGTCCGGTAGCCAAAACCCTCCACATGCTCAGAGCAGCAGCAACACCTGGCTGGAATCGAAAGCACAGGGGTTTGTAGGATTCTCCAGAAGGGGCACAGCCCCCTCCCACTTCCTGGGCCAGGCAGAGACACGGGGTGGGGGGACAGTCCTCTTGCCATTGGGGCAGATACCACGAGATTATGGAGATGGTGGGTAGTGAGGAAGGAAAGGAAGGGAGGGTGACCCCAGGGATCTGGGGGATGGGGAGGCAGGGCCAGAGGGCCTCGGGACTCACCGATGGCGCCTAGGTCAGCAAAGCGGTCCTCACCCTCCTCAGCGTGGATCAGATCGTTCCTGCTTTTCTTGGTGGCCGCTCGCTTCAGCACTGCTTTAAACAAGGGCAGGGAAGGCCTGGGTGAGCCGGAGCCTTCAGGGGGCTGCCTCTGGTGGGGAAGGGTGAACTTCAATTGGGCTGGGCTAAGGATGTGCTTATCCTTCCTGGGAAGGGGCAGCCTGTCCTGGGGCTGAGGCCCAAGCTGAGGCCGAGGTAGGGCAACCCCTAGGCCCCTTGGGTCCCTCTCAGTTACCACAGCAGAAGAGACAGGGAATTTGAGGGTAAGTCCCTGCCTTTCCCTTGTCTCCAAAATGAAGTCAGTAGGGAAGGCCTAGCTAACAGAAGCAGAGACCAGGCCGCAGAGGGTGGCCCGGCCAAGGTGTAGCTGGGATGCTGGGCCTGACCTGGCCCTCCCTGGGCCCATCTCCTCCCACTGCCTGGGTCATGCTGAGAGCCCTTTCCGTGGTCTCTGGGTGCAAGTGTCACTCTGAGCACTGGAGACAGATAAAACTCATGTTGAACCTGCAATTTTAAAGCTTCTAGAAGTAGTGGCATCCACCAGAATTTTCTATGATGATGGAAATGTTTTCTGTGCACAAACCAGTATGGCAGCTGCTAACCACACCGAGCTATCGAGCACTGAAATGGGCTCTGCCCAGCCAGAGGGCCACAGAGGAAAGCCTGAGGCCCAGAAAGAAGGGGAGCCAGCACTGCCCCACCTCCCTATCTGAGTTCCGAGGGCACCCTCCACCTGAGGCCACACCTCAGAACACCACCTCACACAGACCCTCCCTGACCAACAAAGACAAAGGAAAGGACACAAACAGTCAGGGTGAGGGTGGGCTACGCCCTAGCTGGGGTCCTGCCCTGTCCCTCAGAGCGGGTGGCCCCAGGGCACAGGGAGCCCTACTGGCTCTGACAGCACAGGGGCCAGGCCCAGAGAAGAAGCAACATGGCCAGGGGCAGTTTGGGTCCACTGCCTCCTCCTGCCCTCTCTCCTCCATCCTCAGGTGATGAGCCGTTTCCCAGGATCACCATGGTCTCACTAGGAGGTGGAGCCCAAACCACCTGGCACCATGTATGTGCTGTGTGGATGCACACATGTGCCTGTGCATGTCTGCATCAGGACAACGGTGTGCAGACAGCATCACCTGTCACACATGCAGGCGTGGGCCACGCGGCTGCCCACCCAACCCTCAGGGTCCCCCCGTACCCAAGGGACAAAGGCAGGAGAGCCACCTACCATCCAATGGGGATTTCTCCTCCGCATTCTTGTCCTCCTCAGCCAGCATGACCTCCTCTGTGAGAGAGACCCTGCCTCAGTTACAGCCCTCCTGCTATCCTCCACTGGGGCTCATCCCCGGAACACCCCAGCAGAGGCTCAGCTCTGCGAGAAGGCCTGCCTCCCCAGCAACTATGCTTCCAGAAGCCAGCAGGGCCCAAGGCCAACCTTTCTCTAGCAAGAAAGGCCACCCCTCAGCAGCCCACTGACAAGGCCAGGGAGGAAGGCGGGGCAGCTGCGGTGCCCCTGCAGGCAACCATCTCACAGTATATGCATGGGAGAAGGCACTAGAGTCTTGCATAGGATGTGAGCAGGCAGCTCTATGGAGAAAGTCCAGCCTGGGCTCTGGCGGCAGGTGAGTCAATGCAGAGAGGGCTCAGGTCAAGGCCAGGCCACAGGGTCTGGCAGGCAGAGCTCTAGCCTGGGCCAAGCCGGAATCCTCCATTAGAAAGGCCAATGTCCTCAAGGCCACCATCGCCCCTGGTGCCAGGACCCCAGGTTGGCTGGAGAGAAACTCCTGTCACTATAAAGCCCCCAAGATGACCTCAGCTTTCCTCCACTAGACTGGGGGTTGGGGTCTTGTCCACACCAGGGCCAGTGGCCCTTGCTGCAGCCTGACGGACTCTGGAACGGGGTAGGGACAGACCAGGGCAAGACAGCCCCACTCCCGCTGGCTCTCACCGGCCTTGAAAATCCACTCTAGGTACCCATTGAGCTCCCGCTCAATCTGCTGCTGTCGGCGGAGCTTCAAGAAGGCACGACGGTTCTCCACCCTCTCACGCTCTTTGGCAAACTCTCTGTAGATTGTAGGGGCCAAGAAGGTCAGCAGATCAGGTGAGGGAAGCCACGGCACCTGCAGCCCCACAGGTGGGAGGCCCCCAGAGGCAAAGGGGACCAGGCAGAGGCTAGGACAGTAAACACAGACCATAGGCCAACCCCCCCAGGAAGGCCATCTGCCTCTTCTACCTGTGTGCTCGAGCCAGAAATCCTGTCTGCAGGGCCCAGGAAGACCCTACTTCTCCAGATCCCCACAGTACTTAGAGGCAGCAGCTTAATTCCCAGAGGGGGCGTTCCAGAGGGCAGGGACCACTCCACAGCCCCTGGCTCAACAGCACCTAGGCACATACACACATACACACACACACATACACCATGTACCAGATCCTATCATATGCTGTCCAGACCCTGCAGACAGCTTCCGGGCAAGAATTTCCCAGAGGAGAGCCTTCACTTGGCTTCCTTGTGGGTTCAGGCCAAGGGCCATTTCTAGATGAGGAGGAACCAACAGGGACAGGATAAAAGGGACCTCAGGGCAGGGCAGAGGTGGAAGAAAACATTCCAGAGTCCATGTAGCCTCCTCTACCAAACCTGTGAGGCTCATGAAGAACAGAGAGAAGAGAGACCCTCTGCCCTCCTGAGCCCCAGCACCCTCTCAGCTTCTCCTGACTCTACAGATGTAGGGAAAAGCAGAGAACAGACACTCTCCCTGAGCCCCAGGAACCCCACCCACCATAGCCACACAGCCAAACTTTGCAACTACCAGTGCCCCAAAGAGGCCATTCTCTCTCACGAACACAGGCTCACTCTCACACATGCATTCACACACACACACACATGCAAACTCACACATACACACACACACACGCAAACTCACACATCCACACACACACACACACACACACATGCAAACTCACATATCCACATATATGCACATGCATGCACACCTGCACCCATACACACACACATTACGCATGCACACCTGCACATGATATGCACACATACGTGCACACACACATGCATTTACTCATATGTGTACACACATACACATGCATGCACACATATATGCACACAGAGATGCACAGTACATACATGCACACATGCACACACCATTGCACGCAGCAGCACCAGCCTGGCCCAACGTTCTCAGCTCAGGCTTGGAGCGAGATTTGGTCCCCAAAGGTCTGGCAGGTACCACTCGCACCCCCATGGGAAAAGAGCAAGACCTGCTTGCTCTCAGCCAGGTGGCTGTCCCCCTCTAGGAGGAGAAGCCTCTGGGCTCTAGTGGAGAAGGCCTGGCAGGCCTGACTCCTGGCACACAGCCACAGTGGGAGGGGAGCTCTGCTCCCAGCCAGGCCTGACCCTGAGCCTGTGGCCTCAGGAAGCCTCAGGACCTGCTTCAGCCCCAGGAATGAGATGAGATGCTCCTGCCCAGATCTCCTGCCCTTAGCTTCTGGAGGGTCCTTTCTGGCCTCTTGTTATGGACTGAATTGTGTCCCCCAAAACATGTCTTGTAAATTCTAACCTCTATGCCTGTGGTTATAATCCCATTTGGGAATGTGTTGTCATGGTTAATGAGACAGAATTAGTGTAGGGTGTATCTTGAGTCAATCTATGTTGAAATACAAAAGAGGTCAAACAAGCAAGCAAAAGAAGCAGAGATGGGGGAAAAGAGATGCCAAGCCACATGGAAATCGTCCAGGAGCAGAAGCTAAAAAGAGATAAGGACCTTCCCCTGGTGCCAACAAAGAGAAAAAACCCTCCCCTAGAGATGGCACCCTGAATTTGGAGTTCTAGCCTTCTAAACTGCAAGAAAATAACTTTCTGTTTGTTAAAGATTTCTGCTTACGGTATTTCTGTTGTAGCAGCACTGGATAACTAAGAAACCTCCCAACCCACCTGTGGGGCAGGAGAGCTGGCTCAGGAAAAAAAGTACAACCCATCTAAGAGCCAGGAGCAGAAGCTCGGCTGTGGTGGCCTGGCCCAGCCCAGAGAGCAGCCTCATCTTACCCAGGCTCCGGTGTCTCACACTCAGCATGCTGATTAGGCTCCTCTGGGAGGCTGCAAGGGTGAGAGCCAGGGAATGGAGGAGAAAGTGGCTGGCCAGCAACCTGCAGGGTGGGTTGTCTCCAGTGTGCCTAGCTGTCCAGGCAACAACCAATCAGTGGTCAAGGGTGCCGCTGCTGCCTCTGAATGTACCCAGCATAGGATCCTCGGAAGCCCAGTGACTACTGGCTTAAAAGGCCCCCATCCTAAAAAGACCAGACTTAACGGTCTGACTGAGACTAGAAGGACCCCAGAGGCCATGGTCCCCAGACCTTCTGTTAGCCCAAGACAGGAGCCATTCCCAAAGCCTACTATTCAGACAGGGATTGGACTGGACTATGGGATAGAAAATGACACTGGGGAAGGATGAGCTTCTTGGATCAAGTAGACACATGAAACTGTGTTGGCATCTCCTGTCTGAAGGGGAGCTAAGAGGGTAGAGGGGGTCAGAAGATGGCTGAATGGACACAAAAAGAGAGAGTGGAAGGAAGGCGTGTGCTGTCTCATTAGGGGGAGAGCAATTAGGGGTATATAGCAAGGTGTTTATAAATTTGTGTATAAGAGTCCGACTTGATTTGAAAACTTTCACTTAAAGCACAATAAAAATTAAAAGAAGAAAAAGGCCCCCACCCTCATCCGACCTCCCAAGGCTAGAGTCCCTCTGGAGGATCTGGGTGCCTGAAGGAGGGCTCAGTGGCGACTGATGAAGAAAATCACCCTGTATCACCCCCCATCTCTACCCATAGCCAGGATGCTCCTCAGAGGGAGAGAGCTGGGAAGGTCCAAGGTTCATACCCTGCTTGGCTAGGGGACACTCCACAGGGCTGGAACACTGCCTCAGCCCTCCACCTTCACTCTTACGCCCAATCCCTGCTGCACGCTCTCTAGCGTGTGCCGCACCAAAAGGCCCTGACAGTCTACCTCTCACCTCGCCCAACATCCCCAGTGTCTCCCCAGCCTTCCCACCCATGCACTGTCCTGCAGTCCACAGGAGCTACACCCTTTGCGCCTCCTCGGGGTGTCCACTGCCTGGACTAACTTCCCCCTTCCTGTACCTTCTCATGCCTGGTCCCTTTGGGTCTCAGCTGAGATGCTTTTTCCCCAGGTGCCTCCTTCAAGATCCAGGCCCTTCCAGGCTTCCAGCATGGGGGTACCCCATGACCCAAGCAGGCCAGGAGCTCTGCACATCCCTTGTGCTGTAAGGTACTTCCAGAAGCAGGGCAAGGCTACAGATATCCTCCTTGGTCCCAGTTGCCTCCCCCAGGCTGTTCCTTTCCAATCCAATGGGACAGCTGCCCTTTAATCCACCAGACTCTGCCCCTGATCCCCCCAGGAGCCTGGAAGCAGGGATCTACACAGGGAGGGAGCCATGTCCTCCAGCTGTGCAGGGACCTGAAGGAAGGCTGGGGCTCAGAGGCAGGCCAAGCCCCATGACTACCTCCTTCCCAGCACAGCTTCGCTGGCCCCTGTCCAGGCTGTGTGCCCAGGGCTGGGTCAGGAAGGGGCTCTCTCCAGGAGGAACTCCCAGCCTTGCACCCTCTTGCCATCTACTGGAGAGATGACCAGAGTGGAGCGGACAAGCCTAGGGTCAGGAGTGGAGTGGATGCCTCAAGAGTCATTGCAGTGGACACTCAGAGGGCTGCCCCCCTTCCTTGGAAGCCCCACCACGAACACACCCAAGTAAGATACAGCAGTCCCTCCCCAGGGAGCAACAGATCCTGAGGCTCTGAGGACAAAGGCTATGGGGAGGTTAGGTAGGGTGGAGATGGGGAGGTCAGGGCAAAGGGATGGTCCAAGGAGGGGTCAGGATGGAGGCATAAGGAAAGGTTGTCCAGAGCCAGGGAGGCTGGGAACACCACCTGCCCATAGAGGGGGAAAACTGTGGGGTGGTGGCCCCCACCCCGTTCTCCCCATGTTGCACACACTGTGTCTGCCTCCAACATTGTGCCCCTTGCCCTGAGCACACAGAGGGCACAGTCTACACCCTGCACAGTCTCTTACCCAGAGAGCACGCCCAGTACCAAGTTGAGCATGAAGAAGGAGCCAATGATGATGAGGGGGATGAAGTAGAGCCAGTTCCAGGTGTTACCAGCCGCGTCATTGGTCTGCAAGCAACAAGAAGAAGGTGAAGAAGGGCAACTGGACAAGGCCCATAGCCCCAGCCACAGAGGCTACCCCTGGTGGGCAGCCAGAGCCAGCCAGCCTCTTGGGCTGCATCTGAGCTCCAGTTTCGGGGCCCCAGGTTAGGTCTGCTTCTCAAAAGCAAACACTAGTGGTGCCCAGGCCAGGGTCCAGGCCCCACAGTTGGTCCTGCCCACACGCTGCAGAACTTTCTCCTGGCTGTACCTCTTACAGGACAATGTGTGCTCAGCCCTCCCAGCCTCTTGCCAGCATTGCTGAAGATCCAAGGAGTAGCCCCGAGTAAGAGCCAAGGATATCCAGGACACCTTGAGGGCCACATGCCCAGCCTCTGCTTAGACACCTCACCTGTAGGACACTTAGGGCCTCCCAGGCTGCCTGAACCCCCGGGGCAGCTCCAAAGAAATGTCCTCCTGGAGGAATCCCTCAGGCCCCAGTGGCCAAGTCTGACCTTCATCTGCAGTGGTTTCTGCAACTCAAAGGAAGCTGTAAACCCACAGGTCACTTTTTCTCTAGGGGGGGCTGAGTCTCCCAAAGCGCCCACTGTCCACTTCTCATCTGTGCCTGGCTAAGACAGAAGCCAGAGCTTGGGCTGAGAGCAAAGAGGGGCCATCTCTCTGAGACCTTCTGCTTTTTATAGCACAGTCCACAAACGACAGCCCCTCTGAATATAATTCAGTCCCACAATTATTTTGTTTTTGTTGGATCCCCTGGAGAATTGGCTGAGGGGGCAAAGAACCTCTGCCTCCATAGCAAAAGGCTGGAGGCAAAACATGGGGGCAGAGGGTGCAGAGTGTGAGTGACCACCTGGCACCTTCCTCTTCTCTTTGGAGGCAGTGCCTATATCGAAGACACTGGCCTGACCAAATCCATGGTGTAGGGGGAGCAGCTGGGCACTGCCTGTGGCTGTGCCAGGTTGCCCAGTGCTGTTGTCTGGGCTCCTGCCCTCCACTGTGCACCAACCTCAGCAGGATTTTCAGACTTCACCCCTGGTAAGCTCTGGGCCCCTGGACTGATGCAGAATGTAGTTTCTGACCCCTGGGTCCCTGGAAACTGACACAGAAAGAATTCAGACGCCCAACTCTAACCACAATGCATATTTCCTGGCCACACCTCTCCCCACATCCCACACACAACTCAGGCCCATCAACAATGGCCACAACTAAAGCTAGCAACATCCCTACAACTGTACCCTCAAAATCTGCTTCCTCTGTGTGACATAAGAGAGATTTCACCACTGCAGTCTCATCCCCTCTCACCTACCTGGGGTCCCTGGGGGGCACAAACAGTTAAGCATTTGACTATTAGCCAAAAATTTGGCGGTTTGAACCCACCCAGACACACCTTAGAAGACAGGCTTGGCAATCTATTTCTGAAAGGTAACAGCTCTGAAAACCCCGTGGAGCAGTTCTACTCTGCAGGCATGGGGTCATCATGAGTCAGAATCTACTCAACAGCAGCTACCCAACAACTTTGCTCCGGCAAGTTCCCCTCCTAATGGATCATTCCCACCAGGAGCCAGTCTGCTGGAATTGCTCTCATCTTAAAAAATAAAACAACAAAAACAAAAAAACAAATTGTGTTTCCAGAAAGATGAAATAGATGTACTCTTCCCTATTCCACTCACTCAGCACAGCTAAAAAGCCTGGAACTTATATATAAAAGCAAACATAAGAAGACTCTGAAAGGAAGCAAAAAGAAGACAGGGTGGCTGGGGACCTTGGGACTCAAGAAACAACACGGTGGTCAGTTCCCTGGGTGTTCTTTTTGCCTCATATATCCTGGACTTGGAGCTGAAGGAGCTGGCAACCCAGAAACACCAGTGGGTGCAGAGAAAAATGTGCCAACAACAGTCTGCTCTCTCTAACAAAAAAACCAAGAAAGGGAATCCCAACAAGACAAAAAGCAGTTAGACAAGAATTGCTTTGTTCCAACCAAATACCACATTAAAAATTGTGGCCCCACCTCCACCCCTGCCAGCAAAGACCAGTGGGGACTTTTGATCCCACTTGGCAGTAGTGAGGCACCCCGTCTACCCTCCCTACTGGGGTAGTGTCAGAGTCAGGCCTAGTAGAGAGTCAGGACAATCACCACTGTCTAATGATAATGAGGCCACACACACACACACACACACCCACACCCCGTAGTGTGTGGAGATCATGTGGGGAGATAACAAGGCAATCTTAACCCTCCCAACCAGGGGAGTATCAATAGAGCCAGAACTACCACCCCACCCAGCTTGACGAGGAGCCCTCCGCCACATATCGCAAGAGCCAAGTGGGGCACCTGGACTTGCACCTACATCAGGCAATAACCTGCCAGAGCACTGTCAGAAGAAGGCAGCTGTCTTAGTTATCTAGTGCTGCTACAAGAAAAATATCAAAAGCGGATGGCTTTAACAAGCAGAAATGTATTCTCTCACAGTCTAGTAGGTTATAAGTCCAAATTCAGGGCATCGGCTCCAGGGAAAGGCTTTCTCTCTGTCTGCTCTGGGGGAAGGTCCTTGTCATCAATCTTCCCCTGGTCTAGGAGATTCTCAGTGCAGGTATCCTGGGTCCAAAAGATGCACTCTATTCCTAGCTCCGCTTCCTTAGTGGTAGGAGGTCCTCCTGTCTCTCTGGTCACTTCTCTCTTTTATATCTCAAAAGAGATTGACTCGAAATACAACCTAACCTTATACATTGGGTTCTGCCTCATTAACGTAACTGCCTCTAATCTTGCCTCATTAACATCATAGAGGTTAGGATTTACGATAATAGGATAATCACATCAGATCACAAAGTGGTGGACAACCACATAATACTGGGAATCACAGCCTAACCAAGTTGGCACACATTTTGGGGGGATGGTTCAATCCATGACAGCAGCTAAAACAGAAGTTTGAAATAAGATCCAAGCCTCATGAGAAAATACCAAAAATGTTCAGGTTTCAATAAGAACAGGAAGATCTCTAACTGAATGACAAAAAGACAATCAGTAGATGCCAATATTGAGATGACAAAGATGTTAGAAGTATCAGAAAAAGAATTTAAAGCAGCCATCATGAAAATATTTCAAAGAGTAACATGAACACACTTCAGACAACTGAAAAAAAAAAAAGAAATTTTCACCAAAAAAAGAAACAAAAGATATAAAAAAGAGCCAAGTAGAATATTTTACCACAATAAAATCTTTAAAAAAGAACTAAGTGGAAATTTTGTAACTGAAAAATACAATAACTGAAATAAAAACTCAATGGATAGACTCAACAACAGAATGGAAAGGACAGAGGAAAGAATCAGTGGACAGGAAGATGAAACAATAAAAATTACCCAATCTGAATAACAAAGAAAATAGGCCGAAAAATGAACACAGCCTCATGAACCTATGAGAATATAACAAAAGAGCTAACATTCATGTCATCAGAATCCCAGAAGAATATGAGAAAGAAGATGAGGCTGAAAAAGTTCTTGAAGAAATAATGACTCTATTGCAAATATGAGAAGAGACATAAACCTACAGGTTCAAAAAGCTGAGCAAACCCCAAATAAGATAACCCAAAGAAATCTACAAGATACATCATAGTCAAACTTCTGAAAACTAAAACACAAAGCAAAAATTTTGAAAGCAGACAGAGAAACACAATTCCTTACCTGTAAGGGAAAAACAATTCTCATCAGAAACCACTGAGGCCAGAAGGCTGTGGCACAATATTTTTTTTAAGTGCTGAAAGAAAATAACTGTTAAGCCAGAAAAATTGTTATGAAAAAACCATCAGGAATGAAGAGGAAATCAAGACATTATTAATGAAGGAAAACTACAGAATTTGTTGCTGGCAGATCTACACTAAAAGAATGCCTAAAAAAGTTATCTAAAGAGAAAGAAAATGATTCCAAAAAAAAAAAAAGGAATAGATGAATATCAGGAAGGAAGAAAGCAATGGAAACAGTAAAAATATGGGTGAATACAATACATTTTGAGTTTTCTAAATTATGATTGACAATTTAAGCAAAGAATTATAACACACTTTGATGTAGTTCTAAGTATATGTGGAGGAAATATTTGAGACAATTATAAATGGGAAAGAACAAAGAGATGCAAAGAAGGTAAGGTTGACTTCCAGTTTCTGGTCCAACATGTAAAGAGCTTGGAAGTTGTCACTCCTATCCTCACAAGAAAAAAGCTGAAAAAATGAAAATCACCAATTCAATCCCTCAGAGAACTGAGATCACAGGGCAAACCACAACTCCAAAAACTAGAGATAACAGGCAGATACAGAAAAACACAGTTTACCAGAGGAGAAACCACAGCTGGAGCCAGCACCAGATGTTGTTCTTAGGTGTTGTCAAGTCAGTTCCAACTCATAGCGATCCTATGCACAACAGAACGAAACACTGCCCTGTCCAGAGCAATCCTCACAATTACTGCTATGCTTGAGCCCACTGTTGCAGCCACTGTGTCAGTCCATGTCACCGAGGTTCTTCCTCTTTTTCACTGACCCTCACTTTACAAACACGATGTCCTTCTCCAGAGAATGATCCCTCCTGACAACATGTCCAAAGTATGTGAGACGCAGTCTTGCCATCCTTCCTTCCAAGGAGCATTCTGGTTGCAATTCTTCAAGACAGATTTGTTCATTCTTTTGGCAGTCTATGGTATATTCAATATTCTTTGCTAACACCACAATTCAAAGGTCTCAATTCTTCTTCAGTCTTCCTTATTCATTGTCCAGCTTTTGCAAGCTTATAAGGCAATTGAAAGTACCATGGCTTGGGTCAGTCACACATTAGTCCTCGGGATGACATCTTTGCTTTTTAGCACTTTAAAGAGATCTTTTGCAGCAGATTTGACCAATGCAACGCACCTTTTGATTTCTTGGCTGATGCTTCCATGGGTGTTATTTGTGGATCCAAGTAAAATGAAATCCTTGACAACCTCAGTCCTTTCTCCGTTTATCATGATGTTGCCTATTGGTCTAGCTGTGACAATTTTTGTTTTCTTTATGTTGAGGTGTAATTCATACTGAAGGCTGTGGTCTTCAATCTTCATCAGTAAGTGCTTCAAGCCCTCTTTACTTTCAGCAAGAAAGGTTGTGTCACCTGCATAAAACAGGTTGCTAATGAGTCTTCCTGCAATCCTGATGCCCCATTCTTCTTCATATAGTCCAGCTTCTCGGATTAATTACTCAGCATATAGATTGAGTAGGTATGGTGAAAGGATACAACTCTGACACACACCTTTCCTCACTTTAAACTATGCATTATTCCCTTGTTCTGTTCGAACAACTGCCTCTTTGACTATGTACAGTTTCCTCATGAGCACAATTAAGTGTTCTGGAATTCCCATTCTTCGCAATGTAATCCATAATTTGTTATGATCCACACAGTCGAATGCCTTTGCATAGTCAATAAAACACAGGTAAACATCCTTCTGGTATTCTCTGCTTTTAGCCAGGATCCATCAGACATCAGCAATGATAGCCCTGGTTCCATGTCCTCTTCTGAAACCAGCCTGAATTTCTGGCAGTTCCCTGTCAATATACTGCTGCAGCCACTTTTGGATGATCTTCAGCAAAATTTTGCTTGCATGTGGTATTAACGATATTGTTTGATAACTCTCAGATTTTGTTGGATCACCTTTCTTGGGAATAGGCATAAATATGGATCTCATCCACTCAGTCGGCCAGGTAGCTGTCTTCCAAATTTCTTGGCATAGATGAGAGAGCACTTACAGTGCTGTATCCCTTTGTTAAAACATCTCACCAGGTAGGGATGCTTAAAGGGTAATTGACTAATTGCTGGAGACTGAGCTCGGATTAGCTTGCTAAGTAAAAACTCCTGGAGGCCTAGCCCTGGGGGAGCCCCCACGCTTTCTTGGGTGTTATTTCCAGGGGCCCTACCAGATTCTCAAGCTTCTCTCAGACTTCCAGCAAGGAAGAGGAAAAGTAATCAGTTTTAAATAGTTCCCTGTTCTCGTTAACAACAGGCTTCCCTCAAGTGAAATTATTTTACTAAAACCTAAGGACCTGGGGGAAACCCTGGTGGCATAGTGGTTAAGTGCTGCAGCTGCTAACCAAATGGTTGGCAGTTTGAATCCACCAGGCGCTCCTTGGAAACTCTATGGGGCAGTTCTACTCTGTGATATAGGGTTGCTATGAGTCGGAATCGGCTCAACGGCACTGGGTTTGGTTTTTTTTGGTTAAGGACCTGGGAGAGGGAAATATCCAGCTCCAGTCCCCTGTAGCCTTCCTGCCTCACCTAAGAGGCAGGAGAAGAAAGAAGAAACTAAAAAGCACTTATGAAGACCACAGCTCAGTGGCACAGGGTTACTGAAAGACTGAGACCTAATCAAAGGATCACAGAATGTGTCCCTTCCCTCCACATTTTACCATCATATTAATTGGTCTCCTGTATAACAGCAGAGAATTACAGCTGAAGAGAACTGAAGGCTCAGACCCTATTTAAGGAGTCTCTGTGTAAACCTCAAATCAACAAAGGAGTCAAAAACAAGGACACCAGAGGAATTTTAGCCTCTGACACTTACAGCTAAAACAGTTAACACAGCCTAACTCCTAGCCAGATAAACATAAACTCCAAGCCCTCATCTTCTTTGTCTGTTTACCTTGGTTCCTTTTACCTGATGTATCATGTGCAGCTTTCAGCAAAAAATTACAAATCATGCTAAAAGCAAAAAAATACAGTCTGAAAAGACAGGGCAAGTATCGTAGCCACAGTCCAATACAGCAGAGATTTGGGAATTAACAAATCAGAAATTTTAAATAACTATGATTAATATCCTCCATGTGTCTGCCAGTTTGTCATACTGTGGGGGCTTGCATGTTGCTGTGATGCTCGAAGCTGTACCGCCGTTATTCAGATACCAGCAGGGTCACCCATGGCAGACAGGTTTCAGTTGAGTTTCCAGACTAAGATAGACCAGGAAGAAGGACCTGGCAGTCTACTTCTGAAGAGCATTAGCCAGTGAAAACCTTATGAATATGAGCAGAACATTGTCTGATACAGTGCCAGATGATGAGCCCCCCAGGTTGGAAGGCACTCAAAAGATGAATGGGAAAGAGCTGCCTCCTCAAAGTAGAGTTGACTTTAATGACATGGATGGAGTCAAGCTTTTGAGGCCTTCATTTGCTGATGTGGCATGACTCAAAATGAAAAGAAACAGCTGCAAACACCCATTAATAATGAGAATGTGGAATGTACGAAGTATGAATCTAGGAAAACTGGAAATGTCAGAAATGAAATGGAATGCATACACATCAATATCCTAGGCATTAGTGAGCTGAAATAGACTGTTATTGGCCATTTTGAATCTGACAATTATATGGTCTACTATGCCAGGAATGACAACTTGAAGAGGAATGGTGTTGTATTCATTGCCAAAAAGAACCTTTCAAGATCTATCCTGAAGTGCAACACTGTCAGTGACAGGATAATATCCATCCATACGCCTACAAGGAAGATAAGTTAATACAACTATTATTCAAATTTATGCACAAACCACTAAGCCCGAAGATGAAGAAACTGAAGATTTTTACCAGTTTCTGCAGTCTGAAATTGATAGAACATGCAATCAGGAAGCACTGATAATTACTGGTGATTGGAAGGAAAAGTTGGAAACAAAGAAGAAGGATTGGTAGCTGGGAAATATGGCCTTGGTGATAGAAACCATGCCATAGATTAAGTGACAGAATTTTGCAAAACCAACAACTTCTTCACTGCAAATACATTTTTTCACCAACATAAATGGCAACTATACACAGGGACCTCACCAGATGGAATAACAGGGATCAAGTCGACCACATCTGTGGAAACAAACGATGGAAAAGTTCAATATCATCAGTCAGAACAAGGCCAGAGGGTGACTATGGAACAGACCATTAATTGCTCGTACGCAAGTACAAGTTGAAACTGAAGAAAAGTAGAACATGTCCCTGAGAGCCAAAGTAGGACTTTGAGTATATCCCACCTGAATTTAGAGACCATCTCAAAAATAGATTTGATGCATTGAACACTAAAGACTGAAGACCAAACGAGTTGTAGAATGACATCAAGGGTATCTTACATGAAGAAAGCAAGAGGTCATTAAAAATAAAGAAAGAAAGAAAAGACCAAAATCATGTCAGAAGACACTCTGAAACTTGCTCTTGAAAGTTAAGCAGCTAAAGTAAAAGGAAGAAATGATGAAGTAAAAGAACTGAACAGAAGATTTCAAAGGGCGGCTCCAGAAAACAAAGTAAAGTATTATAATGATGTGCAAAGAGCTGGAGATAGAAAACCAAAAGAGAAGAACACACTTGGCATTTCTCAAGCTGAAAGAACTGAAGAAAAAATTCAAGCTTTGAGTTGCAATAGTGAAGAATTCTATCGGGAAAATAGTAAACAACACAGGAGGCATCAAAAGAAGATGGAAGGAATACACAGAGTCATTAGACCAAAAAGAATCAGTTGATGTTCAACCATTTCAAGAGGTGGTATATGATCAGGAACCCACGGTACTGAAGGAAGAAGTCCAAGCTGCTCTGAAGGCAAAGGTGAAAAACTAGGCTCCAAGAACTGATGGATTATCAATTGAGGTGTTTCAACAAATGGATGCAGTGCTGGAAGCGCTCGCTCGGCTATGCCAAAAAATTTGAAGACAGCTACCTGGCCAATAACTGGAAGAGATCCATACTTATGCCTATTCCCAAGAAAGGTAATCCAACCAAATGTAGAAATTATCAAACAATATCATTAATATCACACACAAAATTTTGCTGAAGATGATTCAAAAATGGCTGCAGCAGTATATTGATAGGGAACTGCCAGAAATTGAGGCCAGATTCAGGAGAGGACTTGGAACCAGGGATATCATTGCTGATGCCTAATGGATCCTGGCTGAAAGCAGAGAATACCAGAAGGATGTTTACCTGTGTTTTATTGACTATGCAAAGGCAATCAACCGTGTGGATCATAACAAATTATGGATAACATTGTGAACAATGGGAATTCCAGAACACTTAATTGTATTCATGGGAACCCTGTACATAGATCAACAGGTAGTCGTTCAGACAGAACAAGCGGATACTGCATGTCTTACAGTCAGGAAAGGTGTGTGTTAGAGATGTACCCTTTCACCATACTGATTCAATCTGTAGGCTGAGCAAATAATCCAAGAAGGTAGACTATATGAAGAAGAACGGGGCATCAGGATTGAAGAAAGGCTCATTAACAACCTGTGCTATGCAGATGACATAACTCCGCTTGCTGAAAGTGAAGAGAACTTGAAGCACTTACTGATGAAGATCAAAGACTACAGCCTTCAGTATGAATTACACCTCAATATAAAGAAAACAAAAATTGTCACAACTGGACCAGTAAGCAACATCACGATAAACAGAAAAAAGGCTGAGTTTGTCAAGGATTTCATTTTACTTAGATCCACAACGAACAGCCATGGAAGCAGCAGCCAAGAAATCAAAAGCACACTGCACTGGGCAAATCTGCTGTAAAGGACCTCTTTAAAGTGCTGAAAAGCAAAGATGTCACCCTGAAGACTAAGGTGCGCCTGACCCAAGCCATGGTATTTTCAATCGCATCATAAGCATGTGAAAGCTGGACAATGAATAAGGAAGACTGAAAAAGAATTGATGGCTTTGAACTGTGGTGTTGGTGAAGAATATTGAATATACCATGGCCTGCCAAAAGAACGAACAAATCTGTCTTGGAAGAAGTACAGCCAGAATGCTCCTTAGAAGCAAGGATGGCAAGACTATGTCTTACATACTTTGGTCATGTTATCAGGAAGGATCAGTCCCTGCAGAAGGACATCATGCTTGCTAAAGTACAGGGTCAACAGAAAAGAGGAAAAGCTTCAATGAGATGGACTGACACAGTGGCTGCAACAATAGGCTCAAGGATAACAACGATTGTGAGGATGGCGCAGGACCGGGCAGTGTTCCGTTCTGCGACATGTAAGGTCGTTACGAGTCAGAACCGACTCGATGGCATGTAACAACAACAACATGATTAATATGCTAAGAATGCTACTGGAAAAAGTGTACAAGAACAGATGAATAATGTAAGCAGAGAAATGGAAACTCTATGAAAGAATCAAAAAGAAATGATAAAAATAAAAGATGTTGTCACAGAAATGAAGAATGGCTTTGATGGGCTCATCAACAGACTGGACATAGCCCAGGAAAGAATTGGTGAGCTTGAAGATATATCAATAAAAACATTCCAAACTGAAAATCAAAGAGAAAAAAGAATGAAAACAAAACAGAACAGAATACCCAAGTATAGGGTCGCTATGAGTCGGAATCGACTCGACGGCACTGGGTTTTTATAGGACAGTTACTAAAGAAGGTAAGGTCTATACATTTCACCCAAACTGGTAAAATAATGATACTAGCAGAGTGGGATAAAAACCAGCCCAAGCCCATTGCTGCTGACTCAACTCTGACTCATAGTGACCCTACAGGACAGAATAGAACTGCCCCATAGAGTTTCTAAGGCTGTAATCTTTTCAGAAGCAGATTGCCGTATCTTTCCCCCTGAGTGGGATAGTTATGTGTATATAATGTAATGTCTACAGCAACCACTAAAAAATCTATACAAAGATACCATTAAAAACAACAGATAAATAAAAATGGAATTCTAAAAAAATGTTAAAGGAAACAGAAGGAAGGAAGGAAAATAAAACGCAGAAATAAAAAAACAGTAAACAAAAATAAAATGAAAGACTTAAACTCTAACATATCAAAAACTCATTGCTGTTGAGTCGATTTTAACTCATAACAACCCTAGAGGACAGAGTAGAACTGTCCTATAGGGTTTCCAAGGCTGTAATCTTTATGGAAGTAGACTGCCACATCTTTCTCCTGCAGATCAGCTAATGGGTTTGAACCACCAACCTGTTGGTTAGCAGTTGAGTGCTTAACCACTGTACCACCAGGCCTCCTTTAACATATCAATAAAAAAACAAAAACCAAACCACATTAAATGTAAATGATCTATATACAACAATTAAAAGACAGAATTGGCAGAGTAGATCAAGAGACATCCATGCTGCCTACAAGAAACTCACTTCAAATACAATATGTTGTTGTTGTTAGGTGCTGTCGAGTTGGTTCCGACTCATAGCAACCCTATGCTCAACAGAACAAAACACTGCCCAGTCCTGCTCCATCCTTACAATCGTTCTTATGCTTGAGCTCATTGCTGCAGCCACTGTGTCAATCCACCTCGTTGAGGATCTTCCTCTTTCCACTGGCCCTGTACTCTGCCAAGCATGATGTCCTTCTTCAGGGACTCATCCCTCCTGACAACATGTCCAAAGTATGTAAAACACAGTCTCGCCATCCTTGCTTCTAAGGAGCATTCTGGTTGTACTTCTCCTAAGACAGATTTGTTCCTTGTTTTGGCAGTCCGTGGTATATTCAATATTCTTCGCCAACACCACAATTCAAAGGCGTCAACTCTTCTTGGGTCTTCCTTATTCATTGTTCAGCTTTCACATGAATATGATGCCACTGAAAATACCATGGCTTGGGTCAGGCGCACCTTAGTCTTCAGGGTGACATCTTTGCTCTTCAACACTTTGAAGAGGTCCTTTGCAGCAGATTTGCCCAATGCAATGCGTCTTTTGATTTCTTCACTGCTGCTTCCATGGCTGTTGATCTAAGTAAAATGAAATCCTTGACAACTTCAATCTTTTCTCCGTTTATCATGATGTTGCTCATTGGTCCAGTTGTAAGGATTTTTGTTTCCTTTATGTTGATGTGTAATCCATACTGAAGGCTGTGGTCTTTGATCTTCATTAGTAAGTGCTTCAAGTCGTCTTTACTTTCAGCAAGCAAGGTTGTGTCATTTGCATAACGCAGGTCGTTAATGAGTCTCCCTCCAATTTTGATGCCCCATTCTTCTTCGTATAGTCCAGCTTCTCGTATTATTTGTTCAGCGTACAGATTAAATAGGTATAGTGAAAGAATACAATCCTGACGCACACCTTTCCTGACTTTAAACCAATCAGTATCCACTTGTTCTGTCCGAACAACTGCCTCTTGATCTATGTAAAGGTTCCTCATGAGCACAATTAAGTGTTCTGGAATTCCCATTCTTCACAGTGTTATCCATAGTTTGTTATGATCCACACAGCCGAATGCCTTTGCATAGTCAATAAAACACAGGTAAACATCCTTCTGGTATTCTCTGCTTTCAGCCAGGATCCATCTGACATCAGCAATGATATCCCTGGATCCACGTCCTCTTCTGAAACTGGCCTGAATTTCTGGCAGTTCCCTGTCGATATACTGCTGCAGCCATTTTTGAATGATCTTCAGCAGAATTTTGCTTGCATGTGATATTAATGATATCACTGAAAAGACAGGAAAGAAAGAAAAGACCAAGGTGGATGTCAGAGGAGACTCTGAAACTTGCTCTTGAGTGTCAAGCAGCTAAAGCAAAAGAAAGAATTCATGAAGTAAAATAACTGAACAGAAGATTTCAAAAGGCCTTTCAAGAAGATAAGTAAAGTATCATAATGACATGTGCAAAGAGCTGGAGATGGAAAACCAAAAGGGAAGGACACACTCGGCGTTTCTCAAGCTGAAAGAACTGAAGAAAAAATTCAAGCCTCGAGTTGCAATAGTGAAGGATTCTATGGGGAAAATATTAAATGACGCAGGAAGTGTCAAAAGAAGATGGAAGGTATACACAGAGTCATTATACCAAAAAGAATTAGTTGATATTCAACCATTTCAAGAGGTGGCATATGATGAGGAACCGATGGTACTGAAGGAAGTAGTCCAAGCTGCTCTGAAGGCATTGGCGAAAAACAAGTCTCCAGGAATTGATGGAATATCAATTGAGATGTTTCAACAAACAGATGCAGCGCTGGAGGTGCTCACTCGTCTATGCCAAGAAATATGGAAGACAGCTTCCTGGCCAACTGATTGGAAGAGATCCATATTTATGCCTATTCCCAAGAAAGGTGATGCAACCGAATGTGGAAATTATAGAACAATATCATTAATATCACAAGCAAGCAAAATTCTGCTGAAGATCATTCAAAAAATACAATATAGGCAGGTTGAAAATAAAAGTATGGGAAAAAGTATATCATGCAAACATTAATCAAAAGAAAACAGAGAAGCTATAATTCATATCAGGTAAAGTAGACTTCAGAGCAACAAAAATCACCAAAGATAGAGAGCGACAGTACAAAACGATAAAAGAGTCAAACCACCAAGAAGGCACAGCAATCCTAAATGCGTATGCACCAAACAACAGAGTTGCAAACATGTGAAGCAAAACCTGATAGAACTGAAAGGGGAAATAGACAAAATCACAGTTATAGTTGGAGACTTCAACACTCCTCTGTCAATAATTGACAGAACAAGTGGACAAAAAAATCAGCAACGGCATAGAGGAACTCAATACCACCATCAACCAACATGATCTAATCCACATTTAAAGAACACTCCACCCCACAACAGCAGTATACATATGCTTTTCAAGTGTCCACAGAACATATACCAAGACAGACCATACCCAGGGCTATAAAACAAACCTCAACATATTTAAAAGAACTGAAATCATACAGAGTATATTCTCCAACCACAATGGAATCAGACTAGAAATCAATAATAGAATGATAATAGGAAACTCTACAAACATTTAGAAACTAAACAATACACTTGTAAATAATCCATGGGTCAAAAAAGGAAGTCTCAAGGAAAATAAAAAAATACATGGAACTCAACTAAACTGAAAATACAACTTTATATTGATTGGTTTTTAAATATTGAACCAGCATTGGATTCCCGGAATAAAACCCCATATGGTCATAGGTATATAATTCATTTTATATATTACTAAAATCTATTTGCTAATTTTTTGTTACAGGTTTTTGCATCTATATTTATGAGGGCTTTTGTTCTGCAGTTTTCTTTTTCTTTTTTTTTTTTTTTTGTACTGTCGTTTTCTAGTTTTGGTATCAGAGTAATACTAGCTTCAAAAACTGAATTGGGAAGTATTCCCTTCTCATCATTTTTCTGGAAGAGGTTGTATAGACGTGGCAGTAATTCTTCTTTAAATGTTTGGTAGAATTCTGCAGTGAAACCAGTTGGGCAGGGAGATTTCTTTACGGGAATTTTTATTAATAACAACTTTGTTGAGATATAATTGACATATCATAAAATTCACCCTTTTATTAAAATGAATACTCCACCATATTAACAGACTAAAGACAAAAAAATCACATGATCATATCAACACAGAAAAACCATCTGACAAAATTCAACATCCAATCATAATAAGAACTCTCAGAAATATAGAGAAGAACTGCCTTACCTCGATAAAGAGCATATATCAAAAAAACCAACAACTAACATTATACTTTTCCCTTAAGACTGGAAACAGGCAAGTATGTCTGCTCTCACCACTCTTATTCAACACAATGCTGAAAATTCCAGCCAGTGCAATAAGGCAAGAAAATAATATAAAGGCATACAGATTGGAAGGAAGAAATAAACTGTCCCCATTTGCAGATGACATGATTGCGTACATAGGAAATTCCAAGTAATCTATAAAAAAAATCCCTTAGAACTAATAAGTGAGTTCAACAAGATCACAGGATACAAGACAAGCATACAAAAATCAACTGTATTTCTACCTGCTAGCAATGAATACATTGACACCAAATTAAAAATCAGCATTATTCACAGTAGTGCAAAGAAAGAAAATTTTAGGTGTAAATCTAGCAAAACAAGTACGCAACTTCTATGCTGAAAACTGTAAATGCTAATGAAAGAAATAAAAAAATACCTACATAAATGAAGAGGCATACCATCTACTCTTGTCCTACAAAATCACTATGAATCAGAATCAACTCCATAACACACAACAAGGAGCCCTCATGGCACAGCAGTTAAAAACTTGACGGCTAACCAAAAGGTCAGTGGTTCAAAATCCAACAACCACTCCAGAGGAGAAAGATGTGGCAGTCTGCTTTCCATAAAGATTACAGCCTTGGAAACCCTATCGGCAGTTCTACTCTGTCCTATAGAGTCGCTGTGAGTTGGAATAGACTCAACAGCAATGGGTTTTGTTTTACCATGTTTATGGATTGGAAGACTCAACATAGTAAAGATGTCAATTCTGTCCAAATTGATATACAGGTTTTATGTTGTTGCTGTTAGGTGCCATCGAGTCAGTTCCGACTCATAGCGAACCTATGTACAACAGAACTAAACACTGCCCAGTCCTGTGCCATCCTCACAATCATTGTTACACTTGAACTGATTGTTGCAGCCACAGTGTCAATCCATCTAATTGAGGGTCTTCCTCTTTTTTGATGACCCTCTACCTTACCAAACATGATGTCCTTCTCCAGGGACTGGACCCTCCTGATAACACGTCCAAAGTAAGTGAGATAAAGTCTTGTCATCCTTGCTTCTAAGGAGCATTCTGGCTATACTTCTTCCAAGACAGGTTTGTTCATTCTTTTGGCACTCCATGGTATATTCAACATTCTCCACCAACATCACAATTCAAAGGCATCAATTCTTCTCCTTTGTCTTCCTTATTCATCGCCCAGCTTTCGCAAGCATATGAGGTGACTGAAAACACCATGCCTTGGGTCAGGTGCACTTTAGTCTTCAAGGGGACATCTGTGCTTTTTAACACTTTAAAGAGGTCTTCCGTAGGAGGTCTGCCCAAAGCAATGTGCCATTTGATTACTTGACTGCTGCTTCCATGGGTGTTGATTGTGGATCCAAGTAAAATGAAATCCTTGACAATTTCAATCTTTCCTCTGTTTATCATAATGTTGCTTATTGGTCCAGTTGTGAGGACATTTGTATTCTTTATGCTGAGGTGTAAACCATATTGAAGGCTGTAGTCTTTGATCTTCATCAGTAAGTGTTTCAAGTCCTCTTTACTTTCAGGTTTTATGTAATTCCTATCAAAACCCCAGCAGGATTTTTCTTATAGATATCAATAAGATTATTCTAAAATTTACATGAAAGGCAAAGAAACTAGAATAGCTGAAAAAAAATCTTTAAAGAATAAAGTGGGAGGAATCAGTCTACCTGATTTCAAGACTTATTTATATAGCTACAGTAATCAGGAGTGTATGAAACTGGCAAACGGATAGACACATAGATCAATAGAACAAAACAGACAACCCAAAAATAGACTCGTACAAATACGCCCAACTGATTTTTGGCAAAGGTGCAAAATCAATTCAATAGAGAGAACACAGCCTTCCCAACAAATAGCACTGAAGCAATTGGACGCCCATGGGGGGGAAAAAAAAAAGAACCTAAACCTCACAACTTATGCAAAATTAAGTCAAAATGGATCACGGACTTACATATAAAATGCAAAATGATAAAACTTCTAGGAAAAAACTCAGGAGAAAATCTTCAGAATTTTGGGTTAGTTCTTAGACTTCACAGCAAAAAAAGGAAAAACTGATAAATTGAAATTCATCAAAATTTAAAATGTGACCATGTGAAGACGATGAAAAGACAAGCTATAGACTGGGGAAAAACATATGCAAACCACGTATCGGACAAAGAGCTAGTACACAGAATATATGAAGAACTCTCAAAATTCAACAGTTTTTTTTTTTTAAGATCCATACAGAACATGAGCAAAAGATATAAAGAGACATTTCACTGTAAATAAACACATGAAAAGACGTTCAATACAACTAGCCATTAAGAAAATGCAAATTAAAACCGTAATGAGATATCACTACACACCTATCAGAATGGCTAAAATAAAATTTAAAAGAACAGTGATGGCACCAAATGTTGGCAAAGATATGGGAAAACTAGATCACTCATGCATCGCTGGTGGGAAAGTACACAGTACAGCCATTCTGGAAAACAGTTTAGTTTCTTAAAAAACTAAACATGCAGCTACTATACAACCCAGAAATTATACTCTTGGGTATTTATCCCAGAGACATGAAAACTTATGTTCACACAAAAAACTATACCCAAATGTGTATGGCAGCTTTATTCACACTATTTCAAAAACCGGAAACAACCCAGATGTCCTTCAACAGGTGAATGGTTAAATAAACTATGGTACATCCATACATGAAATACTACTCAGTAAAGAAAGGAATGAAACATGCAACAACCTGAATGAATCTACAGGGAATTAAGCTGAGTGAAAAAAAAAAAAAGCCAATCAAAAAGGTAGCATACTGTATAACTCCATCTTTATAACATTCTTAAAAGGACAGAATTATAGGAATGGAGAACAAATTAGTGGGTACCAGAAGTTAAGGAGGGGCTGGGGATCTTAGGGAAGTGATGTGGCTGTAAAAGGGAAACCCAGAGAATCTTGTGGTGATGGAAACGTTCTGCGTCTTGACTGCGTCAGTGTCAATATCCTGTTTGTGATACTGTACTGCAGCTTACAAGATGTTACCATTAGGAAACTGGGTAAAGGGTACGTAAGATCGCTCTGATTTATGTCTTAAAATTGCATGTGAATCTACTGTTATCTTAAAATAAAAAGTTTAATTAAAAACAAAAATCCCATTTCCCTTGACTCCATATCTCCCTGCAGTTACTGTCCCCTGCTCTATTCACTTCATAGGGAAACTCTCTGGCAGCAGTGGCTACACTTGCTGCTGTCCTCATTTTTTTACTTCCCGTGCTCTATAACCCACACATTTCAGGGTTATGTCTCCATCCCTAAAACTGATCTCATCAAGTTCACCTACAACCTTCATCTTGCCGAATGCAATCGTCAAGGTTCCTCTTTCATCTTCCTTGACTTCTCAGCAACATCTGACCTGGTTGAGCACTCTCTTGAAATTCTTTCTTTACTCTCTGCTTCCAAGACACCACATGCTCGTGGTGTTAGTCCTCCCTTTGAACGGCTCCATTTCAGTCTCTTTTGCCGGCTCCTAATTCCTTACTAGGTCCCTGAATGTTGGAATCCTCCAAGGCTAGTCTTCGGCTTTCTCTTCTCCATCTACACTCACTACCTAGGTGAGCTCATCCTCTCCCATAATTTTAAACTTCAAACACACACATTCAGCCCTGCTGCTCCTCTGAACTCCCTGTTCACACAGCGAACCACATACCCGATATCTCCACTTGGATGAAAATAGTTGCCTAAAACCATACAGGGCCAAAACAGAATTCTTAAGTGCCACCACCACCCCCCAATGAAACAAACTTGCACCCAATTTCCCCCTTCTCGGTAAATAGCACCACCTTTCCCAGTGGCTCAAGTATCAAATCTTGTGTCATATTTGATTCCTCTTTCACTGACACTGCACATCCAATCTATGAGGAAGTCTCGTCTGCTCTAACTTCAAAATACAGCCTTTACACTGATATACCTGAACACTATTTCCTCTGATCTTTATTAGTACAATAAACATATGTAAAATAATATGTACATAATCGTAAACCAATACTATATTTACCTCCCACTGTCTCTTTAAATGGAAACCCTGGTGGCGTAGTGGTTAAGACCTATGGATGCTTACCAACAGGTCAGCAGTTGAAATTACCCACGTGCTCCAAGAATCTATGGGGCAGTTCTACTCTGTCCCATAGGGTCGCTATGAGTCGGAATTGACTCAACGGCAGTGGGTTTGGTTTTTTTGGTTTGGTCCCTTTAAACATGGTCAGTGGGGGTGATCCTTCCCATACCCCTGGATGCAAATTTGGACAGATCCCAGGCTTTTCCGATCACTCCTGGGTAACAGAAAGTTCTACTGCTACTTTAGTTACGAACAGCATCTCAATCCGGTAATGAAAGTGTACAGTCCCAGCTGGTAATCAAAACCTGTAGCACGTTTTACACTGTGACCCTCCATGCTCCTGAGCTGGCCTGCCGCAGCTGGCCACTTTCACTGAGGAGGGAGGCACAGCCCCTCTTTGCTTCTCCATGCCTAGCATTTTCCTCCTTCCTCAGCTTGCTAATCTGACCCTAACAGTGTCATGCAAGTGGGGGAAAAGAAGAGTGGGAGGGGAGAGTCAAGTTCTTTCTGGTGTGGCACTGCCATGAGACAGTCTCATCTCTGGCCTAATGGGAGCTCACTACTGACTCACAAGGCACTTCCCTGGGTTCTTCAGCGGCCCCATCTGGCACCACCTACTTTGTAAGCCACAGGTGAACCATTTCTCCTCCAGTTGGAAAGTTGCCCCACAGCAGCCAGCTCTTCAGGAGCACATCAGCATAGATGCTCTCTGTTGGACCCCTCGTTTGTCCCAATCAGCTCCACAGCTACAGCTGACCCAGAGGGACGTTCATACACATCTTTCCTCACCCCCAAGCCTCAGGGGTACTCTTGACCTTTCCCTGCCACACTGCTGCAGGTCAACGGTTCCTGCCCCCCAGTCCTCAAGCCTGAGCCAGGTGCAATGACTCTGGCTCTCCAAATTCAGGGAGGTAAATATGTCCAAGTGGGCCTGAAGGTCTGAAGGGCAGTCCGGCCCCCTCTCCAAAGAATCCTCTTCAAAAATCCCCCCAGTCTCCAGCAACAGCCCCTGCTCTGCCCTTGGTGTATCGCCCTCTGGCTTGGCACTCAGTAAACTGTCCAGGGAGCATCCTGTGGCACCTGTGTGCCCAGCTTCTTGGCCTCAGTCAGGCCTCACGTGCCCTCATCCCAAGCAAAGAGGATGTCTTCTAACGGGTCACTTGCTGCCCCCACACACTCCTCTGTTTGGCTCCATCATACTTGCCATTGTTTGGGCCCCTATTTCTCGATACCTCTGCTCACTTAGATGACTGCAGTATGTCTGGCTCAAACCATGCTATTTTCAATTGCCTCAGGTGCATCCGAAAGCTGGACAACAAAAAAGTGAGACTGAAGAAGAATTTACACATTTGAATCGTGATGTTGGCAAAGAGTGTGAATATATCATGGACTGTCAAAAGAATGAACAAATCTGTCTTAGAGGAAGTACAGTCAGAATGATCCCTTGAAGGGAGGATGGCAAGAATTCGTTTCACATACTTTGGACATGTTATCAAGAGGGACCAATCACTAGAGGAGGACATTATGCTTGGTAAAGTAGAGGGTCAGCAAAAAAAAGACAGACCCTCAATGAGATGGACTGACACAGTGACTGCAACAATGGACTCAAACATAGCAATGATTGTGAGGATGGCACAGGACTGGGCAACACTTTGTTCTGTTATACAAACGCTTGCTATGAGTCGGAGATGACTCAACATACCTAACAACAACAACAGCCTGCTCACTACTGCATAGGACCATCTATAAGAGAGCCTTGCCCATGTGGGTCCTGTGGAAGTCTGTGTCCATGGCCTCCCTGACTGGGGCTCTCCTGTCCCCGCCCAGGTGCACAGACCCGGACAGGGCAGCCTGAGTTGCCTGCAGGCTTGGCCAACCCAGTGGGCCCTGAGAGCTATGCAGATCTGGTCATGCAGACGTGTTCAGGTGGGGCTGACAAGAATGTGGCCAGCTCAAAACTATTTTTAGTGTCTGTCTTTGTGGAAAATGTTCCTTGATCAGCTGTGTGTAGAGAATAACCAAGCTTCTCATCCCTGCCTTTGTCCCCAGTCTCTGTTCTCTTGATCAGACAAAGCCTGTCAACAGACACAACTACTACTCCGGGGAAGAATTCTGGTTCAATGGACCCTAGCCAGCTGTACCTTAACTTCTCATCTGCTGCAGACCTACAGGGGTGGCTCAGCTCCCCAGCATCTACCAAGCCCCTGTGGGATGCCCAGTCATGGCCTACCTGGGGCCTATGAACCCATGGAGAAGGTGCAGGGCAAAGGCCCTGTCTTTCCTCCCCTCCCATCCACCATAAAGCCACAATCACTCAGGGTGCACAGAGGCAGGGACAGAGGCACAGGGTCCCCAAGCCCCACCCTCTGCATATATCCAGACAGCCTGCAGGTGACAGCACCTTAAACTCCAGGCCACCAGCATGAGAGCAGAACACACCCTGGCTACCGAACAGGTGCCAGTCCACCAGCTACACCTTCCTGACCTTCCTAAGATCCTATTTACTTGCACCTTTCTCCTCCTCCCAAAGCCCAAAGACAATCGCTTAGTTGTCCTCATGCCCTGCAGCTCCCTGGACACTGCATAGGAGAATACAGCAGTGGGGGGCTTCATCAGAAAAAAGGAGACTGAGTCTTCTCAGGAGTCTATGGTGGGGTGGGAGATGGGCCACCAGGCACCTCCCCAAGGGTCTCATACTCAACCTCATCATGGCCACCTGCGGAGACTGGCCAGCAACCCAGTGAAACCAGGAGACCAGAGAGGGCACAGCCACAGACAGGCTGCTGTGAGCAGAGTCTTGCACGATGGAGCTTTCCTGTGTCTCAGCTCACAGCAGCCCGGAATCCCTGCTGCTCCATGCCCACCCTCCCCAGGTACCTTGGAATGATGAGACCTAACAGCACACTGTGCCTGGACCGCACACCAGGAGACCCATAGTGCTGCACGACCAGTGCAGCCTTAGGCCCCTGGGCAAGTAGATCAGTTGCTCCATATCCTAGTTCCATCATCATCTGTACAACAGGTTCTCGAGAGGACTGAACAAGTGGCCACGTACACAACAGTCACACAGGCCTAACGTGGAGCCAGCTAGTCGTGCCTGTGTGCCGCCGTGGGTGGTGCCATCTTCCCCAGGGCATTTTCCCGTCCTCCAATCCTCAGCCCTCAGCTTCACTTTCAGCAGGGAGGCTGCCCCAGAGACTGAGGTCTAGAGCTGGAGTTGAGACTGACATGGGTGGAGGTCTGCCAGGTGCCAAGCAAGAGTGAGTACCCCCAAGGCCACAAGGGGAAAAATCAGGGACAGATGGCAAGTGGGGCTAATGGGAGATCCCAAGGTGGAGCCATTTGAAAGGAGGAGCCATGACTTTATCCTAAGATGAAGGACAGAGGCTGGGGTTGGACAAAGGAGGGGCCCCAAGGCAGTGGCCCTACACTCTAGGCTCATCCCAGCCAAAGCCCAGATGACACTCACGTTGTAGAGGATGTCAGTCCAGCCCTCCATGGTGATGCACTGGAACACCGTCAGGACAGCAAACAAGATGTTGTCAAAGTTGGTGATGCCAAAGTTGGGCCCCGGCCAATACTCCCGGCACTCCATGTCTTCCTCACACAGCCGGGCCGGGGCCTCCTTGCCACAGGGGAAGTCTCCCACAGGCTCTGCATCTGTAAGGAGAAGACCCAAGCCCAGACCTGAACACAGACACTCTCCAAGCTCTCCAGTCCACAGTAGGCCCCGGATCTGCAGACTTGTTTCAGGTTGCAGGAACCAGGCACCCAGGAAAACCCCCTTGGCCTCCCGCCACACCTCCTGCATCTGCTCCAGCTCTCTCCTCCTTCCCAGAACCTCTCTCTGCACCAGAGCTCTGGACCTGCCCTCACAGGAGCTGTAAGACAACCTCTCCCTCTCTACTGGAACCTGCCCATCTTCAAACATGCTTAGGCTGTTTTCCTCTTAAAATCAAAACCAACACACTCCTGAGCCCCACTTCTTCCTGCCACTGCCACCCTGATATCTCCTCTCCATCACTACCTACCTACCAGCCTGGTTCTTCTGGCCTGAAGATAGGACTGTCACTTGAGACAGCAAGACCTTGGCCCAGCCCTAAACTGGGCTTAGCTGCTGGACAGTCCAGGTGCTTGTCACCAGCCCAACCCAGAGCTAACCCAGCAGGTGCCCAGAGGATGGTCTGGGGGCCCAGGCCTCACTGGGCTGCCCCCTCAGAGGGGCTCTGCTGCTACTGACCCACAAGCCCACACAGAGTAGAAAGGAGATACCAGGGAGCCACTCCAACTTCCAGACCAAAGTGGCAAGCAGCACCCTGCTTTCAAAAAACTCGGCAAAAGGGTAGAAAAATATTTTGAAAACAATACATCTATAACGACACATGAAAAATCCCTCTTATCAACATAAGAGAAGTTGAAGAATTTCTAGGGTAGAAAGCAAATATTCCCAGGCTTACAGGGCAAAACTGCCAACATGTTTATTCTACTCCCCTCCAGATGTCTTGGTAAGAAGCTTATAAAGTAGCCTGTGAAGTCATAGTTTTTCTACTTGTAGACAAGTGCATTTTCTGTGAATAATGACACTTTTATTTCTCCTTCCCAGTTCTGGAAACGATTTTTCTCTTTTTCTTGTCTCACAACACTGGCTATGACCACAAATGCTACTGGTGCAGAAGTGACCGTGTGGGTCCCTGTTTTGGTCTTGACTTTAAAGGGAAAGCTTCTCAAGTCTTATAATTAAGTACGACGTTTGCAGAAAATTTTAGGGTGTATAAGAAGGTTCCCTTTTATTTCTAGTTTGATAAAAAGTTTTCTTTTTTTTATCGTGAATGATTTAAAATACAGTGAAAGCTTTTTTTCTGCCTCTATTGAGATGATCATATAAGTTTTCTCTTTTAATCTGTTTGTAGCTCAAGCCAAAAATCAGGGTCATCCTTAACTCTCTTCTTTCTCTTACACTCCATTCACATACAATCTCCCTGGAAATCCTGTTGGCTGTATCTAAGAAATATATCCAGAACTTGACCCATTCTGACCATCTCCACCACAAAACCCCAGCCCCAGCCCCCACCATCTCTCCCCTGGATTGTGATATTCTCCAAATTATTCCTACTTCGATCTTTGCCTCCCTATAGCTTCTCTCCTCAGAGCAGCCAGAGAACCCAGAGACTGTCACCCCCCGCTCAAAGCCATCCATCCTCTCTCAGTCCCCTCAGAGCAGGACTGTGAAGCCCATGTGATTATGCCTCTGTCCTGGTCCTCCTCACCATCAGCTCTGCACTGACGTTCACTGCGCCAAGCCTCTCGGGCTGACAGCAACACTCCTCCCTCTCACTCATTCACACATCCATTCAGTTGTCACCTCAGTAGAGGTGACCTCACCCAAGTTTCTATTTCAAATATTCCTTTTGTATCCTTCTTAGAGCTTGCCACAATCTGACCTTACTTTATGTGTTTGTTTATTTTTTGTTTGTCAGGGCATTTCCTATGTCCCCTGCAGGACTGTCCCTAAAGCAGTGCCTGTCTGCCAGGTACAGGAGTCTGTGGTCACCCAAGACCAAGGAGGGGCTGCTATGCCTACCTGTGCTATTGGGGAAACAGGCCTTATGGAATTTTCCCATGTAGAACTCGAGGCCGATGATGGCAAACATGAGGATGGCGAAGAAGAGAAGCAGCCCAATCTGCAGGAGCGGGACCATAGCCTTCATGATGGACTTGAGCACCACCTGCAAACCTTGTCAAAAGCAGGCAGGACAGCAGTCAACAAGCAGAGGAGTGGAAGAGAGGGAGGGTGGGTAGAACAGCAGAGCCTGGGCAGAGTGAGAGCTTCGAGGGCAAGGGAGACCTAAGAGCCCGCAAAGTGAAGAGTGGGCGGTGGTGAGCACAAGTCCTGGGAAAGGAGGACAGATAGTGGGCAGAGCTGAAAATCCTCGGTGGGCCAAACCCAGGGTTCTGAGAGAGGTTGGCTGTGCAGTGTCTCAGTATGTGGAGGGAAAGGAGTGGGGTGTCCAAGCACGAAGTCCAGAGGGGACTGTGGGCTGGTAGACTAGGGAGGGCTCAGGGTGCAGCAAGAACAGGGGATCTGGGGAGAGAAACGGAGGGGATCACGAGGCGGAAGAGCAGGGGATTCTGGGAAAGGAGAGCAGGGGATAGTGAAGAGGAAAATCAGGGATCCAAAGGGAAAATAGTAGGGGATGTTGAGGGGGAAGTTCAGGGAATGCTGAGGGGGAAGAACGGAGGATGTTAAGGGGTGAGAGCAGGGGATCCTGTGGGGAAGAACAGAGGATACTACGGTAGAAGAGCAGGGACTCCTGAAGGAGAAGAGCAGGGGATTCTGAGGGGGAAAAGCAGGGAATCCTGAGGGGAAGAGCATGGGATCCTGAGGGGGAAAAGTAGGGGATTCTGGGAGGGAAGAGCAGGAGATCCTGGAAGTAAGTCAGGGTATCTGGAGACCCAGCTTCGTGGGGAGAGTGAGGCAGAAGGATGTGTCCCCCTAAGTGCTGAAATCTCATCACTGTTCCCCCTCCAGTTTGCCCCAGCTCTTGGGTACTGGACTGGCAGGGCCCAGGTCTTCCTCACAATGTCCCCAGAGGGACACAGCACGAGCTTCCTGCTCTCCTAGGCTTTTATGTAAACCTGAAACCAAACTTCCACTGTACTGGACAACCATGACCCAGGATGGTCCCTGGTGCTCAGGTCATCCCAGCCATCCTCCCGCCCTCTCATTGGCTCCTTGAGCTGCACAGTCCAGGAGCATGTCTAAAGGCTGGTCTCAGTTTCAGAAGCCCTACTAACCCTGAGCCAAGACAGGCAGCCCTTTGGATGTTTTCTCAGGACTCCTGCCACTTCCGCCTTGGTCCATCCCTCCTTTGTTCTTTTACCCCAGAGGAAAGATCAAGACCTGGAAGTACAGCAAAGTGCGTGAAGAAGAGAAGAGCTTCCGTCTAGGGAAGCCAAGTCAGGGCAAAATAACAGGGCCACCCTCAGGCCCTTATGGGAAAATGGGACAGACTGGAAAATGCCTCCTTCTCCCTCCTTCCACCTGGTCCCTGTGATCAAAAGCAGCAAGCTCAGAGTTCACCAAAGCAAAGGGCCTACCAGCCATGGTGTGTCTGTGTGTCTGTGTGTCTGTGTGTGTGTGTGTGGATGGGGGGGCCAGTGTTTGAGGCAGTTGGGTCTGACTGCCTTTGCTGGACTCACTCGGAATTCCAGACACCAGCTTCAGGGGCCTTAACACACGCACAGCTCGCAGTGTCCGCAGGTCGAAGTCAGTGCCAGCTGTGGTCAGGATCCTGCCAGAAACAGGAGAGGACGGAAGTGAGGGCTTCACCATTGAGTCAGGAAGAGATCACACTCCTTCCCCCACCCATGTGTGTTCTCCCCAGAGCAAGAATACCATCATGCCTGTGTGCCCCACTGTCCCCTGTCTGAGCACAAGGCAAAGGGAGGCTAAATTCAGACCCCTTACCAGGACACATTGACAACGGCATCTTACCCGCATGGATGCTCCCAGTTGAAAGGCACTGCTTCTAAAAAGGCACTTAGCCCAAGCCTGATCCATGAGTCCAAACTAAACCCAACTGCACTCCAAGCAGCGTCCTGAGAAGTGGTGGTGAGTGGGGGCAGAAGCAGGATAGAGCCTGAAAGACTCCTGAACATCACCACATATCACCCTTCCATGCCCTGCCTCAGTAGGACAGGAAAATGTGAGGCTGGGAAGGTGGAGTAAAGGGTTCAGAGGACTCAGGCAAACCATGCCCATCAGTTCCATTCTCATAAAAACAGACTTTAATGCCTCCCATCATGCAGTATAATGGATTGCTTTTATATGGCCATGGTCTCATAACTCCCACCAAATGATTGGGTGGGACTATGCCAATAAGTTGCTTGTGGCCCACCAAGGGGATTAGACAGCTTGCTAATAATGCAAACAAGGTGCATGGCACCCTTGTGGGGGTGGGACCATGCAAATAAGATGTATGGAACCCTAACAAGGGATTGGGCAGTTTTGCCACTCTGTTAAGATTAACATGAGCCATCCCAGAAGCAGAAAAGGGGGACCTCACTACCACTGAAAAGAAGAGCCAGGCATGGAGCGTCTTCTCTGGACACGAGGTTCCTGTGCTGAGAACCTCCTAGACCCAGAAGACAGAGATAGCTGTAACGTTGGAGACCACATGAGATGGCGAGAAGCAGTGGCAGAGAAACAGTGGCAGCAGAACCAGGAGATCAACGCGAGATGGCACAGTGGGTTTCCTGGGCCACAGAGCAAGGTGGTTACAGTAGGCTTGCCAACAAACAGAGCAGAGCAGCTGAGTACCTTCAGGCAGGATACTTGTTGGTAGAGTAGGGTGCTTCCGGGCCCTTATTGGCGAAGCCAAAGAGCTTCGTAACATTTGCCTGAGTTGGACAGATGCCAGGTCAAGGGTCCCAGAGGTCAAGGGAGAAGCTTGCCTGCAGACACAGCCGAGGAGCTATCCTGACCAAAGAATTGTATCTTGAGTTGTTCCTGATCCTGAATTGTAAACTGTTACTTTCTTAATAAAATCCATAATTGTGAGTACGGTCTGCGAGTTCTGTATGGCCATTACAATGAATTATGCAACCCAGCAGAGAAGTATAGTGCCATGGGAAGGACGGCTGGTGTCAGAATTGGGGAGAAGATTGGAGGGTGGAGGTATGTTTGATCTCCACCTCTCAGGGATCAGCCTTGGGCTGATGATGATAGTGATTTTATATCCTCCCCCTTGTGAATTTACACGAGGAGACTGGATGACACTATCACCATGCCATTTTTAAACATTAAAAAAAAATAAAACAAAACTCCCTTGACCCCACCCATCTCCCACCGCAGCCCATTTTTCTGCTCCCCTCACATCAAAACTCATGGTGTCAAATACTAGGGAAGTCAGCATAACTTCTCCTAGGCAAGGTCATGGAAGCTCTATAGACACACCCAAACTCCCTGAGGGACCAAATTACAGAGCTGAGGGCTGTGGGAACTAAGGTCTCAAGGAAACATCTAGCTCAATTGGCATAACACTACTTTATAAAGAAAATTTTCTACATTCTACTTTGGTGAGTAGCGTTAAGAGCTTGTGAGTGGCCATCTAAGATACTTCACTGGTCTCACCCCATCTGGAGCAACGGAGAGTAAAGAAAACCAAAGATGCAAGGGAAAGGTTAGTCCAAAGGGCTAATGGACCACAACTACCACAGTCTCCACCAAACTGAGCCCAGCACAACTAGATGGTGCCTGGCTACTAACACCGACTGTTCTGACAGGGATCACAACAGAGGGTCCCGCACAGAGCTGGAGAAAAATGTAGAACAAAATTCTAACTCATACACACACAAAAAAAAGATCAGACTTACTGGTCCGACAGAGGCTGGAGAAACCCCAAGAATATGGCCCCCGGACACCCTTATAGCTTAGTAATGAAGTCACTCCTGAGGTTCACCCTTCAGTCAAAGATTAGACAGGCCTATAAAACAAAATGAGATTAAAGGGGCACGCCAACCCAGGGGCAAGGACGGGAAGGCAGGAGGGGACAGGAAAGCTGGTAATGGGGAATACTAGGTGGAGAAGGGAAGAGTGTTGACATGTCGTGGGGTTGGCAACCAATGTCACAAAACAGTATCTGTATTAATTGTTTAATGAGAAACTAGTTTGCTCTGTAAATCTTCATCTAAAGTACAATTAAAAAAGTAAATAAAAAACTCATGGTGTCCACTTCTTCACTTTTCAGTTCTCTTTAGCCTTCTCCAACTAGGTTCTTGCCTGCCACTCCAGCGAAATGCTCTGATCAAGCCTTTCTCTCACCAGCTCCAATGATCAAATCTCCTTTATAAGAAGTTTCTTCTCTTGCCCTCATTTCAACACTCTCTTGTTTTCTTCCTAATTCTCTGGGGGCTCTTTCTCAGTCTCACTTGCTAGCTTTGCCTCCTCTACAAGACTCAAACATTGGGTGCCACAGGGACCACTCCATGTGTCATCTCCTAATAACTTTAAATACCATCGTGTGCCTATTACTCCCAAATTTACATCTGTAACCCCAGCCTGGAGCTCCCAGCTCAAAGATCCAACTCCCTTTTTAGCATTTCCACTCAAATAACAAAAAAGCATATCAAACCTGAGGTAACTAAAGAACTCATGATTCTCACTCTCAATATGCTGTTTCCCCAGTGTTCCTACTCTCAGTAAATCGTTGTTTAAGCCAAAACCAAGACTCTGTCCCTGACTCCTCTCTCTCATACTGCACGTCCAACTTGCCCACAATTCTGGGATCTACCTTTAAAATACACCCACGACTCCTGGTGAAAAGAGTTTTGTGCTTCCTGCTGTAAATACATGGCAGCGAGAGGTAAAATGTGAGGTGGAGTTGGGGACAAAAAATAAGATAAATCTCTCAGAGAAAAATAAATGAAGGGTAACAAGAAATTCCCCTATTCAAATCCAAATGCCACAGCACATGAGGAAAGCCAGTGCTGAGAGATATTCAATAGTCAATTATTAGAAGATGAATTAAGTTCATATGAAATTACATTATGAAGCAAAAATGGGTAGATGTAAAGAATGAGCTAGAAGTCTTGTGAGTAAACAAATAATATGTTTCAGAACTCAATAATATATGATACAAAGTATAGACTGATGGTCTCAACACCTCTTTAAAGACCTCTTTAAAGTGTTGAAAAGTGAAGATGCCACCTTGAGGACTAAGGTGCGCCTGACCCAAGCCATGGTATTTTCAATCACCTCATATGCATGCAAAAGCTGGACAATTGGTAAGGAAGACCAAAGAAGAATTGACGCCTTTGAACTGTGGTGTTGGCAAAGAATATAGAATATACCATGGCCTGCCAAAAGAATGAACAAATCTGTCTTGGAAGAACTACAACCAGAATGCTCCTTAGAAGCAAGGCTGGCGAGACTACGTCTCACATACTTGGGACATGTTATCTGGAGGAATCAGTCCCTGGAGAAGGACATCACAGTTGGTAAAGTAGAGGGTCAGAGAAAAAAAGGAAGGCCCTCAGTGAGATGGTTTGACACAGTGGCAGCAACAACAGGCTCAAGCATCGCAACGACTGTGAGGGTGGCGCAGGACAAGGCAGTGTTTTGTACTGTTGTCCATGAGGTCGCTATGAGTCAGAAACAACTTGACGGCACCTAAAAACAATAGACTGGAAACCCAGTTTTAGAGTGCTAATGACGTAAAACACAGTATGAAGGCTAGTACTAAGGAATTCACTGGTAACTATCAGAAAAACAAGGGAAAAAATTGAAAGAGCAGTTAAGTGACAAGGAGGATAGGTCAGAGACTCCAGCACACATCAAAACTGAGTTCCAGAAGGAAAATACAGGGAATGGTGAGGAAGAAACATTTGAAGATATAACAGAGGAGAAATTTCCAGAATAAAAGACAGGAGTTCTCAGATTTAAAGATTAAAAATACCAATCAGATAAATAACTTGGATCCACAATCAACACCCGTTGAAGCAGCAGTCAAGAAATCAAATGATGTATTGCTTAGGGCAAATCTGCCACAAAAGACCTCTTGTAAAGTGTTGAAAAGCAAAGATGTCATTCTGAGGACTAAGATGTCCTGTCCTAAGCCATGGTATTTTCAATTGCCTCATATGCATGAGAAAGCTGAACAACGAATAAGGAAGACCGAAAAAGAATTGATGACTTTGAATTACGGTGTTGGTGAAGGACACTGAATATACGTGGACTGCCAGAAGAACAAGCAAGTCTGTCTTAGAAGAAGTACAGCCAGAGTGCTCCCTGGAAGCAAGGATGTTGAGACTTTGTCTCACGTAGTTTGGACATGTTATCAGGAGGGACCAGTCCCTGGAGAAGGACATCATGCTTGGTAAAAAAGAGGAAGACTCTCAACGAGATAGAGTGACACAGTGGCTACAACAATGGGCTCAAACATAGCAACAATTGCGAGGATGGAACAGGACCCGGCAGCGTTTCCTTCTGTGGTGCACACGGTTACTATAAGTCAGAATCAACTCAACAGCCCCTAACAACAACAACAACAACAACAACAACAACAACAACAGACTCCATAGCTAGAAAAACTATGAGGAATGACAGACCATCAAGCATAAAAATAAAATCTTAAAAGCTACTAGAAAGAAAAGACAAAATATCTAGAAAAGAAGAATTAAAAAGAGGACTTAACCTCAGCAAAAATATGCTAGAAAAAAACTAAGTAATGCATTCAAAGCCCAGCAAGAAAAGAGCTGTCACCTTAGAACTTTATATCCAGCTAAAGTGTCAGTGACAACTGAGGATAAAATAACACACTTTCGAGCATAAAATAAGTCATCACCCCAGACCTTCAGCAAACCGTAAACTTAAAACATCAAGAAAATTAAATCCAAAGGGAATGCATAAAATACAAGAAATAGTTAAATTTAATTAACCACTGTCTTTTAAAAAGTTATATTCAGTTTTTAGTGTGATATTTTTTGCATGTAAAACTATAGCCTAGGCGACAATGAAAATATTTACAGAAGGGGTTGTTCCACGTGTAATTACAGCAAACTGCAGTAGAGAGAGTAAATCACTCTTCATTATGCTTGACCCAAACCCAGTGAACCAGTGCCGTTGAGTCGATTCCGGCTCATAGTGACCCTATAGGACAGAGTAGAACTGCCCCGTAGAGTTTCCAAGAAGCGCCTGGTGGATTCGAACTGCTGACCCTTTGGTTAGCAGCCGTAGCACTTAACCACCAAGCAACCAGGGTTTCCTATGCTTGACTAGGGGATGGCAAACCTATTCTGTTAAGGATCAGATAGTAAACATTTAGGCATTGCAGGTCACGCAGTTTCTGTGGGAACTACTCAACTCTGTAGCTGTAGCATAAAAACAACCATAGATATATGTAAATGAAAGGGCAGGGCTGTTTTCCAATAGAATTTCATTTCCAAACACAGGCAGTGGCCAGATGGGTAGTAGTTTGCCACGCCCTGTGTTAGACAAACAAATAACGTATATGTTGTTGTTAGGTGCCCTCAAGTCAGTTCCAACTCACAGTGAGCCCAGTTAAAACAGAACAAAACATTGCCCAGTCCTGCACCATCCACACAATTGTTGTTATGCTTCAGCCCACTGTTGCAGCCGCTGTGTCAATCCATCTCATTGAGTGTCTTCCTCTTTTTCTCTGACCCTCTACTTTACCAACATGATGTCCTTCTCCAGGGACTGATCCCTCCATCAGTATGTCCCAAAGTATGTGACATGTAGACTCATCATCTTTGCTTCTAAGAAGCATTCTGGTTGTGCTTCTTCTAAGACAGATTTGTTCTTTTTTTTTTTTTTTGCAGACCATGGTATATTCACTATTCTTCATCAGCACCACAATTCGAAGGTGTCAATTCTTCTTCGGTCTTCCTTATGCTCCAGCTTTTAGCAGGCATATGAGGCAATTGGGTCAGGCACACATTAGTCTTCAAGGTGACAACTTTGATTTTCAATACTTTAAAGAGGTCTTTCACAGCAGATTTGCCCAATGCAATGTGTCTTTAGATTTCTCGACTCCTGATTTCATGAGCGTTGACTATGGATCCAAGTAAAATGAAATCCTTTACAACTGCAGTCTTTTCTCCATTTATCATGATGTTGCTTATTGGTCCATTTGTGACAATTTCTGTTTTCTTTATGTTGAGGTGTAATCCATACTGAAGGCTGTGGTCTTTGATCTTCAACAGTAAGTGCTTCAAGTTCTCATCACTTTCAGCAAGCATGGTTGTGTTAACCTCATAACACAGGTTGTTAATGAGTCTTCCTCCAATCCTGATGCCCATTCTTCTTCATATAGTCCAGCTTCTCAGGTTATTTGCTCATCATACGGATTGAATAACTACAGTGAAAGGATACAACCCTGACACGTACCTTTCCTGACTTTTAACCACGCGGTACCCCCGTGTTCTGTTTGAACAACTGCCTCTTGATATATGTACAGATTCCTCATGAGAACAATTAACAGTTCTGTAATTTCCATTCTTTGAAATGTTATCCATAATTTATTATGATCCAGACAGTTGAATGCCTTTGCATAGTCAATAAGACACAGGTAAACATCTTTCTAGTATTCTCTGCTTTCAGCCAGGATCCATCTGACATCACCAATGTTATCCCTGATTCCACGTCCTCTTCTGAATCCAGCTTGAATTTCTGGCAGTTCCCTGTCAGTATACTGCTGCGGCTGCTCTTGAATGATTTTCAGTAAAATCTTACTTGCATGTGATATTAATGATGATGTTGTTGTTAGGTACCGTCAAGTCGGTTCCGACTCATAGCGACCCCAGGCACAACAGAACAAAACACTACCCGGTCCTGCGCCATCCTCACAATAGTTGTTATGCTTGAGCTCATTGTTGCAGCCACTGTGTCAATCCACCTCGTTGAGGGTCTTCCTTTTTTCCGCTGACCCTGTACTTTGCCAAGTATGATGTCCTCCTCCAGGGGCTGATCCCTCCTGACAACATGTTCAAAGTATGTAAGATGCAGTCTCACCATCCTTGCTTCTAAGGAGCATTCTGGTTGTACTTCTTCTAAAACAGATGTGTTTGTTCTTTTGGCAGTCCACGGTATATTCAGTATTCTTCACCAACACCACAATTCAAAGGCATCAATTCTTCTTCGGTCTTCCTTATTCACTGTCCAGCTTTCAAATGCATATGATACGATTGAAATACCATGGCTTGGGTCAGGCGCACCTTAGTCCTCAAGGTGACATCTGTGCTTTTCAACACATTAAAGAGTTCCTTTGCAGCAGATTTACCCAATGCAAGGCGTCGTTTGATTTCTTGGCTGCTGCTTCCATGGCTGTTGATTGTGGATCCAAGTAAAATGAAATCCTTGACAACTTCAACCTTTTTTCCGTTTATCATGATGCTGCTCATTGGTCGATTTGTGACAATTTCTGTTTTGTTTACGTTGAGGCGTAATTCATACTGAAGGCTGTGCTCTTTGATCTTCATTATTAAGTGTTTCAAGTCCCTTCCACTTTCAGCAAGTGAGGTTGTATCATTGCATAACGCAGGTCGTTAATGAGTCTTCCTCCAATCCTGATGCCCTGTTCTCCTTTGTATAGTCCAGCTTCTTGGGTTATTTGCTCAGCCTACAGATTGAGTAGGTATGGTGAAAGGATACAACCCTGATGCACACATTTCCTGAATTTAAACTAATCAGTATCCCCTTGTTCTGTCCGAACAACTGTCTCTTGATCTATGTAAAGGTTCCTCATGAGCACAATTAAGTGTTCTGGAATTCCCATTCTTCACAATGTTATCCATAATTTGTTATGAGCCACACAGTCAAATGCCTTTGCATAGACGATAAAACACAGCTAAACATCCTTCTGGTATTTTCTGCTTTTAGCCAGGATCCATCTGACATTAGCAATGATATCTCTGGTTCCATGTCCTCTTCTGAAACCAGCCTGAATTTCTGGCAGTTCCCTGTCGATATACTGCTGCAGCCGCTTTTAAATGATCTTCAGCCAAATTTTGCTTGAGTGTGATATTAATGATATTGTTTGATAATTCCCACATTCAGTTGGATCACCTTTCTTGGGAATAGGCATAAATATGGATCTCTCCCAGTCGGCTGGCCAAGAAGATGTCTTCCACATTTCCTTTCATAGAGAAGTGAGCACGTCCAGCGCTGCATCTGTTTGTTGAAACATCTCAATTGATATTCTGTCAATTCCTGGAGCCTTGTCTTCCGCCAGTGCCTCCAGAACAGCTTGGACTTCTTCCTTCAGTACCATTGGTTCCTCAACATATGCTACCTCTGAAATGGCTGAACGTCCACCAGTTCCTTTTGGTATAGTGATCCTGTGTATTCCTTCCACCTTCTTTTGATGCTTCCTGCGTCGTTTAATATTTTCCCCATAGAATCCTTCGATATTGTAACTCAAGGCTTGTATTTTTTTCTTCAGTTCTTTCGGCTTGAGAAATGCTGAGCATGTTCTTCCTTTTTGGTTTTCTATCTCCAGGTCTTTGCACATGTCATTATAATACTTTACTTTGTCTTCTTGAGCCACCCTTTGAAATCTTCTATTTAGCTCTTTTACTTCATTGTTTCTTCCTTTTGCTTTAGCTACTCAGCATTCAAGAGTAAGTTTCAGAGTCTCTTCTGACATGATTTTGGTCTTTTCTTTCTTTCCTGTCTTTTTAATGACCTCTTGCTTTCTTCATGTAAGATGTCCTTGATGTCATTCCACAACTTATCTGGTATTCAGTCATTAATTAGTGTTCAATGCATCAAATCTATTCTTGTGATGGTCTCTAAATTCAGGGATATACTCAAGGTTGTACTTTGGCTCTCATGGACTTATTCCAATTTTCTTCAGTTTCAACTTGAACTTGCATATAAGCAATTGATGGTCTGTTCCACAGTTGGCTCTGGCTTTGTTTTGGTTGATGATATTGAGCTTTTCCATCATCTCTTTCCACAGATGTAAGTGATTTGATTCCTGTGTATTCTACCTGGTGAGGTCCACCACACCTCATGTTGTTGGAAAAAAGGTATTTGCAATGAAGAAGACATCAGTCTTGCAAAATTCTACCATGCAATCTCTGGCATCATTTCTATCACCAAGGCCATATTTTCCAACTACAAATCCCTCCTGTGTTTCTGACTTTCGCCTTCCAATCACTGCTAACTATCAATGCTTCCTGATTGCATGCTCCATCAATTTCAGACTGCAGAAGTTGGTAAATATCTTCAATTTCTTTGTCTTTGGCCTTAGTGGTTGGTGAGTAAACTTGGATAACAGTCGTATTAATGGATCTTCTTTGTAGGCATATGGATAATATCTGATCACAGACAGTGTTGTACTGCAGGACAGATCTTGAAATGCTCTTTTTGACAAAGAATGCAACACCATTCCTCTTCAAGTTGTCATTCCAGCGTAATAGACCATATGATTGCCTGATTCAAAATGGCCAATACCAGTCTGTTTCAGCTCTCTAATGCCTAGGATATCGATGTTTATGGGTTCCATTTCATTTTTGACAATTTCCCATTTTCCTAGATTCATACTTCATACATTCCAGGGTCCAATTATTAATGATGTTTGCAGCTATTTCTTCCCATTTTGAGTCATGTCGCATCAGCAAATGAAGGCCCCGAAAGCTTTACTCCATCCACATCATTAAGGTAGACTCTACTTTGAGGAGGCAGCTCTTCCCCAGTCATCTTTTGAGCACCTTCCAACCTGGGGGGCTCATCTTCCAGCACTATATCAGACAATGTTCCGCTGCTATTCATAAGGTTTTCACTGGCTAATGCTTTTCAGAAGTAGATCGCTGGGTCCTTCTTCCTAGTCTGTCTCATTCAGGAAGCTCAGCTGAAACCTGACCTCCTTGGGAGACCCTGCTGGTATTTGAATACCAGTGGCATAGCTTCCAGCATCACAGCAACACATAAGCCCCCACGGTACAACAAACTGACAGATGTGTGGGGATAACATATACGTATGTGTGTGTACGTCTAAGTATATTTAAACCAAACCTGTTGCCATCAAGTAGATTCGAACTTATAGCACTTTATAGGACAGAGTAGAACTGCCGTATGTGGTTTCCAAGGAAAGGCTGGTGGATTTGAACTGCCAATCTTTTGGTTAGCAGCTGAGCTCTTAACCACTGTGCTATAATGTTAAGGATATCCAGTAAATGGATAGATATACTATCTATATTCAAACCAGCAGAGGGGAAAAAGGGTGGGGGGGAGAGGGAGGAGAGATAATACAGAATATTTTGTCAATCTACAGAAGTCAGGGGAAAAAAAAGCAAAGAAAGAGTATAAAGAAAAAACAAAATAAAATAGTAGAAATAAGTTCAAATATATCAGTAACCACAAGAAATATAAATGAATTTTAATGTCCTGTTAAAGAATACAGGTTATTAGATTGGGTTTTTAAAAATCCAACAGTATGCTACTTACAAGAGACACACATAAAACAAAAACACACATAAAAGTTGAAAATAAAGGGATAAAAAGGATATACTAAGTAAATACTACAGAAAAGAAAGTTGATATAATAATATTAAAGACAAAATAGAATTTTAGGCAAAAACCATTAATAGGGCTAATATGTTGCTTTTGTTGGGTGCCTTTGAGTCGGTTCCGGCTCATAGTGACTGCAGGCACAACAGAACGAAACACTGCCCAGTCCTGCACCATCCTTATGATCGTTGTTGTGCTTGAGCCCATTGTTGCAGCCACTGTGTCAATCCATCTCGTTGAGGGTCTTCCTCTTTTCCGCTGACCCTGTACTTTGCCAAGCATGATGTCCTTCTCCAGGGACTGATCCCTCCTGACAATATGTCCAAAGTATGTGAGACGCAGTCTTGTCATCCCTGCTTCTAAGGAGCATTCCGCCTGTATTTCTTCCAAGATTTGTTCATTCTTCTTGCAGTCCATGGTATATTCAATATTCTTCACCAACACCACAATTCAAAGACGTCAATTCTTCTCCAGTCTTCTTTGTTCGTTGTCCAGCTTTCACATGCATATAACATGATTTAAAATACCACGGCTTGGGTCAGGCGCACCTTAGTGTTCAAGGTGACATCTTTGCTCTTCAACACTTTGAAGAGGTCCTTTGCAGCAGATTTGCACAATGCAATGCATTTGTTGATGTCTTGACTGCTGCTTCCATGGCTGTTGATTGTGGATCCAAGTAAAATGAAATCCTTGACAACCTCAATCTTTTCTCCATTTATCATGATGTTGCTTATTGGTCCAGTTGTGACAATTTCTGTTTTCTGTGGTCTTTGATCTTCATTAGTATTTCAAGTACTCTTCGCTTTCAGCAAACAAGGTTGTATCATCTGCATAGTGCAGATTGTTCATGAGTCTTCCTCCAGTCCTGATACCCCGTTCTTCTTCATATAGTCTGGCTTCTCATATTACTTGTTCAGCATACAGATTGAATAGGTATGCTGAAATAACACAACCCTGACACACACCTTTCCTGACTTTAAACTAATCAGTATACCCTTCTTCTGTCTGAACAACTGCCTCTTGATCCATGTAAAGGTTCCTCATGAGCACAATTAAGTGTTCTGGAATTCCCATTCTTCACAATGTTATCCATAATTTGTTATGATCCACACAGTTGAATGCCTTTGCATAGTCAATAAAACACAGGTAAACATCCTTCTGGTATTCTCTGCTTTCAGCCAGGATCCATCTGACATCAGCAATGATATCCCTGGTTCCATGTCCTCTTCTGAATCCAACCTGAATTTCTGGCAGCTCCCTGTCAATATACAGCTGCAGCTGCTTTTGAACGATCTTCAGCCAAATTTTGCTTGAGTGTGATATTAATGATATTGTCTGATAATTCCCACATTCGGTTGGATCACCTTTCTTGGGAATAGGCATAAATATGGATCTCTCCCAGTCAGCTGGCCAAGAAGATGTCTTCCACATTTCTTGGCATAGACGAGTGAGCACGTCCAGCGCTGCATCTGTTTCTTGAAACATCTCAGTTGATATTCCATCAATTCCTGGAGCCTTACTTTTCGGCAGTGCCTTCAGAGCAGCTTGGACTTCTTCCTTCAGTACCATCAGTTCCTGATCATATGCCACCTCTTGAAATAGTTGAACATCTACTAATTTTTTTTGGTATAATGACTCTGTGTATTCCTTCCATCTTCTCTTGATGCTTCCTGCGTCATTTAATATTTTCCCCATTGAATCCTTCACTATTGCAACGCGAGGCTTGAATCTTTTCTTCAGTTCTTTCAGCTTGAGAAACGCTGAGCGTGTTCTACCCTTTTGGTTTTCTATCTCCAGCTCTTTGCACATGTCATATAATGCTTTACTTTGTCTTCTCAAGATGCTCTTTGAAATCTTCTCTTCAGTTCTTTTACTTCATCATTTCTTCCTTTTGCTTTAGCTGCTCGACATTCGAGAGCAAGTTTCAGAGTCTCCTCTGACATCCATCTTAGTCTTTTCTTTCTTTCCTGTCTTTTCAATGACCTCTTGCTTTCTTCATGGATGATGTCCTTGATGTCATTCCACAACTACTCTGGTATTCAGTTGTCAGTGTTCAGTGCATCAAATCTATTCTTGAGATGGCCTCTAAATTCAGGTGGGATATACTCCAGGTCATATTTTGGTTCTCGTGGACTTGCTCTGATTTTCTTCAGTTTCAGCTTGAACTTGCATACGAGCAATTGAGGGTCTGTTCCACTGTCGGCCCCTGGCCTTGTTCTGACTGATGATAGTGAGCTTTTTCATGGTCTCTTTCCACAGATGAAGTCAATTTGATTTCTGTGTGTTCTGTCTGGTGAGGTCCATGTGTATAGTCAGTGTTTATGCTGGTGAAAAAAGGTATTTGTAATGAAGAACTTGTTGGTCTTCCAAAATTCTATCATTCGATCTCCGGCATTGTTTCTATCATCAAGGCCATGTTTTCCAACTACTGATCCTTCTAATATACTACATATTATTAAAAAGAAAAACTACACCAAGGAATATAAGCATTAATTTTTGCACCCAAACTCTTAACTTCAAAATATATAAAGAAAAAACCAAAGATTCCTCCAACATAGTAGAAGATTCTAACAAACCTCTATCAGAATCAGAAAGATTAAACAGACAAAAATTTAGTAAGGCTGTAGAAGATTAGAACAAAATCAACAAGCTTGATCCACTATATAATCCCAACCTCAGTATCTTTCATATCTAACTATCAAATTCTGTTTCTTACAAATAGAGAATATACATTTTTGAAGTACACAGGAAAGTCTTAGAAAATTGGCTATATGCTAGGTCACAAAAGATATCTTCGCAAATTTCAAAGAATAACATGTATCCTTGGAAACTCTATGGGGCAGTTCTACTCTGTCCTATAGAGTCGATATGAGTCGGAATCAACTCGATGGCAGTGGGAGTGGGTTTTTTTTTTTAGCTATCTAGTGCTGCTATAAAAGAAATACCACAAGTAGATGGCTTCAACAAAGAGAAATTTATTCTCTCACAGTCTAGGAGGCTACAAATCCAAATTCAGGGTGCCAGCTCCAGGGAAAGGCTTTCTCTTTCTCTGTCGGCTTTGGGGAAAGGTCTTTTTCATCAATCTTCCCCTGGTCTAGGAGCTTCTCAGCACAGGCACCCCAGGTCCAAATGACACGCTCCCCTCCTGGTTCTTTATTCTTGGTGGTAGGAGCTCCCCCTGTCTCTCTGCATGCTTCTTTTTATCTCAAAAGACATTAATTCAAAATACAACCTAATCTTGTAGATTGAATCCTGCCTCGTTAACATAACTGCCTCTAATTCTGCCTCAATAACATCATAGAAGTAGGATTTACAACACATAGGAAAATCACATCAGATGACAAATGGTGGACAATGACACAATACTGGGAATCATGCCCTAACCAAGCTGACACACATTTTTGGGGGACACAATTCAATCCATAACAATATACAGTGTATTTCTGCAATTAAATTAGAAGCCAAAAATAAAAAACACATTTTAAAAGAAAATCTATATTATAGAAACCCTCACATGCACATCTAAATAACTCATGATTTAAAAAGGAAGTAACAGTGGAAATTACAAAATAGTTAGAACTCATCAACAATGAAAATACTACATATTGTGCAGGATTCAGTTAAAATGATAGTTTGGATAAAATTCAAATGATTTTTTTTGGTGTAAAATAAATAAATAAAGTATTGAAATGGCCCAAGAGGCCTTAAAAAAAAAAAAAAAAGATAAATATAGAGAAGGTAGAAAAATGGAAATAATAGAAATAAGAGTAGAAATGATTTGAATAGAAAATAAAGAAACGAGAAAGCTGGACCTTTGAAAAGTCAACAAATGAACACCTTTAGCGAGAATAATCAAGAAAAAAAGAGTGAACATGCACATATGTACACCACATAAGCACACATGCTTGCAAACACATGTATGTGCACACTTCTATAGATGTAAAAAGGGAACATGGCTACAAACAGGAGAGATTTTTAGAATCCCGAGAGAATAATATTAACTGCTTTGTGCCAACAAATTTTAAAACTTTGATGAGATGAATACACCCCCTAAAAATACAAATTACCAAAAGTGACCCAAGAAGGAGAACACCTAAATAAACCATGAACTATTGTGTAAGATTTTGCTGTGTAAAACCTTACCACAATTCAACGACTTAAAATAGCATCCATTTATTAGCTCCCAGTTCTGGAGGTCAGAAGTCAATAAAGCTGTTATAAAAATATTGTTTATAATAGCAATAAAAACTAAAAAGTACCTAGTAATAAGCCCACTAAAATATGTGCAAAACCTTGATGGAAAAAGTTAACAGAACATTCTTAAAGGAGAAGATAATAACGAAGAGACGAGCTGTGTTAACGGATGAAACAACTCAACACCATGCAGATGTCCCATTTCCTCAGAGCAACTGCAATCAAAATCTAAACAAAGTCTTGGTAGAACTTGACAAGCTCATCTTTAAACCCACGTGGAACAGCAAAGGGCTAATAATAGTCAAAATAACTGTAAAGAAGAATGTATGACAGATTAATCCTAGCTTTGGTTTTAAAGACACTGTAAAACTATACCAAGTAATACTATAGGTTATTAGGCAGGGAAAGGTTACGACTGCCCAGAAATAGCACCCCCCCGCCATGAAAACCTGAGGTTTGACGCGATGGTGGTGCTGTTACAATCAAGGACAGACCACCCTCAAATGACGAGGGGACAAGTAAGCACCATTCACAAATTCCAGATGTACCACACACCTAAGTGTGGAAACCAAACTTTGAAAAGAACAGCTGTATGACTGTGCGGTAGGAAAGGGTTTCCAAATAAAACAAAAATACAAACCATAAAGTAATGAATTGATAAATTTGACTACATTAAAATTTAAACTGTATCACAAAAGGAAATGTAGAGAAAATGAAAAGAAAAAGATGTTTGCAATGCCTACAACTGACAAAGGATTGATCTCCAGAATACATAAAAATTCCTATAAATCAACATGAAAAATACAAATAGCTTATCAGAAAAATCAACAAATTACAAAAAAGAAAATTACAAAAGAGGGAAAAAAACCACCGGCAATCAGGGCAATTCCATGTTAAAAGAGCACAGACACGCCATCTCACATCCTGAGTTTAGAGGAAAAAACATAAGCCCGGAATGTCAAGCAGCAGCACTGCTGTGGGAGAGAAAATTGGTGAAATCATTTTGGAGAACATTTTGCTACTTCTAATAAATTTAAAATGAGCACCCCCATGGCCCATGAAAAGCACTTCTCATAACACACCAGCCACCTCACACAAATGCACATGAAATATGTGCAGGTGTGTTCATAGTTTCACTGTTCGTAAGGAAAAATGGAAATGACCCAACTGCTAATCACAAAGAGAGGGAAAACATTCCATTGTGGCACGTACACACAATGGAATATTACTCTGCAATTAAAAATAGATGAGCATGTACAATTAAATAAACCTATACATATTAGCATGGAAAAAATTTTAAAACAATGTTGGGGCGTAAAAAGACAAGTTTTGAAACGATTATATGTATGTCTATGTGTAAACACACACAGTGAAAACCATGCAAGTAATACTATATATTATTTATAGACATGAATATATATATAGTAAAAGTTGGAATAAACACATACACACACGAATGATATGCACAAATTAGGACAGCTGTTGTATTCAGAAGACTTCAACTGCATCTACGTTTTATTTCTCTAAGAAAGATCTCCAAATCCAACAATCTACAGGAAGTACAGCAAGGGGGGAACACGCATGTAAAACACCACACGGGGACGCCATCAGCAAAATCTAGACTATGAAAAGCACAAACAACCCAGATGATGAAAAGGTACGTGAAAAGCTCCAACGCCATTCCTAAGAAGACACAAATTACATCGAAAGAAAAAGTAATTGCTTCTTTCTCCTTATAGCTTTTCTGTCTGCCAGGCATCAGCAAAACCCTGAAATGTCAGTGAAGTGATTTTAGACTCAGAGTTGGCGAGTCAGACAAAGACAGGAATGATACAAAAACTCTTCCTACCATGAAACAGCTGTTGCAGTCCTGCAGGACAGGAAAACTTTTTTTTTTTTTTTTAACGAAGGCTTTAGAGGTGTTTAGACTCATGACAGAATATATCTATAATCTTAAGAGCCATAAAAATGCATAATACAACCAAGTGTGGTGAGTAACAGGCAGGGAGTCAATGACCCCTAATACTGAGTTGAGAGGCCCTAGCATGTGAAAGCTGGACAATGAATAAGGAAGACCCAAGAAGAATTGATGCCTTTGAATTGTGGTGTTGGCGAAGAATATTGAATATACCATGGACTGACAAAAGAATGAACAAATCTGTCTTGGAAGAAGTACAGCCAGAATGCTCCTTAGAAGCAAGGATGGTGAGAGTGGGTCTTACATACTTTGGACATGTTGTCAGGAGGGATCAGTCCCTGGAGAAGGGCATCATGCTTGGCAGAGTACGGGGTCAGCGGAAAAGAGGAAGACCCTCAACGAGGTGGATTGACACTGTGTCCTGAGTTTTGGGCATCAGAACAAGCCCTTTGGAAAGCAAGGAGGCCAGGTCAGGAGCAGCAAGGAGGGGCTGCAGCAGATCCTGCCGCTTAGCTCTAAGCTCAGTAAAAGGCAGTGAAGAAGTACGAACGTTTCTAAAACCACATAGGCAAAGAACCCACAAAAGCAAACACAAGTAATATGGGAATATCCCCAGGCTCATCAGTAACGGACACTGAAAAGTAAAACATCAATAAGGTACAAGTTTACATCTGAAAAATTAATAAGAGCTTTAAAAATATTATAACCAACAGTGGCAAAGTTGAAGTTAAAACTATGACATAAACAGAATTGGTGGGAATGTAAACTGACATATCCCACTCAGAAACCAACTTGGCAAAACGTATCAAGAACCATAAAATGCTTAAACCCAGTTGTCGAGAAGATGGCGGACTAGGCAGACGTTACCTCGGATCCCTCTTACAACAAAGACACGGAAAAACAAGTGAATCGATCACATACATAACAATCTACGAACCCTGAACAACAAACACAGATTTAGAGACGGAGAACGAACTAATACGGGGAAGCAGCGATTGTTTCCAGAGCCTGGAGCCAGAGTACCAGTCAGGTACGGCACAAGCACAGAGCCCTGCTCCACCCCCCTGAACTAACCCCGGGAGGGGGACCAGCCGGTTCCACGGGCGGCGTGGGACGCAGCCGGTAGGAGAAGTCCCTGGGAGGCAGTGACTGATCTTGGAGCAGAAAGAGCAGCATCCGAGCCGGGGAACCGTCCCGCAGGGATTTGGACTGCACGCAGGTACGCCATAAACACGGAGAGTTGCTCCACCCCCTGAACTAACCCCGGGAAGGGGACCAGCCGGGTCGCGCCGGCGGCGTGGGACGCAGCCGGTAGGAGAAGTCCCCGGGAGGCAGCGACTGGTATTGGAGTGGGGAGAACAGCGTTCCAGCCAGGACACTCGGTCGCGGCACAAGCACAGGGAGCTACTCCACCCATCTGAACTAACCCCGGGAGGGGGCCCACCTAGTTCACGGGGGCGGCACGGCCACGCGGCTGGAGAGATGAGAAGTCCCCGGGAGGCAGCGACTGATTTTGGAGTTGAGAGTGCACCGTCCCAGTAGGGGAGCCTTGACCCTGGGCGTGGGGCTGGAAGCGGAGGATCTGACCTTGACTCCAGCGGGCCAGACCCCCTGGGGGCAATCTCCACACAGCCAGCACACATAGGCGACGCGCCCGCGGGAATCTCAGATATAACAGTCATTCCAAGCAAGACAAGCAACTCTGGCTATATTCTGAGGTGCTACTCTCCTATCTCTCTGTTCCCTCCCCCACCCTTCCCAGGCGGCTTCATTAACATCTGAATAGCCTGAGCCAAAGGGAGAACTCTGATAGGGATCTGACTGCATTTTTTTTTTAGCGGATTTTCTGGAAAAACTAGTTTCCCAGTGATGGCTCGGAGACAACAATCCATATCAAACCACTTAAAGAAGCAGACCGGGACAGCTTCTCCAACCCCCCAAACAAAAGAATCAAAATCTTTCCCAAATGAAGATACAATTTTGGAATTATCAGATACAGAATATAAAAAACTAATTTACAGAATGCTTAATGATATCACAAATGAAATTAGGATATCTGCAGAAAAAGCCAAGGAACACACTGATAAAACTGTTGAAGAACTCAAAAAGATTATTCAAGAACATACTGGAAAAATTAATAAGTTGCAAGAATCCATAGAGAGACAACATGTAGAAATCCAAAAGATTAACAATAAAATAACAGAATTAGACAACGTAATAGGAAGTCAGAGGAGCAGACTCGAGCAATTAGAATGCAGACTGGGACATCTGGAGGACCAGGGAATCAACACCAACATAGCTGAAAAAAAATCAGATAAAAGAATTAAAAAAAATGAAGAAACCCTAAGAATTATGTGGGACTCTATCAAGAAGGATAACCTGCGGGTGATTGGAGTCCCAGAACAGGGAGAGGGGACAGAAAACACAGAGAAAATAGTTGAAGAACTTCTGACAGAAAACTTCCCTGACATCATGAAAGACGAAAGGATATCTATCCAAGATGCTCATCGAACCCCATTTAAGATTGATCCAAAAAGAAAAACACCAAGACATATTATCATCAAACTCACCAAAACCAAAGATAAACAGAAAATTTTAAAAGCAGCCAGGGAGAAAAGAAAGGTTTCCTTCAAGGGAGAATCAATAAGAATATGTTCTGACTACTCAGCAGAAACCATGCAGGCAAGAAGGGAATGGGACGACATATACAGAACACTGAAGGAGAAAAACTGCCAGCCAAGGATCATATATCCAGCAAAACTCTCTCTGAAATATGAAGGCGAAATTAAGATATTTACAGACAAACACAAGTTTAGAGAATTTGCAAAAACCAAACCAAAGCTACAAGAAATACTAAAGGATATGGTTTGGTCAGAGAACCAATAATATCAGATATCAGCACAACATAAGGTCACAAAACAGAACGTCCTGATATCAACTCAAATAGGGAAATCACAAAAACAAACAAATTAAGATTAATTAAAAAAAAAATACACATAACAGGGAATCATGGAAGTCAATAGGTAAAAGATCACAATAATCAAAAAGAGGGACTAAATACAGGAGGCATTGAACTGCCATATGGAGAGTGATACAAGGCGATATAGAACAATACAAGTTAGGTTTTTACTTAGAAAAATAGGGGTATATAATGAGGTAACCACAAAAAGGTATAACAACTCTATAACTCAAGACAAAAACCAAGAAAAACGTAACGACTCAACTAACATAAAGTCAAACACTATGAAAATGAGGATCTCACAATTTACTAAGAAAAACGCCTCAGCACAAAAAAGTATGTGGAAAAATGAAATTGTCAACAACACACATAAAAAGGCATCAAAATGACAGCACTAAAAACTTATTTATCTATAATTACCCTGAATGTAAATGGACTAAATGCACCAATAAAGAGACAGAGAGTCACAGACTGGATAAAGAAACACGATCCATCTATATGCTGCCTACAAGAGACACACCTTAGACTTAGAGACTCAAACAAACTAAAACTCAAAGGATGGAAAAAAGTATATCAAGCAAACAATAAGCAAAAAAGAAGAGGAGTAGCAATATTAATTTCTGACAAAATAGACTTTAGACTTAAATCCACCACAAAGGATAAAGAAGGACACTATATAATGATAAAAGGGACAATTGATCAGGAAGACATAACCATATTAAATATTTATGCACCCAATGACAGGGCTGCAAGATACATAAATCAAATTTTAACAGAACTGAAAAGCGAGATAGATACCTCCACAATTATAGTAGGAGACTTCAACACACCACTTTCGGAGAAGGACAGGACATCCAGTAAGAAGCTCAACAGAGACACGGAAGATCTAATTACAACAATCAACCAACTTGACCTCATTGACTTATACAGAACTCTCCACCCAACTGCTGCAAAATATACTTTTTTTTCCAGCGCACATGGAACATTCTCTAGAATAGACCACATATTAGGTCATAAAACAAACCTTTGCAGAGTCCAAAACATCGAAATATTACAAAGCATCTTCTCAGATCACAAGGCAATAAAACTAGAGATCAATAACAGAAAAACGAGGGAAAAGAAATCAAATACTTGGAAAATGAACAATACCCTCCTGAAAAAAGACTGGGTTATAGAAGACATCAAGGAGGGAATAAGGAAATTCATAGAAAGCAACGAGAATGAAAATACTTCCTATCAAAACCTCTGGGACACAGCAAAAGCAGTGCTCAGAGGCCAATTTATATCAATACATGCACACATACAAAAAGAAGAAAGAGCCAAAATCAGAGAACTGTCCCTACAACTTGAACAAATAGAAAGTGAGCAACAAAAGAATCCATCAGGCACCAGAAGAAAACAAATAATAAAAATTAGAGCTGAACTAAATGAATTAGAGAACAGAAAAACAATTGAAAGAATTAACAAAGCCAAAAGCTGGTTCTTTGAAAAAATTAACAAAATTGATAAACCATTGGCTAGACTGACTAAAGAAATACACGAAAGGAAACAAATAACCCGAATAAGAAATGAGAAGGACCACATCACAACAGAACCAACTGAAATTAAAAGAATCATTTCAGATTATTATGAAAAACTATACTCTAACAAATTTGAAAACCTAGAAGAAATGGATGAATTCCTGGAAAAACACTACCTACCTAAACTAACACATTCAGAAGTAGAACAACTAAATAGACCCATAACAAAAAAAGAGATTGAAACGGTAATCAAAAAACTCCCAACAAAAAAAAGTCCTGGCCCAGACGGCTTCACTGCAGAGTTCTACCAAATTTTCAGAGAAGAGTTAACACCACTACTACTAAAGGTATTCCAAAGCATAGAAAATGGCGGAATACTACCCAACTCATTCTATGAAGCCACCATCTCCCTGATACCAAAACCAGGTAAAGACATTACAAAAAAAGAAAATTATAGACCTATATCCCTCATGAACATAGATGCAAAAATCCTCAACAAAATTCTAGCCAATAGAATCCAACAACACATCAAAAAAATAATTCACCCTGATCAAGTGGGATTTATACCAGGTATGCAAGGCTGGTTTAATATCAGAAAAACCATTAATGTAATCCATCACATAAATAAAACAAAAGACAAAAACCACATGATCTTATCAATTGATGCAGAAAAGGCATTTGACAAAGTCCAACACCCATTCATGATAAAAACTCTTACCAAAATAGGAATTGAAGGAAAATTCCTCAACATAATAAAGGGCATCTATGCAAAGCCAACAGCCAATGTCACTCTAAATGGAGAGACCCTGAAAGCATTTCCCTTGAGAACGGGAACCAGACAAGGATGCCCTTTATCACCGCTCTTATTCAACATCGTGTTGGAAGTCTTAGCCAGGGCAATCAGGCTAGACAAAGAAATAAAAGGTATCCGGATTGGCAAGGAAGAAGTAAAGTTATCACTATTTGCAGATGACATGATTATATACACAGAAAACCCTAAGGAATCCTCCAGAAAACTACTGAAACTAATAGAAGAGTTTGGCAGAGTCTCAGGTTATAAAATAAACATACAAAAATCACTTGGATTCCTCTACATCAACAAAAAGAACACCGAAGAGGAAATAACCAAATCAATACCATTCACAATAGCCCCCAAGAAGATAAGATACTTAGGAATAAATCTTACCAAGGATGTAAAAGACCTATACAAAGAAAACTACAAAGCTCTACTACAAGAAATTCAAAAGGACATACTTAAGTGGAAAAACATACCTTGCTCATGGATAGGAAGACTTAACATAGTAAAAATGTCTATTCTACCAAAAGCCATCTATACATTTAACGCACTTCCGATCCAAATTCCAATGTCATATTTTAAGGGGATAGAGAAACAAATCACCAATTTCATATGGAACGGAAAGAAGCCCCGGATAAGCAAAGCACTACTGAAAAAGAAGAAGAAAGTGGGAGGCCTCACCTTACCTGACTTCAGAAACTATTATACAGCCACAGTAGTCAAAACAGCCTGGTATTGGTACAACAACAGACACATAGACCAATGGAACAGAATTGAGAACCCAGACATAGATCCATCCACGTATGAGCAGCTGATATTTGACAAAGGACCAGTGTCAATTAACTGGGGAAAAGATAGCCTTTTTAACAAATGGTGCTGGCATAACTGGATATCCATTTGCAAAAAAATGAAACAGGACCCATACCTCACACCATGCACAAAAACTAACTCCAAGTGGATCAAAGACCTAAACATAAAGACTAAAACGATAAAGATCATGGAAGAAAAAATTGGGACAACCCTAGGAGCCCTAATACAAGGTATAAACAGAATACAAAACATTACCAAAAATGATGAAGAGAAACCCGATAACTGGGAGCTCCTAAAAATCAAACACCTATGCTCATCTAAAGACTTCACCAAAAGAGTAAAAAGACCACCTACAGACTGGGAAAGAATTTTCAGCTATGACATCTCCGACCAGCGCCTGATCTCTAAAATCTACGTGATTCTGTCAAAACTCAACCACAAAAAGACAAACAACCCAATCAAGAAGTGGGCAAAGGATATGAACACACATTTCTCTAAAGAAGATATTCAGGCAGCCAACAGATACATGAGAAAATGCTCTCGATCATTAGCCATTAGAGAAATGCAAATTAAAACTACGATGAGATTCCATCTCACACCAGCAAGGCTGGCATTAATCCAAAAAACACAAAATAATAAATGTTGGAGAGGCTGCGGAGAGATTGGAACTCTCATACACTGCTGGTGGGAATGTAAAATGGTACAACCACTTTGGAAATCTATCTGGCGTTATCTTAAACAGTTAGAAATAGAACTACCATACAACCCAGAAATCCCACTCCTAGGAATATACCCTAGAGATACAAGAGCCTTCATACAAACAGATATATGCACACCCATGTTTATTGCAGCTCTGTTTACAATAGCAAAAAGTTGGAAGCAACCAAGGTGTCCATCAACGGATGAATGGGTAAATAAATTGTGGTATATTCACACAATGGAATACTACGCATCGATAAAGAACAGTGACGAATCTCTGAAACATTTCATAACATGGAGGAACCTGGAAGGCATTATGCTGAGCGAAATTAGTCAGAGGCAAAAGGACAAATATTGTATAAGACCACTATTATAAGATCTTGAGAAATAGTAAACCTGAGAAGAACACATACTTTTGTGGTTACGAGGAGGGGAGGGAGGGAGGGTGGGAGAGGGTTTTTTATTGATTAATCAGTAGATAAGAACTGCTTTAGGTGAAGGGAAAGACAACACTCAATACATGGAAGGTCAGCTCAATTGGACTGGACCAAAAGCAAAGAAGTTTCCGGGATAAAATGAATGCTTCAAAGCTCAGCGGAGCAAGCGCGGGGGTCTGGGGAACATGGTTTGCGGGGACTTCTAAGTCAATTGGCAAAATAATTCTATTATGAAATCATTCTGCATCCCACTTTGAAATGTGGCGTCTGGGGTCTTAAATGCTAACAAGCAGCCATCTAAGATGCAGCAATTGGTCTCAACCCACCTGGAGCAAAGGAAAATGAAGAACACCAAGCCCACATGACAACTAAGAGCCCAAGAGACAGAAAGGGCCACATGAACCAGAGACCTACATCATCCTGAGACCAGAAGAACTAGTTGGTGCCCGGCCACAATCGATGACTGCCCTGACAGGGAGCTCAGCAGAGGACCCCTGAGGGAGCAGGAGATCAGTGGGATGCAGACCCCAAATTCTCATAACAAGACCAAACTTAATGGTCTGACTGAGACTGGAGGAATCCCAGCGGCCATGCTCCCCAGACCTTCAGTTGACACAGGACAGGAACCATCCCCGAAGACAACTCATCAGAAATGAAAGGGACTGGTCAGCGGGTGGGAGAGAGATGCTGATGAAGAGTGAGCTAATTATATCAGGTGGACACTTGAGATTGTGTTGGCAACTCTTGCCTGGAGGGGGGATGGGAGGATAGAGAGAGAGGGAAGCCGGCAAAATTGTCAAGAAAGGAGAGACTGAAAGGGCTGACTCAAGACGGGGAGAGTAAGTGGGAGTAGGGAGTGAGATGTATGTAAACTTATATGTGACAGACTGATTGGATTTGTAAACGTTCACTTGAAGCTTAATAAAAGTTATTATAAAAAAAAAAAAAAACCAAAACCAAAAAAAAAAAAAAAAAAAAAAAAAATGCTTAAACCCTTTATTTGGTCCACTTGGGGAACTGGAAACACTGAAATAATGTAAAATTTAAAAGCTACGGTTACAAAGATGGTCATTTTTGACCAGCAATATGTTTAATAACCCCAACTAGGCCCATGTCAGTGTTTGGCAACAGAGAAACAACCATTGTGCAATAATGGAATACCAGGTGGTCTTTACAAATACTAACCTAACATATAGAAGCAAACGTGTCTGCGACAATGTTAAAAGAGAAAGATGAACCGATGCACGAATAAGCCTGGAAAACAATGTGCTGAGTGAAAGAAGCCAGACACAAAAGGCCACTTATGTGTGATTCCATTTATATGAAATCCCCAGGCAAGGCAAATCCATACAGACAGAAAATGGATTAGCGGTCGCCAGAGGCTAGAGGGGTGGGGGAAGGCGCGATGGGGAGTGACTGCTAATGGCTATGGGGTTTCATTCTAGGGTGATGGAAGTGCTCTAAAATTAGATCTTAGTGATGGCTGCTAGACTCTGTGGATACACTAAAAGCCACTGGATTGCACACTGTAAAAGCGTGAATTTTATGGCATATGAATGAATATGGGATATGAGTAATACAGCTGTTATTTTAAAAAAGAAAAAGGTAAGATGCAAACTTTCATGTAAATTCTAAGTACAACTACATGAAATACACAGGGCCTCAGGTCTCAGAGCATCTATTCATCCCGCTGGGACTGCCATCAGCCCAATCCTCAGACCCAGGTCACCTCTGCCCGTAGGGCAGCAGTATAGGTACACAGGCATGGCGTGGACACGGGATACATGATGTTCATACACAGATATAAGGACACATGGACACACAGACATAGGGATACACGGACAATCAGACACAGGAACACAAAGATACACAGACACACGGACACACAAACTCAGACAGAGGAACAGATGGACACAGGAACACATGAACATATGGACCCACAGACACACAGACACAGAAACATGGCCATGCAGACACATGGACACAGGAACCCACGGACATAGCACAGGGAGACATGGACACCTGCACCCCAGCCAGTCTCCTTTGACAGTCCCTTGTGAATCCTTCCCTCACACTGCACCTGAAGTGGGGGAGAGGTCACTAGCAACCACACTGGTGTGGGGAGGGGGTGGGACCAGGCAGCTTCCATCTTGCCCCCATCCTGACAAGAGCCAGAGGATGGGGGACCATGTGCTGCCTGGCTTCTCAGCACCCCTGACACATTCACCCTGCAGGGCCCTAACCACAGCCGCAATCCTGCCAGCACCCCCACACCAGCCTACCACCTCAATACGTAAGCGGGATCAAGGAGACCATGTGTCCTCACTGCCCAAGACTGTCCAGCACAGCCACCACAGGCATCCCCATTGGCTTTGGACAATAAATTGGCAAGAAGGGTTTGGCGTGAAGTCACCCACAACATCCTCTGAGGACACCGTGACTTCCAGAAACAGTGATTCTGGCCACAGCAGACCCCATCAGGGCTGGGGGGCAGTCTCTCCCCCTAATGTGACTTGAAGAACAGGTCCCTGGGATTTCAATCTGGGCCTGCTTCTTCCTGGGCCTTTCACTTTGGACAAGGCGGGTGGCCTCTTCCAGTGTCCAGTCCTTCATCTCTGCAAGGGTAACATTCCGCTCAGATGACCCAAGGAAGGCGGCCTGGAGAGCAGATGGGTGGGGCGTATGAGGGGACAGCAGGGCAGGGTCGGGGTGCTAACCCACAGCAGCTCTTGCCTGGGCAGGGCCTGCCAGGCAGGGTCAGCGCACATGCAGCGGCGTCTCCAGGAACTGCCTCGTTGCTGACTTTCCAGGTGCCAGTTCTCACCCAGGAGGCGGCTGGCGGTTGCCATGGAAATAGCCTGTGGGTGTAGACCAAAGAGGCCACTGCAGACAACACCTCTCAGTGTCCACATCATCAGGGCAGAGCAGTGAAGCAGGCCAGAGCAGGAAGAACTGGCTCTGGGGCCTCGGGCTCTGCAAGAAACTGTGCCCCTAGCCCCAGCTGACAGCCCAGCCCCAGAGGCCCAGGGGCTGCTTCACACCCAGGGAACCTCAGGCAGGCACAGGGTTCCAAAAGAAGGGCTGGATGGGAGAGAAACCCCCAAACAAGCCGGACCATGGGCAACACTCCTGGGCTGCTGCCTCTTGCCAGGGACTCCCAGGACACCTCAGAGATAGGCGCCAGGACCTCTCTCCCACAGAGGGACACCCAATTGTCCAGGCTCACAGCCCAGGAAAAGGTGGATCACCACAAGGACACAAATGCTCCTCATGCCCCAACCTGGACATACTGAGGTCAGCCTCACACACAGCGGAAGTGTTGCGGTCCCTTCCCAACATCCACCTCACCCAAAGTCCAGGAAAGGTTACAGCCACACGTAGTCGTCCTTCCCACTCCCCAGCCCCCACCTGGAATAGGGCTGCAGGACAGGTGGGGGTCCCACCCAGTGACCTCCAGGCCCCAAACAAACTCATGGCAAGAGACCCTTGCAGGCCACCTATGCTGACCACCCTGACCCTTGCCACCCCCACTTCACTGGCAGAGGGTGGCCCCAGCTGGTTATCATGTCCTTGGGCTGGAGTGCTCTGCCCAGCTTGGAAGAAGTCTACTGCATTGGTTAAATGCAGCAGAGCTCTGACCAGTGAGGGCAGCAGGTGCAGGATGAGTGCAGCAGCTGTGGAAACCCAAGGAGATGCCCCCAGCCGTTGCCTTCAGAATCCACTTTTTTTGGGTAAATTTTTATTCCTCCTGCATTTCCAAAGAGTCAGGGTGGCTTAGTGGTTAGGAACACAAACTCTCGCTCAGTCTAGCTGGAATCTCTGGTTCCTCACCTTCTATCCATGTGACCGCAGGCAAATTCTGAGCCTCTATCAGTGTCCAGTCTGTAGAATGGAGGTGTTACCCTCACCCAGCAATAACAAGGAGCCCCTATCAGTGGAGGCCAAAGGGAAATCTGGACTTTTACTCCACCTGGCAGTAACAAGGCAGCATCCTTCCCTTCCCTTGAAGGCACAGAGTCAGAGAAAGCCAGCTAAAACAGAAGGTTTAAATAAGATCCAGAGTCTCAGGAAAGAATACAAAAATGTCCATGTTTCAAAAATAATCAATCATCATACAAATACCTAGAAAGATCTAAAACTGAATGAAAAATACAATCAATAAATGCCAAGACTGAGATGGCAGACATGTTAGATATCTGACAAAAATTTTAAAGTAGTGAAGATAAAAATGCTTCAAAGAACAATTAAGAACATCCTTGAAACAAATGAAAAAATAGAAAGTATCAGCAAAGAGATAGAAGACGTAAGGAAGACTCTAATGAAAATTTATAACTGAAAAATACAATAAACAAAATAAAAGCGTTAAGTGAATGGAATCAACAGTAGAATGGAGGGGACAGAGGAAAGGATATGTGAGCTGGATGAGAGAACAACACACATTACTCAATCTGAACAACAGAGTCGGCAGGGAAGAAAAAAGAACAGAGTCTCAGGGACCTGTGGGACTGTAACGAAAATCTAACGTTAACGTCATTAGAGTCCCAGAAGGAAAGGAGAAGACGGTGGGCTGAAAAAGTACTCTAAAGAATAATAAAAATAATAATAATAAAGGCTAAGCCCTCTCCAAATTTGGCAAAAGACACAAACCTACAGATCCAAGGAGTTGAGTGGACCCCGAACAAGATAAACCCAAAGAAATCCACAAGACACATCATAGCCAAACTTAAGAAAACTAAAGACAAAGAAAAAATCTGGAAAGCAGTCAGAGAAACATGAAATCTTACCTATAAGGGAAAAACATTTCAAATGACAGTGGATTTCTCATCATAAACCATGGAGGCCAGAAGTAGTGGCACAATATTTTCAGGTCCTGAAAGAAAAGAATTGTCAACCCAGGAAACTACCCAGTGAAAATACCCTTCATTTCTGAAGAAATCAAGACATTTTCAGAGGAAGAAACATTAAGAGAAATTGTCACCAACAGGTCGTCCCTAAAAGAAGCTTCTTTAAATAGAAAGGAAATGATAAAAGAAGAAATCTTGTAATATCAGAAAGGAAGGAAGGAAAGAATAAAAAAATATGAGTAAATACAATAGACTTTCCTTCACCTCTTGAGTTTCCTAAATTATGTCTGGTGCTTCAAGCAAAATTTATAACACATTCTAAATGTATGTAGAAGAAATTTACATTACAATTACATAGGAGGGGTTAATGGGATATCAAGAGAAGTAAGGCTTCAACACTTCCCTTGAACAAGTAAAATAATAACCCCAATAGATTGGAATAAGTTATGCACATATAATGTAATACCTAGAAAAGCCACTGAAAAGAAAAACTATACAAAGAGATATACTCAAAAACTGTATACATAAAACAAAATATAATACTAAAAACGTTCAGGTAATCCACAGAAATGCAGGAAAAACAAACTATAAAAATTAAAAAACAGAGAGAACAAGCAGAAAATAAAAAATAAAATAGCAAAATTAAGCCCTAACATACCATTACATTAAAAATGTAAATGGTCTAAATACACCAATCAAAAGACAGAATTGGCAGAATAGATTTAAAAACATGCTTTCTACAAGAAACTCACTTCGAATAAAACTACATAGGTAGGTTGAAAATAAAAGAGTGAAAAAAGATGTGTCATGCAAATACTAATAAAAGAAAAAGCAGGAGTAACTATATTCATATCTAATAAAGTAGAATTTAGAGTAAAGAAAATCCCCAGAGACTCAGAGGGACTTATATACTGATAAAAGGGTCAATCCACCAAGAACACATAGGAATCCTAAATGTGTATGCACCGAACAATAGAGCTGCAAAATATGTGAAGCATATACAGATAGAACTGAAAGTAGAAATAGACAAATCCACATTTATAGTTGGAGACATCAACATCTCTCTATTGATAACTGATAGAATAACATAACAGAAAATCAGCAAGAATATAGAACCCAATAACACCATCAAACAACAGGATCTAATGCACATTTACAGAACCCTCCACCCAATCACAGCAGTATACACGTTCTTTTCAAATGCCCATGGAACATATACCAAGATAGACCATATCCTCAGCCATAAACCCATCCCATCCCAGTGCTGTCGAGTTGTGAGCCATAAACAAACCTCAACAAATTTAAAAGAATTGAAATTATAGCATGTGTTCTGTGACCACAATGGAATCAAACTAGAAGTCAATTATAGAAAAGTAGCAGAATACTCTCCAAACACTTGGAAACTAAACAACACACTCATAAATAAGTCATTGGTCAAAAAGGAAGTCCCAAGGAAATTTTTAAAATAAATAAAAACACATGGAACTCAACTGAACTGAAAATAAAACATACTAGTAAAATTTGTAGGACACAGCCAAAGCAGTGCTGAGAGGCAAAGCTATAGCACTGCATGCATATATTAGAAAAGAGGAAAAGTTTCAAATTGATAATCTAAGCTTCTACCACAAGAACTGAGAAAAAGAAGAGCAAAAGAAATCCAAAGCACACAAAATGAATAAAGTGATAAAGACAAGGGCAGAAACTGATGAAAATGAAAATAAAACAAAAAAAATAGAGAACATCAATGAAACAAAGAGCTGGTTCTTTACAACAATCAATAAAACTGACAAATCTCTAGCAAGACTGACAAAAAAACAAAGAAGGAAGACATAAACTACCAATATCAGGAATGAAATGGGATATTACTCAAGACCTTGCAAACATCAAAAGGATAATCCAAGAATATAATGAACAACTCTATACACATAAATTTGACAATATAGACAAATGGACCACTTCCTCAAAAAAAAACTGCCACAACTTTCCCAAAATGAAATATATAATTTAAATATCCCTATAACTTGGAATCGACTCGATGGCACTGGGTTTGGTTTGGTTTTTGGTATAACTATTAGGGAAACTGAATTAAACACTTTATAACTTCAAAGAAAGGAGTCTGCATGCTCAACTGGTTTCAGTGCATAACTCCACCAAACATTTAAAAACTCAACGCCGTTTTTACACAAAACAGAAAAGGGGACAACACTTTCAAGAACATTTTATGAAGCTTGTATTACCCTGAAACCAAAACCAGACAAAAGAGTAAAAAACAAAAGACTACTACTAAAAAGGAAACTACAGACCAATAGCCCTTGTGAAGACAGACATAAAAATCCTTTAAAAATATTAGCAAATAGAATTCTGCAATATACAAAAAGAATTATACAACACAACCATGTAGGATTTATTCTAGGAATGCAACGCTGGCCCAATCATCAGTAATCAATCAATGTGATCCACCACATTAAGAGACTAAAAAAGAAAAACCGCATGATCATATCAAGGCAGAAAAAGCATTTGACAAAATTCAACACCCATTCATGATAAAAACTCAGTGTAGCAACCATAACTTGATAAAAAGTATCTTTTTTTTTTTTTTTTTTACAAACCAATAGCTAAACTGTAAGTAATGGTGAAAGACTGAATATTTCCCCCCTAAGACTAGGGAGAATGTCCACTCTCACCACTCTTATTCATTATAGCACTAGAAGTTATAATCAGTGCACCAAGACAAGAAAATAAAGGCATGCAGCCTGGAAAGGAAGAAATAAGACTGTCCCATGTGCAGACGACATGATTGTCTATATAGAAAATCCCAAGGAATCTACCAAAAAAAAAAAAAAGCTATTGAGTGAATTCAGCAAGGTTGCAAGACACAAGATAAACATAAAACAGTCTCTTGTATTTTTATATGCTATAAAAAAAAATTTTTTATGAATGGACGTGCGGAGACAAAAATTACAAAAAACAATCCCATTAACAATCATTCAAAAAATAAAAACACCAAACGCTGGCAAGGATGTGGAGGACCTAGATCACACATATATTGCTAGCAGGAACGTAAACGTTACAGTCCCTTTGCGTAACAGTTGAGCAGTTTCTTTAAAAATGAAACATGCAAATACAATATGACCCAATAATTGTGCTCTTGAGCATTTATCCCAGAGAAAGGAAACCTTATGTTCACAAAAAGCCTATACACGAATGTATATAGCAGCTTTATTCACAATATTTCAAAACGTGGAAACAACCCAGCTGTCCTTCAGCAAGTGAATGGTTAAACAAACTATGGCCCAAACATGCCGTGGAATTCTACTCAGCATACCAAAGAATAAACTATTAATAATAAAAAAAAACTATTCATACATACGACGATCTGGCTCAATCTCCAGAGAATTATGCTAAGTGTAAAATGCCAGTTCCAAAAGGTATCGTTCCAAAATATTCTTGAAATGAAAAAATTATAAAAGTGGAGAACAGATTAGTGGCTGCCATAGGTTGAGGGGTTGAGGTTGACAGGGAAGTGATGTGACTGTAAAAGGGAAACAAGAAAGACCCTTGTAGTAATTGGGAAATGTTCTGCATCTCAACTATGATGACAGCATCCTATTTGTGATATACATAGATCAAGAGGCAGTTGTTCAAACAGAAGAAGGGAATACTGTGTGGTTTAAAGTCAGGAAAGATGTGTGTCAGGGTTGTATCCTTTCACCATACTTATTCAATCTGTATGCTGAAAAAATAATCCAAGAAGCTGAGCTGTATGAAGAAGAATGGGGCATCAGGATTGGAGGAAGACTAATTAAGAACCTGCGTTATGCAGATGACACAACCTTGCTTGCTGAAAGTGAAGAGGACTTGAAGCACTTACTGATGAAGATCAAAGACCACAGCCTTCAGTACGGATTACACCTCAACATAAAACAAAAATCCTCACAACTGGACCGATGAGCAACTTCATGATAAACGGAGAAAAGATTGAAGTTGTCAAGGATTTCACTTTATTTGGATCCACAATCAATACCCGTGGAAGCAGCAGTCAAGAAATCAAAAGATGCATTGCATTGGGCAAATCTACTGCAAAGGACCTCTTTAAAGTGTTGAAAAGCAAACACGTCACCCTGAAGGCTAAGGTGCGTCTGACCCAAGCCACGGTATTTTCAATTGCATCATATGCATGTGAAACCTGGATAATGAATAAAGAAGGCCGAAGAAGAGTTGATGCCTTTGAGTTGTGATGTTGGTGAAGAATATTGAATATACCATGGACTGCCAAAACAAGGAACAAATCTGTCTTAGGAGAAGTACAACCAGAATGCTCCTTAGAAGCAAGGATGGTGAGACTGCGTCTTACATACTTTGGACATGTTGTCAGGAGGGATGATGAGTCCCTGGAGAAGGACATCATGCTTGGCAGAGTACAGGGTCAGCGGAAAAGAGGAAGACCCTCAATGAGGTGGATTGACACAGTGGCTGCAACAATGAGCTCAAGCATAACAAGGATTGTAAGGATGGAGCAGGAGCTGGCAGTGTTTCATTCTGTGGTACATAGGGTCGCTATGACTCAGGACTGACTCAACAACAACAACAACAACAGTACAATTTTCCAAGCTGTTTCCATTGGGGGAAACTCGGTGAAGGGTACAAGTTGTTGTTGTTGGTTGGTGCTGTCAAGCTGATTCCAACTCATAGCAACCTACATACAACAGAATGAAATGCTGCCTGGTCCTGTGTCATTCTCACAATTGTTGCTACGTTTGAGCCCATTGTTGCAGCCACTGTGTCAGTCCACCTAAACATCTACTTCACCAAGCATGATGTACTTCTCCAAAGACTGGTACCTCCTGATAACATGTCCAAAGTAGATGAGACAAAGTCTTGCCATTCTTTCTTCTAAGAAACATTCTGGCTGTACCTCTTCCAGGATAAGTTTGTTCATTCTTCTGGCAGTCCATGGTATATTGAATATTTTTTGCCAACACCACAATTCAAAGGTACCAATTCTTCTTATATCTTCCTTATTCATTACCCAGATTTTGCATATATTTGCATATGAGGCGACTGAAAACACCATGGCTTGGGTCAAGTGCACCTCAGTCCTTAAAGTGACATCTTTGCTTTTTAGCGCTTTATAGACGTCTTTGGAAACCCTGATGCCGTAATGGTTAAGTGCTACAGCTGCTAACGAAAAGGCCGGCAGTTCAAATCCGCCAGGCGCTCCTTGGAAACTCTACGGAGCAGTTCTACTCTGTCCTATAGGGTCGCTATGAGTCGGAATTGACTCGACGGCACTGGGTTTGGTTTTGGTTTTTAGAGGCCTTTTGCAAAAGATTTGCCCAATGCAATGCATCATTTCATTTCTTGACTGCTTTTTCCACAGGCTTTGGTTGCAGATCCAAGTAAAATGAAATCCTTGACAACTTCAATATTTTCTCCATTTATCATGATGTTGCTTATATGTCCAGTTGTGAGGATTTTTGCCTCATGTTGAGGTGTAATCCAAACTGAAGGCTGTAGTCTCTGACCTTCATCAATAAGTGCTTCAAGTTCTCTTCACTTTTAACTAGCAAGGTTGTGTCATCACAACACAGGTCGTTAATGAGTCTTTCTCCAATCCTGATGCCTCGTTCTTCCTCATATAGTCCAGGTTCTTGTATTATTTGCTCAGTATACAGACTGATTAAATATGGTGAAAGGATACAATCCTGACGAACACCTTTCCTGATTTTAAATCACGCAGTATCCCCTTCTTTTATGTGGAGTTCGATGAGCATCTTGGATAGATATCTTCTCATCTCTCACGATATCAGGGAAGTTTACTGCCAACAAAATCTTCAATAATTCTCTCTGTATTTTCTGTTACCCTCCCTGTTCTGAAACTCCAATCACTCGTAGGTTACTTCTCTTGATAGAATCCCACATGATTCTTAAGGTTTCTTCATTTTTTTTAATTCTTTTATCTGATTTTTCTTCAAATACATTGGTGCCAAGTGCTTTATCTTCAAGTTCACAAATTCTGCCTTCCACTTGCACAGTTCTACTCCTCTGACCTTCTATTGAGTTGTCTAATTCTGTAATTTTATTCTTAATCTTCTGAATTTCTGATTGCTGCCTGTCTATGGATTTGTCCGGCTTATTAAATTTTTCATTATGTTACTGAATAACATTTTTAATTTCTTCAACTGCTTTATCTGTGTGTTCCTTGGCTTCTTCCGTGTATTGCCTGATTTCCTTCCTGATGTCTTGAAGGGTTATGTATATTAATCTTTTGTATTGTGCCTCCAGTAATTTTAGGAAGACACTTTCATCTAGAAGATCCCTTGATTCTTTGAGAGCTTGTTGAGGTGATCGTAGTCTGTTTCTTCACGTGACTTGAAATTGATTGTTGTCTCTGAGCCATCTATAAATTATTGTATTAGTTTATTTTACGTTTGCTTACTGTATCTTAGCTTCTTGCTTTGTTTTGTTTTGTTTTAATATGCCCAAATGGGTTGCTTGAGTGAGCTAGCTTGCTTATTTTCACCTTTGGAGCTCTGACGTCCTGTCCCCAAACAGCTAGAGCTGTTATCAGGTATATCAGCAGAGGAGTCCATTTACTTTTCTTGTATGAATTCAGCTCGAGTGTCCAGGTAGCTGATCATCAAGTGTGTGGTACAGGCTCTGTTCTACAGTCTTAAGAGGGACAGGGGTGATTGTAGGTAGGAACCAGTATCTGGTTGCAGCAGGGTGTCACGCTCTAAACAAGGCAGGGGGCTGAGAATCATCCCCCAAGTGTCTCTGAGGAAAACATGTCCCTGTTCCCTAGAGTGTACAGGTGGGTGGGTTCTGCAGATGGACCATGGGTTGTAAGGTTGTAAGGACTGGGAGGTACCAGTTATCCTTGGACCCCTGTCACAGGTGGCTGGGTGACCTGAGTGGAGCTACCAGTCCTTAGGTCCCTGATGTGGGTACATGAGGGCCCTGTTTAACAGGCAAAGCGGTGTCAAACATCAAACACCCACCGCTCCACTGCACAGCTGAAACAGTTGTAGTCTGCCAACAAGGGCCTAGTCTCCTGAAATAGGCTCACACAGGTCTATGGAGGGGGGAAAGGTACTCAAAGTCCATGGACTGTTTATGCCTGGACAGGAGCTGCTTCTGTTCTGAACTCTCTTGGCTAGTGGAGCTGGCAAATTATCTTTTCCACCAATTGTGAATTATTCCTTCTCCAGGGCCTGGAGGATGGCTCTAGGTGCTCAACAGGGCCTATCTTAGGCCCAGAGAAATCAACAGCTGCTGAAGCTGGCTTGGGGGTGGGAGGGACGTGGTAAAATATATGCAAGTACTTAGCTTTTGCTGAGAGCGCTGTTCTTCTCTGGTTCCGGAGGTGTGAGTAGGCTGTGTGGCTGGCTGCTTCTCCCTGAGGAAACTGTGGCCAAACACTAGTACCAGCCAGCTGCACCCGCTCCCAGGAATGGTGCCTGAGGGCTGCTAACAATTCAGGTCAGGTAACTCCTCTCCGCTTCTGAACCTTCTCTTCCTCTCCTTGCCCCTCAGTTCATTTTCTAACCTTGCCTCTGATGTTCAGGCTCCTAGCTTCTCATAAATATACTCGTTTCACTTGTTTTTCCGGGTCTTTGATGTAAGAGGGCTGGCAGAAAGTGTCTGTCTATTCAGCCATCTTGGCCCCACCTCCTCCCCTTCTTTTCAAACAACTGCCTATTGGTCTATACACAGGTTCCTCATGAGCACAATTAAGTGTTCCGGAATTCCAATTCTCTGAAATGTTATCCGTAATTTGTTATGATTCACAAGGTCTAATCATAATCAATAAAACACAGGTAAACATCTTTCTGGTATTCTCTGCTTTCAGCCAAGATACATATGACATCAACAATGATATCCCTCATTCCATATCCTCTTCTGAATACAGCTGGAATTTCTGGAATTTCCCTGCCGATGTACCGCTGCAACCAGTTTTGAATTATCTTCAGCAAAACTTTACTTGTGTGTGATGCTAATGATATTGTTTGATAATTTCCACATTCTGTTGGATCGCCTTTCTTTGGAATGGGCACAAATATGGAACTCTTTGAGTTGGTTGGTCAGGTAGTTGTCTTTCAAATTTCTCGGCATAGATGAGTGAGCACTTTCAGTGCTAAATCTGTTGGTTGAATGATTTCAACTGGTATTCCGTCAATTCCTGGAGCCTTGTTTTTGTTGTTGTTTTTCTGCCAATGCCTTCAGTGCGTCTTGGACTTCTTACTTCAATAACATCAGTTCTTGATCATATGCTATCTCCTGAAATGGCTGAACTTCAACCAGTTCTTGATACAGTGACTCTGTGTATGCCTTCCATCTGCTTTTGATGCTTCATGCATCCTTTAATATTTTTCCTGTGGAATCCTTCAATATTGCAACTCGAGGCTTGAATTTTTTCTTCAGTTCTTTCAGCCTGAGAAATGCTGAGGGTGTTCTTCTCTTTGATTTTCTAACTCCAGGTCTTTGTACATGTCATTATAATACTTTGTCTTCTCAAGCTGCCCTTTGAAATCTTCTGTTCAGCTCTTTCACTTCATCATTAATTATATTTGCTTTAGCTACTGTATGTTCAAAAGTAAGTTTCAGAGTCTCTTCTGACATCCATTTTGGTCTTTTCTTTCCTGTTTTTTTAACGATCTTTTACTTTCTTCATGTATGGTGTCCTTGATGTCATTCCACAACTCATCTAGTCTTCAGTCTTTAGCATTCAGTGCACCAAATGTATTCTTGAGACAGTCTCTAAATTCAGATGGGATATACTCAAGGTCCTGCTTGGACTCTCATGGACTTGTTCTAATTTGTTTCAACTTCAGCTTGTATATGAGCAATGGATGGTCTGTTCCACAGTCAAGGGCACATGGGATCACTCTATATTATTTCTTATAACTGTCTTACAATTACCTCAAAAAAAAAAAAAACCCTTTAATTTAAATCAAGAGGTGTTAATAACAGCCCCTAGCTCATAGAATGGTTATATGATTACTTATCAAAACAGAGGTCAGTACACAGCAAACTCCAAGGAAGTATGAGAATTTTTGTTGTTGTTGTTGTTGTTGAGACTATACACATCAAAACATACACCAATACAACAGTTTCTACATGTACCATTCAGTGACACTGATTACATTCCTCACGTTGTGCAACCATTCTAACCCTCCTATCCTGAATAGTTCCTCTCTTATTAACATAATTTCACTGTCCCCTAAGGTTCCTAGTCATTGCAAATACCTTTTTTCAACAACATAAAGGGTGCAGACCCCACCAGATGGAAAACACGGGAATTAAATCAACTAGATCTGTGGAAAGAGATGGTGGAAAAGCTCAGTATCATCAGTCAGTACAAGGTCAGCAGTCGACTCCAGGAGAGATCATCAATTGTTCATATGCAAATTTAAGTTGCAGCTGAAGGAAATTAAAACAGGTTCACAACACAACACAATCCTGAGTACATCCCACTTGAATTAAGAGACCATATCAAGAATAGATTTGACACACTGAACATTAATGACAGAAGACCAAAGGAATGGTGGAATGACATCAAAACATCACACACGAAGAAAGCAAATGGCCATTAAAAAGACAGGAAAGAAAGAAAAGACCAAAATGGATGACAGAGGAGACTCTGAAGCTCGCTCTTGAACGTACAGTAACTAAAGCAAATGGAAGAAACAATGAAGTAAAACAGCTGAACAGAAGATTTCAAAGGGCAGCATGAGAAGACAAAGTATTATGATGAAATGTGAAAAAAAAAACAGAGTTAGAAAACCAAAAGTGAAGAACACTCAGCATTTCTTAAGCTGAAAGAATTAAAGAAAAAATTCAAGCCTCAAGTTGCAATACTGAAGGATTCTATGGGAGAAATATTGAACAATGAAAGAAGCATCAAAAGCAGATGGAAGGAATACAAAGAGTCACTGTACCAAAAAGAATTGTTCTATGTTCAGCCATTTCAGGAGGCTGCATATGATCAAGAACCGATGTTATTGAAGGAATAAGTCCAAGCGGCACTGAAGGCATTGGCAAAAAAAACCTCCAGGAATTGACAGAATGCTAACTGAGATGTTTCAACAAATATATTTAGTGTTGTAAGTGTTCACTCGTCTATGCCAAGAAATTTGGAGAACAACTACCCAGCCATTCAAATGGAAGAGTTCCATATTTGGACCATTCCAAAGAAAGGTGATCCAACAAAATGTGGAAAATGTTGAACAATACCATTACTATCACATGCAAGTACAATTTTGCTGAAGATAATTCAAAAACAGTTGCAATAGTCTCACGGACAAGGAAATTCCAAAAAATCAAGCTGGATTCAGAAGATGTGGAACAAGGGATATCATTTCTGATGTCAGATGGATCTTGGCTGAAAGCAGAGAATACCAGAAAGATGTTTACCTGTGTTTTACTGACTATGCAAAGGCATTCTACTGGGTGGATCATAGCAAATTATGGATAACATTTCAAAGAACTGGAATTCCAGAATACTTAATTGTGCTCATGTGGAACATGTACATAAATCAACAGGTAGTTATTCGAACAGAGCAAGAGGATACTGCGTGATTTAAAATCAAGAAAGGTGTGTGTCTGGGTTGTATCCTTTCACCATACTTATTCAATCGGTATGCTGAGCAAATAATCTGAGACCTGGACTATATGAAGAAGTATGTGGCATCAGGATTGGTGGAAGACTCATTAACAAACTGTGATATGCAAATGATACAACCTTGCTTGCTGAAAGCAAAAGGGACTTGAAGCACTTACTGATGAAGATCAAAGACTACACCCTTCAGTATGGATTACACCTCAACATAAAACAAAAATCCTCACAACTGGACCAAAAGCAACGTCATGATAAATGGAAAAATATACTGAAGTTGTCAAGGATTTCATTTTACTTGGATCTACAATCAATGCCCATGGAAGCAGCAGTCAACAAATTAAAGGACATATTGCATAAGGTCCATGACGCGTCTCTCAGTTTGTCGTACTGTGATCGCTTGCATATTGCTGTGATATGGAAGCTTTGCCACCAGTATTTCAAACACCAGCAGTGTCACCCTTGGTGGAGAGGTTTCAGTGGAGTTTTCAGACTAGGACAGACTAGGAAGAAGGGCCCAGAGGTCTACTTCTGAAAAGAATTAGCCAGTGAAAACCTTATGAATAGCAGCAGAACACTGTCTGATATAGTGCTGGAAGATGAGCACCTGAGGTTGGAAGACCCTCAGAGATGACTGGGGAAGAGCTGTCTTCTCGAGACGTGGATGGAGTCAAGCTTTCGGGACCTTCATTTGCTGATGTGGCACGACTCAAAATGAGAAGAAACAGCTGCAAACATCCATTAATAATGGGAACATAGAATGTACTAAGTATGAATCTAGGAAAATTAGAAATTGTCAAAAATGAAATGGAATGCATAAAGATTAATATCCTAGGCATTAGTGAGCTGAAATGGACTGGTATTGGCCATTTTGAATCAATCATATGGTCTACTATGCCAGGAATGACAAACTGAAGAAGAATGATGTAGCATTCATTGTCAAAAAGAACATTTCAAGATCTATCCTGAAGTATAACATGACTATTATTCAAATTTATGCACCAACCACTCATACCAAAGATAATGAAATTGAGGTTTTTACTAATTTCTGCAATCTGAAATTGATCAAACACAAAATCAAGATGCATTCATAATTACTGGTGATTAGAATGCAAAAGTTGGAAACAAAGAAGCAGAATCGGTAGTTAGAAAATACAGACTTGGTGATGGAAATAACACTGGAGATCATATGATAGAATTTTGTAAGACCAACAACTTCTTCATTGCAAATACCTTTTTTCAGTAATATAAACAGTGACTATGCATGTGGACTTCACCAGAGGGGAAGCACAGGAATCAAATCAACTACATCAGTAGAAACAGATGATAGAAAAGCTCAATATCATCTCTCAGAACGAGGCCACGGACAACTGTGGAACAGACCATCAATTGCTCACATGCAAGTTAAAGCTGGAACTGGAGAAAATTAAAACAAGTCCACAACAGCCAAAGTACGACCTTGAGTATGTGCCACCTGAATTTGGAGACTATTAAGAATAGATTTGATGCACTGAACACAAATGACTGAAGACCAGATGAGTTGTGGGAAGACATCAAGGAAATCATACATGAAGAAGGCAAAAGGTCATTAAAAATACAGGAAAGAAAGAAAAGACCAAAATGGATGTCAGAAGAGACTCTGAAACTTGCTCTTGAACATAGAGTACCTAAAGTGAATGGAAGAAATGATGAAGTAAAAGAGCTGAACAGAATATTTCAAAGGGCAGTTCAAGAATACAAAGTAAAATATTATAATGAAATGTGCAAAGACCTGGAGTTAGGAAACCAAAAGGGAAGAACACGCTCAGCATTTCTCAAGCTGAAAGAACTGAAGAAAAAATACAAACCTTGCATTGCAATTTGAAGGATTCTACGGGCAAGTGTTTAAGTGCTACGGCTGCTAACCAAAGGGTCTGCAGTTTGAATCCACCAGGCACTCCTTGGGAACTCTATGAGGCAGTTCTACTCTGTCCTATATGGTCGCTATGAGTCGGAATCGACTCGACGGCACTGGGTTTGGTTTTTGGGGGTTTGTATGGGCAAAATATTGAATGGCCCAGGAAACATCAAAAGAAAATCAAAGAAATACACAGAGTCACTGTACCAAAAAGAACTTGTCAATGTTCAACCACTTCAGGGGGCAGCATATGATCAAGAACCAATGCTATTGAAGAAATAAGTCCAAGCTGCACTGAAGGCATTAGAACGCAGGAGGAGACAGGAAAACGGGTAATAGGGAATAAGGTCAAGAAGGGGAGAGTGTTGACATGTTGTGGGGTTGGCAACCAATGTAACCAAACAATATGTGTACTAATTGTTTAATGAGAAAGCTAGTTTGCTCTGTAAACCTTAACCTAAAGTACAACTAAAAATAGTCTCACATGCATGCAAAAGCTGGACAATGATTAAGGAAAAACCAAAGAAGAATTAATGCCTTTGAATTACGGTGTTGGCGAAGAATACTGAACACACCACGGACTGCCAGAAGAACAAACACATCCGTTTTGGGAGAAGTATGGCCAGTATGCTCCTTGGAAGTAAGGGTGGCAAGACTTCATCTCATATACTTTGGACATGTTATCAGGTGAGACCAGTCCCTGGAGAAGGACATCCTGCTTGGTAAAGTAGAGGGTCAGCAAAAAAGGAAAACTCTCAATGAGATGAATTGACATAGTGGCTGCATCCATGGGCTCAAGCATAACAACGACTGTGTGTTGTACACAGGGTCACTATGACTCAGAACCAACACAACAGCACCTAACAACAACAACAAGGTTCCTATCTAATCTTCAATTTACTGTTGTCACTTTGATCCTATGTAGGTAGTTCTCAAAAGAGCATAATGCTCAAGACAGACATTTTGTACTAGTTAAGCTAAACTATTGTTTGGTTTTAAGAAGACTTCAGAGGATATTTTTGGTTTAAAGTTTAAAATTATCTAGGGCAATATTTTTAGTGGTTCATCCAACCTTCATGGATCCAGAAGTCTGGAGTCCATGAGGATTTGAAATTCTGTCCCCTTTTGATCAGGATTCTTCTACAGAATCTTTGGTCAAAATGTTCAGTAATGGTAGCTGGGCACCATCCAGTTCTTCTAGTCTCATGGGAAAGGAGGTATTTGTTCATGGAGGTAATCAGACACACATTTCCGTATCCTCCTGCTATTCCTCACTTTCCTTCTTCCTCTATTGCTCCAGGCAAAAAGACCAATTTTTTTGCCCTGGATGGGCACTTGCAAGCTTTTAAGACCTCAGGCACTATGCAACAAACTAAAAGGTAAAAAACAGAAGCATTGAATATGTTATTAGGTCCATTAACTGGAATTTTCCATGAAACCATGACCCTAAACCTCCAAACCAAGAAACGAGATCCCATGATGTTTTTGGTTGGACGTAAGTTTCCTCGGCAGCTACTCTTTTTTTTTTTTTTTTTTTTTGGCCGTTATTGCAAATATATCTATCACACAATTTTTGCCAATTCAACTTTTTACAGGTGTACCATTTACTGACAGCAATTAAAATAACTGTCTGTTCAACTCTACCCTTAATCAATATGATATTTTCATCACCATTAACTCCCTTCTCTCCCTCCCTCCCCCCATAACCACTAATAAACTTTGTTCTCTATATATTTGCCTTTTCTTGTGTTTTTATATAAGTGAGGTCATACAATATTTGTCCTTTTGTGATTGACTTATTTTACTCAGCATAATATCTTCCAGCTCCATCAATATTGAAGTGTGTATCATGACTTCATTTCTCCTACTGGCTGAGTAGTAGTTCATTGTATGTATATACTGCATTTTGTTTATCCATTCAATTCCTGATAGGCATTTAGGTTGCTTCCATCTTTTGGCTCTTGTGAATAGTGCTACAATGAACATTGGTGTCCAAGTCTCTGTTTGAGTCTCTGCTTTCAAGTCTTTTGTGCAAATACCTAGGAAAGGAATTGCTGGGTTATATGGTAGTTTTTATCCAGGTTTCACACGTGTATGAGACGAAGGGAAACACCATGGCTTGGGTCAGGCACACCTTAGTCCTTAAAGTGACATCTTTGTTTTTTAACACTTTAAAAGGTCTTTTGCAGCACATTTGCCAAACGCAATGCATCATTTGATTTCTTGACTGCTGCTTCCATGGTCGTTGACTGCGGATCCAAGTAAAATGAAATCCTTTACAACTTCAATAATTTCTCAATTTATTCTGTTGCTTATTGGTTCAGTTGTGAGGATTTTTATTTTCTTTATGTTGAGGTGTAATCCATATTGAAGGCTGTGGTCTTTGATCTTCATCAGTAAGTGCTTCAAGTCCTCTTCATTTTCAGCAAGCAAGGACATGTAATCTGCATATCTCAGATGAAAGCTGGACAATGAATAAGGAAGACTGAAGAAGAATTGATACCTTTGAATTATGATGTTGGCAAAGAATATTGACTATACCATGGACTGCAAGAAGAATGAACAAATCTATCTTGGGAGAAATACAGCCAGAATGCTCATTAGAAGCAAGGACGGCAAGACTTCATCTCATGTACTTTGGACACGTTATCACGAAGGACCAGTTCCTGGAGAAGGACATCATGCTTGGAAAAGTAGAGGGTCAGTGAAAAAGAGGAAGACCCTCGATGAGATAGACTGACATAGTGACTATAACAATGGGCTTAAGCATAACAACGATTATGAAGATGGTACAGGACAGGGCAGTGCTTCGTTCTACTGTACATAGAGTCGGAACCAACTTGATGGCACCTAACAACAACATGGTAGTTCTATTTTTAGTTTTTTGAGTAATTGCTACAATGTTTTCCACAACAGTTGTACCATTTTGCATTCCCACCAGCAATGGTTAAGTGTTCCAATTTCACCACATTCTCACCAGCATTCATTATTTTATGGTTGTTTGTTTGTTTTTTACCTTAGCCACCCTAAAAAAATCAAAACCAAACCCAGTGCTGTTGAGTCGATTCCGACTCATAGCGACCCTACAGGACAGAGTAGAACAGCCCCATAAAGTTTCCAAGGAGCGCCTGGTGGATTTGAACTGCCGACCCTTTGGTTAGCAGCTGTAGCACTTAACCACTACGCCACCACCCTAGTGGAAGTGAAATGGTGTATCAACGTGGTTTTGATTTGCATCTCTGATGGCTAATGAAGCTCAGCATATTTCCATGTGTTTGCCATGCGAACATCTTTGGTGAAATGTCTATTCAAGTCCTTTGCCCATATTATGATTGTGTTATTTGTCTTGTTGTTAAGTTGTGGAAGTTGTATATTTATTTCAGTTATTAGATTCTTGTTGGTTATATGGTTTCTGAAGATCTTTTCCCAGTTGGTAGCTTGTCTTTTCACTTTTTGAAACAGACTTTTGATGAACAAAAGTTTTTAATTTTTATGAGATCCCATTTATTTATTTTGTCTTCTGCTATTTGTGCTCTTGTTATTATATTAGATAATCTACTGTTAAATGCTAGGCCTGACAGCTTTGCCTCTACTTTTTCTTCTAAAAGTTTTATGGTTTTATTTTGCACGTTTATGTCCTTAATCCATTTTGAATTTGTTTTTGTGTATGGCGTGAGGTATGGATCCTATTTCATTTTTTGGCATGTGAAAATCTAATTTTCCTGGCACCATTTATGAAAGAGACTCTTCTTTCCCAACTGAATAGACTTAGCACCCTTGTCAAAAATCAGCTGGCAGGAGATATGTGGAATTATTTCTGGACTCTAAATTCTGTTCCATTGGTCTATGTGTCTATTGTTATACCAGTACCAGGCTGTTTTGATTATTGTAACTGTATGTTTTAAAGTCAGGAAGCGAGCACTCCGACTTTGTTCTCCTCTTTCAACATTGCTTTAGCTATTTTAGCCTCTTGTCATTCCACATAAAGTTGAGTATTGTTTTTTCTACTTCTGTAAAGAACACTTTTGTAATTTTGATCAGGATTGCATTCAATCTATAGATGACTTAGGGTAGTATTGACACCTTAACAATATTGTCTTCCAATCCATGAAAATGGAACATCTTTCCATTTATTTAAGTCTCCTTTAACCTCTTTCAGCAGTCTTTTATAGTTTTCATTGTATAAGTCCTTTGCATCCCTGGTTAGATTTATTCCTAGGCATTTTATTCTCTCTTAGATGTAATTGTAAATGGAATTTCTCATTGCTGGTGTATAGAAACTCAACCGATTTTTTATTGTTGACCTTGTAACCTGCAACTTTGCTAAATTCCTCTATTAGCTATGGAAGTTTTCTTGTGAACTTTTTGGGATTTTCTATATATAGGATTACATCATCCACAAACAGAGATAACTTTACTTCTTCTTCTCCATTCTGGATAATTTCATTTCTTTTTCTTGTCTTATTGCTCTGGCTAGGACTGCTAATACAATATTGAATAGAAATGGAGACAGTGGGCACCCGTGTCTTCTTTCCAATTTTAAGGGGAAAGCTGTCAGTCTTTCTCCATTAAGTATAATGTTGGCTGTTGGCTTTTCATATATGCCCTAAATCATATTCAGGAATTTCCCTTCTTTTCCAATGTTCTTTTGGGTTTTCATGAAGAAAAGGCGTTGGGTTTTATCAAATGCTTTTTCTGCATCCACAGAGATGATCATGCGGTTTTTACCTTTGTTCCATTGATGTGGCGTATTATGTTGACTGATTTTCTAACGTTGAGCCATTCGTGCATTCCTGGGATAAATCCCACTTGGTCACTGGAGTAGGACTCTTTTAATACACTGTTGGATTCTATTTATTAGTATTTTGTTGAGGATTTTTCCATCTATATTCATAAGAGATATTGGCCTGTAGTTTTTTTGTTGTTGTTTTTTGGGGTTTTTTTTTTTTTTTTTTTTTGGTGTCTTTGTCTTGTTTAGGTAGCAGGGTTGTTTGCTTCGTAGAATGAATTAGGGAGTATTCCTTCTTTCTCTATCCTTTTAAGAGTTTAAACAGTATTGGTGTCAATTCTTCTCTAAATGTGTGGTAGAATTCCCCAATGAAGCCATAAGGGCCAGAACTTTTTTCCCTGGGGAGATTTTTGATCACTGATTCTATCTCATCACTTGTTATGAGTCTGTTGAGACTTTCTATTTCCTCTTGAGTTAGTTTGGGTAGGTTGTGTGCTTCTAAGAATTTGTCCATTTCCTCTAGGCTATCCAGTTTGTTGCCATACAGTTTTTCATAATAAAAAAAAAAATTTTTTTTTTCATAATAATCTCTCATAATTCTCTTTATTTCTGTTGGGTCAGTTGTAATGTCTCTCTTTCATTTTTTATTTTGATTATTTGCATCTTTTCTCTTCTTTGTCAGACTAGCTAAAGGTTGTCAATTTTATTATCTTTTCCAAGAACCGCTTCTGGTCTATTTATTCTCTGTATTGTTTTTCTGTTTTCCCTTTTATTAATTTCTGCTCTGATCTGTATTTCCTTCCTTCTAGTAGGTTTTTTTTTTTTTTTTTTTAGGCTTCGTTTGCTCTTCTCTTTCTAGTCCTCAAGTTGTTGAGTTAGGCTGTTGATTTGAGATCTTTCTTCCTTTTTCACGTACACATTTATTCCTATAAATTTCTTTCCGAGTACTGCCTTTGCCATATCCCATAAGTCTTCATATGTTGGACTTTTATTCTCATTTGACTTTAAGAAATTTGTGATTCCTTCCTTGACCCATTGGTAGCTTAATAATGTGTGTGTTGTTTAATTTCCATATGTTTGTGTATTTTCCAGTTTTTTGTTTCGTTTTGTTTTGTTTTTCTCTTATTGCCTTCTAGCTTCACTCCACTGTGGTCAGAAAAAATACTGCCCGTGATTTCAATCTTTTCAAATTTATCAAGACTTGCTTTGTGAGCTTTGTGATCTATCCTGGAGAACGATCTAAGTGAACTGGAGTAGAATGTGTGCTGTGCCCTTTTTTTGGGTGGAATGTTCTATATATGTCTGTTAAGTCTAGTTGGTTTATGTTGTTGTTAGGTACTGTTGAGTTGGTTCTGACTCATAGAGACCCTACATACAACAGAGTGAAACACTACACTGGCCTGAGCCATCCTCACAATCATTGCTATGTTTGAGCCTCTTGTGCAGTCACTGGGTATCTATTCTGTTGAAGGTCTTCCTCTTTTTCGCTAAGTCTACTTTACCAAGCATGATGTCCTTCCCCAGGGACTGGTCCCTCCTGATAATATGTCCAAATTACATGAGACAAAGTCTCGCCATCCTTGCTTCTAAGGGGCGTTCTGGCTATGCTTCTTCCAAGATGGATTTGTTTGTTCTTTTGGCACTCCATAGTATATTCAATATTCTTTGCTAACACCATAATTCAAGGGCATCAATTCTTCTTGGGTCTTCCTTACTCATTGTCCAGCTTTTGCAAGCATATGAGGCAAGTGAAAATACTATGGCTTCAGTCAGGCACGCCTTAGTCCTCAAAATAACATCTTTGGTTTTTAATGCTTTAAAGAGGTCTTTTGGAGCAGATCTGCCCAATGCAATACATCATTTGATTTCTTGACTGCTGCTTCCATGGGCATTGATTGTGGATCAAAGTAAAATGAGATTCTTGACAACTTCAATATTTTCTCCATTTATCATGATGTTGCTTATTAGTTCAGTTATGAGGATTTTTATTTTCTTTTTGTTGAGGTGTAAACCATACTGAAAGCTGTAGTCTTTGATCTTCATCAGAAAGTGCTTCAAGTCTTCTTCACTTTCAGCAAGCAAGGTTGTGTCCTCTGCATATTACAGATTGTTAATGTGTCTTCCTCCAATTCTGATGCTACATTCTTCTTAACGTAGTAGAGCTTCTTGGATTATTTGCTCAGCATAAAGACTAAGGATACAACCCTATCGCACACCTTTCCTGACTTTAAACCACAGAGTATCCCCTTGCTCTGTTTGATCAACTGTCTCTTGGTCTATGTACAAGTTCTGCATGAGCACAATTAAGTGTTGTGCTCCAGGATAGATCTTCAAATGTTCTTTTTGATGATGAATATGATGGCATTCCTCTTCAATTTGTTATTCCCAGCATAGTAGACCACATGATTGTTTGATTCAAAATGACCAATACCAGTCCAATTTAGCTCACTAATGCCTAGGATATCAATCTTCTGCACCCCATTTCATTTTTGATGACTTCCAATTTTCCTAGATTCATACTTCATATATTCCACATTGATTGTTAATGGATGTTTTCAGCTGTTTCTTCTCATTTTGAGTTGTGCCACATCAGCAAATGAAGGTCCTGAAAGCTTGACTCCATCCACATCATTAAGGTTGACTCTACTTTGAGGAGGCAACTCTTAGTCATATTTCGAGTGCCTTACAACATGAGGGGCTAAACTTCTAGCACTGTAACAATGTTCCACTGCTATTCATAAGGTTTTTGCCAGTCAATTTTTTTAGAAGTAGATTTCCAAGTCCTTCTTCCTAGTCTTTCAGAGTCTGGAAGCTCTGCTGAAACCTGTCTACCATGGGAGACCCTGCTGGTATTTGAAATACCGGTGGCAGAGCTTCCATCATCACAGCAACAAGCAAGCCGCCACAGTACAACAAACTGACAGTGTCATTCAAGTCTTCTGTTTCCTTGTTGATCTTCTCTGTAGATGGTCTATCCAGTATTGAAAACAGTGTATTAAAGTCTCCAAATATTATTGTAGTACTATTTCTCCCTTCAATTCTATCAGTGTTTGCTCCAGATGTTGGGTGCATGTATATTTATGATTGTTAAATCTTCTTGATTAATTGGCCCTTTTATCACTATATAATGTCCATCTTTACCTCTTCTAACAAGTTTTGTCTTAAAGTCTACTTTGTCTGATATTAAGATTGCCATCCCAGCTCTCTTTTGGTTATTATTTGCATGGAATATTTTTTTTCCATTCTTTCACTTTTAACCTGTTTGCGTTCTTGGGTTTAAAGTGGGTCTCTTAAAGGATCATGTTTTTTAATCCATTCTGTCACTCCCTGCCTTTTGATTGGAGCATTCAGCCCATTTACATTCACTGTAATTACTGCTAAGTAACTTACTTCTGCCATTTTATTATTTGTTTTTGTGTGTCTGAAGCCTTCTTTGTTTTTATCATTTACTACTGTTTGCTTTTGTGTTTTGTTGGTTTATTGTAGTGAGCCTTTTTGCTTCCCTTCTGCTTTCCTTTTGTATATGTTATATACTTTCTTAGTGGTTACCACGAATATTACATTTAACTGCTTGTATTTACAACATTCTAGGATAAGTTGGTACCAACGTAAGTAACATACTAAAAATTCTATATCTATGCCATTCCTCACTAATTATGTCTTTATATTTCATGTGCCCTGTAACATAATTTTATCCTTGCTTCTTATATATTTGTTATTAAAAAAACATGAAGGAGAAAACATTTAGAATTATCAAACATGAATACCTTATTATCAGCTCTTATATGTGTCCATGCATTTCCCTTTATTAGGGATCTTTCTTTTTATGAACAGCTTTGAATTACTTTCTAGTGTCTTTTCCCTTCCATCTACAAAACTCCCATTAGTATTTTTTTATAGCACTGGTCTGGTGGATATGAACTCTCTCAGCTTCTGTTTGTCTGGGATGTGTTAATTTCACCTTCATTCTTGAAAGATAGTTTTGCTGGGTATAGTATTATTGGCTGACAGTTTTTTGCTTTTTCTTTCTCTCTTTCAGCACTTTAAATATATCTTCCCATTGCTTTCTGGCCTCCAACGTTTCTGAGGAGAAATCAGAAATTAATCTTACTGGGGATCCTTTGTATGTGACTTTGCTTCTCTCTCACTGCTTTCAGGATTCTCTCTTCATCTTTACTTTTTGAGATCCTAACTATGATGTGTGTTCGTGTATATATCTCTTTGAGTTTATCCTGCATGAGGTTCTTTGAGCTTCTTGGATTTGGAGATTCATGTTCTTTGTTAGATTGAGGAAATATTGTTATTATTTCTTCAAATATTCTCTCTGTCCCTTTCTCTCTCTCCTCTCCTTCTGAAATTCCCATGATGTGTATATTAGGTCTCTTCTTGTCCATAATTCCATTAAACTGTGTTCAGCCTCCTTGAGCCTCTGTTCTTGTTGCTCCTCAGGGTCTGTAATTTTAACTATCTTATCCTCTAATTAACTGACTGTTTCTTCCACCTGATTAAATCTGTTGGAATATTCTTCTATTGTGTTTATCAAGTATTATCCCATTTCTTTAGATAATCTTTTTGTTCTTGCACTGTTTTCCTTTTTCTCTTAGCTTTTTGTCTATGTTTTCCCTTAGATCTTTAATTACGGTTAATGTTGCTGTATTATATTCTTCCTTTCTAACTATTCAGTCATCCCTAGGTCCACTTTCACTCCCTTTGTCATGTTCATTTGGATAGGCCATTGTTTCTCTGTTCCTTGTGTGTGTTGTGATTTGGGGAAGGGGCATTGAAATTTTCAAGGGTGTTAATTTTCTCAGCATTTCCCAGTATTTGGAGTTTTTGCCCACACTACTTTCTGCAAAAAACTCTTAGGCAGGCAGAGTGTTCAGCCTTTGCTTACCATTTCCTTTCCCTCTCTGTGACAACTCCTTCTCCCTCCATGGTTTAACTAGGATTTTGACTTTCAGTCTCTCTCAAACACACTAGAGAACACACTGTGGTCAGTCTGGTTCACCAGTGGGCATCACCACTCAGGCAAGATATCATGTACTAATCAATCCTTCCCCCAGGGGCACAGTCCTCTCTCTCTGGTTATTACTCCCTTCCTTTTTCTATTTCTGCAACCATGTTTTATTTCAGAAAGCCTCCACCCAGCAAGCCACCTTCAGGGCTGGGTGTTGCCCTTTGGTTTTGCCCTGGGTTTCCTTCTGTGCTCGGTGGAGGATGCTTATATCTGAGCTGGCATTCAGAGGAGGCACAGGAAGATTTACTTCTATTTCAGGAGAAGGAGGTGCAGACATTCCCTGGAAGGACCTTCAAGAGATCCATCTTGTTGGTTTCAGAGCCCCAGAGGCCCTGTGGTGGTTGGGAGAGCAGTCTCCACTTTGGTGACCCACCTCCTGACTTCACTGTAGGGAACCTTCTGTAGGAATCCACATTAGTCCCCCAGCCAACAGTTACTGGTTGGGGGAGGGGTTGTCACACTCTCAATGGACCCCCAGGGAAGTCTGCCTTGTTGCTATCTGGGCCCGCTCCACAATATGTTGGCTATGGTTGTACTCTCCACTCAAGACTCTTGCTTCCTAATATACAACAACCTCAGTCATCAGTCCTCAGTGCCAACTGGAATGGGGAGCAGAGAGGCCCATACTGATCTCTGGGAAGGTCTTTCCAGTTGGTTTCAGAAGCCTGAGCTATGGGGTGCACAGGGAGGCAGGTAGAGTGTTGACTCTGAGAGTAGACTCCACTGCACAGGCCTTGTGTAGCAATTTGTAGTAGGCTTTCAGCCAACAGTACCTGGGTGAGAGAGGCATTGGCACACACAGAACAGACCCCCTGGGGAGGCCTGCCTTGTTGATTTTAGAGCAGAAGGTTGAGGTCCTGTGTCTTTGTATGGGCAGGGGCTACAGTGGTTAGGGAAGCAGGCTCCTTTTCTAGGGCCACTTCCCAATTCACAGAAGCCAGTGGCCCATGTGACGGGCAGAGATGTTGGGAGAAGTGATTTTCCCACTGTATGCAACTTGTTGATTAGTTGATTCTTGCCTGTCTGAGAGGTGCCTGCTGCTCTCCTCTGCTCCCCAATTCAGAGTCCCTCAAAGCCAAGTACCATTTCCTTGTTATATTTCTTGTTGCACTTACGGTGAAGGATTGAAACAATGATCTGTTTTTGCCGCCATCTTCCCAGAATTCTCTCTCTGAGTATTTATTTTTTAATTATATGGCTCTCCTGCAGCCCACTCTCCTCTCCCTGCCAGCTCTGGTGAAGAATCTGGGGGCTCTGCAAGTGGCCTTCACCACCCGCCCCATATCCCCAGGCTGCAGACCCTAGGAAGCACAGGAGGCAATACACCACTCAGGGAGGGGTCTTCCCCGCCTTGAGAAAGCGCCTCACTGGAGCAAGTGCAGAACCCAGCAGGAGGCTAGACCCAGGCCAGGGGAGTGGTGTGGTACAGGAGCAGCAGAACTGTCTGCCCTGTGTCCTGTGTGTTCACAAGCTGCCTGGCTGTCACTGGGCCTGGCGCATCTTTGGGAACCTGTGAGTCTTGGCATCCAGCCCAATGGCTCCTTCTGTGTAAACCAATGCTGCCTGCCCCTCACTCTCAGCCTCCATCTCTGCCTTCTGCAGGGGCCAGGGCCACCCTAGGACTGATTAGGAGAGGGGAAGCAGGTCACTGCCTCCCAGAATGAGGGCTGGGGGAGGCGGGCACAGGCAGAGTGGAAGGGCTGCAATGTAGGGTCTCTCAGGGGTTGCGCCCTGGACAGGGGCCTCCGCCTAACCGTTGGAGACCCTGCCTCCTGCAGACTCCGCAGGGCCCACCCTCCGGCTCCCTGCCCTGGGCCATCCTTGGTGCCAGAAGTCACGGCAGATCGGGCCCAAAAGCTGCTGGGAAAAGCAGTGAGGAAGGCCTCGCAGTTGAAAGAAAGGGTGGGTGGTGATGCCAGGAAGGGAAGGGCAGGGCCAGGAAAAGGGGAGGGACTGAAGGGAAGGGCGGGGTCCGGGGTGGGGTAGGCGGGGGGGTGGGGCCGGGTGGGCAGGGGCATGGCCAGGGGCAGGGTGGGGCGGGGGGGACCGGATGGGGTGGGCGGGGGGCCGGGGAGGGTGGGGCCGGGTGGGGGCAGGGAGGGACCGGGGAGGGCGGGGCCGGGTGGGGGCAGGGAGGGACTGGGGGGAGCCGGGGTAGGGCAGTGTCTGGGGAGGTTGGTGCCAGGGTGGGGGTGGGGGCAGGGGGCCGGGAGGGTGGGGCCGGATGAGGCAGGGCGTGGCCAGGGGCCGGGTGGGGCGAGGCCGGCTGGGGGTGGGGTGGGGGCGGGGCAGGGGAGGGAAGGGGCGGGGCCTGGTGGACCGTTGAGGCCGATGGAAGGGACAAACTGGGGGCGGGGCGGAACAATGGGAGGGGTGAGGCCAGGTGAGCCAGATTTGGAGGGGGTAGGGTGGTGCTGGGCCGAAGGAGCGGGAATCTGTGTTCCGGAAACCTGGGTCTGGTTGTCGAGTGATGTGGAGAAAGGACCAGAGAGGGCGGACCTCAAGCAGGGACAGGAGCACTGAAGGGAAAACTTCCCTGCTCTGGCCACCTGGCAGCCCCCTCCTCTCTGCGCAGCCAAATCTGGCCGAGGGTCCCAGATTTCCTCCTGACCCCCACCGGTAGGGTCGGGGAGCACACCTGGGGCCTAATGGGGCCAGGCCTGGCTGAGCCACGCTCCAGGTCATGCTCTGCCGCCCCTTCCTCCAGTCCAGGGATCAGCAAATCTGCCCCCACCCCACCCCTTCACAGCTTTGGCTCAGGCCAAGTAACTCGAGAAGCCATTAGCAACCATTCTCACCTCGGTGTGAATTTGCAGCTCTAGGCTCCGGTGAGAAACAGGGATGGGGCGGGAAGGGTGGAGGCCAAGAGCTGAGCAGGAAGGAAACGGGATCCTGAGCCTACCGGCCTCCTGGCCACAGCCCACCCTGGCCCAGTGCCCGCTGCACACCCAGACTTGGAACAATGAGCGCTGGACTGGAGCAGCTGGAGAGGTGTCAGAGAACTTACCCAGGCCAGGCAGGCCAAGGCGTGTGTGTTGGCGGTGGGGGGGGGGTACCTCTGCCCGGCACAAAAGGCAACTCCTCACCTGCTAGGTGAACTGGATCACTCAGAACAGGAGGAATGAAGAGGAGGCCCCAGGCACAGAGACAGGTCCAGCCCTCCCATGCCCTCCTCCCTGTGGGGGGACTGTGAGATGAGACTTCGAAAAACACCCCTTCCCCACTCCCAGCTGGCTCAGGTGTCAGCTGTTTTTCCTCCACCTGCAGGCACTGTCAGGGGCTGAGGTGCATTCCGGCCAGCTGACGCCCGCCCGTGCTCAGCAAGTCCTCACCAACATTCTGGGACCACAGCACACTGCAGCAGCTACACCCAGCAGGCAGCACCCTGCTGAACAAGGCAGAGCTGCTCCGCCCGGCCCCCACACGGCATGTGGGAATGCTGAGACCCCCAAAGGGGACACCTGGCCAGCAGTAAGCAGCAGGTGGAAGGCGACACCCCTACCAGCCTTCAGGATGTGGCAGGACCATCCCTGGGGACCTGTGGGGTGCTGCCGTCAGGGTCAGCTTTCAACAAGACATGAGAGCAGGTTTCATCTGAGGTCAGGCAATCGGGACCCCCTCCCCATCTGGGCTCAGGGTCCTTGGCCAGGGGACTTCCAGCAGGGCCCGTACTGGCTGCCTGCATCCTCCTGCATGTGGATGGAGTTAGCAGGTGGCACAGGGCCCAGAAGGGGCCTGACTCCGGCTCCCAAAGGAGAGGGTAAAGGAATTCTAATACAGAGAAAGAAGGGGAGGGGAGACACATACCCATCATGGTCCTAGAGAGTGGTGGGATTCCACTACCCCAGCTACCTCCTGTGTTACATAACCCACCACAGTTCCCCCAACCCAACACCACCTGCCTCAGCACCCCCACTCAGTCACCCACAGTCAGCGCGGCATCCCCGCGGCCACAACCAACATGGGCAGAGGGTCCAGTGCCATCTCTGTGACATGATGGCCCCCAGTGCCAGGAGCATTCTGAGACACCCAGGAAGGACCCCGAACTCAGACTCCAGACATGGGGTTCCAACAGCTCTCTCAGCTGCTCCTGGGCCCTCACAGGCTCTGGCTCCCTGTCACAAATTAGCCACGGGTGGGGGCAGGAGAGCCTGCAAAGGTCATTTCCAGTCTCAGGTGGGAGAGGGAGAGGGAGTCCTCTTCTACTCCCAAGGCCAACAGCAACTCCCACCACTGGGCATCAGACACCCCCAGCAACTCCCAATCAGATGCATCCCTCAGCAGCTCCCCCAACTGGGCACTGGAGACCTCCCCAGCAAACCCCCAACTTGACCAGGTATCAGAGACTACCCCCCCAGCAAACCCCCAACCTGACCCGACATCAGAGATCCCCACCCTCAGCAAACCCCCAACATGACCTGACATCAGAGGCCCCCCACCCCCAGCAAACCCCCAGCCTGACCCAACATCAGAGACCCCTGCACCCCAGCAAACCCCGACCTGACCAAGCATCACAGGACCACCATTACAGGACACTAGGACTGAGGAAGGGTCAAGGATACGGCCAGGGGCTCAGTGGGGAGGGACTCCCTGGAAAGGCCCCAAATGCGACACTGCTCAAGCACCTTCACTCAGACACAGGGCTAAAGCCGGTCCACCCTCAGACACGGACCCAATGTCACCGGTCACTCCAAATTCAGGTATGATGTGGCTGGTCACCCCACTTGGAGTGTCACTCCTCACCTGGTGCTAGACATCCGTGGAGTCCACCTGTCCTGGCTCTCGGCCGAGCCGCCCCAGCCCCCCAGGAAGCACCTGCTGCTGCACCGTTCCCAAGCCAAGCATCTACCACATGCCCAGCAGGAAGAGGAGGCTTGGTTCCCCCAGGGCGCGGCCGGCCCAGGAGGCTCAGTGCCAGCACTGGCTGCGGGCTGTCAGCCTGACCTCTGGGCTCCACCGGCCAGCCGTCTGTCCCTCCCCAGCGTGACTACACTCCTCTCTTCTCACAGGGGGCCTGAATCCAGGAGGGTAGGAACCTGAGCTCTAATTACATGTCCTGGAAAGAAATCCCAGTTTAATTTGGAGTAAAATGAGAAGCTGTGGTTGGAAACGTTCCCTCAGGAGCTACCTGCCTGAGCTTAGACATGTTTCTACTCTGTCCCTGTGGACCCTGAAGAGCTACGATGAGGAGCAGGGACACTGGGGCCCTGAGATTTGTGGACACCAAGGGGCCCTGAGATCTAGGGGATCTGGGGACACCAGGGCCCTGAGATCTGGGGACACTGGGAGTCCTGGGACCTGGGTACACTGGGGTCCTGGGACCTGGGGACACCGGGGGTCCTAGGATCAGAAATACCAGGGGCCCTGGGACCCTGGAAGAGACCTCGGGGCTCTGAGGGAACCCTGACCTACTGCCCCTGCCCCTGACCCCACTTGGAATCAATGGACCCCTCAGGGAAAGTCTAGGGTGGGGGCTTCCCCAGGAAGGAGGGCCAAGGGTGGATGAGGGCAGGGACTCACTGGGTGGAGGTAGGCTCAGACAAGGAAGGGGCAGAGGCAGGGGTTAGCATGGGGAAGGCAGGTGCCCGACTCACAGTCCCCGTGGGATGCAAAAAAGTCTGTCCGGAATCCGACATTTCTCTTCCCAAGTCCACTGGGGTCTGGCCCCACCACCTCCACCTGGATCATACCTATCCTTGCTTCCTACTTTCTATTTCATGGCATCTCTTGGCTCCTCAACCCCTACCTTCTCACTATAGCCACACTCAGCCGAGGACAGACGGTTGAATGGAGAAGTGGGTAAAGGGAAGGAGGGCACTGTGGGGCAGAGGCAGGACAAAGTCTCAGCTGTCTCCAACTACGTCAGGATGAGCTGCCACCTGCCACACCTTGACACCCTGAAATGCTTCAGAGCATGTCCTGGGGTGAGCCAGGCTCAGGCTTGAAGGTGGCTGGACCCTCCACATCCGAGCATCCTCCTGTAAACCATTCGCCACCACCCAAGCTCTCTCTGTGGGCGGGTGCAGACTTAGCCTGGCACCCCATACAGGAAGAGCATTCTCAAAGGCAGGAGGGGCAGAGGAGGGAGAACCTCTCTGTCCCAGAAATCTGCTATGGGCACAAACGATCAAGTCAGCTACAGGCGCAGACCAGAGGCCCTTCTCCTGAATGTGAGCCAAGCTGAGGCCAGGGACCCCCACCACTCTGTCTCCACTGCAACCCAAGAGACAATGGAAGATCCTGTTGGTCATCACGGACTGGCCCAGCCAGCTTAGTTCTCACCTCGACAGCACTACCCAAGCAAGTCCCCCAGGGCAGGCCTCACACATAGCCCCACTGCCCCTTGGGGACTCCAGAAACACCCCTGGGATCTGCACAAGACTCTCCGGCCTGGCCTGGCCCCCACGCACATCTCCCTGCTTGCCCTCCAGCTGCAGCCAGGGCTGCAGACACCCACTGAGCTAAGCCAGTCTCAGCCACCTCACTCCCCACAAGTGGATGCAGGTTAACAAACGCCCCCAGAGCCTTGAGGCAGAGATAAACTGCCCAGCTTACAGGCAATATGTGGAGGTCAGGGGCTTCCTGAGGCAGGGGGAGGGCACAGTCTCACAGTGCTTCTTCACAACCTCCACACCCACCTCAGAAGCAAAGGGAACCTGCTGTCCCTGGGGACCAGCCAGCTTCGCCAGCAGTAGGGCCTCCCACAGCGACCAGGAGCCAGTGTCCTTGTCCACCACACCCCTCCGCACCCAATTAAATGAACCCTAATTAAAAACAACAAAGTAACGAGAAGCAACCCCAATGGCTCCCCACAAGGGACCTCAGCTCAGGAGGAGTAGGGTCCCTCCCTAGACTTCCCAAGGGGCAGGGTTTGCTCACCCCAAGACGGGACTCAGCACCTCCCTGTCTCACTTGCATGCACACACAAGCACACATGCACACACAGTACAGAGATGCACACAAGCATTCGTGTGCACATATGCACACATGTACATATGCTACACAGATGTACACGTACACACGTGTACACACACACGTGCATACACACACACATACACATGTGCACATGGACACATGCACACACATGCATACACCTACTCTCACACACACACACATGCATGTGCACACACGTACACAGGTTCACGTGTTCCTTTGTGCCACACATGGGAGCACCCATGTGGCTCCGGGTCTGTGCTCGAGCCTAAGGGACACAGGCACTCCCACACCTAGGGATTCCCCTCCCAACCAGCACCATGTCTAGAGACGGAGTGCAGAAAGAGGAGTCTAGGGAACATAAGCACCAATGCCCCACCCTGCACCTGCAGACACAGAGAAGGAGCAGAGACTCCCTGACCCAGAGGAGAGAAACAGCAAGGCAGAAGAGAGAAAGACAGAGGTAAAATAAGAGAGAAACAGACGGAGAAACAAGACACACAAAAACAGCCATCAAGGGGGAAAGAAACAGAGATAGACGGGTGGAGAAAAGGGAAGAGCCGGAGGGACAGAGAAGATTGGGGGTGGCGGGATAGAGAGAAGAAGAGGGAGAGACTGAGAACAAGAGAGACGGGGAGAAAGAAAAAGAGAGAGATATGGACATGCAAAGACAGAAGCAAAGAGAGGTAGAAGAGAGAGAGAGGAAGAGGTGGAGAAACAGGAAGAGATGGGTGTGGGGAGGGTCTCTGTAACCCAAGCAGGGGCAGTTAGGGTCCCAGGAGCCCTTGAGGTCCTCTCGATGAGGAGCCTCTCACTGGGGCTTCCGGAAAGGTGGGCCAGTCCTACCCCCACTTCTGCCCAGGAGTGTGGTCAGTCAGCCCCAGGGGAGAGACAGTTGCCCAGGGCACTGCCCTCAGGAGGTCCCAAGGCCCAGAAGACCCAGGGGTCTTCCCCAGGCATAGCTGCAGGTACCCTCTCCTTGCCCCCAAACAGCCCACACACTCAGCACCCTGAACAGCACCTTGAACAGGACCCTACCTGCCCCACCCAGCCCCCAGGTGGCCCAAGCACAGAAAACTGTGCTGTGCACTGCCTAACAAGACCTCCTTCAGCTTCAGTGACTCCCTATTCAGCAGAAGCTCCCTGACCTCTCTGGGTGCCACCCCTCATTGGGCTCTGGGGACACTCTGAAAAATAAGACAATGATCTTGTCCTCAGGGGACTTGGGTCTAGAGGTGAGGGAGATGTAAACAGCTGGTGGCAGTTCTCAACACCACAAGCAGTGCCCACAGAGCTCCCGGAGCTCTGCCCTCAAGGGGCCATCCTTGCCCCACTACCTCCCACCTCCATCCCCACCTCCAGGTCTCATTTCACAAATGCTTGCCCTGACAGGGTACCCACCGTGGGGCAGGAGGCATCTCATTGACCCCAGGTAAAGGCGTGACATCATGCACCCCACTCTAGAAGGTATGCCTGTGTGTGTATACATGTGTGTTCATGTAAACATGTGTGCATGTAAACATATGCATCCATGTGTATGCATGTGTGTAAGGCCTGCATGCACAGGTGAGCATTGTGCACATGTACGTGTGTGTCCATGCCCCTGGAATCCACAGGTCTCCAAACAGAAGGCCCCGCCACCCCCTTCCTTTCTTGACCATTATGAAAAACAAAACCAGAGTTGCCAAGACACTTGCTCAGTTCCAGTTTCAGAGGCTCCCACCCCAGCAGGGTGACGACAGGCTGTGCTGCAGGCCCAGGGACTAAGAGAGGAGCCCAAGGCAGGTAGGCATGACAGACTCAGGTGATGGACGTCCTTCCTCCAGGGAAGCAGCCAGGACAGAGGAGAACTGCACCTGCCGCAGACACCCCGGGGAGCCAAACCCTCCTGTTGGCCCCAGGCCCCAGCTCTGCAGACACTGCCTTCACACAGCCAAGAAGCTGGCCAAGGCCAGCCATCAGCAGGAGGAGCAGATGGGGTGGGTCCCCAGACCTGGGGCAGGCAGAGGCCCCGGCACCCCAGCCATGGGCAAGTGGTGGGGGCCTCGTTCTGTGGGCTTTGCTCTCACATGCAGAGCCCATGGAGTGTGACCTCAGATCCAGAGACGTACAGAGCCACTTCCTTCCTTCTCCACACTCAACCCAAACTTTCTCTCCATCGGCCTCGGAAGGATTCTGGGCCACAGGCGCTCCCTCTTGTATAATCCTCCCTGGACCACAGGATGCTGGCCAGGAGTCATTCACAAGCACTCCAGGATCTGGGTGCAAGCAGGTTCTCTGGGGCGGACTCCCCTGGCACTCACCACCATCCCACCATGGAGCAGCAACACTGCAGCCCCACACCCATCAGATAAATACAGAAACTGAAGCACAGAGGTAGGGCTCACAAGAAAAAGGGTGCACTCCCCCAGCACCAACCGCCCTTCCAGGATCTTCAGGGTTGTTTGCGGAATTGCAGGTTGATAACCATTGGGGTTCATTTTGTGGAGGAAAGTGGTTGGGGAAGGACACCGCGATTGAGCTCCTTGAAGACCGAGCCTCCCAATCGGTGCAGAGGGACTCTAAGGCAGACACTGCCAGGCAGTGCACGCAGACACACACAAGTGCATTTCCCAGTCACAGGCAGCGGAGGGCGGGCACAGAACAGGGCTCACCTACACTGTGCAACAGAGGCCAGAATCCTGCGAGATCGGCCCTTCTCAAGGGGCAGCCCTGCCCCCACAGGAAGGCCCTTTACAACTGCATGCCTGTGCCCACCCAAGCACCATGCCGCACACCTACCCTGTGAGCACCACCACAAAGTCCATGACATTCCAGCCGTTGCGCAGGTAGGAGCCCTTGTGGAAGACGAAGCCCAGGGCAATGATCTTGATGCCCGCCTCAAAGCAAAAGATGCCGATGAAGTAAGGCTCCGTGTCGTCCTGCAGGGAAGCACAGGGTGAGGGTCGCCATTGTCCTCTCCAGGCACAGGGCACAGCAGCTGGCTCGGGGAGACCACCTTCCCTGCCACATCCACTGTCCCAACCAACCCAAGCCCTGCCCTACGCCCCACAGACTTCTTCCATGAAGCATCCCCACCACACATGGCCAGCAATGTCCCATCCACACCCAGGAGGTACCTGCGCCCCTCCCCGTCGCATGTCTGCTTCACCGGTTCAGAGGGCCAAGTCCTGCCATGTAAAATCACTACGGTGCGTTTTTGCTTATAGAAAGAAGATGATGATAAAAGTAATATTTGTTGGGCATTTACAATGCAAATTTTTCCTGAATTAACTCGTAATCTTTTCAGCACCGCTGTGTGATTAAGTGTTATCACCATCCCCATTCTAAAGATAAGAAAACTGAGGCACAGAGAGATTAAGTAACTGGCCCAGATGCACATGGAAAAACCGGGATTCAAGCCCAGAGGTGATCTGGACACTGACCTTGGGCTCCAGAGCACCCTGGAATGTGGCCTGGATAAAGCCCTCCCTTCCAGCACCAGCCAGGTGCACCTATTCACCCATCATGCCTTCTGGGAGCAAATCTGGGTGGGGAAAGCAGAAATGGAAGCAGAGCTCCACCAGAGCACAGTGTAGTGACCGAAGCTGCCATGCAGCCCCCAGGGCGGCAGCTTGGAGACTGGAGGTCAGGCCTGAGATCTTGCTGGCAGGGTGGAGCTCAAGGTGTGAGCCAGCTCAGAACTCAGTCCAGACAAGGCAGGTGGGCACCTTGTGGCTCACCAAGATTAACTGGCCGGCTGCTGACAGTCTGCTCAGGGACACACAAAAGCCAAGTGGTGGGTGGCAAGAGACACCACTCACTTGGGGAGGGTGGCCAAGAAGGCCTCCAGAGCAGGCGGGCCCCACAGCTTGGGGGTGTGAGCTAGCCAGACTGAGGTTAAGGTGGGGAGGGGGCTGGACTCAAAAAGCCAGTACAGCAGCCTGTCTGCATTGGTTGGAAGCTGCCTTGAGAAAGGGGTGATGGGAGCGCAGGATGGTTTGCCCTTCCGAAAGATGCTGTCTGGTCAGGGAGAGGCCCGAGGAGGGGAAGAGAGGGCAGGTCAGCTCCTCTAGGCACTGTGCACCGCCCCCCCCCAGGAAGTCTGGGCCCCCTGACCTGCTCCTGCCCTCTGCCTGGACCTTCTTGTCTCACCTTTGTGGGGCCAGCCCACAGGCTGGCTGGCAACAGCAATAATGGAAGCTGCTGGCACCCCAGGGGCTCAGCATCTCACAGGCATGCACGCCCAACCACCCGCCCGCCGCCCTGCCGCCCAATGCTGACTCATGGCTGATGTCCCTGGAGGGGAGCACACACCTTTTTGGCCTCAAGGCTCTAGGGTAACTCAGTTGCAGTGGGGGGGATCCCTGTTTGTGAGGGAGGGGCTGCTGGCCATCTACCCTGGGGAATGGCTGGGCCCCAGCAAACACAGATCTGCACAGAAGCTTCCAGATCAAATGAAGCTAACAGGCCCAGCCCCAGAGACAGACTGGCCAGAGCCAGCAGATGGGGGTCCCCAATCAAGAGCCCTCTCCTCCCAGCCCCACCCTTGACCAACAGAGGCTGAGGGTTGGCAGGAGCTGGGGCTGGAGTGCAGACAGCCAGGGCTACAAGCTAGGGGCTCTGGCCAGAGGCAGCCCGTGAAGCTGGTGAGTACGTGAAAAGCAGAGCCCCTCAGAGACAGGGCCTGGCACGCAGATAACCCTCCTACCCACTCCCAGCAGCAGCAGCTCCTCAATCTGAGCCCGGAGCTGGACCTCCCCTCTCTCCAGGCTGCCTCAGTCCATCTCGAGAGCAGACTGTGCCTGAGAACAGGAATGGGGTCAGGCAAGGGCTTCTTCATTCCAAGGCATCTTCCCCTTCGCTCCCTGTCCCCGGGTGGCCTGCTCAGCCCCCAGATCCTGACACAACAAAGTAAAACCTCACACCCTCCTACCTTGCCAGAGTAGTAGCTCAGGCCAGGTGGAGGCCCCCTCACCCACCCTCATCACACCTGCTGCCCAGCCAGCCCCACACTGGCCAGACTTCACTCTCCTCCCAATCCGAAAGCCCTTGGGGATATGGCCACACCCTGAGGCTGGCATCCGAGGCTGTCCACAACCCAGGGCTCTGCTCCTGCCTCCGACTCCCACCTGCCTCTCCAGACAGAGCAGGCAGGGCCCAAGAAAGCAAGTGATCCCACTGGGCTCTGTCCCTGGGCCAGAGTCACCAAAAGGGACACCAGGCACCCTGTGCTTCACGCCTCCCCGCTCTGCTTGTCCTCACATTGTCTGCCAACTTCCACCACCAAACCCCACTTGGTCTTCCAGGCTGTGCTTAAAGAGATAATCTCTCTTTGGAACCCCTGCCCCTGGGTGTCCCTTACTTGGTCCTGCCAAGTCGTGGATGCCTCCAGAGCTGCCTTGCCCTGCCTCCCCCAACCCCCACTGCTGGGCCTTGGCATTTGGTAGGAGGGGACTTACCATGCTAAGCACCTAATATGCATTGTCTCACGCTCATCTCCAGTTTGAAGCTGGAGAAACAGAGCTTGCCAGGGTATGAACAGACGGAACAGCCTCTGGATACCCATCCCTGCCCCCTAGAGCAGCCGTCTTCTTGGGGACCTCAGGGGAGGCACCTCAGGCTGGCTCCTAAGCTATCTCACCGCTGAAGACCCCAGTCTCCCAGCCCTCTCATCCCAGGCCCAACCAATGGACCAGGATGAGAGGGGAAGCCAGGGAAGGGGTCACGCACTCATCTTTGAAGTGGTGCTCACCCTCCTAGGACACCCCCCTTCCTGCTGACCTATCCCGTCCCGGAGACTCTGCCAGACTTTCCCCTCAACCCCCACCTTAATGTCTCTTTCGTGGGAGGGGGGACAGTTCCCATCCTTAATTCACACCTCACCCTCCTGGCACCCTAGTTCCTCCCAGACTCTCGGCTTCAACTGAGGACACCTCCACCTGGGGAGGAGTGCTTACCATGGGAAGGGATAGTCCCCACAGAGAAGGGCTCCCCAAGCAGGGCTGCAGGGCAGACTGAACGAGAGATCAATGGTCCTGGAGTCCGGGCCACACCACGGGGACCAAAGGGAAGGGCCAGGGCCAGCCCGCCCTTGTGCTGACACTTACAGAGCCTGAGCCCCCGGCTATTATTGCAAATTCTCCCTTTCAGGTCTCAGGTTTGGAACTTAGATTTTTAGAGAAATGCCTAGCGCTGTGTTCCTGGGTGGGTCCATTTGGGGTGCAGGGGTGGCTAGCGCACAGGGCAGACTATCTGGCAGCTACCATGGCCTCTCTCAGGCCACCCTTCCTCATCAGGAGTGGACATGGCTACTTGTTGTCCTGGCCCTTGAGGGGGTGTTAGCCCCATGGTGTTCTGTCTTTTTCTTCGACTGAAGGAGAGAAAAGAGAGCTTCCTGTTCGAGGAACTCTGCATGCCAACCAGAGCCGGACGAAAGGAAAGCGAGGCTGACAAGCCTGCCCACCCCCATCCCACTTGCAGCCCTCGGGGACTCACCAGTCGCTCGGACATGGGCGTCTTGTCCCCGTCAGGGAGGTGCTGCTCCAGGGCCAGCACGATGCAGTTGGCGATGATGGTGGCCAGGATCATGTATTCAAACGGAGTGCGTGGGTTAAGGACTGACTGGGAAGCTGAGGGGGAGGGGAGGAAGGAAGTCCGCGGCGATAGACGCGCAGTGCAGCAGTCCTGACCACGCTGCCTCCGAGGGGCTGAGAACGACCAAGTCTGGAGCCCCCTTCCAGTGAACGAGGGCCGCTCTCATCGCTCCCTGCCTCCACGCCTGGAGGCGGCCGCGAGACCGGGCCTCTGCAGTGGCGGCCTCCGGCCCTCTCGGCCCGTCCGGCGGCCGTCAGCACCGCGGACAGCGCCTCCGCCCCGGCTCCGCCTGCTCGAGCGCCAGCGGAGAGGGGGCTGCGCACCCCAGGCCGAGCCTAGGAGGAGGGCCGGGCGCAGGCGCACGCTCGCACCTAAAGACACGTCTCCGCAGGCACCTACACGGGCACGTGAACACACATGTACCGAGAGTCGCAGCGCTCGTGCACACAGGCCAACGCAGGCGCAGCACCAGGTTCACGATGGACCCGCAGAGATACACCTGCACCTGCCGCCAGGCATGCGCAGAGTTCGGCCGCACCTGTGCCCACACCTACAGAGGCGAACGCGCCCTCGGTGCCCTCCAGGCTGGCCACCGGCTCCGCGACCCAGTCCCGGCTCACGGGACCGAGCACGGGCAGGACCGAGCCCAGGAGCAGGGGGCTCCGCCCAGCGTCCACCTTGCTGCTGCCGCCACGACCACACGCACCACACACGCCGTACGAACGCACACGCGCACACTCACATAAACACTCACACGCACACGCGCACACTCACATAAACACGCGCGCGCACACACACACCGCGCGCAGAAAGGAGGCCTCCGAGGCCCCGCCCCGCCCCCTCCCGCCGTCTCCGCGGCGCCGCTCCCCGGGTCGCACCCTCCTCCGGCCCCGGGGAAAGATGGCCACTGGGCGCCGCATGCGACCCGCCCCAGCTGCCCGCCCGGCCGCCCCTCCCGACCCCGCGGGACGCGGACCCGGTCACCGCGTCCCAGCCGGCCCCGGCAGGATATGGCCACTCCGTGATGCGCTTGGCGTATTTGCGGACGACGTTGTCCTCGCTGAAGACGAAGAGCGAGCGGTTGACGGTGAAGCAGTTCTGCTTGACCGGGATGGGGTTGTACAGCGCCATGGTCCGCGCGCGCTGCGCGATCGACTGCTTGTAGAGGACCCTCTGGCCGGGCTGCAGTCCCCCCGGGCCCGGGCCGCCCACCCCGCCGGCCCCGCCGCCCCGGGCCCGCTCCCCGCCGCCGGCGCCCCCATAGCGGCCGCCCAGCTCGTCCCCGAAGCGGACCATGGCTCCTGGGAGCGCTGGGCACCGCGTGCATCCCCGGCCCGGCGGCCCCAGAGGGAGGGCGCGGGCCCCCGAGCGAGGCGCTCTTAGCGGGACCGCCCGCAAAGCCGCCGGATCTGCACCCGGAGCTCGCCAGCCGGGTCCCCGCGCCGCCGCCGCCGCCGCACCAGACTCCGCGGCCCCGCGCCACACCCTATAAGGGGCTGGTCACGTGGCGGCGCTGGCCAATCCGCGCGCGCCCCGCCCGCACCGCCCGCCCCGCCCCCGCCGCCCCCGCCCCGCCCTGGGGCTGCGCCTGGGTCCCCAGTACTCCCCGCGGCGCCCAGGCTCGATGTGCTCCCCTCTCCCGCCTGGCGCCCCGGCCCGGCACTGGCCAGATGCAAAAACGAGGCGCCCGCGGCCCGGGAGCCGGGGGAGGGGCTGCAAGCCCTCGACGGCCGAGCTCTGCCCAGGAGCCCCTCCGCCAGCCCGACGTCTCCCTGGGCCCCTGTCCCTCTGGCTCTCCAAACTGCCAGCAAGGGCCCCCATCTGACCGCAGACCTGCTCCTCCCCCCGAGGTGGGGCACCACAAGCCTCGGAGATGCTTCCGGGAGAGTCAGGTCCTGGATCCCCAAGTTGCTTCCACATCTCTCCCTTCTCCTCCGCGACCGCGTCAGCTCACGCCCCTCGCTGCGGACCACCAGCCTCTTCCAGGAGGTTGTTCCCAGGCCCGTTCCCCCCCAATTCCAGCCATCTTTCCGGGGTCTTTGACAACCTTAGAGGCGATGCTTCAACGCCCTGGTCTCTCAAATTTCATGGTGGACAGCCCTATCCTGGCGTGCCTTGGTCTTTGTTCATGCCCCAGACCTTGCCGTCACCAGACACTGAATCACCTCCAGTGTCAATTTCAGACCTTCCTTTCCTCTTTCCTTCCTTCCTTCCTAAATATTTAACGAGAACCTATCATGCGCTGTTCATCCATGCATTCATTTATTCCCTCAACAGACCTCGAGGAGCACCTAAGCACCCAGCCCTGCGTCATGAAGCTGATGCTGAGCATGGCAAACATTTACACAGTGCTTGCTTTGTGCTGGAGCCCTGGTGACACGGTGGTTAAGGGCTCAGCTGCTAACCAAAAGTGGGTAATTCGAATCCACCAGCAAATTGGGCAGTTCCACACTGTCTTTTAGGTTCACTATGAGTCAGAATCGAGTCCACAGCAACTGTTTTGTTTGTTTGTTTGTTTGCTTGCTTCGTGCTCGGTGCTGTTCTGTGTGGCTCACACTCAGTTCACTCATTCAATCCTCACAGCACGAGGGTAAGGAACCTTCCCAGGGTCACCCCTCTGAGAGTGGCAGAGGAGGCAAAGCAGGTGTTGAGACCCTGTCTTCCTAACCAATACATGGATGGCACATATATGTCCCACCCAGCATCAGGGAGGGGTATGTGCTGTGAGGAAAGACTACAGAGAAGCGAAGTTGGGAGTGACAGTGCAGGCAGCTCTTTCACCTGGGGTCCGAGAACACCCCTTTCAGGAAGTGACCTTTCAGAGAGTGGACCTATGCATTGCAGAGGCCCAGAGAATGGGGGTCCAGGCAAAGATAGAGGCAGCAAGCATGGGGCCCTGAGGGGGGTCTGGCTTCTGTCCAAGTGGGATGGGAAGTCAGTGGAGATCTCTGAGTAGAGTTGTTGTCATCTGCTCCATTTTCTAGAAAGACCCCTCTGGTTGCTGTGTACAAGGCATGTATTGCTTAGGATGCATTCAGCAGGAAGCCAACCAGTGCCTGGTGCAGACAGTTTTAACCTCATGTAACAAAAAGTCCTAAAGTACAGAGTTTCAGGAATACAGACTCTTCCATCCTTCTTGCCATGATCACCACATACACTTTTTGTCCTTATACTTGTCACCTCACGGCCTCAAAGTGGCTGCCATAACATGAGTGACCATGCCTTTACACTGCCATCCCAAAGGTGAAGTCAGTGCAGGCATAAAAAGAATATGCATTTTTTATTTCACACTGTCCCCTGATACTTGGCACATAGCAGGTAATCAACGAATATTACATAATAAGATAAAAACAAAGGTTTGTGAATAAGGAAGCAAAGTGTGTCTTTGGCACACTCATGCTTCCCGTTCCATAGGACTCTTAGCACTCTTGAACACACCACACAGCACCACCTGGCAAGGAGGTGTCTGATGAGAACCTCCTTCCAAGTCCTCCATCCAGTTGGTCCACCCCAATCATGTCTTTGGACATGTAATCAGGAAGGATCAGTCCCTGGAGAAGGACATCACACTTAGTAAAGGGTCATCGAAAAAGAGGAAGACCCTCAACAAGATGGACTGACGCAGTGGCTGCAACAATGGGCCCAAGCATAACAGTGATTGTGAGGATGGTGCAGGACCGGGTAGTGTTCTGTTCCATTGTACACAGGGTCACTATGAGTTGGAACTGACTCGACGGCACCTAACAATAACAATCACATCTAAGGCATCAAAAATTACCTTTCCCCCATCTTCCACCAAAAACTAAAACAAATATAATTAAACGATAACCAAAACCAAACGAAATTCACTGCCATCGAGTCAATTCAAACTCATAGCAACCCTATAAGATGGAGCAGAACTGCCCCATGAGGTTTCCGAGGATGAAAATCTCCACATCTTTCTCCCAAGGAACAGCTGGTGGGGGTTCGAACCGACGACTTTTGGTTAGCCACTGAGCACTTTAACCACTGCACCACCAGGGCTTCTTAAAAAAATAAATAACACTCTCATAAAAGAAACAAACAAAATAACAAAATTTCTCCCATTCCTACTCCTGGATCTCACAGACATTGAAGGAAAAATTTTGTTCATGGGACCATCATCACTATTTCCAAAACGTTTTCATCACCCCAAACAGAAACTCTGTCAAGCATAAGCTCCTCATTCCCCCTTCCTCTCATCCCTGGTAACCACCAATAAGCTATGATCTCTGTACATTCGTTCATTCTAGATATTTCACGTAAGTGGGATCATAAAATATTTTTCCTTTGTATGTGACTTACTTCATTCCACATAACGTTTTCAAGGTTCATCCGTGACGGAGCATGTATCAGTTATTTTCTTTTCATGACTGAATAATATTCCATTGTATGGATATGTCACATTTTTAAAAAATCGGCCTATGATATCCTTTTAAAAAGGTTTATCAGAAGCCCCTCCGGCCAAATTCTCCTTCAACTGCATTAGGCAGCTCAGCCATGCAGCTACTCCAGGCCCAAAGGCTGGTGGGAAGTCGATGTATGGCAAAGGGGGCCAGGACTGCCATCATCTCTGGGGTGAGCACATGCTTGCCCCAAACAGGGTTAGCTTAGCCTGTGGCGGGTGGGGGGCCTTCTAACAGGCCTTACATAAGAGAAACAGGAAGGCCAGTGGGGGTCTTGATGGCATCCCAGGGGGAGGTGGTAAACTCAGAGGGGTGGCCAGGAGCAGTGCTGCCTCATTTTAGAGTTGGAACTGGCTGAACCGCCGACGCTTGGATGTGAGGTGTGAGGAAGAAAGAAACCAAGGCTCTTAGATTTTGGCCTGACCAACTGTGTGGGTGGCAGTGCCCTTTACTGAGACAGGAAGATGGGGGGGGGAGCTCGTTAGTCACAGAGTGAGAATCAAGAAGTACATATCTGGAACAGAAGTGGAGGTGCAGAGTAGACACCGGGTATCTCGCAGGAGCTCACACAGACGGTTACAGCTGGAGGTACAAATGCTGAGGCTGATTGGAGACCTCGAGTTGGCCCATTCTAGATCCTCTACCGCCCTCCTCTACCCTATCCAGTACCCTGAGACTGACCCATGCAGCCACACCAGCTTGCTCCCTTGACTGCTGGCTCCTGGGTGTGCTTGGCCAAGGAGGAGAACCAGTTGGAGCCTGGGGGAAAGAACAGAGCAGAATCAGAGCATTTGTTCCCCAGCTTCCTCCTGCCAGGTGGCCTGTCCACTTCCTTTCCATTCACAAGTTCTTGTGGCTGCTCACTGCCCTTATTTCTGTGGCCAGGCGTGATGATGCCCCACGCATTAGCCCTCTCCTTAAGGACTTTTGGAAGCCCTGGTGGCATAGTGGTTAAGAGCTACCGCTGCTAACCAAAAGGCTGGCAATTCGAATCTACCAGGCACTCCTCGGCAACACTTGGAGTAGTTCCACTGTATTCTATAGGGACACTATGAGTCAGAATCAACCCGACAGCAACAGGTTTGGTTTGGTTTTTAAGGGCTCACTAGACCCTGTAAACGTCAAGGTAAAAAGTCCCTTTGAGAGTGTCATCTATCTCCTGCAAGATCCTGTCTGGCACAGAAATTGTCATTACCAAGGGTGTAAGTGTAGACAGAGAAAAGAGGATATGGGTGTCACTAACCAATAATCAACTAAATGAAAAGGATCGGCCAGAATAGAAGGAAATCTCAAGAACATTCTGGAAACAAGAGAGGGGTGTGTGTCCAGAGACGTCACGGTCATCTGTCAAATATTGCCAACAGAGCCAGAGAGATGAGAATCAAAATGCAACCTTTAGAACAGAAAAGGTGTTTGTGCTGTCTCATTAGGGGGAGAGCAACTAGGAGTATGCAGCAAGGTGTATATAAGTTTTTGTATGAGAGACTGTCTTGTAAACTTTCACTTAAAGCACAAAAAAAAATTTTAAAAAAGGAATAAAAAAGCTATAGATAGCTCATTCAGTGAGAAATGCTTCCAGCAGGTGTAGACGACTCATTCAGTGAGAAGTGTGTCCAACAGGTGCTGTTGTTGTTATGTGCCATTGAGTCAATTCTGTCTTACAGCAACCCCTGTGTTCAACAGAACAAAACACTGCCCAGTCCTGCACCACCCTCACAATCATTGCTATATCTGAGTCCATCGTTGCAGCCACTGTGTCAATCCATCTTGTAGACGGTCTTGCTCTTTTTCGCTATCTCCAGAAACTGGTCCCTCCTGATAACATGTCCAAAGTTCATGAGATGAAGTCACACGATGGTTAAGGTTGTGAGTCAACCTGGCGAGCCATGATTCTCAGTGGCTTGGCAGTTATGTAATGATGTACTTTGGCAGTTATATCATATAGTTATCCTCCATTTTGTGATATAATGAAACCACCTCCGTGATGTAATCAGGCAATCAGTTGTAAGGGGAGTCTCCTCCGGGTGTGGTCTGCAGCCAATTTTATATATGCATGTTCTGGCAAAGCGCTCTGGCTTTTGATCGCTCTGGATCCTGTATTTGGCTCATTATCATCTGAACTCAAGTTCTTGAGACCTGAGTCAACAGCCTACTGTATTGCCTGCCGATCTTGGTATTCGGCAGCCTCTGCAGGCTGTGAGCCAGCACCCTGGTGTCTTGCCTGTCAATCTTGTATTCGTCAGGCCCTGTAGCTACGTGAGTCAAGCAAAGCCTCCAGCCTGATAACTGACCAGGGACTTGGGACTTGAAAGCCTCTATGGCCACATGAGCCATTTCCTTAAGATAAATATCTCTCTCTCATACATGTTGTTGTTGTTGTTAGGTGCCATCGAGTTGATTCTGACTCATAGTGACCCTATGTACAACAGAACAAAAAACTGCCCAGTCCTGCACCATCCTCACAATTGTTATTTTTTAGCCCATTGTTGTACCCACTGTGTCAATCCATCTGCTTAACGGTCTTCCTCTTTTCTGCTGACCCTCTACTTTACCAAGCATGATGTCCTTCTCCAGGGACTGGTACTTCCTAATAACATGTCCGAAGTATGTGAGATGAAATCTTGGCCTCCTCGCTTTCAAGGAGCACTCTGGCTGTATTTTTTCCAAGGCAGTCTTGGTTCTTCTGGCAGTCCATGTATATTCAGTATTCTTTGGCAACACCATAATTCAAAGGCATCAATTCTTCTTCAGTCTTCCCTAGTCATAGTCCAGCTTTCACAAGCACTTGAAGACCTCAGTCCTCAAAGCGACATCTTTGTTTTTAACACTTAAAAAGGTCGTTTGCAGCAGATTTGCCCAATGCAGTTCATCATTTTCTCTCCTGACTACAGCTTACATGGGCATTGACTGGAATCTTTCACAATTGCAACTTGAGGCTTGAATTTTTCTCTTCAATTCTTTCAGCTTGAGGAATGCCGAGTCTGTTCCTCCCTTTTGGCTTTCTAACTCCAGGTCTTCGCACGTTTCATTATATTTTACTTTGTCTTCTCGTGCTGCCTGTTGAAATCTTCTGTTCAGCTCTTTAACTTCATGATTTCTTCCATTCGCTTTAGCTGCTCTACGTACAAGAGCAAGTTGTAATCTCTTCTGACATCAATTTTGGTCTTTTCTTTCTTTCCTGTCTTTTTAAGATCATTTGCTTTCTTCATGTACCATGTCCTTGATCTCTTCCCACAACTCATCTGGTCTTCAGCCATTAGTGTTCAATGGGTCAAATCTGTTCTTCAGATAGTCTCCAAACTCAGGTAGGATGTACTCAAGTTCATATTTTGGTACTTCTGGGCTTGTTCTAATTTTCTTCAGCTTCCATTTGGACTTGTATACGAGCAATTCATGTTCCATTCTGCCATCAGCCCCTGGCCTTGTTCCGACAGATAATATTAAGATTTTCCATTGTCTCTTTCCACAGATGTGGTCAATTTAATTCCTGTACTTCTCATCCAGTGAGGTCCATGTGTATAGTAGCTGCTTATGTTGGTGAAAAAAGGCATTTGCAATGAAGAAGTCATTGGTCTTGCAAGATTCTGTCATGAGATCTCTGACATAGTTTCCATCACCAAGGCCTTATTTTCCGACTACCCATCCTTCTTTGTTTCCAACTTTCACTTTCCAATCACCAGTAATTATCAATGCATCTTGATTGCATGTTTGATCAATTTCAGACTGCAGACGGTGGTAAAAATTTTCAGTCTCCTCATCTTTGGCGTTAGTGGTTGGTGAATAAATTTGAATAATAGTCATATAAACAGGTCTTCCTTTGTTGTAGTTGTTGTAGTTGTTAGGTGCAGTCCAGTCACTTCAGACTCATAGCGAACCTAAGAACAACAGAACAAAACACTGCCCGGTCCTGCACCATCCTCACAACTGTTGTTGCAGCCACTGTGTCAATCCATCTCATTGAGGGTCTTCCTCTTTTTCCCTAACCCTCTACTTTGCCAAGTATGATGTCCTCCTCCAGGGACTGATCCCTCCTGACAACATGTCTGAAGTATGTGAGATATAGTCTCGCCAGCCTTGCTTCTAAGGAGCATTCTGGCTGTAGGTCTTCCAAAACAGGTTTGTTTGTTCTTTTGGCAGTCCATGGTATATTCAATATTCTTTGCCAATACCATAATTCAAAAGCATCAATTCTTCTTCAGTCTTCTTTATTCATTGTCCAGCTATCGCATGCATATAAGGTGATTGAAAACACCATCTCTTGGGTCAGGCGCAGCTTAGTCTTCAAGGTGACATCTTTGCTTTTTAACACTTTAAAGAGGTCTTTTGCAACAGATTTGATTGTGGATTCAAGTAAAATGAAATCCTTGTTGACTTCAATCTTTTCTCCATTTATCGTGATGTTGCTTACTCATCCAGTTGTAAGGATTTTTGTTTTCTTTGTGTTGAGGTGTAATCCATACTGAAGGCTGTGGTCTTTGATCTTCGTCAGTAAGTGCTTCAAGTCCTCTTCAATTTCATCAAGCAAGGTAGTGTCATCTGCCTGTGGCAGGTTGTTAATAAGTCTTCCTCCAATTCTGATGCCCCGTTCTTCTTCATATAGTTCAACTTCTCAGATTATTTACTCACCATAAGATTGATTTAAGTATGGTGAAAGGATACAACCATTATGCGCACCTTTCCTGACTTTAAATCACACGGTATCCTCTTGTTCTGTTCGAAAGACTACCTATTGATCTGTGTACAGGTTCCTCATGAGCACAATTAAGCGTTCTGGAATTCCCGTTCTTCCTAATGTTATCCATAATTTGTTGTGATCCACACAGTCAAATGCCTTTGCATAGTCAATAAAACACAGGTAAACATCTTTCTGGTAGTCTCTGCTTTCAGCCAAGATCCATCAAACATCAGCAATGCATGGATATACTTTGCTTGTAGGTGTATGGATATTGTTCTATCACTGACAGCATTGTACTTCAGGATAGATATCAAAATGTCCTTTTAAACAATGAACGTGATGCCATTTCTCTCCAATTTGTCATTCCCAGCATAGAAGACCATATGATTGTCTGATTCAAAACATCCAACACTAGTCCCTTTCATCTCACTGATGCCTAGAATATCAATCTTTATGTGTTCCATTTCATTTTTGACAACTTCTAATTTTCTTAGAAGTATGAATCTAGGAAAACTAGAAGTCGTTTATGAAGTATGAATCATATATATGCATACGCTTCACTGTTTTTCTTCTTTGGAGAACCTAGCCTAAGACAGGAGCATTCTGGCTCTACTTCTTCCAATGCAGGTTTGTTCATTCTTCTACCAGTCCATGGTATATTCAATATTCTTTGCCAACACCATATTTCAAAGGCACCAATTCTTCTTAGGTCTTCCTTTTTCATTTTCCAGCTTTCGTATGCATATGAGGTGATTAAAAATACCACGGCTATGGTCAGGCTCACCTTAGACCTCAGGGTGACATTTTTGCTTTTTAACACTCTAAAGAGGCCTCTTGCAGTAGATTTGCCCAAATCAATTCAGCATTTGATTCCTTGACTGCTGCTTCCATGGCGTTTATTGTGGATCCAAGTAAAATGAAATCCTTGATAACTTCAATATTTTCTTAATTTATTATGATGTTGCTTATTGGTCCAGTTGAGGTGTAGATAGTTGATATATAGAAGTTTTTAATTATAACATAATCCAATATATCCAACTTTATTTTTGGCTTCCATAGGAAATTTCATAAGGAATTCTTCCGTAGCTCATTGCTGTGAAAATATTCTTTTGCATAGTTTTTGGGCTGTTGAGAATATATTCTCTTCTAAAACTTGTGTAGTTTTGCTTTTTGTGTTTTAATCCATTTGCAAAATTTTTTTTCTATATGGTGTGAGGTAGAAGTTTACTTTTATTTTTTATATAACTAAATCGTCATAACACAATTTGTTGAAAAGCTCATCCTTTCTCCAGTGCAATGCCATCCCTGTTAAAAACCAACATTTTATGTATGTAAGGGTCTGTTTCTCGGCTATGCCAATACTACATTACATTAATGACCAAAGCTTTGGAATAAGGCAGATATCCCTACCTGCTTTTCTTCTTCAGGACAATTTTTTGCTATTCTTAACCTTATCACCCACACAATTTTTTAAATCAGATTGCTATGTTACACACACACACACACACACACACACAGAGGCTTTTAACTGGAATTTCACAGACAAATAGATCAATTTGGGGCAAATATACATCTTTGTGATATTCAGCAAGATACATAACTTTATGTATTCAGGTCATTTTTAGTTTATTTCAACAAAGTTTTATAATTTTCTCCATAAGGGTCCTGCACATTTATATAAGATTTATCCTAGATGTTTTGTATGTTTGATACCATAATAAAACTACATTTTCTGTTGCTCATGTTTAGAAATGCATTTCTCTTTGTATACTGATTTCTGTATACAGCAACATTGCTAAATTTTTTATTGATTCTAATACTTTATTGTTGGATTCTTTTCTGTTTTCTACATTATACCAAAAAATAATAAGTTTTATTTATTCTTTCCTGATTATTATATCTTTTATTTCTTTTTCTTATCTTCCTGTGCTACCTAGTACAGTAATGGACAAAAATGGTGAGGGTGGGTACCCTGATGACTCGTTTCTCATCTTAAAATAAGCTTTTGACCTTTCACCATTAAGGGCAATGTTTGCTATGTTCTTTTTTTTAAAACAGATACAATTTATCAAGTTAAGAAATTCCCCTCTATTCCTAATGTCTAACAGTTTTTATCATGAATAGATGACGGATTTTATCAAATGCTTTTTCTGCATTGAGATGGTCATCAAATTTTTTTCTTTGTATATGTTAAGGTGGTGGTTTTCATTAACTGATTTCCTAAACTTAAACCAATCTTTCATTCCTGGGATAAACCAAACTTGGTCATGATCAATTATGTTCTTTATATGCTATTAGATTTGGTTTACAAATTATTTGTCTAGAATTACTGCAGCTGTGTCTCTGACTGGCATTGCCTTTAATTTCCCTCTCTTGCATGGTTCTTATCAAGTTTTTGTATCAAGGTTATGCTGGCCTTGTAAATGAGTTGGGAGATATTTCTATAAGAAATTTATGTTTTGAAAGTACATTGGAACTCACTGAGTGGACATGATGCTTTCTTTGTGATTTTAATTTCAATGGTTATAAGACTAGTCAGGTTTTCTATTTCTTCTTGAGTTAGTGTGAGTCCAGTTATATTTCTCTAGAAATGCATTAGCCTAAAATTGTTCATATTATCTTTTTAATCTATGCTATAGGTATTTTTTTATAGGTATATCTTTAATCTGTGACTATGTCTTCTTTTTAAATTCTATTATTATGTATTCTCTCTCTCGTTCTTTCTCAGTCTTGCCAGAAATTTGTCATTTTTATTAGTTTTGTCAAAGAAACAATTTTTTGGCTTATTGATCCTCTCTATTAAGTGTTTTCTATGTCATTAATATCTGCTCTTTATTTTCCTCTCCTCTCCTTTGTTGTAGGTTCATTTTGCTTCTTCAGATGGATGAATAGCTCATTAATTTTCAGCATCTCTTTTTTCTAATGTAAACAAAAATTTCTCAATGCATCTGTCAGTTTCTCATACTGTTGTGGCTTGCGTGTTGCTGTGATGCTGGAAGCTATACCATCGGTATTCAAATGCAAGCGGGGCAACCCATGGCAGACAGTTTTCAGATGAGCTTCCAGACTAAGACAGACTAGGAAGAAGGAACCAGTGGTCTACTTCTGAAAATAATTAGGCAGTGAAAACCTTATGAATAGCAGTGGAACATTGCCTGATATAGTGCTGTAAGATGAGCCCCTCAGGTGGGAAGGAACTCAAAATACAACTGGGGAAGAGCCGCCTCTTCAAAGTAGAGTTGACCTTAATGATGTGGATGGAGTCAAGCTTTTGGGACCTTCATTTGCTGATGTCCCTGGCACGATTCAAAATGAGAAGAAACAGCTGAAAACATCCATTAATAATCAGAACCTGGGCTGTGTGAAGCATGAATCTAGGAAAATTGGAAATCATCAAAAATGAAATGGAATGCATAAACATCAACATCCTAGGCATTAGTGAGCTGAAATGGACTAATATTGGCCATTTTGAATCAGGCAATCTTATGGTCTACTATGGGGGGAATGACAACTTGAAGAGGAATGGTGTTGCATTCATTGTCAAAAAGAACATTTCAAGATCTATCCTGCAGAACAACTCTGTCAGGGATAGTATAATATCCACACACCTACAAGGAAGACCAGTTAATACAACTATTATTCAAATTTGCCCACCAACCACTGGGCCAAAGATGAAGAAACTGAAGATTTTTTACCGAATTCTGCAGACTGAAATTGATCAAACGTGTAATCAGGTTGCATTGATAATAACTGGTGATTGGAATGTAAAAGCTGGAAACAAAGAAGAAGTATCAGTAGTTGGGAAATATGGCCTGGGTCATAGAAACAATGCCAGAGATCATGTGATAGAATTTTGCAAGACCAATGACTTCTTCATTGCAAATATCTTTTTGCACCAACATAAATGGCAATTATACACGTGGACCTTGCCAGATGGAATACAGAGGAATCAAATCAACTATATCTGTGGAAAGAGATGATGGAAAAGCTCAATATCAGCTGTCAGGACAAGGCCAGGGGCTGACTGCAGAACAGACCATCAAATGATCATATGCGAGTTCAAGCTGAAACTGCAGACAATTAGAACAAGTCCACAAGAGCCAAAGCACAACCTTGAGTATATCCCATCTGAATTTAGAGATCATCTCAAGAATAGATTTGATGCACTGAACATTAATGACCAAAGACTAGACAAGCTGTGGAATGACAATGAGGACATCATACATGAAGAAAGCAAGAGGTCATTAAAAAGACAGGAAAAAGAGAGGCGGGGCCAAGATGGCGGACTAGGTAGACGCTACCTCGGATCCCTCTTGCAACAAAGACTCGGAAAAACAAGTGAATCAATCACATACATAACAATCTACAAACCCTGAACAACAAACACAGATTTAGAGATGGAGAACGAACAAATACGGGGAAGCAGCTATTGTTTTCAAAGCCTGGAGCCAGTGTACCAGTCAGCGGATTTTCTGGAAAAACTAGTTTCCCAGTGATGGCTAGGAGACAGCAGTCCATATCAAACCACATAAAGAAGCAGACCATTACAGCTTCTCCAACCCCCCAAACAAAAGAATCAAAATATTTCCCAAATGAAGATACAATCCTGGAATTATCAGATACAGAATATAAAAAACTAATTTACAGAATGTTTCAAGACATCACAAATGCAATAAGGCAAACTGCAGAAAAAGCCAAGGAACACACTGATAAAACTGTTGAAGAACTCAAAAAGAGTATTCAAGAACATAGTGGAAAAATTAATAAGTTGCAAGAATCCATAGAGAGACAGCATGTAGAAATTCAAAAGATTAACAATAAAATTACAGAATTAGACAACGCAATAGGAAGTCAGAGGAGCAGACTCGAGCAATTAGAATGCAGACTGGGACATCTGGAGGACCAGGGAATCAACACCAACATAGCTGGAAAAAAATCAGATAAAAGAATTAAAAAATACTTGGAAAATGAACAATACCCTCCTGAAAAAAGACTGGGTTATAGAAGACATCAAGGAGGGAATAAGGAAATTCATAGGATGCAAGGAGAATGAAAATACTTCCTATCAAAACCGCTGGGACACAGCAAAAGCAGTGCTCAGAGGCCAATTTATATCGATAAATGCACACATACAAAAAGAAGAAAGAGCCAAAAGCAGAGAACTGTCCCTACAACTTGAACAAATAGAAACTGAGCAACAAAAGAATCCATCAGGCACCAGAAGAAAACAAATAATAAAAATTAGAGCTGAACTAAATGAATTAGAGAACAGAAAAACAATTGAAAGAATTAACAAAGCCAAAAGCTGGCTCTTTGAAAAAATTAACAAAATTGATAAACCATTGGCTAGACTGACTAAAGAAATACAGGAAAGGAAACAAATAACCCGAATAAGAAACGAGAAGGACCACATCACAACAGAACCAAATAAAATTAAAAGAATCATTTCAGATTACTACGAAAAATTGTACTCTACCAAATTAGAAAACCTAGAAGAAATGGATGAATTCCTGGAAAAACACTACCTACCTAAACTAACACATTCAAAAGTAGAACAACTAAATAGACCCATAACAAAAAAAGAGATTGAAACGGTAATCAAAAAACTCCCAACAAAAAAAAGCCCTGGCCCGGACGGCTTCACTGCAGAGTTCTACCAAACTTTCAGAGAAGAGTTAACACCACTACTACTAAAGGTATTCCAAAGCATAGAAAATGACGGAATACTACCCAACTCATTCTATGAAGCCACCATCTCCCTGATACCAAAACCAGGTAAAGAAATTACAAAAAAAGAAAATTATAGACCTATATCCCTCATGAACATTGATGCAAAAATCCTCAACAAAATTCTAGCCAATAGAATCCAACAACACATCAAAAAAATAATTCACCCTGATCAAGTGGGATTTATACCAGGTATGCAAGGCTGGTTTAATATCAGAAAAACCATTAATGTAATCCATCACATAAATAAAACAAAAGACAAAAACCACATGATCTTATCAATTGATGCAGAAAAGGCATTTGACAAAGTCCAACACCCATTCATGATAAAAACTCTTACCAAAATAGGAATTGAAGGAAAATTCCTCAACATAATAAAGGGCATCTATGCAAAGCCAACAGCCAATATCACTCTAAATGGAGAGAACCTGAAAGCATTTCCCTTGAGAACGGGAACCAGACAAGGACGCCTTTTATCACCGCTCTTATCCAACATCGTACTTGAAGTCCTAGCCAGGGCAATTAGGCTAGACAAAGAAATAAAGGGTATCCAGATTGGCAAGGAGAAAGTAAAGTTATCACTATTTGCAGATGACATGATCTTATACACAGAAAACCCTAAGGAATCCTGCAGAAAACTACTGAAACTAATAGAAGAGTTTGGCAGAGTCTCAGGTTATAAAATAAACATACAAAAATCACTTGGATTCCTCTACACCAACAAAAAGAACACCGAAGAGGAAATAACCAAATCAATACCATTCACAGTAGCCCCCAAGAAGATAAAATACTTAGGAATAAATCTTACCAAGGATGTAAAGACCTATACAAAGACAACTACAAAGCTCTACTACAAGAAATTCAAAAGGACATACTTAAGTGGAAAACCATACCCTGCTCATGGATAGGAAGACTTAACATAGTAAAAATGTCTATTCTACCAAAAGTCATCTATACATATAACGCACTTTCGATCCAAATTCCAATGTCATATTTTAAGGGGATAGAGAAACAAATCACCAATTTCATATGGAAGGGAAAGAAGCCCCGGATAAGCAAAGCATTACTGAAAAAGAAAAAGAAAGTGGGAGGCCTCACTCTACCTGATTTCAGAAGCTATTATACAGCCACAGTAGTCAAAACAGCCTGGTACTGGTACAACAACAGGCACATAGACCGATGGAACAGAATTGAGAACCCAGATATAAATCCATCCACGTATGAGCAGCTGATATTTGACAAAGGCCCAGTGTCAGTTAATTGGGGACAAGATAGTCTTTTTAACAAATGGTGCTGGCATAACTGGATATCCATTTGCAAAAAAATGAAACAGGACCCATACCTCACACCATGCACAAAAACTAACTCCAAGTGGATCAAAGACCTAAAAATAAAGACTAAAACGATAAAGATCATGGAAGAAAAAATAGGGACAATGTTAGGAGCCCTAATACAAGGCATAAACAGAATACAAAACATTACCAAAAATGACGAAGAGAAACCAGGTAACTGGGAGCTCCTAAAAATCAAACACCTATGCTCATCCAAAGACTTTACCAAAAGAGTAAAAAGACCACCTACAGATTGGGAAAGAATTTTCAGCTATGACATCTCCGACCAGCGCCTGATCTCTAAAATCTATAGGATTCTGTCAAAACTCAACCACGAAAAGACAAACAACCCAATCAAGAAGTGGGCAAAGGATATGAACATGCACTTCACTAAAGAAGATATTCAGGCAGCCAACAGATACATGAGAAAATGCTCTCGATCATTAGCCATTAGAGAAATGCAAATTAAAACTACGATGAGATTCCATCTCACTCCAACAAGGCTGGCATTAATCCAAAAAACACAAAATAATAAATGTTGGAGAGGCTGCGGAGAGATTGGAACTCTTATACACTGCTGGTGGGAATGTAAAATGGTACAACCACTTTGGAAATCTATCTGGCGTTATCTTAAACAGTTAGAAATAGAACTACCATACAACCCAGAAATCCCACTCCTCGGAATATACCCTAGAGATACAAGAGCCTTCACACAAACAGGTATATGCACACCCATGTTTATTGCAGCTCTGTTTACAATAGCAAAAAGCTGGAAGCAACCAAGATGTCCGTCAACGGATGAATGGGTAAATAAATTGCGGTATATTCACACAATGGAATACTACGCATCGATAAAGAACAGTGACGAATCTCTGAAACATTTCATAACATGGAGGAACCTCAAGGCATTATGCTGAGCGAAATTAGGGGCAAAAGGACAAATATTGTATAAGACCACTATTATAAGATCTTGAGAAATAGTAAAAACTGAGAAGAACACATACTTTTGTGGTTACAAAGGGGGGAGGGAGGGAGGGTGGGAGGGAGGGAGGGAGAGGGTTTTTTATTGATTAATCAGTAGATAAGAACTGCTTTAGGTGAAGGGAAAGACAACACTCAATACATGGAAGGTCAGCTCAATTGGACTGGACCAAAAGGAAAGAAGTTTCCGGGATAAAATGAATGCTTCAAAGCTCAGCGGAGCAAGGGCGGGGGTCTGGGGACCATGGTTTGAGGGGACTTCTAAGTCAATTGGCAAAATAATTCTATTATGAAAACATTCTGCATCCCACTTTGAAATGTGGCGTCTGGGGTCTTAAATGCTAACAAGCGGCCATCTAAGATGCATCAATTGGTCTCAACCCACCTGGAGCAAAGGAAAATGAAGAACACCAAGGTCACAGGACAACTAAGAGCCCAAGAGACAGAAAGGGCCACATGAACCAGAGACCTACATCATCCTGAGACCAGAAGAACTAGTTGGTGCCCGGCCACAATCGATGACTACCCTGACAGGGAGCACAACAGAGAACTCCTGAGGGAGCAGGAGATCAGTGGGATGCAGACCTCAAATTCTCATAAAAAGACCATACTTAATGGTCTGACTGAGACTAGAGGAATCCCGGCGGCCATGGTCCCCAGACCTTCTGTTGGCACAGGACAGGAACCATCCCCGAAGACAACTCATCAGACATGAAAGGGACTCGTCAGTGGGTAGGAGAGAGATGCTGAAGAGTGAGCTAATTATATCAGGTGGACACTTGAGATTGTGTTGGCATCTCTTGTCTGGAGGGGGGATGGGAGGATAGAGAGAGAGGGAAGCTGGTAAAATTGTCACGAAAGGAGAGACTGAAAGGGCTGACTCAATAGGGGGAGAGCAAGTGGGAGTACGGAGTAAGATGTATGTAAACTTATATGTGACAGACTGATTGGATTTGTAAACGTTCACTTGAAGCTTAATAAAAGTTAATTAAAAAAAAAAAAGACAGGAAAAAAAGAAAAGGCCAAAGTGGATGTCAGAAGAAACTCTGAAACTTGCTCTTGAACATAAAGAAGCTAAAGCGAAAGGAAGGAATGATGAAGTAAAAGAGTTGAACAGAAGATTTCAAAAGGCGGCTCCAGAAGACAAAGTAACCCATTAGAATGATGTGTGCAAAGACCTGGAGATAGAAAACCAAAAGAGAAGAACAGACTTAGCATCTCTCAAGCTGAAAGAATTGGAGAAAAAATTCAAGCTTCAAGTTGCGATACTGAAGGATTCTACAGGGAAAATACTAAATGACACAGGAAGCATCAAAAAAAGATGGAAGAAATACACAGGGTCACTATACCAAAAAGAATAGGTCGAAGTTCAACCATTTCAGGAGGTAGCATATGATTAGGAGCCGATGGTACCGAAGTAAGAAGTCCAAGCTGCACTGAAAATTGAAGGCACTGGCGAAAAACAAGGTTCCAGGAATTGATGGGATACCAACGAGATATTTCAACAAACAGATGCAGCACTGGAAGTGCTCACTGGTCTATGCCAAGAAATTTGGAAGACAGCTACCTGGCCAACCGGCTGGAAGAAGTCCATATTTATGCCTAGTCCCAAGAAAGGTCATCCAACCAAATGCAGAAATTATCGAACAATACCATTAATACCACAGGCAAGAAAAATTTTCCTGAAAATCATTCAAAATGGCTGCAGCAATATATTGACAGGGAGCTGCCAGAAACTCAAGCCGGATTCAGAAGAGGTCTTGGAACCAGGGATATCATTGCTGACGTCAGATGGATCCTGGCTGAAATCAAAGAATATCAGAAAGATGTTTACTTGTGTTTTATTGACTATGCAAAGGTGTTCAACTGTGTGGATCATAACAAATTATGGATAACATGGGGAAGAATGAGAATTCCAGAACACTTAATTGTTCATGAGGAACCTGTACACAGATCAAGAAGCAGCCGTTGCAACAGAACAGGGGAATACTGGGAGGTTTAAAGTCAGGAAAAGTGTGTGTCAGGGTTGTATCCTTTCACCATACCTAGTCAATCTGTATGCTGAACAAATAATCTGAGAAACTGGGCATCAGGATTGGAGGAAGACTCATTAACAGCCTGCATTATGCAGATAACTCAACCTTGCTCGCTGAAAGTGAAGAGGAGTTGAAGCACTTACTGATGAAGATCAAAGACAACAGCCTTCAATGTGGACTACACCTCAACATAAAGAAAACAAAAATCCTCACAACTGGACCAATGAGCAACATAATGATAAGCAGAGAAAATATTGAAGTTGTCAAGGATTTCATTTTACTTGGACCCACAATCAACACCCATGGAAGCAGCAGTCATGAAATCAAAAGATGCACTGCATTGGGCAAATCTGCTGCAAAACACCTCTTTAAAGTGTTAAAAAGCAAAGATGTCACCTCGAAGACTAAGGTGAGTCTGACCCAAGCCATGGTACTTTCAATCACCTTATATGCATGCGAAAGCTGGACAATGAATAAGGAAGACATAAGAATTGATGCCCTTGAATTGTGGTGTTGGCAAAGAATATTTAATATACCATGGACTGCCAAAAGAACGAACAAATTTGCCTTGGAAGAAGTACAACCAGAATGCTCTTTAGAAACAAGGATGGGGAGATTCCATCTCACATACTTTGGACATGTTATCAGGATGGATCAGTCCCTGGTGAGGACATCCTGCTTGGTAAAGTATAGGGTCAGTGAAAAAGAGGAAGGCCCTCAACAAGATGGATTGACACATTGGCTACAACAATGGGCTCAAATGTAACAATGATTACCAGGATGGTGCAGGACTGGGCAGTGTTTTGTTCTTTTGTGTGTAGGGTCACTGTGAGGTGGAACTGACTCGACGGCACCTAACAACAACATTGTATTTTCTATGTCATTAATACGTCCTCTTTGTTTCCTCTCCTCTCCTTTCTTTTAGGTTTATTTTGCTTCTTCAGATGAATGGATAACTCATTAATTTTCAGCATCTTTTTTTTTCTAATGTAAACATTTAGAGATATAAATTTCCCTCAAATGCTGTCTTATCTTCATTACATTAGTTTTATCTTTCATTTTCATTATTGTTCAGTTCTAAATATTTTCTTATTTTCTTTGTGTTTTTTTTTGAGTGTTTATTAATTTTTTAATAACTTTTATTGTGCTTTAAGTGAAAGTTTACAAATCAAGTCAGTCTCTCACACAAAAACCCATATACACCTTGCTACACACTCGCAATTACTCTCCCCCTAATGAGACAGCCTCATCTCTCCCTCCACTCTCTCTTTTCATGTCCTTTTCACCAGCTTCTAACCCCCTCCACCCTCTCACCTCCCCTCCAGGCAGGAGATGCCAACATAGTCTCAAGTGTCCACCTGATCCAAGAAGCTCACTCCTCACCAACATCCCTCTCCAACCCATTGTCCAGTCCAATCCATGTCTGAAGAGTTGGCTTCAGGAATGGTTCCTGTCCTGCAGCAATAGGTCTGGGGGCCATGACCACCGGGGTCCTTCCAGTCTCAGTCAGACCATTAAGCCTGGTCTTATGAGAATTTGGGGTCTGCATCCCACTGTTCTCCTGCTCCCTCAGGGGTTCTCTGCTGTGTTCCCTGTCAGGGCAGTCATCGGTTGTAGCCGGGCACCATCTAGTTCTTCTGGTCTCAGGATGATGTAGTCTCTGGTTCGCATGGCCTTTTCTGTCTCTTGGGCTCGTAATCACGTTGTGTCCTTGGTGTTCTTCATTCTCCTTTGATCCAGGTGGGTTGAGACCAATTAATGCATCTTAGATGGCTGCTTGCTAGCGTTTAAGACCCCAGATGCCACTCTTCAAAGTGGGATGCAGAATGTTTTGTTAATAGATTTTATTATGCCAGTTGACTTAGATGTCCCCTGAAACCATGGTCCCCAGACCCCAGCCCCTGCTACGCTGGTCTTCGAAGCATTCAGTTTATTCAGGAAACTTCTTTGCTTTTGGTTTAGTCCAATTGTGCTGACCTCCCCTGTATTGTGTGCTGTCTTTCCCTTCACCTAAAGTAGTTCTTATCTACTATCTAGTTAGTGAATACCCCTCTCCCACCCTCCCTCCCTCCTCCCCTTGTAACCACAAAAGAATATTTTCTTCTCAGTTTAAACTATTTCTCAAATTCTTATAATAGTGGTCTTATATTTGTCCTTTTGCAACTGACTAATTTCACTCAGCGTAATGCCTTCCAGGTTCCTCCACGTTATGACATGTTTCACAGATTCCTCACTGTTCTTTATCGATGTGTAGTATTCCATTGTGTGAATATACCATAATTTATTTATCCATTCATCCGTTGATGGGCACCTTGGTTGCTTCCAAGTTTTTGCTATTGTAAACAGTGCTGCAGTAAACATGGGTGGGCATATATCTGTTTGTGTAAAGGCTCTTATTTCTCTAGGATATATTCCAAAGAGTGGGATTGCTGGATCGTATGGTAGTTCTATTTCTAACTTTTTAAGGAAGCTCCAAATCGATTTCCAAAGTGGTTGTACCATTTTACATTCCCACCAGCAGTGTAGAAGCGTTCCAATCTCTCCACAGCCTCTCCAACATTTATTATTTTGTGTTTTTTGGATTAATCCAAGCCTTGTTGGAGTGAGATGAAATCTCATTGTAGTTTTGATCTGCGTTCTCTAATGGCTAATGATCGTGAACATTTCCTCATATATCTGTTAGCTACCTGAATGTCTTCTTTAGAGAAGTGTCTATTCATATCTTTTGCCCATTTTTTAATTGGGTTATTTGTCTTTTTGGAGTTGAGTTTTTGCAGTATCATGTAGATTTTAGAGATCAGGCGCTGATCAGAAACGTCATAGCTAAAAACTTTTTCCCAGTCTGTAGGTAGTCTTTTTACTCTTTTGGTGAAGTGTTTTTTTTTTTTTTGGACAAGTATAAGTGTTTGATTTTTAGGAGCTCCCAGTTATCTAGTTTTTCTTCTATGTTCTTTATAATGTTTTCTATACTGTTTATGCCATGAGTTAGGGCTTCTAATGTTGTCCCTATTTTTTCTTCAATGATCTTTATCATTTTAGATTTTATATTTAGGTCTTTGATCCATTTTGAGTTAGTTTTTGTGCATGGAGTGAGGTATGGGTCTTGTTTCATTTTTTTGCAAATGGATATCCAGTTATGCCAGCACCATTTGTTAAAAAGACTGTCTTTTCCCCCATTTAACTGTTTTGGGGCCTTCAAATATCAACTGCTTATATGTGGATGGATTTATGTCTGGATTCTCAATTCTGTTCCATTGGTCCATGTATCTGTTGTTGTACCAGTACTAGGCTGTTTTGACTACTGTGGTAGTATAATAGGTTCTAAAATCAGGTAAAGTAAGGCCTCCCACTTTGTTCTTCTTCTTCAGTAATGCCTTATCTATTCAGGGCCTCTTTCCCTTCCATACGAAATAGGTGATTTGTTTCTCCATCTCATTAAAGAATGCCCTTGGGATTTGGATCGGAATTGCATTAAATGCATAGATCGCTTTTGGTAGAATAGACATTTTTATAATGTTAAGTCTTCCTATTCATTAGCAAGGTATGTTCTTCCACTTATGTAAGTTTCTTTTGGCTTCTTGCAGAAGTGTACTGTTGTTTTCTTTGTATAAGTCTTTTACACCCCTGGTACGATTTATTCCTAAGTATTTTATCTTCTTGGGGGCTACTGTAAATGGCATTGATTCGGTGATTTCCTCTTCGATGTTCTTTTTGTTGGTGTAGAGGAATCCAACTGATTTTTGTACGTTTATCTTGTATCCCGATACTCTGCTGAACTCTTCTATTAGCTTCATTAGTTTTCTGGAGGATTCCTTACGGTTTTCTGTGTATAAGATCATGTCATCTGCAAATAGAAATACTTTTACGTCTTCCTTGCCCATCTGAATGCCCTTTATTTCTTTATCTAGCCCAATTGCTCTGGCTAGGACTTCCGGCACAATGTTGAATAAGAGTGGTGATAAAGGGCATCCTTGTCTGGTTCCCACACTCAGTGGGAATGTTTTCAGGCTCTCTCCATTTAGGGTGATGTTGGCTGTTGGCCTTGTATAAATGCCCTTTATTATGTTGAGAAATTTTCCTTCTATTCCTATTTTGCTGAGAGTTTTTATCATGAATGGGTGTTGAGCTTTGTCAAATGCCTTTTCTGCATAAATTGATAAAATCATGTGATTCTTGTCTTTTGTTTTATTTATGTGGTGGATTACATTAATTGTTTTTCTAACGTTGAACCATCCCTGCATACCTGGTATGAATCCCACTTGGTCATGGTGGATTATTTTTTTGATATGTTGTTGAATTCTATTGGCTAGAATTTTGTTGAGGATTTTTGCATTTACATTCATGAGGGATATAGGTCTATAATTTTCTTTTCTTCTGGTGTCTTTACCTGGTTTTGGTATCAGGGATATGGTAGCTTCATAGAATGAGTTTTGTAGTATTCCCTCCTTTTCTATGCTCTGAAATACCTTTAGTAGTAGTGGTGTTAACTCTTCTCTGAAAGTTTGGTAGAACTCTGCAGTGAAGCCGTCTGGACCAGGGCTTTTTTTTGGTGGGAGTTTTTTGATTACCTTTTCAATCTCTTCTTTTGTTATGGTTCTATTTAGTTGTTCTACCTCTGTTTGTGTTAGTTTAGGTAGGTAGTGTGTTTCTAGGAATTCATCCATTTCTTCTAGGTTTTCAAATTTGTTTGAGTATAGTTTTTCATAGTAATCTGATATGATTCTTTTAATTTCAGTTGGATCTGTTGTAATATCGCCCATCTCATTTCTTCTTCGGGTTATTTGCTTCCTCTCCTGTTTTTCTTTTGTCAGTTTGGCCAATGGTTTATCAATTTTGTTGAGCTTTTCAAAAAAAAAGCTTTTGGTCTTGTTAATTCTTTCAATTGTTTTTCTGTTTTCTATTTCATTTAGTTCAGCTCTAATTTTTATTATTTGTTTTCTTCTGGTGCCTGTGGGTTTCTTTTGTTGCTCTCTTTCTATTTGTTCAAGTTGTAGGGATAATTCTTTGATTTGGGCCCTCTCTTCTCTTTGGATGTATGCATTTATAGATATAAACTGGCCTCTGAGCGCTGCTTTTGCTGTGTCCCAAAGGTTCTGATAGGCAGTGTTTTCATTCTCATTGGATTCTATGAATTTCTTTATTCCATCCTTAATGTTTTCTATAATCCAGTCTTTTTGAGCAGGGTATTGTTCAGTCTCCAAGTGTTTGTTTTCTTTTCCCTGCTTTTCCTGTTATTGATTTCCACTTTGATGGCCTTATGGTCTGAGAAGATGCTTCGTAATATTTCAATGTTTTGGATTCCTTGCAGGCTTTTTTTTATGACCTAATATGTGGTCTATTCTAGAGAATGTTCCATGTGCACTAGAAAAGAAAGTACAGTTGGTTGCTGTTGGGTGGAGTGTTCTGTATGTGTCTACGAGGTCAAGTTGGTTGATTGTGGCATTTATATCTTCCGTGTCTTCATTGAGCTTCTTTCTGGATGTCCTGTCCTTCACCGAAAGTGGTGTGTTGAAGTCTCCTACTATTATTGTGGAGCTGTCTATCTTACTTTTCAATGCTGATAGAGTTTGTTTTATGTATCTTGCAGCCCTGTCATTGGGTGCATAAATATTTAATATGGGTATACCTTCTTGGTGTATTGTCCCTTTAATCATTATATAGTGTCCTTCCCTATCCTTTCTGATGGATTTAACTTTAAAGTCTATTTTGTCAGAAATTAATATTGCCACTCCTGCTCTTTTTTGATTGTTGTTTGCTTGATATATTTTTTTTCCATTCTTTGAGTTTTAGTTTTAGTTTGTTTGTGTCTCTAAGTCTAAGGTATGTCTCTTGTAGGCAGCATATAGACGGGTCTTGTTTTTTAATCCATTCTGCCACTCTCTGTCTCTTAATTGGTGTATTTAGTCCATTTACATTCACGGTAATTATGGATAGGTATGAATTCAGTGCTATCATTTTGATGTCTTTTTGGTGTGTTGACAGCTTCTTTTTCCCACTTGATCTTATGTGCTGAGTAGATTTTCTTTGTATATTGTCCTTTCCTCATATTTGTTGTTGTTGATTTTGTTTCTGCTGAGTCTGTATTTTTCCCTTGTATTTTATTTTGATGAGTAGGGTAGTTTGTCTCCTTTGTGGTTACCTTATTATTTACCCCTATTTTTCTAAATTCATAACTAACTTTTACTTCTTTGTATCGCAACTTCCTCTCCATATGGAAGGTGTATGATTACATTTCTTAGTCCCTCTTTGTTATTTTAATGTTGTCTTCTTTTATATAATAACATCGTCCTTTTTTTTTTTTTTTTTACCCTGTGTTGGGCTTTTTTCCTACCCTGCGTTGGGCTTTTTTTTCTTTTCTTTTCTTTTCTTTTTTATTTCCCTGTCTGGGTTGACTTCTGGTTGCTCTGCCCAGTGTTCTAGTCTTGGGTAGATACCTGATATTATTGATTTTCTAAACAAATAAGTCCCTTTAGTATTTCTTGTAGTTTTGGTTTGGTTTTTACGAATTCCCTCAACTTGTGTTTATCTGGAAATGTCTTAATTTCACCTTCATATTTAAGAGACAGTTTTGATGGATATATGATTCTTGGCAGGCAATTTTTTTTCCTTCAATTTTTTAAATATGTCATCCCATTGCTTTCTTGCCTGCATGGTTTCTGCTGAGTAGTGCAAGCTTATTCTTATTGGCTCTCTCGTAGGCGACTTCTCTTTTATCCCTCTCTGCTCTTATAATTGTCTCTTTATCTTTGGTTTTGGCAAGCTTGATTATAATATGTCTTGGTGACTTTCTTTATGTGGAGTTTGATGAGCATCTTGGATAGGTATCTTCTCATCTTTCACAATATCAAGGAAGTTTTCTGCCAACAAATCCTCAACAACTTTCTCTGTATTTTCTGTTATCCCTCCCTGTTCTGGTGCTCCAATCACTCGTAGGTTATTTCTCTTGATAGAGTCCCACGTGATTCTTAAGGTTTTTTCATTTTTTAAAATTCTTTTATCTGATTTTTCTTCAAATATATTAGTGCCAAGTGATTTATCTTTGAGTTCAGAAATTCTAGCTTCTACTTGCTCAATTCTGCTCCTCTGACTTTCTACTGAGTTATCTAATTCTGTAATTTTATTGTTAATCCTCTGAATTTCTGATTGCTGTCTATGGATTTTTTCAGCTTATTAAACTTTTCATTATGTTCCTGAATAATCTTTCTGATTTCTTCAGTTGCTTTATCTGTGTGTTCCTTGGCTTGTTCTGAGTATTGCCTCATTTCCTTCCTGATGTCTTGAAGGGTTCTGTATATTAAACTTTTGTATTCTGCATCTGGTAATTCTAGGAATGTACTTTCATCTAAAAGATCCCTGGATTCTTTGTTTTGAGAGCCTGTAGAGGTGATCACAGCCTGTTTCTTTATGTGACTTGATATAAACTGTTGCCTGCGAGCCATCTGTAAGTTATTGTATTAGTTTATGCTTGCTTACTGTGTTGTAGCGGCTTGCTTTGTTTTGTTCTGGTATACCCCTATGGGTTGCTTGAGTGAGCAAGCTTGATTATTTTCACTTTTGGAGCTCTAGTGTCCTGTCCCCATATGGCTAGAGCTATTATCAGGTATATCAGTCTAGGAATCCATTCAGTTTTCTTGTATGAATTCATCTCAGGTTTTCAGGTCGCTGATATCAAGTGTGTTGCATAGGCTCTGTCCTACAGTCTTAGACGGGCAGGGGTGATTGGTGTATATACTGGTATCTGATTGCAGCAGGAGGTCATGCTCTGAACAAGGCAGGGGGCTGAGAACCAACCCCCAAGTGCCTCTGAGGAAAACGCGTTTCTGTTCCCTAGAGCGTGCTGGTGGGTGGGTTCTGCAGACGGACAATGGGCACCCAAAGTTTTTCTTGTAAGGACTGGGAGGTACCAGTTATCCCTGGACCTCTGTCGGGGGTGGCCAGGCGACCTGAGTGGAGCCACCAGTCCTTAGGGTAGGTGAGGACCTTGTTTAATATGCAAAGCAATGTCAAACATCAAACACCCACCTCTCCACTGCACTGCTGAAAATGTTGGAGTTTGCCAACAAGGGCCTAGTCTCCCAAAATAGGCCCACACAGGTCCATGCAGAAGGGAAAGGTGCTCAAGGTCCATGGACGGTTTATGCCTGGACAGGAGCCGCTTCTGTCCTGAGCTCCCCAGTTAATGGAGTTAGCAAATTATCTTCCCCTCATTCCAGTTGCAAATTTTTTCCTTCCCCAAGGCAAGGAGGATGGCTCTAGGTACTCACCAGGGTCTATCTCAGGCCCAGGGATTCAGCTGCTGAACCCGGCTGGGGGGGGGGCGCGGTAAAATATATGCAAGAACTTAGCTTTTGCCAAGAGCGCCCTTCTCCTCAGGTTCCGGAGGGGTGAGTGGGCAGTGTGGCTGGCTGCTTCTCCCTGAGGAAACTGCGGCCGAACGCTAGGACCAGCCCGTCTCTGCTGCCACCTGAGGGCTCCCCACGATTCAGGTCCAGTAACTCCTCTCCGCTTCTGAACGGTCTCTTCCTCCCCCTGCCCCTCAGTTCATTGTCCGAGCTTACCTTGATGCTCAGGGGTCCCAGCTTGTCACAAATATACTTGTTTCGCTTGTTTTTTTTTGGGTCTTTGGTTTAAAGAGGGCTCTACGGAAGCGTCTATTCCGCCATCTTGGCTCCACCTCCTCTTTTGATTTCTTGACTGCTGCTTCCACGAGTTTTGATTGTAAATCCAAGTAAAATGAAATCCTTGACAACCTCAATCTCTTCTCCATTAATCATGATGTTGCTTATTGGTCCAGTTGTGAGGACTGCTGTTTTCCTTATGTTGAGGTGCAATCCATGCTGAAGGCTGTGGTCTTTTATCTTCTTCAGTAAGCACTTCAAGGCTGCTTCATTAGCCATTAAAGAAATGCAAATCAAAACTACAATGAGATGTCATCTCACCCCAACATCACTGGCACAAATAAAAAAAAAAAGAAAGAAAATAATAAATGTTGGAGAGGTTGCAGGGAGATTGAAACTCTTATGCAGTGGTGGTGGGAACATAAAGTGATATAACCACTATGGAAAACAATATGGCACGCACTTCCTTAAAAACCTAGAAATACCATATGATCCAGCAATCTCACTGCTAGGAATATATTCTAGAGAAAAAAGAGCTGTAACAAGAATAGACATCTGCACAACATGTTCACTGCACCATTGTTTGCAATAGCAAAAATATGGAAACAACCTAAGTCCCCATCAACAGATGAATGGATAAACAAATTATGGTACATATACAATAGAATACTCTGCAATGAGAAAGAACAATGATGAATCTGCAAAACATCTCACAACACGGATGAATCTGGAAGGCATTATGCTGAGTGAAGTAAGTCAGTCACAAAAGGACAAATATTGTATGATACCACCTTGACAAAAGCCCCAGAAAATGTTTGTACACAGAAAAAAAAAACTTTGATGGTAATGAAGGAAGGGAGGGGTGGAGGGGAAATCACTAAATAGATAGTAGATTAGTGTTATCTTCGGTGAAGGGAAAGACAACACACAATATAGGGAAAGTCAGCACGATTTGACCAAGGCAAAGTCATAGAAGCTTCCTACATACATCCAAACACCTTTCCTTGAGGTACTGAGTCACTGGAACTGAGGACTATGGTCTTGTGGGACAACTAGGTCAATTGGCATAACATGGTTCATAAAGAACATGTTCTATATACTACTTTGGTGAGTAGCGTCTGCAGTCTTAAAAGCTTGGAGGCGGCCATCTAAGATACATCTATTGGTCCCATTCCATTCAGGGAAAAGAAGAATGAAGAAAACAAAAGACACAAAGGAAATATTAGTCCAAAGGACAAATGGACCACATGAACCACAGCCTTCACCAACCTTGGCCCTGAAGAACTAGACCGTGCCCAGGTACCACCCCCAATGGCTCTGACAAGGATCACAATAAAAGTCTCGAACAGAGCGGGAGAAAAATGTAGAACAAAATTCAAATTCACAAAATAAGACCAGACTTACTGGTGTGACAAAGACTGGAGGAACCCCTGAGACTACGCGGTCCCCAGACACCCTGCTAACTCAGAACTGAAGCCACTTCTGAAGTCTGCGTTTCAGCCAAAGATTAGACAGGCCTGTAAGACAAACAGTAACACATGTGAAGAACATTCTTCTTAGTTCAATCAAGCATACAAGACAAATGGGCAACATCTGCCTAAAAACAAAGATGAGAAGGCAGGAAGGGACGGAAAAGCTGGACAAATGGCACAGGCAGTAAAGTGAAAGGCGGAGAGTGCAGAAACATTGAGGGAATTGCAACCAATCTCAAAAAACAATTTGTGTATAAATTTTTGAATGAGAAACTAATTTGCACTATAAATTTTCACCTAAAGCACAATTAAAAAAAACAACAAAAAACTTAGCCACAGTAATCAAGACAGTGTGGTACCAGCATAAGAAGAAACATATAGATGGAATAGAATAGAGAATTCACTTTGTTCAGCAGGTGGGCCTATAGTGCCAACATGTAGGGGTCTGGGGGTCTATGACTTCTACTGCTTGTGAAGCACTGAGCTCAGTGCCCTGCCGGAAGCACTAGCTAAATGTTACATGTGTTATTGTTACCACCTGGGGCAGGTACCTGGAAGGCTATGCAAGCTGGGGAGACACGTTAGAGGGGACTCAGAAGAAGGGCATTGTCTTTTATATTGCCATCTGTGGTTAAGAGCTGGGCTGCTAACCAAAAGTTCTGCAGTTCACATCCACCAGCTACTCCTATGGGGCAGTTCTAGTCCATACGGTGGCTTTGAGTAGAAACTGACTAGGCAGCAACTGGTTTTCTCCTCTTCCGAAAACGCTCTGAAGCCCAGAGCCATAGATAATTCAAAGTATTAAAACGAAGGAAAAAAAGAGCAAGACCAGGTAAATGACCAGAATCGGGTAGGGTAGTGTAGGTAGAGCGTTGTAAAGCTGAAAAAAAGGTTTCATCATTGAAGAGTTTCTTGACGATTGTTTCAGACTGAGAGTGGTCACTCTTTTGGGAGCTAATAATACTAATAATAGTATTTTAGGGAAGGGCTTCACACTATGGTTAAATTCATAGCGGTTTAAGGCCAACAAGGATGATTTAAATAGAAATGAATGTTATGGCCTTCTCTTTGACCTTATTTAGAGACAGTAAAATCATGCTGAAGAATAAAGTCAATTCAGTACAATAAAGCTTTATTAATAAGTGAAAAAAAAAAGAATAGAAAATTCAGAAATAAACCCAAATATGTATGTTTATTTGATCTTCGACAAGGGAACCAGGGATATTCAATGGGGAAAGAATAGTCATTTCAACAAATGATATTGAGACAACTGAATATTCACATATAAAATTTGGATCCCTACTTCACACCATATACAAATATTAACTCAAAATGGATCAAAGGACTAATTGTAAGTGGTAAATCTAAATCTACAAAACTCTATAAAGGGAACATAGCAGTAAATCTACATTGCCTTGAATTGGGCAGTGGTTTCTTAGATATGGCATCAAAACTACAGGTAACCAAGGAAAAACATAAATTAAATTGGAATTAATCAAAATTAAAAATTTTATGCATAAAACAACACAATCAAAAAAGTGGAAACAACCCAGGAAATGGGAGAAATTATTTGCAAATCATATATTTCTTATCAATATATCATGTAGTCTATCCAGAATATATAAACAGTTCTTACAACTCATTACTAAAAAGACAAATAATTCAATTTAAAAATGAGCAAATAATCTGAATAGGTATTTCTCCAAAGAAGATAAACAAATGGCCAAACACATGAAAAGATTCACTTGATTGTTGTGGTGTTCATGTGGGTAATTGTTGTTGTTGTTGTTGGCCTTGAGTCAGTTCTGACTCATAGCTTATGGACAACACAGCGAAACATGGCCTGGCTCTGCACCATCCTCACAATCGTTACGCTTTAGCCCATTGTACCACCCATTGTGTCAATCCATCTCCTTGACGGTCTTCCTCTTCTTTGCTGACCCTCTACGTTACCAAGCATGATGTCCTTCTCCAGGGACTGATCCATGTCCAAAGTATGTGATACATAGTCTTGCCATCTGGGCTTCTAAGGAGCATTTTGGTTGTACTTCTTCCAAGACAGATTTGTTCATTCTTTTGGCAGTCCATGGTATATTCGGTATTCTTCACCAACACCACAATTCAAAGGCATCATTTCTTCTTTGGTCTTCCTCATTCATTGCCAACTTTTCCCATACATATGACGTGATTAAAATACCATGACTTGGGTCAGGCACATCTTAGTCTTCAAGGTGGTATCTTTGCTTTTTAACACTTTGAAGAGGTATTTTGCAACAGATTTGCCCAATGAAATGTGTTTTGATTTCTTGACTGCTGCTTCCATATGTGTTGATTGTGGATCCAAGTAAAATAAAACCCATTACAACTTCAATCTTTTCTCTGTTTATCATGATGCTGTTTATTGGTCCAGTTGTGAGGATTTTTGTTTTCTTTACGTTGAGCTGTAATCCATACTGAAGGCTGTGTGGTCTCTGATCTTCATCAGTAGGTGCTTCAAGTCTTTTTCACTTTCAGCAAGCCAGGCTGTGTCATCTGCATAATGCAGGTTGTTAAAGAGTCTTCCTCCAATCCTGGTGCCCCGTTCTTCATATAGTCCAGTTTCTCCGATTATTTGCTCAGCATATAGATTGAATAGGTATGGTGAAAGGATACAACTCTGACACACACCTTTCCTGACTTTAAACTATGAAGTATCCCCTTGTTCTATTTGAACGACTACCTGTTGATCTATGTACAGGCTCCTCATGAGGATGAATAAGTGTTCCGGAATTCCCATACTTTGAAATGTTATCCATAATTTGTTATGATCCACACAGTTGAATGCCTTTGCATAGTCAGTAAAACACAGGTGAACATCTTTCTGGTGTTTACTGTGTTCAGCCAGGATCCATCTGACATGAGCAATGATATCCCTGGTTCCAGGTCCTCTTCTGAACCCAGCTTGAATTTCTGACAGTTCCCTATTGAGGTACTGCTGCAGATTCTTTTGAATGATGTTCAGCAAAATTTTACTTGGGTGTGGTATTAATGATATTGTTCAATAATTTTTGCATTCAGGTGGATCAACTTTCTTGGGAATAGGCATAAATATGGATCTCTTCCAGTCGGTTGGCCAGGTAGCTGTCTTCCAAATTCTTGGCACAGACAGGTGCACTTCCAGAGCTGCATCTGTTTGTTGAAACATCTCATTTGGTATTCCGTCAATTCCTGCAGGCTTGTTTTTCACCATTAACTTCAGTGCAGCTTGGGCCTCGTCCTTCAGTACCATCAGTTCCTGATTATATGCTACCTCCTCACATGGTTGAACTCTGACCAATTCTTTTTGGTATAGTGACTCTTGGTATTCCTTCCAACTTCCTTTGATACTTCCGGTGTTGTTTAATATTTTCCATGTGGAATCCTTCAGTATTGCAACTTGAGGCTTGAATTTTTTGTTCACTTCTTTCAGCTTGAGAAATGCCAAGCGTGTTCTTCCCTTTGGTTTTCTAACTCCAGGTCTTTGCACATGTCATTATATTACTTTACTTTGTCTTCTCAAGCTGCCCTTTGAAATCTTCTGTTCAGCTCTTTTACTTCATTATTTCTTCCATTTGCTTTAGCTGCTCTACTTTCAAAAGCAAGTTTCAGTCTTTTCTGACATCAGTTTTGGTCTTTTCTTTCTTTCCTGTGTTTTTAATGACCTCTTGCTTTCTCCACGTATGATGTCCTTGATGTCATTCCACAACTCGTATGATCTTTAGTCATTAGTGTTCAATGAGTCAAATCCATTCTTGAGATGGTCTGTAAATTCAGGTGGAATATACTCAAGGTCATACTTTGGCTCTCTTGGACTTGTTCTAATTTTCTTCAGCTTCAACTTGAACTTGTATATGAGAATTGGTAGTCTGTTCCACAGGTGGCCACTGGCTTTATTCTGACAGATATCAAGCTTTTCCATCATCTGTTTCCACAGATGTAGTTGATTTGATTCCTGTATATTCCTTCTGGCGAGTTCCATGTGTACAATCGCCATTTGTTGTTGTTGTTACGTGCCATTGAGTCAGTTCCGACTCATAGCGACACTATGCACGACAGAATGAAACACTGCCTGGTCCTGCGCCATCCTTACAATCGTTGTTATGCTTGAGCTCATTGCTGCAGCCACTGTGTCAATCCACCTCGTTGAGGATCTTCCTCTTTTCTGCTGACCCTGTGCTTTTCCAAGCCTGATGTCCTTCTCCACGGACTGATCCTTCCTGACAATAGGTCCAAAGTACGTAAAATGTAGTCTCACCATCCTTGCTTCTGAGGAGCATCCTGGCTGTACTTCTTCCAAGACAGATTTGTTCGGTTTTTTGGCAGTCCATGGTATATTCAATATTCCTTGCCAACACCACAATTTAAAGGCGTCAATTCTTCTTCGGTCTTCCTTATTCATTGTCCAGCTTTCACATGCATATGATGCAGTTGAAAATAACATAGCTTGGGTCAGGCACACCTTAGTCTTCAAGGTGACATCTTTGCTTTTCAACACTTTAAAGAGGTCCTTTGCAGCAGATTTGCCCAATGCAATGCGTCATTTGATTTCTTGACTGCTGCTTCCATGGGTGTTGATTGTGGATCCAAGTAAAATGAAATCCTTGACAACTTCAATCTTTTCCCTGTTTACCATGATGTTGCTTATTGGTCCAGTTGTGAGGATTTTGTTTTCTTTATGTTGAGGTGCAATCCATACTGAAGGCTGTGGTCTTTGATCTTCATTAGTAAGTGCTTCAAGACTTCTTCCGTTTCAGCAAGCAAGGTTGTCATCTGCATAACACTGGTTGTTAACGAGTGTTCCTCCAATCCTGATGCCCTGTTCTTCTTCATATAGTCCAGCTTCTCAGATTATTTTCTCAGCATACAGATTGAATAGGTATGGTGAAAGGAAACAACCCTGACGCACACCTTTCCTGAATTTAAACCAATCTGTATCCCCTTGTTCTATCCAAACAACTACTTCTCGATCTATGTAAAGGTTCCTCATGAGCACAATTAAGTGTTCTGGAATTCCCATTCTTCAAAATGTTATCCATAATTTGTCATGATCCACATGGTCAAATGCCTTTGCGTAATCAACATAGTCACCATTTATGCTGTTGAAAAAGGTATTTGCAATAAAGAAGTTGCTGGTCTTACAAAATTCTATCATGCAATCTCTGGCATCATTTCTATCACCAAGGCCATATTTTCCAACTAGTAGTCCTTCTTCTTTGTTTCCAACTTTTGCATTCTGGTTACTGGTAATTATCAATGCATCCTGATTGCATGTTGATCAATTTCAGACTGCAGAAGTTGGTAAAAACTTCAATTTCTTTATCTTTAGTCACAGTGGTTGGTGGGTAAATCTGAATAATAGTCATATTAACTAGTCTTCCTTGTAGTGGTATGAATATTATCCTATCACTGGCAGCATTGTACTTCAGGATAGATCTTAACATGTTCTTTTTGACAATGAATGCAATGACATTCCTCTTCAAGTTGTCATTCTTGGCATAGTAGATCATAGATTGATTCAAAATGACCAATACCAGTCCATTTCAGCTCACTAATGCCTAGGATATTGATCTTTATGTGCTCCATTTCGTTTTGGATGATTTCCAGTTTTCCTAGATTCATACTTCATACATTTCACATTTCAATTAATAATGGATGTTTTCAGCTGTTTCTTCTCATTGTGAGTCACGCCACATCAGCGAATGAAGGTCCCAAAAGCTTGACTCCATCCACGTCATTAAGATCGACTCTACTTCAAGGAGGCAGCTGTTCCACTGTTGTCTTTTGAGTGCCTTCCAACCTGAGGGGCTCATCTTCTGGCAAAATATCACACAGTGTTCTGCTGCTATTCATAAGTTTTCACTGGCTAATTCTTTTCAGAAGTAGACTATGATAGTTAAGACTGTGTGTCAACTTGGCTGGGCCATGATTCTCAGTGTTTATATGTAATCATCCCCATGATGGGATCTGCTGTAAGTAGCCAATCAGCTGAAAGGGAGTTTCTTCGGGTGTGTGGCCTGCATTTAAATATAAGTGGACATTCTGGCTTTTGTCTGTTCTGGATACTGTAGCTGCCCCCTGTTCATCTGACTTCCAGTTCTTGGGACTTGAGCTAGCAGCTTATCTGCCAATCATGGGATTCATTGATCTTCACAGCCTGTGAGCAAGAGCCCTGCCCTCCAAATTGCTGATCTTGGGTTTGTCAGCCCCTGCAGCTGTTTGAATCAGGAGGAGCCTCTAACCTGGTCCACAGACTTGGAATGTTCCAGTCTCTATAGTCACCTGAGGCATTTCCTTAATATAAATCTCTTTATATATACATATTTAGAAACCCTGGTGGCATAGTGGTTAAGATCTATGGCTGTTGACCAAAAGGTCAGCAGTTTGAATCCACCAGGCACTGCTTGGAAACCATATGGGGCAGTTCTACTATGTCCTATATGGTCGCTATGAGTTGGAATCAACTCAATGGCAAAGGATATATATATTTATATGCTTTACTGGTTTTACTTCTCTAAAGAACCCAGCCTAAGACATAGACCATCAGGCCCTTCTTTCTAGTATGTCTTTGCCTGGAAGCTCAGCTGAAACCTGTCCACCACGGGTGACCCTGCTGGTATTTGAATACCGATGGCATAGCTTCCAGCATCACAGCAATATGCAAGCCCCCATAGTACAAAATATATAAATATATAGGTATATACAATTGTCAGAACTCATCAAACTACACACTTAAAATGGGTGCATCTTACGTAATTAAATTATACCTCAATAAAGTTTATTTAAAAGTTTTTTTAAAAAAATCCCATTAGGTTTTTTGGTAGAAATTGATATGGCTATTTTAAAATTTATGTAAAAAGGAAAAGGACCTAAAATAGCAAAAAAAATCAAATTATCATCTTTAAGAACAAAGTTGGAGGACTTAAACTACATGAGATCTTGATACTAACAATAAAGACATAGTAATAGATATGGCAAAAAGAAAAGAGCAAGGGAACAGAATAGCCCATGAATAGATACATGTGCACATGCCAAGTTCTGCTAAGGGGGCGGGAGGGGAAGAATAGTGTCTTCAAAAAACTAGCAAAGGAGGCTGGGACAACTGGCAATATTCATGTGAGAAAAATTAACCCTGACCACTATCTCACTCCATTCACAAAAATTAATTTGATTAGTACACCAAGTATAAAATCTAAAACTCTAAAGCTACAGAAGAAAACAGGAGAATGTCGTCTCAAGTTTGGGGTAGGTAAAAATACCTTAAGATAGAGAACACACCAAATGAAAAAGAAAAAAAATAATGAGAAATTGGATTTCATCAACATTTAAAACTATTGCTTTTAAGAAAATGAACAAGTTACAGATGGGGAGAAAATATTTAAATACTTTGTCTGGCAAAGGACTTGTATCTAGAATATATAAAGAACTTCTACAACTCAATAACGAAAAAAAAGCCCAGTTGAAAAGGTGCTCAACATGATTGGTCATTGGGAAATGCAAATGAAAACCACGATGAGATAACCACCACACATCAAACAGAATGGCTAAAAGCAAGGTTGAAAAGACTTCATGAAATGGGAACTCTCCTATGCAGTAGGTGCACGTATTCAATGGCACAACCACGGGGTGTAATCTGGTAGTTTCGTACAATGTGAGATGTGTACTTACCATGGGAATCATCAATTCCATTTTCAGGTATTTACCCTAGGCCAACAGAAACAAATGCACACCAAAAACGTACAAGAATGTGCGTAGCCAGTTGATTAATAACAAAAAATTGGAAACAGCCCAAATGTACACCCACAGGAGAATGGGTAGACAAATTTTGGCAAATTCATAGTATGGAATTCTCCTCAGCTGTAAGAAGGATCAATATGCTGATGCCCCACAAAACGCGAGCAATAGAAACTAGACAAGTGAACCTACTGACAACGCCATCTACAAAGTTTTGGAACATGCAAAACTATGGTGAAAAAAATCAGAAGAGGGGTTGCCTCTTGGGGGTGGCGCCTGGGAAGGAACAAAAGGAAATTTCCTGGGGTGATGCAAATGCCCTATATGTTAATAAGAGGTGGTTACATGGCTGTATGCATTTGTCAAAACTCATTTAGCAGTACACCTAAGATCTGTGCATTTCACTGTATATGGAGTATACCTCAATAAAAAAATTGCGTTGCCATTTCACACTATACAATAAATGAATTCCACCTGGACTTGAACGAAACTTTAAAATACTAAAAAAAGCACTGGAGAATATTTTTAAATTTGGGGATGGAGAACGTCTTTCTAAATATGATACAGAATCAGAGGTTACACAACAGACTTTACCACATAAAGAGTTTAAATTCGGTGTGGGTATAAAGCCTCCATACAGCTATCATTTTGTTGTATTGTGGTGATTGTGTGCTGTCGTGATGCTGGAAGGTTTGCCACCAGTATTTCAAACACCAGCAGGGCCACTCTTCGTGGACAGGTTTCAGTGGAGCTTCCAGGCTAAGATTAGGAAGAAAGACTTGGCAGTCTACTTCTGAAAAAATTGACCAGTGAAGACCTTATGAATAGCAGTGCAACATTGTCTGATATAGTGTCAGAAGATGAGCCCCTCAGGTTGGAAGGCACTCAAAATACGACTGGGGAAGAGTTGCCTCCTCAAAGTAGAGTCGACCTTAATGACATGGATGGAATCAACCTTTTGGGACCTTCATTTGGAGACGTGGCATGACTCAAAATGAGAATAGCTGTAAACATCCATTAATAACTGAAATGTGGCATGTATGAAGCATGAATCTAGGAAAATTGGGAGTCATCAAAAATGAAATGTAACACATAAAGATCAATATCCCAGGCATTAGTGAGCTTAAATAGACTGGTATTGGCCATTCCGAATCAGATAATCATAATGGTCTATTACGCCAGGAATGACAACTTAAAGAGGAATGGTGCTGCAATCATTGTCAAAAAGAACATTTCAAGATCTATCCTGAAGTACAACGCTGTCAGTAATAGGATAATATCCATACACCTACAAGGAAGACCAGTTAATATGACTATTATTCAAATGTACACAACAATCATTAATGTTAAAGATGAGGAAACGGAAGATTTTTACCAACTTCTGCAGTCCAAAACTGATCAAACTTGCAATCAGGGTGCATTGGTAACTACTGGTGATTGGAATGTGAAAGTTGGAAACAAAGAAGAAGGATTGGTAGTTGGAAAACATGGCCTTGGTGATAGAAATTATGCTGGAGATTGCATGATAGAATTCTGCAAGACCAACAACTTCTTCATTGCAAATACCTTTTTTCACCAACATAAATGGTGACTATACATACACATGGACCTTATTGGATGAAAAACACAGGAACCAAATCGACTACATCTGTGGCAAGAGATGATGGAAAAGCTTAATATCATCAGTCAGAACAAGGCCAGGGACCAATTGTGGAGCAGACCATCAACTGCACATATGCAAGTTCACATTGAAGCTGAAGAAAATTAATACAAATCCATGAGAGCCAAAATACATCCTTCAGTATATCCCACCTAAATTTAGAGATCATCTAAAGAATAGATTTGATGCATTAAACACTAATTACCGAAGACCAGAAGAGTTACGGAATGACATCCAGGACATCATTCATGAAGAAAGTGAAAGGTCACTAAAAAGACACGAAAGAAAGAAAAGACCAAAATGGATGTTAGAAGAGACTCTGAAACATGCCCTTGAATGAACGTAGAGCAGCTAAAGCGAATGGAAGAAATGATGAAGTAAAAGAGCCGAACAGAAGATTTCAAAGGGCAGTTTGAGAAGACGGTAAAATATAATGACATCTGCAAAGACCTGGAGTTAGAAAACCAGAAGAGAAGAACATGTTCAGCATTTCTCCAGCTGAAAGAACTGAAGAAAACATTTAAGCTTTGAGTTGCAATTTTGAAGAATTCTATGCGCAAAATAATTGAATGATGCAGGAAGCATCAAAAGCAGATGGAAGGAATACACAGAGTAACTGTACCAAAAAGAATTGGTCAACGTTCAACCACATCAGGAGGCTGCATGTGATCAAGAACCGATGGTGCTGAAGGAAGAAGTCCAAGCTGCACTGAAGCATTGGTGAAAAACAAGGCACCAGGAATTGGCAGGATACCAGCTGAGATGTTTCAACAAACATGGTGGTGCTCACTTGTCTATGCCAAGAAATTAAGTTCAAAAGTGGTTGCAGCAGTACATTGACAAGGAGCTAGGAGAAATTCAAGCTGGATTCAGAAGAGGATGTGGAATGAGGGGTATTATCGCTGATGTCAGATGGATCTTGGCAGAAAGCAGAGACTACCAAAGAGATGCTTGCTTGTGTTTTATTGACTACGCAAAAGCATTCAACTGTGTGGATCACAACAAATTATGGATAACATTGCAAAAAACGGGACTTCCAGAGCACTTAATTGTACTCACGTGGAACCTGTATGTAGACCAAGAGGCAGTAGTTCCAACACAGCTAGGGGATACTGCATGGTTTAAAATCAAGAAAGGTGTACATCAGGGTTGCATCATTCACCACACTTATTCAATCTGTATGCTGAGCAAATAATCTGAGAAGCTGGGCTACATGAAGAAGAATGTGGCATCAGGATTGGTGGAAGGCTCATTAACAATCTGCGTTACGGAGATGACACAACCTTACTTGCTGAAAGTGAAGAGGACTTGAAGGTCTACAGCCTGCAGTCTGGATTACACCTCAACATAATGAAAACGAAAATCCTCACAATTGGACCAATAAGCAACATCACCATAAACGGAGAAAAGACAGACATTGTCAAGAATTTCATTTTACTTGGATCCACAATCAACACCCACAGACGCAGGGGTCAGGGAGTCAAATAATGTATTGCAGTGGGCAAGTCTGCTGCAAAAGACCTCTTTAAAGTGTTAAAAAGTAAAGACTTCACTTTGAGAGCCAAGGTGCACCTGACCCAAGCCATGGTATTTTCAATTGCCTCGTATGCATGTGAAAGCTGGGCAATCAATAAGGAAGAGCAAAGAAGAATTGATGCCTTTGAATTACGGTGTTGGTGAAGAATACTAAGTATACCATAGACTGCCAGAAGAAGAAATCTGTCTTGGAAGAAAGGCAGCCACAGTGCTCCCTGGAAGAGAGCATGGCAAGACTTTGTTTCATGTACTTTGGACATGTTATCAGGAGGGACCAGTCCCTGGAGAAGGACATCATGCTTGGTAAAGGGTCATCGGAAAAGAGGAAGACCCTCAACAAGATGGACTAACACAGTGGCTGCAACAATGGGTTCAAACATAACAATGCTTGTGAGGATAGTGCAAGACAAGGCAACGTTTCATTCTGTTGGACACTGGATTTCTATGAGTCGGAACTGACTCAACAGCACTTAACAACAATGTGGGTATAAAAAAAGAGAATTCCCAGAGCTCTTAACTGTGCTCATGCAGAACTTGTGCGTGGATCAAGAAGCAGTCATTGAAACAGGGCAAGGGGATATTACATGGTTCAAAACTGGAAAAGGTGTGTGGTAGAATTGTATCCTTTTATCTTATTCAATCTGTATGGTGAACAATTAATCCAAGAAGCTGGACTATACAAAGAACATGGTATCAGGACTTGTGGAAGACTCAACGACCTGCAATATGCAGATGACACAGGCTTGTCTGCCTAAAGTGAAGATGACTTGCAGCCCTTACTGATGAAGGTAAAGACCACACCCTTCAGTATGGAATGTACCTGAATATAAAGAAAACAAAAATCCTCACAACTGGACCAGTGAGCAACATCATGACGAATGGAGGAAAAAATAAAGTTGTCAAGAATTTCATTCTTCTTGGATCAATAATCAATGCCCATGGAAATAGCAGTCAAGATATTAAATGATGTATTGCATTGGGCAAATCTGCTGCAAAAGACCTCTTTGAAGTTCTAAAAAGCAAATACATCACTTTGATGACTAAAGTGCACCTGACCCAAGCCATGGTCTTATCAATCGGCTCAGATGCATGTGGAAGCTGGACAATGAAAAAAGAAGATACACGAATTGATATATTTGAATTGTGGTGTTGGCAAAGAATACCGAATACACCGTTGACCACCAGAAGAACTAACAAATCAATCTTAGAAGAAATACAACCGGAATGATCCTTAGAAGCCAGTATGTAGAGACTTCATCTTGCTTACTTTGGACACATTATCAGGAAAGACCAGTTGCTGGAGACTGATGTCACGCTTGGTAGAGCAGAGGGTAAGCAAAAGTGAGGAAAACTGTCAATGAGATGGATAGACACAATAACCTCAACAATGGCCTTGAACATATCAAAGATCATAGAGATGGCACAGGACCAGGCAATGTTTCATTCTGTCGTACGTAAGGTTGCCATGAGTTGGAGCCAACTTGTCGGCAACTGACAACAACATAAAGCTATAATACATAAAGAGCTCGTACAAATAAATAAACTTATAAAACAACCCAATTTTGCACAAAGGCAATTCACACAATGGAAAGGCCAATTTCTAATAAAGAGATGTTTCCTTTTATCCATAATCAAATAAGTACAAAATAACACACTAACGTTATCATTTTTCCTCTATATGACTGGACAAAGTAGACTCATGCCCAGTGCTGCTTGGGGGGAATTGTACCCTGTTGGTGGAGGTGAAACTGGTGTGCATTTTATGGGTGGTGTTTTGGTAATGTATCCCAAAAGGTACAATATGTGATGCCTTTTGACCCCTTCCCCAAGGAGATAACTGCTCAGGCAGAAATAGGTGGAGGTGCCATTCCTCCTCCCAGCACAGCTCTGTGCTGGACAACGGGGACGCGCACTGGTGCACTGGTAGAGGATTTAACTACGGTGCAGCTGTTTGAGGAAGTGTCATCTATCTGCCGGAAACCGGCACAAGGCCCGTGGACACACGCAGGGGAGGCTGGTAGTGGTGGCTGCCCAGGACAGGATTTCTCCTCTTCCAGCTCGCTCTTATGTGTTTTTGTCAATGAACAAATGTAATTTTTACAGAAATAATTGCATCCCAGCCTGAGTGCTCACCTGATCTGAGCAGGCTCTCACCTGCCCAGCCCTGACATCTACCTGCCCTGCACTCTGCACGTGCCTTCCTCAGAGACAAGCCAACCCCCTAGACCCTCAACCCTAGGCTTCCCCATCACAGATGACCACACCTATCACCTATGACTCCATCCCACACTGGGGGTGAAATGCCCCTAAGGCATCATCCTCACCGAACAGACCTGCAGGACCTTGCGGTCCTCAGAGTGGGAGGAATGTTGCTGAGTGTCCACTCTGGGGACAGTGGCTAAGACCATGAGATGACAGGAGGGTCCCGCACTGGAGATGGTGCTGGGCTGACAAGCAGCATCTCAGTAAACACCAACAACCCAGTCTGTCCACAGACCTTCAGAATGGAACTCAGATCAAAAGTCCCAGTGGGGGTGCTGTGGAGGGGCAGGGCCTGCAGGGGGACCAGTGCAGTGCCTTGGATCCAGCTCCAGCCACTGCCTGTCCACCTGGCCTCCCTGGGGGAGCAGCCCTGAAGCATCCTGAGCCTGGGCTCTGACCCTCCCACATGCCTCCAGAGCCCCTCCTCATCTGCTCAGATCCACCAGAAGGAAAAGGGGATGAGCTGGTAAAGACCAACACCAAAGTCCTCCTGGAAGGAAGTGGCCTTTGCTGGAGGCCAGTGTGGCCTCCTTGCAGTACACATCAACGTCTTGTCCTGCAGCCTTCTGCTGGGCCGTTCTAGGCAGCGGCTCCCTGACCTGAGCCTGGGCTCAGGGTGACCAGCTCACCACACTCACTTGCCCAACCAGCTCAAATGCTCTTCAGGGTCACCTGCCTATAGGACTCCTCTGTTCGTTGGAGTTGTCTGCCCACCAAGCTCACCTGCGTTAGTCTCACCTGCCCACATCGAGGGACATGGTTGTCTTATTGACAAAGTGCATTGTTACTGTTGTAGAGAACTCCATGAGTTCTGTACATAAAAACGGAACCCTCGAGCTGCTTCTCAGAGAGCTCACTCTCCCTTGTGCGTGACCGGGCCAGTCCTGCCCCAGAGGCAGGTTTGGGTCCGGGTTCTAGGGAGGGCCACAGCCACCCCTACAGAGCCAGTCTGATCTGGGGTTAGCGTGTCCCGAGTATGCACTTCGGCCAGAGGGGGCAATGTGTACCCTGGGGCTTGATTGTAGGGCGTTTCTAAAGCCCAGAGAGCCTCATAGGCGCACTCAGCACCGTCTGTCCAGGGCACTGTCTCTAGCAAAACTGCCAGCGCTCCCCACCCACCGGCCCCACCTGGGGGCCACTGCTCACCTGCCAGGGACTCACCCCTACCAGAGGGCTCCAGAGACAGGGCTCCTGCAGCGAGCCGTGGTGCAGGATGAACTCCACCTCGCAGGAGGAAAGTGCTCCCAGCTCCCTGGCACCCTTGGTCAGCACTGCAGCAGCACAGAAGCTGCCTGTCCACCCTCCACAGTGCCGCAGGCCACGAGGAAAACTACCTGCCCAGCCCCTGCCAACCCCACTGGCCACAGTCACCCACCTGGGCTCACTGCCCAGCTCAGGTGGAGGGAGGTGGCATCGTCACAGCCAGGGGTTCTCCTGGGGGTACTGCCCCACTGGGATCCAGGCTGAGGCCTGGACCTCAGTGCCTGGACACACGGCACACATGTGTGCAGAGACACAGATACACACAAAAGCACATTCAGGCACATGTGCACAGACTCACGCATGGCATGTGCACATAGACCTGCAGCACACATGTACAGGTATGTTCACAAGATACACGTACATACATGCATACACATACAGACATGTTCACAAGACACACGGACATAGGTGCACACACATACAGGCGTGTTCACAAGACACCCACAAGTACACGTGCATACACAGACGCGTTCACAAAACACCCACATGTAGACATGTGGACACATGTACAGATGCGTTCACAAGACACCCACACATACATACGTGCACATACGTAGATGTGTTCACAAGACACCCACACGTACATACGTGCACACATGTAGATGCGTTCACAAGACACCCACACGTACCTACGTGCACATGTTCAGATGTGTTCACAAGATACCCGCACGTACCTATGTGCACGCATGTAGACACGTTCATAAAATACCCACACGTACAGACGTGCACACATGTAGATGTGTTCACAAGACACCCACACGTACCTACGTGCACATGTACAGATGTGTTCACAAGACACCTACATGTACTGACACGCATGCACACATGCAGACATGTCATGCCCAGACACGTGCGTGTACAGACACACATGCCCTCACATGTAGACATACGCACACAGGCATGCTCCTGACACCTGCCTGGGGTGGTGTCTGCCCTCCAGGACACGTCTGGGAGAAAATGAAGTTGCAGCTAACCGCGTGCCCAGCTCCCATTTGCGCCAGGTCCCAAGCAGGGCTGGCCCGGCCGACTGGCCCTTGGTTTAGGGCGTCAGACGGCAGAATGGGCAGCAAAGAAAAGCTGAAACCTGATGTCGTGATAAAAACCTCACTTAAAGTACTTCTTTTTTATTGATTTCATTGAAAACAGAACAAGAAATGGTCTGAGCCAAAAGACTGCTCTTAAAACTGTCAAAAACATCTTAACAGAAAAAAATAAACATGACTGCATTGTGAATGTTTAGAAGGTCGCACAAAAACCCCACGGTTACCGCACTAGTTACAGTATTTAAAAAGGTATATGCCGAAAAAAAGTATGTGACTGCCGGCCACCACACAAAAGGCGATGGCCAAGTTTATTCACCTACAAGACTAACATTTAAAAAAGGTTCTCCTGCGCTTTATTCTAAAACCACTTTGTCCTTGCGTACAGTTGGTATTCCACGTGGTGAGCAGAAACCACACCAGGTCAGCACCATTGTCTGTGTTTGTGTTTTTATTTGTCATCTGTCCTAATGTTCATTAATGGTAGAAAATAAATCAGTTTACTGTCATGGTGGCGCGTGGCTTAAAAATCAGGGGTGGTGCTCACGCCCACACTGGCGGCAGCCGGCACAGCCCTCACGTTCCCCAAGCTGCTTCCTCACAAGGAGACGCAGCCAGAGGCTCGAAACAGGGCTAGATAGAAACTTTCTTTTAAAAAGCAAACCAACATTTCCTCCAGAATTTCCTCCGGGTGGTGTGGCGCTGTCCCAACCGTCCAGGATGGCGATGGCGGTCAGGAGATGCGGCGTTCTTGGTGCCCAGCACATAGCCACGCGGGCGCCGAGTCCACACGGAAACGGCACTTTGGTAGCCTTGCACAGGCCTCTTCCAGAGAAGAACGCTGCCAATGGCCCAGGTGGGGGGCGCCACAAAGCCAGAGGAGGAAAAGGGAGACATGGAAGTGACAGCCTGCGCTGAGGCACCACTGCGGGGACCCAAAGTTATGCTCAGCCCTGAGCGCCGCCTGGCTGTAAGGCCGTGGCGTTCACACTGGGGTGGCCCCAACCCACCCAGGAGCTTGGCAGAAACCGAGACAGTGTCGTCCCAGTCTCCTCCGGTGGCTGGCACAGCCGAGACTTCATGCCCACTTGACGTCTGCAGGCTCCCGTCTTCTAAACGTAGTCTAAGCGGTACTGAGCGCTGGAGCTGCCCGCCCCGCCTGCCCTCATAGGGGGTCAGCAGTAGCGGAGGAGCTGGTGTCCGGCAGGCCATTCTCCTGGGTCTCCTGGGCTGTGCTGGCCTGCCGTTGTGCCAGGGCTGCGCTCGAGTGCCGGCACTTGGGGGAGCCGCACTGGCAGCCAAACAGCTTGCCTTTGATGTCCCAGAAGCGGTCCCCGTAGTCAAACCTGTGGGGAGACCAGGAGGGACTCAGGTGGGCTCCACGGATAGTGCTGCGTGTCCCAGGCAGAGACGCCAGCCCTACCCCAAGAATCCTAGCCACCCCACACATTCCAAGCCGAGCCACGTGTGAACTGGCAGGGAATTCCTTTTGCTGCTAACCCCAATCACAGCATCTGAAAAAACTGTCTGTACTAAGCTAAAGACACTCTATGAGTTAAAGTCCCCACCCACTGTGACACTCTATTCTTCAGTCTCATCCACACAGGTCTGCGGTGACCTAGTGAGCAAATTCCTAGATGCAGACAAGGTGGGGGCCAGGGCCCGTGGGGAGAGCAGGGCCAACGCGGGCCAGGCCTGGCCCAAGCCTCTGCCCTGAGTGGAGGAAGAAGACTTGGAGCAGCACCCATGTCGGCCACAAGCCACCTGCACTCCTGCCTTGGGTGGCAAAGCTGAGAGAAGGCTCACTGGGTCCTCAGGAACAGAGACGCCTGTGCTCTGGAGTCAGCCTGGCTCCAGCAGCCCCTGACCATACAACCGCCAGCTTTCTAGAAAGACGTTTCTGGTACAGGGACCGGGAGGGGGCTGGAGACTAAGGGACCATCAAGGCAGCTTACCAGGGTTGTGCAGGCCCCTGCTGTAGCCTGACCACTGAGGGATGGTGGGACATGATGGAGGTCCCCTAACAAGCCCTGCCCAAGGTGACTCCAGACCCCACACAGAGCGATGAGACCGTGCGACGGTGAAGACCTGGAGTCGGAGGCCCTTCTCAAGCAGAGAGCATGTGGAGGGTAGGGGGTTGTTGTCTCAGACCCTAGCCAAGGAGCCCAGCTCTCCCTGGTATGAAGGGATGGCAAGCCTCTCACCACGCTGAGGGAGACCTGCCCAGGCCCTGCTCTTCCCCGTATGGCCTGTGAAGGTGCAGCCCCCACCCCTCTGTGAACAGGGGACCAGCCATGGGGCAGGGGGTGCTGGCTTCTGCAGCAGGAGGGCGTGTGGACCTTACTCTGCTGCCCCAGGGGGCAGGCCTGGCGCTGACCTGCTGGGAGTGGATGGATGAGGCCAGGCCAGAGCCCCCCGGGACACAGCACAACTCCCCTGACGTCCCATCCCCCACCCCGGGACACCTAAACCAGCTGCTGGCTGTCCAGAACCTCTCTGCCCTCCCGTTCATGTTCTCCCCGTGCCTGGCAGCCCCCTTCATGTGCCCCCATGTGCACATGCAAACACACAGTACCCTCATGTCCCCCTCACTCACTCCCACACATGGTACCCCCATGTCCCACTCATTCACTCACACACACACACAGTACCCCCATGTCCCCCTCACTCACTCACACACACACACACACACACACAGTACCCCCATGTCCCCCTAACTCTCACACACACACATGGTACCCCATGTCCCCCCTCCCATGGCACCCCCTCATGCCCTGCCCCATGCTCACACACCTCCCCCACAGAACCTACCCCAGCTGCTCTCCAGCCACGATGGGGCGGGTGCTGAAGAGTGCAATGCGTGGGAAGCGCAGGTCCTGGTGGGACATAAAGACTCGCACAGGGACCAGGTTTGGCTCGCAGAGGTGGTTGATGAAACGGCTAACATTCCCGTAGAAGCGCGCGTCGATGCAGTACACGTCTCCGTCCTGCGGGAGAGGGCGCTCAGCACAAGCAGCGCGGCCAGGTCGCGGGGGCTCCACATGCAGGCCTCCTCCCGAGTAGGCCTGGTGCTCCATGGACCCCCACCCACTGCACCGCCTCTGGGTGGCTGGAGAGAATGGGCACACATTGCAACCACAGACATAGGTGCCCAGTCTCGAGGACAGCTCCCATGTGTGCATGAGTCACTTGGGCTGGTAATACCACCCCAGGCAATGCCACCTGATGCCCCCAGGACCACGAGCTGTCGCACCCCGTGGGTGACTAGAAGGCTACTCGCTCGCTTCCCAGCAGCTGGTCCCAATGAGGATGCTCCTGACATGAGAGTGTCGCAGAGACATGGACCCTGGAGCAGGCAGGGGGCCGCCCCACAGGCGAGAAGGGCCAAGCCGCCAGTAGGGGGTGACACCTGGCTCCAGCCCCTGGGTCCTGACGCAGCTCTGCACTGTTCTGGCTACTGAGCTTGTCGGGCAGCCATGGACACCCCCCAGGGCCCAGGAACAGAGTGGGGAGCTGGGCGGCCTGGGATGAGTCTGATCCTGTCATGCTGTCACATGCCCACGTTGTAGCGGCACAAAGCCCTCCCCTCCACTGCCCAGGCAGGTGCCTCACGCCACCGTGGGCATGGGTGCCTGAGCACCTCCTATGCAAGAAGGGGAGAAATGATGAGAAAGAAATACTTTATGTCTCTAAGTGGTTCCTTGTTGGGGTGGGGGCAGATGACAAGGGCAGAAGCAAGGCTTCCAACATAAGCTTTTTACATCCTTTTTCCTCTCAGTTAAAATATAAATTGAATAAAAAGCCAATCCTAAAATTGAAAATAAACTAAAACATGTATCTAATCATGTATCTGAGAAACAATTACTTCAAGTCCTACAAAGTACACAGCTCTGTACACCTGCAGGGCAGCGAATGACTTAACACAGCTCCTTAGCCACAGTCCTTGAGACTCCCACACAATGACCATGCAAACAAGGCGTGGTGGCTGGTGGTGTGTGTCGCCTTGGCTACACCATGATTCTAATATTTTACGGCTGTCCACTTTGTGATCTGATGCAATTACTCTATCTTTCGTTTTATGCGTTGTAAATTCTAACCTCTACAAGTTCATGAGGCAGGATTGGTGTGCCATGTATCCTGGCACGGCCTGGCAGGAGGGTGTGACCCAAGTCCCACCGTTACCCAAGTCATGTCCAGGGTGTGGCCTGCATCCAAGGTATGTATGTGGGTGCACTAAGGAGGGGGGCTCTCTCTCTGCACCTGGATCCTGCGTCTGGCTCATCACTGTCTGACCTCCAGTTCTTGGGACTTGAGCCAGTGGCCTGCTGTCTGGCCTGCTGATTTGGGTTGCTGGCCCCTGTGGCCACTTGAGTCAGAAGAATCCTACATCTGACCCGCGGATTTGGGAATGCCAGCCCCTCCACAACCACGTGAGCCATTGCCTTGATATGGTTCATGAGTCCTGTGGATGTTACAAAGGATTACAGAACCCAAACACGGGAGTGAGGGTGCTGAGGGGAGAGGGAGTAGTTGATGTCAGAGTTGATGGAGTGGGACAGCAGCCTGGAAAAGGTGGACATTTGGGACATCTTTAACCTCCACCTCATGGGAACCAGCTTTGTGCTGATCCGTGCTGATCCTTATAAAAGAAGTTATTCATTTTATACCCTTAGTAAAACACAGTCTGATAACCAAAAATTGCAAAAAAAATCATAAATGTCCTTCAACGCTCACACTGGCGGTTGTTAGAAGTATTTATCAGTAATGTTCCTTTGACACTTTAACTATGCTGTTACCAGCTGCCATCAAGTCTGCCCCAACTCATGGTGACCCCGTGCACAACAGGATGGAACACTGCCTGGTCCTGCACCATCTTTGTGACGCGACCCCATGCACGACAGAAAGGAACACTGCCTGGTCCTGCACCATCTTTGTGACGCGACCCCATGCACGACAGAAAGGAACACTGCCTGGTCCTGCACCATCTTTGTGACGCGACCCCATGCACGACAGAAAGGAACACTGCCTGGTACTGCACCATCTTTGTGACGCGACCCCATGCACGACAGAAAGGAACACTGCCTGGTACTGCACCATCTTTGTGACGCGACCCCATGCACGAAAGAAAGGAACACTGCCTGGTCCTGCACCATCTTTGTGACGTGACCCCATGCACGACAGAAAGGAACACTGCCTGGTCCTGCACCATCCTCATGGTCGTTGGTACGTGTGAGACCACGGTTGCAGCTAGTGTGTGGACCCACCTCATGGAGGGATTCCCTCCTTTTCTCTGACTCTCTACTTTTAATTCTTCTAAAACTGGTTTGTTCGTTCTTCTGGCAGTCCAACACCACAATTTGAATGCCTGCGCCTCCTGAATTTAACTGATCCTCATAGAGACTTAAAATGTATTTTAAGATATTCCAGTAGTTTTCAAAAAGCCCTGGACGGTCTGCCCACTTTATAAGAAGTGCATGGACGGGTGAGAGCTGCTTGCTGTGTGTGCCCTGGGGCCCTGAGGCCAGGGGTCCCTACTGAAGACCCCCATGCCCTGACCTCAGCACAGGACCAGCACTGAAGCGGACAAGGTTCATGAGGAAGCAGGGGCCATCACCTGTCAGCAACAAGCAGCTGCCGCAGGACCCCACAGCAAAGACAGACATTCTCAGGCCTTCACGCTCCAACCTAAGTACCATACCTTGTTGTCAAGGTCAAAGAGGTAGGAGTCCTCTTCCCGGACGTCAGCCTCCGAGTCGGAGATGAGTTCCCCAACGTACCTGCAGGGAGAGGTGAAGGGTGTATGAGGAGGGTGCTATCTCCCACCTTAAATGGTCACTGAATGAATGAATGAACAAAGTACCACGGGAGTGTGGCAAAACCCAAAAACACATGTCGGTCAAATATTTTTGGAGAATTTTTCCTGTGACTGAACAGGACTTAGCTAGGCTCCAGAAGAAAAGAACAGTGACAGTCATATAGCAACTTGTGTCTGCTAATATGAGAGGCTGGAAGTCCAGAACAGTCCTCCTGCTGAAGACAACCACCAACATTGGATGGTTTCTTCACACACTCGCGCACTGTGAGGTAGCAAAAACACCTGCACCATGAAGCTGAGCAAGACAAGAAGCCTGGGCGGTGCAGAAGCCTGCAGGAGAAGTGGTGCTCTGGGTGGTTACAGCGCCCGAGGCACTGAGTTTGCAGCCCGGACTGCCCTCTCTGGAGGGCCCCTCGCCCACACGAAACGGTGCTCGAGGTCAAGCTGCAGGGGAGCCGTTCACAGCCCATGCCAGAGAGAGGACAGTAAGAGTGCCCAAGGGCCAGCCTTGCCAGGACACCATGCCCCAACCCTCCTCCAGCCACTTGTACAGGCAAAGACAGGAAGGAAACTGAAGGATGAACCTGACATGCTGCTTCATACCACAGGACAAAAGGGAAAGGCTTATCTGAAAAATGCTGAACACAACGGTCTTTGGTATTCGCACTGAAGGAGAAGACTCAGTTCCTATTTGTCCTGGGAATCCGGCTGCGAGATGCACAGCTCTCGCTCACTCACTTGCTCCCCCTAGTCCTTCATGCGTGAAGACCGCTTGTCGAGCCCCCCACAGTCCTGGCCCTATCCTATGCCAGCACTGCATAGAGGGGCCGGGACAGTGAGACCCACCTGCCCTGTCGGGGACAGACATGTAACCAACTACTCAGCTGAGGGGTGTGAGACAGGACAGCCAGGTGCAGGGACAGCACAGACAAGAAGGGCCAGTCCTAGGCCCCACCACAAACATCCAGAGCAACCCCCTGTCCAGCTTGCTATCTTGCTGGCTGTGTGTGTGGGGTCAGGGCCGTACACCAAAGTCTGCATCCTGCCCGCTCTGGCGGCGCCTTGTAACCCCACCAATCCCACATCCCCATGGTACCCTGGGAAGCCCCCTGCTGTCCTGAACACGCAGTATGGACGCTGCCCCAGTGCAACCAGGTGGTGCTCACAGGCTGCAATTCTGCTCCTGCCTCCTGTAGTCCCCCAGGCCAGCTGGCCACTGCCCATGTGAGGGCTGGGACTCACGTACTCGCAGACGAAGGTGCCCAGTGGGATGTCCTGCAGGGCCCGAACGCCCCAGCCCATGTTCTGTGTCCGGTAGAGCTGTAGCCGAGCCCTGGAAGCAGAGAGTGGGTGAGTGGCTGGAATGTCTGCAGACTTACCTCATGCTGGAACGTCTGCACGGCCCGGTCTGCATTCACAGGGGTCTCATAATCCCATCACCGACACGAGCAACGTTAGTAAGGGAACCAGAAACAGGAATTTCACGTCTGGAACCACTTTAGAACTTCACCTATGAAGCCACATAATGGCTTCAGCACAAATCACGTGACTCAGCCATTTGCTCACACATGTGAGTGTGCACAGCTATCAAGGGCTTACACTTACTGGTGCAAAGGACCCAGCACGTCTTAGTGAGGACAAGAACCACACCATGAACCGTAGGCTCCCATCCCTGCTTAGCATGAGATAGCCATGCAGGAGCCAGTGAGCCCACACAGCAAGGGGCAGGGGGACACACAGCAATGGTGACAGAACTACAGACAGCAGAGCTCCTCCGACCTCTTGAGAAACACTCCTGGGCAGAGATTCAGGGACAGGTACACAGGCCCAGGTCCCCCGGGGAGGGGGCACTCCAAGTACAGCCTCTCAGGAGCCCAAGACCATGTGGGATGTGGCCCAGGAAGCCTCCGTGGCCTCATGGGAGCCTCGTGGACTGCTCGGGCTCATCCTGTGATGTGCAGGGCCCAGGTACTGGGGGCAGGGGTGGGGGGTGGGGTGGTCTGTCCTCTGTCTGCCCCCTGCACTGTCTGCTGTATTCTGAGGACAGGGAGGGTTGGCTGAGCACCAGCCTTCTGTTCTCTAGTTACTAATGTAAAAAAACCAAGTATTATGGAAGTTAGCATTTAGTTATATTTCGATGGTGCATAACTGTCTTCCTCATAACTCAGGTCCCAGATCTCTTATCACCAGGAGCGCAGAGAGGAAAAGGCTCATGACCAGAGCCTGGGGCTGGGGTGCCTGGTGAAAGCGTCTGAAGCAGCGTCGCCAAGCCTTCCTTGAGAAAGGTGGGTCTCATAAAACCATCGTAATGTTGTTAGGGGACGCAAAGAACACAGACGATGCAAAAATTCAGGCACGAAAAAGGAATTCTAATAACCCCAGTCAGGTGAAGAGCATATGCCCCACGTGTGAACTTGGTCACATCAGTGATTGAGACATTAAGTCCATTTCCATTTTTAAGCTCAAATGATTCAGCCCTGTTCCTTCTTTAGAGCCTAAAATGAAAAGCGTCAAATTCAAGTCTAAGAGAGTAGAAAGTGACTATTTTTGTAATTTAAGGTGCGTTTCCAGAGTATAGGTGGTTACAGGTGCGTTATCAGCTTTACACGCGCACACGCAGGTAAACGTACCATCCTCCCACCTGTGAACACATACACACAGGCCTGGATAGAGTGAGCTTCTCAAGGAACCTGAATCATTTTCAAACTTTTAAAACACAGACTCTCAATGTCACCCTTTACTAAAAAGATTAAAATTGTAAACTCCACGTGGGTCTCAGAGCAGGAAATCAGAGCTCTGAGGCTTAAGCTGTGAGGCCCAGAGTGAGTGGGGCCAGTCTGTGGTGGAGGGTCGTGTGCATGTCCCACGTGGAGACCCTCCACGCCCGCTTCACCCATGCCCCTCTGCGCCGATACTCCCTCCACACCAAAGCCCCGACACCCCTCTCTGCACACTGCAGCCTCAAGGTCCAGCTCAGCGGGGCAGGCCTCACCTGAGACCGTTCTGCACAACCCTGTTGCGGCAGCTCCTCCAGCAGGCGCAGGCATGATTGCACTCAAAGATCAAAGGTGGCTCTGCCATGTTAAACTCCGGCAGGAGGCGGCCATCCTGGGGAGAGACAGGCAGTTGGTGCTGCCACCGTGCTGCGGGCTGTTCTTCCTGGGCCCACCAACACGAGTTCCCACAGAGCACCCGGCATGGCCTCGACTGTTATCAAAAGGATGGCTTCTAGTCAAGCCAGCACCTGGGGACTCAAAGAGGGGAGACTGCGCCGTGACTGTTCAGATGGAGGGCCTCAAACCAGACATCACAGAGCTGCTGACCGCGGTGTGAGGACCCACTGTTCGTCCCCAGCACAGCCCTCTCAGACTCCTCTGCTCCGTCACGCCCTTAGCCCACATTCTCACAGCCCACCAAGGGTTCCCCGGGCCCCTCTCCTGCTCCTCCTCTGGTCACCTATGGAGACCACTGGCCCCTCACCATCACCTGGACCCAGCTTTTGGCCTTTCAAACTCTGAAGGGACCCAGCCAGCTTCCCTCCGCTCTCCTCCCCTCCCCTCTCCCGACTGCACCCCTGCTCTGCAGACGCCATGGTATTTCTTGAACAACACAGGCCATGCTGCCCCACACCGTGACCATGGCTCCCCTTCTGTGTGCCATTCCCGTTCCCTGAATACCCGCTTTTGCAGAGACTTGTCTGTCTGCTGCCTGCTCGGCCCACACCTCCCCTTCACCCCCATCAGCCTGCTCTGCTCCCCAAACCACAGACCACCACAGCCGTCAGCTTCTAGATGCCCTCTCCCTGAGCTCCGGAGATGTGGCCACGTGCTGGGCTCCCCGACGCCACCCATGCCCAGTGCCCTGTCTGCTGTGCCACCACTGCCTGGTTTCCTTCCCCTGGGCTGTGGGCACACAGCCACTCTCTACACATTGCCAGCTTGAGGCGACAAGCACTAAGCACAGTTCTTTCAAACAAGCAAACAGACACTTCTTCCTGCAGCCCCAGCTTGGCGGAACCACACCAGTGCCATGAGAGACATCCCATCCACCAACACCAGGGAGGACAGATGGACATCCCCTCCACCACCACCAGCGAGGACAGACAGATCCCCCATCCTCCACCACTGGGGAGGACAGACAGATATCCCACCCTCATCACTGGGGAAGACAGAGAGCTGACCCACCCCACCACCTGGGAGGACAGTCACCCTGTTCCCTACCACGAGGGAGGAGAGATGGACATCCGTCCCTACAGCCATGGAAGGCAGACAGATGCTCCGCCCCCCACCTCTGGGGAGCACAAGCAACAGCCCCCTTCTCACAGGCCAGTCAGCCACAAATGACCGGGATGAGCCTCTTAACAACTTGAGAACCCGTGTCTTCACCCCATGACTGCCAGCCAGGATCTCACTTCCTGTCTGTTGCCCCCACTTGGTCTCCACAGTGAGGTCACCCCCGCCCCCAACACTGGGGAGGCCCCTGGACCAGCGAAGACTCTGGCTCACCTACCTTATCGTACCAGCAGCGTATGCTCAGCTGGCCACACATGCAGTTGCTGGAGGAGCAGTCGTCAATGCAAACGCAGTACTGAGAAGAGATGGAGGGCGCTGCTCATGCCACAGGCCCGAGCTCCCTCCCCAGCCCACTCTCCCACTCCCCTCCCCAGCCCATTCTCCTGCTCCCGCACGCAGGCCTGCAGAATTCCCACAGTCCCTTAAGTGACTCATCCCTTAAACAGTTGTGCCCTACTGCCCTGTCTAGTTTCTCAAGACACCCAAGGACAGTGTAGTCTCCAGGTGGAAGGAAGAGACGCTGAGTGCTTGCTAAAGGGAGAGGAGGGCAGGACGGGGACACGCTACCCGGGGATGGGTCACACTGGAGGGTGAACGAGGTCAGGGGGAGCATTGCCCGAGAGAGAAGCTAGAAACAGTTCTGTCTGGATTTAAAGCCTGTTACTGAACAGGAAATGCCAAGGAGTCAGGGCTCAGTCATGTCACCAGGGAGGGAGACGGGGCTCAGTGCGTCGAGGAGTGAAGGGGGACGGAGCTCAGTGCTGTGAGGAGAGAGGGAGACGGGGCTCAGTGCTGTGAGGAGTGAGGGAGACGGGGCTCAGTGCTGTGAGGAGAGGGAGACAGGGCTCAGTGCTGCGAAGAGAGAGGAAGACGGGGCTCAGTGCTGTGAGGAGAGGGGGACAGGGCTCAGTGCTGTGAGTGAGGGAGACAGGGCTCAGTGCTGTGAGGAGAGAGGAAGACGGGGCTCAGTGCTGTGAGGAGAGAGGGAGACAGGGCTCAGTGCTGTGGGGAGAGAGGGAGACGGGGCTCAGTGCTATGAGGAGAGGGAGACAGGGCTCAGCGCTGTGAGGAGAGAGGAGACGGGGCTCAGTTCTGTGAGCAGAGGGAGACGGGGCTCAGTGCTGTGAGGAGAGAGGGAGACGGGGCTCAGTGCTGTGAGGAGTGAGGGAGACGGCTCAGTGCTGTGAGAAGAGACGGAGATGGGGCTCAGTGCTGTGAGGAGTGTGCTGTGAGGAGAGAGGGAGACAGGGCTCAGTGCTGTGAGGAGAGAGGGAGACAGGGCTCAGTGCTGTGAGGAGAGAGGGAGACAGGGCTCGGTGCTGTGAGGAGAGAGGGAGACAGGGCTCAGTGCTGTGAGGAGAGAGGGAGACAGGACTCAGTGCTGTGAGGAGAGAGGAAGACGGGGCTCAGTTCTGTGAGCAGAGGGAGACGGGGCTCAGTGCTGTGAGGAGAGAGGGAGACGGGGCTCAGTGCTGTGAGGAGAGAGGAAGACGGGGCTCAGTGCTGTGAGGAGAGAGGGAGACGGGGCTCAGTGCTGTGAGGAGTGTGCTGTGAGGAGAGAGGGAGACAGGGCTCAGTGCTGTGAGGAGAGAGGAAGACGGGGCTCAGTGCTGTGAGGAGAGAGGGAGACAGGGCTCAGTGCTGTGGGGAGAGAGGAGACAGGGCTCAGTGCTGTGAGCAGAGGGAGACGGGGCTCAGTGCTGTGAGGAGAGAGGGAGACAGGGCTGAGTGCTGTGAGGAGAGAGGAGACAGGGCTCAGTGCTGTGAGGAGAGAGGAGACAGGGCTCAGTGCTGTGAGCAGAGGGAGACGGGGCTCAGTGCTGTGAGGAGAAAGGGAGACGGGGCTCAGTGCTGTGAGGAGAGACGGAGAAGGGGCTCAGTGTTGTGAGGAGTGAGGGAGACGGCTCAGTGCTGTGAGGAGAGACGGAGACGGGGCTCAGTGCTGTAAGTGAGGAAGACAGGGCTCAGTGCTGTGAGGAGAGAGGAAGATGGCGCTCAGTGCTGTGAGGAGAGGGGGACAGGGCTCAGTGCTGTGAGGAGAGAGGAAGACGGGGCTCAGGGCTGTGAGGAGAGAGGGAGACGGGGCTCAGTGCTGTGGGGAGAGAGGGAGACGGGGCTCAGTGCTATGAGGAGAGGGAGACAGGGCTCAGCGCTGTGAGGAGAGAGGAGATGGGGCTCAGTTCTGTGAGCAGAGGGAGACGGGGCTCAGTGCTGTGAGGAGAGAGGGAGACGGGGCTCAGTGCTGTGAGGAGTGAGGGAGACGGCTCAGTGCTGTGAGAAGAGACGGAGATGGGGCTCAGTGCTGTGAGGAGTGTGCTGTGAGGAGAGAGGGAGACAGGGCTCAGTGCTGTGAGGAGAGAGGGAGACAGGGCTCAGTGCTGTGAGGAGAGAGGGAGACAGGGCTCAGTGCTGTGAGCAGAGGGAGATGGGGCTCAGTGCTGTGAGGAGTGAGGGAGACGGCTCAGTGCTGTGAGGAGGAGGGAGACGGGGCTCAGTGCTATGAGGAGAGAGGGAGACAGGGCTCAGTGCTGTGAGGAGAGAGGGAGACAGGGCTCAGTGCTGTGAGGAGAGAGGGAGACAGGACTCAGTGCTGTGAGGAGAGAGGAAGACGGGGCTCAGTTCTGTGAGCAGAGGGAGACGGGGCTCAGTGCTGTGAGGAGAGAGGGAGACGGGGCTCAGTGCTGTGAGGAGAGAGGAAGACGGGGCTCAGTGCTGTGAGGAGAGAGGGAGACGGGGCTCAGTGCTGTGAGGAGTGTGCTGTGAGGAGAGAGGGAGACAGGGCTCAGTGCTGTGAGGAGAGAGGAAGACGGGGCTCAGTGCTGTGAGGAGAGAGGGAGACAGGGCTCAGTGCTGTGAGGAGAGAGGAGACAGGGCTCAGTGCTGTGAGGAGAGAGGAGACAGGGCTCAGTGCTGTGAGCAGAGGGAGACGGGGCTCAGTGCTGTGAGGAGAAAGGGAGACGGGGCTCAGTGCTGTGAGGAGAGACGGAGAAGGGGCTCAGTGTTGTGAGGAGTGAGGGAGACGGCTCAGTGCTGTGAGGAGAGACGGAGACGGGGCTCAGTGCTGTAAGTGAGGAAGACAGGGCTCAGTGCTGTGAGGAGAGAGGAAGATGGGGCTCAGTGCTGTGAGGAGAGGGGGACAGGGCTCAGTGCTGTGAGGAGAGAGGAAGACGGGGCTCAGGGCTGTGAGGAGAGAGGGAGACGGGGCTCAGTGCTGTGGGGAGAGAGGGAGACGGGGCTCAGTGCTATGAGGAGAGGGAGACAGGGCTCAGCGCTGTGAGGAGAGAGGAGATGGGGCTCAGTTCTGTGAGCAGAGGGAGACGGGGCTCAGTGCTGTGAGGAGAGAGGGAGACGGGGCTCAGTGCTGTGAGGAGTGAGGGAGACGGCTCAGTGCTGTGAGAAGAGACGGAGATGGGGCTCAGTGCTGTGAGGAGTGTGCTGTGAGGAGAGAGGGAGACAGGGCTCAGTGCTGTGAGGAGAGAGGGAGACAGGGCTCAGTGCTGTGAGGAGAGAGGGAGACAGGGCTCAGTGCTGTGAGCAGAGGGAGATGGGGCTCAGTGCTGTGAGGAGTGAGGGAGACGGCTCAGTGCTGTGAGGAGAGACAGAGACGGGGCTCAGTGCTGTGAGGAGGAGGGAGACGGGGCTCAGTGCTATGAGGACAGGGAGACAGGACTCAGTGCTGTGAGGAGAGAGGGAGACAGGGCTCAGTGCTGTGAGGAGAGAGGGAGACAGGGCTCAATGCTGTGAGGAGTGAGAGAGATGGGCTCAGTGCTGTGAGGAGAGAGGGACACAGGGCTCAGTGCTGTGAGGAGTGAGAGAGATGGGCTCAGTGCTGTGAGGGGAGAGGGACACAGGGCTCAGTGTTGTAAGGAGAGGGAGACAAGGCTGAGCGCTGTGAGAAGAGGAGACAGGGCTCAGTGCTGTGAGGAGAGGGAGACGGGGCTGAGCGCCGTGAGAAGAGAGGAGACAGGGCTCAGTGCTGTGAGGAGAGAGGAGACAGGGCTCGGTGCTGTGAGCAGAGGGAGACGGGGCTCAGTGCTGTGAGGAGAGAGGGAGACGGGGCTCAGTGCTGTGACGAGAGACGGAGATGGGGCTCAGTGCTGTGAGGAGAGAGGGAGATGGGGCTCAGTGCTATAAGGAGAGGGAGACAGGGCTCAGTGCTGTGAGGAGAGAGGGAGACGGGGCTCAGTGCTGTGACGAGAGACGGAGACGGGGCTCAGTGCTGTGAGGAGAGAGGGAGACGGGGCTCAGTGCTATAAGGAGAGGGAGACAGGGCTCAGTGCTGTGAGGAGAGAGGGAGACGGGGCTCAGTGCTGTGAGGAGAGAGGGAGACGGGGCTCAGTGCTGTGACGAGAGACGGAGACGGGGCTCAGTGCTGTGAGGAGAGGGAGACAGGGCTCAGTGCTGTGAGGAGAGAGGGAGACGGGGCTCAGTGCTGTGAGGAGAGAGGGAGACGGGGCTCAGTGCTGTGACGAGAGACGGAGACGGGGCTCAGTGCTGTGAGGAGAGGGAGACAGGGCTCAGTGCTGTGAGGAGAGAGGGAGACGGGGCTCAGTGCTGTGAGGAGTGAGAGAGATGGGCTCAGTGCTGTGAGGAGAGAAGGACACAGGGCTCAGTGCTGTGAGGAGTGAGAGAGATGGGCTCAGTGTTGTAAGGAGAGAGGGACACAGGGCTCAGTGCTGTGAGGAGTGAGAGAGATGGGCTCAGTCCTGTGAGGAGAAAGGGACACAGGGCTCAGTGCTGTAAGGAGAGGGAGACAGGGCTGAGCACTGTGAGAAGAGAGGAGATAGGGCTCAGTGTTGTAACGAGAGGGGGACACAGGGCTCAGTGCTGTGAGGAGAGGGAGACAAGGCTGAGCGCTGTGAGGAGAGGAGACAGGGCTCAGCACTCTGAGGAGAGGGGGACACACGGCTCAGTGCTGTGAGGAGAGGGAGACAGGGCTGAGCGCTGTGAGAAGAGAGGAGACAGGGCTCAGTGCTGTGAGGAGAGGGGGACACAGGGCTCAGTGCTGAAGAGAGGGAGACAGGGCTGAGCGCTGTGAGAAGAGAGGAGACAGGGCTCAGTGCTGTGAGCAGAGGGAGACGGGGCTCAGTGCTGTGAGGAGAGATGGAGACGGGGCTCAGTGCTGTGAGGAGAGACGGAGACGGGGCTCAGTGCTGTGAGGAGAGATGGAGACGGGGCTCAGTGCTCTGAGGAGAGACGGAGACGGGGCTCAGTGCTGTGAGGAGAGAGGAAGATGGGGCTCAGTGCTGTGAGGAGAGGGAGACAGGTCTCAGTGCTGTGAGGAGAGAGGAAGACGGGGCTCAGTGCTGTGAGGAGAGGGAGACAGGGCTCAGTGCTGTGAGTGAGGGAGACAGGGCTCAGTGCTGTGAGGAGAGAGGAAGACGGGGCTCAGTGCTGCAAGGAGAGAGGGAGGCGGGGCTCAATGCTGTGAGGAGACAGGGAGACGGGGCTCAGTGCCGTAAGGAGAGATGGAGACGGGGCTCAGTGCTGTGAGGAGAGATGGAGACGGGGCTCAGTGCCGTGAGGAGAGAGGCATACAGGGTTCAGTGTTGTGAGGAGTGAAGGAGACAGGGCTCAGTGCTGTGAGGAGGAACACTGGTTTCAGGGCTGTGAGGAGGGAGGGAGACAGGGCTCAGTGCTGTGAGGAGTGAGGGAGACGGGGCTCAGTGCCGTGAGGAGAGACGGAGACGGGGCTCAGTGCTGTGAGCAGAGTAAGACGGGGCTCAGTGCAGTGAGGAGAGAGGGAGATGGGGCTCAGTGCTGTGAGGAGAGAGGGAGATGGGGCTCAGTGCTGTGAGGAGAGACGGAGACGGGGCTCAGTGCTGTGAGGAGAGAGGGAGACGGGACTCAGTGCTGTGAGCAGAGAGTAAGACGGGGCTCAGGGCTGTGAGGAGAGAGGAAGATGGGACTCAGTGCTGTGAGTGAGGGAGACAGGGCTCAGTGCTGTGAGGAGAGAGGGATATGGGGCTCAGTGCCGTGAGGAGAGAGGGATACAGGGTTCAGTGTCGTGAGGAGTGAGGGAGACAGGGCTCAGTGCCATGAGGAGAGACGAAGAAGAGGTTCAGTGCTATGAGGAGTGAGGGAGACAGGGCTCAGTGCTGTAAGGAGCAACACGAGTTTCAGGGCTGTGAGGAGGGAGGCAGACAGGGCTCAGTGCTGTGAGGAGAGAGGAAGATGGGGCTCAGTCCTGTGAGGAGAGAGGGACACAGGGCTCTGCGCTCTGAGGAGTGAGGGAGACGGGGCTCAGTGCCATGAGGAGAGAGACGGGGCTCAGTGCCGTGAGGGGTGAGGGAGACGGGGCTCAGTCCTGTTAGGAGTTAGGGAGACGGGGCTCAGTGCTGTGAGGAGAGGGAGACAGGGCTCAGTGCTGTGAGGAGAGAGGAAGACGGGGCTCAGTGCTGTGAAGAGAGGGAGACGGGGCTCAGTGCTGTGAGGAGAGAGGGAGACGGGGCTCAGTGCTGTGAAGAGAGGGAGACGGGGCTCAGTGCTGTGAGGAGTGAGGGAGACAGGGCTCAGTGCTGTGAGGAGTTAGGGAGACGGGGCTCAGTGTTGTGAAGACAGGGAGACAGGGCTCAGTACTGTGAGGAGAGAGGAAGAAGGGGCTCAGTGCTGTGAGGAGTGAGGGACACAGGGCTCAGTATTCTGAGGAGGGAGACCAGGCTCAGTGCCGTGAAGAGAGAGGGAGACGGGGATCCGTGTCATGAGGAGAGAGGGATATAGAGCTCTGTGTCGTGAGGAGAGAGGGATATAGGGCTCAGTGCCTTGAGAAGAGTGGGATACAGGGCTCAGTGCCGTGAGGAGTGAGGGACACAGGGCTCAGTGCTCTGAGGAGTGAGGGTGACGGGGCTCAGCGCCGTGAAGAGAGAGGGAGACGGGGCTCAGTGCTGTGAGGAGGAACACGGGGCTCAGTGCTGTGAGAAGGAACACGGGGCTCAGTGCTGTGAGGAGTGAGGGCGACGGGGCTCAGTGCTGTGAGGAGTGAAGGGGGACAGCGCTCAGTGCTGTGAGGTGAGAGGGAGACAGGGGTCATGCAAACTCTAACTTGGTCATGTGGGGTGGAGCATGTCAAGTGATGGGGAGGAAGTTGCTTACATCTAAAACCACTACGCAGGTGCTCAAAAAATGTGATTTTAACCAGAAAAGGAAGGAAGAGGCTGTCCTTGGTTAATAACCTGCAGCTGAGATGCAGACAGCGCACTCATAGGCCCGGTTGCCCCATGCTGCCCTCGGATTGCTGCCCTGCACAGGTTTCTTGTGCACCAGACGGGACTGTCAGTGCGAGCAAGCTAGGGTGACCAAACACGGTGCCCAGCAGTCGTCACCCCTGCAGGCGCTCAGGCAGTGCTGGGGTACTGGGTGAGAGGACCCCCTGGAGAGTAACTGGAGAGTCCAGGACTGTGCTAACAAAGGACTAGAAGCTGTTCCGGGAGGCTCCTTATCTGTCCTCCAAGGGCTGGCTCTCAACTCTTTACTGGAGGTAAGTGCTGAGAGAACGGGTCTCCTGGGAAGTCCCCCACAGGCTCGGCACTCTGGAGTGGAGAGAGCCTGGGTGCCCCGTCCTGTTCTGGCTGACCCGCCCTCCTTTCCGCACGCCTGACCTGCAGGTGAGTGATGTTCCTATCAATGTTCATGGGGGACGTCACGCAGTTCTGAGACACGTATTTGTAGTTGCTGGGGCACGGCTCGCTGTCCACCGCGTTGACGCAGGGAATGGGGATGCGCTCGTAGCCCCTCGCGATGTCTCTGCAGGGGCCAGGAGAACACAACTTTGGCTGTTACAGGGTTTGCCCAAAGTAGGAGGAAGCGGAAGAACACAAGGGAGCCGAAGCACAGCTACCGGAAGGATCCAGGCCCAGACCTTCCAGCCTGCCCACTTTAAAGAGAAGCCTTGCTGCAAACCCCTGCCCGGTTTACCGTTTGCCACAGCAGTCTTTGCACCCGGTCCATCGCTGGCTCGGCCCACTCACCTGCTCACCGTCCGCTCCGCTGGGGCAGGCCGGTCCGGCGCTGAGTCCTGCAGAGCCTTGCTCATCTGCAGGGCCGTCCACACCTGGGAGTTGAGGCTCGCGCACTGCAGGGGTGTCTCGCCCTCCTTGTTCTTCAAGGTAACGTCAGAGTCCCGAGAAAGGAAGAGGCTGGCAGAAAAAATGTAGGCCAAAAGGACAGTTTAAAAAAACATGGCGAGATCTAAAAAACGCCTACGATCAGTGAATGAGGAGAACACACCATTCACTCTGAAATAATGTTAACACGCAGCTGAGCAGTAACTTGGGAAAGAGAGGCTTTAATTCACTCAAGAACACACTCCATTACTCCTCTCCCACCATTTATTGGAAAAACCTTCTTAGTTTTCTTAGCAGAAGGGCGTGTAAGTAACTGGGCTTGGTATTCGATTTTCTTGGATTTTTCATTCAAATTTGCCCTCTAGGATAAAAAGGAATATTTAGCAGCAGTGAACCCAGCTGCTGTCCTAACCGGAGGCCACTGGGTCCTGGATCTGGGCTCGAGAGGGCCGTCTCTCAGATGAACTCGCATGGAGAAGGGTGTGGGCCTGAGACCCCCTGCCCAGCCCTGCCCAGGACCCTGTGTACTCAGCCCAAGTGCCTGGGGTCGAGACAAGCAGGACTCCGTGTGCAGTGAGGAGAAAAGGCTCAGTCTGGCTCTGCCCCTGCCCCTAATTGGGACCAGCAGCTCCAGCTCTCTCTCTTCCTGGAAGCAGAACAAAGACTGCATCCAGGATCCGAATCACGTGGTGTGGATGATGGATGGGAAGAAGGTGACGTATGTGGCTCTTACATCACGTGGGGGTTTAGCCCCTCAAGTCTGAAGAGCTCTGGAGCTGGCCGCAGCCTCATGACAACACATCTCCTTCTCTCCGTGGAGGCTAGGCCCCAGGCCCCACGGGCTTGACCCATCGCTTCGCACCCTCAGGGTGGGAGCTATGAGGTCTGAGGTACACCTTGGGGTTGGGCATAAATACTTGCGGTCTGTCACAATGACCTCCCCGAATAAGAAATAAACAGCAGCTGACTTCAAATGTGAAATGACCAAGGACTTCTCTGCTTATGTAGGGAGCTTCCGTGGACACCCAGGGGTACCACCCCCACTGGGAACGGAGGGTGCCTCCACCATCCAGAGGAACCCACAGGTGCCCTGAATGGTCAACAAGTAGCCCGGCCACATACACAACACAGTCGTAGCGGTTCTCCCGGGCGGCAATGTGCAGCGGCGAGTCCCCATGGATGTTGACGGCATGAAGATCGCACTTGGCGGCCAACAGGATCTCTGCGATGTCCACACAGCCCGAGAATGCCGCCCAGTGCAGGCAGATGTTCTCTTCCTATGGAGAGACACAGGAGAACCTGAGCGCAGCCTGCGGCCGCAAAAGCCTGACTTGGCGGAAATGCACATGTGAGCGCCGAGGAGCATGCTGACCGCTGGTGTCTGGAAGAAGAGGGGATGCCAGGAGGCAGGGCTGCACATTCCCGTGGACCCCGCAGTTTCATCAGAGACCAGGCAGAAAGCGGCTTCGTGTTTCACCAGAAACTTCCTTTTTAAATTTGCAAAGTTTTCAGTATAAAGGTAATATAACTGCAGTACAGGATATTTTAAAAGTGGGAAAAAAAAGTCACCCAGAGGTATGTACCACCCTAAGCACAGCGTATTTTTTAAAAAAATTTCACTGTGTTTTATATGAAAGTTTACAATGCAAAGTAAGTTTCTCATTCAAAAACTCATATACAAATTGTTTTTTGACATTGGTTGCAACCCCCGCAACGTGTTGGCACGCTCCCTCTTCCCCTTTACACCCCAGGTTCCCTACGTCCCTTCATCCAGGATTCCTGCCAGGCCTCGCCTTCTCGTCTTTGCTGTTTGGCAGCTACTGCCCATTTGGTCTCATATGGTTGACTGAACTAAGATGCACGTTCCTCACATGCTACTGTTTGTTTTATACGCCTGTCTAATCTTTGGCTGAAAAGTGAACTTCAGGAGTAGCTTCAGTTCTCAGCAGGGTGTCTGTAGACCACAGTTTAGGGGGTTCCTCCAGTCTGCCAGACCAGTAAATCCGGTCTTTTTGTGTGAATCTGAATTTTGTCCTATATATTTCTCCTGCTCTGTCCAGGATCCTATATTGCGATCCCTGTCAGAGCTATTGGGGGTGGTAGCTGGGCACCATCTAGTTCTGGGCTCAGGCTGGTGGAGGCTGTGGCTCACGTAGTCCATTAGTCCTCTGGACTAATATTTTCCTTGTGTTTTTGGTTTGCTTCATTCTCCTTTGCTCTGCATGGGGTGGGACCAACAGATGTATCTTAAATGGCTGCTCACAAGCTTTTAAGACCCCAGACGCTACTCACCAAGGTGGGATATAGAACATTTTCTTTATCAACAATGTTAAGCCATTTGACCTAGATGTCCCCTGAGACCGTGGTCCCCAGACCTCAGCCCCATTAACTCAGTCCCTCAAGATGTTTGGATGTCTAGGAAGCTTCTATGGCTTTGCCTTGGTCAAACTGTGCTGACTTCCCCCATATCATGTGCTGTCTCTCCCCTCACCAAAGTTAATACTTGTCTACTATCTAGTTAGTGACTTCCCCTCCCGCCCCACCCCTTCCCTCCCTTGTAACCATCAAAGATTGTTTTTTTCTATGTGTAAACCTTTTCTTGGATTTTTATAATAGTACAACACATGATATAACATTTGGGGACAGCAGTGGGTTTTTTCTTCTATTTTTTTAAACTATATTTATTTCTTAAGAATTATAATCCCAGCATACAGTAATAATTGTGCAGGATTTGAAAAAGACCAGTTTAATGAAATTAAAAATTTATTTTATAAACGCCTATATAAAATAAGGCTACCACCCGTCTGTCAGTTTGTCATACTGTTGTGACTTATGTGTTGCTGGGATGCTGCAAGCTATGCCACCAATATTTCAAATACCAGCAGGGTCACCCATGGTGGATGAGTTTCAGGGGAGCTTCCAGACTAAGACTAGGAAGAAAGGCCTGGCAATCTACTTCTGAAAATCAGCCAATTAAAACCTTATGGATCACAACTTGCTTTGGACATGTCATCGGAAAAGGTCAATTCCTGGAGGAGGACATCACATTTGCTGAAGTAGAGGGCTAACTAGGGCGAGGGAGACCCACATTGGTATGGACTGGCACAGCAGCCACAACAAGGGACTTGAACATGTTGGTGACTGTAAGGATGACGCAGGACCAGGCGAGGTTTAGTATGTTATATGTAAGGTTGCTATGAGTTGAAGGTGACTCGATGGGAGCTATCTATGCCTAAAATAAATCTTCACACCACATGTAAAACATATGATTTATAAATCTACTTACACAAAATAAAAGATGAAGAGTAAATGTAAATATGGGAAGATGTCCAGCTTTGCCAGAAAGCCCAGGAATAGATATGAAAACATTAAATAACACTGAACGTCTATCATCCTAAGGACACAGATCTACCACCAGCCACGAATGACGCCCATGCCTGCTTCAGCCCCAACTTGGTCCTGTCTCCCCATTTCTACACACACTCCTCAGGTCGGGGCCACAACAGGCACCATCGTACTGTGTGCTCACACGGCTTGTGTTGTAACTCAAGGGCCTTCAGACGACACCCTGTCACTGACTGTAAATCAGCCCAATGAGTTCACATCTTGTAACTCCCTAGCCAGCCCTCAAGTGGATGTTTATTTGTACTTTTTCCTCTTGAATATAATGCTCGTGGATGTTTCAGTACTCAGGGGGTTTCCTTTTTCCAGAGTCATTTCTCAGGATGAATTCTCTCGGTCAGAGGCTATATGTCATTGACAGCTCTTGATGGACACTGCCCACTGGCCACCCAAGGGAAGCAGTGAGTCTGCCCGCCCGGCGGTGCCCACCCCATCCATGACCTATGCCTGGCTGCGTGCCCCATCAGGGACTGCAGAAGGCAAAGCCCTGGACAGAGCCCACTGTGGGGCCTGTGATGGGCTGTATTGTCAAGTGCCGCCCTTGCATGCCTCTGGGGAACAGACGCTGGCTGGCCTGGGCTGGGGCTGCAGGGCTGCACTGTGCCACGCAGCCACTCCCTCACTCGCTCTCCCAGCTTCCACTCTGTGATGGTCACTCAGCACTTTGGGTTCAGTGCACACTGGAATGGTGACAGCAAAGCAGAACCACATGGTTCGTTTTTTATGACACTCCACCAACGAACAACCAGCACCCCAACCATGGACTTCTCTCCCTTGTCTAGTTCCAACAGAGAAAACTTGATTGTACCTGGGGCACTCTCCTCTGGCTGCTATCCTCAGGGGCCTTCTAGCTCTGCTGTCTGTCACTGGGCCCTCTCCATGTGCATGAGCTCCTTGAGCGAAGTGCTGCTTCTGGAGGGACCTCTCTTCTTTTCTCTTTATGAGAACAACTTTGATTTTATAACCAGACCTCCAATTTTAGAACCTTCCAGTCCACTGAGCGCCTCACAGTATGGGGTCATGCAAGCCCCTCACTGCCTGAAGCCACCTCTGAGTCGTGACCAGGCTGCCCTGCACCTTCTGGTGACTTCACTGCTGAAACAATTAAGGGGACCTCTGCACCCAGCTGAGGAGGAGCAGAGCAGTCACAATGTATGCAACAAGTCTTTAAGACACCCGATGTCAGGCACTGATGGGCCGTGATCCCGGGGAGATGATACAAACAAGGGGGCCTGGACTGTGCCTGATCATGGCCTTGGAAGACCTAGCCATGGTGCAGGGAGGGGACACAGCCAAAGCCCAGGGAACCCCTGGTCTGAGAAGCTGTGAGTCCAGGGAGACCAACGCAGCTAGCATTCACAGAGAACCCGGAGGAGCATTACACTACACAGAGGACGCAGCCCGAGAACCACCTTGGTGTCCACAGGGCACCATGTGGAGGACAACTGGGTGGAGTTGTCAGGAGGGGCAGAATCAGCCCTAGGTGGGGGCCCTGCTCTGAACCCACCTAACACACCTGAAAATTAAACTCCAAAACAATCAAACTGTTTCCAAGTAACTTAACTGAATCCCAGAACAAAGGTCAAGAATACTTGTAAGGACACAAAAGGTCCCAACCCTCAACAAAGTAGAATTCATGGTATTCAGCATCCAGTCAAACGTTACCAGGCACCCAAAGTAGCCAGAAAACATGACCCAGAATGAACAGAAAAATCAGTCAATCAAAACCAACCCACAATTGATACAGATACTAGAATTAGCTGAGGAGGATAGTAAAATAGTTAACAAAACTGTATTTGGTATCTTCAAAAACTTTAACGTAGAGATGTATTTTAGAAAATATTAAAAGGACCCAAAATGAACCTCTAGAGCAGAAAATGGCAATGTCTGAAATGAAAACATAATCCATGGGATTAATACCATACGAGACATTGCAGAAGGAAGGATTAGTGAATTTAAAGACACAGCAATAAAAACTAGCTATTTCGAAATACAAAGTGAAGGAAAAAAAACTTTTTTAAATGAACAGAGCATCAGAGAGCTGTGGGACAACTTCAAACTGCCTAACATACGCGTAACTGGAGCACCTGAAAGGGAGGGGGCAGAAAAAGCATTTGAAGAAATGACTGAAAAACTTCCAAATTTGACAAAAACTCTAAACCCAACAAAAGCTCAATTAACCACAAGCACAAAAACAGTAATACCAAGGCATATCATAAATTGTTTAAATCTAGTGATAAAGAGAAAATCTTAAAAGCAAGCAGAGGAAAAAAGATATGTACCAAGGAACAAGACGATGATGACAAGATTTCTCAGTAGAAAGAATGCAAGTAAGAACTCAGTAAGGCAACATTTTTGAAGTACTGAAAGACAAAAACTTTTCGACCTAGAATTCTATATACAGCAAAAATCTTAAAAAACTGAAGGCAAAATAAGGACATTTTCAGGCATACAAAAGAATTCCTCATGAGCAGACCAACACTGTAAGAGATGTTAAGGGAAGTGACACAGGCAGAAGGAAAACGACACCAGATGGGAATATGGACCTAGGGCCTACAGACAAAAGAGCACTGGAAATGACAACAAAGTAAATGTATACAACTTTCTGCTGTTATAATCTCTTCAAAAGAAAATACTGTTTAAACCAGCTAACAATGACATATTGTGGGGTTAGAACATTTGTGTACTCTCCCAGGAGGGGGGAAACAGAGTTATACTAAGTTAAGGTTCATCTGCCATATGGGATTTGAGACTTATTATAAAGCAAAGTAATCAAAACAGTGTGATACTGGTGTAAAGACAGACATACAGAACAACGGAACAGAAGGGAGAGCTGAGGAATTGACTTGCATGACTGGTTTTCAACAAAGGTGCAAAGGCAATTCAGTCAAGAAAGAATAACCTTCTCGACAAATGGTGCTGTAACAACAGAAAATCCATGTTAAAAAAAAAAAAAAAAACTCCAAGCCATACCTCACACATGTACAAAAATTAAAGTCAAAATGGATCACAGACCTCAATGTAAAAGCTAAAACTATACAAAGTATTCTAAGAAAACATGGGAGAAAATCTTTGGGATCTTGGGTTAGACAATGATTTCTTATATACAACACCAAAGACATGATCCATAAAAGAAGAAAAGAATAAAGTGAACTTCATCAAAATTAAAAACTTTTGCTCTTCAAAAGACACTGTTAGGTAAATGAAGAGAAAGTCATAGACTGGGGGAAAATATTTGTAGAGCATATATCTGATAAGGACTTCTATCAAGAACACATAATAAATTATGAAAACTCAAAAATAAGAAAACAAACAATCCAATAAAAAATTAACAAAAAAATGCAAACAAACTCTTCACCAAAGGAGATAAACATATGGCAAATAAGCACATGATAAAATGCTAAAGCTCATTAGTTATTAGGAAAATGAAAATTAAGAATACATTGTGATACAGCTACATGCCTATTAGTGCGGCTAAAATTAAAAAGGCTGATCATGCCATGTGAGAAGGAGACATGGAGGACTCTCATACATTGCTGGTGGGAATGTAAATGGTGCAACCACTTTGGCATACAGTTTGGCAGTTTCCTGAAACAGTTAAATACACACCTACCTCGCGATCCGGCCATCGCACTCCCAGGTATACACCCAAGAGAAATGAAAACACGCCCATACGCAGACTCAGTGTGGAGTCATGCATCACTTAACATTCACGATATCTTCTGTGAAATGGGACTTTGTGATCTGGCCATTGTGCATACTCCATATTACAGGCATTCCTCAGGTTATGAACATCCGACTTACAGGCAACTCGCACTTAAGAACGGACTGCCATAAAGCCTATTATATTAAATATTTGAGTTAAATATAATGGTTCATAATAATGAACACACCCACTACTTTGTGATGCTCATGAAAACGTTGTGTGGTTTGGAAGTGTTTCTTAAGTGTTTTATATGCATACCAAAAAAAAAAAAAACCAAACCCAGTGCCATCGAGTCGATTCTGACTCATAGTGACCCTGTAGGGCAGAGCAGAACTGCCCCATAGAGTTCCCAAGGAGCACCTGGCAGATTCGAACTGCCAACCCTTTGGTTAGCAGTCGTAGCACCTAACCACTACACCACCAGGGTTTCCTTTATATGCACAGACAGGTAAAATACACACTAAGACGAACATTTGACTAACTGACGATAAATAAGACCCGTATTCCAATTTACCTACAAATTCGACTTAAAGACAGACTAGGAATGGATCTTATTTGTAACCCGGGGACTGCCTGTACACAAGACACATGAGATACATGTTATATACAGGAAGCTGTTGCGTTCACTATGTCCAGTTAGGTCCACTACGTCCTGTTCTCCAGCGGAGATTTCTGAACTCTATTATAAACTTAAGGGACCGTGGACACGTATGTGGTTGGACGTTGCCCAAATGGACACTATGCGGGGCATGACTGCACATAAAAGTACATGAACACAGGTGCCCCGACTTACGCTGCATTCAAGTTACCAAGAACTGCACTTAGGATCTTTTTTTTTTTTGGTACATTTTCTTAGTTATATGTACTACATAAAACATTTTGCAGCATTTAACTTGCTGATGTTATTTTCAAATGTTCACTCACAGATGTTGAAAGATCAGATTTATAAAGGTACCGATAATCAAAGACAATAATAATGAATGCCAAAAAAAAGGAGAGATTTGACTTATGTGAGAACCAACTTAAGACAAAGTTGTCAGAACAAAACCCTGTCGTAAGCTGGACACTACCTGGATTCACAGCAGCTTTGTGTTTTTAAATGTAATTATTGATATATTTGGGTTTAAATATTTTTTAAATATATCTTTTAAAAAAAATTGTGCTTTAGATGAAGGTTCACAGAGCAAATTAGTTTCTCATTAAACAGTTACTACACATATTGTTTTGTGACATTGGTTGCCAATGCCACGATGTGTCAACACTCTCCCCTTCTCAATCTTGGGTTCCCCGTTTCCATTCCTCCAGCTCTCCTGTCCCTCCTGCCTTCTTATCCTTGCCCCTGGGCTGGTGTGCCCATTTAGTCTCATATACATGGTTGGGCTACGTGTATTACTGTTTGTTTTATGGGCTTGTCTAATCTTTGGCTAAAGGGTGAACCTCAGAAGTGACCTCAGTACTGAGTCAGAAGTGTGTCTGGGGGCCATACTCTCGGGTTTTCTCCAGTCTCTGTCAGACCAGTAAGCCTGGTCCTTTTTGGACAGCAGCTTTATTTCTAACAGTCTAAAACTGGAAATAGCCTGGAAGTCCATCAACAGACGAAAGATAAACCAACTGACATAATCCACATGAGGGACAGCTCCTCAGTGCTAACAAGGGACTACCAATACCCATGATGACATTGATGAATTTCAGAATTGTGCTTACGGGAAGAAGCCAGACCAAAAAGAGAAAGAGCACATATGGTGTGAGCCCATCTGTGGGAAACCAGAACACGCAGACTAATCCAGTGAAAGCGGGAGACCAGTGGGTGACTGGGGACTAGGACCGGGCGAATGAAGCCGGAGGAGAAATCTTCTGGGAGTGAGTGGTGGTTACGAACGTGTTCACCATCTTGATCGTGGCAACGGGTCTGGGGTTAAAACTTATCCAAGGGTACACTTTAAATAGGTGCAGTATGCCACCTGTATATCAATAAAACTGTTAAAATCAAGAAAAATGATAAAGATGTTTTATCTTAAAAATCACAAACCTGCGGTGCAGTCAATTCTTCCATTCTAGTCAGAACCACCCAGAGCTCACATTTCTTGCCCTGGCAACACCTGCAGGATGCTGAGCAGGTGGTCTACCCCAGGACACAAGATGGAGTGGGACAGCAGGCTTCAAGGAGGTGATTTCCACAAAGTGTAGACAAAAATGTCAGCAAGGCCAATCGAGGCTGCGCTCACTGTGTGCACACATGCTGGGCTTCCGCCAAAGGGAGAACCGCCACAGCGTGTTACCTCACTCCCTTTTCTCTTTCATCCTCATCCAAATGCCTCCCACTCAGGTTTGCGGCTTTCCTTGCAACAGCACCCAATGCTGCTCGAGACTGAATGAGGGCAATGGGAACAGGCCCTGGTGGCATCACATCAGCTCTCTTGGTTCGGAAGCCGCAGCCCTCCTGTCTGCAGTTGCACAGCAGAGCCGCTGGGGTCCAAGACTGACCAGCTCCGGAGAGCCTCTGCGGCAGGCAGGCCTAGAGGGCTTCCAGAGCTGCTGGGGTCCAGGACTGACCAGCCCCGGAGAGCCTCTGCGACAGGCAGGCCTAGAGGGCTTCCAGAGCTGCTGGGGTCCAGGACTGACCAGCCCCGGAGAGCCTCTGCGACAGGCAGGCCTAGAGGGCTTCCAGAGCTGCCGGGGTCCAGGACTGACCAGCCCCGGAGAGCCTCTGCAGCAGGCAGGCCTAGGCGGCTTCCAGGAAGCCAGGGGCCAGCGCTGGGGTCTGGAGGAGACAGAATCTGCCTGCGGGGGAGGGGTCTTCGGTTATTGGAGGGGCTTCAAACGCTGAGCAGCAGCAGGAGTGGCAAGGCCTACTGCATGTGTCTCTCCTTTCTCCCGGCAGGTAGGTGTCTCAAGTTCCATCTGGCTAAGTCCCAGGGACTTGCAGAGTCAGCATCTCTCCCAGTCTGACACCAGACTCAGACACCAGCCATGCAGTATTCAATGATGCTCCCTCAGAAGTCACTTTTGTAGGTCAGACCTTCTTGTTTCTTTACTTCCCATTTTGGTGACTCTCCGTAAAGGCAGGCCCACAGCCCTATGGCCACACGTTTTATGTTCCTTCACTTGTCCTGGGAGGTGACAAAGGCACGGGGCATGAGGCGTGGGTCAGACTCCTCTGATCCGTCTTGCTTCCCAGCCCCTGGACCACAATGGTTCATGCCCACCTCCATGCCTGGCCATCCCGCCACCCCCTGATCCTGTGTCCCCCGAAGATCTCTCCATAAAGCCCCTTCTGTTGTAAATTCATTAGAGTTACCTGCTGTTGGTTATAACCAAAGTAACCCCATGGTCCCAGAGGCTGGAGAAACTCGGGGACCCCTCACTTTGGACCCACATTCTACTCTCTGGGCTTGTACATTTATCCTTAAAAACTAACCATCAAAGCAGCATCATAAATTACAGTGCAGAAAACCAACACAGTCAACCATTCACTTTCTTGCCTTTCTTTCTCTTCCAAGGCAGGCGCTGTGGCGAGGGCAGTGACAGCAGGGGCACTGGATCACCAGCACTGACCGTCTCCTCTGGCATCTCCACGGACACAAGAAAGGTGGGAGAAGAGAGCTGGGGGCCCCCACCTCAGGCCAGACATGCGCTCTGAAAAAAACACTCCACACAAGGCCATGTCTGCGGCTACCTCGGCACCCCTCTAAACTTCCTTCCAACAATCAAGTGACACGCACAGAATCACCACAGAAAGACAAGAGCATGAACAACTTGATGTCACCTGGTAAGAAAGAGTGGGAGTTGTGTCAGTGCTGACAAAGGTCATTCAGAGGGCAGCTATCACCCACATGTCCTGGCCGCCATCTAACCCAAGACAGCTGCCTCTAGGAGAGGAGCCTCTGGATGACAACAACGATGACTGGGATGACACCGCCGCAGAGACTCACGTTGTCCCGGATGTTGATGTCAGACCCCTTGGAGAGCAGCAGCTTCACGAGGTCAACATGCTTGTACTCGGTGGCCCAGATCATTGGCGTCCAGCCGCCATCATCCTAATTTCAAAAGAAGGAAACAGACTGTGACGGCTACTGAAGATGAACCTCCTGGTGGGTGACAAAGTGTGGCTCAGAGTGGACCTGTCCCATGGGAGACCAACCCTGACGGTGGGTGACAAAGTATGGCTTAGAGTAGACCTGTCCCACAGGAGACCAACTAACGGTGGGTGATAAAGTGTGGCTATAGAGTAGACCTGTCCCACGGGAAACCAACCCTGACGGTGGGTGGCAAACTGTGGCTCAGAGTGGACCTGTCCCACGGAAGGCCCCCACTGCGAGCAGGAAGGGCACTCCCCAGTAGACATACATGGCAGTCCTTGGGGGCAGACTGCTCCGAGGCCCAGGGAGCTGTCTAGATAACACAGCAAGGCCAGGACGTCGCCAGAGCTGCCTAAGTGACACCACAAGGCCAGGACTCAGCCACAGCTGCCTAGGTGACACGGCAAGACCAGGACGTAACCAGAGCTGCCTAGGTGACACGGCAAGGCCAGGACGTAGCCACAGCTGCCTAGGTGACACAGCAAGGCCAGGATGTAACCAGAGCTGCCTAGGTGACACGGCAAGGCCAGGACGTAACCAGAGCTGCCTAGGTGACACAGCAAGGCCGGGATGCAGCCAGAGCTGCCTAGGTGACACAGCCAGACCAGGATGACTACTGTGAGGCCCAGGGAGCTGCCTAGGTAACACAGCAAGGCCAGGACAGAGCCAGAGCCAGCCAAGCCTGACCCATACATGCTGGAAGAGGAGCAGTAACTGGAACCCCTCGCCTACACCATCCAATCAGGCCTGCTAGGCAGGTGCTGCCTGGAGAACACGCTGTACATCCAAGTATTGGAAAAATCTACTAGGCCTAAGAGAATGCTGACAGTCCTGGTTCTGTGGAGCCCTAGTGGGAATACTGTCTGAGAATCCTTCTGATGAAGGACCAGGGAGCAGGGCAGGGGCAGGGAGCAGGGGGCAGGGAGCAGGAGCAGGAGCAGGGAGCAGGAAGCCGAGGTAAGGGCAGGGAACGGGGAGCAGGAGCACAGAACAGGGAGCCGAGGTAAGAGCAGGGAGCCAAGAGCAGGGAACCAAGGTAAGAGCAGGGAGCCAAGAGCAGGGAGCTGAGGTTAAGAGCAGGGAGAAGGGAGCCAGGGAATGGAGCAGAGAGCTGAGATAAGGGCAGGGGGCAGGGGGCAGGGGGCAGGGGGCAGGGGGCAGGGGGCAGGGGGCAGGGGGCAGGGGGCAGGGGGCAGGGGGCAGGGGGCAGGGGGCAGGGAGCTGAGAGCAGAAGTAAGGGCAGGGAGCAGGGAGCCGAGAGCAGAGGTAAGGCGTAGAGGCAGGGATCAGGGAAGAGGGAATAGGGAGCCAGGGGCAGCAGCTACCATGGGAGGGGCTGGGGAAAGAGCTCAGCAGAAGAGGCCATACAAGCGGCTAAGCTGTCCCTGTAGTACGACAGAAACTTCCAGACAGTGGGAATAGACAAAGTCTCTGTACAGTCATGAGAAGGCGGGCAGCTCTACATGTGAGGGAGCACAGCCTCACCTGACAGTTGACGTCCATCTGTCCATTGGAAAGCAGGTACTGGACAACGTCATAGTGGCCTTTCTTGGCAGCCAGGTGCAGACATGTAGAGCCCTCTGCGTCCTGCAATACAGATGTGACTGAAGCCCCACAGGCACAACCTCAGTGAGTCCTCACGCCGTCACCCAGGGAGATGAGAAGGTTGTATAGCCAGCCTCGTCCACTGGGCCCGGGCTGAGCTCCTGTCCAGGAGGTGGGCTGGTGCCCTCCCACCACAACACACACTCACACGTCCCCACGGCGGTGGCCCAGGACAGTTCTGGGCCCTTCCATAGTCTCTGCGACGTGAGGACAGAGCCTTCCACTGCTCACCCTCAGTACAGCCATGGCCACGGTGGACAACAGAAGCAGTGCTACTGACTCGGTAACAGCTGCCCTTGAGCTGCAGGAGTTTAAGGAATGATGGCAGTGGGCGTGGACAAGAAGGGTGTGCACGTGCTCCAGGCCCGAGGCACGTTCCTGGGGTGGGGCTCCAAGGGCAGCTCTGCTTCCTCAAGGACCCTGAGCTGCCACAGGTGAGGCCATCTCAAGAGAGAAGAGGCAGCCCATGTTGAGGTCATGGCCACAAGGCCCCAAGACACACAAGCAAGTACCACAGCATTACTGATGCCCCACATCACCAGAGCCAGATCCCAACCTCAGTGTGTATCTTACCAATGAGAGCAACCACAAGGCCCGCGTGGACACACCTCACCGTTTCTCTTATGGAGACTGTTCTTTGCTTTTGTGCCCCATTCCTGAGTTTTGTCCTTTATTCCCCCCTCACCCTCACTTCCAACCTCACAGCAGTGGCCCCAGATTTAACATGCATACTGACACACACATCTCAGTGAAACCCACAGATTTACCAGCAGGCCTACCATTCTCTGGACAGACCCACAATCTTAAACCCCGGGTCACTGGAACTGAAATCCTTATTTGTATCATAAATATAACACATATGGTTGCTGGGCTAAAAGTTTTGTGCCCTTTTCATGCGTTCTCGGCCATCTGAGTAGGTACAATCGGAGGAACCCGAGATACTGGAAAATTGCCACACGTTGAAATGCACAAACAGCAGATGCACAAGGGGCAGGCTCTGCAAGTGGCCTCACGCGCTGGAGAGACAGAGACGCAGCTCCCACCGCAGGGGTGCTCCACTAAGGAAACGTCGCCTACCTGCCCTGAGACCCTACCTGCCCTGAGACCCTATCTGCCCCTGCCCTGAGACCCCAGCCAGGCGGGAAGCAGGCAACGACGGGGGCGGGAGGTGAGATGGGGTGAGAAGGACTGAGAAGAGGGGAACAGACGAGGAGGGGGGCCGAGGAGGAGGGCACGGGGGAGGGGAGTGATGGATTTTAGTAACTTTTGGTTTATCTGAAAACACCTTTACTTCATTCTCACTTTTTGAAGGTTCTTTTCTGGACGCAGAATTCTAGGTTGACAGTTTATTTTTCCCCCCAGAATAAGAATGTCATTCCATTGCCATCTGATCTCTATTGCTTCAGAAAAGTCAGCAGTCATTCGTAATGTCGTTTGCCTGTATGCAAACTGTTGTTTTTCTTTGGCTGCTTTTAACATTTTCATTGTTCGGTTTTCAGCAGTTTCACCATGGTATGTTTAGGTGCTGTGCAGAATAACAGTAACACCTAACATATCACTGTGAAAAAATTAAAGCCTCAAGCTGCAACATTAAAGGATCCTAAGGGGAAAATACTAAATGACACAGGAAACATCAAAAGAAGATGGGAACAGTCACTGTACCAAAAGAACTGGTCGACGTTGAACCATTTCAGGAAAACAACATAAAATCAAGAACTGATGGTACTAAAGGAAGAAGTCCAAGCTGCACTGAAGGCACTGGTGACAAGCAAGGCTCTAGGAATTGAGGGAACACCAATTAAGATGCTTCAACAAATGGATACAGCACCGGAAGTGCTCATTCATCTATGCCAAGAAATTTGGAAGACGGCTACCTGGCCAACCAACTGGAAAGGATTCGTATTTGTACACATTCCAAAGAAATTTGATCCAATCAAATGTGGAAATTACCCAACAATATCATTAATATCACGTGCCAGTAAAATTTTGCTGAAGATCATTCAAAAGCAGTTGCAGCTGTACATCAATAGGGAACTGTCAGAAATTCAAGCCGGATTCAGAAGAGGACGTGGAACCAGGGATATCACTGCTGATGTCAGATGGGTCCTGGCTGAAAGCAGAGAATACCAGAGGGATGTTTACCTGTGTTTTATTGACTATGCAAAGACATTCAACTATGTGGATCATAACACACTATGGATAACATTGCAAAGAATGAAAATTCCAGAACACTTAATTGTGCTCATGAGGAACCTGTAGTTAGGCCAAGAAGCAGTCATTCAAATGGAGTAAGGGCTTAAAGTCAGGAAAGGTGTGTGTCAGGGTTGTATCATTTCACCATACTTATTCAATCTGTATGCTGGGCAAATAATCCCAGAAGCTGGACTATATGAAGAAGAACGTGGCCATCAGGATTGGAGGAAGACTCATTAACAACCTGCCATAGGTTGTTTCAGAGTTATCGAATTTATCTGTTTTTTTTTTCTTTTGTTGCTTATGCTTTTGGTGTCACATCTAGGAATCCACTGCCAAAAGCAAAACCCTGAAGCTTTATCCCTATGCTTTCTTTTAAGAATTGCTTAGCTCTTGTCTTAGTCATCTAGTGCTGGTATAAAAGAAATACCACAAGTGGATGGCCGTAACAAAGAGGAGTTTATTCTCTCACAGTCTAGTAGGATAGTCCAAATTCACGGTGTCAACTCCAGGGGAAGGCTTTCTTTGTCAGCTCTGGGAGAAGGTCCCTGTCATCAGTCTTTCCCAGTTGAGGAGCTTCTCAGCACAGGGACCCCAGGTCCAAAGGATGTGCTGCTCTCCTCGTTTCTTGGTTCCAAGAGGGGCCCCTGTCTCTCTGCTTGCTTCTCTCTTTATCTTAAAAGAGACTGACTTAAGACACAACATACTCTTGTAGACTGAGTCTTGAATCATTAACAACACAGAGGTAGGATTTACACCACATAGGAAAATCACATCAGATGACAAAATGGTGGACAATCACACAATACTGAGAATCATGGCCTAGCCAAGTTTAAACAGATTTTGGGGGGACACAATTTAATCCGTAACAGTACCCAAATTCATTCTTTTGCATGTGGAGATTCAACTGTCCCAGCACCATTCACTGAAGAGACTATTCTTTCCCCACTGAAAGGACTTAGGACCCTTGCTGACAATCAAATGAGCACAGAATTATGAGTTAATTTTGGGACTCTCAATTTTATTCCACTGGTCTATGGCTTTCCTTATACACACTGTTTTGACTTTATACTATTCCTTAAATCTAGGAAATGTGAGTACTTCTACTTTTTCCAAGATTGTGTTAGCTATTCAGAGACCTTGCAATTCCATCTGAATTTGAGGACTGCTCTTTCCGTTTCTGCATAAAAGCCTATTGGGTTTGCACTGAATCTGCCGATAGTTTAAAGCAGTACTGACCTCTCAACAATATTAAGTCATACAATCCATGAGCACAGATGTCTTTCCATTTATTTATTTAGGTCTTCAATTCCTTTCAGCGATAGAGTATTCATTATACAAGTCTTTCACACTCCTGGTTACATTATTCCTAGGTATTTTACTCTTTGAAATGCTGCTGTAATTAGAACTGTATTCCTGATTTTCTTATTAGACTGTTTACTACTGGCATATAAAAACACAACTGATGTTTGTGTCATTTTGCACGCAACTTTGCTGCATTTGCTCACTAGCTCTAGTAGTGTGGATTCTTGGGGGTTCTTCATACATAGTCACACAACCTGCAAAGATAGTCTCACCTTCCTGTGCAATTTGGACGCCTTTTGTTTTTCCTGCTTAATTGCTCTGGAGTCGGAATTGACTCCATAGCAACAGGTTTGGTTTTTGGTTTAAGTGCTCTGGCTAGAACTTCCAGTACAATGTTGAACAATGGTGGTGACAGTGGTCATCCTTGTCCGGTTCCATAGGTGGACACCTTTTAGCCATTCCAAGTCGAGTACGATGTTAGCTGTGGGTTTTCCAGGAATGGCCTTTATTATGTTGAACATTTCCCCTTCTATTCCTAGTTTGTTGAGTGCATTTATCATGAAAGAATGTTGGGTTTTGTCAAATGCCTTTTGTGGCTCAGTTAGGATGACCCTGTGGTTCTTTTCCGTCATTCTATGAATGTGGTGTATTACAAGGACTGATTTTCTTACGTTGAACCACCTTTGCATTCCTGGCATAAATCACACTAGGTCACAGAACTGAAGAAAAAATTCAAGCTTCGAGTTGCAATACTGAACGGTTCTATGGAAAAAACATTAAATCACACAGGAAGCATCAAAAGAAAATGGAAGGAATACACAGAGTCATTATACCAAAAAGAATTAGTCGATGTTCAACCATTTCAGGAGGCAGCATATGATCAAGAATCAATGGTACTGAAATGGGGAGTCCAAGCTGTACCGACGGCATTGGTGAAAAACAAGGCTCCAGGAACTGATGGAAAACCAAGTGAGATGTTTCAACAAACAGATGCAACACTTGAAGCGCTCACTCATCTATGCCAAGAAATTTGGAAGACAGCTAACCTGGCCAACTGACTGGAAGAGATCCATATTTATGCCTACTTCCAAGAAAGGTGACCCAACCAAATGCAGAAATCATCGAACAGTATCATTAAATCACAAGCAAGCAAATTTTTGCTGAAGATCATTCGAAAGCAGTTGCAGCAGTATATCAAAAGGGAACTGCCAGAAATTCAAGCCAGATTCAGAAGAGGACATGGAACCAGGGATATCATTGCTGATGTCAGGTGGATCTCGGCTGAAAGCAGAGAATACCAGAAAGACGTTTACCTGTGTTTTGACTACGCAAAGGCATTCGACTGTGTGGATCCTAACAAATTATGGATAACATTGCAAAGAATGGGAATTCCAGAACACTTAATTGTGCTCATGAGGAACCTGTACATAGATCAAGAGGCAGTCGATTGAACAGAACGAGGGGACACTGCATGGTTTAAAGTCAAGAAAAGTGTGTGTCAGGGTTGTATCCTTTCACCATACTTACTCAATGTGTACACTGAGCAAATAATTTGAGATGCTGGACTATATGAGGAAGAACGGGGCATCAGGATTGGAGGAAGACTCATTAACAACCCACATTATGCAGATGACACAACCTTGCCTGCGGAAAGTGAAGAGGACTTGAAGCACTTACTGATGAAGATCGAAGACCACAGCCTTCAGTATGGGTTACACTTCAACATAAAGAAAACAAAACTCCTCACAACTGGACCAATAAGCAACATTATGATAAACAGAAAAAAGATTAAAGTTACCAAGGATTTAATTTTACTTGGATCCACAATCAACACCCATGGAAGCAGCAGTCGAGAAATCAAAAGACACATCGCATTGGGCAAATCTGCTACAAGGTGTTCAAAAGCAAAGATGTCACCCTGAAGACTAAGGTGAACCTGACCCAAGCCATGGTGTTTTCAATCACCTCATATGCATATCCAGCTGGGCGATGAATAAGGAAGCCTGAAGAAGAATTTATGCCTTTGAATTGTGGTATTGGTGAAAATACTGAATATACCATGGTGTCATGGATTGCATTTTGTCCCCCCAAAAATATATGTCAACTTGGTTAGGCCATGATTGCCAGTACTGTGTGGTTGTCCTCCATTTTGTGATTGTAATTTTATGTTAAGAGAACTAGGGTGGGATTGTAACACCACCCTTACTCAGGTCACCTCCCCGATTAAGTGTACAAGGAGTTTCCCTGGTGTGTGACCTGCACCACCTCTTCTCTCTCAAGAGATAAGAGCAAAGGGAAGCAAACCGAGTTGGGGGCCTCATACCACCAAGAAAGCAGCCTGGGGAGCAGAGCGCATCCTTTGGACCTGGGGTCCCTGTGCCTGAGAAGCTCCTAGACCAGGGGAAGATGGAGGATAAGGACCTTCCTCCAGACCTGAAAGAGAGAGAAAGCCTTCCCCTGGAGCTGACACCCTCAATTTGGACTTTTAGCCTACTTTACTGTGAAGAAATAAATTTCTCTTTGTTAAAGCCATTCACTTGTGGTATTTCTGTTATAGCAGCACTAGATGACTAAGACATGTGGACTGCCAAAAGAACAAGCAAATCTGTCTTGGAAGAATACAACCAGAACGCTCCTTAGAAGCAAGGATGTCAAGACTAGTCTTTCATACTTTGGAGATACTATCAGGAGGGATCAGTCCCTAGAGAATGACATCATGCTTGGTAGAGGGTCAGCGCAAAAGAGGAAGACCCTCAATGAAATGGATTGACACAGTGGCTGCAACAATGGGCTCAAGCACAACAACGATTGTGAGGATGGCGCAGGACCAGGCAAGGTTTTGTTGTTGTATGTGGGGTTGCTATGAGTCGGAACCGATTCGATGGCACCTAACAACAACAGGTCACAGTATATACTCCTTTCGATATGCTATTCAATGGGGACCTCTCCCTGTGCATTCTCTTCCCTCAGGGACTGCACCTGCCCTATTATCCAACGCCTTAAAAACAGCTGTCTCATACGGTTTCTCTAGCTTTGTAGATGTTCACAGCGGGAGAGCAAATTTCTTGCTCAACTACTTCTCTACCCCTTTCCTGGAATCTTATGATAACTTGTCACTGGCCAACATGCTTGACTCTCTGGAACCTTTTTCCTTCTTTTTTCCAATGGCATGGGACAGGCCGTGGATTCTTGACAAAGAGGTTTGGGTATTCTTGGCAGCAATTGTGTCTCAGTGGTCTACAAGCAGTAAGTACTGAACTTAACCAACTAAGAAATGTGCACAGGCATCTGAAGTACCAGTCAGCATGAGGGCCAGCTGTGTCCACAGTGCAAACCCTGGTGGCGCAGCAGTTAAGAGGTACGGCTCCTAACCAAGAAGTCAGCAGTTCAAACCCACCAGGCGCTCCTTGGAAACACTATGGGGCAGTTCTACTCTGTCCTATAGGGTCGCTATGAGTCGGGATCGACTCGATGGCAACAGGTTTTTTTTTTTTTTTTTGGTTTTGGCGTCCACAGTAAAATTTCTCTGGCTACTCGAAAGCTTAATGACATAATTCAGAAGCCTTGATATCTTCATTCAAACAATAATTTGTCTAGAGCAATGATGTGTGCACACAGACCCTGTCAGTCATCATTTTAAAAGAAATAACAGTAACAATAACACCTCTGGTTGTTGTTCTTTTTAGGTGCTGTCGAGCTGGTTCCAACTCACAGTGACCCTAAGTACACAGGAGGATGTACTGCCTGGCCCCACACCAACCTCCCAATCGACGCTATGCTTGAGCCCATTGTTGCAGTCACTGTGTCAATCCACTTCGTTGAGGGTCTTCCTCTTTTTTTTCACTGACCCTCCGCTTTACCAAGGAACTGGTCCCTCCTGAAACATGTCCAAATCACGTAACATGATGTCTTGCCATCCTCCCTTCTAAGGAGCTTTCTGGCTGCACACCTGAGACAGATTTGTCCATTCTTCTGGAACTCCGTGGTATATTCAATATTCTTTGTCAACACCATAACGTAAAGGCATTAATTCTTTCTTGCATATCCAAGTGTTAACATATAAGAAAACTAACACTCAGCACTGACATGGGTACAAGGGATGTATTTTCAGGTGTACAGTGCAAGGTTTCATAGGTAACAGCCAAGGTGTCTGCCCACCCATAGTGGGGGCTGCTATTCAGTACCAGGCTTGGTGCACAGCCTATGGTGAGGCTCCACCAGCACCTCCAACTCGTCAGTCAGCAAAATTCACAGGGGCTGACACTGGGAGATGTAGATGGGCTGAGAGTAAGGAGCCAAGGGCAACAGATGAGCCCTACTCTTCCCTGCTCATCACTGCTCGGTGTGGCTGGGTGACTGTCTCCTTCAAGTTTCAGTATTCTATACTTTCTCTGCATTAATTCTGGCTGAATGTTACAATCAGAAAAAAAGACTTCACTAAATTAAAAAAGATTAAGTTGAGGTTAGCACAGTGCCACGGGCACTGGTCTGGGCGCAGCCTAGTGGGTGGCAGGTGTGGAGGCAACCCTGCTCAAATACCGCCATCTCCACTGACGGTGGCCTAGTCTACCCTGGATCCATGGCTCCAGGCTGATGGTTAACAGGGGATTTTATTTCTTGGGTGAGAATTTCCCTGGACGAGCCGGCAGTGGTATTTCCTCACCCAGTCTCAATGCTCTGGCCACCTCTATTCCTCACACCACACACTCAGTCTTTCCAGTGCCCATGAGTACTCCCTTGACACTTCCTACCCCTGCTGACAAAAGCCATGCCAAGGTACGCCAGCTGTATTCTCAGGGCACCTGTGACAGTAGAGTGGTGACAGAAACACACACCCCATCTTCACCTGGGGGAACCACAGGGTGAGTGGAGCTGACACACATACCCTGCATGCAGTCTCCACTCACTGCACACACACCAAGCAAGGAGCTCTCTGCAGGGTTTAAGTATGAATCTTTTAAACACATTTCCTAAGCGCACATTCTCAAGGAGCTAAAGGTGTGACATAAACTTCACAGGCTTGCATAAACTGGCTGTGGGCCTGAGTGGTCCCTCCACCCTCCCCCGCGCCCGCCCATGAGCACAAGATCCCTCACTCCAGCCTGTAGTCGTGGTGAGCAGCACAATGTAGAGATTGGTGCAGATGCCACAAGTGGTCACTCTCCTTATCTTCCTCCCGAAATGCGGGCCCAGCTTGCTCTCCTGAGCACATCCCTTCCCAAACTGGGTGCACGGATGGGCATGTGCAAACGAGCTCATCCCCATGGCCACGCTGTGGCTCAGCACCCTCCTTCATGCCTCCATGCCTAGTGCAGCCACTCTGCATCCTGCCAGACTTCCCACACGTGCACCACGCACAGCACTCACTAAACAGCTGAAAGGTCCACACAGCAAAGTCGTTGCCACTGCACTCTCTACAAACAACCAGGGCCGTGGGAGGTGAGGCAAATCCCCTGCGCACAGCCAGAGCTTAGGGTGCAACCCACTGAGGAACCAGCCCCTCATGGTCAGGGGACATGTCCAGACACACGGGGCAGCAACAGGGGTGTGCACACACCTTGGGGTCCACAAGTGCCCCTGCCTTGATGAGGTACTTGACCGCGTCCAGATGGTTGTTCTCCGCAGCCTCCATCAGTGGGGTCCGCTGGTCCTCAGAACAGGTGTCAATGTTGGCGCCCGCCTGGAACACAGACAGGTAAGAGTGACGACACACATACTACAAGTGTCTGAAACCAGACCTGATGGGCTGCATTACATCTTTTTCTACTCAGCAGCTACAGTGGGCCTCTCAAAATGAACAAAACTATTCTCTTACTCTGGCCCTTTAGTTCCTAATTGGTGTTTGTCCTAGACTTCACTTCTCAATAAAGAACCCAGTTTCCTCCAATGCTAATAATCTTATACAACCAGAGGACACCCCAAAACCAGAAAACTAGTGCTGGCACCCACCATTAACCACACATAGACCTCCCTGGGATGCTGCCACTTCTACATGGGCTTGGGTCATTTTTTGTTTGTTTTATTCTGGTTTTTATGAGTCCACTCTGCATGACTCTAGAAATAGTCAAAACTAACCTGTGTTCCTGAGGTTGCTTTCTGGGTGATGAAAACATCAAGGGATGATGAGACAATAAAGGCTGGGACAGCTCCAGCTCTGGAGGAGGGAGGGTGGGAGTGTGTCTAGGTGCAGCAGGGTCCTGATTCTTGACCTGAGTGGTTATGCTGGGGCTTATTTCATGATTTTAACTTTTCTGTATGCATACTGTATATTTGTTAAAGATATAAACAAACACCAAAAGGAAAAAACAAAGAGAAAATATTTTTTCCCAGGAGGACACACTAACTTCTAAACAGAAAGGACATGGGCTGCAGATGGTGGAGGTGCTTCTCCAATGAGCTGAGAGACAACAACGATCACCTAGAATTCCAAATCCAGGAAAAGTACCTTCCATGGAGCCTCCACACGCTGTCACCAAGCAACCCTAACCTTTTATCTTAGACGGGGTTCTTCAGAGAAGCAAAACCAGTGAAGTGTACGTTGTGTATATGTGTGTGTGTACATATGTATGTATATATGTACACACATGGACACACACACATTTATCTCAAGGAAATGGTTCCTGTGGTTGTAGAGGCTGGCAAGTTCCAAGTCTTGTGGCTCAGGCGTCAGGGTAGAGGCTTCTCCTAACTCACGTAGCTGCAGAAGCAGATGGACCCAAGTTCAGCAGGTCAGACAGCAGGCCGCTGGTTCATGGGCTGCAGACGCTAACAAATCCAAGATTGGCAGGCAATACAGCAGACAGCTGGCTCAAGTCCCAAGAAGCAGAGGTCAGATGATGAAGAGCGAGATGCAGAATCCAGGGCAAGCAACTGAACTTTACTAGAATGTCCATATATACATATATTGGATGTAGGCCACACTCCCAAGGAAAATTCCCCTTACAGTTGACTGGCTGATCACACCAGATCACATCATGAAGGCAGACATTGTTACGTAACTGCCAAACTACACAGTTATGTAACTGTCAAACCACTAAGAATCATGGCCCAGCAAGTCGACAGCAACTTCAACCACTGCACCTGTACACATCTCCTTAAACCACACACAATCTCTGAAGAAAGTCAATTACAAAGTCATACTTCCACTAAACATGATAAAACCATATGTGTACAACCAAAACCACACTAGCCCCACTTATATCTTACATTTTATAAATGAGGAAAACAAAAATATTTGATGCACACATACAAGCAAGAAATACTCAGTCCTCATTTCTGAAACTGCAAGAAATACTCAGTCCTCATTTCTGAAACTGGGCACCTGGTACTAACTGGAATTTAGAACTACCTTCTTCCACCACCCACTCCTTATTCCCTTTACCTTTAGCAAAAACCTCTGATGGTGGTGGCTTTTTGCCTGGTTGGGTAACCCAAACCACCTCCAAAAGGTCTGAGCTATTAGTAGTCATGCTGGAATCAGGTTGCTGTAGTTTTCCACTGACTTTAATCACAAGGCATGGTAGTACTAAGAGATGCCCTAAGGGATCTCTTGTATTCAAGACATACTTTTTTATCTCCCTTATGAAACATCAATCTGATTTCCCCTTGTAATCAGAGTCAATCACACCAGTTAATAATGGTAACACCCTTCTTTGACTGTTGTTCCAGAGGCATGAGGAATCCAAAGTGGTTAGGTGGCATTCTTAACGTACAGTTCAATGGAATCAGTGTTGTGTTGCCTGGTGGGAACATTCTTCCCTTTGGAACTAAGACCTCTAGACCCGCTGAGTGAGGAGACGCTGGGACAGGAAACAAAAATTCTGGGAGTCGATCTCTAAGGGTAATAGTGTACAGTGCACTCCCATCTCCACCCCTTGATTCCTGGGACCGTGAATCCTGGCTACAGGAGAGACACCACCATATACTGGATGCTGGTTTAGAGCATATACAGCCTCCTAGAGAATGCTGCCCCAAGCCTGTAAGGTATTGCCACCTAGCTGGCACCATCATTGTGTCTTTAGAAGGCTATTCTACTGGTCTACCAAGTCAGCTGCTTCAGGATGACGGGGAACACGCTAAGACCAGTGAACTCCACGAGCATAAGCTTAATGCCGTACATCATTTTCTGTAATGTCAGTCCCTTGATTCAAGGCAATGCTGTGTGGGATACCATGATGGTGGATGAGGCATTCTGAGTCCACAGATGGTAGCTGTGGCAAAGGCATTGTATAAAGGAAAGGGAAATCCATATCCATAGAGTAAGAGTCTATCCCAGTAAGAACAAAACACTGCCCTTTCCATAAAGGAAGTGGTCCAATGTAATCAATCTGCCACCAGGTTGCTGGCTGATCGCCACAAGGAGTGCTGCCATATTGGGAACTCAGTGATGGTCTCTGCTGCTGGCTGACTGGCCATTCAGCAGTGGCTGTAGTCGAGTCACCCCTGGCGAGCAGAAGTCTAAGTTGCTGGGTACATGCATTGCCATTCCTGCCACGATGGCCACTTGGTTCATGAGCCCACTGAGCAACAACAGAAGCAGCTGTGGAAAGAGGGTGACTGGTTTCCATGTAAGGTGTCATCCCATCCACTCCACTGTTAAAATCATCCTCTGCTGAGGTCACTCTGGTGAATAATCACATGAGACGCAAATACTTCACTTCTCTGGCCCATTAGGAGAGGCCTATCCACATGCCTCTTCTCCGTACCTCCTTGTCTGTCACCAATTTTGCAATCACGTTCTCCCAAGTTCCTAAAAATCCAGTCAAACCATTGGCCACAGTCTACAGATCAGCATACAATCGCACATCTGGTTATTTTTTCTTCCAAGCAAGTGAACAACCAGGTACACTGCTCAAAGTTCTGCCCGCTGGGAGGATTTTCCTTCATCAATGTCCTTCAGGGAGGTCCCAGAAAGGGGCTGTAGTGCTGCTGCTCTCCACTTTCAAGTGGTGCCTGCATACTGCACAGAACCATCTGTAAACCAGGCATGAGTTTTCTCTCCCTCAGTTAATTGATCATAAGGAACTCCCTATGAGGTTACACATGCAGACTGGGAGATGGAAGTTAATGAGATAGTAGTAGAGACCATGGACATTTGGGCCACTTCCTCATGGAACTTACTTGTGCCTTCAGGTCCTGTTCGGGACCAATCTCATAAATATCACTTCTATTTAACGATGGAGTCGTGCTGTGCATGTCCAACTTTATGACTCCATGGGTCAAATAATACCCAATCCATGATGGGAAGCTCAGGCCACATGGTGACTTGGTGGCCCACGGTTAAGCGTTCAGTCTCTACTAAGGCCCAATAACAAGCCAAAAGCTGTTTCTCAAAAGGAATAGTTATCTGTAGAGGCTGGCAGGGCTTCGCTCCAAAATCCTAGGTCTGCACTGTAATTCATCAATAGGGGCCTGTCAAAGACTGCAAACAGCATCTCTAACTGGTACTAATACTTCAAGCAGCATTGGATCAGCTGGATCACATGCCTCAAGCGCCAGAGAAGCTTGGTCAGGAGCCTGAGCCTGTTGCGTGGCCTTCTCTTGTTCAAGGCTTCACTCAAAATTAGCCACTTTTTGAGTTACTTAATATGCTGGAGTAGCACGCCCAAATGAGGAATATGCTGCCTCCAAAATTCAAAGAGGCCAAACAGGCATCGTGCCTCCTTTTCAGTTGTAGGAGGGGCCCGATGCAGTAACTTATCCTTTACAAGGAATATCTCAACATGCCCCATACCACTGGACTCCTGGAAATTTCACTAAGGTGGAAGGTGCCTGAATTTTTCCAACCTTCTAGCATGCAAATGCTTTACCAGTAAGTCCAGAGGTACTGACACTTATTCCTTACTAGGCCCAATCAGCATAATGTCACCATCGTAACGGACCAGTGTGATGTCCTGTGGATGGGAACAGCGATCAAGGCCCCTGCAGACTATGACATAAGGCTGGAGAACTGATATACCCCTAAGGTAGGATACTGAAGGTGTACTGCAGGCCTTGCTAGCTGCAGGCAAACTGCTTCTGGTGTTCGTTTGAAACTAGAATCAAGAAAAACGCATTGGCCCAATCAACAGCTGCACACCAGGTACCGGGAGAGACCAGTCACCGGGAGAGACCAGACACCGGGAGAGACCAGGTATCGGGAGAGACCAGGTACAGGGAGATGTATCAATTTGCTCAAGGAATGAACCTGTACCTGGAACAGCAGCTGCAACTGGAGTCACCACCTGGATAAGTTTTCGATAATCCACTGTCATTCACCAAGATTCATCTGTTTTTTTTCACAGGCCAAAGAGGCAAGTTGAATGGGGATGTGGGAATCACCATCCCTGCATCCTTCAAGTCCTTGATGGTGGCAGTAATGTCTGCAATCCCTCCAGGAATGTGGTATTACTCTTGGTTTTCTATTTGCCTAGGCAGGAACAGTTCTGATGGCTTCCACTTGGTTTTTCCTACCATAATAGCCCTTACTCCACTTGTCAAGAATTCAATGTGGGGGTTCTGTCAGTTGCTGAGTATATCTATGTCGACTATGCATTCTAAGAAAAACAAACAAAACCCATTGCCACTGAGCAGATTCCGACTTATAGTGACCCTATAGGACAGAGCAGAACTGCCCCATAGGCTTTCCAAGGAGCGGCTGGTGGATTTAACTGCCAACCTTTTGGACAGCAACTGAACGCTTAACCACTGCGCCACTAAGACTCCAAAATGCATTCGAGAATGGAGGAAATCATATAGGATGGGTTCACGGACCCACTGTGAGATGAACATGAGCTAAGACTCCACTAATAACCTGACCTCCATATGCCCCAACTGTGGCTGGTGGGCCACAGTGATGTTTTGGGTCTCCTGGAATTAGTGTCAATTCAGAGCCAATATCCAATAATCCCTGAAAAATCTGATAATTTCCTCTTCCCCAATGAACAGTCACTCTAGTAGAAGCTGTAGATCCCTTTGGGGAAGGCTGGGAAAAAGATTAACAGTATAAACTTTTGGCAGGGTAGCAGAGTCCTTCCTCAAGGGGACCTGGCCTCCCCTACATTCATGGATTGTGGGTTGGTAAACTGGCTCCAGTCTAGAATTGACTGAGAGGCCATTATTCTCTATTCTGGTGATTTGAGTTAGACTGCTGTTCACTTGACCTCAAATTCTTCACTTCTACAGATCAAGTAAACATTAAGTAGGTTTCCCATCTATTTAACTCCTAGGGGCACCATGACTAAGCAGCCAATGCCCTATGTCCATATGAGTCAGGCTATTCTGATGACTGCTTTGACTCCACTAGCCATTACGATAACCACGCCCACCTCGTCTCTGGCAGCTGAGTGCTGCCACTTGGCCTCTAGCATTACAGGGACCAATCGGCCCCATTTCAGTCAGGGCAGTTCCCACTGTAATCTGCCTTACATAAAACAGCAATCACAGCAGTCTTCAAGGATGCTGGGGCTCCCTTCATAAATTTGTCCCTCACCATTGTGGTAAAAGGTATGTCTTCTTGGCACTCTACATGTGGGGCTGTGGGTCTAATCAGATAAATCCACTCTAACATATTTACTCATCCAGTGCCGCTATAATAGAAATACCACAAGTGGATGGCTTTAACATACAAAGTTTATTCTCTCACAGTCTAGTAGGCTAGAATTCCAAATTCAGGGCACCATCTCCAGAGAAAGGTTTTCTCTCTGTCACCTCTGGAGGAAGGTCCTTGTCATCAGTCTTCCCCTGGAGTAGGAGCTTCTCAACGCAGGAACTCTGAGTCCAAAGAACGTGCTCTGTTCCCGGCACTACTTTCTTTGGGTATGTAGTTCCCATGTCTCTCTGCTCACTTCTTTTATATCTCAAGACACTGACTTAAAACACAACTTATTTTGTAGATTGAGTCCTGCCTCATTAATATAACTGATGCTAATCCTGCCTCGTTAATATAACTGATGCTAATCCTGCCTCATTAACATCATAGAGGCAGGATCCACAACACACAGAAAAATCACATCAGATGACAAAATGATGGACAATCACACAATACTGAGAACCATGGCTTCGGCAAGTTGACATATATTTCTCGGGCACACAATTCAATCCATGACACGTTCCAATTTCCCTAAACCTTTTAATATCTTCTACAGTATATCAAGGCAGGTGTGGTACTTTAAGTGGATTTAGTGTAGGCCGTCGCATAATCCATGCTTCTCTGCAAGCCAACCCAATAAACTATTAGATCCTTCCCTAACCTCTCCAGCTGAAACACTATATGAAAAATTTATGCTTAGAGGGTCCATATCGATAAACTCAGACTAATCCAACTTTATGTTCCTTGCACTATTATCCCACCTCCTTAAAAGCCATTGTCACACACAGTCCCTAAGCATCTGTTTGTAGATATCAGAAAAGCCAAGCAGTTTCTTTTGGAATGTAGTGTATCTCCTCCAGGGTCACACTTCGTACTCTACCTTTTGGGGCTCACTGGGACTCGTACATCTAGTATATATATAAGTCTAGAAGCAAAAACGGATGGTTGGGGTGCATCCTGGGAACATTCAGCCATGTCTTGTAAGGCACCTAACTCAGGTAATGCTCCCAGACAATGCCCCAGGCATTGCCCCAGGTGATATCTCTAAGACTCTTCAGGCCTCATCAGATGGCATGGTAGGAATAAAGATTTTACTAGGGAAGGTAACTTAGCAAAGATGGACTGAACTCTTTAGATGGGAGTAAAAGGCTGGTTCTCTATATTTATATATAGAGAGAGATTTACACGAAGGAAACAGCTCATGTGGTTGAAGAAGTGGGCAAGTTCCAAGTCCATGGGCGAGGTGTCAGGCTGGAGGACTGTCCTGAATCACGTAGCTATGAAAACCCAAAACCAAACCCGTTGCCATTGAGTCGATTCTGACTCAGAGCAACCCAATAGGACACGGTAGAACTGCCCCGTAGAGTTCCCAAGGAATGCCTGGTAGATTCTAACCGCCGATCTTTTGGTTAGCAGCCATAGCTCTCAACCACTATGTCACCAAGATTTCATGTAGCTTGAGGCTGACAAATTCACAACCAGCAGGTCAGATGGCAGGCCACTCACTCACGGGCTGCAGAGACTGACACATCCAAGATCGGCAGGTATGAGAGCAGGCTGCTGGCTCATGGGCTGTGGAAGCTGATCAATCCAAGATCGGCAGGCAATAAGGCAGGCAGCTGGCTCAAGTCCCAAGAACAGAAGGTCAGATGATGATTGTAAGGTCCAGAGCAAACAAGTGAGCTTTGCCAGAACGTCCATATATACTGGACACAGGCCACACCCCCAAGGAAACTCCAGTTACAACTGATTGGCTGATCACATTAGATCACATCATGGAGCAGGACACCATTACATAACTGCTAAATTACATCATTACGTAACTGCCTTTCTGTATCATTACACAACTGCCAAACCTGAGAATTACAGCCTAGCCAAGTGAATATACAACTTAAACCATCACAGCATTCCAGCTCGTGCCTAACTGTCGAGCAATGCCCATACAGCCCAGGTCCCTGGTGGTGTTGAACACTGCCCTTCATGGCTTCGCACATCTGCTGCCCCTCCCACCATGCCCTCTGGACCGCCAGGCCTATCTTCCACAAGCACAAACCACTTCTCACACCCTTCACAGCTTCCTGGAAGGTGCAGAGAACATTCTGGCTAAGTCACGCTCCCTACTCTATCACACAGCAACTTCGCAGCCCTCTGATGGGCACCTGTCTCCAATGCACCTACATACCATTCTCCTTCCTCATCTCTCAGCCCTCTGATGGGCACCCGTCTCCAGTGTACCTGTGAACCACTCTCCTTCCTTGTCTCTCAGTCCTCTGATGTGCACCCGTCTCTAGGGTACCTGCGTACCACTCTCCTTCCTCATCTCTCAGCCCTCTGATGGGCACCCGTCTCCAGTGCACCTATGTACCATTCTCCTTCCTCGTCTCTCGGCCCTCTGATGGGCACCTGCACCTGTCTCTGGTATACCTACGTGCCACTTTCCTTCGTCTCTCAGCCCTCTGACAGGGGACCCGTCTCCGGTGTACCTGTGTACCACTCTCCTTCCTCATCTCTTAGGCCTCTGATGGGCACGCATCTCCAGTGCACCTATGTGCCACTCTCCTTGTCTCTCAGCCCTCTGATGGGCACCCGTCTCTGATGTAACTGTGTGCCACTCTCCATCCTTGTCTCTCAGCCCTGGCACCATCCAGAAGCCCCTGGTCACCCCTCTCTCGTACAGTTCCAGTGGTGAATATCCACTGATACCTGACCCTTCTGGTTCCCATATCCACGAGATGACCCTGGGCATCACAGCCCACGTGCCTCGGCCTCCTCATCTCCCAGGAGTTGCCTGCCCACCTCAGTCACACACCCCCCAAGAGGTACCCCGCAGTGTGGCCTCTGCAGTGCACCTGGTTTACGTGTGGATGGTGGGTGAAGGCTAAAGTCACCTGGATCAGCATGTGGCAGACATCCACGTGGCCAGCCTCAGCGGCGGCGTGCAGCGGACAACGCTTGCTCTGGTGCTCCATCTTGAAGTTGGGGTCAATTCCATCCACTGCAGGCACACGGTTTCCATGGTTACTTCACCGGTCACTTCCAGTGCAGTCAGGGCACAGAGCCCAGGCATCACGGGGAGCCCCATGTGGCATTGGGGGATGACAGGGAGCCCCATATGGTGATGGAGCAGTGACAGGGAGCCCCACACGCCATCGGGGGGGAGGGGTGACAGGTTGCCCTGTGAGGTAATGAGGAGGTGATAGGGAGCCCCATGCAGTGTCGGGGATGACAGGGAGCCCCAACTGGTCGTGGAGATGATAGTGAGGCCTGTGTGGTAATGGTAGGGTGACAAAGAGCCCCATGCAGTGTCGTGGGGATAATGGGAGTCCCAAGCAGTGATGGGGTGTGACAGGGAGACCGGTACAGGGTCGAGGTGACAGGCGGTCCCATGTAGTGTTGAGGCTGATGGGGGTGGGGGGCAGGGCTGTGCAATATCAGTGGTGACAGGAGCCCTATGCAATGTCAGGGTTAACAGGGAGCTTTGTACAGTGTCCCGGGTGACATGGGGCCCTGTGCAGTGTTGGGGGTGATAGAGGATCCCGTGCAGTGTCAGGGGTAACGAGGAGCCCCATGCAGTGTCGGCAAGGTGACTGAGTCCTGTGCAGCGTTGGGGGTAATGGGGAGCCCCGGGTGGTGATGGTGAGTCCCATGCACTGTCGGGTGTGACAGGGAGCCCCGTGCAGTGTTGGCGAGGTGACTGAGCCCCATGCAGTGTTGGGGGTGATGGGGGGCCCCATGCAGTGTTGCATGTGACATGGGGCCCCATGTAGTGTTGGGGGTAACAGGGACCCCAGTGCAGTGATAGGGGGTGACAGGGGGTCCCGTGCAGTGTCAGGGGCAATGAGGAGCCTCAAGCAGTTATCAGTGAGGTGACTGGAGCATCATGCAGGGTCAGGGGTAATGGGGGACCCTGAGTGGTGATGGGGAGTCCCATGGACTGTCAGGAATGACAGGGAACCCCGAGTGGTGATAGGGATCTCCACACAGTGCTGGGGGTAGTGGGGAGCCCCATGCAGTGTTGGCAGGGTGACGGGAGCCCCGTGCAGTGTTGGCAGGGTGACGGGAGCCCCGTGCAGTGTCAGGGGAGACAGGGCCCTGCGGGGTGGCATGGACATACTCACCCAGCATGAGCAGCACCTTCTGCAGCTCGCCCTGCCTGGCAGAGAAGTACAGCTGCTTCGGATGGAAGCGGAGCTTCTTGGGCCTGTGGGGAGCACGCGGTGGCGTCACACATGCCCTCTGTCCCGGCACCGTGGCCACAAGCCAACCTGAGGACACAGACCCCACGCCAGCATCTCTGGGCCATGGGCCACTCTAGAGACCTCACCAGGTGATGCTGCAGGGTCTACAGCAAGCACCGCGACTGGGCCCTGCGGGCTGTCTGCTGCCTCGGTCCACTCGAGGAGACGCGGGGCCCATGTGAGGTGGCCTCCTGCCCGGCCCAACTACAGCACTAACTGAGGGCAGGAGTCCAAGGAGAGGCACGAACGGCTGGTTCAGTCATGCCCAGCAGACCGTCTGCTGCTCGTTTGTGTTAAAAGAAGAGGCCTAGGGCAGCTAAGGACTGAAAAGATAATTTTGCTTTGAAATCTTGATCCAATAAGTAAGTTAACAACAAGAAGCAGGAGGATGAGCAGGGGCAGCAGCCTGGGCCACACTGATGGATAACCATGGTGTGAACAGTCAGGGAGACCTGGCCATGGTGAGAAGCTGGCAGAAGATGGTGAGAACCTGCACCAGCCAACACCAAGGATTTGTATCAGGGCAAAAAGCAGACGAGGCCCTGTCCACTCAGCCCCACCTGTGTCCCTTTCTGCAGGAGGGGCAAGGATACCTGGTATGCCTCCCCAAGAAGTCACATGTGCCTCTGCAGGCCCAGAGGGGAATTCTGGAGCAGCCAGTGCACCTCTGGACCATCTAGTCTAACCCCAGGGCAGGGGGCAAGCAGCCTGCTCTAACTCTGAAGCATTTCCCATGTCAGCCGCAGCCAGGGGAGTGTCTGTGCAGAGCCCCATGGAGACCATGTCCCTTCCCGACTGCAAAGGGACCCCTTCTGTTATGCCAGAACGAGCAGAACAGTCACCTGCAATAATGTCCCTGAATAGAGAAAAAACACCTCCACAAACCGGCCTGCTGTACGAGCCACACAGCTAAGTGGCAGGACAGACCCCTGAAGAGTTTGCCTTGTCAACAATGCATGTCCCCAGACTTGATGGCACTCACAGGGGCATGTGAGGTGATAGTTCACAGGAGGCTCTGCTCGGCAAGGGGGAGAGGGCAGAAGAGAGACCGAGAACACAGCATGTGGGCATGACCACCCTCACCGTAACACCTGGGCACCTGGCAACACAGAGGGCCTTACTTCTCCGAGTCCAACGCTATCAGAGCGCTCTCTAGTGTCTCCTTGCCCGGCCCCTGGGGGAGGCCAGGTGCTGGCTTCACAGGACCCGATGGCCCCGTCAGCTCGAAGCCCTCATGCGGCTGCAGGGTCAAGCTCTGCAGTCTGTCTCCCTCCATGAGCTGGGTCCCGGCACCACTGCAGGGAGGGGAGAGAATGGAAACACTGGACTGAGAGGACACAGTAACCCCCAGTCTCCAGGAACCCTATTCCCTCCACACACGGCTCAGCCAAGAGTGCGGCAACGGTCTCTTGACTTTGTCATTATTCACCCTGAATGACCCAGCCAGAGACACGGAGTTATCCTTTGGGAAAGCAATGTTCACAAACATGGTAACTCTTGCAGGAGCTTCCTGTCAAAATGTGCTTTGTAAATGAGTTTCACATAGTATCTATCCAGCCCGCTACCCCACCCTAACAGAAAGAAGATGTCATCAGTGTTGAGACTCAACATGTATGAAACGCAGAGTAAATGTCAAGGAGCCAACAGCGTTCAGTGTTTTGTTTGGAGATGTCCACAATCTGAGTCTCTCCAAATGACCTTCAGTGGAGTTTTCCACTTTTTTCACGTCAGTGTGGTATTTACTAAGTTGGGTTTTTCCTGGGTAGCTGGGAATCTCTGATGCCATTTCATTTCCCAGCTGCATGCTGCTGGTATGGAACAAGGCCACTGACATGTCTTGTCACTGTCTGACCTGATCATCTTCTAACTCCTTCTAGTTCTAGGAGCATTCCAGCTATTTCTACAGGACTGTTCCAGGAAGACAACTGTTCTGTGTTTCCTATATGAATACTTCTAACTCTGAGTCTGTGTTTCCTGGTCTTCAGCTAGGGCCTCTAGACAAAATGCCAAACAAGGCGGTGACGCAGACAGCAGCGGCAGAGGGTAACGCTCCTGACGTACACAGACAGCCAGCTACGGGAGGGCTGAGCTGCAAACAAGAGGCCACGATGCTGCAGCTATAGGGATAGTTGACACGCTCAAACCAGACTGATGAGCCACAGAGCCCAGCTGAGTCAGAGAGGTCACGAGCCAGCGGCCGTGAATAAACCAGGGCTCCCAACGGGTTCGGTCATGGCTGATGAAGCGAGACCACAACAGACCTGAATTTTTACAATTTCGAAGCCCTGGAATGGGAGACTCGGAAGAGGCATAGTGAGCCCTTTCAGAAGCCTCATGTGTGAGCTTGGATTATTGGAAGATCTGTGGAGAGTGAAGGAGCCTTGGTGGCACAGTAGTTAACTGTTCAGCTGCTAACCAAAAAATCGGCAGTTCAAATCTACCAGCCGCTCCTTGGAAACCCTATGGGGCAGTTCTACTCTGTCCCATAGGGTTGCTATGAGTTGGAATCAACTTGATGGCAATGAGTTTGTTGGTTTGTGGAAAGCAGCACACATTCAAAGAGGCACCACCGGCCGCTATCGTTGAGCCAGGCACCACTGTTTCTAGCTCTACTTGAAATCTGAAGGGCCAGAGACTTGGAAGCTGTGCAAAGCATACACTACCCTTGTTTTCTAAGAGGGAGGTTAAGTTTCTAGCAGGGCTTCAATCTGTAATTTTTCGTGTTCCAGTTATCATTCTGGTTCATTCAAATTCTAAAAATTCGGGTCTGTTCTGCTATCATTTCATCAGCCATGACTGAACCAGGAAGAACCGGTTCAAAACCCTGAAATAAACGAACTTCCCTGTTTCTGAAATGTTAGTGGCCAGAGTCCATGAGAAGCTTTTAGATGAGAGAGTTGAAACCAGCAACAACCCAGACTGATACATTTCAGCTCTGTAACTGGGATGGTGCCACTAGATTCACTGCAGATGCCCAGGCCACTTTCTGGCCCATGCTGACCTGGTGGCCTATATCCTGAGTCCTCTACCAATCCCTTGGGAGCCCTCTGCCCCTCCTCAGCCTTCCACCTGCCCCTCTAGAGCCCTCCACCCACCCCTTGAGAGCCCTCTGTCCCTCCTCAGCCCTCCACCTGCCTCTCTAGAGCCCTCCACCCACCCCTTGAGAGCCCTCTGTCCCTCCTCAGCCCTCCACCCACCCCTTGAGAGCCCTCTGTCCCTTCTCAGCCCTCTACCTGCCCCTTGGGAGCCCTATGCCCCTCCTCAGCCCTGTCCCTCGGGAGCTCTCCGCGGCCCTGGCACACCTGCCGGTAGTTGTGTCAGCCCTGCCCTCGGGAGCCTTCTCCAGCCCGGGCACCAGAGTCACGGTGGAAGTCGTGTCAGCCTTGGCGATTGTCACCTCCCTGGCCTTGGTGGCCTCCTCGCCACAGTGGGGGCAGTAGCTCATGTTGTTGACGCGAGAGGCACAGTCCTTGTGGAAGCGATGGGAAACACTGCTCTCGGGCTGGCACTCCATGAAATTACCCTGAAGGGAGAAGAGCTTGCTCAGAGGGGCTGACGACGCTGCAGCCCAGATGCCGCCTCCCTTGTAGGCGCCCCACAGAGTGCTTCCAGGTATCCTGCTTGGAGGGAAGATGCTGAAACCAGCAGAGTGGCCTCATGCCCTCTACCCCACAGGGGAGGCCCCAGGTCTGCAGCACCACCATGCCCTGAGGGAAAGGCCCCTGACCACACACAGTCAGCTGAAGGTGTGAGGCTGACCGGGGAGGCCACTGTCCCTGTTCCTGCAGACCCCACAGTGACAAAGGCTTTGTCTGCTGCTGACTTCTGTGGTCCCAGCCTGGTCAAAAGAGGCCCTTGCGTGGGCTGCATTGAGGCTAAAGGCGCAAGCCTACCCAATGAGGCGCAAGATCTATGGCTCCGGGCTGGGACCCTGTGAGTGTCTGCACCAGGCTGCTGCCCTCTGCCTACTGTCCTGAGCATGAGTGTCTATGGCTACTCACCTCCCCATCCCACTCTAGACTCACTTCCACAGGGCTTCAGCCCATCCTCTCGTACAGCCCCCTGCCCTATCATGAACTGCACCCCCAACCTCTCCTATGTTCAATAATCCCGGAGCTTGTGTCTGGCAATAACAATAACAGCAGCAGCAGAGCTGGACCAGCCCTGACAGTGCACACACAGGTCACTAAGCCCTCACAAACACTGAGCAGCAGGCACACTGGTGAGAGGTGAGGAAAGAGCCAGCAGAGTGGATACCCTGCCCAGGGTCATGCAGTGGGCGTGTGGGCAGTGCCCTGGCTCTTGGCAGCTCGGTCTATAACCACCAGATTGGACAGCTGTCTCCACTACTTGTCCCTGCCAGCTCCTGCCCATCCCCCCTCCACCTCTGTTTAACCAAACCACAAAGAGCTCTTATAAACTAATCGGAAAACTGAGATCCAGATACTAGGAGCAGCAACACAAATGAGCAAGAAATGTAAAAAAAGAAGCTCAAACTCACTCGCATCAAAAATATAGCATGAAAAAAATGAGACATGAGTTTTGTAACTTTTATCAAGGTTAGCTGAGACAGAAACAACTGGAAGTGTCCAGTACAGAAAAAATTTAGATGTTCATACATACTGAAGACAAGAGATTAAATCCAACCCTAATACTCACTTCTCAAGGCAATCTGAGATCACTCCCACAACAGAAACACAAGGATGCAAATTCTGCCATTTCACTGTAAAACCCGCGGGCGTGGGTCCCAGAGGCTGGGGGAGGGCAGCAGTCAACAGCACAGCCCCATTTACAAACATCCCGTGTGAACAGTGCATATGTGTGGGAAACCATGGGAGAACGTGAGGGCTGCATTCAGAGCAGGGCTTTGAACCAGTTCTTCCCAGTTCAGTCATAGCCAACAACGTGAAACCAGAAGACACCCAAATTTTTAGAATTTGGGTGAACCGGAACAGTAACCAAAATGGGAAAAATTATGGGTCAAAGCCCTGCTAGAAACTTAATCTCCCTTTCAGAAAACAAGGGCAACCAATCTCTTGCCTGTCGAATTTTGAGCAGAGTCAGAAACAGTGGTGCCCCGCTCAAAGATGGCGGCCAATAGCCCTTCTTTGAATGGGTGTCACTCTCCACAGTTCTGTTGATAATCCAACCTCACTCGTGAGGCTCCTGAAATGACTCGCCATGCCTCTTCCGAGTCTCCCATACCAAAGCTTCACATTTGTAAAAATTCAAGTCTATTCTGGTTTTGCTTCTTTGGTCATGGCTGAACAGGTTCAAACCGATTTGAAGCCCTGGTTTAGGGGCTACTCCTGTGGGTTTTTGTTCCTGCTCCACATACATTTAAAATCATCTGAGATTTTAATAAGTAATTTGTACTATTTTTCCCCTTAAAGATGTTTTAACATTAAAATTTGTTCTACTATAGCACACCAGTGTGGACTTTCTAAACAGAAGCAAGGTACTGGCCGTCCCCCCCTTTAATTTCCGCCCCTCGGGTGTTGGTCGTCCCCTCCTCTAGTTCCCGCCCCTCAGGTGCTGGCCGTCCCCTCCTCTAGTTCCTGCCCCTCAGGTGCTGACCATCCCCTCCTCTAGTTCCCTCCCTTCAGATACTGGCTGTCCCCTCCTCTAGTTCCCACCTCTCAGGTACTGGCCATCCCCTCCTCTAGTTTCACACTCCTCGGGTGCTGGCCATCCCCTCCTCTAGTTCGCGCCCCTCAGGTGCTGGCCATCCCCTCCTCTAGTTTCCCACTCCTCGGGTACTGGCCATCCCCTCCTCTAGTTCCCGCCCCTCAGGTGCTGGCCATCCCCTCCTCTAGTTTCCCACTCCTCGGGTACTGGCCATCCCCTCCTCTAGTTCCCGCCCCTCAGGTGCTGGCCATCCCCTCCTCTAGTTTCCCACTCCTCGGGTACTGGCCATCCCCTCCTCTAGTTCCCGCCCCTCAGGTGCTGGCCATCCCCTCCTCTAGTTCCCGCCCCTCAGGTACTGGCCATCCCCTCCTCTAGTTCCCGCCCCTCAGGTACTGGCCATCCCCTCCTCTAGTTCCCGCCCCTCAGGTGCTGGCCGTCCCCTCCTCTAGTTCCCACCCGTCAGGTACTGGCCATCCCCTCCTCTAGTTCCCGCCCCTCAGGTGCTGGCCATCCCCTCCTCTAGTTCCCGCCCCTCAGGTGCTGGCCATCCCCTCCTCTAGTTCCCGCCCCTCAGGTGCTGGCCATCCCCTCCTCTAGTTCCCGCCCCTCAGGTGCTGGCCGTCCCCTCCTCTAGTTCCCACCCCTCAGGTACTGGCCATCCCCTCCTCTAGTTCCCGCCCCTCAGGTACTGGCCATCCCCTCCTCTAGTTCCCGCCCCTCAGGTACTGGCCATCCCCTCCTCTAGTTCCCGCCCCTCAGGTGCTGGCCATCCCCTCCTCTAGTTCCCGCCCCTCAGGTGCTGGCCGTCCCCTCCTCTAGTTCCCACCCCTCAGGTACTGGCCATCCCCTCCTCTAGTTCCCACCCCTCAGGTACTGGCCATCCCCTCCTCTAGTTTCCCACTCCTCGGGTGCTGGCCATCCCCTCCTCTAGTTCCCACCCCTCAGGTACTGGCCATCCCCTCCTCTAGTTTCCCACTCCTCGGGTGCTGGCCATCCCCTCCTCTAGTTCCCGCCCCTCAGGTGTTGGCCATCCCCTCCTCTAGTTCCCACCCCTCAGGTACTGGCCATCCCCTCCTCTAGTTCCCGCCCCTCAGGTGCTGGCCATCCCCTCCTCTAGTTCCCGCCCCTCAGGTGCTGGCCATCCCCTCCTCTAGTTCCCGCCCCTCAGGTGCTGGCCGTCCCCTCCTCTAGTTCCCACCCCTCAGGTACTGGCCGTCCCCTCCTCTAGTTCCCACCCCTCAGGTACTGGCCATCCCCTCCTCTAGTTTCCCACTCCTCGGGTGCTGGCCATCCCCTCCTCTAGTTCCCGCCCCTCAGGTGCTGGCCATCCCCTCCTCTAGTTCCTGTCCCTCAGGTGCTGACCATCCCCTCCTCTAGTTCCCTCCCTTCAGATACTGGCTGTCCCCTCCTCTAGATCCCACCCCTCAGGTACTGGCCATCCCCTCCTCTAGTTTCCCACTCCTCGGATGCTGGCCATCCCCTCCTCTAGTTCCCGCCCCTCAGGTGCTGGGCCATCCCCTCCTCTAGTTTCCCACTCCTCGGGTACTGGCCATCCCCTCCTCTAGTTCCCGCCCCTCAGGTGCTGGCCGTCCCCTCCTCTAGTTCCCGCCCCTCAGGTGCTGGCCGTCCCCTCCTCTAGTTCCCGCCCCTCAGGTGCTGGCCGTCCCCTCCTCTAGTTCCCGCCCCTCAGGTGCTGGCCGTCCCCTCCTCTAGTTCCCGCCCCTCAGGTGCTGGCCGTCCCCTCCTCTAGTTCCCACCCCTCAGGTACTGGCCATCCCCTCCTCTAGTTCCCACCCCTCAGGTACTGGCCATCCTCTCCTCTAGTTTCCCACCCCTCAGGTACTGGCCATCCCCTCCTCTAGTTTCCCACTCCTCGGGTGCTGGCCATCCCCTCCTCTAGTTCCCACCCCTCAGGTACTGGCCATCCCCTCCTCTAGTTTCCCACTCCTCGGGTGCTGGCCGTCCCCTCCTCTAGTTCCCACCCCTCAGGTACTGGCCATCCCCTCCTCTAGTTTCCCACTCCTCGGGTGCTGGCCATCCCCTCCTCTAGTTCCCACCCCTCAGGTACTGGCCATCCCCTCCTCTAGTTTCCCACTCCTCGGGTGCTGGCCATCCCCTCCTCTAGTTCCCACCCCTCAGGTACTGGCCATCCCCTCCTCTAGTTCCCGCCCCTCAGGTGCTGGCCATCCCCTCCTCTAGTTCCCGCCCCTCAGGTGCTGGCCATCCCATCCTCTAGTTCCCGCCCCTCAGGTGCTGGCCATCCCCTCCTCTAGTTCCCGCCCCTCAGGTGCTGGCCGTCCCCTCCTCTAGTTCCCGCCCCTCAGGTGCTGGCCGTCCCCTCCTCTAGTTCCCGCCCCTCAGGTGCTGGCCATCCCCTCCTCTAGTTTCCCACCCCTCGGGTGCTGGCCATCCCCTCCTCTAGTTCCCGCCCCTCAGGTGTTGGCCGTCCCCTCCTCTAGTTCCCACTCCTCGGGTGCTGGCCATCCCCTCCTCTAGTTCCCGCCCCTCAGGTGCTGGCCATCCCCTCCTCTAGTTCCCGCCCCTCAGGTGTTGGCCGTCCCCTCCTCTAGTTCCCACTCCTCGGGTGCTGGCCATCCCCTCCTCTAGTTCCCGCCCCTCAGGTGCTGGCCATCCCCTCCTCTAGTTCCCGCCCCTCAGGTGTTGGCCGTCCCCTCCTCTAGTTCCCGCCCCTCAGGTGTTGGCCGTCCCCTCCTCTAGTTCCCACTCCTCGGGTGCTGGCCATCCCCTCCTCTAGTTCCCACCCCTCAGGTGCTGACCATCCCCTCCTCTAGTTCCCGCCCCTCAGGTGTTGGCCGTCCCCTCCTCTAGTTCCCACTCCTCGGGTGCTGGCCATCCCCTCCTCTAGTTCCCGCCCCTCAGGTGTTGGCCGTCCCCTCCTCTAGTTCCCACTCCTCGGGTGCTGGCCATCCCCTCCTCTAGTTCCCACCCCTCAGGTGCTGACCATCCCCTCCTCTAGTTCCCGCCCCTCAGGTGCTGGCCATCCCCTCCTCTAGTTCCCGCCCCTCAGGTGTTGGCCGTCCCCTCCTCTAGTTCCCACCCCTCAGGTGCTGACCATCCCCTCCTCTAGTTCCCGCCCCTCAGGTGTTGGCCGTCCCCTCCTCTAGTTCCCACTCCTCGGGTGCTGGCCATCCCCTCCTCTAGTTCCCGCCCCTCAGGTGCTGGCCATCCCCTCCTCTAGTTCCCGCCCCTCAGGTGTTGGCCGTCCCCTCCTCTAGTTCCCGCCCCTCAGGTGTTGGCCGTCCCCTCCTCTAGTTCCCACTCCTCGGGTGCTGGCCATCCCCTCCTCTAGTTCCCACCCCTCAGGTGCTGACCATCCCCTCCTCTAGTTCCCGCCCCTCAGGTGTTGGCCGTCCCCTCCTCTAGTTCCCACTCCTCGGGTGCTGGCCATCCCCTCCTCTAGTTCCCGCCCCTCAGGTGTTGGCCGTCCCCTCCTCTAGTTCCCACTCCTCGGGTGCTGGCCATCCCCTCCTCTAGTTCCCGCCCCTCAGGTGCTGGCCATCCCCTCCTCTAGTTCCCGCCCCTCAGGTGTTGGCCGTCCCCTCCTCTAGTTCCCACTCCTCGGGTGCTGGCCATCCCCTCCTCTAGTTCCCGCCCCTCAGGTGCTGGCCATCCCCTCCTCTAGTTCCCGCCCCTCAGGTGTTGGCCGTCCCCTCCTCTAGTTCCCGCCCCTCAGGTGTTGGCCGTCCCCTCCTCTAGTTCCCACTCCTCGGGTGCTGGCCATCCCCTCCTCTAGTTCCCGCCCCTCAGGTGCTGGCCATCCCCTCCTCTAGTTCCCGCCCCTCAGGTGTTGGCCGTCCCCTCCTCTAGTTCCCGCCCCTCAGGTGCTGGCCATCCCCTCCTCTAGTTCCCGCCCCTCAGGTGTTGGCCGTCCCCTCCTCTAGTTCCCACTCCTCGGGTGCTGGCCATCCCCTCCTCTAGTTCCCACCCCTCAGGTGCTGACCATCCCCTCCTCTAGTTCCCGCCCCTCAGGTGCTGGCCATCCCCTCCTCTAGTTCCCGCCCCTCAGGTGTTGGCCGTCCCCTCCTCTAGTTCCCACTCCTCGGGTGCTGGGCATCCCCTCCTCTAGTTCCCGCCCCTCAGGTGCTGGCCATCCCCTCCTCTAGTTCCCGCCCCTCAGGTGTTGGCCGTCCCCTCCTCTAGTTCCCACTCCTCGGGTGCTGGCCATCCCCTCCTCTAGTTCCCGCCCCTCAGGTGCTGGCCATCCCCTCCTCTAGTTCCCGCCCCTCAGGTGTTGGCCGTCCCCTCCTCTAGTTCCCGCCCCTCAGGTGTTGGCCGTCCCCTCCTCTAGTTCCCGCCCCTCAGGTGTTGGCCGTCCCCTCCTCTAGTTCCCACTCCTCGGGTGCTGGCCATCCCCTCCTCTAGTTCCCGCCCCTCAGGTGTTGGCCGTCCCCTCCTCTAGTTCCCGCTCCTCGGGTGCTGGCCATCCCCTCCTCTAGTTCCCGCCCCTCAGGTGCTGGCCATCCCCTCCTCTAGTTCCCGCCCCTCAGGTGTTGGCCGTCCCCTCCTCTAGTTCCCGCCCCTCAGGTGTTGGCCGTCCCCTCCTCTAGTTCCCGCCCCTCAGGTGTTGGCCGTCCCCTCCTCTAGTTCCCACTCCTCGGGTGCTGGCCATCCCCTCCTCTAGTTCCCGCCCCTCAGGTGCTGGCCATCCCCTCCTCTAGTTCCCGCCCCTCAGGTGTTGGCCGTCCCCTCCTCTAGTTCCCGCCCCTCAGGTGTTGGCCGTCCCCTCCTCTAGTTCCCGCCCCTCAGGTGTTGGCCGTCCCCTCCTCTAGTTCCCGCCCCTCAGGTGCTGGCCGTCCCCTCCTCTAGTTCCCGCCCCTCAGGTGTTGGCCGTCCCCTCCTCTAGTTCCCGCCCCTCAGGTGTTGGCCGTCCCCTCCTCTAGTTCCCGCCCCTCAGGTGCTGGCCGTCCCCTCCTCTAGTTCCCGCCCCTCAGGTGCTGGCCATCCCCTCCTCTAGTTCCCGCCCCTCAGGTGTTGGCCGTCCCCTCCTCTAGTTCCCGCCCCTCAGGTGTTGGCCGTCCCCTCCTCTAGTTCCCGCCCCTCAGGTGTTGGCCGTCCCCTCCTCTAGTTCCCGCCCCTCAGGTGTTGGCCATCCCCTCCTCTAGTTCCCGCCCCTCAGGTGTTGGCCGTCCCCTCCTCTAGTTCCCACTCCTCGGGTGCTGGCCATCCCCTCCTCTAGTTCCCGCCCCTCAGGTGCTGGCCATCCCCTCCTCTAGTTCCCGCCCCTCAGGTGTTGGCCGTCCCCTCCTCTAGTTCCCGCCCCTCAGGTGTTGGCCGTCCCCTCCTCTAGTTCCCGCCCCTCAGGTGTTGGCCGTCCCCTCCTCTAGTTCCCACTCCTCGGGTGCTGGCCATCCCCTCCTCTAGTTCCCGCCCCTCAGGTGCTGGCCATCCCCTCCTCTAGTTCCCGCCCCTCAGGTGTTGGCCGTCCCCTCCTCTAGTTCCCGCCCCTCAGGTGTTGGCCGTCCCCTCCTCTAGTTCCCGCCCCTCAGGTGTTGGCCGTCCCCTCCTCTAGTTCCCGCCCCTCAGGTGTTGGCCGTCCCCTCCTCTAGTTCCCGCCCCTCAGGTGTTGGCCGTCCCCTCCTCTAGTTCCCACTCCTCGGGTGCTGGCCATCCCCTCCTCTAGTTCCCGCCCCTCGGGTGCTGGCCATCCCCTCCTCTAGTTCCCGCCCCTCAGGTGTTGGCCGTCCCCTCCTCTAGTTCCCGCCCCTCAGGTGTTGGCCGTCCCCTCCTCTAGTTCCCGCCCCTCAGGTGTTGGCCGTCCCCTCCTCTAGTTCCCGCCCCTCAGGTGCTGGCCGTCCCCTCCTCTAGTTCCCGCCCCTCAGGTGTTGGCCGTCCCCTCCTCTAGTTCCCGCCCCTCAGGCATCGCCTTCTCCTCCTCAGATTCCGTCCTTCAAGCAGAAAGTATGCAAGGTTGGTGTACATCTTCTCATGGCCTCCTTTTTGTTCACACAAATACGCAGATAAATGGAATTCCAACTACACCGCTCTAGTCAGAGGATGAGAGGATATGAATCCCCCCAGAGGATCTTACCAGACACTAAATAAAACCAAAATGCTGCCAAGGCTTCCAGAACTGCAAGCGGCAGCTCCGAGGGTGGGAAGTGCCCCCACTCGCCACTGCCCCCCACACAGGGAAATCAGGCGCATCCCCCCCTGTAAAGCGCCCTGGGGGGGGGCAATCATTTTTAAAAATCTTAGGTTTTCCAAGCAAGACTACACACAGCAGAAGCTGAGCACCCTCATCAGCCAACACCCACACCAGGCCTGCCAGGCCCAAGGCTACAGAAAAGTAGGACAACACAGTGTCCAGTCCTCAAACGAAGCTCCGAAGAGAGGCACACAGGCCCCTGGTGGGGAGGGTCCGTGTCAAGGACACTCACCCCAGTGAAATAAAACACAGAGACTCTGCCACGTTTAAGAAAAGGCAAGGACTGGGTGGGACATAGCAGGTAAAAGACAAAGAAACCAGTCCGGACAAAAGATAATCCAGGGAACAGAAGAAAATTTCCAATGGGTGTTTCATGCTCTTGAATTCCATAAAACAAGAGCTTGAGCTTGAAGACAAGATAAAAGACAGATAAATAAGTGCCATGGAAAAAAGGTGCAGAAACGGCTCCTGTGTCTGTGAGCATGTGGTCATTGCTTACTAACACCAGCATTCCAACAAGAAAATGATACATCACCCACAGGTGGTAAGGGACAAGCAACAAAACATCTGAAGGAAAATAAAAGCAGATCTCACACCTAGACCTTTAGACTGTTTTAAGTTGTTTAAAAAAAGTTTTCTGATTACAAAATCAAGGCTTGTAGTAAACATTTCAAATGTTAAATATATACTTTACCAACTTATGGTCTGCTAGCCTCCATAATTAACAATATGGTACTTAATCTCTTAGACTGCTTACACATAAACAAATACACACATATAATATTTTCACAGAACTGGGATCATACTAAACACATTAAATATTTAATGTGAAAAAAAACCTACCAAAAAACAAACTATTATGACAAAATACAGGTAAATACATGCATACATACATATACATATACATATACTGGAGTGGGGAAATCACCTTATAGCATAATCCCAAAGGTGGAAATTATAAAAGACTACTAAATTTGATTACATAGAATTTTAATATACTCGTATATGTTGGAAAGCACCATAAAGAAAGACAAACACACAACACAGCACAACTCCTAATACACACACCAGGCCAAGGGTGTGGATCCAAGCTCACAATACGTTCTTTAAAAACCAACGAGAAGTGGAGGCACCTGTCATGGACTGTATCCTCCAAAAATATGTATTGACTTGGCTGGCCACGAGTCCCAGTATCAAGTGGTTCTCTTCCATTTTGTGATCTAACGTAACTGTCCTATGTGTTGTAAATCCTAATCTCTGCCTATGGTTAACGAGGCAAGATTAGGTTATGTTAAAGAGGATTAGGGTGGGGTGCAACACCCTTACTCAGGTCACAGCCCTGAACTGATGTAAAGAGGAGCTTCCCTGGGGCATGGCCTGCGTCACCTTGGACCTGGGCCCCTGTCCTGAGAAGCTCCTAAACCAGAGGAAGACTGGTAACAATGACCTTCTCCAAGAACCAACAGAGAAAGAAAGCCTTCCCCAGGAGTGGGAGCCCTGAACTCAGACTTTTAGCCTCCTAGACTGTAAGAACATAAACTTCCATTTGTTAAAGTCATCCACTTGTGGTATTTCTGTTACAGCAGCACTAGATTAACTATGATCAAAAACCCAAACCAAACCTGTTGCCGTCGCAACAACTCCGACTCATGGCAACCCTACAGGGCACAGCAGAACTGCCCTATGGAGTTTCCAAGGAGTGGCTGGTGGATTCAAACTGCTGACCTTTTGGTTAGGAGCGCAATGCTTAACCAGGTCTCCAGATAACTAAGACAGCCTCACAAAAGAATGGACACAGCGCATGAAGGAACAACTAGCAAAAGGAAGAGCACAGAAGGGCCACCAACAGCATGGGCAGAGGCCCAAGGGGAGCCTTCTAGACACCAAAGAAATGCACACAGAGCAGAGAATAACCCTCTAGTTGTCACACCAGCAGAGGTCAGAGCTAGGAGATGCCCACAGTGACAGAGGGGAGAAGACATCTGCTCTGCGACACGGCTGGTGGGACACAGAGAGACAATCCCTCCCTTGAAGGTGACCTGGACGCGGCTTCTAACAATGGCTACTATGGAGACAACGGAACCAGGGACCCCGAGGGTCTTGAGGACATCGTTGCAGAATTATTTACGACAGGAAATCTCAGTCTTCATGACAAGAGGATCCCGCAGTGGAAAGCCACCTCCTACAGACACTCCCTAACATGGCCTGGATTTCGGACAAGGCTAACGGATTCTCCTAATGCAGTTGGGCGAGCCAACACACTGGCAACACCCTCGCCTGTGCTCCTCCAGCTCCCGGGGGGCTGGACAACCTGGCCAGCGTGCTCCTCCAGCTCCCGGGGAAGGGGCTGGACACCCTGGCCAGCGTGCTCCTCCAGCTCCCGGGGAAGGGGCTGGACACCCTGGCCAGCGTGCTCCTCCAGCTCCCGGGGAAGGGGCTGGACACCCTGGCCAGCGTGCTCCTCCAGCTCCCGGGGAAGGGGCTGGACATCCTGGCCAGCGTGCTCCTCCAGCTCCCGGGGAAGGGGCTGGACATCCTGGCCAGCGTGCTCCTCCAGCTCCCGGGGGGCTGGACACCCTGGCCAGCGTGCTCCTCCAGCTCCCGGGGAAGGGGCTGGACACCCTGGCCAGCGTGCTCTTCCAGCTCCCGCGGGGGCTGGACACCCTGGCCAGCGTGCTCTTCTAGCTTCCGCGGGGGCTGGACACCCTGGCCAGCGTGCTCCTCTAGCTTCCGGGGAGGCTGGACACCCTGGCCAGTGCGCTCCTCCAGCTCCCGGGGGGGCTGGACATCCTGGCCAGGGAGCCAGCGGCCTCTCTGTTTAGCCCATGACCCCTCTGGCCTCAGGCTGCCAATCACCACCCCCGGCCGAACTCCACGGTCACCTGCCCCTACCAACATAGGCTGAGGGTCACACCATGGGCTGGGCATTGTCTGAGCACAGAGCCAAGACACAGTGCATTAAGAGGCCTGTCTGGCCCACCCTCTCACTCTGTAAATGCCTTTGTGACCTCAAGCCTCCGTCCCTCTGACTGCCATCAACATGGTCCATACCACAAAGATGTGTCGCATGCCATGTCTCTCCAGAAAGCACCTGTATCGCAGAAAGGAGGGGTCAACACCCACTGTGAAGCCTGTGCTGAGGACCATGGCGGAGCTGAAGGAAGAAGAGGGAGGGGCAGAGGTGTGGGGGAGGCTCAGACCAGACACACAATTTGTTGGACAGAGAGCTACAGGACTCAAGAAAAAAGCTGAGACAGGTCCAGAGCTAGGATGCCCAGAGTTACCCCACTCACTGAGATGGTGAAGTTGGGGAAAGTCCATGTGGGGATGGGGGGCAACGGCAACGGCACCAGGTCAATCAAGATGGAGGGAGGGGGGGGCACACAGAACATGCTTATCTGATAAATGTGTCCTGAGGCTGGCTTCGGGGAGGCAGACACTGGGCAACAGCATGGGCAGAGGCCCAAGGGGAGCCAGCCAAGCACAGCTGGGACGTGGCAGGGGCCAGGACCCCCACGGGAGGCGCAACCAGGATGCACAGCATCCAGGAGTCAGTGCCCAGAGATTACGGCTCCTAAGAAAGTTGGCAGGACATGCCTGTGGGAGAGAGCCGGCTGGGTCAACAGGGCCCGCAGAGCAGAATTGGGATTACAGCTGCCCAGGTCAGCGGGGCCCACGTAGCGCAGCTGGCCCAGAGAGAGCCGCATGATGTGAGGAGGCAGGAGGCACAGCCTCAGAGAAAGACCGTGGAGGGGCAACAGACACAAGGAGTCCTATGGCGCAGACTTACCGCCGTGCAGAAGTAGCCGCAGCCCGGGCAGCACTGGTGCTTCACCATCCGCGCCCTGTGGTCCTCGCACAGCACCAGGAGCGGCACTCTGTTGGATGGGCGCATCAGCTCAAATTTGGCCACGCTATTGGTGCACCGGCCCAGCTGTAGACAGACAGACATAGGCTTCAGTGACAAAGCGTGAGGGAGGCCACCCATCTATCCACTAGGCACCAAGGGGCCAGGCCTTGCACAGTGCTAGCACACAGCAGGCGCTTAGCACACGTCTGCTGACTAAGCTGACAAGCGTGAGTGAGCGGCTCCTCCAATCCAACAAGGTCAGAACTCGAGGGAGAACGAGACAGGCCTGCCCACCGACTGGTCCAATGATTAGTCAAAGCACATCCTGTGTCACAGGAGCAACAGTGCCTGCGTGAGTACTGTAAAGAGGAGCAGGCTGTTAACACAGGGAGAAACTGAGGAAAATGTCACAGTGACTTGATATTTGGGCTGGATATCGAAGAAAAGTGGGTGCACTTGGCCAAGGCTGGGCTTGGCCAAGGAGGACAAACCAGGCCAAAGAACATCACAGGCCAGAATTGGGGACGGTGGCAGGGTGAGTCTGTCAAGCCCCATGTAGCAGGGCGGCTGTAACCACCATACATGGAGGTCACGGCTGAGACTCAAGTGAGAGGCACAGTGCCTTGAGGGCCTGATGAGGCCAAGGGCCAGTAGACCATGATCTGAGGGTGCAAGCAAAAGGCTACCCTGGGAGGGAAGAGACCCCTGGACATACCGCTCTATGCGTACCCCTGGCGAAGGGCTGCCTGTTTACTATGTATAGCTCTCCTACAAACAATAAGGAAGGATAATAAGCCAATAGCAGAAAAAACAATTCACCAGAGAAGGAATGCAAATACCCAAAAACAAATGACAAAAGGTCTAAACGTCCTGGTAATGAAGGAAATGGGCAATAAGAAGCCTGCGCTGGCCCTTCCATTTTGCAACCCAGCCTGCAGGCTCCGGGGAGAGAGCCATCTGACGCTACTGGCTTTGTCCAAACTTCCTGTCAAGCAATTTGGAAATACAAGCTTGCAAATGCATGTTCTTCTCCAAAAACCCCATCTGAAGATCTAAATGAACAAGCACACAAAGACATGTCCACAAAAGTCCTCCAGCAGAGAACTGGCTGAACAACACCCACTAAAGTCCATGCTCCAGCAGGAACAGCTTAGGTCAGCTGAGTCTGAAAGGGCTGTTATTGGCCGATGAGACAACTGAGCATCCAAAGGATGAAAACATTTTGGGGAAGATAGTAGCCACCTCAGCAGTCTACTGGAATCTCCACATAAAAACAGACAGGACCAACGTTCACCGGTGGTTACCAGGGATGGGGGTGAGGAGGTAATCACTCTCTAGATAGGAGACGCTTGTTATTATGGCGTGATGGGAGACGTTAACATCAAATGAGGGTGAGGTGTGCACAGCTTGACCAAAATAAACAATGCCACTAAGATGTACACAAGAAAAAACCACCTTGTGGTAATAGCTACTGCATGTACAATTTCCCAACAAGAGCAACAACCAAAAATATGTACATGCGCATATATACGCATGTGTGTAAGCAAAACAAAAAAACAGAGCACCTAGAGAGCAAAACCAAAACCCACGGGCAACATTACAACAAACCCAGGTGACTACCACAACCACAAGACAGAAGTGAGCAGAGAAACCACCGTGAGCCATGAAACTTGCATGCCCTGGAGTCTGTGCAGGACGAGAAGGCAGGGAAGTAGCGTCTATGGGCCCCAGACCAGGAGAACCCAAACTACCACGAGGGGGTCACCGGGGAAGACTGAGGGAAGACAGAGCTCAGCTGACCCTGGAGAGGTGCTACTCACTCCAGTGCCGCATGGGTCAGGGCTGCAGTAAATGCTGGTGGCCCTGCTGAGGCCCAGACTCCAGGAGCCCTCAAGCTGACTCATCAGGACCCCCTCAAGTGCAGGGTTTGGGAATGGAAAAGCCGTGGAAGCTGAGTCAAATTGAGCCAGACGGGGACAAAAGAAATGAGGAAAAAGAGAAGCTCTTGCCCAGTGGCCCTTAAAATCTTTGGCTTCAGGATCCTTTAACTCTCTTAAAAGTTACTGGGGATCCCAAAGAGCTTCTGTTTATGTGGGTTATACGTAGCAGCATTTATAATATCAGAAATTGAAACAGAGAAAACTGTGAAATATTAGTTTATTTACAAATAACCATAAACCCATCATGTTAACATATTTCAATTTAAAAAATAACTGTTCTCCAAAGCAAAAAAATTTTAAAGAGAGCCACTGTTTTATATTACTTGCAATAGTCTAATATCTGGTTTTAAAAAAGACAGCTGGGTTCTCATATTTGTTCTGTGTTAAGAGCAGATTAACTGTGGGTATTAGATATTGCTCAGGTAATTACTGCTGTTCTTTGACACAAAACTCAACAAGCGGAAGCTTCCTAAAGATTAGCTGCAGTGTGGAACCTCAAACCACACTGAAAACTTCCGGATCCCCGTTACATTAAGGCCCATGGGTCTAGGACCCTGAATGACCTCCTACCAGTGCATGATTCCTTAACAGTGGAGATCACGGCTCACAGAGCATCACAGACCTTTCAAAGACAAGGTGAGGTGAGGGAGGGAAAAAGCACATGATTTTGGAAGAGTTATGAAAATAGCTTTGACCTGTAGACCCCAGGGAAGAGTCTCGGGGATCTCCAGGGGTGCTTAAATCACTCCTTACGAACTACTGGGGGAAAGAAACAGAACCGAGAAAGTGAGCCACCATATTTTCATCGCTACACAAAACAGAAAAGGGAGCTCTGTGAAGTTGGAACAACCTGCCTAAAACTATTCCCTAATAAAAATGAGCAAGAGGATTGGAATGAAGTAAAATTTCATACAAAAAGTCCTAAGGAAGATAAAGAAGAGTCATCTCTCTACAGACATGAACTCATACCAGAAACACGTGCACACAACAGAACTATAACCTGCTGTTCCCAAAGAATCTAAAAGATATTAAGAAGATGATACAAGAAATCAAAGAACAACGTAAGTGAGAAACAGAAAAACTCAGAAACGAGGTGACAGAACTCAGGAAAGAATCAGAAATAAAAGAGTTGTTGGGGTTTAAAGCCTAAATACTTGAAGAGAAGTAAGAAGGTGAAAAATAAGAAAATTTTAAAAGTCCAAAGGAAATTACAAAGATTCAAACAAAAGATAAAGATACTGAAGATACAGGCAAAGTCCATCACACAAATATGAATTCCTGAAGAAGAAAATCAAAGGAAGGAAATAAAACACTAAAAGCTAACATTTGAAAAAATATCGCAGAAATTTTAGGAAAAAAAATTGACACTATATAGTGAAGAAAAAAACACGTTAAGCATCCAGAAAAAAAGAACACGTAACTTATAAGCAAAACTAACTTTCAAGCATAAAAAAACCTGTTGCCTTAGTGTCAATTTTGACTCACAGTGACCCCACAGGGCAGGGTAGAACTACCCCAAAGGGTTTCCAAGAAGTGGCTGGGGGATTCAAACTGCTGACCGTTTTGGTCAGCAGCCGAGCAATTAACCACCGAGCCACCAGGGCTCCTTCGAGCATAAAGGGAAGAGGCAAACCGTCATCAACATGCAAGAACTCAGGGAGTACTATTCCCGTGAGCCCTTCCTGAGGAAGCTACTAGAGCCCACGAACTCATTCTAACCTGCTGCCTATCTTTATAAAACAGAAGTTTTACTGGGACACACCAGTGTTCATTCAGCTACTTCTGGGGCAGAGCTGACTAGCTGCGACAAAGACTGCCTGGTCCACAAAACCAAGATTTACTACCTGACCTCTGCTTCCCATGTTCTAGAAGATGAGCTTGAGACAACCAAAAATGACTACAGGACAGGAGGTAAGCATTAAGCGCACAGTTACCTATAAAACTAACACTAAATGAGGGCTCAGACAGAGAGAAGAGTCCCTGGGTGGTGCAAACGCTTGGACATTCAACTACTAGTCAAAAGGCTGGTAGTTCAAACACGCTCAGAAGCGCCTCGGAAGACAGGCCCGGCGATCTGCATCCGAAAGGCCACAGCCTTGAGGACCCTACAGAGCAGTTCTACCCTGCACACATGGGATCACCGTGAGTCGAAGTCAACTTGACAATAGCAAAGAGCGAGTGAGTGTAATATGTAATAACTTTACGCTCTGAAAATGCAAATACAGCACAGTGATTTTTAATTTGGGAGATGCAGAGACCATATAGAAAAAATGTTAATATTTTCCATAAAGATACTATGGTAACGTGAACGTTGTTGCTCTGAAATATTGGTGTGCCATACGAGATAAAACATATTAATATCTAAGGGATACTCTACTAATTCTACCATGTCCCGTGACCTTGAAAACCAGGATTCTCAACATAGAAGAAAGGAGACACATTTAATGCAGTTGCGGGTAAGAACTGGAGGTATGGATACAAAATCAGGAGGTATTTTATCAAACGCACACACACGCACACAACCCTATGCGTATACGTCCCCTAGCTCTCTCCACTGGCTGATCCAGCACACACACACACACACACACACACACGCACACACATAACCCTATGCGTATACGTCCCCTAGCTCTCTCCACTGGCTGATCCAGCAGCAACCACCATTCATATGATCCAAATGACGGTCTTAAAATAAAATTTCTGAGAAAAAGGTGCGCTTCATAGAAAACAGATGGTCCCAGGGCAGAGAACGTACAAGGTGAGTGAAGAGTACCTAACCCACAGAAGAGCAAGGAAGCCCAAAAAAGTCCTGTCAAGAGGACTCAGAGCAGGATGAAGGTGTCTCACTGGCCAAAGGTGTGTCAATTCAACCTCCAATAACAACAGTAACATAAAAAATTAAAATGCATCATATATGCTCAAATGTTGTTAGTGTTAGGTGCTTGGATTCAGTTCCAACTCACAGCCACCCTATGTACAACAGAATGGAACACTGCCCTGTCCTGCGCCATCCTCACAATCATTGTTATGTTTGAGCCCATTGTTGCAGCCACTGTCAGTCCAACTCATTGAGGGTCTTCCTCTTTTTTGTTAAACCTCTACCTTACAAGCTTGATGTCCTTCTCCAGGGACTGGTTCTTCCCGAAAACATGTCCAAAGTACATGAGACAAAGTCTCACCATCCTCACTTCCAAGGAGCACTTAGGCTGTACTTCTAAGACAGACTTGTTCGTTCTTCTGACAGTCCATGGTATATTCAATATTCTTTGCCAACACCATAATTCACAGGCATCGATTCTTCGGTCTTCTTTATTCACTGTTCAGCTTTCACAGGGGTATAAGGCACCTGAAAACACCATGGCTTCGGTCAGGCACATCTTAGTATTCAAAGTGACATCTTTGCTTTTTAACACCTTAAAGAGATCTTTTGCAGTAGATTTGCCCAACACAATACGTCCTTAGATTTCCTGAATGCTGCTTCCGTGAGTGTTGATTCTGGATCCAAGTAAAATGAAGTCTATGGCAACTTCTATACTTTCTCTGTTTATCGTGATGTTGCTCATTGGTCCAGTTGTGAGGATTTTTGTTTTCTTGATGTTGAGGTGCGACCCATACTGAAGGCTGTACTTTGATCTTCATCACTTTCAACAAGCAGGATTGTGTCATCTGCATATCGCAGGTTGTTAAAGAGTCTTTCACCAATCCTGATGCCACATTCTTCTTCATAAAATCCAGCTCCTCAGATTATTTGCTCAGCAAACAGACTGAATAAATATGGTGCAAGGATGCAACCCTGACACATACCTTCCTTGATTTTAAACCATGCAGTATCCCCTTGTTCTGTTCCAGCAACTGCCTCTTGGTCTATGTGCAGGTTCCACAGGAACACAATGAAGTGTTCTGGAATTCCCGTTCTTTCCAATTTTATCCATAATCTGTTGTGATCCATACAGTCAAATGCCTTTGCACAGTCAATAAGACACAGGTAAACATCTTCCTGGCATTCTCTGCTTTCAGACAAGATCCATCTAACATCAGCAGTGATAGTCTTCATTCCATGTCCTCTTCTGAATCCAGCTTGAATTTCCTGCAGCACCTTGTTGATGCACTGCTGCAACCACTGTTGGATGATTTAAAAAAAAATTAACTTGCATGTGATATTAATGGTATTGTTCGGTCAATTTCTGAATTCTGTTCACTCACCCTTCTCTGGAATGGGCATGTATATGGATCTCTTCCAGTTGGTTGGCCAGGTAGCCGTCTTCCAAATTCCTTGGTAGAGACAAGTGAACACCTCCAACACTGTATCCATTTGTTGAAACATCTCAGTTTATATTCTGTCAGTTTCTGGAGCCTTGTTTTTCGCCAGTGCCTTCAGTGCAGCTTGGACTTCCTTCAATACCATCAGTTCTTGATCACATGCTACCTCTTGAAATGGCTGGACATCAATCAGTTCTTTTTGGGTACAGTGACCGTGTGTATTCCTTAAACCTGCTTTTGATGCTGCCTTCATCATTCAATATTTTGCCCACAGAATCCTTCAAAATTACAAGTACAGGCTTGAATATTTTCTTCAGTTCTTTCAGCTTGAGAAATGTCAAATGTGTTCTTCCATTCTGGATTTCTAACTCCAGGTCTTTGTGCATTTCATTAAAATATTTTGTCTTCTCGGGGTGCCCTTTGAAATCTTTTGTTCAGCTCTTTTACTTCATCATTTCCTCCCTTCTGTTTCAGCTACTCTATGCTCAAGAGCAAGTTTCAGAGTCTCTCTTCTGACATTCATTTTGGTCTTTTCTTATATTCCTGTCATTTTAATGGCCTTTTGCTTTCTTCATGTATGATGTCCTTGAGATATCTTTCCACAACTCATCTGGTCTTCAGTCATTCGTGTTCAACACAATAAATATATTCCTGAGATAGTCTCCAAATCCTGGTGGGACATACTTAAGGCCGTATTTTGGCTCTTGCGGACTTGTTTTAATTTTCGTCAGCCTCAACATGAACTTGCATATGAGCAATTGATGGTCTGTTCTGCAGTTGGCCCCTGGCCTTGTTCTGACTGATGATATTAAGCTTTTCCACGGTCTCTTTCCACAGATGTAGTCAATTTGACACCTGTATTTTCCATCCAGTGAGGTCTAAGTATATAGTTCTGTTTGCATTGTTGAAAAAAAAAGCATTTGCAATGAAGAAGTTGCTGGTCTTGCAAAATTCTATCATGTGATCCCCAGCCTCATTTCTAACACCAAGGCCATATTTTCCAACTAGTAGTCCTTCGTTTTCAGCTTTTGCATTCCAATCACCAGTAATTATCAATGTGCCCCGATTGTATGTTTGATCAATTTCAGACTGCAGAAGTCGGTAAAAATCTTTAATTTATTCATCTTTGGCCTTAGTGGTTGGTGCATAAATTTGAGAAATATTCATATTAACTAGTGTTCTTTGTAGGAGTATGGATATTATCCCATCACTGACAGTACTATACTTCAGGAAAGATCCTGAAATGTTCTTTTTGACAATGAATGCAATGCCATTCCTCTTCAATTTACCATTCCCGGTACAGCAGACCGTATAACTGCTGATCAAAATGGCCAATACCAGTCCATCTCACCTCCCTAATGCCTAGGATATTGATCCTTATGCATTCCATTTCATTTTTGGCAACTTCCAATTTTCCTAAACTCGTGCTTCGTACATTCCACATTTCAATTATTCATGGTTATTTTCAGCTGTTTCTTCTCATTTTGAGTCATGAAACATCAGCAAATGAAGGTCTCAAAAGCTTGACTCCATCCACATCATTAAGGCTGACTCTACTTTGAGTATAGCCATTGCTGATGTCAGATGGATCCTGGCTGAAACCAGAGAACGGCAGAAAGATGTTTACCTGTGTTTTACTGACTATGCAAAGGCATTTGGCTATGTGGATCATAAAAAATTATGTATAAAATTGAGAAGAATGGGAATTTCAGAACACTTAATTGTGCTCATGAGGAACCTGTACATAGATCAAGAGGCAGTTGTTCGAGCAGAACAAGGGGATAATGTGTGGTTTAAAGTCAGGAAAGGTGCGTGTCAGGGTTGTATTTTTTCACCATACCTATTCAATCTGTATGCTGAGCAAACAATCTGAGAAGCTGGACTATAGGAAGAAGAATGGGGCATCAGGATTGGTGGACGAACCATTAACAACCTGCGTTACGCAAATGACGCAACCTTGCTTAATGAAAGTTGACGAGGACTTGAAGCACTTACTAATGAAGATCAAAGACCACAGCCTTCAGTATGGATTGCACCTCAACATAAAGAAAACAAAAATCCTCACCACTGGACCAATGAGAAACAATGTGATAAACAGGGAAAAGATCGAAGTCGTCGAGGATTTCATTTTACTTGGATCCACAATCAACAGCGATGGAAGCAGTAGTCAAGAAATCAAAAGACGCACTACATTGGGCAAATCTGCTACCAAAGACCTCTTTAAAGTGTTGAAAAGCAAAGATGTCACCTTGAAGACTAAGGTGCTCCTGACCCAAGCCATGGTATTTTCAATCGCATCACATGTATGTGAAAGCTGGACAAGAATAAGGAAAACAGAAAAAGAACTGATGCCTTTGAATTGTGATGTTGGCGAGGAATACTGAATATACATACCATGGACTGCCAAAAGAACGAACAAATCTGTCTTGGAAAGAGTACAGCCTGAATGCTCCTTAGAAGTAAGGATGGGAAGACTATGTCTTACATACTTTGGACATGTTGTCAAGAGAGATCAGTCCCTAGAGAAGGACATCATGCATGGTAAAGTACAGGGTCAACAAAAAAGACTAAGACCCTCAACAAGATGGACTGACACAGTGGATGTAACAATGGGTTCAAGCATAACAATGACTGTGGGCATGGCACAGGACTGGGCAGTGTTTTGTTCTGTTGTACAAAGGGTCGCTATGAGTCAGAACCAACTCGAAGGCACCTAACAATAACAACTACTTTGAGGAGGCAGCTCTTTCCGCAGTCATTTTTTGAATGCCTTCCGACATGAGGAGTTCATCTTCCAGCACTGTATCAGACGCCGTTCCGCTGCTATTCATAAGGATTTTACTGGTGGGTTTTTTCAGAAGTAGACTGCTAGGTTCTTCTTCCTAGTCTGTCTTAGTTGGAAGCTCTGCTGGAACCTGTCCACCAAGGGTAATCCTGCTAGTATTGAAATACCAGTGGCAAAGCTTCCAATATCACAGCAACACAGAAACCAACACCGTATGAGAAACTGACAGTTGCTTAAATACATGAGTTCAAAATGATATTTTAAAACAAAAAATTGGTCAGCTTCAGAAGATGAGAGAAAACCAATTCAGTACCTGGTACTGGTAAACAGACTCAAAACATCTATCTTGTCTTTCCTCCATGAATGTACACCAAGTAATGAAATGGAAGTTGAGTAGGAAATGTCTTCATAAAATCATTTCAACTAGTAAATGAAAAGTAAAGAACAGCACTGCAAGATCCCCACGTTGAAGCATACAATGAGTTAATAACTATAGGCATCAATGGCTGCTAACATGGCAACAGAGACCAAAAGCAGTTATTACGTGCCGCTTGCTAAACATCCTCTACAGTCTTGAAAACTGGCTTGAGCTAGGTCTGATCTGGCCCCCGTGTCAGGCTGCGAATCTGCGGAAGTACAGAGGCACACGCTGTACCGTATCAGGAGCGTGAGATCCAGAGCCCAGGCTGTGGGAGCCTCTGGGGTCCAGATGGCCTGGCTCTTCCAGAGAGACTGAAAAGAGGGGGATGGAGGGCCCATGAAAGTGCGGGAAGAATGGGTAGCAGTGTCTGAGGGATACACATATGGAGGGTAAAACTATCTGAGAACAAAGTCTGAACAGTGGTTACTTGTAGGGGAGAATGGGGGGCTGACTCAGAAGAAACACATGGGCGGGGCTCTGAGGAGGGAGGCCAGGTTCTCTTTCTTGACCTTGATGGTGATTACCGGAGTGATCACCTTAGATTAACTCATTCAACCACATACTTGTCCTGTATGGTTTTCTGGATTCATGCACTTCATTTTGCAAGGAAAAAAAACACACACTGAATACAGCAAAGGCCATGAGTTCCTAAGGATGCTAAAAGAAAGGAGCGAGCGGGGGGAGATAAAAGACAGAAAAAGCACACAGAAACAAAAAGCACACTCGCTGGATACCACTGGCAGATTTTAGGGCACCAACTCTTACTCTGAACGTGGTAATTAAAGAGAGAGAACTAATTACTTACACTGCCTGTGCAATATGAAACGTATTTCAGGGGCATAAAAGAGCCTAGCTGACGAGGGACAGTTCTTCCACACCAGCTGGTGATGCAGAATGGACGAGAGAACTGTAAAGTCGCCATCCTGCAACTTCAAATGAAAGAACGGACTCAGGCAGTGGTCCCTGAGGGACTCTAGCACCATCAGGGAAAGGCTTACAAGATCTCACCAAAGTCCCTCGTTCAGGAGAGCACCGCTGCTCCTGCCACAATGCAGGGGGCTGAAGCGCCACCTCTAACGCATTCCTGCCACAATTAAATAAAGTATAACCAAACACTAAATATCTGAGCCTACTTAAGTCTGTAGATCTAACTTTCAGGCTACAGGAAATGAGGAGAAAACAACACACGAAAGCTGGAGATCAATCCAGAGCCTGGGCCACTCTATAGTTAATTTAGTTTCTTCAAGAGCACAGAAAAGGAGAAGAGGGTGGCAGGGAAAATGTTCTTGATTAAGAAATTACATAAGAAAACGTTCTCTTTTTCCCTAAGGAGAGAGACATACTAAGACGTTTAGTGTAAAAATGGAACTTGCTCAGAAGCCAAGGGCAAAAGGGAGACACATGCAAACACTGGTTCACGATCGGCTCAAAGATAAGTAGTCAGTTCAGAAGGCTAACTGTGTTCTCTACTTTGTCATGAAGAAAAGCTCTTTTAAAATTCAGCACAAAAGGGTGAAGGGGGCCTGTGAAGAGGCCAAGTGTGAGAGTGAGAACGTGTGGCATTATGCAGTATTTCAGAGGCAGGGACGGCTGGCCCCTCCCTGCAGAGGTGAAGGCCGCTCACTCGGAGTGCCCAGCTGGTCAGGGCAGAACCAGCACAAGCTTCGGCCTCCTATTCTGGGCAAGCCCGTGGGTCCTGGAAATGTAAAGATGCGGGCATTAAATCCATCAAGGAAATGGACATGTAGAGTGAGGCATGGGCTGCAGCACACCCAGTGTTCACACAGGCGCACGTGAAGGATGAGAGCAGATCCTCCCATGCGGCCCAGCACTGCAGGTCAGCAGACAGAGCAGTCAGCATAGCGGCAGATGGGCAGTGCAGCGCCCAGCCTCTCTGTTCTCATGTGACTAGAGATGATACATGGAAGTACCACATAATTCTAAAACTTACAGCTAAGACCCAGTCACAGACCACCAGATGGCTCAGAAGGCCCAAGATCAGAAATCTTGCTAGAATGGCAGCCACATAAATCGATCAAGAAGGTGCCTAATAACCTCGTCTCCAGCAAAGGCTAGGCCAGAGGGCAGACTAGGTGCATGGCTCCCCTCAGCGCCTCACCCCAACAAGCCCTGACACGTACCTTCAGGCAGCCACGCTACTGCCCAGCAGCCCAAAGGGCTGGAAGAGCTAGGAATAATTCAAGAAATGCCCAGAGATGGCAGCCCTTCCGTCACTTTCCCTCCCCTCCATGGAAGAGAAGCCAGAAGGAGCCACAAGGGAGGGAGCCATGACTGAGTCTCCCTAGACGCCACAGCCACAAGGGGCTCAAGAAAGCCTCTGCGAAGCCTGGGGTGAAGGGAAGTTGGCAGAGAAAGTCACCACAGCCCACAGAGTGGAGGCTGGGCATTCACCTGGTGGGAGGGGCCACTGACTGTGGGCCGAGCCAGGCACCACCAGGTCCTGGGCAGCAACTCACCCTGGCTTGTTCTAACCACCTCTGACTTCACAGCAAGGAAGGAGGCCTTCATGTGATCATAGATGGGAGTGAAATGAGACCCCAGAGCCACACTATTCAAACACAGTTTGTAGGATATCCTTTCTGCAGGCTTCCTCTCCAGGGTGATTTCACAGCCAGTATATGCTCGTGGTTTCTGGAGCATCTACCCAGGTCCCTGGTCACGTAACATGAGTGATCTTGTTGGGAGGAAGGGGCTACACTATCTGAAGACTGGAGGAAAGGGTGCTTTCCACGCACTGCCAGTTGGGGCTGTTCATAGGAAGGCGAACCTGCTCACCTCGTGGTCCACGCTCTCAGTGGCCATGCACTGGCTGTTGGCCAGGGTGGTGATCTCTCGGCTCTTCGGGGTTTCCATCCGGCAGCTGCACAGAGGTACTTCCTGGAGGCCATCCGCGTCTGCCGCTCCAGGACCGTTGGCCAGCCCTGCAATGCACACAGACAGGCGTCAGCACCGCCTGGAACAGATGACGGGGCCAGGAAGGACATCCCTGCATCAGACCCACAACGCTGAGCCTCAGGTTGGCCCAGAGGCAGCCATCACTTGGTCCTCATGGCAACCTCACCGGAAGAGATTCGCACAAATGGTGCAGTGAGCCTGTAGAGGACCCCACCCCTGCGCAGTCCTGGGAGGGGACCCGATCCCACCACTCTGGCTAATGGCCCTCTTGCTATTTCCAAAAAACCACTCATCAATTCATACTCCTAGGACTGAGGACGTAAGCGCTGAGAGAGGGAACGTACTTCACCAATACCTTCTAAATCTCCTGGTTTTCAGAGAAAAAACATTCCCCATATGCAGAAACCTCATTCTCCTCAAACAGTTTTGGAATCGCAGTGACAAAAAGACCTACCTTAACAATGGTTATTTACTATCTACAGGGTTAGTCACCACTGGGGAAAGAGCACACAAACTAGCTGAAAATACTAATTAACGCAACAGCACCGGAAACACAGGGCCGCTCCCGTTCTCGGTGACGCCTAGGCAGACAGTGACGACCAGTCTAGGTCCTCCCCTCCTGGTCTGGCTGAGATGGCAACGTCACCTCAGATTCAACCCAACAGATCTAAGATCAAAGATGAGGAGCGGCACAAACACAGGCAGCTGCTGATCAGCTCAGGCCCAAACTCTTGACTTCAACCCAGAGCGTGGTTGTCCGCCCACTGACCCCTCCTCAGCAGGTACTTCTCCCCTCAGAGGGTCTATCCCAGCAGAGAGGCACCCCGGGTCTCTCGCCTCAGAAGGGAACTCCAAGTCCCCTCTGTCAGCGGGGCACACCGGGTCTATCCCAGCAGAGAAGCACCTCAGGTCTCTTGCCTCAGAAGGGAACTCCAAGTCTCCTCAATCAGTGGGACACACCGGGTCTATCCCAGCAGAGGGGCACAACAGGTCTATGCCAGCAGAAGCACCCCAGGTCTCTTCCCTCAGAAGGGAACTCCAAGTCTCCTCTATCAGCGGGGCACACCGGGTCTATCCCAGAGAAGCACCCCAGGTCTCTCGCCTCAGAAGGGAACTCCAAGTCCCCTTTGTCAGCAGGGCACACCGGGTCTATCCCAGCAGAGAAGCACCTCGGGTCTTTCGCCTCAGAAGGAACTCCAAGGCTCTTCAATCAGTGGGGCACACCAGGTCTATCCCAGGAGAGAAGCACCCCGGGTCTCTTCCCTCAGAAGGGAACTCCAAGTCTCCTCTATCAGTGGGGCACACCGGGTCTATCCCAGCAGAGAAGCACCCCGGGTCTCTTGCCTCAGAAGGGAACTCCAAGTCTCCTCTGTCAGCGGGGCACACCAGGTCTCCCCCTTCAGAGGAGCATCCCGGGTTGATTCCATCAGAAGGGCATCCTGGGTCTCTCCCATGAGAGGGGCACGCTGGGTCTTTCCTGTCCAGGCTCTCAGGAGTTTGAAGCCAGCAATGAGAGGCCTGAATACAGCTGAGTGAAGTGGCCTGTTTCTTTACCTGACCAAGCGTTCTCTCAGGCAACAGCAAGGTTGAACAGGTGAGCCTCAGTTTATAAAATGCTATTTCTCTAAAGTGGCTCTCACCACTTGGGCCTCACTTGTACCACTTTAAAAAAAAAAAATGGAATATAAAAATTTAAAGGTGGGAGGGTCCTTGAATGCCATCTCATTCAGTCTTCTGTTGTTCAACTAAAAGGACAAAGGAGGCTTGCTGGAGGCCAGGAAGCTGAGTCAGCAGACAGAGGTGCTTGCTGACACCCTGCTGCCTCTAAACCAAACCACCGTGGGCACAGCTAAGACATCAACGTGGTAAGCCGAAGTATTATTTCCTCTTTACAGCCAAATCTGTAACATTCTAAGGCCTACAAATCTAAAAGCAAATTTAGGAAAATAAAGCACAGGGTGTTAAGCCTCATCTGGAAGGAAGCAGGACACAACAACACCTGGGACTTCATGACATTGGAGAAGGGCTGCCACTGCATCTGGTACAAGATGAAGAAGGAACTGCGGCTTCTGTTAACAGGCAGGTCTAATATTTACATCTCAACAAGATGTAACTTCCTAAACTAAGTATAAGAATCAAACCCCTCTAGTGTTTAAAACTCTGAGAAGCTAGGTACCTAAAGAACGGTTTGTTAAATCCCTATAAAAAAAAAACCAAACCCATTGCTGTCAAGTGGATTCCTACTAATAGCAACCCTATAGGACAGAGAAGAGCTGCCCCATAGGGTTTCCCAGGAGTGGCTAGAGGATTTGAACTGTCGACCTTGTAGTTAGCAGCTGTAGCACTTAACCACTGACCCACCAGGGTTTCCTATACTTGCCCACAAACCACACCTGCAAAATCAATGTGGAATATAAGTAATTACAGGACTTTACATTTTCCCCACACATATGTACCTCAAGTAGATTTTCCAAAATAATGAGCTATTTTTCACTGATATAAATTGTTTTAAAAAGAGAGAAAAGTGCGAGGGATCTTTAACAAGCCCCAGCAGTGCAAACCGATCTCACACTTGTTACACACCCAGCCTTCCAGGCTCAGAGATTCCCGGCCTGGGCTGCTGACACACCAGGGCTTTAAAGGTCCAAACCAGTATTAAGCACAGATTTTATTCTATTACAGAGTATGTCTGAGAACTATTAGTCCAACATTAAACTCAAAACCAAACCCACTGCCACTGAGTCGGTTCCGACTCACAGCAGCCCCACAGGGTTTCCAAGGCTGTAGATCTCTACTGAAGCAGACTGCCACATCCTTCTCCCACAGAGCCGCTGGTGGTTCTGAACTGCTGACGTTTGGGTTAGCAGTCAATCACTTTGTAATTACTGCACCACCATGAACATTTCATACTTCAGACAACTAAAATTAGAATCAGAAAGCCCCATTATCCAAAATTATGTCACCCGTTTGTACCCCGAAACACCACCAAGCAGAGAGCCCCTCCCCACGGGATCCCTCATTGGAATGTCCACGGCTGATGGGGTGCTGGGGAGGTGGGGGACACACGAAGCAATGAGGACATTCAAAGACATTACCACAACCACAATCAGATCTTACAGGAGATGCTCGCTACTTTATTCTTCACCAAAATCTTTTCAAGTGACCTGAGGAGTCTCCATAATTTCTATTTCTTCACTGGACTATTGTGAGTGACAAGGCAAAAATATTTTTTATCATATTCATTCAGTCCCCTGTCAGAGGAGCACGTAATCAATTTCCTATCAACATCCACCAGGGGGCTATCCTCCCAACACAGAGAAGGATGCCAGGCTGACAAAGAACCAAGATGGTGCCCCCACGTCACAGGCTGTCCCCAGGCTACCAACGAGCTCACTCCCTGCGTCTTTAAGTCGGATCTGGAGGTAAGTCGGACAGGTGCACACGGCTCTTCTTTAGCCTGACTTTGTGGAAGAAAAGGCTTGAAGCCTTTTCAGTGATTTAAAAGTTGCACAGGTAGCAAGTGAAGGTGGTTGTGAAGATGACTTCTTTTGAGTTGATGTTGGTTCAACGCCTGGTGGCACATTGGTTAAAGTGCTCAGCTGCCAACCAAAAGGTCAGCAGTTCAAACCCACCAGCTGTTCCGTGGAAAGATGTGGCAGTCTGCTTCCATAAAGATTTACAGCCTTGGAAGCCCTGTGGGCAGCTCTACTCTGTCCTATCGAGTTACTAGGAGTCAAAACCAACCGGACAGCAACGGTTTGGTTTGGTTAGAGGTTGGCTCAATCTTTTCAAAATGAGGGCAAATTTACATAACATTAAAGGGCAAATACAAGTTGTCAGTTTAAGTCAGACATTCGTAACCTGGGGACTGCCTGTATTTCAGAACCGTGGTCACCTTCTACTTGTGAGGACAGGATCCCTTTGACACGCAGGTCCAGAGAATCCAGGGGAACTTCCATGTACCCCATGCTGTCTCCAGGGGCAGTCTGCTCTGTACTTCCTGAAGATGATTTAGACGTCTCAGAACCTGCATTCAGAATGCACACGGTAAGACACTGCACGCCCCAAGAGCCAGGAGAGCAGTCACAAAGGCCGCGGGCACAGGAAATTCCAATTACGCACTCCGGAAAACAGACTGAGATACACGGCTATCTGACTCATCACACTGTTGCTGTCATTTTCTGTCTTGTGTATCATTTTGCTAATTCTCCATTTCTACGTAATAATCATGGGGGGAGGGTAGCGGACATGTAGATGCATCCTCTCCTAACGGTACCAGCTGGACAAGCTGATCAAATAATCAAGGAAATGGATAAAAACATGGTACTCATATGCTTTGTGAACATTATTTTTAAAGTAAAGCAGAAATCTCTGACTTGCAGATTTGAAAAGCCAGCTATCAGCGAGAAGGACCACTCTCCCATTCACGTGTCTGCACCATGGCCCACTAAAGGGAGGGTGGACTGGAGGAAGGGCCTGGCCTGTCGCATACGGTGCTGATGAAGTCTGTGATGGAGGGCAAAAAGCCATGCGTGTAAATAAGGCCATCCACTGATTTAGAAGCTTATGAACTAAAAAGCTGCAAAGACTTCAGGTACCGCCTCCCTCTACCCACTGAAGGAAAAGTACTCTGCAGCAGCAGGCCAGCCTGTCCACACTCCCCCAAAGGGCAGAAAAAGGGCTGAGTCTCCTACTTGAGTATTTATAAGTGTGAGAGCATGTCACTGAAGAAGCCGTTAAGTGTGCATTTTGCAGAGGAAAATTGCTAAAAACAAATGGCAAATACCTATATTTCACTTCTAAGCATTGACACCAGTATTATTTCACAGCCAGAAATAAATGAACCATGATAAGCATGTGTGGCACCAAAAGCCTGTCAGTCTATGCTACATTCTGCACCTAGATCTCAGACAGGACAGTCAGCCACCTTTGAGAAATCATCATCATCAGCTGGGAGAGCACAATGAGCCTTTATGCAATTTTAAACACTCTAAACATAGAAAGAAAATTCAAAATCCCATTCGATAAACATTTAAGCACGCAGTTTACACTTTACAGCCAAAGATGACAAAGATGAAATCCCTACCTCAAAAACAATTTTATTATTAGATCTACAAATATTTTTGTCAGCTGACAGTAAAAGCTACAATTTTATGATGTCAACTGATAGTCCTTGAAAAAGAGAAATGGAGAGTAGCTGAAGAGCAAGTGAGGGTCACAGATAGGCACATGGGCCTGGATGGGTCACCCACCCGACACTGCCAACGGCATCCCCAGAGTCTGAACACAGGACCACTGGTCACTAACCCTCGCATCCACTACATTTCAGGGAAGGTTTCCTCCCCTGTGTCCATTTTCACAAAGTTACTGGTAGATCATGGCATCTAGATGAACTGCTAAAATAAGTTTCCAAAAGAAAAAACTGCAACACTGGTATAAGAGTAAGCAAGTACACAAATAGAACAGAGTGCAGAGAGAAAGAATCCCACACATATTGCTGAAATGATCGCCAAAAAGGCCCCAAGGTGGTTCAGTGGGGAGAAGAAAGAACCGCACACCCATATGCGCACACAAATGAACTCAGAGACCTACCTCACAGGACACAAAATGTTCAGAGACCTGTAAGGGCTACTGTAAAACCTCAGGAAAAAACATGGGACAAAATCTTTGCGACCTGGGTTAGTTAAAGATTTCTTAGATGGGGCTCAAAAAGCATGAAGTCATTAAAAAAATATGATACACTTCAACAAAACCTTTAAAACTTTTGCTTTCTTAAAACACTATTCAGAAAAAGAAAAGGCAACCCACAGAGTAGGTACAAATATCTGCAAAACATGTCTAATAATCGACTATATAAGGAATTTACAACTCAATGAGAAGACAAACAACCTGATTAAAAATGACAAAAGATACAACAATACACTTCACAAAAGACATACAAACCCAGCAATTCCACTCCTGGGTATATACCCAAAAGACATACAAACCCAGCAACTCCACCCCTGGGTATATACCCAAAAGACATACAAACCCAGCAACTCCACTCCTGGGTATATACCCAAAAGACATACACACCCAGCAATTCCACTCCTGGGTATATACCCAAAAGACATACAAACCCAGCAACTCCACCCCTGGGTATATACCCAGAAGACATACAAACCCAGCAACTCCACCCCTGGGTATATACCCAGAAGACATACAAACCCAGCAATTCCACTCCTGGGTATATACCCAAAAGACATACAAACCCAGCAACTCCACTCCTGGGTATATACCCAGAAGACATACAAACCCAGCAACTCCACTCCTGGGTATATACCCAAAAGACATACAAACCCAGCAACTCCACTCCTGGGTATATACCCAAAAGACATACAAACCCAGCAACTCCACTCCTGGGTATATACCCAAAAGACATACAAACCCAGCAACTCCACTCCTGGGTATATACCCAAAAGACATACAAACCCAGCAACTCCACCCCTGGGTATATACCCAGAAGACATACAAACCCAGCAACTCCACCCCTGGGTATATACCCAGAAGACATACAAACCCAGCAATTCCACTCCTGGGTATATACCCAAAAGACATACAAACCCAGCAACTCCACTCCTGGGTATATACCCAGAAGACATACAAACCCAGCAACTCCACCCCTGGGTATATACCCAAAAGACATACAAACCCAGCAATTCCACTCCTGGGTATATACCCAGAAGACATACAAACCCAGCAATTCCACTCCTGGGTATATACCCAAAAGACATACAAACCCAGCAACTCCACTCCTGGGTATATACCCAAAAGACATACAAACCCAGCAACTCCACTCCTGGGTATATACCCAAAAGACATACAAACCCAGCAACTCCACTCCTGGGCATATACCCAAAAGATATACAAACCCCGCAATTCCACTCCTGGGTATATACCCAAAAGACATACAAACCCAGCAACTCCACTCCTGGGTATATACCCAGAAGACATACAAACCCAGCAACTCCACTCCTGGGTATATACCCAGAAGACATACAAACCCAGCAATTCCACTCCTGGGTATATACCCAGAAGACATACAAACCCAGCAATTCCACTCCTGGGTATATACCCAGAAGACATACAAACCCAGCAATTCCACTCCTGGGTATATACCCAAAAGACATACAAACCCAGCAACTCCACTCCTGGGTATATACCCAAAAGACTTACAAACCCAGCAACTCCACTCCTGGGTATATACCCAAAAGACATACAAACCCAGCAACTCCACTCCTGGGTATATACCCAAAAGACGTACAAACCCAGCAACTCCACTCCTGGGTATATACCCAAAAGACGTACAAACCCAGCAATTCCACTCCTGGGTATATACCCAAAAGACATACAAACCCAGCAACTCCACCCCTGGGTATATACCCAAAAGACATACAAACCCAGCAACTCCACTCCTGGGTATATACCCAAAAGACATACAAACCCAGCAACTCCACTCCTGGGTATATACCCAAAAGACATACAAACCCAGCAATTCCACTCCTGGGTATATACCCAAAAGACATACAAACCCAGCAATTCCACTCCTGGGTATATACCCAAAAGACATACAAACCGAGCAACTCCACTCCTGGGTATATACCCAAAAGACATACAAACCCAGCAACTCCACTCCTGGATATATACCCAAAAGACATACAAACCCAGCAATTCCACTCCTGGGTATATACTCAAAAGACATACAAACCCAGCAATTCCACTCCTGGGTATATACCCAAAAGACATACAAACCCAGCAACTCCACTCCTGGGTATATACCCAAAAGACATACAAACCCAGCAACTCCACCCCTGGGTATATACCCAAAAGACATACAAACCCAGCAACTCCACTCCTGGGTATATACCCAAAAGACATACAAACCCAGCAACTCCACTCCTGGGTATATACCCAAAAGACATACAAACCCAGCAATTCCACTCCTGGGTATATACCCAAAAGACATACAAACCCAGCAATTCCACTCCTGGGTATATACCCAAAAGACATACAAACCCAGCAACTCCACTCCTGGGTATATACCCAAAAGACATACAAACCCAGCAACTCCACTCCTGGATATATACCCAAAAGACATACAAACCCAGCAATTCCACTCCTGGGTATATACCCAAAAGACATACAAACCCAGCAATTCCACTCCTAGGTATATACCCAAAAGTCTTGAAAGCACAGTCTCAAACAGATGCTTGTACATCAATGCTCACTGCAGCACTATTCAAAACAGCCAAAAGGCTGTGTTATGGATTGAACTGTGTCCCCCAAAAATGTGTGTTGTAATTCCTAACCTCTATGCCTGGGGTTATAATCCCATTTGGGAATGGGCTATCTTTGTTACGTTAAGGAGACAGGATTAGTGTGAAGTGTATCTTGAGTCAACCTCTTTTGAGATATAAAAGAGATTAAAGCAAAGCTAGCAAGGAGAGATGGGTTAACAGAGATGCCAAGACACATGCAGGATCCCAAGGAACGAGGAAGCAGAAGCTAAAGAGACAAGGACCTTACCCCAGAGCCCATAGAGCCAGCACACTGAATTCTGACTTCTAGCCTCGCAAACTGTGAGAAAATAAATTTCTATTTGTCAAAGTCATCCACTTGTGGTATTTCTGTGATAGAAGGGCTCCACAGTTAAGACAGAATTCGGTACCAGGAGTAGGATGCTGCTATAACACACAGCGAAAAGGTGGAGGAGGCTTTAGAACTGGGTAATTGCTGGAGCCTGGAAGAGTTTCAAAGGGCCTCAGAGCAAAAGTCTACATTCCCTTCAAGAGACTGTTCACAGAACTATGTATGTCAAAGGCAATTATGATGAGGGCTCAGAAGGAAGCGAGGAGAGCTGCAGAGAAATTCTCCACTGTCTTAGAGAATACACATGGAACCAGCAACACAGTGTTGCTAAAAATGTAGACGTTAAATGTGCTTCTGGGGAGGCTTTAAAAGAAAATGATGAACACGTGACTGGACGATGGGGGGTGGGGGTGCCTTTTATGCCATGGCAAAGAACGTGTCTGAATTCTGTTCAAATGTTTGCTGAAAGGTAGAACTTGTAAGTGATGAGCTTAGATACCTGGATGAGGAGATTTCTAAGCAAGGTCATAAGGGGCTGCGTGGTTACTCCTTCCCACTTATACTAAAATGCGAGAGGAAAGAGATGGACCTAAAAATAAACTATGCTTAAACTCAGAAAAATGAGATTAAATATTCAGTTCACCACAAAAGAGACTAAGAATCCTACTCATCAAAGTAAAATACAAGAAAAAAATAAAGACTCAGCAAAAACAAAATCAACAACAATTAAGAGGAAAAGGCACTAAATAAACTACTCAGCACAAAAAATTAAGTGGGAAAAAAAACTGATAACACACAAAGACATCAAAATGACAGCACTAAACTCATACCTATCCATAATTACACTGAATGTAAATGGACTAAATGCACCAATAAAGAGACAGAGAACGGCAGAATGGATTAAAAAACATGATCCGTCTACATGCTGCCTGCAGAGACACAAACAAAAACTAAACAGATGGAAAAAAAATATATCAAGCAAACAACAATCAAAATAGAGCATAAGTGCCAATATTAATTTCTGATAATATAGACTTTAGAGTTAAATCTACCAAAAATGATAAGGAAGAACACTATATAATGATTAAAATATATATGATTAAAGGGACAATATATACACATTAAAAATTTATGCACCCAATGACAGGGATGCAAGATACATAAAACAAACTCTATCAGCATTGAAAAATGAGATAGACAGCTCTACAATAATAGTAGGGGACTTCAACACACCACTTTCAGTGAAGGACAGGACATCGAAAAAGAAGCTCAGTAAAGACACGGAAGACATAAATGCCACAATCAACCAACTTGATCTCATAGACATATACAGAGCACTCCATCCAACAGCAGACAAGTATACTTCCTTTTCTAACGCACATGGACCATTCTCTAGAAAAGACCACGTATTATGTCATGAAGCAAGCCTTCACAGAATTCAAAACATCAAAATATTACAAAGCATCTTCTCTGACCGTAAGGCCGTAAAAGTAGAAATCAATAACAGAAAAAGCAGGGAAAAGAAATCAAACACATGGAAACTTAACAATACCCTGCTCAAAAACGACTGGGTTATAGAAGACATCAAGAATGGAATAAAGAAATTCATACAATCCAATGAGAATGAAAATACTTCCTATCAGAACTTTTGAGACACAGCTAAAGCAGTGTTCAGAGATCAACTTATATCAATAAATGCACACACACAAAAAGAAGGGCCAAAATCAAAGAATTATCCCTACAACTTGAACAAACAGAAAGAGAGTAACAAAAGAAACCCTCAGGCATCAGAAGAAAGCAAATAATAAAAATCAGAGCAGAATTAAAAATGAAATAGAGAACAGAAAAACAACTGAGAGTTAAAAAGACCAAAAGCTCGCTCTTTGAAAAATTTAACAAAATTGATAAACCACTGGCCAAACTGACAAAAGAAAAAGAGGAGAGGAAGCAAGTAGCCGGAATAAAGAAATGAGATGGGCAATATTACAACACACCCCACTGAAATTAAAAGAATCACATCAGACTACATGAAAAATTGTACTCTAACAAATTTGAAAGCCTAGAAGAAGTGGAAGAATTTCTAGAAACACACTACCTACCTAAACTAACACGAACAGAGGTAGAGCAGCAAAATAGACCCATAACAAAAGAAGAGATTGAAAAAGTAATTTAAAAACTCTCAACAAAAAAGGCCCTGGCCCAGACGGCTTCACTACAGAGCTCTACCAAACTTTCAGAGAAGAGTTAACACCACTACTACTATAGGTATTTCAGAGCATGGAAAAGGAAGGAATACTCCCTAACTCCTTCTAGGAAGCCAGCATATTCCTGATACCAAAACCAGGTAAAGACACCACACTAAAAAGAAAATTACAGACCTATACCCCTCGTGAACTTTGATGCAAAAATCCTCAACAAAATTCTAGCCAATAGAATTTAACATTATATCAAAAAAAGAATTCACCATGACCAAGTGGGATTCACACCCGGTATGCAGGAATGGTTCAACATTAGAAAAACAATTAATGTAATCCATCATAGAAATGGAAACCCTAGTGGCGTAGTGGTTAAGTGCTACAGCTGCTAACCAAAAGGTTGGCAGTTCAAGTCTACCAGGCGCTCCCTGGAAACTCTATGGGGCAGTTCTACTCTGTCCTATAGGGTCGCTGTGAGTCGGAATCGACTCAACGGCAGTGTGTTTGGTTTTGGTGTATCACATAAATAAAACAAAAGAATCACATGATCTTATCAGTTGATGCAGAAAAGGCATCTGACAAAATTCAATGCCCATTCATGATAAAAACTCTCAGCAAAGCAGGAACAGAAGAAAAATTCCTCAATGTAATAAAGGGCATTTATATAAAGCCAACAGCCAACGCCATCGTAAGTGAAGAGAGTCTGAAAGCATTCCCGCTGAGACTGGGAACCAGACAAGGATGCCCTTTATCACTGCTCTTATTCAACATTGTGCTGGAGGTCCTAGCCAGAGTAATTAGGCTAGATAAAGAAATAAAGGGCATCCAGATTGGTAAGGAAGAAGTAAAAGTATCTCTATTTGTAGATGACATGATCTTATACACAGGAAACCCTAAAGAATCCTCAAGAAAACTACTGAAACTAATAGAAGAGTTCAGCAGAGTATCGGGATACAAGATAAACATACAAAAATCAGTTGGATACCTCTACGCCAACAAAAAGAACATCCAAGACGAAACCACCAAATCAATACCATTTACAGTAGCCCCCAAGAAAATAAAATACTTAGGAATAAATCTTACCAGAGATGTAGAAGACCTATACAAAGAAAACCACAAGACACCACTACAAGAAACCAAAAGAGACCTACGTAAGTGGAAAAACATACCTTGCTCACGGATAGGAAGACTTAACATTGTAAAAATGTCTGTTCTACCAAAAGCGACCTATAGATACAATGCAATTCCAATCCAAATTCCAACGACATTTTTTAATGAGATGGAGAAACAAATCGCCAACTTCATATGGAAGGGAAAGAGGCCCCAGATAAGTAAAGCATTACTGAAAATGAAAAACAAAGTGGGGGGCCTCACACTACCTGATGTTAGAATCTATTATACTGCCACAGTAGTCAAAACAGCCTGGTACTGGTACAACAACAGATACACAGACCAATGGAACAGAATGGAGAATCCAGACATAAAGCCATCCACATACGAGCAGATCGTATTTGACAAAGGCCCAAAAAGTCAGTTAAATGGGAAAAAGACAGTCTCGTTAACAAACAGTGCTGGCATAACCAGATATCTGCAAAAAAATGAAACAAGACCCATACCTCACACCATGCACAAAAACAAACTCAAAATGGATTAAAGACCTAAACATAAAATCTAAAACAATAAAGATCATGGAAGAAAAACAGGGACAATGCTAGGAGCCCTAATACATGGCATAAATAGCATATAAAACATTACTAACAATGCACAAACACCAGAAGAGAAACTAGATAACTGGGAGCTCCTAAAAATCAAACACTTATGCTCATCCAAAGACTTCACCAAAAGAGTAAAACTATTACCTACACAATGGGAAAAAGTTTTTAGCTATGACATTTCCAATCAGCGTCTGATCTCTAAAATCTACATGATACTACAAAAACTCAACTACAAAAAGACAACCAAATTAAAATATGCACAAAGGATACGAACAGGCACTTCACTAAAGAAGACATTCAGGTAGCTGACAGATACATGAGGAAATGCTCACGATCGTTAGCCATTAGAGAAATACAAATCAAAACTACAATGAGATCCCATCTCAGTGCAACAAGGCTGGCATTAATCCAAAAAATACAAAATAATAAATGTTGGATAGGCTGTGGAGAGACTGGAATACTTATACACTGCTGGTGGGAATATAAAACGGTACAACCACTTTGGAAATTGATTTGGCACTTCCTTAAAAAGCTAGAAAAAGAGAACTACCATACGACCCAGAAATTCCAATCGCTGGAATACATTCTAGAGAAACAAGAGCTTTTACAGGAACAGATCAATACACACCCATGTTCACTGCAGCACTGTTTACAACAGCAAAAAGATAAAAGCAACCAAGCTGCCCATCAATGGATTAATGGATAAATAAATGATGGTATAGTCACACAATGGAATACTATGCATCAATAAAGAACACTGATGACTCCGCGAAACATTTCATAACATGGAGGAATGTGGAAGGCATTATGCTGAGTGAAATTATTCAGTTGCAAAAGGACAAATATTGTATGAGACCACTATTATAAGAATACAAAAAATAGTTTAAACAGGGAAGAAAATATACTTTGATGGTTACGAGAGTGGGGAGGCTGGGAGGGAGAGGGGTATTCACTGATTAGACAGTAGAAAAGAACTATCTGAGGTGAAGGGAAAGACAACACACAATACAGGTCAGCACAACTGGACTAAACCAAAAGCAAAGAAGTTTCCTGAATAAACACCATGCTTTGAAGGCCAGTGAAGCAGGGGCAGAGATTTGGGGACTGTGGTTTCAGGGGACATCTAGGTCAACTGGCCCAATAAAATCTATTAAGAAAACATTCTGCATCCCACTTTGGAGAGTGGCTTCTGGGGTCTTAAACGCTAGCAAGTGGCCATCTAAGATGCATCAGTTGGTCTCATCCCACCTGGAACAAAGGAGAATGAAGATCACCAAAGGCACAAGGTAATTATAAGCCCAAGAGACAGAAAGAGCCACATAAACCAGAGACTACATCAGCCTGAGACCAGCAGAACTGGATGGTGTCCTGACAGGCAACACAACAGAGAACCCCTGAGGGAGCAGGAGAGCAGTGGGATGCAGACCTCAAATTCTTGTAAAAAGACCAGACTTCATGGTCTGATTGAGACTAGTAAGGACCCCCGAGATCATGGCCCCCAGACCTTCTGTTAGCCCAAGACAGGAACCATTCCCAAAGCCAACTCTTCAGACACGGATTGGACTGGACTACAGGGTAGAAAATGATACTGGTGAGGAGTGAGCTTCTTGGATCGAGTAGACACATGAGATTATGTGGGCAGCTCCTGTCTGGAGGGGAGATGGGAGGGTGGAGGGGGTCAGAAGCTGGCTGAATGGACTCCAAAATAGAGGGTCGAGAGAAGGAGTATCTCATTAGGGTAAGCACAGCTAGCACTACATAGCAAGGTATACATAAATTTTTAAATGAGAGACTGACTTGATTTGTAAACTTTCACTTAAAGCACAATAAAAAATTTTTTATAAAAATGATCTAGGCAAAATGAAAACACAACTTAAAGATCTGGAAAATTCTGTTGTACAAACTAAGAACACATACCCTAGAATGTTCATCAAGGATGTGGCTATACGATCGTTTGTTCAATAGACTAACCCTGTGACTGATGAATCTAACCAACTATCACAGCAGAAAACCCTTCAGCTTAGATCAAAGGGGACAGAGAACAAACAAAAGCAAAGAAGGCTGTCTGCCTCTTGGAATTCTACAGCCAAGAAACAGGCCAAAGGAGCTATATCTGTTGTCCTCCAAGAAAAGAAAAGGATCATCCCTGGAACAGCTCAGAGATAAGGAGAATTGTTGGAAGGAGCAGGAAAGCATAGCTTTTTTTATTTCAAAGGCCGTGGCCACACACTCCCAAATCTCAAAGGAAGGGACCACAGCCTTCCAGATTTCAGAGAGTCAGATCTTTGCCGTCTAGGTTCTGGAGTGTGGGGCTGCCATTAAGATGTGCTGGGGTATGGGGCCACCCTCAAAGCTGAGTGGGGCAAGGTAGGGGTGGGGGAGAGGAGAGGGCTGCCATACCCAAGGGGCAGAAAAAAAAAGGGACTGCTGGTGCTGAGGGGGTGGGGTTGCCACTCAGATGGAGTCGGAGAATGGGACTGCCCAAAGCTGCAGAAGCAGAGTTGCCAAAACCAGAGAAAGCAGAGTTGCTCTCCCAGTGGACCTTAAGCCTAGGTCCTAGGGGCCTCTACCCAGAATACAGAGGCTGTGTCCAACTTCCAGAGTCTAGAGGGCAGGACCCTTGCCAAGATGGACTAAGAGAAGAGAGGATTATTTTCAAGCCTTGAGAGCTAAGGTAAATTTTTCTGCTGGATTTGGGACTTGCTTGGTGCCTATCACCCTTCTTTCCCTCCAATTTCTCCCAACTGTAATGGAAATGTCTGCCCGTGCCTGTTCCACCATGGTACTTCAGAAACAGGTAACCTGTAATCTAGATTTCATAGGTTCACAGATGAAGAGGAATTTTTCCCAGGATGGAATGTGCCCAAAGTGTCACCCATATTTGATTTAGATGATTCAGAAAGTGAGATTTTAGACTTGAGTTAAGGCTTTGGAGATGCTGTGATAGGGTGGATGTGTTTTGCATGTGGGAAGAACATGAACTTTTGCGGGCCAAAGGGTGGATGGACCGTTACGGATTGAATGCTGTCCCCTAAAAATATGTGTTATAATTCCTAACCTCGACGCTTGTGGTTATAATTCCATTTGGGAATGGGTTGTCTTTGTTATGTTAATGCGACAGGATTAGTGTAGGGTGTAACTTGAATCAATCACTTCTGAGATATAAAAGAGATTAAATAAGCAAAGGAAAGATGCTGAGATGCGGTAAAATATATTCGAAGACACATGGAAATGGCCAAGGAACCAGGAAGCAGAGGCTGATGAGAGAGAGCCAACAGAGAGAGAAAGCCTTCCCCTTGAGCTGGTGCTCTCAATTTGGACTTCTAGCCTCCTAAACTGTGAGCAAATAAATTTCCATTTGTTAAGGCCATCCACTTGTGGTATTTCTATTACAGCAGCACTAGATAACTAAGACAGGTGGGAACAACCTAAATGCCCATCAACTGATGAATGGATAAACAAAATGTGGTACATACATACAATGGACTACTTACTATACTACTATAAAGTCTGGATACATACAATATAGAGCTTGAAGAAAAGTATGCTGAGTGGAATAAGTCAATCACAAAAGGACAAATATTGTATAACCTTACTCATATAAAAATCAAGAACAGGTAAATGTACAGAGAAGAAAGTTTCTTCATGGTTACCAAGGACAGGAGAAAGGGGAGGCAGGTGGGTACTGCTGATGGAATACTGAATTTCAATTTACAGAGATGGAAAAATCACACTGATTAAGGGTAAGGTTGCACATTCAATTAATATAACTGCTGTCAGTAAGATGTACACCTATAAAAAGTTGAACTGGCAAAACTTGTGTCAGAGATATCTTTACAACAACGACCAAAAAAAAAAAGTAGCCACTGAGGCTGCTTATGTACAACCAAACGTCTCATGGAATTTGGTTCCTTGGTTTGGAGGTTTAGGGTCATGGTTTCACGGGACATCCCAATTAAGTGGCCTAATAATGTCTTCAGTGTTTCTGTTCCACCTCCTAGTTCACCGTGTAGTACCTGGGGTCTTAAAAGCTTGCAAGCTGCCGTCCAGGATGCAACAATTGGTTTCTATTTGCCTGGAGCAACAAAAGAAGGAGAGTCAGGAATAGAAGGAGGGAATGGAATGTGTGGCTAGTTGCCTCCATGAACAATTGTCTCCTTTGCCATGAGACCAGAACTGGATGGTGCCAGGCTACCATTACCGAACATCTTAATCAAAGATTCTACGGAAGTCTAATCAAAAGGGAAAAAAACGCAGAATTCCAAATTCTCATGAAATCCAGCTTGGATGCACAGGGTGGTGTGCCCATCTACCCCATGTAATGCTTCCCAGCAATGAATAGAAACTTATTATTGACAGGCACAACAATGTGGATAGCTCTCAAGACAATTATGCTGAGTTAAGGAAGCCAGAGGGAAAAAGAGTACATGCTAAGAGATTCCGTTTACATGAAACACTCTCAACAAGATGGACGGACACAGTGGCTGCAACAACAGGCTCAAGCAAATGGAGGACTGTGAGGACGGCCCGGGACGGGGCAGTGTTCCGTTCCGTTCCACAGAGGGTTGCTATGAGTCGGTACTGACTCAATGGCACCTAACAACAACATCAATCTTTAGAGACACAAAGGAGACCAGTGGCTGCCTGAGGATGGGGAGGCAGTGGCTGGGGAAAGGGAAAGACTACCAGGGGGCAGCAGGGGCACGAGGAGAATTTGGGGTGACAGAGATGTTCACTACGTTGATTGTGGAGATATAACAGATTAAAATGCTGCATCCCACCTAAATCTGGAGCGATGCTTTCCTTCCCTGCACTCATTTTCACAAAGTGAATTCCAGAGCAAGGGATTGTGGCCTAAGGGCAGGCCCATGTAGACACTCAGACACCCAGAGGCCAGAAGGCAGCATGTGAACCAGCAGCAGCTTAGGGATGGTCTGTGTGGGTCCATAGAGCGCTGAAGCCAACATCAAAGTAGGCTTGCCTGAAGGACGCCTCTCTGGATTATCTGAGTGTCTCTAACAAAGTCATTTCAAACTTTTAACCACAGAGCCCTCTTTTCAAAGGAAACTCTAGGCAGAATCCCAACAGATAAAAATGGACTTCCCAGCTCAGCATCCATTGCCCACTCTTACATCCTGGGGTCCCAGGATCGTCCATGACTGGGAAAGGGAGGCGCCATTCTGCTGGGAACAAGAGCTGGGACCCACAGATAGTGCCTACCTAGCTCTCCAATTTGCTTCTTCTTGTTCCTCCGCCGCCTTTTCCTGGCTGGTTTGATCCAAGGGCTGTCAGTCTTCCCTTTCCTTTTGAGAAATTTCTTCTTAATGCTGGATTCAGAACTCTGAAGAGCCAAAGGGGCAGGTATATAAAACGTAAAGGCATGGGTGGTGCTTGAAAGCAGAAAGTACTACAAGTTAGTTTTTCTGCAAAATAAAATATGGGTTAATCTTGATTCTAAAAAATTAATTTTACTTTTAGACATTTTTCTGGGTCACATTCTTAAAGGTGCCCATGGTTTTCCCTAGTTAAGAAACATCACTTCAAGCTCAGTACTTGTACAGGAGAAAAAGCCAAGAAAATTGAAAAGTATAAATCTTATGAGTTGGGCACAAAAGAAAATAAATTAGAAAGTTCTACTCAGGAACTAAATAAATAAGCTCAGTAAGAGAATCCACTTGAATCATATGCAGCCTCCACTCATCTTGCTCATGAGAAAAAAAAACAATCCTCTCAATCTGCTTCAGAATCTATGTCCAAATGAATTATCTACATGGAGAACAAGGAAAAGGTTGTAATTAATTTAGAGGGTTTCTGAGTATCTCAATCTAAAACCCAGATGCAGAAAGGGCATGTGACTGCCAGGAGTCACGAACAGATGCCCAGAGTGGAACCCAGCCCCTTCTAACATTTGCAAGGGCAAGATTTTACTAAAATAAGATGGGGCCCTCATCATCCCTGCTAATTGCAGGTATAAAGAGATATTTAATAAAATTTGCTCGACAGAAAATAAAACACAGTTGCAGCATATAAGCACTCCACAGAAGACCTTTCGAATAAACTAATATTAGTAACTGCTACACCTCAAGTGAACTCCTATGAAATAACTCCTGGTAGCACCTTTTTGCTGTCAGAGGTGTCACAAGGAAGCCTCAATGCTTCCACTCACCTCCCCTTTTCCCATACACCCGGCCTCCTCACACACCACTCACTGTGCCCACTCACCTGCCCTCTCCTCACACACCTCTTCACTGCGCCCGCTCATCTGGCCTCTCCTCACACACCGCTCACTGCACCCGCCCACCTCCCCTCTTCTCATACACCGCCTCACTGCACCCACTCACCCGGCCCCTCCTCACACACCGCTCACTGCACCCACTCACCCGGCCTCTCCTCACACACCGCTCACTGCGCCCGCTCACCTCCCCTCTTCACATACACCGCTCACTGCGCCCACTCACCTCCCCTCTTCACATACACCACTCACTGTGCCCACTCACCTGCCCTCTCCTCACACACCTCTTCACTGCGCCCGCTCATCTGGCCTCTCCTCACACACCGCTCACTGCACCCGCCCACCTCCCCTCTTCTCATACACCGCCTCACTGCACCCACTCACCTGGCCCCTCCTCACACACCGCTCACTGCACCCACTCACCCGGCCTCTCCTCACACACCGCTCACTGCGCCCGCTCACCCGGCCTCCCCACACACCACTCACTGCGCCCGCTCACCTCCCCTTTTCTCATACACCGCTCACTGCACCCGCCCACCTCCCCTCTTCTCATACACCGCCTCACTGCACCCACTCACCTGGACCCTCCTCACACACCACTCACTGCAGCAGCTCACCTCCCCTCTTTACACCGCTCACCGCGCCCGCTCACCCAGCCTCTCCTCACACACCGCTCACTGCGCCCGTTCACCTCCCCTCTTCACATACACCGCTCACTGCGCCCGCTCACCCAGCCTCTCCTCACACACCGCTCACTGCGCCCGCTCACCTCCCCTCTTCGCATACACCGCTCACTGCGCCCACTCACCTCCCCTCTTCGCATACACCGCTCACTGCGCCTGCTCACCCGGCCTCCTCACACAGCACTCACTGCGCCCGCTCACCTCCCCTCTTCACATACACCGCTCACTGCGCCCACTCACCTGGCCTCTCCTCACACACCACTCACTGCAGCGGCTCACCTCCTCTCTTCTCACACACCGCTCACTGCGCCCGCTCACCCAGCCTCTCCTCACACACCACTCACTGCAGCGGCTCACCTCCCCTCTTCTCACACACCGCTCACTGCGCCCACTCACCCAGCCTCCTCACACACCACTCACTGCGCCCACTCACGCAGCCTCTCCTCACACACCACCTCACTGGGCCCACTCACCTGGCCTCGCCTCTCCTCAAACACCGCCCTCACTGCGCCCACTCACCTGGCCTCCCACACTGCCTTAACTGCACCCACTCACCTGGCCTCGCCTCTCCTCACACACCGCCCTCACCGTGCCTGCTCACCTTGCCTTGTCTCTCTTCACATACTGCCTCACTGCACCCACTCACCTGCTCTCGGCTCACCTCACACACCGCCTCACCACGCCCACTCACCTGACCTCTCCTCACATACCGGCTCTCTGTGCCCCCTCACCCCAGCCTTACCCCACAGCACTATGCCTGACACTGTCCATGCATTCAGACCAGCTTCACCTATGCCATCTGTGGAGGGGCACTTTATCAAAGGTCTCTCAACCCTGTCTTGCACTGTCTCCTTCATCACTCCCTGAGCTGACACTGCAGGCTGTTCCCTCCTACACACTTTGTCTCATTTCAGGACTCCCAGTCCTCGAGGTTTTCCCACAACCCAGGGACCACCTCTCGGGGTCATGAGAGTAGGTTACCAAGTCAGACTCATCCCCATCTTCCTCTTCCTCGCCGGTGTCTGCTGACTCTGGCTCCTCTTCTGACTCGCCATCCATCTGACCAGCCACGTAGCCAAGATGACAAATCAAACAGAAAACAAATACGAATTAGAGCTTCTGGTGCCAGAAGATTCGATGAAAACCAGATTTAAACACGCTGGCTGTGAGTGCTCGCAGTGCATACAGATGGCTGGACTCTGTCCACTCTCTGGGCTCGGCATGTGCTCCACTCTGAGCATGGCTGTGGCAGAGGAGGAAGCCCACCCAGGGTGCACCCCACTGTTGCTCTCCACAGAGAGCCTTCAGGACTTGGACAGGCTGCTCCTTTACCACCCTCTGTCCAGGGTGAGTCTATACTCTGGTCTGGTGGTGACTCCCTGGTGTGTACTTCAATTAAGCTGGCCAACTGTGCCCTGAAGATTCTACTACACGTGTGCGATAATCCAGTAAGAAAGCAACAAAACAAACCATACAGTAAAGATTCTCAGAGCACATAAAATAATACAAAATGCAAAGCCTTCCACTCGAGATCCGCAGTCAGGCTCCCGCCGGGCAATCCCTGCTGATACCTCTGAGGTCCCCTTCCACCCAATGTCCAGGCACACTTGGGCTTGAACGGAAGCGTGTTTCATTTCTGCACAGATGGAAGGACATTACACAGACCAGTCAGTATTACTTTTTTCTAATGAAAAACGTTCTGGAGTGCTTTCCTCATCAGAACAACACAGACATCTTACTTGCCTACTGAATTTATCTTTTCTATCCACACAGGAAACACATGAAAACATTTTCAAGACAAAGACCCGAAAACACAAGTGACTGCCACTCACGCCACACCACCTCCCTGAGGCAGGCAACACTGGTTCTTCCCCGTGCCTGTGCAGGCACCAACATGCACTCCTGGTGCACAGCTCCAGGAGACTGACCTGGTTCTATGGGTGCTCTGGGTGCCATGGGGAGACCACCACTCCCTGCAGTCCCAAGAGCCACAAGCAGCCACTTGCCGTCATACTATGGCTGTGTGCTAGACAAGCTGAGGTCTCCTGAACTTCCAGACAGATGTGCGCTGTTTTCTATAGGCCAGACACCTAGACGTGGGGTTGCCCAGGCACAGGGGACAACCCTAGAACTGTAAAGAGTGCCACAGTAACACCTCCCCCAGCAGTGCTGCCAAGGTCCTCGACAGAGCCACCAGCCGTACAGTGATGTCTCCCTATTATCGATGCTTCATGTCCCCGTTACAAAGGGACTGCTATTTTCTATGACTTCATTACACTTTCTACTTCTTTTACTATCATAACCTCAGTCCATTTTTCTACTGGGTTTGTGCTTCCTTTTGATTTGTAGAAGCTACACACACACACACACACAGGATAACAATCCTCTGTCTGTTAAATATTTTACAAAGATTTTCCCTTCAATTTATTTAAACTTTGCCCTTAGTATTTCCTGTTATATAAAATGCTGAAATCTTGCAGTCAAACCTGGCCTTTTACTTCATGGCTCTGAGTTTGCATCTACACTGGAAGGACTTCCTCCCCTGGAGATTAGAAAACTCGTTTCCTGCACCTCCATCCACAGTTCAGTATTCTGTGCGAACACTTTAAACTATGTGGCATTTCTTTGTGAATATAACTTTGTTGAGATATAATTCACATGCCATAAAATCCACCATTTTATCGTATACAACTGGGTGGCTTTAAGAACAGCAGAACTGTGCAACCACCACCACCACCAACTGATTCCAGAATGGACTTTACTTTCGTATATACCATTAGGCAAGAGTCTACCTCTAATTTTTGCCAAAAGATCGGTCAATTGATCCAATACTATTCATTAAAAAGTTCAAAATCTCTTGATGACAAAGTAAAACGGTGCTCTAACCATAAACTCTGTACACAAGTAGGTTTATATACAGTGCTATGAACCCCCCATTCTACTCATTAAACTAACTTCCCAGTACTGTACACACCAACCTCCACTGGTGACTTCGCAGCCAACCAGCCAGTCCTCACTCCCTGCTCCTGCTTTATAAAATCCCCTCAACTCTTAAGTAACCCGCTGACCTCCATATAACTTTCGACGTGGCAGCTCTGTAAAAAGTCCTGTTAGGGTTTTGGTGGAAACTATTTTGAATTTATGAATAAAGTCAGGGATAACAATGGATCTTCTCATTCAGACAGGTAATGGGTCTTTCCACAGACTTGTATATTTTTTAACCTGTTTCAGTAAAGTTTTACAGTTTTCCTCTTATAGGTAAGAGACATTTCTTGTTGAATTTACTCCTAGGCACTCTGGTGATATTTAAAAATTATAGCGAATTTTTCAGGTGTGCTATTGTGATTCTGTTTTTCAGAGTCCTTACCTTTCAAACACACGGTCCAGGTGTGGACAGAACAGGACTGCCCTAGTGCCATTAACTGTTCCCTATGCTAATTTCTGTATGTTTGTATAACTTGACTTTTCTATTAAAAAGAAGTTAAAAGTATAGGTAGGCATTTACCGATTTAATCTATACTTATTCTTCTGTCATTACCTTTTCTAAATGGTTACAGCATCTACAAGAACACGAGTGAATTTTACGTCTTGATCACAGGTAAATCCCCCTCATTAGCTATAATAGGTTTTCAGTGACTCTCCTGGATTTTTAGATAGATGATTACCTTCTCAGCAAACATGTCTCTTGTGCCTTTTTAAATATTAATGCTTCTCTCTTGCCTTCTCCTGTTAACAAGACCTGCAGCCCCAGTGCCAGTGTCGGGGGGAAGTGGCAGTCCATTTTTATTACTGGTATTAGAAATACTCTGAACGTGTCACCAGCAAGGAGAACGTTCTGAGGAGGATTATAACACCTTTATTCATTTCTTACGAGTTTTCATCCCACTGGGTAGTTTTATCTTAAACAAGACTGAACAATGAAACTCCCTATTGAAATTGGCAGATTAACAACACACTTAATAACACATCCTTCTGAAATTTTCATAAAGAGATTATAAAAGAGGAAATAACAGTGACTCTACAAAGGATCACTTTATAACCATACATATGACAGCTATAAGGAATAAGGCATAAATTAAAAGCCCCAAGGAACCTGAAAACACAAGAAGGGCTAACAATCAACATTTGACAGAAAACAATGGAAAACGAAGTCTGATACAGCTAAACTGAGAGAGCTGTACCTTAAGTAAGCCAGAAAGAGGGTAAAGAAGCTGCAAGCAGGGGCTGCTTCCTGGGTGTCCTCAGCAGGTGGGACAACACTAGCAGGCACAGAACTGCCCCTACCCAGCCTCCCATAGGCCACGCAGGTCCCTAACTCAGCAGGGACAACTGGGCACCAGCCTAGCTGCTGCCTTTGTGCTGCCTCCCTAGAAGGAGCACCTTGCCCCTTGCCCCTGCCACGTGTCTACCCTCAAAGGGGTAGACAAGTAAGAATGATCCCAGAATGGAAAGGCAAGCCACCACGTGGAGGAAGACACCAGGTTTGCTGCACACATAACCTGGGCTCGTTTCCAGATTAAAGACCGCCTACGGAATGATTTGTGAAGAAGGACATAAACAAAAAAATCCACTGCCACTAAGCTGATCCCAACTCACAGCAACCATATAGAATGGAGTAGAACTGCCCCGTAGGGGTCCCTAGACGGTAATCTTTACAAAAGCAGACTGGCACATCTTTCTCCTGCAGAGGGGCTGGTGGGTTTGAACTGCCGACCTTTTGCTTAGCAGCCAAGCTCTTATCCACCGTGCCACCAGAGCTCTGCTGTGCCAAGAGGGCTCCTTAAACAAAGACATACAACCCAATAAAGAAACAGTTGCAACTTGAACAGTCACAAAAGAAGGCAACCAAATGGCAGGTAAACATATGAAAAGGTGCTTGAAAAGTAATGCAAATTAGAACTACTATGCAGTACCTCCCTAGAGTGGCCAAAATTTATGCAATAATACCAATTTTGTCCAGGAAGTAGAGCAGCTGGGGCTCTCACAAACTGCTAGTAGGAATGTAGGTCAGTGAAACCACTCTGGAAAACTGTCTGACAGCATCTCCTAATGCTGACATATGACATGGCAATTCCACCACTAAGTATGTACTCACAGAAACACACACATGCGCAAACAAGGAACGCAAATGGCCAACAAGCACGCTCAACGTCATTAATCATCAGGGAAATCCAAATCAAAACCACAAGGAGATATCACTTCACCCCCACTAAGATAGCTATGATCAAACAACAGGAAACAGGTGTTGCCGAGGATTTACAGAAAAGAACTCTCATCCACTGCTGGTAGGCTTCAAGGCAGCATTTTTCATGTAAAAGCAACCCAAGTGCCCCCCAACTGATGAACGGACACAGTATGATACATACACACAGTGGGATATTACCACGCTAAGTGAAAGACCTGAAGCTTTCCTGGTAATCGAAAGGTCAGCAGTGTGAATCCACCCGCTACTCCTTGAAAATGTTACAGATAAAACATCTATCTACTCTGTCTTTATAGGGTCACTATGAGTTGGAATTGAATCGACAGCAACAGGATTTTTCTTGGTAAGTGAAAAGAGTCAGTCACAAAAGGTCAAATTTATATGATCCTTCTTCTATAACATATCTAGAATAAAAAAAGAAATTAGTGTATAGACATCGAAGTTATTAGTGGTTACCGGGGCAGGGGGAGGGTCACAAAAAGGGAATCACTGCTCGTGGGGCACTGAGCTTCTGTTAAGGGCGACAGGAAAATCTGGAAATAGACAAAAGTGATGGCTGAACAACATTATAAATGTAATAAACGCCAGTAAACTATATATGCAAAATATGTTGAAATGAAAAAAGTTATGTGTATACTTACCACAATTTAAAAAAAGGTAAGTACACGAATACTCGTAAGAATACTGGATGTAATAGCCCCATGCTGGAAAGAATCCATTGTCCATCAAGAGTACTGTATGGAACAGCCCCATACTGGAGAGAAACCACTGTCCATCAAGAGTACTATGTGGAATAGCCCCATACTGGACAGAATCCATTGTCCATCAAGAGTACTGTATGGAACAGCCCCATACTGGAGAGAATCCACTGTCCATCAAGAGTATGGTATGGAATAGCCCCATACTGGAGAGAAGCCACTGTCCATCGAGAGTACTGCATGGAATAGCCCCATACTGGAAAGAGGCCATTGTCTACCAATAGTGAAATGGGTCAACTGAAACATAATCACACAAAGGATTATTAAGGTTAAACCTGTGACAGCCAGAATGTGCATAAAGCTGAAATGTCAGAGAAGGAAAACTCAAATATTTTCCACTAAAAGGAGCAACAGAAAAGTGTTAAGAGTGCACCCTGTTAACAGCAGAAAATTTGTGAGGCCCAGAAAAATAAGGCAGTCCTATCGGTCACTGGAAAATATGGCTGAAGACCCATGATAGAGTTTTGCAAGACCAGCAACCTCTTCATCGCAAATACCTTTTTGCAACAACATAAATGGCTACTATACACGTGGACCTCACAAGATGGAATCCACGGGAATCAAGCTGACTACATCTGTGGAAAGAGACAATGGAAAAGTTCAATGTCATCAGTCAGAACAAGGCCAGGGGCCAATTGTAGAACAAACCATCAACTGCTCATTTGCAAGTTCCAGTTGAAGCTGAAGAAAATTAGAACAAGTCCATGAGAGCCAAAGTACCACCTTCAGTATGTCCCACCTGAATTTACAGATCATCTCGAGAATAGATTTGACATGGTGAACACTAATGATCAAAGGCCAGAAGAGTTGTGGAATGACATCAGGACATCATACATGAAAAATGCAAGAGGTCATTAAAAAGACAAGAAGGAAAGAAAGAAAGAAAAGACCAAAATGATGTCAGAAGAAACTCTGAAATCTGCTCTTGAACATAGAGTAGCTAAAGCAAATGAAAGAAATGATGACGTAAAAGAGCTGAACAGAAGATTTCAAAGGGTGGCCTCAAGAAGAAAAAGTGAAGTATTATAATGAGATGTGCAAAGACCTGGAGTTAGATAAACCAAAGGGAAGAACAAGTTCAGCATTTCTCAAGCTGAAAGAACTGAAGAAAAAATTCAAGCCTCGAGTTGCAATATTGGAAGGATTCTACAGGGAAAATATTAACGCAGGAAGCATCAAAAGAAGACGGAAGGAATACACAGAGTCACTATACTGACATTCAACCATTTCAGAAGGTAGCACATGAGCAAGAATCGATGGTGCTGAAGGAAGACATCCAAGCTGGACTGCAGGCACTGACAAAAGCAAGGCTACAGGAATTGACAGAATACCAATTGAGATGTTTCAACAAACAGCTGCAGCGCTGTAGGTGCTTACTGGTCTGTGCCAAGAAATTTGGAAGCCACCTACCTGGCCAACAGACTAGAAGAGATCCATATTTATGCCTATTCAAAACAAAGGTGATCCAACAGAATGCAGAAATAATCGAACAATATGATTAGTAACACACTCAAGTAAAATTTCGCTGAAAATCATTCAAAAGCAGTTACAACAGTACATCAACAGGGAACTGCCCGAAAGTTAGGCTGGATTCAGGAAAGGATGTGGAACCAGGGATATCATTGCTGATGTCAGGTGGATCCTGTCTGTCTTCTTATCTACTGTTTTTTTCTATAAAAGAAATACAACAAGTGGATGGCTTTAACAAACAGAAATTTATTCTCTCATAGTCTAGGCACACTAGAAGTCCAAATTCAGGGTGTCAGCTCTAGGGGAAGGTTTTTTCTCCCTGTTTGCTCTGGAGGAAGGTCCTGTCATCAATCTTCCTCTGGTCTAGGAGCTTCTCAGAGCAGGGACCCCAAGTCCAAAGGAAGTGCTATTCTCCTGGCTCTTGTTTCTTGGTGGTATGAGGTCCGCCTGTCTCTCTGCTTGCTTCTCTCTTTTATATTCTAGAAGAAATTGGCTCAAGACACAATCCAATCTTGTAGATTGAGTACTGCCTCATTAACATAACTGCCACCTATCCCCAGTCATTAACATCACAGAGATAGGATTTACAACATAAGAAAATCACATCAGATTACAAAATGTTGGACAATCATACAATACTGGGAATCATGACCTAGTCACGTTGACAGATACTTTTAGGAGACACAATTCAATCCATGACACTGGCTGAAAGCAGAGAAAGCCAGAAGGATGTTTACCTGTGTTTTACTGACTATGCAAAGGCATTCAACTGTGTGGATCACAACAAATTATGGATAGCATTGCGAAGAATGTAAACTCCAGAACACTTAATTCTGCTCACAAGGTACCTATATACATAGATCAAAAGGCAGTCATTCGAACAGAACAAGTGGATACTGCATGGTTTAAAGTCAGGTAATGTGTGCAGCAGGGCTGTATCCTTTCACCATACTTATTCAATCTGTATGCTGAACAAATAACCCGAGAAGCTGGATTATATGAAAAAGAATGGGGCATCAGGATTGAAGGAACACTCATTAGCAACTGGCATTATGCAGATGACACAATCTTGCTTGCTGAAAGTGAGAAAGGCTTGAAGCACTTACTGATGAAGATCAAAAACTACAGCCTTCAGTATGGATTACGCCTTAACATAAAGGATACAAAAATGCTCACAACTGGACCAATAAACAACATCATGATAAACAGAGAAAAGACTGAAGTTGTCAAGGATTTCATTTTACTTGAATCCACAATCAACAGCCATGGAAGCAGCAGTCAGGAAATTAAAAGGCGCATTGCACTGGACAAATCTGCTGCAAAGGACCTCTTTAAGAGTGTTAAAAAGCAAAGATGTCACCTTGGAGACTAAAGTGCACCTGACCCAAGCCACAGCGCTCTCAATCGCCTCATATGCGTGTGAAAAGTAGGCAGTGAACTAAGGAAGACCAAAGACAAATTGATACCTTTGAATTATGATGTTGGCGAAGAATACTGAATATACCATGGACGGCCAAAAAAATGAACAAATCTGTCTTTGAAGAAATACAGCCAGAGTGCTCTTTAGAAGTAAGAATGGTGAGGCTGTATCTCACATACTTTGGACATATTATCAGGAGGTATCAGTCCCTGGAGAAGGGCGTCATGCTTGGTAAAGTAGAAGGTCAGCGAAAAAGAGGAAGACCCTCAATGAGATGGATTGAGACAGCGGCTACAAAAATGACCTCAAGCATAATAACGACTGTGAGGATGGCGCAGGATCGAGCAGTTTCATAAGGTCACTATGAGTCAGAACAGACTCAACAGCACGTAATGAGTTCTGGCTCTCACTGGTTTCACTGTATATATTGGTTTTCTAAACGTTTTAGTCTCAGGGCCCCTTTACTCTCAAAAATTACTGAAAACCACAAGAGTTTTTATTTATGGGGGTTATAGGTAATTCCACTGTTATGGATTGAACTGTGTTCTGCAAAAATGTGTGTCAACTTGGCTAGACCACGATTCCTCGTATTGTGTGACTGTTCACCATTTTGTCATCTGATGTGACTTTCCTATGTGTTGCAAATCCTCTGAGATGTTAATGAGATGGGATTAGCGGCAGTTACGTTAAGGAAGCAGGACTCAATCTTCAAGATTAGGTTGTATCTTAAATCAGTCTCTTTTGAGAGATAAAGAGGGAAGCAAACACAGAGACACAGAAATCTCATACCACAAGAAAGAGAAGAACGTGTCCTTTGGACCCCAGGTTCCTGCATAAAGAAGCTCCTTGACCAGGGGAAGATTGAGGATAAGAACCTTCCCCAAGAGCTGACAGAGAAAGCCTTCCCCTGGAGTTGGCACCCTGAATTTGGACTTCTGGCCTCCTAAACTGTGAAAGGATAAAATTCCCTTGTTAAAGCCATTCACTGTGGTATTTCTGTTATACCAGCACTAGATAACTCAGACAACCATAAATGTATTCGAAATATAAGCTAAGGTATTTTTAAATCACAAGAACATGCTCCGTTAGCCACCAGGGCAGAGACGTCACCAAGCATAACGCCACCACATGAGTGAGGAGTCATTTCCATATTTATAAAAAGCTCCTAAGACTGTATTTTAAAAAGACGCATGACCCAGAAGAATAGGCAAAGGATATTTAAAAACCAAACCTGTGGCACTTGAGTTGATTCCGACACACGGCAACCCCATGTGTTACAGAGTAGAACTGCTCCATAGGGTTTTCAAGGCTGCAACCTTTCGGAAGCAGATGGCTAGTCCTTTCTTCCCAGCACCACTGGGTGGTTTTGAACCACCAACCTCTTGGCTGTTCCTGTTGTTAGTTGCCATCAATCTGATTCCAACTCGTGGTGACCCCACGTGTACAGAGTAGAACTGCTCTATAGAGTTTTCAAGACTGTGACCTTTTGGAAGCAGGCGGCCAGGCCTGTACTCCAAGGCAACTCTGGGTAGGCTGGTATCTTTTGGCTAGCAGTTGAAGGCGAACCAACTGCACCACTCAGGGACCTAATGGACATTTAGCAAGTGGTTTATAGAAGAAGAAACAAAGACGCACAGTAAATACGTGGGAAGCTGCTCTGTCCTACTCATAACTCAATGTAAGCCTAGAAACTCCAGTGATGTAAAGTGACCGCAAGGCAAGGGCAATGAGACCCATCACGTCACTGCAGGCACCTAGAGACTCCAGTGATGTAGAGTGACCGCAAGGAAAGGGCAATGAGACCCATCAGATCACTGCAGGCAGGGGCGTACATGCACAGTGACTTGGCAAAGTATACTTGCAATTACAATGCACACGCCACTTATTACCCCACGAGCGCACTCAGCAAGAGTGTGACACCAACAGCCCTAAAGTACTGCTCGTACAATGAGAAAACAGTCATACCTGTTTCACGGAGAACCACGTCTGTTAAAAGGAGAGAAGCTAGGCAGCATATCTGCGCTGAAAACCAAGTAAGCAGAAAAGCAGGGCAGAGCAGTGCCTGGTCTCCTTGCAGTTACACAACAGAGGTCCTGTTACCCCGGGGTCACCTCTACATGGAGGGGTGGGACCCACGGGCATGTGTAAGTTAAGTTCACTATAGTAACCATTTTAAATACCATCAAGGGTTACCTGACCAAGGAAATTATGATACTCTTGGTTTTCTTCCTTATACTTCCCTATATGCAAGAAAAAAACTAATGTTATTTTAAAATAAGTAAATTTAAAAATTCTCTTTAAGTCTCTAAATCAAGCATTTTTCAGCAATTTACTTTTGGATAATCAATACCTAATGGCAACATTTTAAAATTTGTTCCACCCACTGCTAGAAAAGTAGAACAGGAATTAATTAAAAGTAAATTGGAAAATTAAGCAAAAAATAAGGGAAGACCTCCCCCAAACTCTGAAAGACAAAAGAAAATGCTTTACACAAAACCATTTGAAAGTATAAAAGGCTCCTCAGTACAATCAGACCTTTCTAGACAAGTCATAACTTTCACCAATTCGCCAGTTCTTGAATAAGGCTAGATATGATGTCCCATCTTAAATAAAGATGGTCAAATGCTTTTTTAAAAAAATACGATACATTTGAGCACTAAAATCATCCATCTTTTGTAGTCTGATTCTCAATTCTCTTGGTGCCACCTATGTCAAACGGATCATTTATAATTTATCCCACTCAGAACTTAACACAAATCTAGGCCTAAAATTCAAAGTCTATTCAGGTATACAATTTCCACTAAATAATGGAACTTTCCAGGTTTCCCTCTGAACTCTTCCCTGAGTACTTAGGTCTATACTCAGTCAACCCCGAGACGCTACGAATACTACACCGTGGTGAAATGTTTTCCTTTATATGCCTTGGTTCTTTGGAAAAACAGCTTGAGATATTTTCCCCTAAACCCTGAGGAGTTACATTTGCCCTAGTTTTTGACCTCACAGGATTTGTTACTCTTGTCCAGGTTGACTGGCATTTCCTGGGTAAGCCTGAAATAAGGATGGTGGATACCCTGTGCCTGGCCCTGAGCTGCAGCCTGCCCTGTGATTGGTACACACCATGCAGGGATTGGTCAGTGTTGTTGCTGGCTGACGTCGAGTTGTTTCCGACTCACAGCAACCCTATGTACGTCAGAACTATGTCAATCCATCTTGTTGAGGGTCTTCTTCTTTTTTGTTGACCCTCTACTTTACCAAGCATGATGTGATAACATGTCCAAAGTACATGAGACAAAGTCCCATCCTTGCTTCTAAGGATCATTCTGACTGTACTTCCTTCAAGACAGATTTGTTTGCTCTTCTGGCAGTCTATGGCATATATTCAATATTCTTCGCCAATACAATAATTCGAAGGCATCAATTCTTCTTCTATCTTCTTTATTTACTGTCCAGCTTTCACAGGCATATGAAGTGACTAAAAACACCAATGCTTGGGGTCAGGTGCACCTTAGTCCTTAAAGTGACATCTTTGCTTTTGAACACTTTAAAGAGGTCTTGAAGCAGATTTGCCCAATACAATGCATCGTTTGATTTCCTGACTGCTGTTTCCATGGGTGTTGATTGTGGATCCAAGTAAAATGAAATCCTTGACAACTTCAATAATTTTCTGTTTATCATGACATGATTATTGGTTCACTTGTGAGGATTTTTGCTTTATATTGAGGTGTAACTCATACTGAAGGCCACAGTCTTTCATCTTCATCAGTAAGTGCTTCAGCAAGTCCTCTAAATTGTCAGCAAACAGTGTTGAGTCATCTGCACACTGCTGACTATTAACGAATCATCTGCCAAACCTGATGCTGCGTTCTTCTTATACAGTCCGGCTTCTCAGATTACCTGCTCAGCAGATTGAATATGTATGGGGAAAAAATACGACCTGATGCACACCTGTCCTGCTTTTAAACCACACAGTATCTCCTTGTTCTGTTCAAATGATTGCCTCTTCTTGGTCTATGTACAGGTTCCACATGAACACAATTAAGTGTTTCAGAATTCCTACTCTTCACAATGTCATCCATAATTTGTTATAATCCATTCACACAGTCAAATGCCTTTGCACAGTCAATAAAACACAGGTAAAAACATCTTTCTAGTATTCTCTGCTTTCAGCCAAGATCCCATCTGACATCAGCAATAATACTCCTGGTTCCACATCCTCTTCTGAATCCAACCTAACTTTCTGGCAGTTCCCTGTTGTTGTACTGCTGCAACCAATTCTGAATGCTTTTCAGTGAAATTTTACCTGGGTGACTTTAATGACATTGTTTGATAATTTCCACATGCTGTTGAATTACCTTTCTTTGGAATGGGCACAAATACAGATGTCTTCCAGTCAACTGGTCAGCTAGCTGTCTTCCAAATTTCTTGGCATACACGAGTGAGCACCTCCGGCACTGCGTCCATTTGTTGAAACATCTCAATTTGTAGTCTGTCAATTCCTGGAGCCTTGTTTTTTGCCAATGTCTCCAGTCCAGCTTGGTCTTCTTCCTTCAGTACTATCGGTTCTTGATCATATGCCATCTTCTGAAATAGCTGCAAGTCAGCCAATTCTTTTCAGTGCAGTGGCTCCATGTATTCCTTCCATCTCCCGGTGTCGTTTAAATATTTTCCCCATCGAATTCTTCAATATTGCAACTCCAGAACTGAATTTTTTTATTCAGTCCTTTCAGCTTGAGAAATGCCAAGTGTGTTCTTCCCTTTCGGTTTTCTCACTCTAGGTCTTTGCTTTGTAATTTCTTCCATTTGCTTTAGCTACTTGATGTTCAAGAGCAACTTTCAGAGTCTCTTCTGACATCTACTTTGGCCTTTTTTTTCTTGCCTGTCTTATTAATAACCTCTTGTTTTCTTCACAGATGATGTCCTTGATGTCTCCCCACAACTCATCTGGTCTTCAGTCATTAGTGTTCAATGCCTCAAATCTATTCTTGAGATGGTCTCTAAATTCAGCGGGGATATGCTCAGGTTCATACTTTGGCTCTCACGGATTTGTTCTAATTTTCTTCAGCTTCAACTTAAACTTGCATATAAGCAATTAATGGTTTGTTCCACAGTTGGCCCCTGCCCTTGTTCTGACTTACCATAATGAGCGTCTCCTTCATCTCTTTCCACATATGCAGTTGATCTGATTCCTGTGTACTCCACCTGGTGAGGTACATGTGCACAGTACCCACTTCTATTGCCCAAAAAAAGGTATCTGTAATGAAGAAGTTGTTGGTCTTGTAGAATTCTATCATGCGATCTCTGGCTTCATTTCTATCACCAAGGACATATTTTCCAACTACTAGTCTTTCTTTGTTTCCAGCTTTCACATTCCAAATCACCAGTAATTATCAATGTATCATGTATCCAGACTGCATGTATGATCAATTTCATACTGCAGAAGTAGGTAAAAAGCTTCAATTTCCTCATCTTTGGCATCAAGGCTGGTGTGTCAATTTGAGTAACAGTTGTATTAACTGGTCTTCCTTATACCTGCATGGATATATCCTATCACTGACAGCGCTGTACTTCAGGACAGATCTTGAAATGTCCTTTTTGACGACGAATGCAATGCCATTCCTCTTCAATTTGTCATTCCTGGCATAGCAGACCATATGATTGCCTGATGCAAAATGGTCAATATCAGTCCACTTCAGCTCATTAATGCCTAGGGTATCTATCTTGATGTGTTACATTTCATCTCTGCTGACTCCTGATTTTCCTAGATTCATTCTTCATACGTTCCACGTTGCGATAATTAATGGATGTTTACAGCTGTTTCTTCTCATTTTGAGTCATGCCACATCAGCAAATGAAGGTCCTGAAAGCTTGATTCCATCCACATCATTAAGGTCGACTCTACTTTGAGAAGGCAGCTCTTCCGCAGTTCTATGTTGAATGCCTTCCAATCTGAGGGGGCTCATTTTACAGCAATATATCAGACAATGATCTGCTGCTATTCATTAGGTTTTCACTGGCTAAGTTTTTCGAAAGTAGACCGCCAGGTCCTTCTTCCTAGTCTGTCTTAGTCTGGAAGCTCACCTGAAACCTGTCCACCATGAATGACCCTGCCTGAATTTGAAATACCAGTGCCATAGCTTCCGGCATCACAGCAACACGCAAACCACTGCAGCACGACAAACTGACAAATACTGGTCAGTAGACTACGAAAACAAGGTGACTATTGCCTGTTATGCAAATGAAGTGTCTGCGGCCTACTGAGGGGACTGATCGGTTTGTAGACCCCGCAGGGAGGGGCATACCTTGAAACTGACAAGAAGGTGTGTACGCATGCAGCCAACCCCACAGAGATTTTTCAGACAGAAAGAATTGGGAAGACAGGAAGCAGTAAGAAGCAGAAAGGAAAAAAACGCAAGAGAGAGAGAAAGGAGGCAAGGAACCTCCTACAAGAACTGTAACATGGGCCAAGGACTGTAACACTGAAGACAGCGAGAGGCATGGACGGGGCCCTCCAGCAGAGTTGGTGATGACAGACAGCAGGGCTAGGAGGAACCTGCCCTGAGGAGCCGAGAGGAACTGGGAGAGCTGTCCTGCACTAAAGAAGGGGGCTGCACACCCGCTTCCTGGTCATGATCCCAAGTTGGAGCCTGCTGATCCTGACCCCGTTACTTCCTTAATAAACTACTGAACTGTAGGTACGGTCTGAGTTCTGTGTGGCCATTGTAATGAATTATTGAGCCCAGAAGAGAAGTACAGAGCACTGCGTGGAGGACGGCTGGTGTCAGAATTGGTAAAAGGTTGGAGAGTAGAGGAATGTCTCACCTCTACCACGTAGGAGTCAGCATTGGGCTGATACTGGTCATTATCGCCCCTGAAGTTTGACAGTTTCTGACACTATTACTACTATCCTGTTACACATACGTAGCCCACCCCAGCCTCCACAGCACCTACAAATAGTCCCTCTGCCTGGCCAGCAGCAGGGACTCTCCTGCTGTGACAGTGACAAAGCCATTACCACCTGAGCTCCTCCCTGAGGACACAGTATGAGCCAGCCATACAGAAAACACACCTGCCCTCTTCAGTGAGAAGCCAGGGTCGAAAAGAACTATGTGTAAAGACACACAGAGTCGACTGGCCACCCTGGACACACATGCTAACAACAAGGGTAGAGGGCCTTTCAATCCTCAGCACCCCCCCTGCAAAAGTATAATAACTGCCACCCAGTTGGGTAGCTGCCTCCCTGTGGGGTTAAGTACCACCCGGTGGGGTAAGTGCCAGCCTGTAGGGTAGCTGCCACCATGTGGGTTAAGTGCCACCCTGTGACACAGCTATTATCTTGTGGGGCAGCTGCCACCCTGTGTGGTAGCTACCACCCTGTGGGCCAAGTATCACCCTCTGGGGTAGCTCCCTCCCTGTGGGGTAAGTGCCACCCTGAGGGGTAAGCGCCACCCTGTGGGTAAGTGCCACCCTGTGGGGTACATGCCACCCTGTGGGGTACATGCCACCCTGTGGGGCAGCTATCACCCTGTGGGTTAAGTGCCACCCTGTAGCTAAGTGCCACCCAGTAGACCAAGTGCCACCCTGTGGGGTACCTGCCACCCTGTAGGGTAAGTGCCATCCTGTGGGTAAGTTCCACATTGTAAGATAAGTGCCACGCCGTAGGGTAGTTGCCACCCTGTGGGGAGCATCCATGATTGAGGAGAGAAGTCATGCAAAGGCCAACAACAAACAGGAGCTACTGGCCATAGTGACCAATCAATTAATATTTTGAGCTACTAACATTGCTACTTGTGTTAACCTACTGCTTAAAAGAAAAAGCTCAAGGGGTTTACTACAATGAATGCTGTACAATAAGACAAACACTTCTCTGATGAAAACAAATTAATGATTCAAGAGAAATAAAATGGAGAAGCAGGGCCAAGATGGCAGAATAGCCAGGCACTTCCGGCAATCACTCTTACAACAAAGACTCAAAAAAACGGTGAAACAATTATATTTATGACAAGCTAGGAACCCTGAACATCAAAGGCAAAGTTAGAAAATGGACTGAGCAGCATGGGGAGGGAGAGACAGTTCAAAAGCAGAGAGGGGTTATCAGACCTGAATCGCCGGGATGCCTCAGGCACTATTCACGGGAGCAGCTGCGGTGGGCAGGCTAGTAGAAGCGTTTGGCCCCAGTTTCCTCAGAGAGGAGCAGCCAGCTGCACAGCCAACTCACCTCCGGAACCAGAGAAGAACGGCCCTCTTGGCAAAAGCTAAGAACTTGCGTATATTTTACTGTACCCCCCGCCCCCAAGCCAGCTTCAGAGGCTGTTGATTTCCCTGGGCCTGAGATAGGCCGTGCTGAGTGCCTGGAGCCATTCTACCAACAACAGAAAAGGAATAAATTCTAAACCAGGGGAAAAGTTAATTTGCCAGCTCCAAAAACCGGGGGAGCTCCAGATAGAAGCGGCTCCTTTCCAGGCATAAACGGTCTGTGGACTTTGAATACCTTTCCCCCCTGCATGGACCTATGTGGGCCTCTTTCAGGAGAATAGGCCCTTGTTGGCAGACTGTAACTGTTTCAGCTGTATGGTGAAGAGGTGGTTGTTTAATGACTGACATTACTTTCCTATTAAACAGGGTTCTCGCCTACCCACATCAGGGGCCTAAGGACTGGTACCTCCACTCGGGCCACCCAGCCACCAGTGACAGGGTTCCAAGGATAACTGGTACCTCCCAGTCCTTAAACACAAAAGCACTGGGTGCTCATGGTCTGTCTGCAGAACCCACCCACCTGTATGCTCTAGGAAATAGGGATGCACTTTCCTCAGGGACGCTTGGGGGATGAATCTAAGCCCCCTGCCTTGTTCAGAGCATGACACCCTGCTGCAATCAGATGCTGGTACCTACACCAATCACCCCCTGCCCTCTCACACTAAAGGACAGAGCCTGTACCACACACTTGACGAGCAGCTACCTGGACACCTGAGCTGAATTCATACAAGAAAAGAGAATAGACTGCTAGACTAATATACCTGGTAACAGTGCTAGCCACCTCGTGACCGGACGTCACAGCTTCAAAGGTGAAAATGATCAAGGTAGCTCACTCAAGCAACCCATTTAGGCATGTTGTTGTTGTTAGGTGCCGTCGAGGCGGTTCCGACTCTCAGCAACCCTATGCACGACAGAACGAAACACCGCCCGGTCCTGCACTATCCTTACTATCATTGTTGTGCTTGAGCTCATTGTTGCAGCCACTGTGTCAATCCACCTCATTGAGGGTCTTCCTCTTTTCCGCTAACCCTGTACTCTGCCAAGCATGATGTCCTTCTCCAGGGATGGATCCCTCCTGACAACATGTCCAAAGTGTGCAAGACGCAGTCTCGCCACCCTTGCTTCTAAGGAGCGTTCTGGCCACACTTCTTCCAAGACAGATTTGTTCGTTCATTTAGGCATATCAAAACAAAACAAAGCAAGAAGCTAGGATACAGTAAACAAACACAAAATAAACTAATGACTTACAGATGTCTTGGAGACAGCAGTCAATATCAAATCACATAAAGAAGCAGACCATGATCGCTTCAACAAGCTCTCAAGGGATCTTCTACATGAAAGTGCCTTCCTGGAGTTACCAGATGCAGAATACAAAAGATTAATATGCACAATTCTTCAAGACATCAGGAACAAGATCAGGCAATACAAAAAACAAGCCAAGGAACACAGATAAAACAGCTGAAGAAATTAAAAAGGTTATTCGAGAACATAATGAAAAATTTAATAAGCTGCAAGAATCCATAGAGACAGCAATCAGAAATTCAGAAGATTAACAATAAAATTACAAAATTAGACAACTCAGTAGAAAGTCAGAGGAACAAAACTGAGCAAGTAAAAGGCAAAATTGGTGAGCTTGAACATAAAGCACTTGGCACCAATATATCTGAAGAAAAATGAGATAACAGAATTTTAAAAAATGAGGAAACCTTAGGAATCATGTGGGACTCTATCAAGAGAAATAACTTACGAGTGATTGGAGTAACAGAACATGGAGGGATATCAGAAAATACAGAATTGTTGAGAACTTGCTGGCAGAAAACTTCCCTGATATCGTGAAAGATGAGAAGATATCTATCCAAGATGCTCATCGAAGTCTACATTAAGTAGATTTTAAAAGAAAGTCACCCAGACACATTATAATCAAACTTACCAAAACCAAAGATAAAGAGAGAACTTCAAGAGCAGCTAGAGATAAGGGAAAAGTCACCTACAAAGGAGAGTCAATAAGAATAACCTCAGACTACTTGATAGAAACCACGCAGGCAAGAAAGCAGTGGCATGACTTCCATAAAGCACTGAAGGAAAAAAACTGGCAGCCAAGAATCTCATATCCAGCAAAACTGTCTCTCAAATATGAAACTAAAATTAGGTCATTTCCAGATAAACAGAAGTTTAGAGAATTCGTAACAACCAAACCAAAACTACAAGAAATGCTCAAGGGAGTTCTTTCATTAGAAAATCAATAATATCAGGTATCAAACCAAGACTACAACAATGGATGAGCAATCAGAGGTTAACTCAGACAGGAAAATCACAAAAATAAACCAAGATAAAAAAAATGCTCAAAACAGGGAAACAGTATTATGATTTCGTAAAACAAGACAACATTAAAACAAGAAAGAGGTGCTAAGAAATGCAGTCATGGATCTTTCAAATTCAGAGGAAGACAAGGCGATATAAACAAAATCTAGGTTTAAACTTAGAAAAAAGGGGTAAATATTAAGGTAACCATAAAGGAAGCTAACTATCCTACTCGTCAAAATACAAGAAAAATATAGAGACTCAGCAGAAACAAAATCAACAATGACGAATAAGAGGAAAAGGCACTAAATAAACTACTAAGCACAAAAAATATAAGTGGGAAAAAGAAACTGTAACGACACACAAAAAAAGACATCAAAATGACAGCACTAAACTCATACCTATCCATAATTATGCTGGATGTAAATGGACTAAATGCACCAATAAAGAGACAGAGACTGGAAAAATGGATTAAAAAACACGACCCAATCTATATGTGGCATACAAAAGACACACCTTAGATTTAGAGAAACAAACAAAAACTCAAAGGATGGAAAAAAATATAACATACAAACAACAATCAAAAAAGAGCAGAAGTGGCAAAATTGATTTCTGACAAAACAGACTTTAAAGTTAAATCCACCACAAAGGATAAGGAAGGCCACTAAATAATGATTAAAGGGAAAAGATACCACGAGGATATAACCGTATTAAACATTTATGCACCCAAAGACACGGCTGCAAGATACATAAAACAAACTCTAACAGCATTGAAAAGTGAAATAGACAGTGCCAAAATCATAGTAGGAGATGCTTCAACACACCACTTTTGGTGAAGGACAGAACATCCAGAAAGCAGCTCAATGAAGACACGGAAGATCTAAATGCCACGATCAACCAACTTGACCTCATAGACATATACAGAACACTCCACCCAACAGCAGCCAGGTATATTTTCTCTTCTAGTACACATGGAACATTCTATAGAATAGACCACATATTAGGTCATAAAGGAAGCCTTAGCAGAATCCAAAACATCGAAATACTACAAAGCATCTTCTCTGACCCTAAGGGCATAAAAGTAGAAATCAGTAACAGAAAAAGCAGGGAAAAGAAATCAAACACTTGGAAATTAAACAATACCCTCCTCAAAAAAGACGGGGTTATAGAAGACATTAAGGGTGGAATAAAGTAATTCATAGAATCAAATGAGAATGAAAACACTTTCTATCAGAACCTTTGGGACACAACGATAACAGTGCTCCCAGGTCAACGTATACCACTAAATGCATCATTACAAAACGAAAAAAAAAAAAGGGTCAAAATTAAAGAATTATCCCTACAACTTGAACAAATAGAAAGAGAGCAACAAAAGAAACCCTCAGGCACCAGAAGAAAGCAAAGATTAAAAATCAGAGCAGAATTAAATGAAACAGAAAAACAACTGAAAGAATTAACAAGACCAAAAGCTGGTTCTTTGAAAAAATTAACAAAATTGATAAACCACTGACCCAACTGACAAAAGAAAAACAGGGGAGGAAGCAAAAAACCCAAATAACAAATGAGATGGCGATATTACAAGAGACCCAGACAACATTAAAAAGAATCATATCAGATTATTAAGAAAAACTGTACTCTAACAAATTTGAAAACCGAGAAGACATGGATGAATCCCTAGAAACACACTACCTACCTAAACTAACACAAACAGAGGTAGAACAACTCAATAGACCCGTAACAAAAGAAGAGATTGAAAAGGTAATCAAAAATCTCCCCCCCAAAAAAAAAAAAGCGCTGGCCTGGATGGCTTCGCTGAAGAGTTTACCAAACTTTCAAAGAAGAGTTAACACCACTACTACTAAAGGTATTTCAAAACACAGAAAAGGACAGAATACTCCCAAACTCCTTCTAAGAAGCCAGCATATCCCTGATACCAAAACCAGGTAAACAGACCACAAAAAAAAAAAGAAAATTACAGACCTATATCCCTCATGAACTTAGATGCAAAAATCCTCAACAAAATTCTAGCCAATAGAATTCAACAACATATCAAAACAATAATTCACCATGACCAAGTGGGATTCACAACAGGTATCCAGGGATGGTTCAACATTAGAAAAACAATTAATGTAATCTACCACATAAACAAAAAACAAGAATCAAATGATTTTATCAATTGATGCAGAAAAAGCATTTGACAAAGTCCAACACCCATTATGATAAAAACTCTTAGCAAAATAGGAATAGAAGGAAAATTCCTCAACATAATAAAGGGTACTTATACAAAGTCAACAGCCAACATCATCCAAAATGCAGAGAGTCTCATAAAGCATTCCCCTTGAGATCCAGAACCAAAGATGCCCTTTATAAAACCACTCTTATTCAACATTGTGCTGGAGGTCCTACCCAGAGCAATTAGGCTAGATAAAGAAATAAAGGGTATCCAGATCAAGAAGTGGAAGTATCTGTATCTGCAGATGACACGCTCTTATACACAGAAAACCCTCAGGAATCCTCAAGAAAACTACTGAAACTAATAGAAGAGTTTAGCAGAATATCAGGATAAAAAATACACATACAAAAATGAATTGGATTCCTCTACACCAACAAAAACAACATCAAAGAAAAAAATCACCAAATCAATACTATTTGTAGTAGCCCCCCAAAAGATAAAATACTTAGGAATAAATCTTACCAAACATGTAAAAACCTATACAAAGTAAACTACAAGACACTACTGCAATAAACCAAAAAAGGCCTACCAAACTCTGCTGCTGTGGAGTCGATTCTGGCTCATAGGGACCCTATAGGGCAGAGCAGAACCACCCCTTAGATTTTCCAGGGAGCGCCTGGCGGATTCGAGCTACTGACCTTTTGGTTAGCAGCCATAGCACTTAACCACTATACCACCAGGGTTTCCAAAGAGACCTATATTAGTGGAAAAACATACCTTGCTCATGGATAAGAAGACTTAACATTGTAGAAATGTCTATTCCACCAAAAGCCATCTATAAATACAATGCAATTCCGATCAAAATTCAAAAGACATTTTCAAATGAGATGGAGAAACAAATCACCAACTTCATATGGAAGGGAAAGAGGCCGCGGATAAGTAAAGCATTACCGATGAAGAAGAACAAAGTGGGAGGCCTCATTCTACCTGGTTTTAGAATCTATTATGCCTCCACAGTAGTCAAAACAGCCTGGTACTGGCACAACAGATACACAGACCGATGAAACAGAATTGAGAATCCAGACATAAATCTATCCACATATGAGCAGCTGATATTTCACAAAGGCCCAAAGTCAGTTAAATGGGGAAAAGACAGTCTCTTTAACAAATGGTGCTGGCATAACTGGATAACAATCTGCAAATAAATAAACAAGACCCATACCTCACACCATGCACAAAAACTAACTCCAAGTGGATCAAAGGCCTAAATATAAAATCTAAAACGATAAAGATCATGGAATAAAAAATAGCGACAATGCTAGGAGCCCCAACACATGCAATAAACAGTATACAAAATATTACTAACAACGCACAAACACCAGAAGAGAAACCAGATAAGTGGGAGCTCCTAAAATTAAACACCTACGCTTATCCAAAGACTTTACCAAAAGAGTAAAAAGATTTACCTACAGACTGGGAAAATGTTTTTACCTGTGATATTTCCTTATCAGCGCCTGATCTCTAAAATCTACATGATACAGCCAAAACTCAACTACAAAAGACAAATAACCCAATCAAAAAATGGGCAAAATATATGAACAGGCACTTCACTAAAGACGACATTCAGGTAGCTAACAGATACATGAAGAAATGCTCAACGATCAATAGCCATTAGAGAAATGCAAACCAAAACTACAATGAGTTTCCATCTCACTCCAACAAGGCTGGCATTAATCCAAAAAACACAAAATAATAAATGTTGGAGAGGTTGTGGAGAGACCTCAATATTTATACAATGCTGGTGGGAATCTAAAATGATAAAACCACTTTGGAAATTGATTTGGCACTTCCTTAAAAAGCTAGAAATAGAACTACCATAGTGTTGTTGTTGTTAGGTGCCGTCAAGTCAGTTCCGACTCATAGTGACCCTATGCACAACAGAACGAAACACTGCCCGGTCCTGAGCCATCCTTTGAACTGTTGTTACGCTTGAGCTCACTATTACAGCCACCGTGTCAATCCACCTCGTTGAGGGTCTTCCTCTTTTCCGCTGACCCTGTACTCTGCCAAGCGTGATGTCCTTCTCCAGGGACTCATCCATTCTGACAACGTGTCCAAAGTATGTAACGCGCAGTCTCGCCACCCTTGCCTCTAAGGAATATTCTGGCTGCACTTCTTCCAAGACAGATTTGTTTATTCTTTTGGCAGTCCATGGTATATTCAATATTCTTTGCCAACACCACAATTCAAAGGTGTCAACTCTTCTTCGGTCTTCCTTATTCATTGTCCAGCTCTCACATGAATATGATGCGACTGAAAATACCACGGCTTGGATCAGGCGCACCTTAGTCTTTAGGGTGACATCTTTGCTCTTCTACACTTTGAGGAGGTCCTTTGCACCAGATTTGCCCGATGCAATGCGTCTTTTGATTTCCTGACTGCTGCTTCCATGGCTGTTGATTGTGGATCCAAGTAAAATGAAATCCTTGACAACTTCAATCTTTTCTCCATTTTTGATGATGTTGCTCATAGGGACAAGTTGTGAGGATTTTTGTTTTCTTTATGTTGAGGTGTAATCCATAATGAAGCCTGTGGTCTTTGATCTTCATTAGTAAGTGCTTCAAGTCTTCTTCACTTTCAGCAAGCAAGGTTGTGTCATCTGCATAACACAGGTTGTTAATAAGTCTTCCTCCAATCCTGATGACCCGTTCTTCATATAGTCCAGCTTCTTGTATTATTTGTTCAGCATACAGATTGAATAGGTATGCTGAAAGAATACAACCCTGACGCACACCTTTCCTGACTCTAAACCAATCAGTATCCCCTTGTTCTGTCTGAACAACTGCCTCTTGATCTATGTAAAGGTTCCTCACGAGCACAATTAAGTGTTCTGGAATTCCCATTCTTCGCAGTGTTATCCATAGTTTGTTATGATTCACACAGCCAAATGCCTCTGCATACTGAATAAAACACAGGTAAATATCCTTTTGGTATTCTCTGCTTTCAGCCAGGATCCATCTGACATCAGCCATGATATCCTTGGTTCCATGTCCTCTTCTGAAACCAGCCTGAATTTCTGGCAATTCCCTGTCGATATACTGCTGCAGCCGTTTTTGAATGATCTTCAGCAAAATTTTGCTTACTTGTGATGTTAATGATATTGTTCTATAATTCCTACATTCGGTTGGATCACCTTTCTTGGGAATAGGCATAAATATGGATCTCTTCCAGTCAGTTGGCCAGGAAGCTCTCTTCCATATTTCTGGGCATAGACGAGTGAGCACCTCCAGCGTTGCATCTGTTTGTTAAAACATCTCAATTGATACTGCATCAATTCCTGGAGCCTTGTTTTTCACCAATGCCTTCAGAGCTGCTTGGGCTTCTTCCTTCCGTACCATTGGTTCCTGATCATATGCCACCTTTTGAAATGGTTGAACATCGACTAATCCTTTTTGGTATAACGATTCTGTGTATTCCTTCCATCTTCTTTTGATGCTTCCTGCGTCGTTTAATATTTTCCCCATGGAATCCTTCACTATTGCAACTCGAGGCTTGAATTTTTTTTTTTTTTTTTTTCAGTTCTTTCAGCTTGAGAAACGCCGAGTGTGTTCTTCCCTTTTGGTTTTCCATCTCCAGCTCTTTGCACATGTCATGATAATACTCTGTCTTCTTGAGAGGCCCTTTGAAAACTTCTGTTCACTTCTTTTACTTCATCAATTCTTCCTTTTGCTTTAGCTGCTCGACAATCAAAAGCAAGTTTCAGAGTCTCCTCTGACATCCACCTTGGTCTTCTCTTTCTTTCCTGCCTTTTGAGTGACCTCTTGCTTTCTTCATGGATGATGTCCTTGATGTCATTCCACAACTCGTCTGGTCTGCAGTCAGTAGTGTTCAATGCATCAAATCTATTCCCGAGATCGTTTCTAAATTCAGGTGGGATATACTCAAGGTCATATTTTGGTTCTCGTGGACTTGCTCTGATTTTTTTCAGTTTCAGCTTGAACTTGCATATGAGCAATTGATGGTCTGTTCCACAGTCGGCCCCTGGCCTTGTTCTGACTGGTGATATTGAGCTTTTCCATCATCTCTTTCCATAGATGTAAAGTCAATTTGATTTCTGTGTGTTCCATCTGGCGAGGTGCATGTATATAGTCGCTGTTTATGTTGGTGAAAGAAGGTATTTGCAATGAAGGAGTAGTTGGTCTTGCAAAATTCTATCATTCGATCTCCGGCATTGTCTCTATCACCCAGACCATATTTTCCAACTGCTGATCCTTCTTCGTTTCCAACTTTCGCGTTCCAATTGCCAGTAATTATCAATGCATCTTGACTGCATGTTCGATCAATTTCAGACTGTAGCAGCTGATAAAAATCTTCTATTTCTTCATCTTTGGCCCTAGTGGTTGGTGCGTAAATTTGAACTACCATACAATCCAGCAATCCCACTCCTTGGAATATATACTAGAGAAATAAGAGCCTTTACACGAACAGATACATGCAAACCCGTGTTCATTGCAGCACTGTTTACAATAGCAAAAAGATGGAAGCAACCAAGGAGCCCATCAACAGATAAATAAATTATGGTATATTCACACAATAGAATACTATGCATCAAAGAAGAACAATGATGAATCCCAGAAACATTTCATAACATGGAGGTATCTGGAAGGCATTATGTTGAGTGAAATTAAAAAAAAAAAAGTGAAATTAGCCAGTCGCAAAAGGACAAATACTGTATAAGACCACTATTATAAGAACTCGAGAAATAGTTTAAACAGAGACGAAAATATTCTTTGATGGTTACAAGAGGCGGAAGGCAGGGAGAGACGGAGGGAGAAGGGTTTTCACTTAAGATAGTAGATAAGAATTATTTTAGGTGAAGGGAAAGACAACACACAATACAGGAGAGGTCAGCACAACTGGACTGAACCAAAAACAAAGAAGTCTCCTGAATAAACTGAGCGTTTCGAAGGCCCAGTGTAGCAGAGGTGGGGGTTTGGGGACCATGGTTTCAGGGGACATCTACATCAATTGGCATAATAAAATCTGTTAAGAAAACATTCTGCATCCCACTTTGGAGAGTGGCTTCAGGCATCTTAAACACCAACAAGTGGTCACCTTAGATGCATCTATGGGTCTCAACCCTCCTGGAGCAAAGTTGAATGAAGAACACCAAAGACAGATGGTAATTATGAGCCCAAGAGACAAAAAGGGCTACATAAACTGGAAACTACATCAGCCTGAGACCAGAAAACTAGATGGTGCCCGGCTACAACCAATGACTGCCCTGACAGGGAACACAACAGAGAACCCTGAGTGAGCAGGAGAGCAGTGGGATGCAGACCCTATGTTCTCGTAAAAAGACCAGACTTAATGGTCTGACTGAGACTAGATTGACCCTGGAGGCCATTGTCCCGAGACCTTCTGTTAGCCCAAGACAGGAACCATTCCTAAAGCTAACTCTTCAGACAGGGATTGGACTGGACTATGGGATAGAAAATGACACTGGTAAAGAGTGAGCTTCTTGGATCATGTAGACACATGAGACTATGTGGGCATCTCCTGTCTGGAGGGGAAATGAGAGCGCAGAGGGGGTCAGAAGTTGGCCGAATGGACACAAAAAGAAAGAGTGGAGGGAAGGAGTGTGCTGTCTCATTAGGGGGAGAGCAATTAGGAGTATATAGCAAGGTGTGTATAAATTTTTGTATGAGAGACTGACTTGATTTGTAATCTTTCACTTAAAGCACAATAAAAACTTGAAAGAAAGAAAGAAAACACAAACACACCCTGTCAGTAGTACATAACGAGCTTGCGAAGGCCCAGAAGTGCCACAGCTGCTGCCTGCAGAACCTGTGGTTGACGCTGCCATTTTCTCCGCTATTTTCACTGTAGACAGCCAGGTCCTACCTTCTGGGCCCGGTCGGTCTCCGACATGCTCTCTTTGGAAGTCCGGCTGTCCTCCGTGGGGAATGCTGCCACCTGCTCTGCCCCATGTTCATCATCCTCGTCAAGCTCCTCGGAGTCATCCTCTTCTGAGTCCATCTCCAGACTCTCTCCATTCACATGCAGGGTGCTGTCACCCAGGTCCTTCTCACTCTGGAACAGGGGCAGGTGGATACATAAGGCAGAACCACTCAGTGTCTCAATCTTGCCCGGGCAGGGAGCAGAGACACTGCCCAAGACCCCGTCACATGGGGAAAGACTCCAGGAGGCATGGAGCAAGCAAAGAGGACAGGACAGGATGAGGTGGTGCTCCAGTAACCCATGTGGACACAGAGGCTGTGTCCCCCAGAGCAAAGGGGCTCTAAAGTTTCGGTGCCTTTGACAGGGACTAAGATCTTCAAGTTAGTGATGACCTCACATGACAGGGATGAAAGTCATCCAGGGGTGATCTCACCCTATAGGACTAGAGTAATCCAAGTTACTGATGACCTCACAGGATAGGGATGAAAGTCATCTAAGTTACTGATGACCTCACAGGATAGGGATGAAAGTCATCTAAGTTACTGATGACCTCACAGGATAGGCATGGAAGACATCTAAGTTATTGATGACCTCACAGGATAGGGATGAAAGTCATCTAAGTTATTGACGACCTCACACGACAGCGATGAAAGGCATCCAAGTTACTGATGACCTCACACTACAGGGACTAAGGTCATCCAAGTTACTGATGACTTCACGATAGGGGTATGGTCATGATGTTACTGATGATGTCACACTATAGGGACTAGGGTCATCCACGTTACTGATGACCTCATACAATAAGAATGAAAGTCATCCAAATTACTGATGACCTTACATGACAGGCATAGGGTCATCCAAGTTACTGATGACCCATAAGATAGGGATGAAAGTCATTCAAGTTACCGATGACCTCACATGATAGGGGTCAAAGTCGTCCAAGTTATTAATGGCCTCACATGACAGGGATAAAAGTCATCCAAGTTACTGATGACCTCACACTATAGGGACTAGGGTCATCCAAGTTACTGATGACCTCACATGATAAGGGCTAAGGTCATCAAGTTACTGATGACCTCACACTATAGGGACTAGGGTCATCCAAGTTACTGATGTGACCTCACACAATGCTCTTTTTGCCAGACACGTCCTGGACACAGAACCCGTTTCCAAGCACAATGGCAAATAACTCAAACGTTAGCCTCACCTTGGAACCCACAGTGGAATGAGTTATACTCTTAAACATCTCAATCACCGTCCTCTGTTTTAATACTTTGGTCTTTTTCTTAGGAACCAGGCTATAGGTTCCCATTCTTCGTTTTTTCTTCCGAGATACTGCAGCTGCTAAAACAAAAGGCAAGCAAGCTAAAAAAAAAAAAAAAAGTCAAAAGGGGACAAAAAAGATAAATACCATTCAAATGTTTTTAAACGCAGGTGACAGTTTATAAAATCTGATTACCAAAATCATCAGCAGATGTCATCACATCAGGCCCACTGCATTTTAGGGCCAACCACACTGCAACATGACAGCACGTAAGTGTGCATCTCTACCCGCTTTGCTTATAAGCTGCACAGAGAAAGCCAAAACTACACTTCCTAAGTCACTTGTTCTACCACCGAAGAACATCGAGCTCTGGTGGGCAGGACAACTGCAGTACAGGGAACCCCATGCCATTAGTGCAGGGTCCAGTGAGCAGCCTCCAACACAAGTCTATTTGACCTTGAATGCAACATTACTACACCAAGAAGGGCCTCTCACCTTGCCCGGTAGAGCAATTCTAAGGGTATGTGTCAGGGAAGGAACATGGGCTGAGAATGGCTGTTGGCCTGACTACTCTTCGGCTGGGGGTCCTGGCTGCATCTACCCTCCAGAGGCTCCAGTTTCTTACCCAGAAAGTGAACATGAGGCCTCTAATGCCAGATCGCCCAGCTGGTAGCCTTGCTCCACTCCCACAATCACCAGAGTCTTCTCCCAGGAACGGGATGCTGCCCTCGGAGCAGCCTTCTAGCACAAAGGTGAGGAAGGAAGCAGAAAGGAAAGGAGCATGTGCCTAGGGTCTTGGGGGTACCACAAGCGGAGGGAAGAAACCAGGAGGGGAGCTCAGGGGCTCCGGTTCCCATTCTAAACAAAGTTCAGATGGATTGGTTTTAAAGAAAGCAGCCTCTACAATATTTTCAAAGTTCTGGGGTTAAAAAAAAAACCTGACGATCACTGCTTTAACAAAGATGAACTGCACTAAGGTCTAGGGAGAACCATGTGCTTTAATAAAACATAGGAAAAGAATCTGAAAGGGCAGGGACAAATGCAGACTGCGTGAGCAGATGGGTGCTGACGGTCGGGGTACGGTGTGCACACGGGGGAGAGGAGCCCGGCTAGGGAAGGGTACATGGGGAGCAGTCACTGCACAGCCTTCTAGATGCATCAGAGGCTGAGCTGTGGGGGTACAAAGACACCAGCTGTCACTGGCTGCCATTTGGGGGTGGGCTCTGAGCACACACTCATCACCGGCAACACGCTCCAAGGGGTCTCTGGTGCGGCCCAGTGACCCAGGGCTGTGTCTGTTGTTGCGTGTGAGGATACAACTCCACTCTCATAGCCATCTTTGTCTTGAAAATTTTTTTGCGGGGGGGGGGGGGGCGGGGGGGAGGAAATGCCCCGCATGTGGTATCAGATTTCCTGTGGGTCTTTCAGCTTTAAAAACACATCTCATTTGTTTGCTCCTTGCAACACGCGGCCCCGCCATGTCCACTCGCTCCTGGGCCAGGGCTCCTTCCTTTCCAGCCACCTTACGAACTGTGCAGTGAATGGCCTCTTGGCAAGTGCAGAATTTAATGATAAATGGTCTGTGTGTGAGCTTTTAGAAGGCAGCACCTATGACAGCACTTGGCCATGTACAAACAAGTGCCTGAGGCATAAATGGGGGGAGCCTGCTCCAGTGCTGGCGGATGCCAAGTGCCAAAGAATGGGTGTGAGGAGGGAAATGAAGCAGGAAGCTGCTGGTGTCAGATGGGGCAGGGGCACATGGAGGATGGATCTTTCATGGAGACCCAAAAGGAGGAGGCTAGTGCCCTGTGGGTATATAGAAATGACCTCCAGTATGGGAAGGAGAGGGCCTCACGTGGCCCAGATGCCAACTCCATACAGTAGAAATTCAGCGAATTATAAATAAAAAGGGAATGATGGACAAACTCAGCACTTGGCATTCGCCGCCGTCAAAGTGAGCCCAGGCAAGAACTCTGTGTGAATGAAAGCAGAGTGGGGGCAGGGCCTGGCTCAGCGGCATATGCCTCCTCCCGAGACGTGCGGTGACACCAGACGGCATCAGCTGGGGGCCTGCGGGCAGCCCAACCTTAGGGCACATAGTACAGGGCGCACCTAGGACACACACTGCCCAGTGACATTCTTCAAAGGAAGCATCGGCTTGGAGCCGTCTACAAACACCAGTGAGAACCTTGAAAACTGCAAGGACAAGAAAGACAAAGCGAAGCTGAGGAATGTTCCGGATTGAAGGAGATGCAGAAGACACAACAACTAAATGCACTGTGAGACCCTGGGCTGGGTCTTGGACCAATGTTTGTCTTTTGCCGTAAGTGGAGGGGCTTGGGGAGCGGGGAAGCTGCCAGCGCAGGTCATCTAACAGGACAACTGGCAAAAGCTCAGCTAGGTATGCAGATGAGATGGCAATACCTATCAAAAACGACTTCCTAGGACAAAGAGTCTACACGAACCACGGCCTTATCTACCCTGAGACCAAAACTAGATGGTGCCCGGCCATTGCTACTGGCCGGTCTAATCAGGGCCACAACAGATGGACCCTGAAAGAATGAGAAAACAATGTGGAACAGAACCTCAAATTTCTTAAAAAAAAAAAACAGACTTAACTGGACTGGTTGAGACTGAAGGACTCCCCGAGATTACTGCTCTGAGATACTTTTCAAACTTTGAACCAAAACTAACCCCTGTGGTCAACTTACAGCTAAATAACAAATTGGTTCAGAAAATAACAGACATCGCCCGCAAGTACTGGGCTCCTTTAAAAAATCACCTACGTAAGACCTGAACGGTCAACAATTACTTTAAAACAAGGATGAGAATGTAAGGGGGCAGGGAAATTAGACTAATGTAAACGGAAATGAGAACGTTCACACATTGTGAAGAATGTAACCAATGTCACTGAACAACCTGTGTAGAAATTGTAGACACGGGAACCTAAACTGCTGTGTAAACCAAATCTTCACCAAAAACACAACCAATATTTTAAATAAAAAAAAAAGGTAAATTCCTGATGTTAACTGTGCTGTAGCTATCTAGGAGAACACCCTTACTGCTGGGGACACTGAACTTCTGTTTTTAGGAAATACATTGATGTATCAGAGGTTACACTCATGATTAAGAATAAAAAGTTACATGCAGGGTATGATTATGAACCCCCCCAAAAATTTTTAAAAGACAAACCCACTGCCATCAAGTCGATTCCAACTCATAGCGACCCTATTGGACAGAATAGTACTGCCCCATAGGGTTTTCCAAGGGGCGGCTGGTGGATTTGAACTGCCAACGTTTTGGTTAGCAGCTGATCTCTGAACCACTACGTCACCAGGCCTCCGTGATTACACACATGTGGTAAAATGAGTGAAGAGTGTACAGGAATTTATAAAATTTTTTTGCAGCTTTCCTGGAAGTCTGATGTTTAACAATAAAGTGTTTTTAAACTCCAGAGAAAGACATGCACCTATAGACAGGCGACACTCACCTTAACTAATGTCTGACAGGTTAACAGCCCCCACCAGGCCCAGACATGGGTGCCCCCAACGCCTGTCCGCATGAAGGCCGAGAAGAACGAGCCTCTCCAGATTCAAACTCCCCGCTAATTATGCTGGAGGGGCCATCACCAATTCTCTAGAGACGGTGCTAAACTCACCTCACTCTACTCTGTCCTACAGGGCCGCTATGAGTCGACTTGACGGCAGTGGTTCAAGAGAAGAAGGGGCAGTGCATCAGAGGGGCCCGAGTGACCCCTACCTCAAGGCGACCCGCCACCCCAGCATCTTCCCACGCAGCAGCGCGTGCAGCCCCCACGCAGCACGCATGGCCTAGGGTCTGTCCCCTCCCCCACTGCAACACAGACAAGTGCTGAGTGACAAAGTAAGAACCGGTCCGCGGGTCTCTTCAACCCTAACTCAAAGGCTTTCCCAACGCACTGCACTGCTTTCAAGAACACTTCATCAATGAAAGAGTCAGGCAATTTCTCAAATACAGCAGCCAACTAGACCAAATCAGTAAGACTTTAGGAATGAAGTCACTCCATCTTCAGAGAGAAAACAAGCTCAGAAAATCATGAGGCAGTAGGCAGGGTCCTCAAGCAGACACCCGACATCCCTCTGCCAGTTTACAGGTGCACACAGGTGTCCCAGAGCAGCACACGCACCCAGCACGCAGTCAGGCACCCTCAAATCAGCAGCTGTGGCCTACCTGTCTGGGACTTCGCAGTGGCCACGTAGCACTGGTTCTGAGGTAGCGACTGATGCAGGGGCGGAAATGGGGGTAAGAGCTGCTGTCTCCCAAAATCAGCCATGTCCCTGTTGATCTCCTCCTTCAGCTCCTTGTGGTCTCTGGCTTCTCGAACTTCTCGAGGCTCCTTACTGGCTGCATGCTTCAAAACAGAGACCGTTAGTAACCACAATTACCCACAAGGGACCTCACTGAAACAACACACCGCGAAACCTAGCTCCTTTCCCCACAAAGCCTCTCAACTGAAAGGGGTCAGGGAGAATCAAGGCTCGAGGCCAGCAAAGCAGGGACAGGGTGCTGGCACCAAGACCCCTGTGGGCGGGTGCTTCAGGGCAGGGGCTGCAAAGTGCGGCCTCAGGCTGAGAATGGTGTTGACATTTTTAAAGGGACAGAAGCAGAAGGAGTGAGGAAAAAGCAGGAAAGGGAGGAGGAAGCAGGGACAGAGACCACCTGCAGTTGTGAGGCCTAAAATATTTTCTATCTGGCCCTTTACAGAAAGTTTGCCAATCCCTGAATTCACCTAAAACATTCCCGAAATGGGCAGCATCAAACACTCTCAGGAAACACTTCTACAGTTGACCACGGACACTTTGTAAATCCCCAGAAGGTACATGTGATACAACTGGTAACAATGCTGTATTTAAAAATTTTCTGCTCACACTTTTACCACCTCCCTGCCAGGCCTCCAGCAGCCAATCAGGTACAGCCTTACACCTCTCGTACCTGTGCTACCTGCGCCTGCTATGGCCTCCACGGCCTCCATGCCGGGCCCTCACACCACCTCCCCCCTGCTTCCCTAAGGTCATCTTCAACCTTGAGTGAGATTTTTCTCTCAAATCCCATTCCAAACCAAAAACCCAAACCCACTGCCACTGAGTCAATTCTGACTCATAGGGCACAACTGTCCCAGGGGGGGTTTCCAAGGCTATAAATCCATATGGCAGCAGACTGCCACGTTTCTCCAGGGAGCAGCGGGTGGGTTCCAACCGCTGACTGTTCCACTGGTGGGCAAGCGCCTTCAACACTGCGCAACCAGAGCTCCTAATCCTGTTCCACTTCCTGTCCCACTTAGCCAAAGTTTACCATGCACAGAGGAAGCGAAACAGAGCAGAAAATTGTGGGAGACAGAAGCCCATCTGCTGGAGCCCACAGCCAGGAAAGTCGCCAAGTTCATGGGCAGCTGAGATCCAAAACACCTGATGGCCCTAAAGTGCTGGGCTCCAGACCGGGATGTGGTCTGTGGAGAAGGCAAGCCGGAGGGGAACAGTTTGGACGGGGTTGCCAGGGGTGGTGGGAGTGCACGCCCCGCTTATCTCAGCCAGAACTGAAGCCTGACCAACACCTCGCTGCTGGCCAACGAGGGGTTGATGTTGACTGCACATGACGCAGAGGTGTGAGCTCCGCTGCTGGCACCTCAGTCCACGGGTCACCATGCAATAGCACGGGGACCATGCTCGGGGCATCTGTCATGCCTGCCTCGCACCTCTGTGGCTCACACAGGGATGGCAGAGCACATGGCTACGTGGCCTCCGTGTCGCCTACTACAAGCCCACGTGACATATAACAAACATAGATAACTGAAAGAGGGAACTGACCAACAAAGATTAAAGTGCAGCAAAGAAATGAAGAGCCATGAAGTTATAATCAAGGGCAGGTGGAGCTACAGGAGGCCTCGCGGCACCGCCACACGAAGCCAACTGCTGAGCAAAGGTAAACACACCTACGAGGAGAGGGGCAGAAGGACGGAGGCACCCCAGAGGAAACGACACCAACCAGAACCTTCACATTAAAGAACTCTCCCAGACATTCCATAACACTGAAAGCACAAAAAGAAAATGTTGGAAACCAATCCAAAAGGAGCAAGGAGCATGACAACCTGCGAAGGCCTGAAGAAGACACTCGCACTCATCTTAAGTTATCCAACAAGGAGGCAAGCCCTGTTAACACCACTCTTAGATTTTTTACAAAGAAATGAAACTTTAGTTCTCAGTGCATCAGTTTTACAGTTTTACTACTTATCACTTCCCTATAGATAGTTTCTACGTTTTGACAAAATTTCAAATGTTGTGGAACAATTGTAACTTGCCCCACTGATAAGGTCTCTGTGCACAGTTTTGTCTGCTAGGCCGTGTTTACGGCCCCACTCTCCTTGAGGAGCCCACAGCAGAAGAGCAGTGTTCTCCATCCCAGTGCACAGGCCAAGTGGGCCAGAGCCTGAGGCACCACTGCTCACGTGGGAGTCAACCAGAGCACTGCCCAGCTCCAACCATGCCCAGAGACACCATGTGCAGGATAGCACTAACAAGCTTAAGGCCACACACCACGTTAAGGCAGAAGAGAAGGGGAAGGGGAGAACAGCAGGAGACACTGGGTCGCACCAGCAGTGCCTTACCAGGCCCAGGACGGACTTCGGCATGGTCTTCCGGGCACGGTGGACCTTGACGTCAGGGCCCGGGGCCGGCGCCGTTTTGTCATCTGCATCTCGGCTCCCCTCCCCGAGCCTGGCTGGCACTGTGGCTTGCATCTGAGAAAAAGTGCCTGGAGTCCTCCCTTTCCCAGCTCCTCCGGGCAGGGTCTTCGCGGCATGGCCAGGTAGTGGGGGGGCCGAGGGGCCACTAGTCCTCAGGGGCTGCCCCTGCAGGGCCGGCTTAGCAAGGAAGAACCCATTGCTCCCGACAACGGCAGTCTGGGTGAGCTCGTCAGCTCTCACGTGGTTCTGTTTTCCCGCCTCCACGTCTCGTTCCGAGATCCCGTTCTCGGCAATTCGGGCCAGTGTGTTGGCGCCTTCCTGTGGGCTGGCTTTCGCATTCTCCTGAGTGTGCTTCGCTGCATTTGGATGACTGCTGGCATCGTGTTTTTCACAGGACCCGTTGGTTTCGCCATCTGCAGCCGTGTGGGCCTCTCCTCCCTGCTGCTCTGCTGAGCCTTCATCAGCAGCCATCGGTACGTCTGTTGACAGAGAGAGGGACGTCACCAAGTGAGCAAGACTTCCCGCCACCCAACATGCCACCACCCAGCACCCCCACTAAACAACGGCCGCCACTTCCCTGATGGAGTTATGTAAGACTATTTAACGGAAAATCCTTTCAGTTCTTATTCACAAAAGTTTTCAAACATTTGAATACAAAATTATGCCTCAAACATTAACTTTGAATGTTAGCTGGGTAAGTCTGGGGAGGACCAAATCCTGAAAGGGGCATGCACTGAGAAACTGGGCATGCCCGCTGTCTGTCTGTCCTTCCACACAGAAGGACAGCTAAAGCTAGGGGCACAGAAGGAACACTCCCCCTTGGAAGAGCACGTTAAGCCAAAAAGATGGTAAGAAGTCAAAACACAGTCTGCAGACTGACGGACCTACCACAACAAGATAAAGTGAGTATGATTTACAGACAGAAACAAGGCACAGGGACAGCAGCACGTGGACAAACTTCAGCACGGGTAATAAAAACACAAAAAGGGCCTTCCTTCCAGCACGCCAGCCAGGAGCCCCATTGAAAACCCCTGCTTTCCATGTCCAGTCTCTTCAAGAGCTCAGTCTCCTCTAAATAACATGCACAGATCTTATTTGGGCTCAGTCATAAACAAGAAACTCACGTTATGACAAAAGATCTAAACATACATTTAACCTCGCTGAGCAGGAGCGACAGTCACAGGACGAGCTCACTGCATGCAGAAAGAGCGTGTACCACCACCAAGTAGCCTCTCCTCTGCTTGACCCTCCGTAGCACTGTCACCTGACATCCCACACACTTTCTTGCTTGTTGTAATCACTGTCTCTGTCTGCCACAGAATGTGTAGGGGAGTATGTCTGTCTGTTCCCTGCAGGGCCCTGAGCACATGAACAGGGCCTAAAACATAGCATGTGCTCAATAAATATTTTCTTAATGAAAAACAGCTATGAATGATTGAAAGAAAAAAGTCTTAGCAAAATGGAATAGAAGAAACTTCATTAACTTGGAGAAGGCAAGTACCAAGATCTCAGGAAACATCAAGAGAGAGTAAATGAATTCCATTTAAGATCAGAAATGAGGCCAGCCATTAATACCACTCATGTCTCACAGAAAAATGGAGGTTTTCTGTACTACTACAGGGAAAAAAAAGAAATGAGGTGTCAGGACTGGAAAAGAAGGGATAAAACTTTAAGTTTTTTGTCTACTTTTCATCTACTTAAAAATCAACAGCATTTCTCTACACTAGCATTAACAACTAGAAAATTAAGAGAAAAAATAGAGTAATAGTCATAAAAGCAAAAAAACTATAAAGGATATAGGAATTACTTAACCAAATTACTAAAGGTCACTATGGAGGAAATGGAAGAAATGTTTAAAATAAAGGACATCTCTGCTCTTGAATGGCATGACAAGATTTCAAAGATGTCAAGTCCCCTCAAATTAAATCTATAAATTCAATGGTAGTCCAGTCAATATTCCAGTAAGCGTGCCAGGGAACTCCACAAACTTACTCCAAAAGGTATACCAAAAAAATAAGCCCACTGCTGTGGGGTAGATTTCGACTCATACCGACCCCACAGGACAGAATAGAAATCCCCCACAGGGTGTCAAGGCTTCAGTCTTAATGAAAGCAGAGGGCCAAATCTTTCACCTGTGGAGTGGCTACTGAGTTTGACTCACTGACCTTTCAGTTAGCAGTCAAGCGCTGAACTACTGCACCACCAGAGCCCTCCTGAAACGTATAAAGAAGAATAAATTTCCACAAAAAGCAACGTGAACTATGGAAAATGGCGAAAGAGAGGAAAGCAGGCCCATTATGAGAGAGAAGATTTAGGGGCCTCCCTGGCACCACTCACCAAGGGGAGTCTAGGTACCAGCGAGACAAAGTGAGGTCCAGGGACCAGAAGGAAAACCCCTTGAGAAGTTAAATGCCAGTTAGGCATCCAAGCTCTTGGCCTCCGAGACATCCGGCGATTCCTCAGCAAACTCGAGTGTGAGGAGTACTGCCCTAGGTGGTGGGAAACCTCAAAACTGGTAACGGAAAACACTGAAGCCTGCATTGGTGGCCTGGCCAAAGGTAGGCCAGCATTCAAAGCATAAATCAAAACAAAAGGGACACATTTGATTTCATCAGAACTACAGATTTTTGTGACACAAGGAGCATCAAGAGTTAAGCAACCAATACTGATGGGGAGAGTACAACTATAATTTCTAAAACTGGCGTGACATTAATACTGCTCATTGTTAGGTGCTGCCAGGTTGGTTCCAACTCATAGCCACCCTGTGTAGAGCAGAACGCAACACTGCCCGCTCCTGTGCCATCCTCACGATTGTTGCTATCTTTGAGCCCACTGTTGCAACCACTGTCAATCCATCTCCTTGAGTGTCTTCCTTTTTTTTTTTTGCTGAACCTCTCTACTAAGCATGATGTCCTTCTCCATGGACTGGACCCTCCTGATAATACGTCCGAAGTACATGAGACAAGGTCTTGCCATCCTTCCTTCTAAGGAGCATTCAGGCTATACTTCTTCCAAGATACACTCATTCTTTCTTCTGGTAGTCCATGAAATATTCAATATTCTTCACCAACACCACAACTCAAAGGCATCAATTCTTCTTTGGTCTTCCTTATTAATGGTCCAGCTTTCACATGCATATGAGGCAACTGAAAATACCAGGGCTTGGGTCAGGTGCCCCTTAGTCCTTAAAGTGACATCTTTGCTTTTCAACACTTTAAAGAAGTCTTTCACAGCAGATTTGCCCAACCCAAATTTGATTTCTTGACTGCTGCTTCCATGGATGTTGATTGTGGATCCAGGCAAAATGAAATCCTTCACAACTTCAATATTTTCTCTGTTTATGATGATGCTGATTACTGGTTCACTTGTGAGGAATTTTATGTTGAGGTGTAATCCACGCTGAAGGTTGTCTTTGATCTTTATCAGTGAGTGCTTCAAGTCCTCTAAACTGTCAGCAAAAAAGGTTGTGTTATCTACATATCACAGGTTGTTAATGAACCTTCTGCCAACCTTGATGCCACGTTCTTCTTAACACAGTCCGGCTTCTCAGATTATTTGCTCAGCATACAGACTGAATAAGTATGGTGAAAAAACACAACCCAATGCATACCACTTCTGACTTTAAACCCCACAGTATCCCCTTGTTCTGTTCGAATGACTGCCTCTTCTTTGTCTATGTACAGGTTACGCATGAGCACAATTAAGTGTTCTGGAATTCCCATTCTTCACAATATTATCCGTAATCTGTTATGACCCACGAAGTCAAATGCTCTTGCATAGTCAGTAAGACACAGGTAAACATCCTTCTGGTATTCTCTGCTTTCAGCTAAGATCCACCTGACATCAGCAATGATGTCCCTCATTCCACGTCCTCTTCTGAATCCAACCTGAATTTCTGGCAGTTCCCTGTTGATGTACTGCTGGAACCACTTTTGAATGATCTTCAACAAAGTTTTACTTGCATGTGATATTAATGATACTGTGCAATGACTTCCATATTCTGTTGGATTATCCATTCTTTGGAACGGGCACAAATATGGACCTCTCCCAGTCAAATGGCCAGCTGTCTTCCAAATTTCTTAACATACGTAAGTGAGCACCTCCAGTGCTGCATTGCTTTGCTGAAACATCTCAATTGGTATTCTGTCAATTCCTGGACCCTTGTTTTTTGCCAATGTCTTCAGTGCAGCTTGGACTGCTTCCTCCAGTACCTTCGGCTATTGATCATACGCTACCTCCTGAAATGGTTGAACACTGACCAACTCTTTTTGGTACAGTGGCTCTGTGTATCTCTTCCATCTTCTTTTGATACTTCCTGCATCATTCAATACTTTGGGCATAGAATCTTTCATTACTGCAACTCAAGCCTCTCTTTCAGATTGAGAAATGCCAAGCATGTTCTTCCCTTCTGGTTTTCTAACTCCAGGTCTTTGCACATTTCATTACAATACTTTATTCTGTCTTCTCAAGCTGCCCTTTGAAATCTTCTGTTCAGCTCTTTTATGTCATCATTTCTTCCATTTGCTTTATCTACTCTGTTCAAGAGCAAGTTTCAGAGTCTCTTCTGACATCCATTTTGGTCTTTTCTTTCTTTCCTGTCTTTTTAATGACCTTTTGCTTTGCTTCATGTCCTTGATGTCATCCCACAAATTGTCTGGTCTTTGGTCATTAGCATTCAACGCATCAAATCTATTCCTGAGGTGGTCTGCAAATTCAGGTGGGAAATACTATTAATGACTAGGTATAAGGAATTAATTTAATCAACATGAAAATTCAGAAACTCTAATTGAGAAAAGGGCAAATGACACAAACAGGCAATTTACTGAAAAGGAAGGAAAATGCTAATAAGAATATAAACGGCCTACCACGCTACTTAAAAGGCAGAGATGGTGAGACTGGATAAGAACAATGCAATGAATAATATGCCTATAATAAACACATATTAAGTGTAATGAGGAACACAGATTAAAAGTAACAAGACGGAAAAAGTATACCACGCAAACGCTGATTTAAAAAAAAGCTGGAGTGACAGATATCAAAGTGGACCAGGGAGTATCATTCCATGATGATGAAGAGGGTGATTAACGAAAGACACTCTAAATACAAGCAGCAAGCACTGACAGATTGCTACGGGAATTTTTTAAATCCACACTGACAGTGAGAAATTTCAACACCCATCTCAGTAACTATAACAACAGGGACACAGAAAATCAGCAAGAACTTGGCCCAAGGGATGACAACAGTATCAACGGAATGACCCAACGAGCCTTGACAAAACCCTTTCTAAAGACAGGACACCACTGCTTCTCAAGGCATGCAAACCATCACCAAGGGCCACACTCAAGGCCACAAAACAAGTCTCTATACATTTAAAACTATTTAAGCCACATAAATGACATTTTCGCCATAGTGGAATAAAATTTAATCAATAAAGTCAATAACAGAAAGAAACCTGAAAAAAATCCCCAACGATGTGAAAACTAACACACTTCTAAATAACTCATGAAACAAAGAAGAACACAAAAAGTAAAATCTGAAAATATTTTGAACTAAAAGAAAATGAAAACATAATGTATCAAAATGCTTTAGAGATGGGAAAGCACTCCTCAGATGGAAATTTATAGCAAATTTGATATGCCTAATTTAGAGTGGGATATCATTGAATTTATATATTTAATTTGAGGAGACATGACATCTTTGCAATCCTGTTGTCCCATTACTTAGAGGGAAATTTAGAACTTGTTTTAGGAAAGAAGGAAGGTTTCAGCATCCACCTTAAGAATTAGAAATAGAAGAGCAAACTGAATCCAAAGTAAGCAGAAGGAAGGAATAAAAATCAATGACATAGAAAACAGAAAAACAGAGAAAATCCATGAAATCAAAAGGTGTTTGTTTTGAGGAGAGCAATGAGATTGATGAACCTCTAGCCAGAAAGGGGAAAAAAGGAGAAAACATCTATTGCTAATATCAAGAATGAGGTAAAACAAGACTCCAAATTCTACAGATATTATGAAAGAAATAATATTACAATTTTATGCCTACAAATTTGACAACTTAGGTGAAATGGACAATTTCTTTCAAAAACTCGAACTACAAACATTACTTAGGAGGAAAACGATAACCTAAAAACTTACAGCTATTAAAGAAAGATTTTTTATTAAAATCTTCCCCACAAAAGTCCTGGCTCCGATGGCTTCACTGGTGAATTCTACCAAACATTTAATGAGGAAACATAATCAACCCTACGCAAATTTTTTTAAAAAGTTAAGGAAGAGGGCATACTTGCAAAATTATTCTTGGAGGTCAGCACACCCTGATACCAAAACAATACAAGGGCATTACAAGAAAACTACAGATCAAAATCCCTAACAAACTAGATGCCAAAATTCTGAACAAAAGTTTAACAAATTAAATTCAACAATACATAAAAAAGATAACGTATCAAGCGCAAGAAGGGTTTATTTCAGAAAGGCAGGGTTACTTTAACATTACAATCAATCAATCAATACGTTCACCGCATAGACAAACTAAAAAAACCGTTAGAACCTAAAAAATGCAGAAAAGCATTTGACAAAAATCCAACATCTGTTCCTGAAAAAAACTCGAAGCAAATTAGGGATAGTAGGCAACTTCCTCAGCCTGATAAAGGGCATATATAGGGACAGCCTACAGTGAACATCGTACTCACTGGTGACACACTGACTGCTCCCCTCCTTCCCTAAGATCAGGAACAAAGTAAGGATGTCTACTCTCACAACTTCAACTCAACATAACTCTGAAGGTTCTGACCAGTGCAGTCAATCAAGGGGAAAAAAAGGCATAAAGATCAGAAAAAAACAGCAAAATTCTTTATTCATAGCTGACATAATCCTATAAGCAGAAAATAAAATTCAAAAAGCCACTAGAACTACTGAGTGACTTTAGCAAGGTTGCAGGATACAAGATGCACGATAAAAATGAACCTCAACCAAAATCTTATATGTTGTGTAAAAATTAATTCAAAATGGAAAGCAGTCGTAAATTTAAAAAAACTATAAAACATTTAGGAAACAAAACAGGAGAAAATCTGAGAGATCTAGGGCTAGGCAAAAAGTCTTAGCCTTAACATCAAAACTCACAATCCACTGGGCAAGGTGGCGGAGTACTCAGACGCTCCTGGTGGTCCCTCTGACAACACTGGCCCGAAAAGACAAGTGAATCGATTATAGATATAACAAGCTAAGAACACCGAGCATAAAGGGCAAAGTTAAGAAATCGGACTGAGTGACGGGGAGGGAGAGACCATGCAGAAGCAGCGAGGAGCTGCCAGGTCAGCAGGAGCTCCTCAGGCCCCATCCCCTGGCATCACCGCAGTGGGGCTAGTGCTCGTTCTCAGGGATGCAGAAGAAGGCAATTGAAGTGGTACACCCCGATTCCCTCGGGTGAACTCAGTGGGGCTGGCGGTGGCATTCAGAACACGGCTGCTTAAGCGAAAGAAAGCAAGTGAGGTGGCGCAGCCCCGAACCCCTGGCATGACCACGGTGGGACCGAGCCAGCGCACAGAATCTACACACGCCTCCAGAATCTGAAATAAAACAGAGCTCTCGGCACAAGATAAGTCATTTTTTTTCTAATTTACCGCACAGATCTAACAGCTCCTCCTTTTGAAAGAAATCTCTCCTATCTATTTGATCCCTCCTCCCTCTGCCCCAGCCGGCTTCAGTGACAGCTGATTTCCCTGGGCCTGAGACAGGTCCTTCTCTGCTCCCTGAGCTATTCTCCCAGCTTTGGAGAAGGAACAAATTAACAAACAGGGGAGAAATACTCTGCCAACTGCACTAATCTGGGAACTAAGAGCAGAAGTGGCTCCTGTCCAGGCACAAGCAGACCACAGACTTTGTATTTCACTCCTACATGGATCCAGGTGGCCCCACTACACCAAATAGGATCTGGCTGTTATACTGCAAGATTGAATCTGTTTGAAGTCTGACTGTAACTGTTTCAGCTGTGTGGTGGAGAGGTGGGTTTTTGATGTTTGATACCGGTCTGCCTATTAAACAAGGCTCTCATCTACCCACAGCAGGTGCCTGAGGACTGATGGCTCCACCTACGCCACCTAGCCACCCACGACCAGGGTCCAAAGATGAGTGATGCCTCCCAACCCTTACACTTAAAAGCACTGGGTGCATATGGTACGGATGCAGAGCCCAACCACCAAAGCACTCTAGAGAACAGGGAAGAGCCTTCCTCACAGACACTCGGGGAAAGGTTGTCAGCAGCCCGTCCTCCTCAGAGTGTAACTCCCTGCTACAACCAGAAACCTGTGTATACACCAATCACCACTGCTCCTCTAAGATCGTAGGTGAGAGCCTACACCACACACTAGGTGACCAACTACCTGGACACCTGACCTGAATCTATACAAGAATAGTGAATGGACTCCTAGGCTCACAGACCTGGTAACAGCTCTAGCCATCTGGTGACAGGATAATCATTAATATTTCAAAGGCTCCAATAATCAAGTTAGCTCACCCTAGTAGTCTATTTGGGTACATCAAATCAAACCAAACCAAGAAGCTAGGACACAGTGAGCAAACATAAACTAATACAATAACTTATAGATGGCTGGGAGACAAGAGTCAACTTCAAATCACATGAAGAAGCAGACCATGATTGTTTCAACGAACTCCCAAAACAAAGAATCAAGGGATCTTCCAGATGAGGAAGTATTCCTGGAATTAACAGAAGAAGAATACAAAAGACTAATACACAAAACCCTTCAAGACACCAGGAAGGAGATCAGGCAAAACACACAAAATGCCAAAGAACACAGAGATAAAGCAGTCGAGCAAATCAGGAAGACTATTCAAGAACATAATGAAAAATTTAATAAGGTACAAGAATCCATAGAGAGACAGCAATCAGAAATTCAGAAAATTAACAATAAGATTTCAGAATTAGACAACTCATTACAAAGGCAGCAAAGTAGAATTGAGGAAATGGAAGTCAGAATTACAAAGACTGAGGACAGAACACGTGGCAACTATTCGAAGAAAAATTAGATAAAAGAATTTTAAAAAAATGAACAAACCTAAAGAATCATGTGGAACTCTATCAAGAGAAATAACCTACAAGTGTTTGGAGTACCAGAACAGGGAGGGATAAAAGAAAATACAGAGAGAATTGTTGAAGATACGTGGCAGAAAATTTCCCTGGCATTGTGAAAGATGAGAAGATATCTATCCAAGGTGTTCACCAAACCCCATACAAGGTAGATCCCAAAAGAAAGTCACCAAAACAAATTATACTCAAACTTGCCAAAAACAAAGAGAAAATTTTAAGAGTGGCCTAGAGATAAATGAAAAGTCACCTGGAAAGGAGAGTCAATAAGAATAAGCTCAGAGTACTCGGCAGAAACCATGGAGGCAAGAGGGCAATGCGTGAAGGAAACATTCTGCATCTCACTTTGGAGACTAGCGTCTGGGGTCTTAAACACTACCAAGCAGCCATTTAAGACACATCAATCGGTCTCAACCCACCTGGAGCAAAACAGAATAAAGAAAACCAAAGAAACAAGGTAATCATGAATTCAAGAGACAGAAGGTGCCACATAAACCAGAGACTACATCAGCCTCAGACCAGAAAAACTAGATGGTGCCCGGCTACAACCAATGACTGCCCTGACAGGGAACACAACACAGAATCCCTGAGGGAGAAGGAAAGCAGTGGGATGCAGACCTCAAATTCTTATAAAAAGACCAGACTTAATGGTCTGACTGAGACTAGAAGCACTCCAGTGGTCAAGGTCCCCAGACCTTCTGTTAGCCCAAGACAGGAACCATTCCCAAAGCCAACTCTTCAGACAGGGATTGGACTGGGCTATGGGATAGAAAATGATACCGGTGAAGAGTGAGCTTCTTGGCTCAAGTAGACACGTGAGACTATGTGGGCAGCTTCTGTTTGGAGGGGAGATGAGAGGGCAGAGGGGGTCAGAAGGTGGCTGAATGGACACGAAAAGAGAGAGTAGAGGGAGGGACTGTGCTGTCTCATTAGGGGGAGAACAACTAGGAGTATATAGCAAGGTGTATATCAATTTTTGTATGAGAGACTGACTTGATTTGTAAACTTTCACTTGAAGTCCCATAAAAATTTAAAAAAGAAAAAAGGCAATGGGGTGACATATATAAAGCATTAAAGGAGAAAAACTTCCAGCCAAGAATCATATATCCAGCAAAACTCTCAAATATGAAGGGAAAATTAGGACATTTCTAGATAAATAGAAGCTTAGGCAATTGGCAAAAATCAAACCAAAACTACAGAAATACTAAAGGGAATTCTTTGTTAGAAAATCAATAATAGCAGATATCAACCCAACACTAGAACACAGGACAGAGCAACCAGATACAAACATAGATAGAGCAATCACAAAAATAAATCAAGATTTAAAAAAAAAAAAAAAAAACGCTCAAAACAGGGAATCAGCCATATCATTATGTAAAAGATGGCAACATTGAATCAATAAAAAGGGACTAAATAAAGTACTCAAAGATATTTCATATGAAGAGGAAATCATGGTGATATAGGGAGCTAAGAGTTAGGTTTAAACTTAGAAAAGTAGGGGTAAATATTAAGGTAACCACAAAGGAGACTAACAATCCTACACATCAAAATAAAATACAAGAAAAACACAAAAAAACCCAGCAAAAACAAAATCAACAATAATGACAACGAGGAACACACAATTTACAATGAAGGACTACTCAGCAAAAAAATTAAGTGGAAAAAAGAAACTGTCAACAACTCACACAAAAAGACATCAAAATGACAGCACTGAACTTATACCAATCTATAATCACGATCAATGTAAATGGACTAAATGCACCAATAAAGAGACAAAGAGAAAAAAAATTTTTTTTTTATACCAGGAGAATATAACCATATTAAGTATTTATGCACCCAATAACAGGGCTGCAACATACACAGAACAAACTCTCACAGCATTGAAAAGCGAGACAGACAGCTCCGCAATAATAAGAGACTTCAATACACCACCTTCATTGAAGGACAGAACATCCAGAAAGAGGCTCAAAAAGACATGGAAGACCCAAATGCCACCATCAACCCACTTGACCTCATAGACATATACGGAACACTCGAACAAACAGCAGCTAAGTATACTTTCTTTTCCAATGCACATGGAACATTCTCTAGAATAGACCACATATTAAGCCATAAAACAAGCCTTAACAGAATCCAAAACGTGCAAATATTAAAAAGCATCTTCTCTGAACAAAAAGCCATAAAACTAGAATTCAGTAACAGAAAAAACAGGGAAAGAAATCAAAGACATGGAAACTAAAGAACACTTTGATCAAAAACAACTGGATTACAAAGAAATTAAGGACTGAATAAAGGAATTCATAGAATCCAATGGAAATGAAAACACTTCCTATCAGAACCTTTACGACACAGCTAAAGCAGTTCTCAGAGGTCAATTTATAGAAATAAATCCACACAGAAGACCGAAAGCTGGCTCTTTGAAAAGATTAACAAAATCGATAAATCACTGGAAAGACTGACCAAAAAAAGGAGACGAAGCAAATGAACAGAATAAAAAGTTAGATGGGTGATATCACAACAAACTCAACTGAAATTACAAGAATCATAACAAAATACTATGAAAAACTGTACTCTAACAAATTTGAAATCCTAGAGGAAATGGACAAATTTCTAGAAACATACTACCTACCTAAAGTAACAGAAACAGAGGTAGAACAACTACATGAGCCCATAACAAAAGAAGAGATTGAAAAAGTAATTTAAAAAACTTGTAAGAGAAAAAAAACAAAAAAAAAATCCTGGCCCTGACAGCTTCACTGAAGAATTGTAACAAACTTTCAGAAAAGAGATAACACCACTACTACTAAAGGTATTTCATAGCATAGGAAAGGAGGTAATACTGCCAAGCTCATTCTATAAAGCCAGCATAACCCTGATACCAAAACCAAGACACCACAAAAAATGAAAATTACAGACCAATATCCCTCATGAACTTTGATGCAAAAATCCTCAATGAAATTCTAGCCAACAGAATTCAACAACATATCAAAAAAAAATAATAATTCACCAAGACCAATGGGATTCATACCAGGTATGCAGGGATGGTTCAACATTAGAAAGACGATCAATGTAATCCATCACATAAATAAAAGACGAGAACCACATGATCTCATCAATTGGCACAGAAAATGCATGTGACAATGTTCAACACGCATTCATGAAAAAAATTCTCAACAAAACAGGAATAAAAGGAAATTCCTCAACATTATAAAGCCCTTTTATAAAAAGCCAACAGCCAACATCATCTTAAAGGGAGAGAGACTGAAAGCACTGACCTAGAGAACCGGAACCAGACAAAACCAAACCAAACCCACTGCCATCGGGTTAATTCCGACTCATAGAGACCCTAAAGGACAGAGTAGAACTGCCCCATAGTTTCCAAGGAGAGCCTGGTGAATTCGAACTGCCGACCTTTTGTTTAGCAGCCATACCACTTAACCACTATGCCACCAGGGTTTCCGGAACCAGACAAGGATGCCCTTTATCGCCACTCCTATTTAACATTGTGCTGGAGGTTTTAGCCAGAGGTATCAGGCTAGATAAAGAAATAAAGGGCATCCAAATTGGCAAAGGAGAAATAAAGGTTATCTCTATTTGCAGATAACATGATCTTATACACAGAAAAACCTACAGAATCCTCAAGAAAGCTACTGAAACTAAGAGTTCAGCAGTGTCAGGATACAAGGTAAACATACAGAAATCAGTTGGATTCCTCTACACCAACCAGGAGAACGTCGACGAGGAAATCACCCAGTCAATACCATTTACAGTAGCCCCAAAGAAGACAAAATACTGAGGAATAAATCCTACCAGAAACGTAAGAGACCTACACAAGAAAACTACAAAACACTACTGCAAGAAACCAAAAAAGACCTATATAAGTGGAAAGACATACCTTGCTCATGGATAGGAAGACTTAATATTGTAAAAATGTGTATTCTACCAAAAGCAATCTATAGATGCAATGCAATTCTGATCCAAATTCCAACAACATTTTTTAATGAGGTGGAGAAACAAATCACCAACTTCAGATGGAAGGGAAAGAGGCCCTCAATAAGTAAAGCATTACTGAAACAGAAGAACAAAGTGGGAGGCCTCATACTACCTGATACTAAAACATATTATACCGCCACAGCAGCCAAAACAGCCTGGTACTGGTACAACAACACATACATAGACCAATGGAACAGAATGGAGAATCCAGACCTAAATCCACCCATATATGACCAAATGATATTTGAGAAAGGCCCATAGTCAGTTAAATGAGAAAAAGACAGGCTCTTTAACAAACAGTGTTGGCATAACTGGATATCTATCTATCTACAAAAAAAAACAAAACAAAACCCATACCTCAAACCGTGCACAAAAACTAACTCAAAATGGATCAAAGACCTAAATATAAAATCTAAAACGATAAAGATCATGGAAGAAAAAACAGGGACAATGCTAGGAGCCCTAATACATGACATAAACTGTATACGAAACATGACTAACAATGTACGAACACCAGAAGAAAAACTAGATAACCGGGAGCTCCTAAAAACTGAACACTATGCTCATCCAAAGACTTCACCAAAAGAGTAAAAAGATTACCTACAGACTGGGGAAAAACTTTTTAGCTATGACCTTTCCGATCAGCATCTGATCTCTAAAATCTACGATGCTATAAAAACTCAACAACAAAAAGACAAATAACTCAATCAAAAAATGGGCAAAGGATATGAATAGACACTTCACCAAGAAAGACATTCAGATGGCTAACAGACACATGAGGAAATGCTCACGAATGTTAGCCGTTAGAAAAATGCAAATCAAAACTACAATGAGATTCCATCTCACTCCAACAAGGCTGGCATTAATCCAAAAAACAGAGTAATAAATGTTGGAGAGGCTGTGGAGAGACTTGAACACTTATACACTGCTGGTGGGAATGTAAAATGGTACAACCACTTTGGAAATAGATTTGGCGCTTCCTTAAAAGCTGGAAACAGAACTACCATATGATCCAGCAATCCCACTCCTTGGAATATATCCTAGAGAAATAAGACCCTTTACACGAACAGATATATGCACACCCATGTTTACTGCAGCACTGTTTACGATAACAAAAAGACGGAAGCAACCAAGGTGCCCATCAACAGATGAATGGATAAATAAATTATGGTATATTCACACAATGGAATACTATGCATCGATAAAGAACAATGATGAATCCCGGAAACATTTCACAACAAGGAGGAATCTGGAAGGCATTATGCTGAATGAAATTAGTCAGTTGCGAGAGGATAAATATTGTATACGACCACTATTATAATAACTCAAGAAATAGTCTCAACAGAGAAGAAAATATTCTTTTATGGTTACAAGAGTGAGGAGGGAAAGAGGGAGAGGAGTATTCACTAATTAGATAGTAGACAAGAACTTTTTAAGGTGAAGGGAAAGACAACACACAAAACAGGAGAGGTCAGCACAAACGGACTCAACCAAAAGCAAAGAAGCTTCCTGAATAAACCAAAGGCATCGAAGACCAGGGTAGCAAGGGCAGAGGTCTGGGGACCAGGGTTTCAGGAGACATCTAAGTCAACTGGCATAATAAAATATATTAAGAAAACATTCTAGGACCCTAGTGGTCATGGTCCCCAGACCTTCTGTTAGCCCAAAACAGGAACCATTCCCAAAGCCAACTCTTTAGACAGGGATTGGACTGGACAATGAGACAGAAAAAGATGCTGGTGAAGAATGAGCTTCTTGGATCAAGTAGACACTTGAGACTATGTTGGCATCTCCTATCTGGAGGGGAGATGAAAGGGCAGAGGGGGTTAGGAGCTGGTGGAATGGACATGAAAAGAGAGAGTGGAGGGAAGGGGCAGACTGTCTCATTACTGGGAGAGCAATTACGAGTACATAAAAAAAAATTTTTTTTTTAAGGTGTATATAAATTTTTGTATGAGAGACAATCTTGGTTTGTAAACTTTCACTTAAAGCACAATAAAAATTTTAAAAAAGAAAACATTCTGCATCCCACTTTGGAGAGCGGCGCCTGGGGTGTTAAATGCTAGCACGGGGCCATCTAAGATGCATAATTGGCCTCAATCCACCTGGACCAAAGGAGAACGAAGAACACCAAAGACACGAGGTATCTATGAGCCCATGGAACAGAAAGGGCCACATAAATCAGAGACTACATCAGCCTGAGACCAGAAAAACTAGACAGTGCCCGGCTACAACCTATGACTGCCCTGACAGGGAACACAACAGAGGATCCCTCACGGAGCAAGAGAGCGGTGGGATGCAGACCTCAAATTCTCGTATAAAGACCAGACTTGATGGTTTGACTCAGACTAGAAGGGCTCTGGAGGTTATGGTCCCCAGACCTTCTGTCGGCCCAAGACAGGAACTGTTCCCGAAGCCAATTCTCCAGACAGGGGTTGGACTGGACTTATAAGATAGAAAATGATATCGGTGAGGAGTGAGTTTTTCGGCTCAAGTAAACACATGAGACTATGTGGGCAGCTCCTGTCTGGAGGGGAGATGAGAAGGCAGAGGGGGACAGGAGCTGGCTGAATGGACTTGGAAACACTGGGTGGAGAGAAGGAATGTGCTGTCTCATTAGGGGGAGAGCAACTACGAGTATGCAGTAAAGTGTATGTAAACTTCTGTATGAGAGGCTGACTTGGTCTGAAAACTTTCACATAAAGCACAATAAAAAAAAAAAATAGCACAGGCAAGTAAAAATTTTGCTGAAGATCATTCAAAAGTGGTTGCAGCAATAAATCAACAGGGAACTGCCAAAAATTCAAGCCGGATTCAGAAGATAATGTGGAACCAGGGTTATTATTGCTAATGACAGATGGATCCTGGCTGAAAGCAAAGAATACCAGAAATATGTTTACCTATGTTTTATTGACTATGCAATGGCATTCAACTATGTGAATCTTAACAAATTATGGATCGAAATCCCAGAACAGTTAATTGTGCTCATGAGGAACCCGTACATATATCAAAAGGCAGTCACTCGAACAAAGCAAGGGGATACTGTGTCATTTAAAGTCCAGAAAGGTATGTGTCAGGCTTCTATCCTTTGAATATACTTATTTAATTTTTATGTTGTTGTTGTTAGGTGCCATCGAGTCAGTTCCGACTCATAGCGACCCTGTGCACAACAAAACAAAACAGTGCCCGGTCCTGAGCCATCCTCACAATCGTTGTTATGCTTGAGTTCATTGTTGCAGCCACTGCGTCAATCCACCTCGTTGAGGGTCTTCCTTTTTTCTGCTGACCCTGTACTCTGCCAAGCATGATGTCCTTCTCCAGGGACTCATCCCTCCTGACAACATGTCCAAAGTATGTAACACGCAGTCTCGCCATCCTTGCCTCTAAGGAGCATTCTGGTTGTACTTCTTCTAAGACAGATTTGTTCGTTCTTTTGGCAGTCCATAGTATATTCAATATTCTTCGCCAACACCACAATTCAAAGGTGTCAATTCTTCTTCAGTCTTCCTTATTCATTGTCCAGCTTTCACATGCATATGATACGACTGAAAATACCACGGCTTGGGTCAGGCGCACCTTAGTCTTCAGGGTGACATCTTTGCTTTGAACACTTTAAAGAGGTCCTTTGCAGCAGATTTACCCAATGCAATGCGTCTTTTGATTTCTTGACTGCTGCTTCCATGGCTGTTGATTGTGGATCCAAGTAAAATGAAATCCTTGACAACTTGAATCTTTTTTCCATTTATCACGTTGTTGCTCATTGGTCCAGTTGTGAGGACTTTTGTTTTCTTTATGTTGAACATAAAAAATAAAAAATCTTTTTTTTTTATGTTGAGGCGTAATCCATACTGAAGGATGTGGTCTTTGATCTTCATTAGTAAGTGCTTCAAGTCCTCTTCACTTTCAGCAAGCGAGGTTGTGTCATCTGCATAACGCAGGTTGTTGATGAGTCTTCCTCCAATCCTGATGCCCCATTCTTCTTCATATAGTCCAGCTTCTCGTATTATTTGCTCAGCATAAAGACTGAATAGGAAGATGGACCCAGCAGTCTACTTCTGAAAAGCATTAGCCAGTGAAAACCTTATAAATAGCAGTGGAACGTTAATTTGTATACTGAGCAAATAATCCAGAAAGCCGGACTATATGAAGAAGAGGGCATCTGGACTGGCGGAAGACTCATTAATAACCTGCGTGATCCAGATAACACCACCTTGTTTGCTGAAAGCAAAAAGGACTTGATGCACTTTCTGATGAAATTCAAAGACCACAGCCTTCAGTAATCCATATTACACCTCAACATAAAGAAACAAAAATCCTCACAACTGGACCAATGAGCAACATCATGATAGACGGAGAAAAGACTGAAGTTGTCAAGGATTTCAACACTCACGAAAGCAGCAGTAAAGAAATTCAATGAACATCTAGGTCAACTGGCCTAACAAAATTTATTAAGAAAATGTTCTGCATCCCACTTTGGTAAATGGCGTCTGGGGCCTTAAAGGCTTGTGCGCAGCCATCTAGGATGCATCAACTGGTCCCATCTCACTTGGAGCAAAAGAGAATGAAGAAAACCAATGACACAAGAAAACCTTAGCTCAAGAGACTAAAGGACCACATAAACCACAGACTCCACCAGCCTGAGACAAGGGGAGATAGATGGTGCCTGGCTGTCACCAATGACCACTATGACAAGGGACACAACAGAGTCCCAGACAGAGCAGGGGAAAAGTGTGAAGCAGAAGTTAAATTCATATAAAAAGACCAGACTTAAAGGTCTGACAGAGACAGGAGGAACCCCCGAAAATATGGACGCTCTATTAACCCAGAACGGAAACCATTCCCGAAGCCCACTCTTCAGACAAAGATTAGACGGAAATATAAAACAAAAGATAATACGCGTGAGGAGTGTGCTTCTTAGTTCAATCAGATACACAAGACCAAATGGGCGGCTCCTGTCTGGAGGAAGGAAGAGAAGGCAGGAAGGGACAGAAACTGGTTGAATGGACACAGGGAACCCAGGATGGAAAAAGGGGTACGGGCCGTCACATTGTAGGGACTGCAACTAATGTCACAAAACAGTACGTGTATAAATTTTTGTATAAGGAATTAACTTGAGCTGTAAACTTTCCCCTAAAGCACAATAAAATAAATAAAGACGTTGGAGCAGTGAAAAAAGAAATCAAATGACACATTGCACTCAGCAAATCTGCTGCAAAAGACCTTTTTAAAATTGTTAAAAAGCAAAGATGTCACTTTGAAGACTGAGATGTGCCTGACTCAAGCTTTGGTGTTTTCAATTGCCTCATAAGCATGCAAAAGGTGGACCATTAATAAGGAAAACCAAAGAAGAATTGATGCCTTCGAATTATGACGCTGGCATAGAATATCCAATATACCATCGACCACTAGAAGAACGAACAAATCTGCCCTGCAAGAAATACAGCCAGGATGCTACTCAGAAGCAAGGATGACAAGACTTCCTCTCACATACTTTGGACATGTTATCAGGCGAAATCAGTCCCTGGAGAAGGACATCATGCTTCGTTAAGTAGAGGGTCAGTGAAAAAGAGGAAGACCCTCAACGAGATGGAGTGACACAGAGGCTGCAACAAAGGTCCCAAGTATAACAAAGATCATGAGGATGGCACAGGACACAGCACTGTTTCGTTCTACTGTACTCTAAAGGGTCCGTATGAGTCAGAACCAACTCAATGGCACCTAACAACAATAGATTTCTGGTTAAAAGCTGAACAACCCAGAAGACAATGGAACATCTTTAAATTGCTGGGGGAAAAAACTGTTAGCTTAGAGTTACACAATCCTTCAAACATAGCTTTGTCAGACAAAGGCTGAGAAAATTAGTCCAGAACAGACCAGCAAAATAATATTAAATAAAGTTCTTTAGGCGGTAGGGAAATGATACCACACAGAAATCAGATCTACAAAAAAGGAACTAAGAGCATCAGAAATGCTAAACATGTAAGAAGGTATTTTTTTTTTAATTTATTCTCATTTTGATGCTTTGTTAAAAAGATAACTGTTTAAAGCAAAACAGTAATAAATTTTGTGGTTAACAGGATCTGTAAAAATGAAATCTATGACAATAGCAAAGAGGACATGAGGGAAAATGGAATTAACTACTATGAAAGTAATACTTTCATAAATATTTAAAGGTAGACTGCTTAAGTTAAAGATGCATACAGTATCATAAACCCAAGAGCAACAACTAAAAAACAAAAGTATAGCTGATAAACCAACAGTGGAGATGATATTAAAAAAAAAAACAAAAAACAAATCTACTCCCGTCGAGTCAATTCTGACTCATTGCAACCCTATAGGACAGACTAGAATTGCCCCATAGAGTTTCCAAGGAGCGCCTGGCGGATTTGAACTGCCGACCTGTTGGTTAGCAGCCGCAGCACTTAACCACTACGCCACCAGGGTTTCTGGAGATGACATGGAATGATGAAAAATAATCCAAGAGAATGCAACAACAGGAGGAAACAAAGAAGAAACCAAAAACGGGGCAAAGAGGAAAAAAGGATAATATGGTAGAATTAAACCAACACATATCGATAATTACATAAAATGGTCAAAACACTGCAATAAAAAAGAAGAGTATCGAACCAGATTAAAAAAAATGTTTTTTGGATCCAACTGTATGGTATCTATAAGAAACAACTTTAAATATAAAAATACAACAAAGTTATGTGTAAAAAGGTGGGAATAACACACCATGCAAACACTAAACAGAAGAAAACTATGGTAGCTACATTCATATTATACAAAACAGATTTCAGACAAAGGGATATTAAGATCACAGAGATAAAGGAAGATATTCATATTAATAAGAAGGCCAATTCAGCACAAAGACATGATAATCCTATGTGTTTATACAACTAAAACAGTTTCAAATAACATGACAATGAACAAACAAAATGACAGAAATGAAAGAAAAAAACTGGTGAATTCACAATTACAGATGGAAGTTTCAATACTCCTCTCACAGTAAAACAGATACCAGAAAACCAAACCCATTTCCACAGAGACAGTTCCAACTCGTAGTGACCCTACAGGACAGAGTAGAACTGCCCCACTGGGATTCCAAGGAGCTGCTGGTGGATTTGAACTGCCAACATTTTGGTTAGCAGCTGAGCTCTTAACCACTGTACCACCAGGGCTCCTGTGAATGGGGTTTGTTTTGAAGAGCAAACATTTTTTATTTTGGTGAAGTCTCATTTACCAATTTTTATTTTGTAGGCATACTCCCACAACGGCATCCTCTCAAGAACAAAACGGGAAAGATCAACCAATAACACAACAATGCAGCTGCATCTCAGAAACGTGCTGAGCACAATAAGCCAGATATCAGACTTTGTATTTAACGATCTCATTTACTTGAGACCCCATTCATGGGGACAGAGGGCAGGGAGGGCAGTCTGGCGGGCACCTGGGGCCAGGCATGGGGCTGACCGGAGAGGGCATAAGGGAAGGTTTTACGGTGAAGGAAATGGCCTGCATGCGGATGTGGTGGTAACAGCTACACAACAGTCTACACTTGACAAACGTCCACACAAGCTACACTTAAAAATTAGGTATTTCACTGTATAACTATATAATAACGTTGATTTCTTTTAAAAAACAAAAGTTGATTTTAAAAATCATACACGTTTTTCAGGGAAACAAAGAGAAACAGATGGGCGTGGGGGGCAGAGTGGTGTGAGGGGTCAGCACACGCGTAATAAGTGAGTGTGCAAACGCAGAGTGGGGGGCAGCGGAGGGTACGGGGAAGGCGGTGGTAGGACAGGGGCAACAGATGCTGGTGCTCCAGGGAAGGAGAACGCCTTGGCCTGACCCTCTGCATCTGAGGTTGAAATAGAAGAACAAGGAAAAGAGATTCCGCTCTGTACATAAGTGACATGCAACTGAAGTTTGGGTGTTCGTCAATAATATTATGATGGGGAAAGGAAAAGACTATATGTATGAGCTGGCAGAAAGGTAACATGAGATTTCAGTTTTTCTACTAAACTCACTAGCTTCAGTTCCAATGAATTTATCAAAGAAAACACTTCCACTGACACTGAGGGGGCGACAAGTGATCCCGTTTTGAAATGTCCCTGACCCTAGAATGGTCTCCTGTACCTTCATCTCCTTATCTGGTCAGGAAATCCCTTCGCAGTCCCCGCCTTGACTCACAGGGAATCAATGTCTTCAACACATTCAGAGGTATTTTCTGTGTCAGACACTTAACTACTTACATACAGAGTAGGGCTTCCCTTATTCAGTGACACAAGCATATGAGCAATCTTTTTAAATGAAATATAATTCAAAACCTGAGGTCTGGATTGATGGTGCCCGTGATGTATACGTGCAACACCTAATTTAAAGAAAAAAATAATACAATCTAAATACAAGCCGTCAACAGCTCAGCTTTGTGGGTCCGAAGAATAGAATCTGATTCCTGCTGTGAAAAAAAAATTTTTGAACTTGGTCAGAAACTAGCTTTTACGTGTATTTCAGAAAACAGCAAAAACAATTAACAAAAACTCAGTTGTTTACCGATGACTGCCCTGACAGGGAACACAACAGAGAACCCCTGAGGGAGCAGGAGAGCAGTGGGATGCAGACCCCAAAATTCTCATACGACCAGACTTAATGGTCTGACTGAGACTAGAAGGACCCCGGTGGTCACGGCCCCAGACCTTCTGTTGGCCCAGGACAGGAACCATTCCCAGAGCCAACTCTTCAGACATGGATTGGACTGGACAATGGGTTGGAGAGGGATGCTGGTGAGGAGTGAGCTTCTAGGATCAGGTGGACACTTGAGTCTGTGTTGGCATCTCCTGCCTGTAGAGGAGATGAGAGGGTGGAGGGAGTTAGAAGCTGGACAAAAAGACACAAAAAGAGAGAGTGGAGGGAGTGAGCGGGCTGCCTCATTGAGGGGAAAGTAATTGGGAGTGTGTAGCAAGGTGTATATGGGTTTTTGTGTGAGAGACTGACTTGATTTGTAAACCTTCACTTAAAGCACAATAAAAATCATTTTCAAAAAAAAAATTCAGTTGTTTACATTTTAGGTCTACAAATAGAATTTCTTCTAGTTTGAAATAAGCCCATGTACCTGGTGGCACAGTGGTTAATGCTAACCAAAAGGCCAGCAGTTCCAATCCACCTGCTGCTCCTTAGAAAACCTATGGGGCAGTTCTATTCTATCCTACACAATGGCTCTGAGTTGGAATCAACTCGATGGCCGCAGGTTTACCTGCTACCTAAACCTACACACTCCACACATACATCACCTGAAGTTTTCAAAAGATCCCCCATCTCTGAGGTTGTACAGATATGAGGCCAGGTGTTCTCGCTTCCATATCAACAAACACTCATACCCCAAACACATGCCTAACTATTACTCCATCAGTTCACCAACAGCACGGGCACAGAGAATCACAGGCCATTTTAGTCCTCACAACAATGAAGTAATAGCACAGATAATGCAAACAGTATTAGCTACTGAGGCTTGGCTTTGGAATAAGAATGAAGAAAATGTTTAATTTATTCTTATTCAAATAAAATAATAAACGGCAGGGGGACCCCAACAGAAAGCATGGGACACAGAGATGTGAGAGCAAGCTGGAAGGGGGAGCGCAGCTCCATCAAAGAGCAAGGACCCAGGCCCTGCAGGTCAGAGCTGCTGTCTGCAAGCTGCATACGCACGCGTGTGCATGTGGGCACGTGGCGTGGGGGTGTGAAGGCCTTGCACACAAGAGGGGCATCCAACCAGTGTCTGCAGAATCACCTGGTGTCTGCCTGTTAGGTTCAGGCCTACGGGGAGAGAATTAAGGGGCTGCATTTGAAAGGGGGAACCTCAAGCCCCTGGATTCCCCCGAGCTACACATTTAATGATTTAGTCATTTAACAAATATGTGCTGAGCACCCACTAAGCTAAGGCCATGGGGTTGATATAAAGAGCTCTCCTTCTACAGAGAAGATGCAAGAAAACAGCAAACGGCAAAAGAGCACTGTGCTTGCTCTGGGCTAGTGTCCACCAGGCAGGTAACCGTTTGGTCACTGAAAAAACACTGGAGCCTTGAGCTGGTCAGGAACACCGTAGAGTCAGCAAGTTACTGAAAACTGTTGTTCAAACACAGTAAAAAACAAAGAAAATGACAGAGAAAGCAAAAAAACCAAGCGTGTAACAGCTGAGAACTCTCCACCCTGAGAAGCCCGCTGTGGAGGTACTGGGCGGCAGACGCAGCTGCGGGTTAAGTTATCGACACTCTGGGTGGCAGAGAGGGGAAGCCCAGCGGGAGAACGATGAGGGCCCTCTGGGAGAGTCAGTGGCGGGAACGGCTTGAGAAAAAAAAAAAAAGCTGAGACTCTCCCAAAGGATTGGTGATATTGTATTTCTCTGGAAGTAGAGGTAAAACTGAGCCTAAAAACAATAGTTAAACTGACCAAGAAAAACAGTAGAGAGGACTCAAATCACTACAATTAGGAGTGAATGGGGACATCGGTACCGACCTTACAGAAAAATGGTTATACAGAAATTTTATGAAAAACCGTAGGCCAACAATTAGACAAGCTTAGAGCCAGTGTCTGTGTCCGTGGGGGTCTTCCCTCACAGACGTCAACTCTAAGTGTCCTCTCTGGCCCCAACCACCAGAGCTGAGTCAGATCTCACACAGTAAAGGGCATAGTCTGCCCATGACTTCAGATGTCCCTAGGAAAACCAAACTTCTGACCAACTGGCTACAAATCTGGAAGTTCCCACTACCCACTCGGATCTGATAATTCAGTAGAATGACTCGCAGAAGTCAGGAAAGCAGTATACTTATGATTACAGTTTTATTATAAAGGATAAAAATCAGGACCAACATAAAGAAGAGATGCATACGGTGAGGTCTGGGAAGGTCCCCAACATGGAGCTTCTGTGTCCCCAAGGACACATCACCCCCACAAGCATCTACCTCTTCCACCAACCAAGAAGCTCACTGAAGTTCAGTGTCCAGAGTTCTAACTGGGGCTCACTACACAGACATGACCGAATCACCGTCCATGTGGTTGGATCAGGCTCTGGTTCCTCTCCCCTGAGGTCTGGCTGACATCATATGGTGGGCTTTTCTGTCCTGGCCAGGGCCCATCCAAGAGTCACCTCCTTAGCAGAACAAACATTTTAGTCACTCAGAAAATTTTCAAGAATTAAGAGGTTATCTCCCAAGAACCAAGAACAAATCCCAAAGTCTCTGGGCAGGGTTAGTGGCACACCCCACCGTTGACAAACTGGGCACATTCCTAGAAAGACACAAACTACCTAAATTGACTCAAGAAGAAATAGAAAATCTGAATAAATGTACAGAAAATAAAGAGATTCTATTAGTAATCAAACACCTTCCCATAAACAAAAGCCTAGGACCAGATGGCTTCACTGGTAAATTCCACCAAACATTTAAAAGGAGAATTAAATTCCAATTCTTCACAAACTTTTCAAAAAACAGAAGATGAGGGCGCTTGTCCCAGCTCACTCTGAGACCAGCATTAAAAAAAAAAAACCAGTGCCGGCATAAAAAAAACAAGCCATCACAAGAAAACCACAGACCAGTATTTTTCAGATGTAGATGCAAAAATTCTCATTAAGATACTAGTAAGCTGAACCCAGCAACATATGAAAAAGATAATATATATACCATGACCAAGTAAGATTTATCCCAGGAATGCAGGGATGCTTTAACATTTAAAAACCAATTAATATAATCCACCGTATCAATATAGAATAAAAAACAAAAACTATATGATCATCTCAATAGACACAAAAAAGGTATTTGATGAAAATCAACACCCTTTCAGGATAAAATGACCTAACAAACTAAGAACATTCTCAGCCTAAAAAAGTACATCTACAAAAACCTACACCCAATACCATACTTGGGAAACCCTGGTGGCTTAGTGGTTAAGTGCTACAGTTGCTAACCAAAGGGTCGGCAGTTCAAATCCGCCAGGCACTCCTCGGAAACTCTGTGGGGCAGTTCTACTCTGTCCTATAGGGTCGCTATGAGTCGGGATCGACTCAACAGCACTGGGGTGGGGAATATCATACTTAATGGTGAAAGACTGAAAGCTTTCCCCCTAATATCAGGAACAAGGATGAATGGATAAACAAGACGCAGTGTATCCATACGACAGGATAACGCTCAGCCATAAAAAGTTAACACACACTACAGCATGGATAAACTGTGAAAACATTACACTAAGTAAAAGGACACATACTGCCTGATTCTATTTGCATGAAACCTCCAGGAGAGACAAATACACTGAGACAGAAACCGCTGCCTAGGGTTGGGGGGCGGGGGGGGGGGGGGTGGGGAGGTTTGCTGGAAGTGACTACTAAAGGATAACAGCTTTCTTCCGAGGTAATAAAATGCTCTAAAACAGACTGTGGTGATAGTCACACGACTCTAAATACACTAAGACCATTGAATTGTGTACTTTGAATGGTTGAATTGTACAGCATGTGAAATAGATCTCAACAAAGCTGTTACCAAGAAAAAAAAAGATACAAGCCCACAAAGACAGAATGAACAGAAAATTGCAACAGTACCATAAATTTGGAAATTGGAAAACAGAGGGAGGAATAGTATTGGATTCCACAGACCCAAAAGAGCCAATTCCTAAACGGGCCTTGGGGAAAGCTGTAGTTCACCCTGATCTATCCTACGGAACACTCTAAGGCCAGGAACTAGCAGCCGGCCCGGGTTACCTCCCTGGGCCTGGAGGTGGGGACACCTGAACATGGAAGACGAGTAGAAGTCCTGGCAAAGCAGTGAGGGGCCTGGACACTGGCTCTAAGCACACCACGCGTTGGTGTACAGAAGGCTACAGGTTCCCGCTCTGGAGGGGCAAAAGGAGATCCTCCAGATTGGGGACACAGGCTTAGCTGAGGGCAGGTGTAACGCCTGAGGCAGGGCAATTAAGTCATCATCCTCCTCGCACTGGATGCAGAATGCTGAGCTCTCTCTGCTCTGGACACGGGACCTGACCAGCCCAGACAGAATGACCTAAAGCCCTGACCACGGGGCTCCCCAGTTAGATACTCCCCAGAAAGCACCTTGTGCTCAGAGATCCTCTCAACTTCTTACTCAGGGGCAGACAATTGAAAAGAGCCAAACTTAAAATAGTAACTCTGAAAAGAGTGTGTGCAAAACAACTATGGATAGGCTCAGAAGGTATGAGAAGAACTTCCTCTCGTTGAGAATAGTGTCCTGCATGCTTTCTGCTATCAAGAACACAACACTAGGAAGAAAGGTCTTCTTGTATAGTATTTGACAATGGCACAGTCACTGGAAACCCTGTGGAGCACAGTTCTACTTAGAAACACATGGCGTTGCTGTGTCTGGTTTTTAATATCTTCTACGTGCCCTTTCCAGCTGTAAACCTAGGATCCTTTGCACAGTATGATTTTTGAGAGTGCTTATGGAGTCTACTTACATAAAATATCTAAAGTTTTTATATTAGCTTCAGAAAAACTGTGTGGAAGTACTTATCAGACTACAAGTCTGATTTAATATTTCACTTGAGCAATTTTCAAAGGCTTTAAAAATGTCCGTTTGAGATTATGGTATTAAGCAAAATGTTACATGATTCTTTTTCAACTATAGTAAAATTCCTTTTCTTTATATTAAGAAAAAATATAATACCATACAAAAAGAAATATTCAGAGAATAAAAAAGAAGCTTTTATAAATCAAAATATGAGAGCAGAAAGGAAGAGTTCAAGAGAATGGCTGAAGGAGTGAATGGAATGTCCCAGAAAACACAAGATGACAATGAAAAGGAAAACAAGAAGGAAAAGACATCCAGAACACCAAGTGAGATGTCCAATGTCTGAAAATCTCCAGAAAGAACAGAGGAAGCAGATTAAAGGAAATAATAGTTCCAGAAAACTTCACAGAACTGAAGGACCCGAGTTCAGGCTTGAAAGGGCCAACCCACTGAGTTGTTGGCTGTGAATATAAACTCAAAAGGCATTAATGGACCCAAAAAACTCAAAAACCCACTGCCGTCGAGTTGATTCTAGTTCACAGCAACCTTACAGGTCAGCAGCTGAGCTCTTAACCACTGCGCCACCAGTGAACAGCAGCACTTCAAACAGGGTCTACTAACCACTGTGCACAGTATCATCTCCTTGTATTTTCCCCCAAACTTAACTCTTCTGTACTTCAATGAAAGAAGGCCATATAGTGGGGTAGCTAAGAGTGCAGGTTCTGGAGCCGGACAGTCACGTGACCCTGAATCGGCTCCTTGACCTCTCTGCACCTCCAGCTGATCCTTGGTAAAACGGGGCAGCAGTGACACTGGACAGACGGATGGGGAGAACCACGTGAACCACTCGACACAGGGCCTGAAGCGTGGCGAGCGCTCAGGAAGGGTCACCACTCGACACGGCCCAGAGCGTGGCGAGCGCTCAGGAAGAGTCACCACTCGACACAGGGCCTGAAGCGTGGCGAGCGCTCAGGAAAGGTCGGCACTCGATACAGGGCCTGGAGCGTGGCGAGCGCTCAGGAAAGGTCACCACTCGACACAGGGCCTGGAGCGTGGCGAGCGCTCGGGAAAGGTCACCACTCGACACAGGGCCTGGAGCGTGGCGAGCGCTCGGGAAAGGTCACCACTCGACACAGGGCCTGGAGCGTGGCGAGCGCTCGGGAAAGGTCACCACTCGACACAGGGCCTGGAGCGTGGCGAGCGCTCGGGAAAGGTCACCACTCGACACAGGGCCTGGAGCGTGGCGAGCGCTCGGGAAAGGTCGGCCGTCATCACTGTTGTTTTAGTTACTGTCCTTCTAAGACTCACCAGAGATTAAGAGTTGCCTACTAAACACCCACTTTTTCACTTTTCTCTTTACTAACAGAACTTGGTTTTATTCTAGGCAGCAAGCTGCCCGACTACAAACCTGTTTCCCAAGCCCTGTGTAGCTGGGTGACTGCTGAGATGCACACCCCAGCGATGAGGAGAACCTGAAATGCACCCTCACTGAGGACAACCAGCTTCGAAAGCCACCCTGCTTGCCCTTGACTCCTGCCTCCTTTGCTCTCGGCCTGGGGGCACAGAGGCTGAACTGCAACAGCCACAATGTGGCAAGGGTGATCCTGAGAACGGAAGGCCCTGGTGATGTTGTGAGGCCATGATGCCAGCCCTCCACAAAGAAAGAAACCCCAGTGCATTCAACCCGCTCAAGCTGGTTTCCTATGAGCAGCTAAAGGCAAGACCTAACAGAGCGGGGCAGAGGCACCCTGTGCAGACGGTAACAGGAGACGGAACCTCAGGACCAGCTGGGCCATGTAAGCACAAGGCAACACCCATGGGGAGAGTGGGTTTCCTACCCGGAGCTGAGCAGTGCTGTAGAAGTTATCCAGGGCAGCAAGAAAGGCCGTGTGGCCCTCACCCTACATGGAAGCCCCAAGCAGCTGCAAATACAGGTAAGACACCATCCCCACTGTGCGTGCACGGTCAGCCTGCGGGGGACCAGCCGACATCCAGGGCATCACCTCCGACACCTGACAGCCCTGCCCTCATCCATAGGCCTTGGGGTGTGCACCTGAGATCCAGAAACAAAGAAGACATCTCGGGCACGAAAAGGAGGTGTCGCCGGGCATGTGCAGCAGGCGGTGGCCATCTGGAGTGGCAGCGGAACCTCCACACAGCTGAGCGTCCACTGTGGGCACAGCATGCAGCCACCAGCTGCCAGCCTTGGGTGACTGAGAATAAACCCTCCGTGTCCCAGAGACTGTAATTTGCTGGGTGTACTAAACACTCCGTATCCTACAGACTGTAATTTGCGGGGTGTACTAAACTTTCCGTGTCCCACAGACTGTAATTTGCTGGGTGTACTTCAGTACAAGCATTTTCAGGGGCTTTGCTTCTCATCATACAATTTTCCCGTTCTCTCGCAGATCTCCTGTGTGTACATGTGTGTATGTGTGTCTCGGGGTGGGAGAGATCAGAAACTACGTTCTGAAACCTGGGCGAAGCAAAGAAATTCAGAGGCCTAGGAGAGAAAAAAATGCAAGACAAGGAGAAAAGTCGCCTCTCCTGCCGAGAGGGACAGGCCTTACCGTCTTTCAGCAGCTCAGTTTTCATACAGGCGTCCTTCTTAGCCTCTCCCTTGGTCGGAACTGCCTGCTGAAAATAAACAGAAAGCACCATCAAGCCGGATTAACAACCAGGTGGCTGGGCGACCATGCCCATCACTCCTTTTCCAAACTGGCATTACAGCCATAGTTAAAAAGAGTTGAGGTACACAACACACTGCCCAATGTCCGGCAGGCACAGGCCCCTTCAAGCCAACAGACAGCATGGCCATTCTGGGAGGAGGGGCACCAAGACCATGACCCAAGAAAACTGCTGCTGCATCTGTATGCTCAGAGACTGCTTTTTACTTAGGTAATTAAGAACATACTTTCACTGCAGGATTCTGGCCCCACCCTGCCCACATCTGGAGGCCCACAACTCTTCCTAACTTTTTCCAGGATGTTATCTCCAAAAAGACAACAGAATATCTTCACAGGAGCATTCCTACTTGAACTTCGGGCTCCTTGCTAACCTCATTTAAGGCCAACTCCGAGCCTCAGGGACTATGACTGTGGTGACCACGCCACGCCTCCATCACCCTCAACCACCGACCCACTCCATATAGTCATCTCAACAGCCTACAACAGCTTGCACTCCTAACGCCAGCGGGGCCGAGTTCTCCAGTGCGCCAACCACTCCCACTCGTGCCTGGTCTCCAGAAGACCCACTGGGAGCCTTCCTGATGGGCCAATGGCACTATGAAACCAAGTGCCTGGGTCAAAACAGGATCAGCGTGTGCTGCCTTCTCTGACCCCAGACTATCACCCCCACGCTCCTTGGAGCTCATGTGGGGTTACCTGCTGCCTGTGAGCAGAGGACAGATCTCTTGGACTCACCCGTGAACCCCGCAGTATGGAAACCCTTGGGGGATTCCCCAAGAGGGAGAGGCAGGAAGACAGGCCACTTGAAGGCCAGGAGCTTCCAGAAAGCACAGCTTAGCAGTAGTCCATGCTTTAAACTTGTACTGCACGGCAAGAATAAAATTCACCTTAAAAATTACAATCCGCATGTTCAAAATACATTTTCCCTAGTAAATATTTCGCTTTGTGTGGTGAAATGAGGTCCTTTATGTGGCCTTATGTCTTTGTTCTTTGGAAAAACAGCTTGAGAGATTTTCCCCTAAGCCCTGAGGAGTTGCGTTTGCCCTAGTTTTACACCCCAGAGGGTCTGTTACTTTTGTCCAGGTTGATTGATATTTCCTGGGAAGGTGTAAACAACCTGAGGCTTGATGTTTTTTTTTCTGGCCCTGGGCCACAACCTGCCCTGTGATTGCTATGCACCTCCCAGGGATTGGTCAACATACTTACATAAATGAAGTAACTATAGCCTGCCATGTACATGAAGTATCTGTGACCTAGCACAGTTCCTGGCCCTGCTGGGAGGGCCATGCCTTGAAACTGACCGAGAAGTTTGCTTTTATATATATGCAGCCAATCCTAGAGGTTAGAAGACAGGAGCAGAAGGAAGGAAGAAAAGAAGCAGCAGAGAAAGAGGAGGCAAGGAACCTCCTAAAAGAGCTGTAACACGGGTCAAGGGCAACGCTGAAGACAGTGAGAGACCCTGGGGCAGAGCCAGAGCCTCCAACAACAGGACCACATGGGGCCCTGAGGAAGAGTCACTGGTGACAGCAGGAACCTGCTGCTAGGAAGGCGGCTAAGAGAGCCGAACGAAGCTGATGCACTGGCTAAGAGCTCGGCCAGCTGGCAGCAGGGAGGCCGAAAGCAGAGGCCTGTCCTCAGGGGATCCAGAGGAGCTGAGAGAGCTGTCCCTGCACTGAAGAAGGGAGGGATGTGCTCTCCTTCTCAAGGGAGCCTTCCAGACGTTGCCTGCATGCTTCCTGATCCCGGGTTTCACACCCTGCTGCTTCCTTAATAAACCATTCAACTATGACTATGATCCCTAAGTTCTATGCGGCCAATGCGATTGATTATCCAACCCAGAAGAGAATTAGCCATGGGAGGGGCAGCTGGTGTCAGAATTGGTTAAAACAAAAGGGCTGGAGAGTGGAGGTATGCCTGACTCCACGTCATAGGGATCACCCTTCAGTTGGTCTTCATTTACATTATCCCCCCTGAAGTCAGACGGGTTGTGACAATGCTACTACTACCATTTCACACTTTGGTTCTGGCTTTGGGAAACACACAAACGAAAGGTGACAGGTAAAAACTGACATGTCTGCCAATTTGTTGTACACTGGGGGGCTGCATGTTGCTGTGATGTTGGAAGCTTTGCCACCGGTATTCAGACACAAGCCGGGTCACTCATGGAGGACAGGTTTCAGCTGAGCCTCGAGACTAAGGCTAGGAAGAAAGACCCAGCGGTCTACTTCTGAAAAGAATTAGCCAGTGAAAACCTTACAAATAGCAGCAGAACACTGTCTGATATACTGCAGAAAGATGAGCCCCTCAGGTTGGAAGGTACTCAAAAAAAGACTGGGGAAGAGCTGCCTCCTCAAAGCAGAGTCGACCATAATGACGTGGGGTTAAGTTTCAGGACATTCATCTGCTGATGTGGCACAACTCAAAAACCAGAAGGAACAGCTGCAAATATCCATTAATAATGGGAAACTGGAATGTACAAAGTATAAATATAGGGGAACTGGAAATTTCTTGTCAAAAATGAAGTGGAACGCATAAACATCAATATTCTAGACGTTAGTGAGCTGAAATGGACTGGTGTTGGCCATTTTGAATCGGACAATCATATGGTCTACTATGCCGGTAATGACAACTTGAAAAGAATGGTATTGCATTCATCATCAAAAAGCACATTTCAAGGTCTATCCTGAAGTACTATGCTGTCAGTTATACAACGTCAAAGCTGGAAACACAGAAGAAGAATCGGTAGTTGGAAAATATGGCCTTGGTGATAGAAACAATGCCAGAGATCGAATGACAGAACATTACAAAACCAACGACTTCTTCATTGCAAATACCTTCTTTCAGCAACATAAACGGCGACTATACACATGGACCTCACCAGATGGAACACACAGAAATCAAATTGACTACATCTGTGGAAAGAGACGATGGAAAAGCTCAATATCATCAGTCAGAACAAGGGCAGGGGCCGACTGTGGAACAGACCATCAATTGCCCATATGCAAATTCAAGCTGAAACTGAAGAAAATCAGAGCAAGTCCACGAGAGCCAAAATATAACCTGGAGTATATCCCACCTGAATTTAGAGACCATCTCAAGAACAGATTTGATGCGCTGAACACTAATGACCACAGACCAGACAAGTTGTGGAATGACATCAAGGACATCATCCATGAAGAAAGCAAGAGGTCACTGAAAAGACACGAAAGAAAGAAAAGACCAAGAAGGATGTCAGAGGAGACTCTGAAACTTGCTCCCGAATGTCGAGCAGCTAAAGCAAATGGAAGAAATGATGAAGTAAAAGAAGTGAACAGAAGATTTCAAAGGGCAGCTCGAGAAGACAAAATAAAGCATTATAATAACATCTGAAAGAGCTGGAGATAGAAAACCAAAACGGAAGAACACGCTCGGCATTTCTCAAGCTGAAAGAATTGAAGAAAAAATTCAAGCCTCGAGTTGCAATAGTGAAGGATTCTATGGGGAAAATATTAAACGGCGCAGGAACATCAAAAGAAGATGGAAGGAATAGAGAGAGTCATTATACCAAGAAGTATTAGTCAACATTCAACCATTTCAGGAGGTACCATTTGATCAGGAACCAATGGTACTAAAGGAAGAAGTCCAAGGTGCATTGAAGGCATTGGTGAAAAACAAGGCTCCAGGAATTGACGGACTATCAATTGAGATGTTTCAACAAATGGATGAGGCACTGGAGGTGTGCACTCGACTATGCCAAGAAATATGGAAGACAGCTATGTGGCCAACTGACTGGAAGAGATTCATATTTATGTCTATTCCGAAGAAAGATGATCCAACCGAATGCAGAAATTATAGAACAATATCATTGATATCACATGCAAGCAAAATTTTGCTGAAGGTCATTCAAAAGCGGCTGCAGCAGTATATCGACAGGGAACTGCCAGAAATTCAGGCTGGTTTCAGAAGAGGACGTGGAACCAGGGATATCATTGCTGATGTCAGATGGATCCTGGCTGAAAGCAGAGAATACCAGAAGGATGTTTACCTGTGTTTTATGGACTATGCAAAGGCATTCGACTGTGCGGATCATAACAAATTATGGATAACACTGCGAAGAATGGGAATTCCAGAACACTTAATTGTGCTCATGAGGAACCTTTATACAGATGAAGAGGCAGTTGTTCGGACAGAACAAGGGGGCACTGATTGGTTTAAAGTCAGGAAAGGTGTACGTCAGGGTTGTTTTCTTTCAGCATACCTATTCAATCTGTATGCTGAACAAGTAATACGAGAAGCTGGACTATATGAAGAAGAATGGGGCATCAGGATTGGAGGAAAACTCATTAACAACCTGTGTTATGCAGATGACACAACCTTGCATGCTGAAAGTGAAGAGGACTTGAAGCACTTACTGATGAAGATCAAAGACCACAGCCTTCAGTATGGATTACGCCTCAACATAAAGAAAACAAAAATCCTCACAACTGGACCAATGAGCAACATCTTGATAAACGGAGAAAAGATTCAAGTTGTCAAGGATTTCATTTTACTTGGATCCACAATCAACACCCATGGAAGCAGCAGTCAAGAAATCAAAAGACACACTGCACTGGGCAAATGTGCTGCAAAGGACCTCTCTGAAGTGTTCAAAAGCAAAGTTGTCACCTTGAAGACTAGGGTGCGCCTGACCCAAGACATGGTATTTTCAATCACATCATATGCATGTGAAGGCTGGACAGTGAATAAGGAACATGGAAGAAGAACTGACACCTTTGAATTGTGGTGTTGGCAAGGAATGTTGAACATACCATAGACTGACAAAAGAACAAACAAATCTGTCTTAGAGAAGTACAACCAGAATGCTCCTTAGAAGCAAGGATGGCGAGACTGCATCTTACATACTATGGACCTATTGTCAGGAAGGATCAGTCCCTGGAGAAAGACATACTTGGTAAAGTACAGGGTCAGCACAAAAGAGGAAGACCCTTAACGAGATGCATTGAAACAGTGGCTGCAACAATGGGCTCAAGCATAACGAATGTAAGGATGGTGCAGGACCGGGCAGTGTTTCATTCTGTGCTACATAAGGTTGCTATGAGTCGGCATCGACTCGACAGCACCTAGCAACAACAGAAACTGTTGGGTTTTTACATTATTTTCCTGTTCAACATGTAGAGTACATTTTACAAAAATATGAATGGCCACTATTGGTCAAATGTGTCGCTGGAAATCAGAGTCAAAGTTAACACCCAGTGTTCTCCAAGTCTGCTTTGCTGAGCTGGAAAAGGCACAGGTAAACAACCAGGAACCCAGCTCCAGACAAAGGGCTCGGGCCAGGCTGAGGTCTAGACTCAGCTGGAAAAGCCCCTGCCCACCTGCCTTGTCCATCTAGGAGTGAGGACACTCCTCCCCAGGCCTCAGGGTACCACCTCACACACCAGCAGACCCAGGCATGAGCCTCATCCCTGGCTGCTACCTCTGGACAATCTGGCCACTTGCTGCCCACCATGGCCCAAACCAGCTCATCATATCCACAGTGACGCACCCACAGCATGACCATGTTATCTCTCTCCCTGTTTAAATACACCAAGATCTAAGGTCTCCGTAGCAAAGTCTGAATGAACAGACAAAATTCTCCTTCCTTTGTCCAATGTCCTAGATAATATGTCTATCAACAAACCAGTGACAATGACAACGACGATGACAATTCTCAGTGTCCTCCGTAGGTGGTCTCCGTTTCCCCACATCTCTGCACATTCACCCAGAGGTAAGAACACACAGCTCCAAATCCTCCATGCCCATCCCTCAGCCATTCCAACAGTGTCCCCTCTTCAACTGCACCATGCAATCACATTTTCCTCAAACTGTTAAACTACAAAAAGGGGCTGCAAAGGGCAGAAGAGTCTGAGAGGAAAACTTAAAAGAAAATATAACAATCATTTCTCAGTGTTTTTCTGTGCATTTTTCCAAAAAGCTCTGCTTCTCTGAAACTACCTAAATTACAGAAAACCCTAACTGTAACTTAGCTTTATTTTACAAAAATCCAAGTATGCAAACCACTTTAGAAATGATTCTCTCTCAAAATATTCATTCTAAGTTACCAGATACAATATAAACGCTCCAAAGGAAACATTTCTAAGCTCAACGATAAGCTTTTAACCATGAAAACTATCATTAATGAATTTATGAAGGTGAAAGTAATATTCTTAAAGTTCCCAAAGACTTAGCTGCTTCCAAATACTTTCACCTTTAACAGAGCAGATGGCGGCACACTGAGGACCCCACTTATGGTCAAGGAGAAGAGGGAAGTGCCCCATGGAACCTCTGTTCCTGGTGGGTCTGCTCCACGTCCCACAGAGATCACCCACTGTGATCCTTAATGTTGTGTGTCAACTTGGCTGGGCCATGATTCTCCGTGGTTCGTCAGTTGTGTAGTTTGGTAGTCATATAACGATGTAATCATCTCCATGATGAGATCTGATATAATACGATCACCTCCATGATGGCATCTGCTGTGAGTAGCCAGTTAGCTGAAAGGGCGTTTCCTTGGGGTGTGGCCTGCATCCAGTATATGTGGACTTTGTGGCAAAGCTCACTTGCTTTTGCTCACTGCTCTGGATCCTGCACTTGGCTCATCAGCATGTGACCTCCAGTTCTCGGGGCTTGGGCCAGCAGCCTGCCATCTGACCTGCTGATCTTGGGTCTGACGGCCCCTGTAGCCACATGAGTCAGGAGAAGCCTCCAGCCTGACCACTTCCTTGAGATAAATCTCTCTCTCTCTCTCCCCCTCCCCGTCCCTTTCTCCTTTTTCCTCTTTTCTCTCTCTTCCTTCTTCTCACCCTCTCTCTATATATACACACTTCACTGGTTTTACTTCTCTAGAGAACCCTGACTAAGACACTCACAAAACACCGTAGTCCTGTGCTGAAAGAGGCTGGGAGACAGGTCGATTCTGAATGTGCGGTCAACTCAGAATGTGTGGTTGGAACTCTGGGCCCTGGGGGCAACATGAGGAAGGAAGGGGAATGCAGCCACAGGCCCAGCTGCCTCTCCTGGCCAGCAGGCAGGAACACGGTGCACCCCAGGAGACCATTTCCTAAGGAAGGTCCCCACCGACACAGGAGCCATTGTACAGAGACGCCCCACAGAGCACTTGGTATCCGGGTGTTTGACACAGGACTCAAGACTTCGAGCAGGAACGTAGAGGAGGATAAGGCCTGAACTACTACAAACAACTACTACACACACTCCTTAAGTTGTAAAAGAAGTCAAAGCCATTGCAGCAAGACTCTTCTATGAACTTCATGGAAGCTCATGGCTACAATCGAGAGCACCACGAGCCAGGTGCGAGAAAAGGAAGATGGAGGAAGACGTCCTCCATGGGCCTGATGTCCTCAGCAAAGTGACCTGGAGACCTCCCATCCTGCCACCTGTCCTAGGTGGCAAGGGTCAGCTTTCCCTGTCCTCTACTGAAGCCGTCAGAGACCTCATGATGGCACGAGGTTAAGAAAGAACAAACTTGGGCTCTGGCTCTGAGAATGCACTGGTCACTGCACCCGTAACGTTCACACATAACTCCTCACCTATCCAGCACTCAGCTGAGCAGAGAGGGCCTCCCTACCAAGGGTGGATGGAGACCTTTTGGTTTTACCAAGACGATGTCCATTTGGACCTGCCATTTGCTCCCGTTTGCTTTAGGGAAGCCTAGATCCGGAGCAGACCACCTCTTTCCTTCTCACTGACAACTGGAACGACACCAATAAAGAACTCTAAACATCAAATGGTTTCTCAGAGATGGGAAGCAGCTTTTTGGTCCCGGAGACTTCAGAGACGTAGAGTGCTATCTGCCTACCCCCTAATTTTAAACTATTTTCCACATAGTAATTTCACTAGGTAATTATCAAAAGGGGTGGGAAAGAAAGAATGAATCCTTTCAATATCTAATGGACCTTCTTTTCCCTCTTTTGTCTTTTTGTTTCTTCCTTTGGAAGAAAAAAGAGTTCCTATATTTGGAAAACACAATTAATATTCAAAGTAGCCCCAGAAATTCCATTTAAGAGATTTCAAAATATCGGAACAGATTCCCTCTCCATGTGCTACTTAACCCTTAATTGGGTCTCTACGAAGCACATACTTTGGACATGTTATCAGGATGGATCAGTCCGTGGAGAAGGACACGACGCTTGGTAAAGTAGAGGGTCAGTGATACAGAGGAAGACTCTCAACGAAATGGGCTGACACAGGGGCTGCAACAATGGGCTCAAGCACAGCGACTATGAGGATGGAGTGGGACCGGGCAGTGTTTTGTTCTGCTGCGAGCACAGCCGGCTCGACGGGTCCCGACAACAACAACTACAAAGCGAAGGACCAAAAGGATGATTTACGTTGAAGAGCACCAGTACCGGTTTTCGATGGACATTAAAAAAACAGCAGAAAACCGGAATGAAACTGAAATTCCTTTGATTACCCAAAATCAAATCTAGCTCAGCGATTCAAAGCAGTCTTTGGGGCCACACCCTGCAGGACAGCTGATGACACGGGCACATGGTGACCTTGACTCTCTGTGCCTCCGTTTCCTCTTCTGTAAAATGGCTGAGCTGGGTCCAACCTCCAGGCTGACAGCAAGGGAGACAGAATGGGATCAGGTTCCCCTCCCCTTCCATTCCTATCAACCATCTCAACCATCACCTGCCACCCACCCCACCTCAGCCCTTGATACCTTCCTGCCAAGCATCCCAGAGAGCCCTTGCAAGGAGTGGCTGCGTCCCATCCCAGGGCCATCAGCACTCGCTCACCACCCTGGCCTCATCTGACCTCCATTTACTCTAACTCAGTGACCCCAAGGGCAGCAAGGTGCCGAGTCACAGCCTCGTGTAGCCCCTAGAAGATAAGCCAAGCTATTTGTGGAGACACTGCAACATCAGGCGATGCCGGGCAATCCCCACACCCCCTCCTGAAACTCTCTCTCTTCGGGCTGCCACTGTGTTTTAGTTTCTTCATACTGAGATCCCCAAAATGGGATTATTTCTGCTCCAACAAGACACGCTCCCAAAACTCTCATCGGTGAGAACACAAGGCTCTCAAAGAGCCAAAGGACGCCCCCATTCCCTGATGGATGCTCTCAGCCCTGCCTTCAACACTACCCTCGACCCTGCGCCCGACCCTGCCTTCAACACTATGCTTGGCCCTGCGCCCAACCCTGCCTTCAACACTACACTCGACCCTGCGCCCAACCCTGCCCTCTACGCTACGCTCAACCCTGTGCCCGACCCTGCCTTCAACACTATGCTCGGCCCTGCACCCAACCCTGCCTTCAACACTACACTCGACCCTGCGCCCAACCCTGCCCTCTACGCTGCGCTCAACCCTGTGCCCGACCCTGCCCTCTATGTAATGCTCAACCCTGCGTCCGACCCTGCCTTCAACACTACACTGGACCCTGCCCTCTACACTACACTCAACCCCGTGCCCGACCCTGCCTTTGACACTACACTCGACCCCGCACCCGACCCTGCCCTCTACACTACACTCAACCCTGTACCCAACCCTGCCTTCTACATTACGCCCAACCCTGCGTTCGACCCTGCCTTCTACACTACGCTCGGCCCTGCGCCTGACCTTACCCTCGACCCTCCAGCTCTTCTTCTGCTGGTTTCTCCCTGATCCTTGTCTTCAGGCTTTAGCTCCACCCTTCCACCAAACCTTCAAGTCAAGGTCATCAGTCACCTCCAATTGCTAAATGCGAGAGAGAGTTCATGTCCTTCTCAGGCCCAAGAATGCCCCATATATGTGTGCCCGGCTTCCTGGTGGCCCCTCAGTCTCTGCTGGCCCGTGTCGCCCATCCTCCAAACTTGGACGTGTACGGAAGCAGGAACCGCAGAGCTCGGCTCCATCCACAACCACACCCATGCGCTCGAGCACCTCCGTGATCACACTGCCACCTTCCACACCCATGCCCTCAAGCACCTCCACAATCACACTGCCACCTCCCACACCCATGCCCTCAAGCAACTCTGCAATCACACTGCCACCTCCCACACCCATGCCCTCGAGCACCTCCATGATCACACTGCCACCTCCCACACCCATGCCCTCAAGCACCTCCGCAATCACACTGCCACCTCCCACACCCATGCCCTCGAGCACCTCTGCAATCATACTGCCACCTCCCACACCCATGCCCTCAAGCACCTCCGCAATCACACTGCCACCTCCCACACCCATGCCCTCGAGCACCTCCGTGATCACACTGCCACCTCTCCTTTACGCCTCCACATGGGACAGCACAGCTTCGCCAGCCCAAGTGCCAGTCCATTGTGCCCCTGCTCCTCAGCCGTGCCTACCTCTGTCCTGGCCCGTTCCCACACACCTCACTGGGTGAATCTGGTTATTTAATTGTGTGCTACCTGTCTCCTTACTAGGAGGAGGCACCACCCACCCAGCACCCCTGCTGCTCCCTGCTATCCACCCAGCTCACAATATGAGAACCACAGTAAACTATTTACTTTAACACCTTCATTTTACAAAGAATAGAGGTTGAAAAGTCACAGTAACCTGCTCAGGGTCACCTCAGCAGCCAACAGCAGGGCCCCAGCTCCTCCCACGCCAGAGGCTGCTACAGCCTCCACGCCCTCGCACATGACAGGCCTTCAGCTTCCTCAAGAACATGTAATGCAACTGCCAATATATCTGGGCACATCTCTAACATGCTACTATTTGTTCCATCTCTTCTGTGTGACCATTTTTCCCCTTTCTTGACTTCTTGTGAATTAATCAGTATTTTTTATTATTTAATCTTCCATCACCCCATTAATTTGCTAGTTATACATTCTCTTGCTGGCTACCCTAGAGATTACAACATGCATCCTTAATCCTAACATAAATTAGTACTTTGCCTGCTTTTCAGACGAACCTAGAAACTTGAAAGCAGTGGGTGTCATCTGTACAGACTATGATATTAGCCACGGGCCTCCGGAGCCAAGTAACTGTGTTGGGCTGGAGGTGGTACATGATCTGTGTTTTAGTACTTCCTGCCCCTCCCCAAGGGTTATGATTCTGAGGCAGGAAACTGTCCAGATAGCAACCGGGCGGAGCTAAGCTGCCATTTCTCCTCCATCATGGCCCCAGTGCGTCTGCCCCAACCCAATGACATCAGCATCATTACAGGTGCTGTCCACCAATCCTGATGGACCATGCCCCTGAACACACCCTGAAGAAGAGCCCACCCCTATTGTTTCCTCCCCATATAGAAACCCCTGTGCCTGCTGATCAGAGAGCCATCTTGGTGACGCAAGTCCTGGTAACCTCCTTTTCTTGGCCAACCAAATCAAGTTTTTCTTAATTTGTTTTTGCCTGACTCGTGCCTCAGTGTCATGCCAAGCGAGACCTGGAGGACCATATTTTGGCGAGCCAGCCAGGAGCTTCGCTCCGTGTTCAGGGCGTGCCAGTCCCAACCCAATGAGGACCTTAGCAGCCAGCAATGGAACCACTTGTTCCACCTGGGCCCCTCTTCAGACTTTGGGCAAACATGCTCTGAACCCAACAGCAACTCTGGAAAGAGAGGGAAGATGTGCAATAATCAGGTGAGCTATTTCTGGTGGATTCAAATCCTGTCAGGTCCCTTAAGGTGGTCCATGGTAAACAGAACTAGACCCCTGCCATCTGTTAGGCTAGACCCCTGCCATCTGGTGGGCGTCCCTCTGGGTTGAGGGGACGTCCTTTTATCTGAGTGTATCTGGAACCAGTGTTCTTGGTCTGTCTGTCTTCATGCAAAGTGTGCAGGAGTAAGAACAGGGGTAATACTAAAAGCATTCTGGAGTGTTCACCCTTAGGATGTATTTTAAAGAACTGGGATACATTCGGCTATGATCCCACGAAAAAGGAGAAATTAATTTTCTTATGTAATACTACTTGGCCCCAGTATTGTCTAGAGAGCCAAGAAAAGTGGTCAGTGAATGGATCACTGGACCGGGACACCATCCTTCAGCTAGATTTGTATTGCCCAAGAAATGTTAAGTGGAATGACAAACATTATGTGCGTTACCCAACTGGGGTGCGTGCCCTGGAGCAGTCGAGCCAATAAAATGTACTCCAAATCAGAAAAAGAAAGTTATTAGGAGGTGACACCAATGGCGGGGGGGCGGGGGGAGGAAAAAGCAATGCCGGCAAGCAGGCTGTTCTTTATGGAGTCCCCCAAAAGCAATACATCAAAACTTATATATCATTTTGGCAAGGATTACCTTATGTTTTTAAGCATGGAGCCCAAAGACAGTCATATATATCACAATACAACTGCAAGAAACTCTTTTATTAAACTAAAGATATGCATGTCGGACATATGGACTCTAATCTGTATGTTTGTAACAGGCTGAAAAAACTTACATAAGCATCTCTCAGCTAGTGGAACTGGCCTGCCAAGTCCACTCTGACTGAGATAAGGAGCAAGAAAGAAAAATGCAGACCAAAAGTATCGGGCAGCTTTCCTAGGTGCTGTCTTGCAGGCTTACGTCCACTTCCCAAGAGAACAAAGAAAAGGAGAGAGACAGGGGCTGAGAGAGCTCGCACGCCCCTCGAAAGAGACCAGGGCAACCGGCGCAATAAAAAAATGTTTATAGATCACTTAGAGTATCACTACGGCGCTAGTTACATCAAGCTCTCAATCACCCATTTTGAAACGGAGAAAACATGTCACGAGGTACTAGGGTCACATATAGAAGCCTTCCTGTCATTGCATAATGATGAAGAAACTCAGAAGGCTTGCAAAATCTGTGTACAGAGGAAAAGAAAAAGTCCACCACGCCGCCAGTGCTAGTGGCAGAGGACCCTTTCGAACCCTTGGAGCCGCCAAGGCCTCCTTGACCTTACCCTTCTTTTCCTGCTCGTGCCTCAGCTGCTGCAGTGTCCCCCAGCAGCCTGCATGCAGCTCTCCTCCCAAACCCACCCAGGGAGGGGCAGCTAAGGTGGGAGGGGATGAGCTGGAGAGAGGGGGCAGGGAGCATACTCCTGCCCCCCTTCTCAGCGGCTATCCTTTCCCAGAGCCTTGTGGGGAGGGTAGAGAACCAAACAGGAAAGCAAGGCCATCCAAATGTCCTAGAGATCTTCCCCTGTCATCACCATATACAAGAGAAAGGGCACCCTATCAAGGGACAAATATGGCCCAGGGAGCCACGGAGCCAGGACAGAGGCAACAGGGAGGGCCAGCCTCCAACCAGTATCCCTTCCACCAAACTCCAGCGGTGGACGGGGGCCTGGGTTGGGTTCCTGTTCCCTTCAGCACAGAGGACCTGATTAACTGGAGGAATTACACCCCAGGATATCTGAAGGACCCGATAAAAATGTATGAATTGTTTATTACCATCTTTAACTCTTCTGACCCCACGTGGACAGACTGTCAGTCTCTCTCAAGCACCTTCCTCTCCTCGGAGGAGAGATGGATGGTCCTAGAAAGGGCCTGAGAGGAACCCCCAGAGAAAACATGACACTCAGCTGACCAGGGCTGCAGTTGATGACATCTTCCCCCTTTAAGACCCCCGCTGGGATCACAATCGAAGGTCACAGTACGGTATGTCCACCTGTTATCAGGACTGTCTTTTGGTGGGTCTTAAAAATAGAGTACCTAAGCCCTTAAATTAGAACACAGTATATGAAATTAAACAGCATAAAGATGAGGATCCTTCAGCCTTCCTCAAAAGGATTTATAGAGTCTTTAGACAATACATTGATCAGGATCCAGAGGACCCAGCAAATACCAGGATTATCAATAGTATTTTTATAGAACAATGTGCCCCCAGATATTGGGAAAAAACTTTCTAAGATAGAGGGGACAGGAACTTTAAGTATCAGATACCTAGTCGAGATGGCATTCAAGGCCTATAACAACAGGAAAGACAAAGACAGAAGGCACCGGGTTGCCCTACTAGCAGCAGTACACACTAGGCCCCCCGAAAGGAGAAGACCCACGGGCCCTAGCAGGGCCCAACCCTGGCCCCCACTGGAGAAGAATCAGTGTGCACACTGCAAGAAAGAGGGCCACTGGAAAAGAGAGTGTCCCAAGAAAAAGAGCAGGCAACGAGTAACCCAAATTCCAGCCCTCACTCCAGAGGAAGACTCTGACTAGGGTTGACCGGGAACAGGGCCTCCACCCAAACCTCTGGTTATAATGAATGTGGAGGGAAAACCTACTCGATTTTTAGTTGATATTAGAGCTATACACTCAGTCCTCACCAAACCTGTCAGACTTCTGTCCTGACACAAGATCCCAGTAGTTGGGGTAGCAGGTAAGGAGGACACCCATCCATTTCTTCAGCCCCTTACCTGCTCCCTCCCCAGCAAAGTGAGAACTCTGACTCACCCTTTCCTCTGTATGCCCTACTGCCCTGTCCCATTGTTGGGCCAGATTTATTAAGTAAATTGCAGGCTGAAATACACTTCAGCCAGGGACACATGCATGTTCAAATTCCAGTAGAACAGGAGTAGAAAGCACATCTGCCATTGAGTCCCGCTCCACAAAATCAGTGATAAGAAACAATCCGTTTTCCTTGCCAAGCCAGGGTGGCAAAGATTAACCCAGTAGTGTGGGCCACTCAAAGACCAGGTAGAGCACACAGTGCAGTACCAGTAAAGTTGAGCTACTGCCAGGAATAACCCCACCTAGGATAAAACAATCCCAATAGGACAAGAGGCTCGACTGGCAGTACAATTTGGACTCCTAAGGTCCTGAACATCTGCCTCTGACATTCCCATTCTGCCTGTGAAGAAGAAAGACAGCTCCTATCAATTTGTCCAGGATCTGCGCGCCATCAACCAGGTGACAGCAACAGTACACCCCACCGCGGCCAGTCCTTATACTTTGCTCTCCACACGATGACCTGCTTGCATTTATTAATCAAATCAGCATCTACATTTGTCCTATGATTTAAAGAACACAGGTTTTGGGCTGGGTGTTCTGACTCTACATCTGATGGTTTGGTTTCCCAAGAGAAAGAGCAAATCTCACATTTCAGTGGTTTTTCCCTAAACTGTCCGTAGAATGAGAACTTAAGGTACAAAATGGTGACCCACACACCCCTATCCAAATGCTCGGGTCAGTGTGAAATACCTGTCCCTGAAGCGGGGGTGGTGGGGTGAGAGGAGCAGTACCTAAAATAGGAAATCTTTACTTCATCCACAACCTGTAATTTCAGAATTCTGCTTCCTGGCTGGTTGTTGTCTAAATATCTGTCATTGACCTACACTTCACATATTTGGTAATACTGCCCCAAAATAACTTAAAGGACCCTAATGAGGATCCAACAATAAAATCTTTCTCCTCATAGGAAAGACCTAACTAACAGTATCAACTTACTTCCAAAGGCCGTGATCTCCAAAAGAAAGCCAGAAACATCAGAAAAAATGACGGAGTAAGGATCACCAAAAATTCTCTCCTCCATATAAGCAGTGAAAACACTAGCCGCACTATAGGAGGCAGACCATGGTGGGAGCTCCTTCAAAGCCTCATGTCCATAAAACTATCATTATTTGTCCTGTCTGATGGTTTCCCAGAACACCCTACTCTCAAGGTTGACTTGATTTGACCTCAGAGCTCACTCAAAGAAAACAGCCTTACCAAAGGTTTTTGCCAAAAACAATCAAAGACAACTGTTGACCATCGTGGCTGCCTGAGGAGGTAGATAGTAGCTGGGGCAAAAAATAGGCCAACCAAATAGCTTATAAGGAAAGGCTGGGGAATGAGATGACTATAGGGGGGCTCTGACAAGCTCATACATAATCCTGGGGATCTAGAAGGCCATGCATGTGCATAATACTAAGCATGTCCCATGGCTGTGGGCATGCTCTGGAAAGAGCTGAGAAAGCCCTAAGCTCTCATCTCTGGCTGACCTTGAGATTCTGTGCCTGCGCAAGCAGGATGCTAAGGCTAAGACGGAGCTGTAAACTGCCTGGCTGAGTGCTGAAGGCATGTCCTGACACACATACAGAGCCCCTCAAAGGATACTGGGAGGCACTGGTTCCAGGCATCTAGAAAAATCTCTCTACAATCATTAGCTGACCAGTAAGCTAACTCAGACTTCAGTGGCCACACACAACAAAGAATACAAGCTTTACAGAACTGGTTCAGAAAAGTCACCAAACAATGAAAGCAACAACAAACCTTGTGGAAGCAAAGAATCTGATTTCCAGAGTTGCCACATCACAGTATTTTAAATTTCTGGTTTTCAGCCAAAAATTATGAGACACACAAAGAAACAAAGTACAGCCAATACACATGAAAAAAGGAATCAAGAGAAACCATCACTGAGGAAACTCAGGCATTGGGTTTATTAGAAAGTAACTTTACACAGCTATTTTAAATATGTTCAAGGAAATTAAGAAAAGTATAAGAACAGATCTTAGCAAGCAGAGGCAACTGACAGGAGCTTATGGCCTTGCTAGTTTAGAAAAAAAGATTCCATTATAAATTCAAAACTACATAAAATCCTACTCTTCACCTAATATCTGGAACGGCCTACTTTGGCCAGCTGTATTTCAATGAAGGGAGGGGTCAGTGACCTGAATTACAAACTGCTCAACTCTTGGTTATAGAACAATTAATTTACTCCTTATTACAGACATCTATAAATCAATCTCTCAAGTCCCCTTAGAATTATCTTAGAATTTATCTAAAATCATACATAACATACTGTATTTAATAAACATACAAATATTTTAAATATGGTAGCATGCTATGCCAAATCCAGATATTTTTGCTCTACTTTCCAATGGTCATACTAAGCATTGTTTCCTAATATCCAAACACAGTATTTGTACAGAATACAGTGACATCCTACTGTGCATTTGCACCCATAATTAGCTCTGGCCCTCATTTTTTTTTTTTTTCTCATCATATCTCTCTAAATGAAGGCAGCTGCTAGGCTCTACCATTAATCTCTTCTCTCCATTTATCCTCTACACCATCAGCAACTATTTTCCTTTAAAAAAAAAATCCTATCACTGCCAAGCTTAAAATGCTCTTGGTTTCCTGTTCCCTAGAAGATCTGTAGTCAAAGACCCTGAGCAAGGCCGGCAGACAGGATCACCTCCTACCACTGTTTCGCCACCTCCACCCCAGCCACTCAGACTGCTGGCTTTCCTTAAGGCTTCCCGTGAGTGGACAGACAGCCCCTTTTTCCAGACAAATTCATCACCCATGTCTGTTCCCTCATGAGCCACCTCTGCCATCAGCACCTCCCAAGCAGCCCCAAGTGGCTGTAAGGGCTCCCTCCTTGGCACTGCCACGTGCCTCACAAGAGCCTCTGTGGCAGCACTTCTCTGCCATTCTCTCCATGATCCAAAAGTCTGTGGAGCAGCTTTGTGCAGCCCTCCTTTATGCGGCACACACGGCGCTCAACAAGCTTTGACGAATGTATGAAAGCAACCAATCTTTCCCAGACACACAGGATACTTAGGTCTAAAACACTGTTTTCTCTGCTCTTATAAGAATTCATTTGTGAGATTATAAATTTTTTAAAACAGCTTCATCGAAAAAATATATAATGACAAAAGGCCATTAGAAATATCAAAGGTACACACAGAGGTCCCTTCAGTGTGGATAATACCAACCTGGTGTTTTTCATGACACCCATTTTACGCCATTTCTAACCACTTCCAAAGACCAGTCAATCTTCTCATTAGTTCTGCCTATTTTGCACTTCAATAGAATCAGCAATTTCCTGTGATTTTTTTTCAGTAAGCTGAACTTCATTTACACTTCAGGGAAACAATAATTTTTAAAAAGCTCTTGTATTAAAGGAGTAAGTGAACAAAACAGCCAGAGCCAGGAAAGACAGTGCCTAGGTCCCTGACCGCAAGGTGGTAGGGACAAGTGTGCTGAAGAGTGTGAACTGAAGCCAAGAGCCAACCAATCCCAACACACCAAACGAGAGAGGGTTGTTTCACGCAATCACAATCAAAACTGCAGCAAGATTTTTCATGGAATTTGACACACTGTTTCTAAGAGATCATATGGGAAAGTAAATGTGAGAGAATAAATAGCCAAGGCCGTTTAAAAATAAAGATTAAGGGAGGGAACTTATCCTACCAAATATCAAAACATAAAGCTGTAAGATTTAAAACAAAATTCTACTGGCAAAGAGACAGATGCATACATACTGAAAAAGCCTACAGAATCCAGAATTCAGCACACCATTAAGAAAGCAAATGGTGCTGGGAAAACTGGCTATCCATTTGGAAAAACAAGCTCTCTCTCCACATCATGCCATTCACAAAAATGTAAAGGAATTAATTACCTAAAATTCCCTGACACTATCCCCCCCACAAAAAAAAATTCAAAAGTTTTTTCAGAAATATGTGTGAATATGTTTCTAACCTCAGTAGGGAAGGCCTGCTTTAAAAGAGGTGCAAAGATAAAACCAATAAAGACCAATAAATAAGACTACATCAAAAGTTTAAACTTAAAAAATAATTTAAACCTCTGTATAAAAAAAAACTACTATAAATGAAATTTAAATACAAATAGTACCTTAAAGGAAAAGCCTGCAAATTGTTAATTGTGAAAAGATTAATAACCAAAATATAGGTCAGACTCTTAAAAATCAACAAGCAAAGCAAAACCCCAACTGATAAAAGGATAAAAGCAATTTGGTGAAGAAGAAACACAAAGGGCAAATAATCACAAAGAAGGTCCTCCACCTTACAAGTAACCACAGAAACACAAACTGGAGCAACAAAACACCATCAGATCACACTCTGGGACCAGCCCCCTGCCCTGCACCTGTGCAGTTTCCCCAACAGGACAGGTGCTGGGCTTGGCTGCATGACCTCTTGTGGCCAACAGGACCTCTGGTGCTGTAGCAGTGGCTTGAATGGGCTCATATGGGGAGGACCCATCTTGCTCTCTGGCTTCGGCCATCGCCCCGAGGAAAAGCAGGCCCTGCTAGTCCAGGTGGGTGAGAGCTGAGGATGAGAGGTGGGCAGAGCAAATCCACTCAGCACTGGGGCCATGATGAGCCACCAAGGCCCAGCCACAGACACATGGAAAACAAATGCTGGTTGTTATACGCAACTGAGAGCTGTGAATATTTTTCACACAGCCTTGCTGTGGAAATGGCTAACTGATACACCATCAGAGTGGTAAAACAAATAAAGTTCAATATCAGCTAAAGTAGGCAAGGATTACTGCTGCTGGGGAAGAGGCTGTAGTCATTGTACAGGACAATTTTAAAAAACTGATAAAAATCTTAAATGTGCACATCCCATAATCTAGCACTTTAACTTCATGGTGATTATCTGGAAACGCTTCGGGACATACGAGAAAATGTCAGCAGCATAGTTTATAACAGCAAAACACACAAACACAAAGATCACCAACAGTCACCATACAGAAAGGTTTCAAGAAAAAACATGGCATATACCCACCCCTGCTATGTAATTATTGTGCAGCAGACATATACGTATCAACACAGGAAAAGCTCTGAGAAATAATGGGAATAAAAAGCAAATGCACAGGCGCCTTCCTTGAATATTTGCTTCCCCTCAAACCCAACATCCATCTCCAAATCCTGACGCCTCTGCCGTCAGGACACGATCTCGATTGTGCACCTCCAACACCACCACTCTGGCCTGAGCCTGATCATTTCTTCTGGGTCTCCCCATTTCACCTTTGGTCTCCTTTAACACAGCAGTCACAGTAATCCCATTAAAACTCAAGTCAGATCAAGTACCATTCCTCTGTTTAAGACACACTAATGGCTGCCCAGCCTGGACAGAATAAAAAAAAAGTCTTCCCAAGGCCCGACTGGGTGTGTCCACTGCTGCTACTCCATGTGATCTCCTGCCCTGCTCACCTGAACTACACCCTAGTCACCCTGGCCTCCTAGTTCCTCTATGAATATGTCAAGCACTCTTTCCCAGCCTGACCTTTGGACTAGGAGTCCCAGCCACCTACACTATTTCTGCCCCCAGATATCTGCACAGCTCACCTCTCTTAGCCTATTCAGATCTTTATCACATTTCAATCAATACATACAGGCAGACACTTCACAGAAGACATTCAAGCAGCTAACAGACACATGAGGAAACGTTCATGATTAGCCATTCAATGCAATCAAAACTACAAGGAGATACCATCTCACCCCAAAATTACTGGAATTAAAAAAAAAAAGTGACAAATGCTGGAGAGGTTATGAGAAGACTGGAACTCTTCTGCACTGCTGGTAGGAATGTAAAGTGGTACAACCACCATGGAAAGCAATATGGCGCCTCCTTAAAAAGACAGAAACTGAAATAACACATGATCTGGCAATCCCATTCCTAGGAATATATCTTATAGAAATAAAAGCCATCACACGAATAGACATATACACACCCATGGTGACTGCAGTATTATTCACAACAGCAAAAAGATGGAAACAACCCAAGTGCCCACCAACAGATGAATGGATATACAAAATATGGTATATACATAATGGAATACTGAACAATTAAAAAAGAACAATGATGAACCCACCAAACATCTCAAGACACTGATGAATCTGGAGGGCTTTATGCTGAGTGAAATAAGTCAGTCACAAAAGGACAAATACTGTATTGGAGACCACTATTATAAAAACCAAAGAAAAGTTTTACACACAGAAAAAAATAATCTTTGATGGTTACTAGGGAGGAGAGGGGAAATCACTAACTAGATACTAAACAAGTGTTAACTTTGGTGAAGGGAAACACAACACACAATATACGAGAGGGCAGCACAGCCTGACCAAGGCAAGGTCATAGAAGCTTCCTAGACACATCCATATACCTTGAGGGATCGAGTTACTGGGACTGAGGGCTAAGGACCATGGTCTCAGGGGACACCTAGGTCAGCTGGCATAACAGTTCATAAAGAAAATGTTCTACATCCTACTTTGGTGAGTAGCATCTGGGGTCTCGCAAGCAGCCATCTAAGATACATCTATTGGTCCTATCCTGTCTGGAGCAAAGGAGAATGAAAACCAAAGACACGAGGAAAATATCAGTCCAAAGAACTAATGGAACACGTGAACCACACCTTCTACAAGACCGAACCCAGAAGAACCAGATGGTGCCTGGCTACCACCACCGAAGGCTCTGACAGGGATCACAATAGAGGGTCCCAGGCAGGGTGGGAGAAAAACTGTAGAACGAAATTTAAGTTTACAAAAAAAGACCAGACTTACTGGCCTGACAGACACTGGAGGAAGCACCAAGACTATGGCCCCTGGACACCCTGCTAACTCAGAACTGAAGCCACTCGGCCACAGATTAGACAGGCCTACAAAACAAGCACTGACACATGTGAGGAACATACTTCTTAGTTCAGTCAAGTAAATAAGGCCAAACGGGCAACACTGCCCAAATGCAAAAAAGGAGAAGGCAGGAAGGGACAGGAAAACTGGGCTAATGGACACAGGGAACCTGGGAATAAAGGGAAAGGGGAAGAGTGCTGACACGTTGCAGGGACTGCAACCAATGTTAAAAAAAATTTTTTTGAGTATAAATTTTTGAATGAAAAATTAATTTGTGCTATAAAATTTCACCTAAAGCACACAAAAAAAACAACATATAGATCAATTTTTTTTTATGTAAACACACAAAAATACTCTGGAAGGATACATAACAAACTCTCACAGGAAATACTTCTGCAGGGGAGTGAATTTGGGATGGGATGCAAGAATCAAAGGAAATCATAGTTTCACTTGTAATGTTTGAATTTTTTTACAAGATTATAATGTATGTCTCATTTATAATTAAAAGCAAGGTCCTTTCTAGCTAAAAAGAGAATGGAAAAGGAGAGAGAGAGGGAGAAGACAGAGGCAGCACTCTCACTTGTACAGCAGCTTCTGTTGCTCTCAACCAAGTCCCCTCCTTGTGCACAAACACACCCATAGTGGCAGATACCAAGGCGGAAGGCACAGCAGGGCAAGTTACTGTGGACTCATTCGATGAGACATCATACATGCCTTGAAAAGGTACCGGTCACACCCCTGTAACAATGACCGAGGAAAAAAAGCAGCACCAGGCTCGACGTCCACTAAAATGAGTACAAACACATGCTTGAGGAGACACAAAATGTACAAGGGGTGAAGGTGACCAAATTACAGATGCTTCGTTAAAACTGTATCTTTGTTGCAAGACCAACGACTTCTTCACCAACATAAACGGCGACTATACACGTGGACCTCACCAGATGGAATACTCATGAATCAAACCGACTACATCTCTGGGAAGAGACAATGGAAAAGCTCAATACCATCAATCAGAACAAAGCAAGGGGCCAACTGCAGAAAAGACCATCAACTCTTCATATGCAAGTTCAAGCTGAAACTGAAGAAAGTTAGAACAAGTCCATGAAAGTTAAAGTACAACCTTGAGTATATCCCACCCAAATTTAGAGACCATCTTGAGAACAGATTTGACATGTTGAACACTAATGACCGAAGACCAGACAAGTTGTGGAATGACATTAAGGACATCATACATGAAGAAAGCAAGAGGTCATTAAAACGACAGAAAAGACCAAAATGTACGTCAGAAGAGGCTCTGAGACGTGCTCTTGAACGTCAAGTAACTAAAGCAAAAGGAAGAAATGACGAAGTAAAAGAGTTGAACAGAAGATTTCAAAGGGCAGCTGGAGAAGACAAAGTATTATAAATGACATGTGCAAAGACCTAAAGATGGAAAGCCAAAAGGGAAGAACACGCTCTGCATTCCCCAAGCTGACAGAACTGAAGAAAAAATTCAAGCCTCGAGTTGCAACACTGAAGGATTCTATGGGAAAAATGCTGAACGACGCAGGAAGCACAAAAAGAAGATGGAAGGAATACACAGAGTCACTATACCAAAAAGAACTGGTCGACATTCAACCATTTCAGGAGGCAGTATATGAGCAGGAACCAACGGTACTGAAGGAAGAAGCCCGAGCTGCACTGAATGCATTGTCGAAAAACAAGGCCTGAGGAATTGATGGAATATCAATTAAAATGTTTCGACACAGGGATGTAGCGTTGGAAGACTCGCTCATCTATGCCAAGAAATTTGGAAGACAGCTACCCGGCCAACCGGCTGGAAGAGATCTATATTTATGCTTATTTCCAAGAAAGGTAATCCCATCGAATGTGGAAATTATCGAACAATATCATTACTATCACATGCAAGTAAAATTCTGCTGGAGATCATTCAAAAGTGGCAGTAGCAGTATATCAACAGGAAACTGCCAGAAATTTAAGCCAGATTCAGAAGAGGACACAAAACCAGGGATATCACTGCTGATGTCAGATGGATCCTGGCTGAAAGCAGAGAATACAAGAAAGACGTTTACCTGTGTTTTATTGACTCTGCAAAGGCATTCAACTGTGTGGATCATAACAAATTACAGATAACATTGCGTGGAAGAGGAATTTCAGAACACTTAATTGTGCTCATGAGGAACCTGTACATAGATCAAGAGGCAGTTGTTCAGACAGAACAAGGGGATACCAAGTTATAAAGTCAGGAAAGGTGTGTCAGAGTTGTATCCTTTCACCAAACCTATTCAATCTGTATGCTGAACAAATAATACGAGAAGCTGAACTATATGAAGAACGGAGCAACAGGATTGGCGGAAGACTCATTAACAACCTGCATTATGCAGATGACACAACCTTGCCTGCTGAAAGTGAAGAGGACTTGAAGCACTTATTAATGAAGATCAAAGACCATAGTCTTCAGTATGGATTACATCTCAACGTAAAGAAAATAAAAATCATCAAAGCTGGACCAATAAGCAACACAATGGTAAACAAAGAAAAGACTAAAGTTGTCACGGATTTCATTTGACTTGGATCCACAATGAACAGCCATGGAAGCAGCAGCCAAGAAATCAAAAGACACACTGCATTGCGCAAATTTGCTACAAAAGACCTCTTTAAAGTTTTGAACAGCAAAGATGTCACCTTGAAGCCTAAGGTGCGCCTGACTCAAGATATGGTGTTTTCAACCACCTCATATGCATGTGAAAGCTGGACGACTAATAAAGAACACTGGGGAAAAACTGACGCCTTTCAACTGTGGTGTTTAGTGGAGAATATTGAATACACTATGCACTGCAAAAAAAAAAAAGAACAAATCTGTCTGGGAAGAAGCACAACCAGAATGTTCCTTAGAAGCAACGATGGGGTAGCTACATCTCACATGCTTTGGGACATGTTGTCAGGAGGGATTATTCCCCGGAGAAGGACGTCATGCTTGGTAAAGTCGAGGGCCAGTAAAAAAAAGGAAGACCTTTAAAGAGATGGACAGGCACAGTGGCTGCGACAACGGGCTTAAGCATAACAACAATTGTGATGATGGCGCAGAAACAAGCAGTGCTGCACTCTGCTGTACGCAGGGTCGCTATGGATCGGAACCGATCTGACGGTACCTAACGACAACAACAACAAATATGCCTTTATTGTAACAAAATCGGGGCCCTGGTGACACAGTGGTGAAGCATTCAGCTGCTAACCAAAAAGTCGGCAGTTTGAATCCACCAGCCACTCTTTGGAAACTATGGGGCATTCTACTCTGTCCCATAAAGTCGCTATGAGTCAGAATCGAATTGATGGCAACGGGTTTGGTTTTTTGGTCTGTATAACAAACCTATACCCCTAAGAAGAGTATCTCATTACACAGTTTAAACGCTCTATTTCTATATTTCTTTCCACTATAAAGCAAATATATTTATTCTTTCCACATAATTATTTTAAGAATCTCCAGTAAACATAAACTGGCAAAAACGTAGCATTATCCATGCATCCTAAGCAGGAGAGGTGAAGAGATGACCAAAACTAAAACCAAACCCATTTGGTTTTAAAACGTTACAAAGCTCTAAGAGACAGTTCCACGGGAAAGACTGTGTACATTAGTTTATCATTGACCTTGACACTAAAGACTGGTTCAGATCACCTTAATGCCAGAGGGGAAAAAAAGAATTCTAAATACAGCTTTTGTTTTCTAAGTGTCTCATGTTTTAAAACTAGAGCTTCATTATTTTCCTGATTAAAAAAGAAAAACCTAACAAGTACATGAGGAAATGCTCACGATCATTAGCCATTAGAGGAAATGCAAATCAAAACTACAATGAGATTCCATCTCACTCCAACAAGGCTGGCATTAATCCAAAAAACACAAAATAATAAATGTTGGAGAGGTTGTGGAGAGACTGGAACACGTATACACTGCTGGTGGGAATATAAAATGGCACAACCACTTTGGAAATCGATCTGGCGCTTCCTTAAAAAGCTACAAATAGAACTACCATATGATCCAGCAATCCCACTCCTTGGAATATATCCTACAGAAAGAAGAGCCTTTACATGTAGGGTTACACGTACACCCATGTTCATTGCAGCACTGTTTACGACAGCAAAAAGATGGAAGCAACCAAGGTGCCCATCAACAGATGAGTGGATAAATAAACTATGGTATGTTCACACAATGGAATAGTACACATCGATGAAGAACAATGATGAATCTGTGAATCATTTCATAACATGGAGGAATCCAGAAGGCATTATGCTGAGTGAAATTAGTCAGTCACATAAGAACAAATACTGTATGAGACCACTACTGTAAGAACTCGAGAAACAGTTTATACAGAGAAGAAAATATTCTTTGATGGTTACGACAGTGGGGACAGAGAGAGGGAGGGAGAGAAGTTTTCATTAATTAGATAGTAGACAAGAACTATTTAAGGTGAAGGGAAAGAAACACACAAAACAGGAGAGGTCAGCACAAATGGGCTAACTGAAAGCAGAGAACTCTCCCAAATAAACTGAACGCTTCGAAGGCCAGCGTAGCAGGGGCGGAGGTTTGGGGACTTTGGTTTCAGGGGACATCTAGGTCAATTGGCATAATAAAATCTATTAAGAAAACATTCTGCATCCCACTTTAGAGAGTGGCATCTGGGGTCTTAAATGCTAGCAAGCTGCCATCTAAGATGTATCAGTTGTTCTCAACCCACCTGGAGCAAAGGAGCATGAAGACCACCAAAGACACAAGGTAATTATGAGCCCAAGAGACAGAAAGGGCCACATAACCTGGAGTCCACATCAGCCTGAGACCAGAAGAACTAGATGGTGCCCGGCTACAACCAACGACTGCCCTGACAGGGAACACAACAGAGAACCGCTGAGGTAGCAGTGGGATACACACCCCGAAGTCTCATAAAAAGACCAGATTTAATGGTCTGACTGAGACTAGAAGGACCCCGGAGGTCATGGTTCCCAGACCTTCTGTTAGCCCAAGACAGGAACCATTCCCAAAGCCAACTCTTCAGACAGGGGTTGCGCTTAAACGATACTGGTGAGGAGTGAGCTTCTTGGATCAAGTAGACACATGAGATTATGTGGGCAGCTCGTGCCTGGAGGGGAGATGAGAGGGCAGAGGGGGTCAGAAGCTGGCTGAATGGACATGAAAATAGAGAGTAGACAGAAGGAGTGTGCTGCCTCATTAGGGGGAAAGCAACTAGGAGTATATAGCAAGGTGTACATAAATTTTTGTATGAGAGACTGACTTGATTTGTAAACTTTCACTTAAAGCACAGTAAAAATCTAAAAAAAGAAAAAGCTGTAGGCCAACAAATTAGGTAACAGAAGAAATGGAAAAATTCCTGGGAAAACACAAATTACGAAAATTAACTAAGGAAAAACAGAAGATCTTTACTATAACAAATAAAAAGACTGAATAAGTAATTTTAAAACTTTCTACAAAGAAAAGCCCAGAAACAGACGGCTTCTGTAGTGGATATCACCAAACATTTTAAAAAAAGAATACCAATCCTTCACAAACTTTTCCAAAACATAAAAGAGGAGAAAATACTTTCCAAGTCCTTATATGGAGTCAGTATTACTAGGATACAAACACCAGGCAAGGATACTACAAAAAGAGAAAACTAAGACCAGTATCTCTTATGAAAACAGATGTAAAAATTGTCAGCAAAACACTAGTCGAATCCAGCAACATATAAAAAGTTTATATACTATGATCAAGTGGGATTTATTATAGGAATGCAAGGCTATCTTAACATATTAAAATCAGTTTAATACACCATAGTAGTAGAATAAAGTACAAAAAAAAAAAACCCCACATGTTCATTTGAATAAACACAGAAAAACCATTTGACAAAATCTAATACTCTTGATAAAATCTTTTTAACCAAAGGTCAACAAACTACAGAGTAGGGAACCTGACAGAAACCATCTACACAAACCCACAGTTAACAATTAACAACAGAAGGAACACGACAAGCACGTCCTCTCACCACGCACACTCAACGCTGTACTGAAGGTTCTGGCAATCAGGCAACAAAAAGAAATGCAAGGCATCATCTGGGAAGGAAGAAGTAAAACTGCCTCTATTCCCAGATGACACAGCCTTATATACAGAAAATCCTAAGTAATCCACTAAAAAAAAACTATGAGAACTAATAACAGTTGATTGCAAGATACAAAATCAATAAATAAAAATCAGTTCTATTCCCACAAATTAGCAATAACCAACCCGAAAATGAAATTAAAAAACAATCCCAGGTAACAGTGCATCAAAAATAATAGAACACTGATACGCCCTGCTTAACATCCACAATACGCTCTGTGAGGTACGACATTCTGTGATCTGGACACTGTGCAAACACCTTATCACATACAGGAGAGAGGCGCACAGAATGGTCCCTGGGCAAGCTTGGGACCCATACCGCCGCCGCTGCACCGAGGGACCATGCAAAAACTTTGGCTCTGCTGCCACCAGTCCTCTGGGCTTGTCACCAGGTCTCAAAGAGCCGTGCCCCAGCCCCCGCTGCAGAACGCACTCACTGTCCAGCCCTACGCCTACAGGCGTACACGACTGACTCCCTTCCCTGTCCCCCAACAGGCTTTAACCTCTTCCAGCCCTCCCCGCCCCTCCTTCCCAAACCCGATCCTAGGTGTATGTCCAGAGGAGGTAAGGGCAGGAATGCAAACATAAACCTGTACACCAGTGTTCACTGCACCACTTTTCACAAAGGCCAAAACGTGGAAACAACTGAAATGTCCATCAACAAATGAAAGGATAAACAAAGTGTGGTATATACACACAACGGAATATTCTGTAGCTATAAAGAGAAATGAAATTCTGATGCATACCACAACATGAGTGAACCCTGAAAATACGCAGACCAAAATAAGTCAGTCACAAAGGAACAAATACTGTATGATCTCACTTATATGAAATAAGCGACTATCTAGACACCAAAGATTCATAACAGTTACCAAGGGTGAGAGGGAGGGGACAGGGGTGTTTCCATTTGGGAAGCATTATGCTGATGGTGGCAGAATATCCTGGAAAAGAATAGTAACCGTGGCATAACATGAGAAGTGTCATCGATGTTATGGAATTATAAACATAGATGTTTTATTGGTGACTACATTTTCACCACAATAAAAAGGAAAAATCTAAGGAGCAGTTCTACTCTGACACACCTAGGTCATCATGACTTAGAACTGACTCAAGGACAACTAACACTGGCATTCAAAATATACAAAGAACTTTTACAACACAACAATAAAAAGACGACCCAATTTCAAAATGTGTAAAGGAAATGAATAGACATTTCTCCAAGTAAGATACACCAATGGCCAAAAAGCACACAAAAAGATGCTCAATGTCATTAGCCATTGCTGTTGATGTTGTTACTGTTGTTGTCAGGTGCCGTTGAGTCAGTTCCGACTCATAGCGACCCTATGCACAACAGAACGAAACACTGCCCGGTCCTGAGCCATCCTTACAATCGTTGTTAAGCTTGAGCTCATTGTCGCAGCCACTGTGTCAATCCACCTCGTTGAGGGTCTTCCTCTTTTCCGCTGACCCTGTACTCTGCCAAGCATGGTGTCCTTCTCCAGGGACTGATCCCTCCTGACGACATGTCCAAAGTATGTAAGACGCAGTCTCGCCATCCTTGCTTCTAAGGAGCATTCTGGTTGTAATTCTTCTAAGACAGATTTGTTCATTCTTTTGGCAGTCCACAGTATATTCAATATTCTTCACCAACACCACAATTCAAAGACGTCAACTCTTCTTCGGTCTTCCTTATTCATTGTTCAGTTTTCACATGCATATGATGCAATTGAAAATACCATGGCTTGGGCCAGGCACACCTTAGTCTTCAAGGTGACATCTTTGCTCTTCAACACTTTAAAAAGGTCCTTTGCAGCAGATTTACCCAATGCAACGCAACTTTTGATTTCTTGACTGTTGCTTCCATGGGGGTTGACTGTGGATCCAAGTAAAATGAAATCCTTGACATCAACCTTTTCTCCGTTTATCATGATCTTGCTCACTGGCCCAGTTGTGAGGATTTTTGTTTTATGTTGAGGTGCAATCCATGCTGAAGGCTGTGGTCTTTGATCTTCATTAGTAAGTGCTTCAAGTCCTCTTCACTTTCAGCAAGCAAGGTTGTGTCATCTGCATAACGCAGGTTGTTAATGAGTCTTCGTCCAATCCTGACGCCCCGTTCTTTTTCATATAGTCCAGCTTCTCGTATTATTTGTTCAGGATACAGATTGAATAGGTATGCTTAAAGAATACAACCCTGGCACATACCTTTCCTGACTTTAAACCAATCAGTATCCCCTTGTTCTGTCTGAACAACTGCCTCTTGATCTATGTAAAGATTCCTCATGAGCACAATTAAGTGTTCTGGAATTCCTGTTCTTCACAATGTTATCCATAATTTGTTATGATCCACACAGTACAATGCCTTTGCATCATCAATAAAACACAGGTAAACATCCTTCTGGTATTCTCTGCTTTCAGCCAGGATCCATCTGACGTCAGCAATGATATCCTTGGTTCCACGTCCTCTTCTGAAACCAGCCTGAATTTCTGGCAGTTCCCTGTCGATATACTGTTGCAGCCGTATTTGAATGATCTTCAGTAAGATTTTGCTTGTAGGTGATATTAATGATATTGTTCTATAATTTCCACATTCGGTTGGATCACCTTTCTTGGGAATAGGCATAAATATGGATCTCTTCCAGTCTAGTTGGCCAGGAAGCTCTCTTCCATATTTCTGGGCATAGACGAGTGAGCACCTCCAGCGTTGCATCTGTTTGTTAAAACATCTCAATTGATATGCCATCAATTCCTGGAGCCTTGTTTTTCACCAGTGCCTTCAGGGCAGCTTGGACTTCTTCCTTCAGTACCATCAGTTCCTGATCATATGCCACCTCTTGAAATGGTTGATCATCGACTAATTCTTTTTGGTATAATGACTCTGTGTATTCCTTCCATCTTCTTTTGACACTTCCTGTGTCGTTTAGTATTTTCCCCATAGAATCCTTCACTATTGCAACTCGAGGCTTGAATTTTTTCCTCAGTTCTTGCAGCTTGAGAAATGCCGAGCGTGTTCTTCCCTTTTGGTTTTCCATTTCCAGCTCTTTGTGCATGTCATTATAATACTCTGTCTTCTCGAGACGCCCTTTGAAATCTTCTGTTCACTTCTTTTACTTCAACAATTCTTCCTTTTGCTTTAGCTGCTCAACGTTCAAGAGCAAGTTTCAGAGCCTCCTCTGACATCCACCTTGGTCTTTTCTTTCCTTCCTGTCTTTTCAATGACCTCTTGCTTTCTTCATGGATGATGTCCTTGATATCATTCCACAACTCGTCTGGTCTTCGGTCACTAGTGTTCAATGCATCAAATCTATTCTTGAGACGGCCTCTAAATTCAGGTGGGATATACTCAAGGTCATATTTTGGCTCTCGTGGACTTGCTCTGATTTTCTTCAGTTTCAGCTTGAACTTGCATAGGAGTAATTGATGGTCTGTTCCACAGTCGGCCCCTGGCCTTGTTCTGACTGATGATATCGAGCTTTTCCATCGTCTCTTTCCACAGATGTAGTCAGTTTGATTTCTGTGTGCTCCATCTGGCAAGGTCCATGTGTATAGTTGCCGTTTATGTTGGTGAAAGAAGATATTTGCAATGAAGAAGTTGTTGGTCTTGCAAAATTCTACCATTCGATCTCTGGCATTGTTTCTATCACCAAGGCCGTATTTTCCAACTACTGATCCTTCTTCTCTGTTTCCAACTTTCTCATTCCAATCACCAGTAATTATCAATGCATCTTGATGGCATGTTTGATCAATTTCAGACTGCAGCAGCTGATAAAAATCTTCTATTTCTTCATCTTCGGCCTTAGTGGTTGGTGTGTAAATTTGACTAATAGTCGTATTAACTGGTCTTCCTTGTAGGCGTACGGATATTATCCTATCACTGACAGTGTTGTACTTCAGGATAGATCTTGAAACTTTCTTTTTGACGATGAAATGCGACACCATTCCTCCGCGAGTTGTCAATCCCAGCATAGTAGACTACATGACTGTCTGATTCAAAATGGCCAATACCAGCCCATTTCAGCTCACTAATGCCTAGAGTATCAATGTTTATGCATTCCATTTCATTTTTGACGATTTCCAATTTTTCTAGATTCATACTTCGTACATTCCAGGTTCCAATTATTAACGGATGTTTGCAGCTGTTTCTTCTCATTTTGAGTCATGCCACATCAGCGAATGAAAGTCCCGAAAGCTTTACTCCATCCACGTCATTAAGATCGACTCTACTTACAGAAGGCAGCTCTTCCCCAGTCATCTTTTTAGTGCCTTCCAACCTGGGGGGCTCAGCTTCCAGCACTATATCAGACAATGTTCCGCTGCTATTCATAAGGTTTTCACTGGCTAATGCTTTTCAGAAGTAGACTAAAAGGTTCTTCTTCCTGGTCTGTCTTAGTCTGGAAGCTCAGCTGAAACCTGTCCTCCATGGGTGACCCTGCTGGTATCTGAATACCGCTGGCATAGCTTCCAGTATCACAGCAACATGCAAGCCCCCACAGTACGACAAACTGACACTCATAGCAACCTTAATAGAACAGAGTAGAATTGTCCTGTAGGGTTTCCAAGGAGCAGCTGGTGGAATTCAACTGCCCACCTTTTGGTTAGCAGTTGAGCTCTTAACCAGTGTGCCACCAGGGCTACCAGAGGCAAATGAGAGCAGGGAGAAAGGAGAATTCATTGCTTTGGGGAAACTGAGCTTCAGTTAGGTGTAATGAAAATTTTGGAAAGGAATAATGGTGATGTTAACAACATAACACAATGTCACTGTATTGTACATGTATAAAATGTTAAAGTGGCAAATGTTTCATTACATAATATATTTATCACAAAAAGGGGGGAAGAAAACTTAAATTTTACTGGTATTATTAAATAAAAATATAAAATGTTCACAAATATGAAGACTAAATATTGTATAATGATGTCAAATTTCCCCTAGTTTATAAATTCAGTGGAATCATAATCATAATCTCAACCTTCACAAGCTGATTGCAAAAATCAGGTTAGGTAATTGTGATTTACTCCCAAAATTTAGCCCCCAAAATTTCTAAAAAAGAATTTCACTGCCAAAGATCAATACACCTACTCCTCACTTATCGACATGTTTAGGTTCCAAAGAGCAGGTAGTTATACAAAAATCGGTACTATGTGAAAATGAAGGATGATCACATCAGGTCACAAAACAGAGGATGGCTACATCATTACATAACCACCAAACCACTGAGAATCACGGCCCAGCCAAGCTGATACATGACCTTAACCGTCACAGCCAGCATTACTTTTGCATCACACCTCGGCGTTTGTTACTGCCAGATGTACATCATTAATGCACAAAATAATCAGACTTTTTACATCATCATAAATGTGAGATGTCAGATAACAGGACCGTCGAACGGCAAGGAACAGGCATATATGCGATAAAGTTGTAGTGATTAAAAGAGTAATGCCATTGGCATGCGGAGCACAGTGGCCTTTCTGGCCTTGGGTTTATAATTCTGCCAAAAATAACTAGTTGGGCCATAGCCTGCCCTTGACTGGTCTACTTTACCTACCTTCAGGAAGTGGTCAATTGTTATGCAAGCCAATGTCATTGGAGCCAAAAGAGCTGTAACACTCTGCTGAGCAGAGCAGAGGCCAGGACTGAGCACAGCCAGCAGCAGTAGGCGTGAGCAAAGGGCCTGCCTGCAGGCACAGCTGTGAAGGAGCTGAGAGCTGTCTTGGTTGGAATCCACCCTGACTGACAAACCGTATTCTGTCTCCTCACTTGTATCCTGTTGACTCCAAGTTCATCGTGATCCTGAGTTGTAGCTTGATACTTCCTTAATAAACCCCATAATCGTGAGTCCGGTCTATGAGTTCTGCATGGCACTGCAACGAATTATCGAATCCAGAAGAGAAACAGAGTGTGCCACGGGTAGGGGACAGCTGGTGCCAGGTATGGTGACAAAGTCAGCGCGTGGAGGTATGTCTGACCTCCACCTCCTAAGAATCAGTTTTGTGCTGATCTGGATTCTCCTCCCCACCTTGTGAATCTAGATCCTTCTGAAGTTAGTAGACTAGAGCCTCGAAACTCACCTATATGTCTGGAAATTTAGATCAACTCAAATCAGTGGGAAAAAAGCAGAACACATCCGTTGTCACAGCAAAAACTAAGTCAGATCCCTGTTTCACACCCTAAATTAATCTGGATTAAACTCTTAATATTTTAAAGAAAAAACAGAAAATATTAGAAAAATTATAGAATATATTTATGAGATGGACATGTTATCAAGAGGGACCAATCTCTGGGGAAGGACATCAGGCAAAAGAGAACACCCTCAATACAGTGGATTAACACAGTGGCTGTAACAGTGGGCTCAACATAGCAACATCTGGTGCAGGACCAGGCAACATTTCTTTCTGTTATATACAGGGTTCCTATGAGTCCGAGCTGACTCCACCTACCACACCTAACAACAAGGGTAGAAAACAATGCTTGCACACACAAACAGAAAAGAGTGATACATTTTGCCTCAACAAAATTAAGATGCATGTAAGATAAAAGACACTATAAACAAAAGCCAAAGATAGGCAAGACTGGAAGGAAATATCTGCAACAATGAACAAGTCAAGCTACAAAATACCAACATGATAATAAAACAGAATTCACAAATAACCAGGGAGATGTAAATTTAAATAACTGCATATCATTCCAACCCATCAGACTGAGAACAATTTACAGGTTTAATAATGTTAAGGACTCAACTGTGTCCCCCAGAAACGCGTGCCAACTTAGCTAGGCCGTGATCTCCAGTATGGTGTGACTGCCCACCACTCTGTCATCTGATGTGGTTTCCCTGTATGTTGTAAATTCTACTCTATGATGTTAATGAGGCAAGATTAGAGGCAGTTATGCTAATGAGGCACAACTCAATCTACAAGATTAGGTTGTATCTTAAATCAATCTCTTTTGAGATATAAAACAGAGAAGCAAGCAGAGAGAAGGGAGACCTCATTACCACCAAGCAACAAGAGCCAGGAGCGCATGTCCTTTGGATCCAGGGTCCTTATGCTGAGAAGCCCCAAGACCAGGGGAAGACTGATGACGGTGGGGTCTCTCCAACAGCGAGAAGGATGGCCTGCAGCGCTCACGGTGGGGTCTCTCCAACAGTGAGAAGGATGCCTGCAGTGCTCACAGCGGGGTCTCTCCAACAGCGAGAAGGATGGCCTGTAGTGCTCACAGAGGGGTCTCTCCAACAGGGAGAAGGATGGCCTGCAGTGCTCACGGTGGGGTCTCTCCAACAGTGAAAAGGATGCCTGCACTGCTCACGGCGGGGTCTCTCCAACAGAGAGAAGGATGGCCTGCAGCGCTCACAGTGGGGTCTCTCCAACAGCGAGAAGGATGGCCTGCAGTGCTCACAGTGGGGTCTCTCCAACAGCGAGAAGGACGGCCTGCAGTACTCACGGTGGGGTCTCTCCAACAGCGAGAAGGATGGCCTGCAGTGCTCATGGTGGGGTCTCTCCAACAGCGAGAAGGATGGCCTGCAGTGCTCATGGTGGGGTCTCTCTAACAGCGAGAAGGATGCCTGCAGCGCTCACAGTGGGGTCTCTCCAACAGCGAGAAGGATGGCCTGCAGTGCTCACAGTGGGGTCTCTCCAACAGCAAGAAGGGCAAGCAACACAAGTGCCACATAAACCGGGTGTGTTCAGACAAGAGAACCCTGTGCAGCGGTTAAAAGGAGCCCGCTAGACAGGCACGAGTGACAGACAGGCCACCAGAACTCACAGAGCTAAAAAGGACAGAGCACAAAAGTACTCACGGCATAATACCATGTAGTCTAGAAGATACATATTACTTCCTGACTTTGAGGGCTATATTACGGTTAGGTGGAAAAATGTCTTTGTAGGAAATACACACTCAAGTATTGGGGAGTGCTGAGGCATCCAGGAGACAGCCTACTCTCAAATGGCTCAGGAAAAAGTGCTCACAATTTTTCCATTAAGTTCAAAATTATTTCACAAGAAAAAAAAATCTTATAGATGGAAACAATTAAATGTATACATAACAAACAATACTATGTATTTTTGATGGGTTCAAACATATCTCTATAAAACCATAGGGAAAGGTCTAGGACAGACACCAAAATCACTGTGACAGAAGTAGGGACAGGGTTCAGGGAGATAGGTAGGGACCTTCAGCCTTAACAGGATCTGACTTTCAAAAGAAAATACTCATGTAGTATTACAATTTCATTTTTAAAAGCTGATGTAAAGGAAGTTAATTGGGAAAAAAAGGAAAAGTAAAATTTACCAATAAGCCAATTAACATTTTGTGTATAACTTTCCAAACATTTTCCTTTACAAATATACTCATAAAGGTAGAATTTACACGACTGTATAAACGAGATCATGCTACACCTACTGTTAGGCACCCCCTCTTCCTTGACCAACGTGAGCGAGTACACCCACACTGCTACTATGTCCAAGGCTACAAGGGTCGGCACCAAGAGCCAGCGTGCAGTGCCCCAGCCCATACGCACGGAACCTCTGCCCACTGGCAGGCAGGTAATTCAGCACTCTTCAGTCCTATGAACAAACTTCTTTGTTTGATATACACCTCTGTACATAGTTCTCTATAAATTTCTTCAGGAAATAGCTATAAAATAAGGGAGAGAGCTAGGAATCAAAGCTGTCCTTTCCTTACACAAAGGACTTGTCATATCTCTCTCTCAGAAAGGTCCTAACCAGGTTCTTCTTTTTCGATGGAATCCCTTTAAAAGAATTGGGAAGAATAACTCCATGTCCTATTCATGTCAGTTTGTGCTAAATCTGTTAACTAAGATTCTTTTTCAACTCTAAGAGAAAGGAGCTCTTGCCCCAGGCCAAACCCCACTTTATTCGGTGTAGCAGCCTCCTGCACCCCAAGAAACAAAAGCTGCTCTTGGGTTCTTTTTGGCAAAGCTGGTGAGACAGTGCAGGGATCACCCTGTCTTTGGTGACTCTGTGTCCTAGTTGGAGGCGGGGCAGGAAGCAAATTCAGGGAGATGCAGAGAATCAAGTCAGGAAGATACCCAACCACTGCAGCTGTTGTTCTCGGCAGACACAGACACTCTACCATTGACTTGACGGTTACCTGTTTTCAGACTAAACGAAGTGGCTACTGAGCTGCTTCTTCATACCACAAGGTGAGAAAAACACAAGGGATGTCAGCACGTGGCTTTCCAAGCTTTGCTGGTTTCTGCCAACTATGCAGCCAACGGCCTATGACGATGCCGACACCCACACTGCTCCACCCTAGTTCAGGGGTGAGGTCAGACTCCAGCAGGTCCCGTAGCCCATCCCTGCCCTCTGCAAGCCGTCCTCACCCAGTGGGACCAGGCTCACCACCAGACATCTTCATGCACTGCTGCTCCAAGCTCAGGAGGACCAGCTGTTACCCTGGGGACTGTCTCTTGTCTGTAAATGTTGTTTGACAAGGATTCAAATTATTAATATACTCTATCCCAGCTGGTAATCCACAGGAGCACCTTTACCGGTTTTAACAAAGTCAGCTAAGTGAGACTGCCCAACAAAATGATGGGCTCACTAATCCACGTCAAAGTAAGCCTATGTAACAGAAATACCGTTCTGGCTTCTGTATTTATTAATAAGGAGCCCTGGTGGTGCAGTGGTTAAGTGCTCAGCTGCTAATCAAAATGTCAGCTGTTTGAACTCGCCTGCTCCGTCGGAGAAAGATGTAGCAGTCTGCTCTCATACAGATTTACAGCCTTGGGAACCCTATGGGGCAGTTCTGCTCTGTCCCATAGGGTCGCTGCGAGTCGGAATCAACTTGATGCCAGTGGGGTTTTTTTTAATATTTATTAATAAAACTATATCCAGTTACAATGTAGAACTGAAAAATGAAAAAAAAAAAAAAAGGCATAATAAAAGACTGAAAATTCAGAGAGTTAAGGCTGAGGGCTTGTGTATAACCTTTAATTTGTAGGTGTTACTTGTGTTGGCACCAGGAAGCATGCAGCCTCCACATTCAGGCGTCCTCCTCCGGGGCTACCATCCTATTCACAGGTGCAGTGCTAGTCACCTGTGGCTCTCACCTGCCCAGCATGCTTCCCCTCTAACAGAAACCACGTCCTCCCCGGTATCTTTCCACGTGTCTGGGGACTGCAGCGGGTACTACCTACGTAACAGTATGGCTTGTCTACGTGGTGACACATGATTTATTTAGTCTACAGTCAGCACAAGGACAGCAACAGAGCTCCACCGGAGCAAACCTTCCATATCTGACCAGGATGAACTTAATATGAATCTCAGGTTGATCATGCTACATTAAGATATACATTGCCATCCCCAGAGCAACCACTAAGAAAATAACCAAAAGAATATTGCTTTGTGAGTCATTTTGACAAAAAAGAAGACACCAAAACTGGAATTCAGGGAAAAAAAAGAAGACATATATAAACTGTAAATCCAACCTCATCAATGATGATTTTAAACACAAATGGTCTTTAAATGTAAATACTACAATAAAAAGGCAGACACTGCCAGACTCAAGGAAAAAGCAAAACCCAAATATGCTATCTACAAGAGACATATCTCAGACTAGAAGACACAAAGAGGTTAAAAATAAAAGCCTGTAAGGGGACTTCTAAGTCAATTGGCAAAATAATTCTATTATGAAAACATTCTGCATCCCACTGCAAAATGTGGCGTCTGGAGTCTTAAATGCTGACAAGCGGCCATCTAAGATGCATCAATTGGTCTCAACCCACCTGGATCAAAGGAGAATGAAGAACACCAAGGTCACACGACAACTAAGAGCCCAAGAGACAGAAAGGGCCACATGAACCACAGACCTACATCATCCTGAGACCAGAAGAACTAGTTGGTGCCCGGCCACAATCGATGACTGCCCTGACAGGGAGCGCAACAGAGAACCCCTGAGGGAGCAGGAGATCAGTGGGATGCAGACCCCAAATTCTCAGAAAAAGACCAGACTTAATGGTCTGACTGAGACTAGAGGAATCCCGGCGGTCATGGTCCCCAAACCGTCTGTTGGCACAGGACAGGAACCATTCCCGAAGACAACTCATCAGACATGGAAGGGACTAGACAATGGGTTGGAGAGAGATGCTGACGGAGAGTGAGCTACTTGTATCAGGTGGACATTTGAGACTGTGTTGGCATCTCCTGTCTGGAGGGTAGATAGGAGGGTAGAGAGGGTTGGAAACTGGCAAAACGGTCACGAAAGGAGAGACTGGAAGGAGGGAGCGGGCTGACTCATTAGGGGGAGAGTTAAGTGGGAGCATGGAGTACGGTTATACGTGACAGACTGACTTGATTTGTAAACTTTCACTTAAAGCACAATAAAAATTATTTGGAAAATAAATAAATAAAAGCCTGAAAAAAAATATACCACACAAACAGTAACCATAAGAGAACTGGAGTGGTTATACTAATGATCAGGAAAAAATAGGCTTTAAGACAAGAAGTACTAAAAGAGACATTTCATAACAATAGAGTCAACACATCAGGAAGATAAAACAGCTGTTAACATACGAACACCAAACAACAGGGCCTCAAAATACATGAAGAAAAACCTGACAGAATGAAAAGCAAAAACAGATAATTCAACAATAATACTTGGAGGTTTCAGTACTCCATTCTCAATAATGGATAGAACTAGACAGGAAAGGAGGAAGGATACTGAAGACTTGAACAATATTATTAACCAACTTGAGCTGACTATATCGAGAACACTCCAGTTTATAGGCTGCAGACTACATATTTTTTTCAAGCACTCAGGGAACATTCTCCAGAATACAATATGTACTTTGGCCATTAAAAAAAATTTTTTAAGGGACCAGACTTAATGGATGTTCTATTAATATGATAGGAACCATTCCCGTAGCCAACTCTCCAGACAGGGATTGGACCAGACTGTAAGACAGGAAATGGTAACTGGTGAGGAGTGAGCTTCTTGGCTCAGGTAGACACATGAGACAACGTGGGCAACTCCTGTCTGGAGGGGAGATGAAAAGGCAGAGGGGGACAGGACCTGGTTGAATGGACACAGGAAACACAGGGTGGAGAGGAGGAAATGTGCTGTCTCATCGGGGGAGAGCAGCTAAGAGTATATGGCGAGGTGTGTATAATTTTTTGTATGAGAGACGACTTGATTTGTAAACTTTCGCTTAAAGCACGATAAAAATTAAAAAAAAAAAAAAAAAAAGAGTTACAACTGCTAAACAAAAGGTCAGCAGTTCGAATCCACCAGTCACTCCTTGGAGATCAATCCGTGGGGAGTTCGAATCTGTCTTAGAGGGTCTCTATGAGACAGAATCGACTTGATAACAATAGGTTTTTTCTAATAAGGAAATATTATGAGTAATATTATGCTAACAAATCAGACAACTGAGATAAAATGTTTAAATTCCTAGAAATACAGAAACTACCAAAACTGACTTAAGTAATAGAAAATCGGACAGGTGTATAACAAGTAAAGAAACTGACTTAATAATTTTTAAAAAAGTTTTCCTAGAAGAAACACCCACACTTAGATGGCTGCACTGGTGAATTCTATCAAATGCTTAAAGAATAAATAGTACCAATTCTTCACAAACTGAGAATATACAGAAAACACTTCGCACCTATTTCCACGAGGCTGGTGTCGCCCTGAGAGCAAAGCAAGCCACAGACGACACTAAGAAGACCACAGAGCTATCCTCTCATAAACACAGACTCAAAAATTCTTAACAAAATATCAGGAAACTGAACCCACCAAAACATAAAAGGAATTACACAACCATGGCCAAGGGAGACTTACCCAGGGAACGCAAGGTTAGTTCAACACATGAAAACTATTTAATATAAAAACCCTATTAATAGAACACAGAACAAAAACTACATGGTCATTTCAATACATACAAAGAAAGCATTTGACAAGATTCTTTCCTGGTAAAAACTCTCGACCTGATAAAAGGCATCTAACCACAAAGTTGTGGCCCAAATCACAGGTAGTGGCTTAATGGGGAAAGACTGCCCAGGGAACTGCCTTCCCCTGAGATGAGGGACGAACTTCAGATGTCTGCTCCTGCCACTTCTATTCACTGCCCTGGAGGCTCCAGCCAGAGCAACGGGGGTGCGGGGGAGTCAGAAAACAAGAGCAACAAAAACCAAAATCGCCCATAATCCTACCACCCAGAGAAAGCCACAGTAAACATTTTAGTATATCCCTTACAGATTTTTCACATTAATGGATTATAATATAATCTTTTTTTTTTTCCTTCAATTAGCCTGATAACAAAAACTTCCATAATATTTTTGGAGTCCTGGTGGTGCAGTGGTTAAGAGCTCAGCTGCTAACCAAAAGGCCAGCCATTCGAATCCACCAGCCAATCTCTGGAAACCCTACGGGGCAGTTCTACTTTGTCAAACAGGATCGCTGTTATGGGCTGAATTATGTCCCCCCAAAACTGTATACATTCAATACAGGAGAGGTCACCACAATTGCACTAAGTCTCCTGAATAAACTGAATGCTTCTAAGGCCAGCATAGCAGGGGTGGGGGTTTAGGGACCTTGGTTTCAGGGGACATCTAAGTCAACTGGCATAATGAAATCTATAAAGAAAACATTCTGCATCCCACTTTGGAGAGTGGTGTCTGGAGTCTTAAACACTAGCAAGCGGCCATCTAAGATGCATCAATTGGTCTCAACCCACCTGGACCAGAGGAGAATGAAGAACACCAAGGACACAAGATGATTATGAGCCCAAGAGACAGAAAGGGCCACATAAACCAGAGACTACATCAGCCTGAGACCAGAAGAACTAGATGGTGCCCGGCTACAACCGATGACCGCCCTGACAGGGAATGCACCAGAGAACCCCTGAGGAGCAGGAGAGCAGTGGGATGCAGACCTCAAATTCTCATAAAAAGACCAGACTTGATGGTTTGACTGAGACTAGAAGGACCCCGGTGGTCATGGCCCCCAGACCTTCTGTTAGCCCAAGACAGGAACCAGTTCCAAAGCCAACTCTTCAGACAGGGATTGGACTAGAAAAAGATGCTGGTGAAGAATGAGCTTCCTGGATCAAGTAGACACTAGAGACTATGTTGGCATCTCCTATCTGGAGGGGAGATAAGAGGGTAGAGGGGGTCAGAAGCTGGTGGGATGGACACCAAAAGAGAGTGGAGGGAAGGAGCGGGCTGTCTCATTAGGGGGAGAGCAATCAGGAGTATATAGCAAAGTGTATATAAATTTTTGTATGAGACTGACTTGATTTATAAACTTTCACTTCAAGCACAATAAAAAATTTTTTTAAAAACTGTGTATATTAACTTGGTTAGGCCATGTGTGGTTGTCCTCCATTTTGTGATGTTCCTACGTATTATAAATCAGAATCTCTGCCTGTGGTTAAAAAGGATTAGGGTGGGATGTAACACCTTTGCTCAGGCCACATCCCTGATCCAAGGTAAAGGGAGTTTCCCTGGGGTGTGGCCCGCACCACCTTTTATCTCTCAAGAGATAAAAGGAAAGGGAAGTAAGCAGAGAGTTGGGGGCCTCATACCACCAAGAAAGCAGTACTGGGAGCGGAGCACGTCCTTTGGACCTGAGGTTCCTGCGGCTGAGAGGATCCCAGTCCAAGGGAAGACTGACAACAAGGACCTTCCTCCAGAGCCGACAGAGAGAGAAAGCCTTCCCCTAGAGCTGGCGCCCTGACTTTGGCCTTCTAGCCTACTAGACTGTGAGAGGATAAACTTTCTCTTTGTTAAAGCCATCCACTTGTGGTATTTCTGTTACAGCAGCACTAGGTGACTAAGACAGTCACTGTGAGTCAGGATCGGCTTGATAGCAAGGGGTATAATAACATTTCTAAGATGCATAATTGTTGTTGTTGTCACCTGCCATTGAGTTGGCTCTCGTTCACATTTACCCCATGAACAACAGAACAAATCGATGCCCAGTCCAGAGCCATCTTCACAACCCTTGATCTGTGCTCGAGTCCACTGTTGCCACCGCCGTGTATTCTGAATGCATTCCAACCTAGGGTGCTCATCTTCAAACACTGTATCAGGCAATATTCTTGTGATTCATAGTTGTTATGGGCTAGTTTTTAGAAGCAGATCACCAGGCCTTTCTTCCTAGTCTTAGTCTGACAGCTCTGCTGAAACCCGTCCACCATGGGTGACCTTGCTGGTATTTAAAATCCCAGTGGCATACCTTCCAGCATCATAGCAACATGCAGGCCATGACAGTACAACAAACTGACAAACAGGCTGTGACAGATGTACAATGGTATTGTATTATATGGCTACAGCCCAATCTACCTGGCCAGCTCTTCCTGACTACTATAAATAATACTGTGACTAACTCTACATACCTTCAATTAAGAATTTTCAGTCAAGTTTAACTCCTCATGCTCCCGCACACTGCCTTCATCCTATTGGGCATCAAGTTTTATGCTTCCTACACATCCCACTATACAAAGGCACTCGACTGTGTAGATCGTGACAAATTATGGATGTCAGTGCAAAGAATGGGAATTCCAGAACACTTAATTGGCTGACGAGGAGCCTGTACATAGATCAAGAGGCAGTCCTTTGAACAGAACAAGGGGATACTGCATGGTTTAAAGCCAGGAAAGGTGTGCTTCAGGGCTGTATTCTTTCACCACACCTATTCAATCTGTATGCTGAGCAAATCATCTGAGAAGCTGGACTATATGAAGAAGAACGGGGCATCAGGATTGGAGGAAGATTCATTAACAACCTGCATTATGCAGATGACACAACCTTGCGTGCTGAAAGTGAAGAGGACTTGAAGCACTTACTGACGAAGATTGAAGGCCACAGCCTTCAGTATGGACTGCACCTCAACACAAAGAAAACAAAAATCCTCAAAACTGGACCAATAAGCAACATCATGACAAACGGAAAAAAGACTGAAGTTCTCAAGGATTTCATTTTACTTGGATCCACAATCAACACCCATGGAAGCAGCAGTCAAGAAATCAAGTGAAACACTGCACTGGGCAAATCTGTTGCAAAAGACCTCTTTCAAGTATTCAAAAGCAAAGATGTCACCATGAAGCCGAAGGTACGCCTGACCCAAGCCATGGCATTTTCAATCCCCTCATATGCATGCAAAAGATAGACAATGAATAAAGAAGACCAGAGAAGAACGGACACTTCTGAATTATGGTGTCAGCAAAGAATATTGAATATACCATGGACTGCCAAAAGAATGAGCAAATTTGAAGTACCGCCAGAATGCTGCTTAGAAGCAAGGATGGCAAGACTACGTCTCACATACTTTGGACGTGTTGTCAGAAGGGACCAGTCCCTGGAGAAGGATATCATGCTTGGTAAAGAAGAAGGTCAGGGAAGAAGAGAAAGACCCTCGATAAGATGAACTGACACAGCAGCTGCGATTATGGGCTCAAGCATAGTGACTGTGAGGATGGAGCGGGAATGGGCAGTGTTTCGTTCTGTTGTACACAGGGTTGCTACGAGTCAGAAGTGACTCGACAGCACCTAATAACAACACCACACACTCCAATAAATCCCACTGCCACCTTCTTACTTTAAGTCTACACCATCCCGAAAGACAACGGTAACAGAAGCGTCTATTCACTCTGTCTTCTACGTCCAATCTCTCCCCTTCATAATCTAACATCTATTCTGTAGTCAGAGTTGTCTTTCTAAAACTCCAAGCTTCCTTAAAAACCTCACGTGTCTTCCTATTGCCCAAGGGATGAAGTTCATACTTTATAACGGGTCCACAGAAAGTGTTTCAACAATCTGGGTCGGGGTCAGAAAACATGGCCCACCAGCCAAATCTAGCCCAAGCCAGTTTTTGTATGTATCACAGGCTAAAAACATTTGCTTTTAAGAGTGGTTTAAAAAACAAACCAACAAAAAAAGAATATACAAAATAGAGACTACGTGGCCTGTACAACTAGCCGTTACAGAAACTACTTGCTGATCCCTAATCTAGCCCAACAATTTTCAAGTCTAATGTTAGCCTGTCAATTATCCTTATGTGTCAACCCTATCAAGCTACTGAGATTATTTCAACAGTGCCTTCAAGTCTCTGGGCCAATGCATCTGTCTCTCTGCTTCCATCCTGGAAGGTCCACCGTGGCCACACAGCCTTTCATGCCCACTTCTTAGGGCCTATCTGGCTCTTCTAGCTCACAACATGCATAGCTGTGATCATCTGCACATGTGTCTGTTCATTCAGAAAGGGAGCCCCTAAAAAACACGGACTCTGACTTTTTCAGCTCTGAAACCCCAACACCCAGTATTGGGCACATAATATACATTCCATGAGGTTTTGAAGAACACATTCTAAAATGAACAGTTAAAGTACAAATTGTAGGTCTCTAACACCAAGAGATCAGAGGAATCACAGAAGGACTGCACAAAGATGTGCAGAGCAAGTGCCCCAGTGGACATGAACTTACTCTCTAAGACTGGAGCGGAGAACAAAGAAAAGGGACGAGGACTGGGAGTTGGGGAGCGTTCTGGGACATTTGCCAAATTGAGGTTCTGAGTTCGGCCGCAGAGTGTGGGAGACCTGGGAACACAGAGGGAACGCTGAGAGATTTTACTTTGGGTTTTAAATGGTGTATCGTTTCAATGTTCTTTGATAGATGCTAAAAGGGTCACTGAGTCAGGATCAACTTGACGGCAACAAGTTTGGTTTCGTCTAGTCCGGGCCGGTCTGGTCTGGTCTGGTTTAAAAAGGAATATAATTCTCATTACTTTTAGCTACTAGAATGTGCTTTTGAAAACATGGCTCTGTCAAGAGACTGGTACTCATGAAGCCCTAGAATTTACACAAGTTTTATACTATAGCTTTCATCACTGCACAACTTAGCAAAAACGAAAACCAAACCCCTTGCTGTCAAGTTGATTCCAACTCATAGCGACCCTACAGGACAGAGGAGAACTACCCCGTAGGGCTTCCAAGGAACAACTGGTGGATTTGAACTTCTGACCTTCTGGTTAGCAGCCAAGCTGTTAACCAGCATGCCACCAGGGCTCCACTCAATAGGTGTCCAACGAACAGCAGCTGCTTATTATTATTGTTGTTCACCACTTACTCTATGCTCCAGGACTAAGCACATACCCTTGTGATAAGTGGCCTGATGTTTTAGAAAACCCTTCCCCATGTCTGTGCCACTCGCCTTCTTCTAAGTGCATTTCAAAGAGAGTAGAGGAGAAGCAGCCTTGGCGGGTCAGACGGCAACTTCTGCCAAAGGCTCCTGAGGACAACGGACTCACTGAAAGGATTCATAAATCCATATACACTCTTAATACCGAACACGTCATTGTTGCTGTTGTTAGGTGTCATCGAGTCAATTCCCACTCACGGCGACTCTGTTTACAACAGAACGAAACACTGCCTGGTCCTGCACCACCCTCACGGTCGCTGCTGTTTGAACCCACTGTGGCAGACACTGTCAATCCATCTCATCTAGGGTCTTCCTCTTTTTCACTGCCCTCTACCTTAACAAGCAAGATGTCCTTCAGGGACAGATCCCTCTTGATAACATGTCCAAAGTATGTGAGACGAAGTCTCGCCATCTTCATTTCCAGAGAGCACTCAGGCTGTACTTCTTCCAAGACAAACTTGTTCATTCTTCTGGCAGTCCACGTATATTCAATATTCTTCGCCAACACCATAATTCAAAGGCATCAATTCTTCTTTGGTCTTCCTTATTCATTGTCCAGCTCTCACATGCATATGAGGTGACTGAAAACCCCATGGCTTGGGTCAGGTGCATGTAGTCCTCAAAGTGACATCTTTGTTTTTCAATACTTTAACTAGGCCACAATAAGCTGTTTGATTTCCTGACCACTGCTCCCGTGGGCGTTGATTGTGGACCCAAACAAAATAAAATCCTTGGCAACTTCGATCTTTTCTCTGATTAGCATGATGTTGTTTACTGGTCCAGTTTTGAGGATTTTGGGTTTTTTTGTTTTTTTTTTTTTTCATTAAAGTGTAATCCATACTGAAGGCTGTGGTCTTTGATCTTCATCGGTAAGTGCTTCAAGTCCTCTTTGCTTTCAGCAAGCAAGTTTGTGTCATTGGCATACTGCAGGTTGTTAATGAATCTTCCTCCAATCCAGATGCCAAGGTCTTCTTCCAGCTTCTGGGATTATCTGGTCAGCATACAGGTTGAATAAATACGGTGAAAGGGTACAACCCTGACACACGCCTTTCCTGATTTTAAAGCGCAAAGTATCCCCTGGTTCTGTCTGAACAACTGTCTCTCAGTCTATGTACAGGTTCCACGTGAGCACCACTAAATGTTCTAGAATTCCCGTTCTTCACAATGTTACCCATAATTTGTAATAATCCACACAGTCGAATGCCTCAGCATAGTCAATAAAACACTGGTAAACATCTTTCTAGTATTTTCTGCTTTCAGCCAAGATCCATCTGACATCAGCAATGATATCCCTCATTGAACGTCCTCTTCTGAATCCAGCTTGATTTCCTGGCAGCTCCCTGTCAATATACTGCTGTGATCTTTTTTTTTAATTATCTTCAGCAAAATTTTACTTGTATGTGATATTAATGATATCGTTTGATAATTTCTGCATTCCATCAGGTCACCTTTCTTTAGAATGGGCATAAATATGGATCTCTTCCAGTCAGTTGGCTAGGTAGCTGTCTTCCAATTTTCTTGGCATAGACGAGTGAGCACCTCCAGCGCTGCATCCGTTTGTTGAAACATCTCGATCGTTATCCTATCAATTCCTGGAGACTTGTTTTTCACCAATGTCTCCTGTGAAACTTGGCCTTCTCCCTTCAGCACCATCAGTTCTGGATCATATGCTACTGGCTGAAACGGTTGAAGATCGGCCAATTCTTTTTGGTACAGTGACTGTGTATTCCATCCATTTTAGATGTTTCCTGCATCGTTCAATATTTTGCCCACAGAATCCTTCAATACTGCCACTCGAGGCTTGAATTTTTTCTTCAGTTCTTTCAGCTGGAGAATGCCAAGCATGTTCTTCCCTTTTGTTTTTCTAACTCCAGCTCTGCATTTTTCACTATAATAACTCTCTTCTTGAGCCACCCTTTGATATCTTCTGTTCAGCTCTTTTACTTCATCATTTTTTCCTTTCGTTTTGGTTACTCTACGTTCAACAGCAAGTTTCAGGGTATGACAACCATTTTGATCTTTTCTTTCTTCCTATCTTTTTAATGACCCTTTGCTTTCTTCATGTATGTCCTTAATGTTATCCCACAACTCGTCTGGTCTTCAGTCATTAGTGTTCAATGCATCAAATCTATTCTTGAGATAGTCTCCAAATTCAGGTGGGACATTCTCAAGAGTAAATCATACCTCACCACATAGACAAACTGTACTGTTATGGAGGTAGTGCTGTTAAGAGTCACAGCAGCTTCCTTTCGGGAGTCCCTGGGTGGCACAGATGGTAAAGTACTCCAACTACGAACCAAAAGGTTGGTGGTTTGAAGCCACCCAGAGGTGCCTCAGAAGGTCTGGCAATCTGTTTCCAAAAGGTCACAACCTTGAAAACCCTATGGAGTGCAGTTCTACTCTGCACACTTGGCATTGCCATGAGTTGGTATCAACTCGACCATAAATGGCTTAGCTTTCTGTCATTTTCCATCTTCTCAATTGATATATACTTTCATACAATTACTACCGCGTGAGGAGGATGTGAGAAAAAAGTTTTTTTTAATACACTAAAAAATGTTGCAGTCTCTTAGGTCCCTGAAGGCAGGAGTTATACCTTCCCCAGGACCTGACACTCACCAGCCATCACCCTCTGGCATAGCAGCAACCTGGTTTTACTCCACGAGTTGTTTAGTATCGTGCTTCTAAGAAGAGACTCGCCCACCTCCTGGAGGCCACATGGCACAGTCCACAGTCTCTGGGCACATCTTCAGGACTCAAGCTTAATTCTAATTCCAGTTCTACTGCCAATTACACTGCAGCTCCAGACAACTTCTCTCTCCTCCCAGGGCCTCCTCCTCTCCTGAACAACTGGGAGATGCAATCAAAAGACTGGGCAGGATTATGCACCAAAAAAAGGAAAAGCCTATTCCTTTTTTTTTTTTTTTTCAGATAAAAAAGTGTAACTTGAGCAACAGTTTCCACTAATGCCCACGAAATTAAAACTAGTAGCAGGAAGTGATAGCACACTGTAAACTCGTGAGGACATGGTTCCTCTCTGCTCTGTCCACCAAGAACACCCAAGTGCTAGCATATACCCACTGCTGTTGAGTCAATTTCAACTCACAGTGACCCTATAGGATAAGGCAGAACTGCCCCTTATGGTTTCCAAGGCTGTAAATCTTTATGGAAGCAGGCTGTCCGTGTCTTTCTCCCACAGAGCGGCTGGAGGGTTTGAACCACTGATCTGCTGGTTAACAGCTGAGTGCTTAGCCACTGACCTCATTCTACCTTAAGATAAGGCCATGCTGACCTGAAAGGAAGACAAGGTACTTTTCTGAGCAGAGTAATTTACAAGCACGATGATCTTAAATTGACAAAAAAGCAGTCCGTATCAAATTGCACACCTATCTTTCTTAGGAAATCTCCAAAACTAAGTCAGCCTTCAGGCATATCAGAGCAAAGGCACCATCTTGTGGTTAAAAGAGTAAGTGCAGCGAAAATAGAGTGGAGGGAAGGAGCGTGCTGTCTCAGAGGGAGAGCAACTAGGAGTATACTGCAAGGTATACGTAAGTTTTTGTATGAGAGGCTGACTTGGTTTGTAAACTCTCACTTAAAGCACAATAAAAATTAAAAAAAAAAAAGAGTAAGTGCAGGCAACATGCAGTAAACTCAAAAACACATCAATAAGCCTTCCTTTATAATCAAAAAGGTCCTTGGAAGAGGATCACAAACCTAATCATAGTCAAAAAATATTCTTCAACTCCTTCTACAACACTGCTCTGTAGCAGGACTGGGACAGCACGGGGAAAAAACACATTCTGTTCAGATTCCACACATTGATAGAAAGACGGCACACGGTGAAGACAGCAAGCCCCAAAGGGACCCCTACAGAAGGTAAGCTCATTACTGTAATTCGACGCTGTAGTTAGGAGAGAAAGCAGCTCCCAAGCTTTCCTGTCTCAGGACCTCTTTTAACCCTTCAACAGTGCTGAGCACCCATAAAGAGCTTGTTTTACATGGGCGATAGCTGCTGATGGTTACCGTGTCAGAAACTACAACAGAAAATTTTAAAATAGTTATCACTTCCTTAAAAATAACAACAAACTCATTACATATTAACATAAATAACATACTTTCATGAAAAACAGCTACTTTTCAAAACAAAACAAAAAAAAAAACAGAAGAGTGGCAGCTGTTTACATTTCTGGTTTAACAGAAGACAGCCGAGTGCTGACAGCTACGTTCCATCTGTGGCCACTTCACTGGAAGTATGGCTCCGCTGTGACAGAACTCCACTGTGACAGAACGAGCCTGAACAGGCTGATGTGGCCTCAGTCGTGCTGAGACGGTTACGTCTGGGACACGGCAAGTGCTGGCAGAGCTGTGCAAGCAAGGGATGTGCGCAGTGCTGGGAGAGGGGCAGTAGGAGAGGGACAGGCGGCAGTGGCCCCACAGCACACAGACAACAAGCAGATGACACTGCTCTCGACAGCTTCATTCAGATGCAGAGCCCATCTTTCCTTCAGGTTTTCACTGTTTTTTTTTTTTTTTTTTAAGTAATGAGCATCAATTTTATGAATTGAATTGCATAAAATAAATGGAGACGCCCGTTAATTTTGTTCTTACTGTAAATACATTACCGGAAAATAACAAAAGTCGCCAGTAATTCCATAATTCAGAAATAACAAGTTAACTTTTGGTGTATCTCCTTCTTTTCTCCCCTACACTTAATAAGAAATTTTTAAAACTTGAGTTCATCTAAAAAAGTATAAAAGCACCAATGGAATAGACAGATCCAATAACAATACAGAAAAATATTTAATGATTATAGGCAAGAATGGCTAGCTGATCTACAATCTAAACTCCACGGGGGGGGGAGTGTCTCGGTGGAAGCTAGAGCAAAGCTGGGGCGCAGGCCAGTCAGGATGTCCCTGCACCCCAAACCATCGCATGCAAAAGCACTGAACCTGGAATGCAATGACTACACCGCAGGCACTCAGATTTCTCCTCAAAGTAGCAATCGAGAACATCGGCCAGTGTGTTCTGAGGGAGGAGTGGCCAGGGTTTGACAAGAGCAGAAAAGACGTCAGTAAGATCCCATCAGGAACCCATGTCCTACTACCCTGGTCCAAGCCACCATCACATCTGACTCAGACTCCTGAAGAGCCAGCCTCTAGCAGTCTCAGATTCACCTTTACCCCATATAATCCACTCACAGGACGCCAGCCAGAAGATCCTCATAAAAACTGTTCTGCTCCATCCAGAGCCAAGCCCTGCAGGGTCTGCCCTCTCCGAGGCCACCTCCAGCAGCCATCCTGGCACCCGCAGGCATGCTCTCCATACGCAAACACACCAGGCAGGCTCCAGCCTCAGGACCTCTGCATCAACTTTTCTCTCCTCTCAGAATTCACTCCTTCATCTCCTTTAAACCTTTGTTCAAATATCATTTTCACAAAAGCAACAGCAAGAAAAAATAGGAGATAAACTGGATTTCATCAAAATTCAAAACTTTGTGCTTCCAAGGCCACTATAGAGAAAATAAAAAGATAACCCACAGAATGGGAGAAAATATTTGCCAATCACATATCTGATAAGGGACTTATATCTACAGTATATAAAGAACTCTGACAACTGAGAAACAGAGTTTTTAATTCTCGTGGAAATCCTGTTTCCATGGCAATGTATAATCATTAGCGTTAAGTTAACAAATAGCCGAACCAAAACCCGTTGCTGTTGAGTCAATTCCAACTCACAGCAGCCCTCCAGGACAGAGGGGAACGGCGCCTGGTAGGTGTGAACTGCCGATCTTTTGTCTGGCCCTCCAGGACAGAGGGGAACTGCACCTGGTAGGTGTGAACTGCCGACCTTTTGTCTGGCCCTCCAGGACAGAGGGGAACTGCGCCTGGTAGGTGTGAACTGCCGATCTTTTGTCTGGCAGCCGCAGTTCTTAACTACTGTACACTAGGTTCCCAAAGAGTCGAGATGTTCGCCATCACTGATCATTAGGGAAACACAACAATACAACAAGATACCACTTCACACCCACTCAGATGGCTATTATACGGGAAAAAAAAAAACTGAAAGCAACAGATGCTAGCAAGGGTGTGAGGAGACCGGAACCCTCGACATGCACTACTGGTGGGACTGTAAACCGATGTGGCCACTGTGGAAAACGGTGCGGCAGTGCTGCAAAAAGTCAAACACAGAATTGCCATTTGCTGTTGTTCTTAGGTGCCGTCGACTGGGCTCCGACTCACAGCGACCCTCTATGACCCAGCAATTCCACTCCTAGGTCCACATCAGAAAAAAATTGAAAGCAGGGGCTCCAAGAGATTTGTACAGCAATAATATTCATTCGGTCAAGAGGTGGAAACAACCCAAGTGCCCAACAACTGATGAATGGACGAGCAAAATGTGGTACCTACGAAGTTTCCGATACGTGCTACGGTACGGATGGACCTTGACGACAGTATACTAAGTGTATGATGCCAGTCACAGAAGGCCACATGTTGTATGACTCCATTTATACAAAATAACCAAGACAGGTAAATCCACAGAGACAGAAAGTAGATTAACAGTTGTCTAGCAGCTAGAAACGAAACCCTGGTGGTATAGTGATTAAGAGCTATTGGCTGCTAACCAAAAGGTCGGCAGTTCAAATCCACCAGGCGCTCCGTGGAAACCCTATGGGGCAGTTCTACTCTGTCCTATACAGTCACTATCAATCAGAATTGCCTCGATGGCAATGAGTTTTGTTGTTGTTTAGAGGCTGGAAACCCTGGTGGTGTAGTGGTTAAGAGCTATGGCTCCTAACCAAAAGGTCAGCAGTTCGAATTCACCAGGCACTCCTTGGAAACTCTACGGGGGCAGTTCTACTCTGTCCTATAGGGTCGCTATGAGTCAGAATCCACTGGACTTGACTCCACAGTAATGGGTTTATTTAATGGGTTCGTTTTTATAGAGGCTGGGAGAGGGAGATGGGAAATGACTGCTAAGTGGTGCAGGTTTCTTTTTGGGAAGTGGTAGAAATGTTCTGGATCTAGATAATGGGATGGCCGTGCAACTCTGAAGGAGTATACTAAAAACAACTGATTGTACACTTGAAAAGGTATGTGAATCACGTGTCAATAATAAATGAACACACTTTCTTGTTGAGACTTCTCTACCTGCCCTACTTAAAATGGCATCCCTACCATCACTACTCCCATTCCTCTTCTCCCGCTTTATTTTTTTCTCAAATATACTGCATAATACACTTATTTATTTTGGTTATTGCATATGGTCTGTATCTACCTTCTAGAATGTTAGCTTCAAGAAGACAAGAATTTTTTTTGTGCTCTGTTCATTGGCACATCCCCACATTTCTGGAATATAAGGTATACATTCAATTAAAAAAAAAAAGTTGCCACCGAGTCAATTCCGACTCATAAGTGACTGTATGGGACACAGCAGAACTCCCCCATTGAGTTTCCAAGGAGCACCTGGTGCATTCAAACTGCCAACCTTTCGGTTAGCAGCCATAGCTCTTAACCACTATGCCACCAGGGTTATGTGACTGATGAACGGATGGATGAGGGGGGTGAGTGCTGATGGGGTGGGTGAGTGGGTGGGTGGATGGATGGGGTGCGTGTGTAGGTGGGTTGGTGGGTGGGTGGGGTACGTGTGCAGGTAGGTGGGTGGGTGGATGGGGTGTGTGTATGTGGGTGGGGGTGGGTGGGTGAATGGGGTGCATGTGTAGGTGGGTGGTTGGGTGAGTGGGTGGATGGGGTGCGTGTGTAGGTGGGTGGGTGGGTGGATGGATGGGGTGCATGCGTAGGTGGGTGGGTTATGTGGATGGATGGGGTGGGTGAAGGAAGTAGAAGAATGTGGAAAGAGGGAGGTGAAGGAAAGAGTAGGAAGTAGGGGGCGAGGGAAGAAGGGAAGAATACTCCTCTTCTAGAAGGAGCGTAGAAGTCCCACCATCAATGAGTCCCCTAGAGTGCTCAATGCCGAGGACCTGGCACCCACAGCCTCTCTCCTGCGAGCATCCCTTCTCCCTATGGTCTTCCCTTGCCTGCGTAGCTGTCTCTTCTCCAAGGCAAAGAAGACAGGAGCCACCGTGCTGCTGTGCCAGGCACGTGAGGAACTTAACTTGGCAATAGTCTGCTGTACTTGGCACAATTAGGGTCTAACAGTTTCCAAATTGTGAATATATGAATAAAACTTAAACACAATCAGCAAAGCACTAAAGTTATAAAGCACTCCTTCAAAGAATGAAGGCGGCCGGCTTAAGATCCCTCAGCCAGAGGATTCTGTATCGCCCCCCTGTCCAGAATCTACATGCAATAACTGGGGATGAGGTGCTCCAGAACCATTTCTGTAAGTCTAAGACGTAGATACGGGCTCTCCTTCACAACACTTTAAAAAGAAAAAAAGCTTGCGAAATGGTGTAGTACCTTGGAGAGGTTCTATGTGGCATCCGTGACAATTCTAAAAGGTGACTTGCCCTGAAGGCGAGTATAAACTGGAGGATCAACTCTTTTCTGGATTCTAAAAAACCAGCCAAGCACCACTCCTAAGTAAGACATATTTCTACAAGGTTTCAAATGCCACAAAGGCCAGACCATTATGATAACTAGCCTGACAGTATACCTTCCCCCCTAGTTCTCGGAGAAGAGAAATGCCTGGACCTCAGATATTTTTAATTTTAAAAACCAACAAAACTCTTCCTTAAACAAGCTTTTTCACTTGGGCTGTCGGTTTTCTCCTATTGCCACTGATCCACAGGAGAGTCACTGTGCTTCGAGCAGAAGATAAAAACCATCCCCTCATCACTAAAGTTCTCTGAAAATGGAAAGCAGGCATCCCCAGGAGCTGAAAGCCTCCCCACCGTTTGTCTCAGCCCGTATCCCCGGGGCTGCAGCAGAAATGGCCTCCTCAGCCTCCCTCCTCCCCAGAAGGAAGACGGGGGGCGGGGGGGGCAGAGGAAGGTCAGCACCAGCTGATCACAGGGTCCACCTCAGTGTGGTCTGGGAAACCATCTCCTCAAAACGTAGAACAGTTCAGAAAAGATGAGAACAGATACCCACCACCGGCTGCACTGCCACCATTTGCAGCCATTACAACTGACGTCACAGGGGGTCCAAGAAATTCCTGGCATCAGCATATTTGCACACCTACTTGAACAGTTCCTCCCTCTCCCTAAGGCACTACAAAAACAGTGCCATTGCCAGGGCACATCCCCCTGCAGTGCCAGTACTGCTGGGGACACGTGCGCTTGGCCGCCCAGCTCCCTCCAGTGGCCTCCTCTACCCACTTGGCAATGGCAGGCACAAAGGAACGGTCCCCATTGTTCCCCTTCCATCTGACGCTGCAGGGCACTGGGGTCTCCACAGAGTGGAGCACAACCTGCCCTCCCCCAGCCTTTTGTTCCAAGAACACAGTTCTAGAACTGGTAGCCAGGAACCTCTGGATTTACTCCTGCCGTTTAAAACAAGTAAGTATGCCTACAGAGCCCTCTTGCGGTCTCCCCATGACCACAGAGCCCTCTTGGAGCCTCCCCATGGTGCAGTCTGCCTACAGGACCTGGAAAACCTAGGTGCGACTCTGCTGCTGGGGTGGCAGCACCACCCTGCTCCTCCTCTGCCCACTCCAGTGACAAGAGGGCTCTTGCAGCAGACCACCAGACCCTCCCAGTCTAAGGTCAAGGCAGCTGGCCTTCCTCTCTGTCCAGGGCTGACAAGCCTCTGTCCTGCGGCCAGTGTGGATAGAGTGAGCCCAGCCCTCAGCACAGCCTCCCACTTATACCCAGCTTCCACCCCCAGCCTCCTCTTCCCCACAACTACTGCTGCCAGCGGCAATGGGGGAGCAGGAAAAATAAGAAAACATGGTTAGTCAGCAAAAACTTAAATAACTATCTTTACAAATGTTCAAACAAGAAAAAAGACATTAGTTTATAATCAGCATAACTGAAAAAGTTATAAACTTCCTCCTGCCCAACAGCAGATATGGAACAGGCCTTAACTGGTTTTCAAGACCCTCAGCTGCAGGTGGGAGACCCCCAACCCTACTCCCAAAGACAGAGCCCAGGCAGCAAACAGGTTACTGTGGCAGAGGATGGAAGCGGGTAGGACAAGGAGCTGGCCCACGCGTCACTGTCAATGTCCCTCCTAGGAAGACCCCGGACCCAGCCAGGAGCCCCTCGGGAAAGAGCGCAGGATCAAACAAAGAAGAAAAACATGTTACTTGCATGTACCTCTATCAATTTTTCCCTCCTGTCTCAGTGCAGTTGTTTACTTCGGCCAACTGCAGAGAAATTACAGTATCTCCACTCTCCCACTCCCTCTGAAGACGTCCCTCCGCCAGGCATGCCCAGTGCAGCCATTTCATGAAATCGAGGCTGTCGCCAAGCAGGAGCCACCCAGGCTGCATAAGGCCACCTCCAGCTCCTCGGAGGGCCTAGGAATGTCCTCAGCCTGCACTCAGATCCCCAGTCAACAAATCTTTCTAAGTGATGTGAGTTTTCCCAGAACGAAACCATATCACTGTGTATTTATTGCCGCCACCCTGACACATGACACATTTTTTCTTATTGGAAAACCACTTCTTGTCGGGCCTCCCAGGATCAACTTCATTCAAAAACAAGAAATCTAGGCAAAACGTTTGGGGTCAGGACTAAGAGAACAAGAAAGAGCCCGCTGTGGGTCCTAACATCGAGAACCCACAGACTAGAGACTACCCTTCACAGTCTGGAGCCCCCACACGACAAGGACCATAGAAAAGCTACTGGGCACAGCGCTCCAGCGCCCTTTCGGAGCAGAGAGTGTCTTGGCGGGTTGGACAGCCTCCGTGAGGCAAGCCCACGAAGAATGGATTCCCGCACAGCTCCATGCACTCTTCTCACAAATGCTCCCCTTCGCCCATCCCCAAATTCCTCCTTCAAAGGCAAGGACTCTTCACAGCAGCCCAACCAACCAACCCCAGTGCCATCGAGTGATTCCGACTCATAGCGACCCTACATAACAGAGCAGAACTGCCCCATAGGATTTCCAAGGAGCAGCTGGTGGATTCGAACTGCGGACCTTTTCGTTAGCAGCCAAGCTCTTAACCACTGCACCACCAGGGCTCAATAAAAACAATAAACGTTAGAAGTTCTTTGTTTTTTTAAGGAAGCAATATTCAAAAAAAAAAGTACATTCAGGTTTCATACAATCTACAAAATAAAAACATAAATATCACTTTCCATTCAAGCTTTGTGTAAGTAAGTAACACCAACCTTTCTATATAGATGCTAGTCTGAAAATGTCACCCACTCTTGGTTATGGTCCAACAGAGATGGCCCCCCTGTGCCTCAAGAGGCTGGCCCCAGGACAGTCCCAGGGAGGGAGGCAAGTGAACTGGCCATTAACTACAAATCACACTTGGAGCTATTATACCCTATTGAAGAACGATTCTACTCGACCACAACCAAACAACAGGCCACCCTAGGCTCAAACGCTGCACTACAAGTCCAAGTGCAGAAAACACAACTCACAAGACTCCTAACATGATGCACACTACCCTTTAGAAACCCACCTACAGCTCACACAAACACTAAGACAGCCCTACTGTCAGCCTCGGCTCCCTCCCCGCCAACTGTAGAAACAACAGACATCAGAAAAACAAATACAAATACATGTGGCCAACAAAAATAAATGTAACCGTCCACTCACCCTTAAGAAAATGCACCAAAGATACCATGTTCCACCTATGAAACTAGCAAAAGAATTACTACCTGTTAATATGACTGTGAATAGTTTTTTTTTTTTTTTGCTTTAGGAGAAAGTCTACAGAGCAAACTAGGTTCTCATTCAAAAATTTATACACAAACTGTTTTGTGACGTGGCTGCAATCCCCGCAATGTCAGCACGCCCCTCCTTTCCCTTTAACCCCAGGTTCCCTGTGTCCATCTGTCCAGTTCTTCCGTCCCTTCCTGCTTTTTCATCGCTGCTTTTGGGCAGGTGTTATCCGTTTGCGCTCACATACTTGATTGAGCTTAGAAGCACATTCCTTACTTGTGTTATTGTTTGTTTTATAGGCCTGTCTAATCTTTGGCTGAAAGGTGGACGTTGGGGGTGGATTCAGTTCTGTGTTAGCAGAGTGTCTGGGGGCCCACGGTCTAGGGGGTTCCCCCAGTCTCTGTCAGACCAGTAAGTCTGGTCTTTTGTGTATGTATGTGTGAATTTGAATTTTGTTCTACATTTTTATTCTGCTCTGTCCGGGACCCTCTACAGTGATCCCTGTCAGAGCCATGGGTGGTGGTAGCCGGGCATCACCTAGTTCTTCTGGGTTTAGGCTGGTGGAGGCTGTGGTTCACATGTTCCATTAGTCCTCCAGACTAATATCTTCTTTGTGTCTTTGGTTTTCTTCATTCTCCTTTGCTATTGACAGGATGGGACCAACAGATGCATCTTAGATGGCCGCTCGCAAGCTTGTAAAACCCCAGACGCTACCTAACAAAGTAGAATGTAGGACATTTTCTTTATGAACTATGCTATGCCAGCTGACCTAGGTGTCCCGAGACCATGGTCCTCAGCCCTCAGTCCCAGTAACTCGATCCCTCGAAGTATATGAATGTGTCTAGGAAGCTTCTTTGACTTTACCTTGGTCAAGTTGTGCTGCCCTCTCCTACACTGTGTTGTCTTTCCCTTCATCAAAGTTAACACTTGTTTAGTATCTGGCTAGTGATTTTTTTTTTTTTTTTTAGTATCTGGCTATTGATTTCCCCTTCCCAGCCCTCCCCTCCCCTCGTAACCATTAAAGATTATTTTTTTCCAGGTGTAAAGCTTTTCTTTGGTTTTTATAATAGTGGTCTCGTACAGTATTTGTCCTTTTGTGATTGACTTATTTCATTCAGCATAATGCCTTTCAGATTCACCCATACTGTGACATGTTTTGCAGGTTCATGATTGTTCTTTTTTAATTGTGCAGTACCAGGAAACCCTGGTGGCGTAGTGGTTAAGTGCTACGGCTGCTAACCAAAAGGTCAGCCGTTCGAAACCAACCAGACTCTCCTTGGACACTCCACAGGGCTGTTCTACTCTGTCCTACAGGGTCGCTATGAGTCAAAATCAACTCGATGGCAACAGGTTTTTTGTGTGTGTTTTGTTTATCCATTCATCTGCTAATGGGCACTTAGGTTGTTTCCATCTTTTTGCCATTGTAAATAATGCTACAACCAACATGGGTGTGCATATGTCTATTCGTGTCATGGCTATTATTACTCTAGGATATATTCCTAGGAGTGGGACTGCTGGCTTGTATTCTATTTCTAGCTTTTTAAGGAGGCGCCATATTGTTTTCCATGTTGGTCGTTCCACTTTACATTCCAACCAGCAGTACATAAAAGTTCCAATCTCCCTACAACCTCTCCAATATCTGTTATTTTCTGGTTTGTTGCGGTGAGACGGTATCTCCTTGTAGTTTTGATTTCCACTCCTCTAATGGCTGATGATCCTGAGTATTTCCTCATGTGTCTGTTCGCTGCCTGAATGTCTTCTTTGGTGAAGTGTCTGTTTATATCCTTTGCCCATTTAATTGGATTATGTGTCTTTTTGTTGCTGAGGTATTGAAATATTCCATAGATTTTAGAGAGTAGACCCTTGTTGGATGTGTTGTAGCCAAAAAAAATTTTTCACCTTTTTGATGAAGTCTTTCCATGAGCGTAAGTGTTCGACTTTTAGGAGCTCCCAGTTACCTAGTGTATCTTCTGGCGTTTGTGCATTGTTAGTTATGGTTCGTATTGCATTTAGGACATATATTAGGGCCACTAGCGTTGTCCTTATCTTTTTCCATGATCTTTATAGTTTTTTTTTTGGTGGTGGGTTATCGTTTTAGGTTTTATGTCTGGGTCTCTGATCCATTTTGAGTTAGTTTTTGTGTATGGTGGGAGGTATGGGTCCTGTTTCATTTTTTTACAATGAACATCCAGTTTTGCTAGCACCATTTGCTAAAAAAGACTGTTGTTTCCCCCCATATGATGGACTTTGGTCCTTTGTCAAAGATCAGCTGAGCACAGGTAGATGGGTTTACATGTGGGTTCTCTGATTCTACTCCATCAGTCTACGTGTCTGTTGCCGTACCACAGCTGCTCTGACTACCGTTTTGACTACCATGGCTGTACAGAAGGAGATCAGGTAGTGTGAGGCCTCCTACTTTGATCTTTTCCTTCAGTAATGCTTTGCTTATCCAGGGTCTCTTTCCTTTCCATATGAAGTTGGTGATTAGTTTTTCTACCTCATTAAAGAAACTATTGGTACCTGGATTGGGATTGCAATAGATCTGTCAATTACTTTGAGAAAAACTGACATTTTCACAACGTTGAGTCTTCCTATCCACGAGCGTGTATGTAGGTCTCCTCCGGTTTCTTTCAACAGTGTTTTGCAGTTTTCCTTGTAGCCATCTTTTACGTCCCTGGTTAGATTTATTCCTAAGTATTTTATCTTTTTAGGGACTATTATAAACTACGGCACTGGGTTTATGAACGGTATCGTTTTTCTGATTTCCTTTGTGAAGTCCTCTTTGTTGCTGTGTAGCAATCCACATTTGTATTTTTGCATGTTGAGGCTGTGTTCTGCTGCATCTTTCTGTTCTAGTAGTTTTCTGTGGAATCTTTGGGGTTCTCTATGTACAGGAGATCATATCCTCTTCAAATAGGGATAGTTTTACTTCTTTCCTTTCAACTTAGATGTCTTTATTTCTTTTTCTTGCCTAATTGTTCCAGCTAGGACTTGAGCATAATGTTAAATAAAACCAAAACCAAAACCAAACCCATTGCTGTGGAGTTGATTCCGACTCATACGGACCCTAAAGGGCAGAGTAGAACTGCCCCGTAAGGTTTCCAAGGAGCGGCTAGTGGATTCAAACTTCCAACTTTTTAGTTAACAGCTAAGCTCTTAAACACTGCGCCACCAGGGCTCCACAACGTTAAACAGGAGTAGTGATAAAAGGCATCCTTGTCTAAATAGCCAATTCTTATATGCTGTTGCTGTAATAAAATCAGTGAAACTTCTTTGGGGGTAGTAGTTATCAAACCTTAAATGTACACACCCCTTGGCTGGGCAATTCCACTTTTTTTCATTTATTCTACAGATATAATATGAACATTCCCCAGGTTATATGTAACAAGGATATCCACTTCAGCCTTCTCTCCAGGTATGTGCAGGACTAGACAATTAAAGACCCACCAGCAGTTATACAAACTGTTATACCCTTACAACAGAGCACTAAAAAGCTCTCAAAAAGTATACGAAGCAGGAGCTGTGCCACCATGGGAAATCGTGGCACTAGGTCAGGGGTGTGGTGCAGGCAGGCAGAGATAACACGAAGATCCTGTCTGAGAAGACAGACGCTGGTGTGTGCGTCGAGGTTTTCGAGGGAAGGAATTAAAAGAAAGTATTAATAGCGTGACCCTTGTAGGTATGATTAAGAGCAGAAAAAGAGGTGAGAAGGCTTTCACTTCGCAATATGTACCTTTTTTACTATATATCTTTTTTTCTTTTCCCTTCTTCTCTTTGGACCTCAAGTGTACTCAGCATTTTGATTTATCCACCTCCAAACACAGTGTGTCCTCACCACTGGTCCATACCTCTGTTTACTCCGACATTCGATTATTTTTAATCAGGTAAGAAGCACCCACTAACCCATCACCTAGAATGAACACTAGGACCTTGACAACAATCTGCACCTAACCAACCATACAGTCTCCCCTCAGCATTCCCCACACCTTCCCACCCAAGGTGACTATCAAAACAAAACCTAGGTACTGCAGCTGCAAAGAAGAAAGCCTCAAAAGCAATAAGCCAACAAGGTATCCATCTAAACAAGGTAGAAAACAAACAACAATACAAATATAAAGAAAGGACAAAGAAAGATCATAAAAATGAGCGGAAATCAATAAGACAGACAAACCTCCGGCAAGACAAATCAAGAGAAGAAAAAAATCACAAATAATATTATGAATGCAATAGAGGACACAACTGCAGATAAAACCGACAAAAGATTATAAGACAATACCATCAACAACTAGTTTCTATACAGTTTCTAGAAAACATGTAACTTACCAGAACTGACTTGAGAAGAAAATAAAGTTTTTCAATAGACCTGTAACTATTAAAGAAATCCAAGTAATGGATAAAAATCTCCCCACAAGTAGAAACTAGGCTGAGATAGTTTTACAGGCAAATTCTCTTCCAAACTTTGAATGGACAGGTCATCCCAATTTATACAAACACTTCTAGAACAAAGGAACGGAGATAATACTCCCCAACTCACTCTATGAGGTCAGCAAAACCCTGATACCAAAACAAAAATCAGCAGGCTCAGTTCAATTATAAAAATAGATGAAAAATCCTAAACAAAATATCAGCAACTTGAATTCAGCAGTGTATAAACAAATACTACCAGGTATACAAGTAGTATTCCACTTAGAAAACTCATAAATGTAATTCACCACATTAACAGATTTTTTAAAAGATGTAGAAAATACATTTGGTAAAATTTTATACCCAGATTTAGAAAAAAAAAATCAGAAAATTAGAGAATTGTTACTGGTAAAGAATTATCAAAAAAAAAAAAAACCCCAACAACAACAGCAACAAAACTAAAGCAAACATTATCCTCAATGGGAAAATATTAGAATTTCCTTTAAAATCAAGAATGATCACAAAAAATAAATAAAAATTAGACAGATGGACAGGAAGAGACAACAGAGCAGATGTGGTAAAATGGTAGCATTTGGAGCACCAGGTGGGCAGGAAGAAAAGATGAAGCAGACGTGGTAGAATGGTAGCGTTTGAGGCGCCCGGGTGAAAGGCATATAGGGATTCTTCGTGTTATTTTTGCAACTTTCTGTAAGTCTGAAATTATTTCAAAACCAAAACGTTAATAAAAATAAACAAAATCAAGAATAAGACGGGTTGCCTCCTAGAATCATTTCTGTTCACCACTGCACTGGAAGCCCTCACCAGAGCGATGAAACAAGACATTTGAGGCCCGGGGATTAGAAAGGAAAAAACAAAACTGTTAATACAGATGTTATAGTCTACAAATTATTAGAAATGAGGGGAGAGCTTAGCAATTTGACTGTACATAGGTTAGTACTCAACAGTATACACAGCAGTGAACAATTAGGCAACGTAGTTAAGGACAAGACATCGATACGGCATCATTTACAGCAGCAACCCCAGGTCTCTAGGAAAACCTACAAACGGCAGGGCCTCTATAGGAAAAATCATCAAACTCGCTGAGATTTTTTTAAAAAAAACTAAATGAAGAGATAATATTGTGAAGATGTCAATTCTTGCCAAATTGATCTACAGATTCAATGCAATTCCAATCAATATCCCAACAGGATTTTAAAATTTATATTGAAGACTAAATGGCCATAAATATGCACAACACTTCTGAAGCAGAGCAGCATGAAGGAGTGACTTACCCCACCAGCCATCAGCACTTAAGATGAAACTATCGATTAAGAAGTATTATACAGGTGATTTGATGAAAGGCATAAAACACAGAGTCCAGAAAGAGAATCAACATGTATGAACTCTGCGATACGGCAGAGGTGGCATATCAGGTTTGTGGAGAAAGGGAGAACTGTTTAATACCTGGAGCTAGGAAAAAATGATTAAGCATATGAAAAAAGGTGAAATTGAATCCTTACTTCACACCATTTATTTTAAAAAGGAAAATGTCAACTGCATAAGAAACAAGAAATTAAATGTCAAAAACAAAACTTAAACCAAGAGTACAAAATGTAAGTAAATATCTTTCAGAATGTGGGATAAAGAAAATTTTCTTAAAATACAAAACTGAACATAAAACAGAATATATTCACAATACACACAAGCCAACACTAGAGTCAGCAGCAGGAATGCACAAAGAAGTGCAAAACAATAAGCACAAAGAACCCAAAAAATGGGCAAATGACATTTATAGACATTTCACAGACAAGGAAATACATTCACCCAATAAATCATGGATCCTGGCTGAAAGCAAGGAATGTTAGAAAGATGTTTACAGGTGTTTTACTGACTCTGCAAAGGCATTCGACTGTGTGGATCGTAACAAATTACGGATAACGTTGCGAAGAATGAGAATTCTCGAACACTTAATTGTGCTCAAGCAGAGCCTGTACGTAGACCAAGAAGCAGTCCTTTGAACAGAACAAGGGGATACTGTGTGGTTTAAAATCAGGGAAGGTGTGCATCAGGGTTGTATCCTTTCATCATACTTACTCAATCTGTCTGCTGAGCAAATAATTCAAGAAGCTGGACTATATGAACAACAATGGGGCATCAGGACTGGAGAAAGACTCATTAACAACCTGCGTTATGCAGATGACACAGCCTGGCTTGCTGAAAGTGAAAAAGACTTGAAGCACTTACTGATGAAGATCAAAGACCACAGCCTTCACTGTGGATTACACCTCAACATAAAGAAAAAAAAAATCCTCACACCTGGACCAATAAGCAACATCATGCTAAACGAAGAAAAGACTGAAGTTGTCAAGGATTTCACTTTACTTGGATCCACAATCAACGCCCGTAGACGCAGCAGTTAAAAAATCAAAAGACTCGAGGCACTGGACAAATCTGCTGCAAAAGGCTTCTTTACAGCGTCAAAAAGCAAAGATGTCACTTTGAGGACAAAAGCGCGCCTGACCCCAACCATGGTATTTTCAATCACCTCATATGCATGCGAAAGCTGGACGATGAATAATAAGGAAGACCAAAGGAGAACTGACGCCTCTGAATTACGGTGTCCACGAAGAAAATGTGTCCGCAAAGAAAATTGCATGTATCTAGGTCATGAAATTACGAGCAGTTTTCTTTGTATTAAAATAAAACAAATGCCATTTAAATATCTATATTTTTCATATCACTTTAAGATTTCATTCAAGAATTTATAATGAAAATGTTTATGTGAAAAATTTTATATACTTCATTTCAATAATAAAGTTGTTAGGCCTAATTTGCTAGGAAACTAATTGACATTAAATTTGTAACTGCTGAGAAGCACCATTAGGAATGCTCTGTAATTTGGATTTAGTAAAACTTCTATGGCAGGAAATTAAGAGAGATCACTTTTTAGAAATCAATGAGAAGTGTGAAAAAAGCAAGTTAAAAATATATACAATGTACATAAATGTTTACATGTAAAATACATGTAAAGGCACAGGAAAGGCCCAGAAGGATATTCGCACATGCTCAGTAAGGTGAGTGCCTATCACTGTGAAGAACAGGGAGATGAGATGCCTACCCTCATGTAGCATATTACCATAAATGGGGAAGGGATGGAAAGTCAAACCAAAAAACATGGAAAAGGTAGATCATTTCAGATGATGATAAATAAATCAAGGCAATGGGACAGAGAATGGCAGAGGGGCAGCTCCCTTAGATACACTCACCAGCGAAAGCATCTCAGAAGAGGGAGCATTTAAGCTGAACCCAAAAACAAAAAACCAAACCCATTGCTGTCACACCAATTCCTACTCTCGGTGACCCCAGAGGACAGAGTAGAACTGCCCCACAGGGTTTCCAAGGAGTGCTGACACTTTGTTCAGCAGCCATGCTCTTAACCACTGCACCACGAGGGCTGCGCTGAACCCAGGGGACTGGGGGAAACAAGAGCGAGTACTGGTGTACGCTTGGTGCATCCAAGCAAGAGAAAGCCCGTCCACTTGGAAGCAAGGGGGACACAGGCCAGTAGGAGTCAGCAAGGCCACCCAGGGCCAGCAGTGGGTCTTGTGCTTTCCCATAACTGCACTGAGTTTAAGAGAGGGAGGAGTGCGATCTGAGTGTTTTTTTGTTCAGTTTGGTTCTTCTGAAGGACCACTGTGGGTTCTCAGTAGACAATGAACTGTAGAAGGGAGTAAGTAACCACTTCAGAGAGAATTCTGCTACAGTCCTAAAAGGGTGTGACTTGGACCAGGCTGAGAGAAGTGACTGGATCCCTGCTATATTCGCTCTGAATAGGGCAATCTGCCCCCCGGAAACATTTTTCATTTTCATATGGGAGTAGGGGACAGGTGTTACGGGGGATATTGGCATCTGGTGGGTAGAAGAAGTCAGGGACGCTGTCAAACGTTCTACAACGCAAGGACAGGGTGACCCCAGCAAGCAGTCTGCTGGCTCTAACTCCCCCTCTACACTCTGACTTCCATCCACCTAGCACTTCCACTTGCACATACTAGGTACTCTAAAACCACGCTCATTATCTTCCCCAAACCTTCCTCCCCAGTGCCCCATCTCAGTTAACCCCATCCCAGCAGCTCACGTCCAAGGCCTCCAGAATCATTCTCATTTCCTCTTCTTTCCACGTAGACCACACCCAGCCCATCAGCAGATCCTTTTGCCTCCACGTTCAAAACGCTTCCAAAATCTGACCTCCCTGATGCCTCATCCTGGACTCCTGTCTCACTTCCCTCATGAATATAAGCTTATTAATAAATCCTGATTTTCCACACTTAGATCCTGGATCCATCAGCTTTTTGGCTACCTCCAGCTTCATCCCCCACCTGGGGCCATGCTACCTCCGCTGCCCACCTGGACTACTGCAATCATCCTTGTCTGCTCGCCGGTCACACCTCTGCCCACCTGGACTACTGTAATCGTCCTTGTCTGCTCCCCAGTCGCACCTCTGCTCACCTGGACTACTGTAATCGTCCTTGTCTGCTCCCCGGTCACAACCCTGCCCACCTGGACTATTGCAATCGTCCTTGTCTGCTCCTCGGGTCACACATTTGCTCACCTGAACTACTACAATCATCCGGGTCTGCTCTGCTCCCCCGGTCGCACCTCTGCTCACCTGAACTACTGCAATCGTCCTTGTCTGCTCCCCCGGTCACACATTTGCTCACCTGCACTACTGCAACCATCCTTGTCTGCTCCCCCGGTCGTACCTTTGTTCACCTGGACTACTATGATCATCCTTGTCTGCTCCCCTGGTTGTACCTTTGTTTCCTTGTAGCCTGTTCTCAAGATTGCAACAAGAATGGCCCTGGAGGATACACACCACGCCACGTCACTCCTATGCTCAGAACCTCCATGGCTCCATCTCACTGAGAGAAGCCCACCCTGGTAGCCCTGCCCCCTCCTTGCTCCTGTCACTTCTGGACATGATCTCAGCCCCCATTCTGGGGCCAGCCTGGAACCAAGGCTTAGGGTTAATGCCTCTAGAATTTAGCACTGAGCCAACAGTGTTTGCTTATGAGGAAGACAATATAATATTAAGGGGAAATTTCAGAAGAAATGTCATCTAGCTCAAAAATTTCCATTATTTCCTTCCAGTTTCTCTTCATACGTACACATTCTAGATGGTTGTGAGCCGGATAAACGATTTTTCCCTGGAACATTTCATCACGTTTCTACTTTCTTCTCAATTATCACGTTAATGGAGGTGTAACAGGTCATCATGTTTACTTATCACAAAGTACATAAGTATTTTTCTGCCACTAATAGTTTGTGATTTTCAATTCATCATGACTTCACGTCAACAGCCACCACTGGGCTCACTCACTCGATTCCACAGGCTGAGTGAGCACCTCGTGCAGGTGGAGTGCTGTCCTCCACTCAGGGAAAGTCCCAAAGTGACACTTCTGGGCCGTGATGGCTTTGGGTCTCCTGAGCATAAATCTTTCTAGACCCGCCTCTAACAGCTGGGCAGCCGATACAGGGTCTGAAATGATAAATAACGGGGCTCCTCCCCACGGAGTTTCCAGGATATTCAGGTCTCTCATGGCTCAGCCTGAGGACACCATCAACACCATCCCTGAATAGGCACCACCGCCCAGCCCCGACCACCACCAGCGGCCTGAACGTTCAGGCCATGTACTCTGTCTGTGCACTTTCAAACAAGGACACATGTCTGTGGTGTAACAACACAGGTGGGCTCAGGAAAGGCTCACCCTTACGCAAGTCTTCAGTCTGTGCTGCCTCCCCATCCAGATGATTAATCGATCCCATCCCCTGGGGACCCAATCCCAGTTATGTCTGCTAGTCCCTGACACATAAATATGTGTTAAAGTGCTAACTGCTATTGTTGTTGTCGTTAGGTGCCATCGAGTTGTTTCCGAAGCATAGTGACCTTACGTACAACAGAACGAAACACTGCCCGGTACTGCACCATCCTCACAACTCTTGCTATGCTTCAGCCCATTATTGCAGCCACTATGTCAATGCATCTCTTTGAGAGTCTTCATCTTTTTCACTGATGCTCTACTTTACCAGGCATAATGTCCTTCTCCAGGGACTGATCCCTCCTGACAACATGTCCAAAGTATGTGAGACATATTCTCGCCATCCTTCCTTCCAAGGAGCATTCTGGTTGTACTTCTTCCAAGACAGATTTGTTCATTCCTTTGGCAGACCATGGTATATTCAATATTTTCCACCAACCAAAAAAAACCAAATCAAGCCCACTGCCATCAAGTCGATTCCGACTCACAGTGACCCTAACGAGCAGAGCAGAACTGCCCCATAGAGTTTCCAAGGAGTGCATGGTGGATTTGAACTGCCAACTTTTTGGTTAGCAGCTGTAGCACTTAACCACTACGCCACCGCGGTTCGAAAACAACACCACAATTCGAAGGTATCAATTCTTCTTCGGTCGCGTTCTTCCTTATTTACTGACCAGCTTTCACATGCATGTGAAGCGACTGAAAACACCACGGCCTGGGTCAGGCGCACCCTGCTCCTAAGGTGACCTCTCTGCTTTTTAACTGCTGTTAGGTGTTAGGACTAAACATTCCACTCAGAGGTGACCACGTTTTAACTGCTGTTAGGTGTCAGGACTACACATTCCACTCAGAGGTGACCACGTTTTAACTGCTGTTAGGTGTCAAGACTACTCGACTCCACTCAGAGGTGACCACGTTTTAACTGCTGTTAGGTGTCAGGACTACACATTCCACTCAGAGGTGACCACGTTTTAACTGCTGTTAGGTGTCAGGACTACACATTCCACTCAGAGGGGACCACGTTTTAACTGCTGTTAGGTGTCAGGACTACACATTCCACTCAGAGGTGACCACGTTTTAACTGCTGTTAGGTGTCAGGACTACACATTCCACTCAGAGGTGACCACGTTTTAACTGCTGTTAGGTGTCAGGACTACACATTCCACTCAGAGGGGACCACGTTTTAACTGCTGTTAGGTGTCAGGACTACACATTCCACTCAGAGGTGACCACGTTTTAACTGCTGTTAGGTGTCAGGACTACACATTCCACTCAGAGGGGACCACGTTTTAACTGCTGTTAGGTGTCAGGACTACACGACTCCACTCAGAGGGGACCACGTTTTAACTGCTGTTAGGTGTCAGGACTACACATTCCACTCAGAGGTGACCACGTTTTAACTGCTGTTAGGTGTCAGGACTACACATTCCACTCAGAGGGGACCACGTTTTAACTGCTGTTAGGTGTCAGGACTACACATTCCACTCAGAGGTGACCACGTTTTAACTGCTGTTAGGTGTCAGGACTACACATTCCACTCAGAGGGGACCACGTTTTAACTGCTGTTAGGTGTCAGGACTACACGACTCCACTCAGAGGTGATCACGTTTTAACTGCTGTTAGGTGTCAGGACTACACATTCCACTCAGAGGTGACCACGTTTTAACTGCTGTTAGGTGTCAAGACTACTCGACTCCACTCAGAGGTGACCACGTTTTAACTGCTGTTAGGTGTCAGGACTACACATTTCACTCAGAGGTGACCACGTTTTAACTGCTGTTAGGTGTCAGGACTACACGACTCCACTCAGAGGTGACCACGTTTTAACTGCTGTTAGGTGTCAGGACTACACGTTTCCACTCAAAGGTGACCACGTTTTAACTGCTGTTAGGTGTTAGGACTTCACGACTCCACTCAGAGGAGACCACGTTTTAGCTGGTGTTAGGTGTTAGGACTACAGGAGTCCACTCAGAGGTGACTGCGTTTTCAAACGAAAGTCAGCATAATCCCTATCAGAATCCCAGCTGGAACCTCTGTAGGAATGGAAAAGCTGATCCTAAAATTCCTACAGAAACTTAACGGACTCAGAGTAGCCAAAGCAATCTTGAAAAAGAACAAAGATGGAAGACTTCAGCTTTCTGATTTCAAAACATACTACAAACTACAGTAATCCAGATAGTGTCATGCTGACATAAGGGCAGACGCACAGATCAATGGAATAGAAGTGAGAGTCTAGAAATATAATCATACATCTACGGCCAAGTGATTCTGGACAAGGGTCCTGGGACCATTTCATAGGGAAAGAATTATCTTCTCAACAATTGTGGTGAAACAACTGGATCTACCATGCAAAAGAGTGAAGCTGGACCTCCGCCGCATATCGTGGGTAAAAATCAATGCAAAATGAACCAACGATATGAAAGTTAAAACTATAAAACTCTTACAAGAAAACAGAGGTAATTCCTCATGGCCATGGATTTTGGCAAAATACAAGGGACCAAAGAAAAAACAGATAAATTGAACTTTATCAAAATTAAAACTACCAAGAAAGTGAAAAGATACCACTAGAAAAGGAAAACATATTTGTAAATCATACATCAATACAGGTCTGGTATCTAGAATATGTAAAGAGTTCTTATGACTCTAAAACAATAAGACAACCCAATTTTAAAAGTGGACAAAGGACTTGAACAGACATTTCTCCAAAGACGACACACAAAGGGTCATGAAAAGATGCTCGACGTCACTACTCATTAAACCCACCGCCGTGGCATTAGCTCCAACTCCTAACAACCCTCAGGACAGAGGAGAACTGCCCCAAAGGGTTTCCAAGGAGGCACTAGTGGATTCGAACTGCTGACCTTTTGGTTAGCAGCCACAGCACTTAACCACTGGACCACCAGGGCATCATCATCATCATTAGGGAAATGCAAATCAGAACCGGCACGAGATGCCACATCACACCCACAAGGATGACTACAATCAGAACACTGAACAGTAACAAGCGCTGGCGAGCACGTAGAGAGTGCACACGTTGCTGTTCTGGAAGAATGCTTGGCAGTTTCTCAAACGGTTAAACATAGTTACTATAAACCAAAAAAACCACTGTGTCAACGATCCTACAGGACAGAACAGAACTGCCCCATTGGGTTTCCCGGGAACAGCAGGAGGATCTGAACTGCCAACCTTTTGGTTACCAGCCGAGCTCTTAACCACCGCACCACCAGGGCCACAGAGTTACTATATGACCCAGTAATTCCACTCCTACATGTATGCCCGACAGAACTGAAAACATGGCTACACAAAATCCTGCATACAAATGTTCATGGCGTGTTATTCGTAACAGCCACAAGGTGGAAACAGCCCAACTCTCTGTCAGTGGATGAATGGATAAATAAAATGTGGAACACGTCCATACAACAGATTACCACTCAGTCCTAAAAAGGAAAGGAGTGCTGATACCTGCTACAAAATAGATGAGCCCTGAAAACACTACCCTAAGGGAAAGAAGCCAGGCACCAGTGTGACTAATCGCTTTTATATGGCCTTTCTCCCCATGGTCTTGGAACTCCCATCCAAGTGACTGGGTGGGACTATGCAAAAAAGGTAACTGTGGCCCACCTTGGGGGATTGGTCAGTTTTGCCATCCCAATAGGCTCAAAATGACCCATCCCAGAGGTGGGAGAAGAGAATCTTACCACCACCATGGAAGGGGAGCCAGGAGCAGAGCGAGAGCGTGCCTTTGGACCCGGGATCCCTGTGCTGAGACCCTCCTAGAAACAGGAGACAGAGAGCTGTAACATCAAAGACAGTGAGAAACAGAGGCAGGAGAGACCGGCAGGAGATGTTGCAGTGGGCTTCCCGGCCCACAGAGCAAGAAAGCCAAGTGCCTTTTGGGCAGGAGGCTTGCTGGAGGAGTAGGGTGCCTCTGAGCACTTGGTGGAGCTAAGTTTGCCGACCCCACAGAGCTAGAGGTAAGCTCCTTGGGGCCGAGGCTCATTGATGGAGTAGGGTGCCTCTAGGTACTTATCTGCAGAGCTAAAAGAGCTTTGTAACACTTGCCCGAGCAGGGAGGAGGTCAAGGGGCCAGAGAGAGGCCTGCCTGTAGCATGGCTGAGAAGAGGCTGTCCTGATGGAAGAACTGTATCCTGGGCATTCCTGAACCTGAATTGTAACCTGTTACTTCCCTAATAAATCCCATAACTGTAAGTGTGGTGAGTTCTGTGTAGCCCCTGCAATGAATTACCGAACTCAGCGGAGAAGCAGAGTGTTGTGGGAGGAACAGCTGGTGTCACATTCGGTAAATACAGCGGAGAGAAGACGCATGTCTGGCCTCCACCTCACAGGAATCAGCCCTGGGCTGTTGGTCTGGATTCTCCTTCCCCCTCGTAAAGTTGGAGGAGGTCAGATGCTGCCCCCACCCTGTTATTACAGCCATATAGTGTATGGTTCTGTTTATCTGAAATGTCCAAAACAGGCAAATCAACAGAGACAGCAGACTCGTGGGTGCCTAGGGCTGCAAAGGAAGGAGGGACCAGGAGATGACACCTAAGGGTGTCAGGTGGATCCTGGCTCAGGATAACCTCGTAGGACAGAGTAAAACCCCACAGGGTTTCCCAGACTGTAATCTTTACAGAAATAGACTGCTATACCTTTCTCCCAAAGAGCTGCTGGAGGGTTCAAACCACTGACCTTTCGGTTAACAGTCAAGTTAACCACTGAGCCACTAGGGCCTCTTAGCTGAGAGGTACGGGGTTTCTATTTGAGGTGATGAAAAAGTTCTAAAATTGACTGTGGTGCTGGCTGCACAACTCTGTGAAGACACTAAAAACCACGGGATCATGCACCTTAAAGAGATGAGCTGTATGGAATGTAAATTATACCTCAATAAAGCTATCAAAAGGAGTTCCAGTGGCACAGTGGTTAAAGAGCTCAGCTGCTAACCCAAAGGCTGGCAGTTCAAACCCACCAGCAGCTCCTAGGGAGGAAGATGCGGAAGTCTGCTTTTGTGAAGATTACAGCCCTGGAAAATGATACTTGTGAAGAGAGTGATTCTTAGCTCCAGTCGATTCACGAGACTAAATGGGCAGCTCCTGTCCGGAGGCAGGATGAGAAGGCGGGCGGGGGGGGGGGGGGGGACAGGAGCTGGCTGAACAGACACGGGAAATCGGGGGTGGAAAGGAGGAGCCTGCTGTCACATGACAGGGAGAGCAACTACGGACACATAACAATGTGTGTATAGGTTTTTGTATGAGAAACTAACTTGAACTGTAAACTTTCACTTAAAGCACGATTAAAAAAAAAAAAAGATTACAGCCTTAGAAACCCTGTGGGGCAGTTATACTCTGTCCTATAGGGTTGTTATGACTCGATGGCAGTGGGTTTGGTTTTTGGAAAACTTAAAATTTTTAAAAATAAAAAACAGAAATGGACTGATATGAAGGGTGATGTGCAGAAAGCAGAGTCTATTTCCTCTAGTGCTAAAGCTGGCCCTGAGCCTCCCAGGTGGCCTGCAGTACAGACATCCCCTGACGACACATACTTAACACAAAGCTAATTTCCGAGATGTGACTGAGTGGCTGATAACATCGGCCACCAAAAGAATGCATGAGAAACAAATGCCCCTCCTGAAGGAATACAGACCTCATTCACACGATGTCTGGAATTCATCTTCTCTCAAATATACTTTTAATTTATATGACCCTATATTCACTGGGAAACCCTGGTGGCATAGTGGTTAAGTGCTACGGCTGCTAACCAAAGGTTCCGTAGTTCGAATCCGCCAGGCGCTCCTTGGAAACTCTATGGGGCAGTTCTGCTCTGTCCTGTAGGGTCGTTATGAGTCGGAATCAACTCAACGGCCCTGGGTTTGGTTTTTTTTTGGTTACATTCACTTATTTATTCCTCCAACAAATACTTATTGAGCAGTTACTATGTACCAGGCTCTGCTACAGGCACTGGAGATCAGCTAGGGACAAAGCTGACAAGGTCCCTGCCCCCACAGAGTTTAAATTCTAATGAGCTTCAACAAATAAACAAAATGATTTCTGGTCACAGTAGGTGCTAGGAAGTCAATAGGAGCATTGTGGGATGGGGGTAGGGAGGCAGCGGAGGAGGAGCACAGCTTAGTTAGGTAACAGAAGACCTCTCTGAGGAGCCAGCACCACACACATCACGGCATGGCAGGCACACGGCATGGCACACAGCACGGCACACATCACGGCACGGCACAGCACACATCACAGGAAAGAACACTCCACTAAGTGAGAAGAGTAAGCACAAAGGCCCTGGAAAAGCAATGAACCTGGCTTGTTTACGGCACGAAAGAAGCAAACGTACCTCAAACTAGGTAAGCACAGTGCGGAGTGGCTAGGTCAGATCTGAGGCTGTGGAAGGAGCTGAGATTTCATTCTAGTCAAGATGGAAAGCTATTCAACAGTGGTAAGGGGGTGACATAATCTGATTTTTTAATTTGCAAAACGAGAGTGTACTATCACAACCAGGACACCGACGTTGGTACAATTTACCAACCTTGTTCAGGATCCTCCAGTTTTACCTGTACTCCTGTGTGTGTTTAGTTTACACACTTATTACCTGTGTGGATTCATTATCTATCACTACAGTCAAAATACTGAACAGTTCCAATACCATCTGATTTTTAAAGGATCGGTCTGGCTTTTAGGTGGAGAACGATGGGGTGGGGGCAAGGATGGCAGCAGGAAAACTAGGAAGGCCAGCTGAGGGGTGACTGCTACCATCCAAAGCAAGGCCCGTGGTGGCTTGGGCCCAGGCAGTGGCGTGCTGGCAGGTGAGAGAGGAGAGACAATGCAGCTGTGCTCCGAGGGTGCAGCCAACGGGGTGTTCTGATGGACTAGCTCCACGTGGGATGTGAGAAAAAGTGCGGAACTAAAAACGGTCCCAGGCCTGGATGCAGACCCTGCCCCAGTTAGACCCCGAGATGACTGCAGCCCCAGTCGGCCTCTTGACTGCAGCCTGGTAGGACCCTGAGTCCAGGAACCCAGCCTGGGTGCCCGGCCCACAGAAACTTTGAGACAACAAATGTGGGCTGTTTTAAACTGTAAATTGGTGGGAATCTGTTCGCCAGCAACAGGTTAACACACCATCTTTACCAGAGGCAGTTTTGGTAGATTATACTTCCTAGAAAAGTACCCATTTCATCTAAGCTTTCAAATTTATCTGCAGAGAATTGCAACGCAGTTTCTTAGGATCTTGTTGGCCCAGAAAGCAAGAACGTGCTCAAAAACTAGATAATAGGGACGTGTCAAAAACATACAGAAGCTTGCTTGAAGGGCTCCCAGTGACCAAATTTGGGATACCTGCAGCATCAAAAAAGTAAGTGAAAAAAATGTTAACACATTTAATAAATATGAATTAATGATTCCACAGTAATACCAAAAAAGTAGGAACGGGAGATATAAAAGGGGAAAGAAAGCTCTTGTTTAGAGAAGAACGTCTGCTAGCGAATGGGGAAGAAATGACAGAATGTGGTCGTTTATGAACTACAGAAAAGAAAGGCCCCTGCATGACAAAGAGGCCTGGCAGACACCATCTTAACCACAGACCAAACATGGCATCAACACCACTGGGAAAACGGGAACACCATCCCAAGAGCCAGGAACACCTGCGCACACTTTCCTTACCAGATCAGCGTGATGACGTCAAGGCGGCTAAAGACAACAAACAACAAGTAAAGAGAAGAGCGCCCACCCGCTGGAGTGCCCACAGGTCTGGGAGATCAAGCAAGTAAAGAGAAGAGCACCCACCCGCTGGAGTGCCCACAGGTCTGGGAGATCAAGCAAGTGAAGAGAAGAGCGCCTACCCGCTGGAGTGCCCACTGGCCTGTGAAGATCAAACAAGAGAAGAGCACCCACCCGCTGGAGCGCCCACTGGCCTATGGAGATCAAACAGGTGAAGAGAAGAGCACCCACCCACTGGAGCGCCCACAGGCCTGTGGAGATCAAACAGGTGAAGAGAAGAGCACCCACCCGCTGGAGCGCCCACAGGCCTGTGGAGATCAAACAAGAGAAGAGCACCCACCCGCTGGAGCACCCACAGGCCTGTGGAGATCAAACAAGTGAAGAGAAGAGCACCCACAGGCCTGTGGAGACAAAGGAGGTTCTGGGAGGAGCCTGGAAGGGCGACCCCCTCGCTCGGGCTTAGGGGAGGGAGAGCTAATTGGAAGTCGGACAGGAAACACGTTCCCATGAGCAAAGCACAGAAGCAAGAAATGGGGGCACCACCAGGGCCCATGGGCATGGGAGGGACAATCCTGAAGGCAGGCCTGAGGGCCAGAGCTGCTGCAGAGCGGCAGCCGGAAAGGGAAAAAATAGCTGGAAAGCGCCTTGTCACAGGCGCCACAACTCACCAGGGAGTCCACATGCCGCCGAGGAGCAAGGAGACCAGGCCCATGCGGCGGATGTCCTGCAGGTGCCCGCACGGGGATGGGGTGGGGGACAACAGCGGTGTTGCCACACACTGAGTGCACACTACCTGCTGGGCCCTGCCCACAAGAATGCAAGGAAGCAGACGGTGCTATGGTCACCCTCACTCTTCAGACAAGGAGCCTACAGTACAAACCCAGGGATCAACCAAACACCAGCCGCGGAGCTGGCTGAGACAGTGCAGGTCCTGGCTCTCCCAGACACACGGGAAATGTCAGGTACTAGCCAGAAGGGCAGGGCCGAGTGAGAGCCCAGGTTCTGGAGTGGTTTGCGGTGTCAGGAAAGAAGGGAAGCGAGCCTGGCTACACGTCAGGAGAGGGAAGGGAGCAGGCCAGCTGAAGAGGTGGACACTTCAAAAACTTGAGAATGACTAAGAAATGCAAATAACCTCAAATTTTAGAAAACCGCATCACACAAGTCCTATCACAAATTAATCAGATCAGATGCCTTCAAAACAAATCACACACACACACAAAAAAAAAAAAAATCACACTGAGTTCTGAAAACAAGGCCTTCTCTACCAGCTAGGTTTCCAGAGAACTTGAACCCACTCACAAAAGACTGGGTACAAAGGAAGTAACAGTTGGAACACGACACCTCTAAGGCAAGCATCGATCAGCAGCAAGGTAACGCTTCTTTAGGCTTTTTAAATTCTGCATGTAAGGAAGGTGAAGGCCCTGACCTGCCCGGGCCCTGAGCTCAGGCCACGCACCCCTCGCTCAGACAGGCCAGGCCCACGGCAGTCTCTGCATATACAAGGTCTCTGGTTAGCAGGAGCAGCTGATGATGGGCAGGGTCTGGGGCAACTAGGGGGCCAGTGAGAGGCACTAAGCAAGAAAGGAGCAAGCGGGGCATCAGCAGTCCATCACCCAGCCGAGAGTCTGGACGTTGTGACAAATAGGTGCTTGTCCCATGCAAGAAATAAAGCCACCCACAGTGGGATGCAGGCATGCTTCCAGCTCAATGGTTCCCCCCTGCCAGAGCCACGTCAGTGTGGTCCACATTCAGGGTTCCCCAAGGCTGGGCATTCGCAGAGTGGGAGGGCTCCCCTACTTAGCCCAGGGGGCCCTGGGGAAGACTAGGACCTAAAGGTCTCACTGAGAGAAGGCCTGGCTAAGGCCAGGGACAGGAAGCCTGACCAGCTTACAGTCTGGGGAGATGGTGATGCCACCCTGCCAGCCAACCCCCACACTCTGCCACCACACTCCCAGTCACACCCAGGACACAGCATGGTCATGGAGAAAGCACACCAGCTGTCACCATTTCTAAACCCAAACTAGCAAATAAAGGCAAGCGGACATCCCAGGAGAGCCTGCATGATGAGGTGAGGCACCAAGATAAACCAACGTGAGCCCGGAAGGGATTGTAGGGAATAACACAGACCTTCCAGGAGAAACCTGCAACAGCCCAGAAGGACTGCAAACGTGGGATGCGGGAACAAGGAAAGGTTCTCAGAAATGAAAGGTTATCACTGCCAAAACAAAAAGTCCAGAACAGGGCTGAGAAGGGAAATTGAGGGCACCGTCCAAACTCCAGATTAGAGAGACAGGGAAATAGAGAGGGGAGAAGGTCTTCGTCTCTGTCATTGGTTCCTGGGCTCTGGGCCACGCCTTCTGAGTCACTGGTTCCTGGGCTCTGGGCCACGCCTCCTGAAGGTAGCTGAGGTGCAGGACAAGAAAATGTTTCCTTAAAGTTACTAACGGTACAGACAAGTAGCAAGGAGCTGCGAGGCCACACCCTAGGGAAGGCCAGACCGAAGGCCAGACCACTGGAGCCACTTTGCCTAAGTTCACCGGCACAACCAGGCAAAGGTGTGGGGGGCGGGATGAGGACGGGCCCACTGAGGCAGGCCCAGCCAGGCGAGGCATCCAGGAGAAGGCCCCGGGGGGGCACACAGGCCAACCTACACCCCCACCCAAGGGGTCACAAGGAAACAGCAAAACCCAAGGAAGAGACTGTGTACGAGACTTTATAACCACAGGTCAGTCCGAGGTGTAGGTTTTTCACAATTTTTTCCCAAAAGATTTAAACAGGTACTTCACCAAAGAGGAAACTCAAAAAGCCAAAAAAGAGAAGAGGCAGAGTCTCATCGGTAATCAAAAAATCAAAATGAGGCCTGATGCACTCTTACCATCCTGGCAAGGGTTAAACCCAGTCAGTCACAAGTGCTGGTGAGGGCAGAAGCCAAAGGGTCTTCACACCTGGGGGGGGGGGCCAAGGGAGGGGTGTAAACCAGGAGAACTCTCAAAACCTCCTGTGCTGTCTGGCAAGGTTAGCAGGACACTGATCACATGCGGCCTGGCAACCCCAGGCCAGGTCCACACTCTGAGAAACAAGCAGGTACACGGTGGCCAGGCGCAGTCCCCCTCACCAGGTGCCACAGGGGCCAGGCGCAGTCCCCCTCACCAGGCACCGCGGCGGCCAGGCGTGGTCCCCCTCACCAGGTGCCACAGGGGCCGGGCACAATCCACCTCGGCAGGCGCCACAGGGGCCAGGCGCAGTTCACCTCACCAGGCGCCGCAGCGGCCAGGCGCAGTCCCCCTCACCAGGCGCCACAGGGGCCAGGCGCGGTCCCCCTCACCAGGCGCCACAGGGGCCAGGCACGGTCCCCCTCACCAGGCGCCGCGGTGGCCAGGCGCCGCGGTGGCCAGGCGCGGTCCACCTCACCAGGCGCCGTGGCGGCCAGGCGCGGTCCCCCTCACCAGGTGCCACAGGGTCCGGGCACAATCCACCTTGGCAGGCGCCACAGGGGCCAGGCACAATCCACCTCACCAGGCACCGCAGCGGCCAGGCACAATCCACCTCACCAGGCGCCGCTGCGGCCAGGCACAATCCACCTCACCAGGCGCCGCTGCGGCCAGGCACAGTCCCCCTCACCAGGCGCCACAGTGGCAGCCTGCCCTGCACTGGAGCTGACGCAGAGCCAGGAGGGCCTCCAAGAAGTTCCAGTGTCTTATGGAGATTGACACAGGACTTATATCCAGAATATATAAAAAAACTCTTACAACTCAGTAACAGAGAGAGGATTAACCCAATTAAAAACAGGCAAAGGATCTAAAGCTATTTCTCCAAAGAAGATATACAGATGGCTGGTAATTGCATCAAGAGGTGTGGGGCATCATGAGCCATCGTGGAGATGCAGACCAAAGCCACAAGGAGATGCCATGGTCACAAAGGCCACACGTAGGAAGAGTCCATTTTTATGAACTATCCAGAATAGGCAGGTCTACAGGTAAAAGCTGGTAAGTGGGAGATGGGGGGAAGGTGGAACGCAGAATGACTGCTAATGGATGTTCTTTTTGGGACGATGAAATGTTCTGTAATTAGTGATGCTGTGTGCACAGCTGTGAATAAACTGTACATCTTACGAGGGTGAATTTTATCCTATGTTACTTATAGCTCAATTTTTTAAATATATGCTCGTGGGCTGATATTAGCATTTGGCAGTACCCTGGCTGGTATAAATGGTTAAGTGCTTGACTACTAACCCAAAGGCTGGTAGTTAGAGCCCACTCAGAGGCGGCTCAGAAGACAGGCCTGGGGATCTGCTCCCGTACACACGGGTGGGTCACTACGAGCTGCAGTCGGCTCAACATCAACAGCCCAACAGTGGGAAGCTCCCTGGTGGCGCAGATGGTTAGCACTCGACTACTAACCTAAAGGCTGGCAATTCACACCCGTCATAGAAGGAAGGCCTGGTGATCTGAGTCCATTCGGCCAACAACACCCTATGGAGCAGTTCTACTCTGTGAAACATGGGGTCACCACGGGTCAGAATCAACTCCAGGCAAACGGTTGCGTTCGGTTCGGTTCATCAGTGTGAAGGCATTTTCAAAGATGAAATACATAAAACCATACTACAGATCGGCACTACGAGATGGACGTTTCTAACGTGCCATCATGACAGGGAACGCTAACTCTGAACCCCAGTTAAGCAAAAATCTGTCCCTCAGATATTCCGTACTTCTCATTAGCAGATCTGCATTACAAATAAATCATAATTATTGTTATATTTTTAGTCCTGCCAATACAAATTTATGAAAATATCCTCATTTTCCTTAGTGCCCAAAGCCTAAAATACATATTATTACCTGGCCGTCTACAGAGTCTGAGCCAGCCAGATTCAGAGAACAGCATCACCACCCAACACTCCCACTCCCACCCCTGCTGTCCAGGCTGAGAAGCCTGGCACTTGGCTCTGCCTGGTCTCCAGCCATCCTAGACCCCTCCCCATCTGCCGTATCAAATCAGCCACTACAGAGCTCCAGCCACCATCAGCTATCCTCAGGAGGACCCCTCACAGTCCATTCCACACACAAACAACATCAGCCAGAACGACCTTCATCCAATGCAAGCCTGACCAAGCCACGCCCTAGGAAGAGGACAAAGCTCCCCCAGCAGGGTCCAGCAGCCTGCCTCTCTGGAGAACTCTTCTGACCATGAGAACAGCCACGTACTCGTTAAACTCAGGTGGCCAAACCAGCCTCACATTTAACAAACATTTATTTTGGCCATTTTATATCGAAGCTCAAACCAAGTAAGCCAAAGAACTCAAAAGAAAGGAAGCAGAAAGACACCAGCCCTTAGCACACTCACCTATTCTACGTCCTCAAGGTGAATCGCAGCTGACGGACCGATGTTTGTGCCGGCGCATAGACACCTCCAAGGCCCCTCTTAGCAGGCGCTGTGACTTCTGCCCAACCACTGACACAGCCAGGATGCCTCTCACCGCAACATGCAGTGAGGGCCTGGACTCAGGGCTAGACAGAACCAGCCATGTGGAAGGTCATCAAACCTCCCAGTTCCTTGACAAAAGAGAGATCACAGAGATAGATACCTATGGCACACAGGTGATACTAAAATTAAACCTGAGAAGGCAGTAAAGTGCTTCTCAAGGACACCAACATCCTCCACACTCCAAACTCAGGGTCAGTTCTCAGTTCTCATCCCATCAACTCTCAGCAAGCACAGCTCATCACTCGTCCCTGGAAATACCTTCTGGGTTCCCCCGTCTCCACAGCTTGAACTCTGGGGTCTCAGGGCCCCAAGCCTTCCGCTGGGAGCTGACACCCAGAATGCACTTCAGGCCTGTGGCACAATCTTCCTAGACATTTAAGGGCATCTAATTTCCCCACTCTCTTCCCAAACCTGCTCCCCCTGCAGTCTCCCCACCCAGTGAGCAACAACCATATTCTCTCAGTTGTCACATCAAAGTACTCCTCAGGTTTTCACCCAGGTTCTCATTTTTGCTCTTCCTTCAAATACATGTGCAGAACCTGACTAGGTCTTGGTACTTCACTGCTAACACCTTGTCCAAACCCCCACATGCTTCACCCCCACAGGCTATCTCCACACAGCAGCCAGAAGAGCACTTTTGAAACACAGGTGGGAGCAGGCCACCCCTCCACCCATCCCCACAGTGACCACAGGGCCTTACAGGATGGGTCCCTTCCTGCCCCATCCCTCTGTCCTCCAGGCCACCACTGTGCCCCCCACCCTGGCCTTCTCCAGTGAACAGCAGGTGACCCTGGGCAGGTGACTGCGCCTCGCTGGCCTCGGTCCTCACCTGGAAAGCAAGTGGCAGCTGCTAACTGGGAGACCTACTTGGGGATTAAACAAGTGTGAGCCAGAAGTGTTACAACACGAGGCAGCACAGTGATGAGAAGGCCGCTGCCTACAATGGTCTTCTCACTACTCACAGACAGCAGCCCTTCTTGCAGAGAAGATAACACACGAAAGCAACAGTCCAGGAAAGAACACATGTGACAGACTCCAATGGAAGCAGAGCTCCCAGGTTCCGCCAAGATGCTGGGCTGGGAGGTTAAACAGCTCACACGTGATCCCCAATGTCAGCACTTAGAAGTCTCCCTCCATGCCAGCAAGCTCTCCCTCAACTGTGCCATCAAGAATGCTCATTCATTGACTGGTTCCTTGTACACCACCATCAATTCACCTAAAGAAGTCTATGTCACCTCCCACCAGTCTTATGACAACTTTGTCACCGAGCATTCCCAACTGCCAGGCAGACAACACTCTACTTTCACAAGCTCTGTCACGGAGATAAGTCAGGCAGATGGTTCAGTAACACACCAGACAGCCCACTGCACTCTCATCCCCTTTCTGGCTAACGGGCTCTTGATGTGAGTGGTGGACAGACAAGGCCCTGCCTTCCTGCAATTAATGGCTCCTCCTTCCCCCCTGCCCTGCTGGACATCCCCAGCACCTGAGAACAAGGTGTAAGGTCCAGGAGCCAACAGAACCCACCTCACTGCCTTCAGGAGAATCTCAAACCCCCAATTTCCTGCTGACAGCTGTTACCTGCTCTTCCAGGTCCTGTTCAAATGCCACTTCACAAAGCCCTCTCACTTGAGACGCGCCTCAACGCATGGCTGGGCTCTGTGGGGCCTGTGCCAGGACCACCACTCTTTCTGGACACTGGTGGGCCTGTTATACCTGCAGCCTCTTCTGAAAGCATCTGAGGAGCCTGTCCACACACACGGTGCCAAACTGCCCACGTACCTCAGACCCAGATGTCCAACCTCAGTTGGGGAGGCTACCTCAAATCTTCCTTCAACATGTTTAATGATGCCCGACAAAACCAAATGAAAGAATTTCATGCTTTGAGCGAAGGAGTTTGAACTTGAGAACAGCAGCAAAAACAGAAACAAAACACGGAATCCCCACAATGGCAGGCATCATCCCAAAACAGGTGTTCTGACCCGGGCTGAGCTCCCTGCTGGTGACTGCTGTCTGCCTCCAAACACAGCACATGCTGACAGCAAGTTCCCTCACTTGGGCACATCTAACAGCTTCTCTGAGACGAGTCTCACGAGGGTGAGAGCAAGGTCGTCCTGAGCACAGCCCAGGCACCCTCACACAGACAGCGTGCAACTGCAGGAAGCACGCAGCCAGGGCGAGCTCTGGCCCCATTTATCTGATGAAGCTGGTTGAATGTCCCAAATCAAGGACTAAGGAGCGTGGCTGCCAGCATTCCACTCTGGTCCTGTGTACAGCTTCACACAAGGATCAAAGGGCCCAGGTAAGGCCAAAATCATGAGAGGAAATGCAAGCACATGGCAGCGCTGCACATCGAGTGAACACGTTCCATCTGTGACACTTCGTGCAGCCCGGCCACAGCCCGGCCACTCACGTCAGGCACACGCAGTGACCACGTTCCGTCTGTGACACTTCGTGCAGCCCGGCCACAGCCCGGCCACTCACGTCAGGCACACGCAGTGACCACGTCCCATCTGTGACACTTCGTGCAGCCCGGCCACAGCCCGGCCACTCACGTCAGGCACACGCAGTGACCACATTCCATTTGTGACACTTTGTGCTGCCTGGCCACTCAGCCAAGCACAAAGATAGAGGCCGCATTCTGTCTGTGACACTCTGCAAGGTCCAGGCGTGGCCCAGCCACTCAGCCAGGCACAGAGTGACCACATTCCCTTTGACACTCTGCAAGGTTCAGCCATGCCCTAGCCACTTGGTCAGGCATAGAGTGACCACATTCCATCTATGACACTGTGTAGCAAGAGGTGCCTGCCTCTTGCCCTCCCCACCTTGCAGCTAAGACAGCTCACAGACAGAAGCATGAATTTTAACTGCTTTCCTGAGTCTTTCTGAGTGCTACAAAAATACTATTACAGAATAGCACTCTTGCTATTCTGTGGCCCAAATGTTACCTCAGATGGCCTGGCTGAAGTGCTGGACGATGCAGTGCCTCCTCTCCTCTCCTGTGAAGTGGAGAAACTGGGATAGTAGCCCTATCTGACAGGGCTGTTGTAAGCATGAAACAAAAATGTCACATAAATCACTTAGTAGCGTACCTGACTCATAATAAGCACTGAAAAAAATTACCAGCCATTATCATAATTATTACATTCCTGGGCCCCAATTAAAGCCTCTTTAAATACGTAAAGGAGCGATCACATGAACAGACAGAACCCTTGCAGTGACCAAAAGACTGAAAACCCACCAGCATGCACAGTTCTCCTCACAGACTAAGTCTGCTCACCCACCTGATGATACCAGAGCCAGCAACAGCACCAGAGCCCAACGGTGTCCACCTGACCTCCAAGCCTACCTCCCAGTTCACGCACGACACGTGATCTCCCCTTGCTCCCTCCAAGCCCACCTTCCAGCATGTGCACCACCCATGACCTCCAATGCTAGAACTCCAGGACCCCGAACGAGCGCTTGTCTCACAACAACGCCCACTTCACAACAATGCCCACTGCAGCCTATATCTGCATCCCCAGCCTTGGCTCCCGCCTGTTTCCTCCTCAAGGCTTCTCTGCCCTGCCAATCCCACCCACGGAGGGCACTGCCAGCCTGCACACAACCGCCCCTCATCCCCCCCAAGCCCCAACGATCTTCCGGGCACCCACCTCTACACACCCATCCCAGGCATACACCACCTCCTCCAGGCACCCACAGCCCCTGCGTGCCGCGCCCCCATGTATACACCATCTTCTCCAGGCACCTACAGAACCTGCAGGCCGCCCCCGCCCCGCCACGTGCACACCACCTCCTCCAGGCACCCACAGCCCCTGCGGGCCACCCCCTGCCATGTGCACACCAGCTCCAGGCACCCACAGCCCCTGCAGGCCACCCCCACATGCACACACCACCTCTTCCAGGTGCTCACAACTTCTGCACCCCCATCTGATGCACACACCACCTCCTCCAGGTGCTCACAACCTCTCCACACCCATCCCATGCACATACCACCTCCTCCAGGTGCTCACAACCTCTGCACACCTGTCCCATGCACACACCACCTCCTCCAGGTGCTCACAACCTCTCCACACCCGTCCCATGCACACACCACCTCCTCCAGGTGCTCACAGCCTCTCCACACCCATCCCTTGCACACACTACCTCCTCCAGGTGCTCATAGCCTCTGCACACCCGTCCCATGCATACACCACCTCCTCCAGGTACTCACAGCCTCTCCACACCCGTCCCATGCACACACCACCTCCTCCAGGTGCTCACAGCCTTTCCACACCCATCCTGTGCACACACCACCTCCTCCAGGTGCTCACAGCCTCTCCACACAGGTCCCAGGTCCCATGCACACATCACCTCCTCCAGGCATCCACAGCTCTTGCAAGCCACACCCTCCCTCATGTGCACACCCACTCCAGGTGCCCACAGCATTAATTTCAGGTGTGTCTCTCCCCAGCACTTCCCGACACCTACTGGTGCAGCATTTCCACCCAAGTCTTCTCTCCAGTACTAACTCTGTAAACCCACGTCCCTCACAGACCCAGGTACTGCGCTGTGCACAGGGCAAGAGACCAAGCAGCATCTGTGGAAAAAAAGATCAGAGGAGGGCAGAACATACGGACACCGGGTACCCGCCCATGCTGTCACAGGCAAAGCACCACAGCCTGTGAGGACAGGTAACATGGCCTTTGACAGGAAAAACACTCAGGCGCACACAAGCTGAGTAACACGTGAAGGTGAAGTCGGTGAGGCTGCTGATGAACCTGGACTGTGCGGCAAAACAGCCTATGAACTTTCACACACCTGCTTTAACGTGACTACAGACACTCCCCCAACCTCCCCCCGTCCACGTGGTCAGCTGTTACATGGGAAACAGCCTGTGCAGATGGCTGAATAAATCTTCAAGCTGAAGAAGGCTCAGCCAACCTTCATACTGCCGAGGAATCTTCTACCTGCTCCTCAGTGCTAACAGCAGAGGGCATAAGGATCTTATATCTTCTAGGTCGTCACATACGCAGCTTTCTCATTTTTAGGCATAAGTGGCACTAGAGTGCAGTGGTAAAGGATGGTCTTCTTAGCAAAAAATGCTGATTTGGTGGATATCCGTATGGAAGATAATTAATCCCCATCTCTGCTTCACACTATACACAAAAAACTGAACCCAAGAGAGCAAGCTCAACCGAAAAAAAAAAAAAAGCAAGCATAAAAAACAAAGCAATAAAGATTACAGTGAAAAGAAATGAAACAGAAGAACAAACACAAAGGAAATCCAAGTCGATTCTTTGAAAAAAAATCAACAAAATTGACAAATCTTTGGCTGGACTGACCCAGAAAAAAAGAAAAGACCCAAATTCCTAAAGTCAGAAGGAGACAACACCATTACCAACCTTACAAGGACACACTACAACACCTGTACGCCAACAAACCAGATAACATGGACACAATGGACAAATTCTTAGAAAGACACGAACTACCACAAATGACTCAAGAAGAAATAAAAAATCTGAATAGACCTATTGTAAGTAAAGAAACTGAACTAGTAATTTAAAAACTTCCCATGAAGAAAAAAGCTTAGTCCTAGATGGCCTCACTGGTGAATTCTACCAAAAAAAAAAAAAAATTTTTTTTTTTTTTTTTAATTAACACCATCCATAATAAACTCTATAATGAAAACATTCTGCATCCCACTTTGGAGAGTCGTGTCTGGGGTCTTAAACACTAGCAAGTGGCCATCTAAGATGCATCGATTGGTCTCAACCGACCTGGGGTAAGGAAGAATGAAGAACACCAAAGACACAAGGTAATTACAAGCCTAAGAGACAGAAAGGACCACATAAACCAGAGACTACGTCAGCCCGAGACCAGAAGAACTAGATGATGCCTGGCCACAACCAATGACTGCCCTGACAGGGAACACAACAGAGAACCGCTGAGGGAGCGAGAGAGTAGTGGGACACAGACCCCAAAGTCTCATAAAAAGACCAGACTTAATGGTCAGACTGGGACTAGAAGGACCCTGGAGGCCATGGTCCCCAGACCTTCTGTTAGCCCAAGACAGGAACCATTCTCAAAGCCAACTCTTCAGACAGGGATTGGACTGGAATATGGGATGCAAAATGATGCTGGTGAAGGGTGAGCTTCTTGGATCGAATAGACACGTAAGACTATGTTGGCATCTCCTGCCTGGAGGGCACATGAGAGGGCAGAGGGGGCCAGAAGCTACCCGAATGGACACAAGGAGAGCAAGTGGAGGGAGGAACTGTGCTAACGCATTAGAGGGAGAGCAATCAGGAGTGTATAGCAAGGTGTATGTCAGTTTTTGTATGAGAGACTGACCTGATTTGTAAACTTTCACTTAAAGCACACTAAAATTAGAAGAAAGAAAAAATTAACACCATCCATTACAAAATCTTCCAAAAAATGAAGGAGAAAACACTTGCCAACTCATTCTATGAAGTCAAATTACCCTATATTAAAATCAAAGACATAAAACTACTGACCAATATTCCTTATTTATACAGATGCAAAAAACCTCAACAAAATACTAGCAAACCAAACTCAGCAACAAATGAAAACTATTAGACACCATGACCAACTAGGATTTATCCCACTAACGCAAGGTTAGTTTAACACCCAAAAACCAATCCACGTGATAAACTATATTATTAGAATAAAGGACAAAAACCACATGATCATCTCAACGGGCACAGAAAAATACATTTGAGAAAATCCAATATCCTTTCATGATAAAAACAGTCAACAAACTACAAATGGAAAAGAACTTCCTCTCCCTGACAAAGGACATCGTCATGGCGTCTTAGGCTGGATCCTCTAGAGAAGCAAAGCCAGGAAAGCATATATAGAGAGATCTGTATCAAGGAAACGGCTCACACAACTGTAGAGGCTGAAACATCCCAACTCCATGTATGAGGATAGAGGCTCCTCTCAGTTCACGTAGCCCCTGGGGGTGGCGAACCCAAGACTGGCTCCGCTCTCAGGCTGTGAAGATCTATGAATTCCAAGGTCTACAGATAAGCTGACAGCTCAAGTCTCAAGAGCTGGAGGACAGACAAACAGGAGGTAGTGCAGGACCCAGAGTGAGCAAAAAAGCCAGCATGTCTGCTTATATCTGCACGCAGGCCACATCCCCCAAGGAAACTCCCTTCCAACTGATTGGCTACTCACAGCAGATACAATCATGGGGGTTATCAGATATAAACACTGACAGTCACGGCCCAGCCAAGTTGAGACACAATCTTAATCATTGCACATGGACTGAACTGTGTCCCCAAAAATACCTGTCAACTTGGCTAGGTCACTGTCATGGACTGAACTGTGTCCCCCAAAATACCTGTCAACTTGGCTAGGCCATGATTCCCAGTATTGTATGAGTGTTCACCATTTTGTCATCTGATGTGATTTCCCTGTGTGTTGTAAATCCTGTCACTATGATGTAATCAGATGGATTAGTGGCAGTTATATTGATGAGATCTTCAAGTTTAGATAGTGCCTTAAGCCAATCTGTTTTGAGATGTAAAGAAGAAACAAGCAGAGTGACGGGGACTACATACCACCAAGAAAGGTGTGCCGGGAGCAGAGCGTGTCCTTGGACCTGAGGTTCCTGCACTGAGAGGCTCCCAGACCAAAGGAAGACTGATGACAAGGACCCTCCTCCAGAGCCAACAGAGAGAGAAAGCCTTCCCCTGGAGCCAGCGCCCTGAATTCGGACATACAGCCTACTGGACTGTAAGACAATAAACTTCTTTGTTAAAGCCATCCACGTGTGGTATTTCTGTTATAGCAGCACTAGATGACCAAGACAGACATCTACAAAAAATGTACAGTTAGCATCATATTTAATTGTGAAAGACTTAAATCTTTTCCTCAAACATAAGGCAGGATGTCCAATTTCTCCATTTCTACTCAACATCATACTGGAGGGTCTAGCCAGGGCGATTACAGGAAAGGAAAGAAAAAAAAGGGCTTTCAGATTGTCAAAAAAAAAAGTAAAACTCTATTTGCAGATAACATGATCTTCTGTATAGAAAATTCTAAGAATCAACTTAGAAACTATTAGAATAGACAGGTTTCAGGACTCAAGATCAATATACAAAAACCAATTATATTTTTACACAGTAGTGATAAGCAAAAAATGACATTAAAAAAATTCCAGATAATGATATAACCAAAATAATAAAATATGCTCTGAAAACTACAAAACACTGCTGAGATAAATTAAAGACCTAAATAAATGAAAAGACACCCTGTGTTCACGAACTAGAAACCTAATATTGGCAATATTCCTCAAACTGATCTACAAACGCAACGCCGTCCCTACCAAAATCACAGAAGACTTTTCTGCAGCTACCGACAAGGTGACCCTAAAACTCATACGGAAATGCAAAGGACCCAGGAAAGCCTAGAGAAAATTGAAAAAGAAGAACAAGGTTGGTGAACTCACACTTTACAATTGTGAAACGTACTACAAAGATACAGAATTCAAGGCAGTGTGGTACCAGCATAAGGACAGGCATGTTAATCAATAAAACAGAACTTAGAGTCCAGAAATGATTCTTAATATTTATGGTCAATTAATTTTTGACAAAGGGCCAAGACAATTTAAGAAGGAAAGAATGCTCTTTTCAACAAATGGTACTGAAACAATGGGATATCCACACACAAAAGAATAATGGACTGCTACCTTCCCACCATATACAAGATTAACTCAAAATGGATCAGATAGGGGTCGCAATAGAGGATTCTGCACAGAGCTGTAGAAAAACGTAGAACAAAATTCTAACTCAGAAAAAGACCAGACTTACTGGCCTGACAGAGACTGGAGAAACTCAGAGACTATGGCCCCAGACACCCTTTTTTTTTTAAGCTGAGATTCACTCTTCAGCCAAAGATCAGACACAGTCTTGTGACTCCCAGAAAACCCCGGTGGCACAGTGGTTAAGAGCTCACTACCACCAAGAAAGAAGACCTAGGAATGAAGCACATCCTTTGGACCTGGGATCCCTGCACTGAGCACCTCCTAAAGCCAGGAGATAAAAAGAGAGAGCTGTAACACCGGAGACAGTGCAAGGCTGCAAGAGGCAGCAGCAGAACCAGGACACTGACAAAAAATGGTGCAGTGGGCTTCCTGGCCCATGGAGCAAGGCAGTTACAGAGGGTATGCCAACCCACAGAGCAAAAGAGCTGAGCACCTTCCAGCAGGAGGCTTCCTGAAAGAGTAGGATACCTCCAGCACTTGTTGTCAGCAAAGCTAAAGAGCTCTCTAACACTTGCCCAAGAAGGGCAGAGGCTGGGTCGGAGGGTCGAAAGGCCGAGGGGCTGACGCCCAGACAGAGACCTGCCTGCAGGCATGGCTGAGGAGAGGCTATCCTGGCTGAAGAACTGTATCCGGAGCTGTGCCTAATCCTGAATTGTAACCTGTTATTTCCCCAACAGACTCCATAATTGTTTAAGTGTTGTCTGTGAATTCTGTGTGGTCACTGCAATAAATTATCAAACTCAGCAGAGAATGTCCTGGGAGGAACGATGGTATCAGAATTGGGTAAAAAGGTTGGAGAAAAGAGGTACATCTGACCTCACTTCATAGGAACCACCTTGGGCTGATGCTAATGGTGACTCTCTTTTCCCTTGTGAAGTCAGGTAAGGAGGTCTGACACCTCCAAAACTCCATTTTTACAGTTGGTATCAAAAGCAGGATTCATTGCAATGTCTCCAGAGTCATGGCAGCATGGGACTTTGTAAGAAAAGAACAAATGGGCATGGGCAGTGAAACTTTTGATTCTTAGATGGTTACTTTGGTTGTCCTCACCTGTAATGGCTAGAGGTTATCCTGCAGCCGAGGGGAGACAAGCTGCATCTGGAGTCCCTTGGGGCACTGGCAGGCCAGTTAAAGGAGCTGAGTGACACGGGACCAGGGTCTCCTGGTTCCACCCAGCCAGAGGCCCAAGGCCATATGAACAGGAAGACAGTCCAGGTGTGGAGAAGATGAAACTGGAATGTTCGAAGAAGTGTTATGTGCTTCTCTGAAGATACTATGGATACTGAATGCTTCTCCTATCTACCGCAGCAGAACAGACCCACGTGCATGATGGGAAAGAATGGGGTATTACAGAAAATAGAGGGCGTCTAACTACACCTTCAGCCAATATTTGATGGAATATCTAAAACGGGAACTAGGATTTCCTGAAACAAACACAGGCTATTCGTTCACCTGCAGTAACTGCAAGTATGGAGTCCTGGTGGCATAATGGTTAAGTGTTCGGCTGTTAACCCAAAAGTCAGCAGTTCGAATCCACCAGCCTCTCCTTGGAGACGCTATGGGGCAGTTCTCCTCCGTCCTATAGAGTCGCTATGAGTTGGAATCGATGCAAAGGCGACGGGCAGGAGGCTAGCTGACGGAGTGGAGTGCCTCCGGGGACTTACCACCAAGTGAGAGCTGACCACCTTCGGGCAGGAGGCTTCCTGGCAGAGTGGGGTGCCTCTGGGCACTTGTCAGTAAAGCTAAAGAGCTTTGTAACACTTGCCTAAGCAGGGCAGAGGTCAGGCAGAGGGACTGAGGAGTTCAAGAACCAGAAAGAGGCCCACATGGGGGCGTGGCTGAGAAGAAACTGTCCTGACTGAAGAACTGTACCGAGTCATGCCTGATTCTGAATTGTAATTTCTTACTTCTCTAATAAACACATAATTTTGAGCGTTGTCTGTGACTTCTACGTAGCCACTGTAACAAAATTATCAAATCCAGCAGAGAAGTAGAGAGTGCCCTGGTGGGGACAGCTGGTATCAGAGCTGGCAAAAAGGTTGGAGAAAGGAGATATGTCTGACCTCAGCTTCACAGGAATCAGCCTTGGGCTGATGTTGATGGTGACTCTCCTCACTCTTGTGAAGTCAGACCAGGACTGATGCCTCTGCCACTCCAGTTTTACAATATGACTCAGCATTTCCACTCTATCAACAGAAATGTGTACCTACATTCACCAAAAGACACATATGAGGATGTTCACAGCACTTTTACTTGAAATAGCCAAAAACTACAAACAACCCAAAAGTCCACATGATGTTGTTGTATGCTATGGAGTTGATTCTGACTCACAGCAACTCTACAGGACAGAGAAGAACTGCCCCATAGTGTTTCCCAGGCTGAAATCTTCATGAGAGCAGACTGCCAGGCCTTTTCCCCCACAGAGCCACTGGGGGGTTCAACTGTCAATCTTTTGGTTAGCAGCTGGGCGCTTAACCATTGCACCATCAGGGCTCCTTTTCCACATATCATAGAATGAATATGTAAGCTGTGGCACAACAATGAATAATAAGAAATAAGAACCTCCAACAGTATGTTATAACACAGGTGAATCTTGGAAACGTAATGTTGATCGAAAGCAGCAGACAGGATGCTCTTTATACAAAGTTCAGAAGCAGGCAAAACTAATCAAGGTATCCGAAGTCAAGAGAACATTTATCCTTCAGGAAGGGTGCAGTAGGCTATATGGGGCATAAGAGCGCTCCTATGGCTCTGACTGGAGCCCTAGTGGCACAGTGGTTAACAGCTCCGCTGCTAACCAAAAGGCTAGCAGTTCAAATCCATCAGGCACTCCTTGGAAACCCTACATGGCAGTTCTACTCTGTCCTATAGGGTCACTCTGAGTCAGAGCCGACTCGATGGCACACAACAACAACATGTTTCTAATGATGTTGTTTTACCTGGGTGCCACTTTATATGTCTGCATAATATATTTAGTGTCATATACATAATTTGCGCATTTTTCTGCATACGTGTCAGACATCAAAAAACTTTCCAAAAAAATAGGGGTTTTTTTTTCTCAGTTTAAATGTCTTAAAATTAATCATATTAAATATGGTTAAGGTTTGGTGTTGGAGCCCTGGTGGCACTGTGATTAAGAGCTCGGGTGCTAACCAAAAGGTTGGCAGTTCAAATCCACCAGCTGCTCCTTGGAAACCCTATGGAAGCAGTTTTACCCTGTCCTATAGAGTCACGATGAGTCGGAATTGACTCAACAGCAGTGGGTTTGTTTTGCTTTTGGTAAGGTTTCGTGTCAGATGATACAAAACTACAATGACAGATTCTAGCAGACCACTTCTATAAGAGAAGGAAAATAGAAGGACGGACCTGAGCGGAAGGGAGACTTGACTATTCACCGCGTCACGCTGACTGGCATTTGTTTTACCTACCCTAGTGGTCCCTCAGTAACCCTGGTGGCATACTGGTTGAGTGCTACAGCTGCTAACCAAAAGGTCAGCAGTTCAAATCCACCAGGGGCTCCTTGGAAACTCTATGGGGCAGTTCTATGCTGTCCTATAGGGTCGCTGTGAGTAGGAATCGACCCGATGGCAATGGGTTTGGTTTTTTTTTTTGTTTGAGTGGTCCCTCAGAAACTTCAAAAGAAGCCCAATAAACTGACTGCTCAAGGAATTTGAGGAACACAGGCAGAGTCCAAGGAAGAGGAAGCAGCCAAGGCTTGGCAAGCCTAAATGCCTGCCTTGGAATCTGGCTGTGGGGACCAGATACAAAGACAGGACAGAAGTAATCTTAACAACCTGTTAGTAAACATTTTTCACACTGCACAGGACAAAGGGAACCCTCTAGATCTTTTTTAAACTGTCACTTATAAAACAAACCAGTTGCTGTCGACTAGACCCCAACTCATGGCCACTCCAGGTGTGTCAGGGTAGAATTACGCTCCACAGGGTTTCGGTGACTGGTTTTATCAGAAGCACATCATCAGGCCCTTCTGCTGAAGTGTCTCTGGGTGGACCCGGACCTCCAACCCTTCAGGTAGCAGCCAAGCATGTTAACCACTTACACCACCCAGGGACTGTCACTTCGCAGACGCCTACTGTCTGTCAGGTGCCTTCCATGGCACATGGAGAATCTGCACTTCCAGAAAAAGGCTCCGAATAAATAAGGCATTACTATAAAAGAACAAAGAGGGAGGCCTCACTCTACCTGATGTGAGAACCTGTTCTACCACCACAGCAGTGGGAAAAGTCTGTAGGTAATCCTTTTAGTCTTTTGGTGAAGTCTTTGGATGAGCATAAGTGTTTAATTTTTAGGAGCTCCCAGTTATCTAGTTTCTTTTCTGCATTGTTACTCACTATTACGACATTTCCAATCAGCATCTGAACTCTAAAACCTACATGATACTGCAAAAACTCAACTACAAAAAGACAAATAACCCAATTAAAAAATGGGCAAAGGATATGAACAGACACTTCACTAAAGAAGACATTCAGGTAGCTAACAGATACATGAGGAAATGCTCACGATCGTTAGCCATTAGAAAAATGGAAATCAAAACTACAATGAGATTTCATCTCACTCCAACAAGGCTGGCATTAATTCAAAAAACACAAAATAATAAATGTTGGAGAGGCTGTGGAGAGACTGGAACACTTATACACTGCTGGTGAGAATGTAAAACGGTACAACCACTTTGGAAATTGATTTGGCGCTTCCTTAAAAAGCTAGAAATAGAACTACCATTAAAAAAACCCAGTGCCGTCGAGTCGATTCTGACTCATAGCGACCCTATAAAACAGAATAGAACTGCTCCATAGAGTTTCCAAGGAGCGCCTGGTGGATTCGAACTGCCGACTCTTTGGTTAGCAGCCGTAGCACTTAACCACTACACCACCAGGGTTTCCACTACGATCCAGCAATCCCACTCCTTGGAATATATCCTAGAGAAATAAGAGCCTTTATACGAACAGATATATGCACACCTATGTTCATTGCAGCACTGTTTACAATAGCAAAAAGATGGAAGCAACCAAGGAGGTCATCAATGCATGAATAAATTATGGTATATTCACACAACGAAATACTACGCATCAATGAAGAACAACGATGCATACATGAAACATTTCATAACATGGAGGAATCTGGAAGGCATATGCTGAGTGAAATTAGTCAGCTGCAAAAGGACAAATATTGTATATGACCGCCATTACAAGAACACGAGAAATAGTTTAAACACAGGAAAAAATATTCTTTGATGGTTTCGAGAGGGGGAGAGAAGAGAAGGACTGGGGTTTTCATTAATTAGATAGTAGAGAACTATTTCAGGTGAAGGGAAAGACAACACACAATACAGGAAAAATCAGCACAACTGGACTAAAGAAAAGCAAAGAACTTTCCTGAATAAACTGAATGTTTCAAAGGCCAGAGCAGCAGGGGCGGTGGTTTGGGGACCACAGCTTCAGGGGATGCCTAAGTCAACTGGCATAATAAATTCTATTAAGAAAACATTCTGCATCCCACTTTGGACAGTGGCATCTGGAGACTTGAAACACTAGCAAGTGGCCATCAAAGATGCATCAATTGGTCTCAATCCATCTGGAACAAAGGAGAATGAAGAACACCAAAGACACAAGGTAATCATGAGCCCAAGAGACAGAAAGGGCCACATAAACCAAAGACTACATCAGCCCGAGACCAGAAGAACTAGATGATGCCCAGGTACAACCAACGACTGCCCTGACAAGGAACACAACAGGGAAACCATGAGGGAGCAGGAAAGCGGTGAGATGCAGACCTGAGATTCTCGTAATAAGACCAGACTTAATGGTCTGACTTAGAAGGATCCCAGTGGTCGTGGTAACCAGATCTTCTGTTAGTACAAGACAGGAACCATTCCGAAAGCCAACTCTTCAGACAAGGATTGGACTGCACAATGGAATAGAAAATGATACTGGTGAAGAGTGAGCTTCTTGGCTCAAGTAGACACATGAAACTGTGTTGGCATCTCCCGTCTGGAGGGAAGATGGGAGGGCAGAGGAGGTCAGAAGCTAGCCAAATGGATACGAAAAGAGAGTGGAGGAAAGGAGTGTGCTGTCTCATTGGGGGGAGAGCAATCAGGAGTATATAGCAAGGCGTATATAAATTTTTGTATGAGAGACTGATTTAATTTGTAAACTTTCACTTACAGCGCAATAAAAATTTTTTTAAAAAAAAGAATCTACCCTTTCTTTCTTATACAAGCTGTACTTCAGAGTCATCAATTTCTTTTCTCAGAAGTACTCCAGGAAACGAAGAAAGACTACCATTTTGCAACCCTTAAGGAATTAGTGGACCTTACAAATGAGTATCAATGACTGTTAACCTCAAAGAGAGACAATCAGACTTACTACACCTCCTGAAAAAAGTACTCAACACCAGTTATGCTATATTCTTGCCAAAAACAGTCTGAACTGAACCTGATCAAGCCTCTAGACCAGCACTATCTGGTATAATGTAAGCCACAGTGTGAACCACATCTGTAATTTTAAATTTCCTAGTAGCCATATGAAAAAAGAAATATGTGAAATTAATAATACATTTTATTTAACTCAATATACTCAAACATTTTATTTCAACACGTAATCTATGCTTTTAAACAGGTATTAAATAAGATATTTTACATCCCCCCCATACTAAGTCTCTGAAATGGAAATCCAACGTGTATTTTCACCTGTTGCACGTCTCAATCCGCGTGAGCCACATGTCAAGTGCTCGACAGCCATTACGTGGCTAGTGTCTACCACAGACCAAAAACCAAACCCACTGCCATCAAGTCGATTTTAACTCACAGCAACCCTACAGGACAGAGCAGAACTGCCCCATAGGGTTTCCAAGGCTGAAAATATTTACTGAAGCAGACTGCCAAATCTTTCCCGCGCAAAGTGGCTGGTGGATTCCAATCGCTAACCTTTCAGTGAGCAGGTGAGTACTTAACCACTGAGCCACGAGGGCTTCTCATATCGGACAGAGGCAGCCTAAAATCTTAACTCTAAATTCACAGAAAATATATAGGACAGAGGTACATGTTTAACACCACCATAAGGATGCAATCAGCAAAAATCACGGTTATGGGAAAATCTGGGAAGAATAAACCATTATCTTCAAAATTAAACTGCAAGGTAAAAAAAAAAATAAAGAGATGGAATGAAAATAAATATACTCAAAGATTTAACAGCCACATCTACCAAGGGCAATGAATGGACCATATTTAGTTCCTAATTTGGAAAAAAATGAAATAAGAAATGTGAACGTTGACTAGATACTTATTTCCTGAAATATTTACACTAACTGAAATATTCATTGAGGAAATATGCTTCAAAATAACTGACAGTAGGGAGGGGCAGGGGGTAGATGCACCAAGATTGGCAAGGAGAAAACAGCTGCAGATGTTAGAGGACAGGTTATACGCTCAGACCTACTTCTGAATGAGTTTGGAAAAGTTCCCGTAACAAAAAGCCTAAAACGTCTGCACAGAGAGAGAGAGAGAGAGTGTGCGTGTCTGTGTGTCTGTGCATCTGTGTGTGTGTGTGTTTGTGTGTGTGTGTGTGTGTGTACATCACTATTTTCTCAGACAGATGCATTTGCTTATATATGCACAAATATCTCAAAGGATACACAATAATTATAATGCTGGTGGCCTGCCTCAAAAGAGAAGAACTGAATGACCACTGGACAAGAGATGGAGACTTCATTTTGCACTCTTTTATACTTTTTAATTTTGAATCACACAACGATCTGACCTACTCAAAATTTTAAGGGAGGTGGGGCTAAGGTGGCAGAGTAGTCAGATACTTCCAATGATACCTCTTACAACAAAGACCTGAAAAAACAGGTGAAACAAGTATATTTATGACAAGCTAGCAGTCCTGAACATCAAAGGCAAAGTTAGAAAATGGACCAAGCAGCAGGAGGAGGAAGAGATGGTTCAGAAGCGGAGAGGAGTAACCAGACCTGAATTGCTGGGGACCCTCAGGCGCCATTCCTGGGAACAACTACCAGAGGCTGGCAAAGGCATTCCGGCCAGTTTCCTCAGGCAGAGACAGCCAGCCGCACAGCCTACTCACACCTCCAGAACCAGAGAAGAATGGCACTCTTGGCAAAATCTAAGTACTTGTGTATATTTTACCGTGCCCCAGCCTCCAACCTGGCTTGAGTGACTGTCGATTTCCTTGGGCCTGAGATAGGGCCTGCTGAGTGCCCTGAGCCATTCTCCCAACCTTGGAGAAGGAATAAATTCACAATTGTGGGAAAAGATAATCTGCCAGCTCCACTAACCTGGGGAGCTAAGGACAGTAGTGGCTCCTGTCCAGGCATAAATGGTCCGTGGACTTTGAATACCCTTCCCCCCTTCATGGACCTATGTGGGCCTATGTCAGGAGAATAGGCCCTTGTTGGCAGACTGCAACTATTTCCGCTGTACAGTGGAGAGGTGAGTGTTCGACGTTTCACACTGCTTTGCCTATTAAACACGGTCCTCACCTACCTACATAAGGGGTCTAAGGACTGGTAGCTCCACCCATGCCACCTAGCCATCTGCAACAGGGGTCCAAGGATAACTGGTAACTCCCAGTCCTTACAACCAAAAGCACTGGGTGCCCATGGTTTGTCTGCAGAACCCACTCACATGTACGCTCTAAGAAAACAGGGATGTGCTTTCCTCACAGACACTCCGGGGACAGTTGTCAGCCCCCTGCCTTGTTCAGAGAGTGACACCCTGCTGCAACCAGATACCAGTACCTACACCAATCACCCCTGCCCCTCTAAGACTGTAGCACAGAGCCTGTACCACACACTTGATGACCAACTACCTGGACACCTGAGCTGAATCCATACAAGAAAAGTTAATGGACTAACAGCTCTAGCCATTTGGTGACCGGACGTTAGACCTTCAAAGGCAAAAATACCTCACTCAAGAAACCTATTTGGGCATATCAAAACAAGAAGCCAGGATACAGTATGCAAACATAAAATACAATAACTTATAGACTGCTCAGAGACAAGAGTCACTGTTAAATCACATAAAGCAGACCATGATCGCGTCAACAAGTTCTCAAAAAAAAAAGAATCGAGGGATCTCCTGGATGAAGCTGGTTCCCTGGAATTACCAGAAGAAGAATTCAGAAGATTAATACACAGAACTCTTCAAGACATCAGGAAGGACATCAGGCAATACACAGAAAAAGCCAAGGAACACACAAATAAAGTAGTTGAATAAATTAAAAAGGTTATTCAAGAACATAAAGAAAAATTTAATAAGCTGCAAGAATCCAGAGAGACAGCAATCAGAAATTCAGAAAATTAACAATAAAATTACAAGAATTAGACAACTCAATGTAAGATGGTACAACCACTTTGGAAATCTATCTGGCATTTTCTTAAAAAGTTAGAAAAAGAACTACCATACAACCCAGAAATCCCACTCCTCAGAATATACCCTAAAGAAATAAGAGCCTTCACACGAACAGATATATGTACACCCATGTTTACTGCAGCTCTGTTTACAACAGCAAAAAGCTGGAAGCAACCAAGGTGTCCATCAATGGATGAATGGTTAAATAAATTGTGGTATATTCACACAATGGAATACTATGCATCGATAAAGAACAGTGACGAATTTCATAACACGGAGGAACCTGGAAGGCATTATGCTGAGTGAAATTAGTCAGGGGCAAAAGGACAAATACTGTATAAGACCACTATTATAAGATCTTGAGAAATAGTATAAACTGAGAAGAACACATACTTTTGTGGTTACGAGGGGGGGAGCGAGGCAGGGTGGGAGAGGGTTATTTACTGATTAGTTAGTAGATAAGAACTACTTTAGGTGAAGGGAAGGACAATACTCAATACACGGAAGGTCAGCTCAACTGGACTGGACCAAAAGCAAAGAAGTTTCCGGGATAAACTCAATGCTTCAAAGGTCAGAGGAGCAAGGGAGGGGGTTTGGGGACTATGGCTTAAGGGGACTTCTAAGTCAATTGGCAAAATCATTCTATTATGAAAACATTCTGCATCCCACTTTGAAGTATGGCGTCTGGGTTTTAAATGCTAACAAGCAGCCATCTAAGATGCATCAATTGGTCTCAACCCACCTGGATCAAAGGAGAATGAAGAACACCAAGGTCACACGATAACTATGAGCCCAAGAGACAGAAAGGGCCACATGAACCAGAGACTTACATCATCCTGAGACCAGAAGAACTAGTTGGTGCCCAGCCACAACCGACGACTGCCCTGACAGGCAGCACAACAGAGAACCCCTGAGGGAGCAGGAGATCAGTGGGATGCAGACCCCAAATTCTCAGAAAAAGACCAGACTTAATGGTCTGACTGAGACTAGAGGAATCTCAGCGGTCATGGTCCCCAAACCTTCTGTTGGCACAGGACAGGAACCATTCCCGAAGACAACTCATCAGACATGGAAGGGACTAGACAATGGGCTGGAGAGAGATGCTGACGGAGAGTGAGCTACTTGTATCAGGTGGACACTTGAGACTGTGTTGGCATCTCCTGTCTGGAGGGGAGATAGGAGGGTAGAGAGGGTTGGAAACTGGCAAAATCGCACGAAAGGAGAAACTGGAAGGAGGGAGCGGGCTGACTCATTAGGGGGAGAGTAAGTGGGAGTATGGAGTAAGGTGTATATAAGCTTATATGTGACAGACTGACTTGATTCGTAAACTTTCACTTAAAGCACAATAAAAATTATTAAAAAAAAAGAATTAGACAACTCAGCAGAAAGTCAGAGGAGGAGAACTGAGGAAGTGGAAGTCAGAATTAGTGAGACTGCAGATAAAACACTTGGCAGCAATATATTTGAAGAAAAATCAGATAAAAGAATTTAAAAAAATGGAGAAACCCTAAGAATCATGTGGGACTCTTATCAAGAGAAATAACCCACGAGTGATTGGAGTACCAGAACAGTGAAAGATAACAGAAAATACAGAGAGAATTGCTGAAGATTTGTTGGCAGAAAATTTCCGATACCGTGAAAGATGAGAAGATACCTATCCAAGATGCTCACTGAACTCCACGTAACGTAGATTTTAGAAGAAAATCACCAATACATATTATAATCAAACTTGCCAAAACTAAAGACAAAAACAGAATTTTAAGAGCAGCTAGCGATAAACGAAAAATCACCTACAAAGGAGAGTCAATAAGCTCGGACTACTTGGCGAAAAATCACCTACGAAGGAGAGTCAATAAGCTCGGACTACTTGGCAGAAACCATATAGGCAAGACGGCAATGGGATGACTCACATAAAGCATTGAAGGGAAAAAATTGCCAGCCAAGAATCATATGTCCAGCAAAACTGTCTCTCAAATATGAAGGTAAAATTAGGACATTTCCAGATAAACAGTTTAGGGAATTCATAAAAACCAAACCAAAACTACAAGAAATACTAAAGGGAGTTCTATGATAAGAAAATCAACAATAGCAGATATCAACCCAAGACTAGAACACAGGACAGAGCAACCAGATCTCAACCCAGAGAGGGAAATCACAAAAATAAGTCAAGATAAAAAACCGCTCAAAACAGGGAAACAGTGATGCCATTATGTAAAAGAAGACAACACTAAAACAATAAAGAGGGTCTAAGAAATGTAGGGAAACCCTGGTGGCGTAATGGTTAAGTGCTACAGCTGTTAACCAAGAGGTCGGCAGTTTGAATCCACGAGGCACTCCTTGGAAACTCTACGAGGCAGTTCTACTCTGTCCTATAGGATGGCTATGAGTCAGAATCAACTCAACGGCAGTGGGTTTGGTTTTTAAGAAATGTATTCATAGATCTTTCACATGGAAAGGAAAACAAGGCGACATAAAGAAATAAAAGTTAGGTTTAAACTTAGAAAAATAGGGGTAAATATTAATGTAACCACTAAGGAGACAATCTTATTCCTCAAAATAAACTACAAAAAAAAAAAAAAAAAGAGACTCAGCAGAAACACAATCAGCGACAATTAATGAAAAGAAAACACAATATATAAACATTACTAATCAGCATCTGATATCTAATATCCACATGATACTGCAAAAACTCAACTACAAAAAGACAACCCAATTTAAAAAATAGGCAAAGGATAGGCCTAGACTTAAAGACACAAACTAAAATTCAAAGGATGAAAAAAAATATATCAAGCAAACAACAATCAAAAAAGACCAGGCTCCCTCTTGAACTTAGATGCAAAAATCCTCAACAAAATTCTAGCCAATAGAATTCAACAACATATCAAAAAAAAAAAAATTCACCATGACTAAGTGGAATTCATACCGGGTATGCAGGGATGGTTCAACGTTAGAAAAACAATTAATGTAATACATCATATTTAAAAAAAGAGACAAGAACCACATGATCTTATCAATTGATGCAGAAAAGGCATCTGACAAAGTCCAACACCCATTCATGATAAAAAACTATCAGCAAAATAGGAATAGAAGGAAAATTCCTCAACAAAATAAAGGGCATTCATACAAAGCCAAAAGCCAACATCATCCTAAATGGAGAGAGTCTGAAGGCATTCCCCTTGAGATCAGGAACCAGACTAGGATGCCCTTTATCGCCACTCTTTTTCAACATTGTGCTAGAGGTCCTAGCCAGAGCGATTAGGCTAAATAAATAAAGGGCATCCAGATCAGCAAGGAAGAAGTAAAATTGTCTCTATTTGCACATGACACGATTTTATACACAGAAAACCCTAAGGAATCCTCAAGAAAACTACTGAAACTAAGAGTTCAGCAGTGTCAGGATACAAGGTAAACATATAAAAATTAGCTGCATTCCTCCGCACCAACAAAAAGAGCATCGAAGAGTAAAGCACCAAATTAATACCATATACAGTATCCCCCAAGAAGATAAAATACTTATGAATAAATCTTACCAGAGACTTAAAGACCTACACAAAGAAAACTACAAGATACTACTGCAAGAAACCAAGAGACCTACATAAGTGGAAAAACATACCTTGCTCATGGATAGGAAGACTTAACACTGTAAAAATGGGTATTCTACCAAAAGCCATCTACAGATATAATGCAAATCTGATCCAAATTCAAAGGACATTTTTTAATGAGATGGAGAAACAAATCGACAACTTCATATGGAAGGGAAAGAGCCCCCAGATAAATAAAGCATTACTGAAAAAGAACAACAAGGTGGGAGGCCTCACTCTGCCTGATTTTAGAACCTATTATAAGACCACAGTAGTCAAAACACCCTGGTACTGGTACAACAACAGATACACAGACCAATGGAACAGAATTGAGAATCCAGACATAAATCCATCCACATATGAGCAGCTGATATTTCACAAAGACCCAAAGTCAGTGAAAGGGGGAAAAGACAGTCTCTTTAACAAATGGTGCTGGCGTAACTGGATAATCATCTGCAAAAAAATGAAACAAGACCCATACCTCACACCATGTACAAAAACTAACTCAAAATGGATCAAAGACCTAAATATAAAATCTAAAATGATAAAGATCATCAAAGAAAAAATAGGGACAACGCTAGGAGCCCTAATACATGGCATAAACAGTATACGAAACATGACTAACAATGCACAAACACCAGAAGAGAAACTAGATAACTGGGAGCTCCTAAAAACCCAACACCTATGCTCATCCAAAGACTTCACCAAAAGAGTGAAAAGGTTTACCTACAGACTGGGAAAAAGTTTTTGGCTAGGACAGTTCCAATCAGTTTCTGATCTCTGAAATCTACATGATACTGCAAAAACTCAACTACAAAAAGACAAATGACCCAATTAAAAAATGGGCAAAGGATATGAACAGGCACGACACTAAAGAAGACATTCAGGTAGCTAAAAGGTACATGAGGAAATGCTTAGGATCATTAGCCATTAGAGAAATACAAATCAAAACTACAATGAGATTCCATCTCACTCCAACAAGGCTGGAATACAAAGAACACAAAATAATAAATGTTGGAGAGGTTGTGGAGAGACTGGAACACGTATACACTGCTGGTGGGAATGTAAAATGGTACAACCACTTTGGAAATCAATTTAGAGCTTCCTTAAAAAGCTAGAGACAGAACTACCATACAATCCAGCAATCCGACTCCTTGGAATATATCCTAGAGAAGTAAGAGCCTTTACACGAACGGATATAGGCACACCCATGTTCACTGCAGCACTGTTTACAATAGCAAAAAGATGGAAGCAACCAATGGATGAATGGATAAATAAATTATGGTATGTTCACACAATGGAATACTATGCATCAATAAAGAACAATGATGAATCCCAGAAACATTTCACAACAAGGAGGAATCTGGAAGGCATTATGCGGAGTGAAATTAGTCAGTTGCAAAAGGACAAATATGGTACGAGACCACTATTGTAAGAACTCAAGAAACAGTTTAAACAAAGAGGTGAATACTCTCTTACGGTTATGACAGTGAGGAGGGAGGGAGGGAGGGGAAAACTAATTAGGTAGTAGACAAGAACTATTTATGGTGAAGGGAAAGAAACACACAAAACAGGAAAGGTCAGCACAAATGGACTAACTGAAAGCAAAGAAGTTTCCTGAATAAACTGAATGCTTCGACGGCCAGCGTAGCAGGGGTGGAGGTTTGGGGACTTTGGTTTCAGAGGACATCTAGGTCAATTGGCATAATAAAATCTATTAAGAAAACATCCTGCATCCCACTTTGGAGAGTGGCATCTGGGGTCTTAAACATTAGCAAGCAGCCATATAAGATGCATCAGTTGGTCTCAACCCACCTGGAGCAAAGGAAAATGAAGAACACCAAAGATAGAAGGTAATTATGAGCCCAGAAGACACAAAGGGCCACATAAGCCAGAGACTACACCAGCCTGAGACCAGAAGAACTAGATGGTGCCCGGCTACAACCGATGACTTCTCTGACAGGGAACACAACACAGAATCCCTGAGGGAGCAGGAGAGCAGTGGGGTGCAGACCTAAATTCTCGTAAAAAACCAGACTTAATGGTCTGAGACTAGAAGAACCCCAGAGGTCCTCGTCCCCTGACCTTCTGTCAGCCCAAGACAGGGACCATTCCCAAAGCCAACTCTTCAGACAGGGATTGGACTGGACTATGCGGTAGAATGCTTGCAGCTGTTTCTTCTCATTTTGAGTCGTGCCACATCAGCAAATGAAGGTCCCAAAAGCTTGACCCCATCCACATCATTAAGGTTGACTCTACTTTGAGGAGGCAGCTCTTCCCCAGTCAACTTTTGAGTGCCTTCCAACCTGGGGGGCTCATCTTCCAGCACTATATCAGACAATGTTCCGCTGCTATTCATAAGGTTTTCACTGGCTAATGCTTTTCAGAAGCAGACTGCCGGGTCTTTCTTCCTAGTCTGTCTTAGTCTGGAAGCTCAGCTGAAACCTGTCCTCCATGGGTGACCCTGCTGGTATCTGAATACCGGTGGCATAGCCTCCAGCATCACAGCAACATGCAAGCCCCCACAGTACGACAAAACTGACAGACATGTGAGCGACATCATGACAAATGGAGAAAAGACTGAAGTTGTCAAGGGTTTCATTTTATTTGGATCCACAATCAGCAGCCATGGAAGCAGCAGTCAAGAAATCAAACGAAGCACTGCATTGGGTAAATCTGCTGCAAAGGACCTCTTCAAAGTGTTGAAGAGCAAAGATGTCACCTTGAAGACTAAGGTACACCTGACATAAGCCATGGTATTTTCAATCGCCTCATATGCATGTGGAAGCTGGAAAATGGATAAGGAAGACCAAAGAAGAATTGACGCCTTTGAATTGTGGTGTTGGCGAAGAATATTGAATATACCACGGACTGCCAAAGAATGAACAAATCTGTCTTAGAAGTACAACCAGAATGCTCCTTAGAAGCAACGATGGCGAGACTGCGTCTTTCATACTTTGGACACGTTGTCAGGAGGGATCAGTCCCTGGAGAAGGACATCATGCTTGGCAAAGCACAGGGTCAGCAGAAAAGAGCAAGACCCTCGACGAGGTGGATTGACACAGTCACTGCAACAACGAGATCAAGCATAACAACGATTAAGGATGGCTCAGGACCGGGCAGTGTTTCGTTCTGGTGTGCATAGGGTCGCTATGAGTTGGAACCCACTCAACGGCACCTAACAACAACAACAACATGGGGCAGAAAATTATACTGGTGAGGAGTGAGCTTCTTGGATAGAGTAGACACGTGAGACTATGCGGGCAGCTCCTGTCTGGAGGGGAGATGAGAGGGCAGAGGGGTCAGAAGCTGGCTGAATGGACACGAAAATAGAGACCTGAAAGAAGGAGTGTGCTGCCTCATTACGGAAAGAGCAACTAGGAGTATGTAACAAAGTGTATACCAATTTTTGTATGAGAGACTGACTCGATTTGTAAATTTTCACTTAATGGACTTTAAAATTTTTAATTTAAGAACATGTATCTTGATCAATACACCAGCCTTTCTGCGTCTCCGCCCATGCCACCTGGCCAACGCCCCACACTGGCCTCCCTGCTGCCATTCTTGTCTACTTTTAGCACATTCACCACAGAGCCGCCAGGGTCATCTTTTAAAAATGCCATCTGTGCCTAAAATCCTTCAATGACTGTCTAGAGTGCTTCCAAAGCACCCACCTGTTATCATAACGACCTGCCCTGTATGACCTGGCCCCTGCCTCACCAGCTTCACCTCTTGCCACTCGCCCCTTTTGACCTGGCAACTCACTGTGAACCAAAGGATACAGACCTCACCCAACTCATCCTCAAGAAACTGGGAGACTGACGTGGCAAACACCACGGAGCCAAGAGGAATGCTAGACACACGAGCACATGCAGCAACACAGGGGTACAAATGGCACATGCTCACTGCTCAGAGCCAAGTGTAAACATAACAAGCCCATTTCACAAGGATCAGTAAAAAGGATGATAAATAGTCGGCATTGTTGGATTTCTAGGTTTCAGTTTTCTAAATTTGCTAAAGTGGCGTAATTTTTGAAATGTACATACTGTACCTCACCGTTCCAATTCACGCCTCGCTTTATTAACATTCATTCTTAAGGAGCCTTTCCCAATACAATTAGTGCGATGTACAGCAGCCTTTTCTTTCTACTTCTAACTGACTCCATCTCATTTCCTAGCTCTGTAATACTGGCTATAATACGTTCTTAAATTTCGTGAACTCAGGGACCAATCTCAAAAAAACGTATATTTTCTTGTGCACAACCCAGAAGAGCTCTTCCTCCACAGAAGGTGCTCAAAGGTGCTTTTCAACCCCTTTCATACAGCACAGTAAGTATACTCTCATCAGGACTTACCAGCCAACTAAACGGGAATGCAGAAAGCCACCTAAAAACTTTTCCAAAATTAAATGCCCGCTGGCAGCCATTTTCTCGGGAAAATGACATGTCAAAGGAAATGACCCCTCCGAAGGGTCCGAGGAACCACTTAAGCTTGATTTTCTAATTCCAAAACCTTCAAACAGACTGATTTTTTTAACTATAAAAAAATACCAAAAGTTAAGTCAATATAGCAGTAAATGGAGGACTTCTCAATTCTGGGACTGCCGCTTTCATACCACATCTGCAGTAGTAACTAACGGGGACCCTGGAACTAGGCCTTATGTGGTTTGCTAGTGAGACACCTAAGTGGAAATCAAATGGCCCTTACCGGAAGACAAAAGCATCCATCAAACCCAATAAGCCCAAAGTTATATACTGAATTGTGTCCCCCAAAAATGTGTGTCAACTTGCCTAGGCCATGATTCCCAGTACTGTGTGATCGTCCACCACTTTGTCACCTGATAGAATTTTCCTATGTGTTGTAAATCCTAGCTCTATGATGTTAATGAGGCAGGATCAGAAGCAGTGATGCTAAGGATACAAGGCTCACTCTACACAATCAGGTTGTGTCTTAAGTCAATCTCTTCCGAGATATAAGAGAGAAGAAAGCAGAGACATGGGGACCTCATATCACCCAGAAGCAAGAACCAGGAGAACAGCACATCCTTCAAGCCCAGGGTCCCTGTGCTGAGAAGCTCCTCACCCAGGGAAGACTGATGACAAGGACCTTCCCTCAGAGCCAACAGAGACAGAAAGTCTTCCCCTGGAGTTGGCACCCTGAATTCAGACTTCTATCCTCCTAGACTGTGAGAGAATAAATCTCTCTTTGCGAAAGCCATCCATTTGTGGTATTTCTGTTAAAGCAGCACTAGGTAACTAAGACACCTAATGAAATGACAAAGAACATGAAGTTCCCACAGAGAAGAGCACAAGACATGGTTCATATAAACAATCTCAAAGAAAAATGCAATAAAATGTGGTCAAAAACACAGAACTGTTTAATGATACAACAGGAGCAGCAGCAGGAGCCCATGCTCACACTGACTACATGTGGGAATCTCAGCTACCCACCAAAGTCCTTTTGGGTATGAAATTAGAGTTGAAGTAGAAATACTGCCCTTGCTAACTTTTGTTCTAACTTCAGAACTTTCCCATCACAAAAGACATAGCAGGATCCCAGACAGGCAGCCCTTTCCAAAGGACAGTTGTGTTGGATGCCTGTCAAGACTTACCGTACAGGCTTCTGATTTGCCAGAGAGCAGAACAGATTTTACACTCCCTTTTTTTTTTTTTATTCTCTTATCAAAAATCAACCCCAGACAGGAAAACAGAAAAGTGAAACATAAACTCCATCCAGGAGACATCTGAAACCCTACACAATATATGAATAGGAAGCATGGATGGAGGAGAGCTAATTCAAGCCAGAGCAAAGGGACGGGAAACTCAATAAGGGGGTTACTGCTGAGAAGCAGGGAGACTGACCCCATACAACTATAGCAAGACTCAGAAAATGGAGGTGATGCCTGCAGCTGAGGTGGGGTATGTGTCTGCATTTGTGTGTGCATGTGTGAGCATATGGAAAAGTCTGCACAATGAACAGTCAGGCTCTCAGGCCTACACCCCTGAACACACTCAGCATGGGCTCCTCTCCTGTGCCCCCTCGAGACCAGAAGGCCAGCTCTATAAAAACACCGCCAGAAACACCACACAGGGGACAGCAGGCAAGAGAAAAGCAGAAAGGAACACTGCAACTGAACTAGGGAAATCAAGAAAAGGTTACCTACTGACCTAATGGGGCCCTTGGAGCCCAGTGGTAAGTGCTCTGGCTGCTAACCAAAAGATCAGCAGTTCAAATCTACCAGGCGCTCTTTGGAAACCGTATGGAGCAGTTCTACTCTGTCCTATACGGTTGCTATGAGCTGTAATTGACTCAATGGCAACAAATTTCCATTTTCTTTTTGTTTGTTTGTTTTTGATCTACTGACCTAAGTCAGGACAAAGGACTGAATGATCCTTCTTTAAAGGAAACCAGACCAGCCCAGGGAAAAGGCCAGCAGAGAGCCAACAAAAAAATAACAGCCAGTCTTCGTCCTATAGCGAAGGTAACCAGTAAACAAGCCCTCACAAATACTCACATCTCACTTTTAGTACTTTATTCTTAAAGATGAATGATCAAAGATCACCAGGCTTTGAAGGTCTCCAGAATGAAAGAGGAAACCCTGGCGGTGTAGTGCTTAAGAACTACGGCTGCTAACCAAAAGATCAACAGTTCGAATCCACCAGGCGCTCCCTGGAAACCCTACAGGGCAACCTTACTCTGTCCTACAGGGTCGCTATGAGTCAGAATCAACTCAACGGCAAAAGTTTGTTTTTTGGTTTTTTTGGCATGAAAGAGACCAAAAGACACAACAGCAAAGAGGCATGCAAAGGAAACAGAGAAAATGTATGAAACAAAACTTTTAAATTTTAATAACTTTTAAAAAGGTTAGGCTGTAATTAACAGAGATAAAGCTATAGCATATGTAAAACAAGAACAGGAGGCGCTAAAAAAAGGAACAGAGAATGGGAAAGAACATAAAAATACATAGCAGAAATCTCATATTCAATAAAAGAATTGCAAAATAGGATAAAAAATGTTCCCAAAAAGCAAAACAAAAAGACCAAGACATAACAAGGAGAAAAATGATTTAAAAAATTATGCAGTTACAAGGGTGGAGAGGGAGGGAGAGGGTACTCACTAACTAGAGAGTAACCAAGAATTAGGTGAAGGGAAGGACAACACACAATACAGGAGAAGTCAGCACAACTGGACTAAACCAAAAGCTAAGAAGTTTCCTAAATACAACCAAACACTATGAAGAACAGAGTAGCAGGGGTAGGGGTCTGGGGACCATGGTTTCATGGGACATCTAGGTCAACTGGCATAACAAAGTATATTAAGAAAACGTCCTGCATCCCACTTTAGTGAGTGGCGACTGAGGTCTTAAAAGCTAGCAAGCAGCCATCTAAGATCCATCAATAGGTCCCAACCCACCTGGAGTAAAGGAAAATGAAGAACACCAAAGATATAAGGAAAATAAGCCCAAGAAACAAAAAGGGCCACATAAACCAGAGACTCCATCAGCCCGAGACCAGAAGAACTAGATGGTGCTCAGCTACCACCAATGATCGCCCTGACAGGGAACACAACAGAGAGTCCCTGACAGAGCAGGAGAAAAGTGGGGTGCAGAGCTCAAATTCTAGTAAAAAGACCAGACTTAATGATCTGCGACTGGAGTGACTCCAGAAGACATGGCACCCCGTGACTCTGTTAGCCAAAACTAAAACCATTCCTGAAGCCAACTCCTCACACAAAGATTAGCCCGGACCGTAAAACATAAAATAATGCTTGTGAAGGGTGTGCTTCTTAGCTCAAGCAGACACATGAGACTAAATGGGCAGCTCCTGTCCAGAGGCAAGACAAGATTGGCAGAAAGGGACAGGAGCTGGTTGAATGGACACAGGAAATACACGGTGGAAAGGAGAACTGTGCTGTCACATTATAGGGAGAGCAACCAGGGTCACATAACAATGTGTGTATAAATTTTTGTATGAGAAACTAACTTGAGCTGTAAACTTTCACCTAAAGCACAATTTTAAAAAAAAGACTAGAAGACTAAATACAGGAAATCCAACATTCGAGTAAAGGAATTCCTAAAAGAAAGCAGAGGAAAAAATAGTAACGAACGAGTTGTTTCAAACATATTGTACAAAAAAAACCTATTAAAGAAGGGGCATGAGTCTCTAGGTTTCAGCGCTATTTAGTACCCTGCATTTTATAATAAATGGAAGGGAAAAAAAAAAAAACATTTCACTAAGGCACATCATGAAAATCTGGAAACTCAAGGATGCAAAGATCCTCAAAGTTTGCGGGGGGCAGGGGGAACAGTCACAAAGAATTAAAAATCAAACCAGGCTTCTCAACAGCAGCAATGGAAACTAGAAGATATTGGAGCCATGACTTCAAACTGATTTCCAGCCAAACACAAGTGAGGTGGTAGAGTAAGGACATTTCTGACACACAAGTCCCAAGTGGTTTGCCTCCTGTCCATCCTTCCCCAGAAAGCTACTACAGAATGTATTCCAACCCAATGAGGGAGTAAACCCAGAGAAAGGGAGACATCAGACTCAGGGAAAAATGGTTCATTGCTCAAGAAGGTGGGGAAAATTCTCAGGATGACAGCTGTGCACCCCGCGAGAGAGGGTACACAAAGACTGTCATCAGGACAACGTGGAACTGATCGATGATCTGACAGGGCTGAATGGGTGAAAAATTAAACTGAGAAACATTTACAGAATTAAGGGATGGTACAAAAACATTATTTTCAGGTTCAAAGGAAAACAGGCAAATTAAACACGAGACAATTATTAAAGGTTATCCAAAAGAAGAAACGCAGTTTACCACGTAACTCAGCTCAGCACGGTCATTACCTGAACGTAGCCTTGAAGGCTCTGCTCAGCTCAGCACGGCGATCACCTGAGCATAAACGTGCTGAACCAAAACCATGATCTAGCAAGGTGGGCTACTGGGGGAGCATAAGAGGGAATTGCACATGGCTGCCACCTCCCCATGGAGAAAAAGCTGGGGGGGGGTAGGGTTGCCTTTTTTTTAATGTCTCTTAGGACTAACTGATTATTTAAAGTATGTGCATGTATTAATTTAAAAATTAAAAATTAAATGAAAGAGATACATAGTAACCACCCTACTAGAAAACACAGAATCTGGGAAGGCTCTCCAGCAGAAAGATTTCATTATTAACTTATGGTCGCTGGAGCAAAAGCCATTAAGTCAAGCCTACCACCCTGGGCTCCCTCCAGCCCTCAGTGGTCCTGGACATACACTTCAACTTCACAGGCCCCATTTACTAACCCACAAAATGGTGGACAGGGACTGTGCTCCATTACCTCAGGAGTTCTTTTTAGTGAGAAAATGTGGCAACTATCTTTCTAGGTCAAGGAAAAGAGGAAAGAATAAACACACAGTTCTATCAGTTTAAAGTGTCAGCTCTGCTAGTTTAATCATTTGGCAATTAGTGAACCCTGACCTGGTAACCAAACAGCCCTGGTGGCACAATGGTTAAGCACTCGGCTGTTAACTAAAAGGTCGGCAGTTCAAATACACCAGAGAAAGATGTGGCAGTCTGCTTCCATAAAGATTACAGTCTTAGAAACCCTATGGAGCAGTTCTACCCCGTCCTACAGGGTGGCCATGAGTCGGAATCGACTAGACGGCAACGGATCTAGATTTTCTGGTTTTGACGCTGTACCAGTTTCTTAGATTTAGTGGCCTTCAGTATGGATTTACAGTCTTCAGTATGGAATACACCTCGAAATAAAAAAACTCCTCAGAACTGGTCCAATAAGCAACATCATGATAAACAGAGAAAATAATGAAGTTGTCGAAGAATTTCATTTTACTTGAATCCACAGTAAATGTCCATGGAAGCAGCAGTCAACAAATCAAATGACATACCACACTGGGCAAATTTGCTGCAAAAGACCTCTTTCAATTGTTAAAAAGCAAAGACGTCACTTTAAGAACTAAAGTGTACCTGACCCAAGCGAGGGTATTTTCAATCTCATGTGCGCGTGAAAACTGGACAAAAGCAAAGAATTGATTCATCTGAATTACGGTGTTAGCAAAGAATACTGAATGTATCAAGGACTGCCAGAAGAATGAATGACACCTGTCTTGAAGGAGGTATACCCAGGATGCTCCTTAGAAGTGAGTATGGGAAGATTTTGTCTCACACACTTTGCACATGTTATCAGGAGGGACCAGACCTTGGAGAAGGACATCATGCTTGGTAAAATAGAAAGTCAGCGAGAAAGAGGAAGACCCTCAACGAGATGGACTGACACAGTGGCTGTAACAATGGGCTCAAACAGCAATGATTGTGAGGACGGCACAGGATCAGGTAGTTTTTGTACTGTTATACACAGCATCACTTTAAGTCGGAACCAACTTGACAGCACCTAACAACAGGCTTAGGGTCAACAGGTGCTCTGCTCCCCAGTGTCATCTCACCTACTGCCACAGGGTGACAATCTGGGGAGAGCAGCACTACACTGCAAACAGACCCCTCACCCCATCATTTGCTGCCATGACAAACTTTTAGAACCAAGACTCTAACAGGTTAGCTTTTACTAACCTGAAGAGACCACTTCACTGCAAACCATAAGAAACAGTCCAAAATTTAGAAGGTTCTGGACCAAGCACCTCTATGCAGGTTGTGTTTGGACAATGGGTGGTCTAAGGCCAATGTACCCCGAGGCCAGTTACCCTGACAAGCAGTGGCTGGAGCAGCATGTACAGGGGTGTTACATGGAGCAAGGAATCCTCCCTAGGCCTCTCTAAAGGCCCCCGTTGGAAATTGTCCGTCCTACATCTCTTCTCCCTCCGCAGACTCAGGGCATGTTTCTCAAGCCCGGGCTCTGGAGCCAGACCCTCGTGTTCATCTTCTAGGCCACAGGCTCTGTGACCTGAGACCTGGGGACATGACAGTACCTACCTCATAAGAAGGCTGTCAGGCTTTCATGAGTGAATTTCCCAGCGCACTGAGGCAGGTGGACATGCCTAAGGGCTCAGTGAACAGTAAACTCTGCCTGTTATTATGGGCCCATGCAGTCCTCCATTCTGGGCTGCCTGCCGTGTGAGACATCTGGGATAATTCCTTCATCAGTCATTTACTACGACCTACCATGTGCCAGACACAGAACTGGCCAAGCAACGTTTCTTAACATCTTCCACGCCTTGGTTTCAGATCTGCTAAATAGGGAACAGTACCTCCTGCACAGGGAGGGTAAACCAGATGAGAGACCTATCTGAAGGGTCTGTCACAGTGACTGGGCACAGTAGGTGCTCAATTAATGATATCAGTAGTCTCTCACACATCTTCTCCTCTCACAGTCTGTAGTGACGCAGGGTTATCTAATTCATCGTTTTGTCCTCAGAGCCCAATCCATTCCTAGAATATTGTCAGTCCTCAGTGAATACTCATTGCATTGCGTTTAATAACTCCCCCACATCTTCTCTGTTTACTTACATCAATACCTCCAAAAGCTGCAAAAAAATAATAATAATATTAAACAAAAGGCAGTGTATTCACAAGAAGTAAAATGTATTGTCAATTCCAGGTTATGACAGTAGCTTACTATTACACCATAACTTCTTGATCTTGAAAAGTCCCAACGGTTATCACAAGACAAGGACTTCTGATACCAACCGCTTGGCAGTCGCCCTTCCCCAAACACCCGGGGTCCCAGCGTGGGACCCCACGGCGGTTCCGCACTTGCACACGCAGACTCCCGCTCGTCCCCAGCGGGGCCCCAGCGGCGCGCCTCCCAGGAGTTCGGCGTCCCCGCTCCGAGAGAAGACACAAACTGCCCGGAGAAGCCGCAAAGACGAAGGCCGAGACCGCTAACAAAAGAAGGTGAACTTTCCACCGAGGCGCGTCGCCGGCCGCTGGGAACGAGCTCGGCGGGCATCGCGCCCCGTCCCGGCCGCGACTCTGCCCTGACAGCCCCGGACGGAAGAGCATTGTCTGCGGGGACGCGCGCCGGGACCGGCCAACTTCGGCCACGACGGGCCGCCGGGCGAAGCGGAGGAAGGTCGCCGGGCCGGGGAGGCCGGGCCGGGGGTCGGCGGCGCCCGCCGCGGCCCCGACTTCGCCGCTGCCCCGACTTTCCCTTTTGTCTGCCCGCCGCCCGCGTCCCCGCCGCGGCCCACGCGCGACCCCTCCGGACCCCGCCGGCGCCCCTCGGCCCGGCCGGGCGGCCCCGCGCGCGGCCCCCTCACCTGCCGGCGCCCCGCCGCCCGCTCCCGCACAAAGCGCGGCGGAGCGCGGCCCGGCCGCCCGGGGCCTCGGCCCGGCCTCGGCCTGAGGCGGCGGCGGCGGCGGCGGCGGGGGGCGGGGGCGCCCCGCCCGCCTCGCGCCCGCCGCCGCCGCACCGCGGGCGCTGGGCCTGCGCCGCCGCCGCCGCCGCCGCCCCCGCCCCGCGCCCGCCGCCGGCCCGCCCGCCGCTCGCCCGCCCGCCCGCTCGCTCGCTCGCTCACCTCGGCATCGGCGGCGGCCATGGCCCGGGCCCGCAGCGTGGCCCCGCCCCTCCCGCGCGCCATCGCCCCGCCCGCCCCTCGCGGGCCCAAGCCGGGCGGGGCTGGCCGCTGCCCGCTCTGCGCCTGCGCCCAAATCTGCGCCTGCGCGCTGCGGGCCGGGCCGTGCGGCGCCCGCACCTGCGCGCTGGGCCTCGGACCGTGCAGTATCCGTGCCTGCGCGCTGGGGTTCGGATCGCGCGGCCTCCGCGCCTGCGCGCCTGGGGTTCGGACCGTGAGACTGCGACGACTGCGCACTGGTTCGGACCCTGCGGCGCCGGCGCCTGCGCCCTGGGGGCCGGGCCGAGTGGGCGGCCTGGCAGAGAAGGCGCTTTCTGGGATGAATCAACCCAACTTCCCGTTTTCACAAATATCCTCTCATTTTGAAAAGGCGTCTGGAGGACCAGCCGAGGCTCCGACTTCTGACGTCTAACACCGGACACACACTGATCCCTGCGCCCTTACGGAAGACAAACCCTAGAGCCGCGTCCCGGGGCGGTGTTCCGGCCGGAGGGGCCCGTGGGCGGGGGGAGTGCCCAAGCGAGGGGGTGCTCCGGATAGAGTGGGTGCGCCGTTCAGGGGTGCTGTCCTGCTGGGGAGGGTACCGCGGTTGGTGGGCACGCTGTGGTTAGGGAGTGGTGCCCCGGTTCGGGGAATGTGCCTGGCTGGGGGGATGCTCAGGGTAGGACGGGTGCCTCGGTTGGGGGGTGCTCTGGTTCCGGTGATGCCCTGGCCGGGGTCGGGGGTGGCATTCCCCGGTTGGACGACCTCCCTGAGCATCTTCAGATCCCTTCTTGCGCGCTGTCTGCGAGCCCAGTGCCTGCCGGCAGCCAGGGTACAGAGGAAGGGTCTTTCCTGCCTGCTCCAAGCAGCCTTAACTGGACTGCGGCCCCAGCGCCACAGAAACTGCCCTGGGCTACCTGCTCTCCGGGGCCAGGCAGTTCTCCTGTCCCTTGAGAGAAAGGAAGTAGGGCTGAAATTGGGGTTCTCTAGCCAGTCGCTGCAGGGATGCGAGGAGTGGATCCTGCACTGACAAAAACTGAGGGAGGCCCTGGGGGCCTCTCCCCATATGGGGGACAACCCTCAGTGCCAAGGAAACCCACTCGGGTTTCTTTAGGGCAGCTAGACTGCCCTGTCAAAACCTAAGTCGGCCCATGACTGGGTCCCCAAGTCCTCCAGCCACAGGACAGACTCATGGTCCCAGCCTTAACAGGAGGCCTAGGAGTGACAGTCCTCCGTGGCCTGCATGGCAGAGCCTGATCCACCTTCCTCTCTGGCACTGTCCTCCCCACTCCTGCTTTGGAACTCCTCCTCCTCCCTCATACCAAAATCTGCGGATGCTCGAGGCCGTTGTATAAATGGAGTTATTTCCCTGTAACCTACGTACACTCTTAAATCATCTTTAGGTAGCTTACATTCAATATGATGTAAATGCTACGTGTAAATAGTTGTTACACTGTAGCGTATTGTTTAGGGAACACTGACAAGACAGGAGGCAAATGATGCTCAAATTATCAAGTGCTGGAGGAGACATGAGGGTCTGTGAGGGGGTGGGAGGCTACAGCAGGCCGTATTTACACCTGACTTTATCCGCGCGACCTCGGCGTCGTGCTCAGTGTGCTGCAAAGTTTTGCTTTGGGGAACTTTTTTTCCTAAGTATTTTTGATCTGCCGTTGGTTGAATCCGAGGATGTTTAACCTGTGGCTATGAAGGTATGGACTGTGAGTGGGTTTGTCGGAAACACTCCCCGTGGTGCTACAGCCCATGACCTGCCCCACCTGTGCATAATCACCAATTGTGTGATGTTGTCAGCATGTGATGTGTTACCTCATATAAGCTCCATGTCAACCACAGCAGTCCAGCGCCTCCCGAAAGGCCCCACAGCCAGCGAGAGGCAGGGACAGGTCTGGCCCCGGCCCGCTGCTCACAGAACTTCCAACCCAGGGCAACGCTCCTCTTAGGTGTCATGGATTATCCCATCTGTGGCATAGTGTTCAGTTTTCTCCAATATTCACCCTCCTTTTTCCACAAATAATAACGTTTTAGCTGACACGTGGCTGCCTGGCTGAAAGCCACGTTCCCAAGCCTCCCTGGCAGCAAGGTGGCTAAGGGGATGTGTGCAAAGTGATGCGATCCACTTCCAGCCTCTCCCTCAGGAAGCTGGGGTTGCAGGCCCAGCAGGCAGGGCCACAGTAAAGACCAGAGCAGCTGCCCCAGCCCAGGGACGGAAACCATACTTGTAGAACGACAGCTGTGCCACAAGCTGGGATCTGCCACGCTTGCCTCTTACATGTGCCAGAAATAGACTTACAGCATGTAATATTTGGGGGAAGGGGAAACTTGACCTGTCCCCCAGTGAGCCTGTAATAGATAATGTGTCCGATGCATACACCTAGCAAGGTTACCCCTTTTCCACATGGCAGAACTGGAATTTGAACTCAGAGATCATCTTCCCTCTTCATAGGGTCCTCCCTCCCTACAGGCTGGACTGGCTGGACCAGCTGCAAGATATCCCTCTGGGAGACACTGCATGACAGGATCCTCCCTTTGTCTTGGATTCTGGATGACAGTCCTTTGAAATGTAGGGGGCTGTGTGAACAGGCTTGTATGTCCACACCCGGGTGGGAGCACTGATGCAACATCCCTGAGTCAGACTCAGCAGTGGTACCAGCAGGGTCATTCTCCTGGGGTAGGGGACCTGGGGCAGGACAGGGCCTCCCCTCCATGAGCTTTCCTCTGACACAGAAGCTCCACACTGAGCTGCCTGGAATAGTGGCTATGCGACAGGCATGCCAAAGTATGCTCTCATAAGTGGGCCAGGTGGCCTTTTCTCAGATCACAAGAACTTTTTAAAACTAGCACTGAAGCTCCGGACCAGGGCTTCAAACCAGTTTTTCTCAGTTCAGTCATAGCCAAGGAAGTGAAACCAGAACAGACTCAAATTTTTAAAATTTGGGAACTCCAGAACGGTAACCAGAACAGGAAAAACCACAGGTCTAAGCCCTGCTGGAAACCTAATCTCCCCCCAGACAAGGGCAGCATACGAGTAGCATAGCAACCACATCTCTTGTCTGGAAGAATCTGAGCACAGTGGGAAGCTGTGTTGCTCTCCAGTCCTGTCGATAATCCAGTCTCACACATCAGGCTCCTGAAATGTCTTTTCCAAGTCTCCCGTTCCAAGGCTTCCACCCGTAATTTTTCCCATTCCAGTCACTGGAGCACCCACATTGTAAAAATTCAGGTCTGTTCCGGTGTCATTTCCTGGGCTGTGACTGAACCTGTTTGAAGCCCTGCTCCAGACACAATGCTGGCCTTGTCTTGAGCTAGAGGGAACCAGCAAATGTTACCTGGACCAGCCTCGAACACCAGGGAGGGGTCGTGCGTGGGGAGGGGAGTGCGCATGACCGTGAGGGGAGGTGGCAGGCAGAGGAGCAGAGAGGAGTGACAGAGGAGGGACTCCGTGCATGTGCCCGGAAGAGGCGGCCCAGGGATGAGAAAGGGCAGAGGCTGGGGAATGGGTGGGACCTGAGGAGAGGGATGGGAACGGGGTCGGAGCTGTGGAGAGGGCAGGGGTCCTGTGAGTGGGCGGGGGAGCTAGAGGGAGAGGGACGGGTGAGGGGCTGTGACCTGGGGCAGTCCTGCAGACTGAAGTGGGGCGCTGGCCAGCAGTGCCGCCCTGCCCTCCCCCAGGCCCGCCTCTGCGCAGCTCTGGAAATAAAGCTCTTTATTTACACCAGTCTCCAGGTCGTGCTCTCTGCGCCCCAGCGCAGGCTGGCCCAGGGAGGGGCCATGCGGGGCTGGTCCGGGACGGGGACTGGGAGGCGTAGCCAGCAGCCGAGGGTCCTGAGTGGGCCGGCAGAGCCAGGGAGAAGGCACGAGAACTTGGGCCCGCCTGTGGCCTGAGAAGGCGGCGAGAGGGCAGTCAGCTCTGGGGGCTCAGGCCGAGGTCCGTGTGGCTACAGCTCTGCTCGTAGGACGGCGGGGCCTCTGCGGGGAGAGAACAAGGTCTGCACAGGACCCGGGAGGCGCCCCCGCCCGGTACGTGCCCGGCCCCCAACTCACCATGGGGGTAGCCCCACGAGCTGTACTCCGGCAGTAAGATCTGGGTGCTGGTGGCAGGCACTGGCCCCCCAGGGCCGTCCGTGAAGTAGGGGACTGTGGTACCCGTGGAGATGCACAAGGGAGGGGGCAGAGGGTGGGACGCGGGGCTGCGGACCTGAGCACAGAGTTCGGGGACGCCAGACGCAGCCCTGAAGGGGGAAGGCGGCAGTGGCTGCGAGTGACTCTTGGTAGACAGGGTGATGATGGGGTCCATTAAGAGGGGAGCGCTGGCCACAGCCTCGGCCTCCACTTCCTCCTGGGGCGGCGCTGAGGGCACCACCTGAGACATTGGTGACTCCGGACCTGGCAGGGGGCTCAGCGGGGCGTGGTTCACAGCAATGTTACCAATGAAGACTGGGAGTGTCACACTGGCCTCTGGGGCCTTCAGGGAGACCTGGAGGGAGAGGGGCACTGAGTGGTTGAGGCCAGAGGTTGTGTCCACCCCCTGATGTCAACCCGCTGCCATCGCCACCCAGCACCTGCAGGTAGTAATCCACGTGGATGAGGCTGCAGCCTGGCAGGGCAGACTGGGGCAGTGCTGGCACCAGGATCTGCTCCTGCCACTCAGAGCGCCTCCAGGCCTTGGCCCCGGCACCCTCCACCTCCACAATGGTCCGCACATCATAGATCCAGCGCTTGGCCTTGTAGGATACTTTCTGGGGAGGATCGGCCTGTGAGCCCATAGGGCCACCACCAGCCCCCCACCCAGCCCACCGGAGAGCCCAGGGGGGCCAGAGTGGGCTCTGACCTGCAGCAGACTGGCCACCACAGGGCCTGTGTCCTTGCCCGATTGGTTCTCGATGTCAACCTGCAGCCGCAACACCTGCCCTACCACGTAGCCTCGGAGGTCGGTGCTGGCCGTGAGGACCACGCTCCCTGTCTTCACCAGCTTGTAGGAGAACTTCTTGGTGGCCGAGGCCACATTGGGTTGCTTGGGAGGGAGAGTGGGGAAGAGTTCGTGAGTGGGCGGGCTGGGCCCACTCAGCCCTGCAACACCCCTGCCCTGCTCTGGATGCCAGCACGGCCAGCTGGGGACAGAACCGCTGCCCCTCCAGATCCCGTCTGCCTTCCGTGGCCAGCAGCTGTGCCTGCCCCATTCCTCCCTCACCTCGATGTCAGGGATGCTGTTGAGGTTCAGTGGACTCAAGATATAGAAGACCCGGCTGCACTTGTGGTCCTTGGAGAAGCGTGGCGTGTCAATGGTGGCCCGCACCTGGTGCACAATCTTCCCGAAAGGCCCCTCAAAGGACGTGGGTGCTGTGGCTAGGGGTGGAGAGCACACACTGGCACCAGGCTGCCTCCTGTCCTGTAGGTCCCCTCCCAGGACCCACATCATCACCCCTGCCAGGCTGGGCTCTCACCAGGAAGCAGGAACTGGAAGGGGAAGGTGTGCTCGCCAGCGGGTAGGCTCCCTGCAGAGACAGGACGGAGGGGTAGTGAGGAGGGGCCGTAGGCTCAGGCTGGCCTTTCCTTCCAGCCGGCAGCAGACACGTGCCCTTCTCTCACCGCTGCCGTGAGCTACGCACATGCCTCCAGAGCACAAAGCACGGGGCCATGGCCTGGGCAAAGAACAAGGGAAGAGAGCTCGGGCTCAACAGGTCAGTGTGTTGGGGGTGAATCAGGCTGCACCAGGGGTCAGAGCTCTGGAGTGACCAGCTCCTTTGGAGTCTGCAGGGAAGCTGACTCCTTCAGCCACCCAGCCCCAAGCAGGACTGCCCCTAGACTCACCCTTGTCTGCCAGTGACAGGGAGCTGTTGAAGTAGCCCTCCTCCACCACCCATGCGGCATCGTTGACCTTGTTGGAAACCCCGCAGGACCCTGTGCAGGTCACCCGGATGGCTGCAATAGGGGATGGCTATGAGCCCCAGCCACTGGCCTGGGCCCATCTCTACCACAGCAATCCAGGCAGGCAGACAGCACCCCAGAGCTAGGCAGCCCCCCTTCAGGGTCACTTCCTGCCCACCCCGCCTCCTGGGATGCTCCCAGGGAGCAGAGGTGGCAAGGGACCTGATAGACAGTTAACGTCTGTCCTGCAGTCCAGGGCAACAGGGGCCCTGACAGCCGCCCAGATGCCCCCTTGGCCACCTCACACGTGATGATCTTGGCTCCCAAGTCATATCTAGGCCCCCTCAACCTGTGAAAATCCAGCTGTCCTCAGGAGTGCTTGAGGCACAGCTGACCTCTGACCCCACCTTTATGCTGCCTCACGGAGTCAGTTAGGCTGGGAGGTCCCCCTCCCCCAGCAGGAAGCTGCCAGCAGGCCTGCTACGGGAATGTGGTCAGACCTGCCTGGGCAGATGCTGCTCCTCAGCTGTCTCGCCACCCTGGCTTCCTGGCCAGTACTGCCCAGGAGGGCAGATTTTCCACCTCACAGATGACTCAGTCCTCAGCCCTGCCCCCACTGGGGGGTGTGCCCAGGCCCAGGGGCCATTTGTTGCAGTGGCTACCCAGGACCCCTGCTCTGCAGTCAGGACCTTGAATTCCTCCATCCAGTAGATGTGCACCAGGGCCCACTGCAGTCAGCAGGCCAAGGCCGGACGAGGGAGAACGGACTGAATCACCAGAGCACCGGGTGGGCGCACAGTGACAGGGAGCCCTGCCAATCCACCCACTCTCCCCAGATAGCACTGAGTCAAGTCCAAAGACTTCAGCCTCCCTGCCTGGCTCTTCTCCCAGACTTGACAAGGTCAGGTCAGGGGAAGGTGACTAGACTGACACCCTCCTGACAGAGCTACCAGGCAGGAAGTTCACTGGTGTCCCAAGCGCCCAGGACTAGGAGTGAGCCATACCAGCCTTTCCACGGCCTCCCAGCCAGGCCTTACCTGGCCACCCAGGCCTCCTATCAATCACCAACCCACGGCTTCATCCCACCCAGCTGCATCTGTAACCCTGGGTTTATCCTCAGCCCCCAGGTGGCTCTACCACACGCTCCTACTAAACCCACGCCCCTGACCCAGAGAGACCCTGGCTTCCCACTGCACTGCCCTCTGCCTCTCCTTGGCGCCACCAGGGGCAAGCCTCGGCCTCTTCTCCAGCTCAGCCCCACCGTGCGACCTCGACCCTGGTTTTGAATCTACGTTCCTTCAGCCATCCCCTCCCAGGAGGAGGCCTGGAACTGTTCCCACCCTGGAGATCTGGTGCACCAGGGCCACTCTGACAAACTGGCAGCCCAGGAGAAAGACAGGCGGGCACAAACAGGCAGCTCCAAAGGAGACAGGAGGACTGGAGATGCTGTCTCTGACAGTCCCCCACTGAGAGGTCACACTACACCCCCGTGCACCTGGCTGGCCTGTGGCCACTGAGATCCACAGAGACCAGCCTAGGGCCAGTTTGACGCCATCAAGCAACCCTGTCAATGGCACATGGAGCTGAAAAGCCACCAGCCCACCATGTGTGACTGCCTCACCCACAATATCATGAGATGCTAGAGAGTGGTTGTCCTAGGTCTCTCAGTCTAGAAGTGACTTGTTAGCAGGTGTCCAACCTCACTGGAAATCAGGGAAAACTCAAAGGGTTTACCACTTTAAACCATCAGGTTGGCAAAAGTCAAATATTTTGATTTGTGTTGGAGAGGAGGAAGGAGACACGCCCTTACGCTGCCGGTCAAAGTGTAGGTGGTTGGGGCTCTGGGGAAGATCCGCGCACACACTTCCCCCAGGAGATCATACCCATTCACCCACAGAGCCACACACACCACCACTGTGACACCAACAAGCTAGGTATACCCAGGTGTCCACCAATAGCAGAGGACCCAGCTCCCAGCATCAGGTAAATGAGTTATGCGCACCTGACCCCAGAAAAGCCAACCAGATAAAAACACCAACATGCCAAACCCCCATGCCAAGAGCCCCGTTTTACACACACACCAAGGTCCTACGGGACACCCTGCTGAACAAGCAGCCCTACCTGTTGTCCTGTGGTGGAACCTGCCCTGCTGTCCTCTCTCCCCTGCTAGGGGAAAAATGGGGGGGTGTAGGGCAAAGGCAAAGGTCTTTCCCACAGAAGGCCTGCTGCTTCCTCAGGTCAGCCTGGGAGAATCCCCAGGGAGTCAGTTTTCACTGCTCTGGGTCCATTGCAGTGGCCACAGTTTTCCCTGCCCAAACCGCTGGATTAATCGGGTTCCTGCAACATGGTCCTGCTCAAGAAATGAGGGGGGCCTATCGGAGGTTTTAGGAGGGGTCTTTGCTCTTAGGGGGACACAGATTTTGGAGACTAGATGGCAGGGACTACTGCAGCCTCTTCAGGATGACACAGCTGGCCTAAGAAAACCAGCCACTCTGCTGAGGGTGGTGGCAAAGGGTGCAGGAAACCAGGCCTGAGACCCCAGTAAACTGTCCTTCAGGGGTGGTGGCAGGACTGGGCGATTCAGTGGCAGTTACTGCATCGAAGAGCCAGACTTCCTCTGCCTTTTTGATGATAACAGTTAAGTCACTCTTCACTAGTGACCCTGCAGCCCTGTTGCCCCTACCCAGCAAAGGGAGTTAAGCATCTGCTCCAGGAGGCACGCGGCGTCCTCGCACCGAGCCACGCCATCTAGCCTTTAAGTGTTCCCTGACAGTATAGGGTTATCACGAGAGATTGCACCAACCCGGCAGGTGTCTGTTGGTGGAGAGCGCTGCAGCCTTTCTGAAAGGTTTGCCATCACTCTGACTCTTTTGATCTCGATGTTGCTTGTGTCGCAAGAGTTGCTCCTGGAACACTTGCTTTCCTCTTGACCCAGTCCTCCCACCTCCCAGGTGGCGATGAGGATTAATTACCCAAACATGGAGAGTGGGTAGAACAGCAAGTGTCCCACGAAGGGAGCTCGGGGAAGACTGGCGGTGCTGGGGGCATCCTCCCTTGCCCACCCCGAGAGCCAGAATTTGGGCAGCCCCCACCTGACCAACTACCAACCTTGGGTAGGGTCTGGCCTGGGCTCCAAGAGCAACTCCTTCTGCAGCACCATCAGGGCCATTCATTCAACAAGCATTTAGTGAGCAACTCGGAGCCCCCACCCTGCAGGCATCCGGCTCTCCCTTCCTTGATGTTTCTCCTGGGACAGAGGGCCTCACCACGACCTCACTGGCACTGAGCAGGCGCTCAAGAGGCATCATGCGAATGAGGGAAAAACAGGTGGCCCTCCCCTTTGCATACCAGCAAGTATCAGAGGAAGTCCGAAGTGGCCTCAGCACCTGGTGCTCCACCGGGTCTTCCGTAGCCGAAATAATCAGGTTTCTGGCCCGATTGGGAGTCCTCCTCCTCCTCCCCCACTCAGAGAGCACCGGCTGCCACTTTTGCAGCTTTCTGTGGCCCCAAGTAATTCACCCTCACCCTACCCCAGGACCCCACACAGGGCCCAGATGGCCCCTTGACTGTGGTCAGCCAAGAGCCTTCCACTCCCATCCCCCAGATCTCACCTGGCATGGCTCTGTGCATGTGCCCTTGTGCGTGCGCCCCAGTGGGTAGCCCCACTGCCTCTGGCCCTGTGGTAACTGCCACCCCAAACTCCCAACTCCTGCCAGGGAAGTAGTTAGGGAGACATCAGATCATAACGACGAGACCCAACAGGGCTGGGAGCCTCACACCACATGGTGGCAAGGGCCACACGGAGGTCCAGATGGGCCAACTGCCCCAGGAGGCTCTGAGAGTAAGTGAAGGTGGAGAAAGCCATGCAGGGATGCCCAAGCTATCCTCGGCTCAGGCCAGAATCAGGCAGCCAGGGCCACAGGTGCACCCTCTTGGCGGCAGCTCTGCCCACCCTGCCCTCAGGGCCTGGTACAGGGCCGCAGTTTGGATGGGCAAACAAGGCCAGCACCTCCAAGAGCCCTAGCAAGGGCTGCCGCGGCAACCCAATCCCTAGTCCCAAAGTCCCAGATGTCTGTGAAAGAGGAGACAGCACCGCCAGAGGGACTGGCCTGGAGGGCTCAGGTTCAGCTCCCTGGTGCCAGGCTGTGCCAGAGGCCAGGGGGAGGTGGGCATGGGCGAGGTCCTCCCAGTTGGCAGGGGAAGCCAGGGCAGGAGTCAAGGAGGGCCCTGCGGGAGGCCGCACATTCGGGGCAGGACTGTCCTGGAAAAGAGGGGCCTGAGCAAGATCCTGGGCGGGCAGGCTAGGGAGCCGGAGAGTGAGCCAGGTTACAGGTGAGGAGGCCCAAAAGATGCGGGTGGCAGCAGACCTTAAGTGCCCCGACAGGGAAACCCCAAGCGGAAATGAATCAGAGTGACCTTAGGCCAGATGGGGAGCCTCCACACCCCAGCCCGCGGCTCTGGCCGCCCCCGGGCAGCAAGGAGAGGAAGAGGCAGATGCGGCGGGCTGGGCCACCGGGGTCTCCCCGCCCCGCCCCGCCTGGCGGCAGCCCCGGGCCAAACACCCGGCGGTCTGCGCGGGGCGGCCGGCCACACCCGAGCCGTCCCCCCGGCTGGCGCTCAGGCCGGGGCAGGGCGGCGCATCCGCAACGCGCGTCCCCGGCCGGCAGGCACCGCCGCCGCTTCCGGGGTCCCGGGCGCCCCGCCCAGCCGCCCCAGGTGCGGGCGCGACCACCTGAGGCCGCCCGGCCCACCCGCGAGGGGACCCCCGCAGCCCCGCCGGCCGGTGCCCACCTCGGAAGGGCAGAGGCGCGCCCAGGCGCACGCACACGGCCCCGACCAGCGGCTCCCCCGGGCTGTAGACGACGCGGCCATGGCTCAGGCGGATCTCGAAGAGCTGCAGGCGCCCCATGCTGCGAGCCCGCGCCGGGCCGGCAGCGCACTACAGCCCGCCGCCCGGCAGCGCTCCGAGGCCGCCGCCCCGCCGCCCGCCCGCTCGCCGACCCGCCCCCGGCCCGGGCCGAGCTCAGCAGCTTTGCGTCCGGCGCGGCTGGCGGGGTTGGGCGCACGGGCGCCCCCTGCTGCCCCGGGAGGCGCGGCCGGCTCACCTGTCGGGGGCGGGGCCGCTGGGGGCGGGGCCGCTGGGCGGGACCCGGGGCGGGGCCGCGGGCGGGGCGGGGCCGCGGGGCGGGGCGTCCGCTCGGCTCTCGGCCCCAGACGCGCCCCGAGCTGCGCAACTGGAGCCTCCCCGCGGCCGCAGCCGGCGTGCGCCGCCCGCCCCTCCCCAGCTGCCGCTCGGGACCCTTGCGCCCCGCCCCGGGCCCCGCGAGAATAGACGGAAGCGCGTCACGGAAGGCCGGGGGTGTCCAGAGGACGCCGCGCGCGGGGGAGGACGGGCCGCCGGGATCCGCGATCGCCGCCCCGGCCCTGACCCCCGCGGACCTCTCCCTCGGGCGACCCCGTAACCGCGCCCCCGGGCACCTCGCCGACCCTTACCCCGCTCCCCGGCGACCCCACCCCGGGCACCTCGCCGACCCTTACCCCGCTCCCCGGCGACCCCACCCCGGGCACCTCGCCGACCCTTACCCCGCTCCCCGGAGACCCCTCCCCGGGAGGCCCTGCGACCCCACCCCGGGCACCTCGCCGACCCTTACCCCGCTCCCCGGAGACCCCTCCCCGGGAGGCCCTGCGACCCCACCCCGGGCACCTCGCCGACCCTTACCCCGCTCCCCGGAGACCCCTCCCCGGGAGGCCCGGCGACCCCACCCCGGGCACCTCGCCGACCCTTACCCCGCTCCCCGGAGACCCCTCCCCGGGAGGCCCTGCGACCCCACCCCGGGCACCTCGCCGACCCTTACCCCGCTCCCCGGAGACCCCTCCCCGGGAGGCCCTGCGACCCCACCCCGGGCACCTCGCCGACCCTTACCCCGCTCCCCGGCGACCCCACCCCGGGCACCTCGCCGACCCTTACCCCGCTCCCCGGAGACCCCTCCCCGGGAGGCCCTGCGACCCCACCCCGGGCACCTCGCCGACCCTTATCCCGCTCCCCGGCGACCCCACCCCGGGAGGCCCTGCGACCCCACCCTGGACACCTCGCCGACCCTTACCCCGCTCCCCGGCGACCCCACCCCGGGCACCTCGCCGACCCTTACCCCGCTCCCCGGCGACCCCACCGCGGGAGGCCCTGCGACCCCACCCCGGACACCTTGCCGACCCTTACCCCGCTCCCTGGCGACCCCACCCCGGAGGCCCTGCGACCCCACCCCGGGCACCTCGCCGACCCTTACGCCGCTCCCCGGCGACCCCACTCCAGGCACCTCGCCGACCCTTACCCCGCTCCCCGGCGACCCCACCCCCGGCACCTCGCTGACCCTTCCTCCGCTCCCCGGCGGATCCCTGTCCGGACGCCCTACGGACTCTTGGCCAGCGTCCCCCTCTTGCTAGAGGCTTTGAGGTCTCTTGTCCTGCAGGTGTGCCAGCCGAGCCTGCTGTGTGCACCGCGCTGCCTAGCCTTGGAGGATCCAGCCCTGAAGCTATGGGCGCACCTGAGCAGCAAGTGCCAAGCCCGGGGGCAGGGAGGGCGCCGGGGTCCGAAGCTGTAGGGACAGATGACCTCGCTGCCACATGGGGGGATGGCGCGGATGGCTTTGAGACAAGGAGGACCAGAATCTGGTTTGTTTTTGTGTTTTAAATGCAACTGCACATTTATTCATATGTGCAAAACATGTTTCTGCAGAATATATTGGGCGCCCTGTCCCTTCGGCTCCTGGACCTGGTTAAGGCCTCCCCTCATCAGTTACTACTCTAGGCTACATGATTAATCCTTACTTTGTTTTCCTTCAGAACACATAAAGGCTCTCCAAAATTTGAGTCTGATAGGGTACTAAGTGAATTGCTTAAGCAAAACAGTTGTTTAAGTTTTACATATATTTTGTCATTCTGTTTTTTTGTAGTTTTGTTTTTTCGTCAGAGCTGAATAATATTGGTCATTATGAAGATTATACATAATGAAACTCATCTTGGTTTGGAAAAATAGAACCATGCAAATCAAAGAGAATCTAAAACAAACACCCCTGCTGATAGAGGTCTACTGACTCCAAAAGTTGGGCTGGAATACTCTTTGTTTACTAACAACCCAAGTCTTTTAAACTACTTCTGTAGAATTTTTTCTCAGCTTGCTTTGCGCAGGAACCTTATCAGTAGAGAAGGACACTCAGCCGGGGGAATTCACTTCCATTCTTCCAAAGTGGAAACCCTGGTGGCTTAGCGATTAGTAGCTCGGCTAGATCATGATTTCCAGTATTCTGTGATTGTCCACGTTTTGTCATCTGGTGTGATTTTCCTCTGTGTTGTAAATCCTACTTCTTTGATGTTAATGAGGCAAGACGCAATCTACAAGATTAGATCTTGTCTTAAGCCAATCTCTTTTGATATATAAAACAGAGAATCAAGCAGAGACATCGGCACCTCATACCACCAAGAAAGCACAGCCAGGAGTACTGCACATTCTTTGGACCTGGAGTACCTGTGATGAGAAGCTCCTAGTCCAGGGGAAGACTGATGAGAAGGACCTTCCCCCAGAGCCAATAAGAAACAGAAAGACTTCCCCTGGAGCTGTTGTTGTTAGGTGCCCTCAAGTTGGTTCCAACTCATAGCGACACTAGGCAACAGAACGGAACACTGCCCAGTCCTGCACCATCCTTACAATCGTTGTTATGTTTGAGCTCATTGTTGCAGCCACTGTGTCAATCCACCTCATTGAGGGTCTTCCTCTTTTCCGCTGACCCTGTACTCTGCCAAGCATGATGTTCTTCTCCAGGGACTCATCCCTCCTGACAACATGTCCAAAGTATATAAGATGCAGTCTCGCCATCCTTGCCTCTAAGGAGCACTCTGGCTGTACTTCTTCTAAGACAGATTTGTTCGTTCTTTCTGCAGCCCATGGTATATTCAATATTCTTCGCCAACACCACAATTCAAAGGCATCAATTCTTCTTCAGTCTTCCTTATTCATTGTCCAGCTTTCACACGCACATGATGCGACTGAAACTGCCATGGCTTGGGTCAGGCGCACCTTAGTCTTCAAGGTGACATCTCTGTTCTTCAACACTTTGAAGAGGTCTCTTGCAGCAGATTTATCCAATGCAATGTGTCTTTTTTTTTCTTGACTGCTGCTTCCATGGCTGTTGATTGTGGATCCAAGTAAAATGAAATCCTTGACAACTTCAGTCTTTTCTCCGTTTATCATGATGTTGCTCACTGGTCCAGTTGTGAGGATTTTTGTTTTCTTTATGTTGAGGTGTAATCCATACTGAAGGCTGTGGTCTTTGATCTTCATCAGTAAGTGCTTCAAGTCTTCTTCACTTTCAGCAAGGAAGGTTGTGTCATCTGCATAACACAGGTTGTTAATGAGTCTTTCTCCAATCCCTATGCCCCTGAATTTGGATTTCTAGCCTCCTAGACTGTGAGAGGAAACCCTGGTGGCATAGTGGTTTAAGAGCTACAGCTGCTAACCAAAAGGTCAGCAGTTCAAATCCACCAGGAGCTCCTTGGAAACTCTATGGGGCTGTTCTTTGTTAAAGCCATCCACTTATGGTATTTCTGTTATAGCAGCACTAGATAACTAAGACAGCTACTAAATTTTAGAGTAGCTTGCTATGCAGTGATAAAAACTGAAATAGAAATTGGTACTTACAAGTGAGAAACTACCATAACAAAACATTAAATGTAGCATTGACTTTCGGGCCAGGCAGCAGGAGGGTGCTGGAAGGTCCATGAGCCTGCTACTGTAGGCTGGAGAAACAGTGAACCATGTTATCTCTTGGTGGAAAAATTGGTGAGACTGTGTCATGGATTGAATCGTGTCCCAGAAAAATATATGTCAACTTGGTTAGGCCATGATTCCCAGTATTGTTAAATCCTAAACCACTCTATGTTAATGAGGCAGGATTAGCGTGGGCTGTATCTTGAGTCACTTCCCCTTGCTAAAGTCACACCCTTGCTTGAGTCACATCTTTTATAAGATAAAAGGAGAGAGAAGGGAGTAGAGAAGAGAGGGACCTCACTACCAGCAAGAAAGAAGAGCCAGGAGTAGAGTGTGTCCTTTGGACCAGGGTACCTGTACCATGAACCTCCTAGACTCAGAAAGATTGATGCTAAGACACGTGGAGATCTCTAAGGAATGCTGGGCCCACAGATGTTGAAAGGAAACAAGGACCTTCCCCCAGAGCCGACAGAGAAAGCCTTCCCCTAAAGCTAGTGTCCTGAATTTAGATTTTTAGCCTCCTAACCTGTGAAAGAATAAACATCCACTTGCGGGTGTTTCTGTTATAGCAGCACTAAATAACTAATACAGACTGGTAACATGGAAGACAGAAAATGTACCTAATTAACTTGTGGGCTGATTAAGGAGATTCCCTAGCAGAAGTTTCAAAGGGCCAGTTGGCTTCTTTCAGCCGTTCATGATAAAGTGGGAGAAAGAAAAGAGAGATGAATTAAAAAAGGAAAAGTTCAAGCAGAAGTTAAAGAGTTCCAACACAGGTCTTGTTGAGTTGGGGAGGGGAAAAAAAGCACCCTCACTCTCAGCCCCTCCAGGTAGCGAAAGGTTCTTAAGAAATGGCCTCAGAGTAAATATCAAATTCAGGGTACTGGCATTAAAATACAACCTCAGGGGTAAAAATCAAGCGTGTGGCTATAATATCCCTTGCTAAAACCTCTGAAATATTTCCGGGTCCCCCTAGGCCCTTGAAGACATACAAAAGGTCTTCTGAAAATCTTAAGAGTCATTGTCCCACAGCCTCTGGTTTGTAGCTTACAGGAGAGAGGGGCCTTCTCGATATTTGTGGTACCTGGCTTTGGTATGAAGAAGTGAGGTATAATTTGATACACAGAAAATTCATAAAGTTTTTAAAAGGGGAACAATATCATTAATATCACACGCTAGCAAAATTTTGCTAAAGATAATTACAAAACGACTGTAGCCTTACATCAACAAGGAGCTCCTGAAAGTTCAAGCTGTATTCAGAAGAGGACCTGGAGAGATAGATATGAGACAGTTAGGGTTAACTGTGCTGGTGGAACAAAAGAACCGTTAAAAGATTACCATCTAAAAGTTGGGTAAACAGGAACCACACCCTGTCAACATGAGATAAAGCTGAAACAACCCTTGAATTACTATCTCCTTCTTAGTGTTTTCTAGTCCCCTCCTCCTTTGCAGGCTCCTCATACACAGAGGAGCAGAGTGTGACTGCTGTTTGACCTTCCTTAGCCCTCCGAAGATAGTGACTTAGTGCCAAAGATCAGTGCACTTGCACTATATCCCATAATAAGTGACGTCAAGGGCTGCCGAGAGGACTCCATCTTGAATATCAGCGGGTTCCATCTTGGATTCCAGAGGTGCACACAAACTAATTAGCATGCACCGCCATTCTGAGAAGTACCCACCCCTTGAAAGAAGCCCACTAAATATTCATTACTCTGTTATCTCCACCAAACCCTAGCCTTGCTTCACTTTTTAAGTCAGTCTTTTAGAGAGGGTTGGATCTCTGCTGACTCCTTTTGTTCGACTCAAGCAAAATAAACCTTGCTGAAGATAAAGTTTGTCTTTCGTGTGTATTCTTACTCAGGAAAGGGCAAGGACCTTTTGTGTCAGATTGGCGATTGGTAAGAATATCATGGCTGTTGTCGGAAGGATCTTGGCTGAAAACAATACCAGAAAGATGTTTACCTGTGTTTTATCAATTATGCAAAGGTATTTGACTGTGTGGATCTGAACAAATGATGAATAATGTAATGAAGAATGGGAATTCCAGAACACTTAATTGTGCTTATGTGAGAGCTGTACATGGACCAAGAAGCAGTCCTTTGAACAGAACAAGGGGATACTGTGTGGTTTGAAACCGGAAAAGGTAGGTATGTGATAGGGTGGGAAAATCACAGAACCATTTTGATTCTTCTGGAATCCAGATTTTTGGGTTCATGGAATTGAGGTGACCCACCCAGGCCGTCTACCCTTAAGTATCCTTTTGAACCTTGAGCCTTTAAGGAATGGTTTTCCTAAAGTCACTTTCAAGCCAAACAATAGCCTCATAAGCAGCTTAGTGGAGATCTTTTTCCCTTATGCATTGAGGTCTTTTAAAGAATTATCTTGAGCAGCCAGTTTCCAAGAACAGGAGCCCCAGGGTCTGACTGGGAAATGCATGGCATGTCCTGGAGATCAGGTTTCTCCAATGGCCTGGAACCCTGATGCTGTCTCCTGAGAAATTAACATGACGATGACCTCTTCCTTCTATGTTCAGGTTAAAGTTGCCCAATTCCAATTGTATCTACTCACAGTAAATATACTCCATTACACTAACTTTTGCCTTTTATGTGCACATTTAGGTTTGTAACCATCCGTCCACCTGAGAAAACATTTTAATTCTGGAATTCCAATTTCTGGGGTCCATGGAGTTGAGGTGACCCACCCAGGCCATTTGCCCCAAAGTGTCCTTTCGAAACTTGAGCCTTGAAGAAACTGGTTTCCTGAAGTGACCTTTAGGTCAAACAGTAGTTTAGTAGGCGACTTAGTGGAGACATTTTGCCTCAGGCATTGGGCCTTTTTGAAGAATTATCTATATGCAGTCAATTTCAAGAAACTGGAACTCCAGGGTGTGACTCCAAACTGTTTTAGGGTAAATTGTCATGTAACCACTGTTCCCCAGCCCTTTTCAATGTCAATAAGAGGTACAGGGGTCTATAGAGAATCTCTCATCTTAGGACCATTTCTGATTCCCTAGTCAAAACATCTGGAGTCCTGTGGGTGCAGTGGTTAAGAGCTACAGCTCCCCACCAAAGGGTCAGCAGTTTGAATTCACCAGGTGCTCCTCAGAAACCCTATGGGGCAGTTCTGTTACCAATCGCGTATCTGACACAAAGGGTCCTTGCCTTTTCCCAAGTAAGAATACATGCGAAAGACAAACTTTATCTTCAGCAAGGTTTATTTTGCTTGAGTCAAGCAAAAGGAGCCAGCGGGGATCTAAGCCTCTCTAAAAGACTGACTCAAAAAGGGAAGCAAGGCTAGGGCTTATATGGGTTTGGTGGAGACAATAGAGTAATGAATATTTAGTGGGCTTCTTTCAAGGGGCAGGTACTTATCAGAATGGCTGTGCATGTTAATTAGGTTGGAACCCAGTGATTAGGTTAATTAGATGGAACCCGCTGATATTCAAGATGGAGTCCTCTCGGCAGCCCTTGGCATCACTTATTATGGGATACGGCACAAGCACACAGATCTTTGGCACTACATCATCATCTTTGGAGGGCTAGGGAAGGTCAAACAGCAGTCACGCTCTGCTCGTCTGCACATGCGGAGCCTGGACAGGAGGAGGGGTCTAGAAAAACACTAAGAAGGAGATAGTAATTCACGGGCTGCCCCAGTCCTATCTCATGTTGACAGGGTGTGGTTCCTGTTTACCCAACTTCTAGATGGTAATCTTTTAACAGCTTTTTTGTCCCACCAGCACAGTTAACCCTATCTGTCTCACAACAGGGTGTGGTTCCTGTTTACCCAACTTCTAGATGGTAATCTTTTAACAGCTGTTTTGTTCTGCCTGCACAGTTAACCCTACCTGTCTCAGTTCTACTCTGTCTTATAGGGTTGCTATATGAATTGGAATAGACTCAATGGCAACAGATTAACAGATTTGGTTCTTTTTTTAGTCAAAATGTTACTCCAATTTGCAAATTGTATATTTAATAAACTTCAATCTATTGGCTTAATATGATTTTTGTTTTAACACGCCTTTTTTATTCAATCTGTATGCTGAACAAATAAGCCAGGAAGGAGGACTATATGACGAACATGGCATTAGGATTTGTGGAAGACTTATTAACAACCTGCAACATGCAAATGACACAACCTTGCTTGCTGAAAATGAAGATGACTTGAAGTACTTCCTGATGAAGGACAAAGGCCACATCTTTCAACCTGGTTACACCTGAATGTGAAGAAAATGAAAATCCTCATAACTGGATCAATAAACATCATCATAAATTGAGGGAAAAAAATCAGCGTGATCAACAATTTCGTTCTATTTGGATGAACAATCAATGTCCATGCCGGTTGTATTGGGCAAATCCGCTGTAAAAATCTCTTTAAAGTTTTAAAAAGCAAAGATGTCACTTTGGTTACTACGGTGAACCTGACCCAAGCCATGGGCTTTTTTAATTGCCTCATGTGCATATGAAAGCTGGACAAGGAAAAGCAAGATGGAAGGAGAATTGATGCTTTTGAATTATGGCGTTGGTGAAGAATATTGAATATGCTGTGAGCTGCCCGAAGAGGGAACAAATCAACCTTACAAGAAATACAATAAGAATACCCTTTTTAAGTGAGGATGGTGATGCTTTGCCTCGCTTAGTTTGGACATATCATCAGGAAAGACCAATCTCTAGAAAAGGACATCATGGTTGGTAAAGTAGAAGGTCACAGAAATGAGGGAAACCCTCCATAAAATGGATTGACACAGTAGCCATAACACCGGAGTTAAACATACCAACAGTCATGAAGATGGCACGGGACCGGGCAATGTTTCATTCTGTTATATGTAAGGTCATTATAAGTTGTAGCTGACTCAATGGCAACTAACAAAAACAATCAGGCAAGAAGTAGGCTGAGAAACACATGGGCCATTTCCTATAGAAACGGAAGTATGACTCGGTGCAGAGCCAAGAGCCCAGAGGAGGAAGCCAGAACCGCTGAAAACAGTGGACCGGGGAACCCCTTGCAGGAAGCCAACTAGCCGTGATGACAGCTCTGCTGCCCCCAGAGTTAGGGGCTGGTGTCATATGTCTGGTTGGATTTCAACATTTTCATGGATCAGCGGCTGCTGGGAGCCTTCCCCCTTTTTAAGGGGAACATCTCCTGCAGTTTTCCCATGTCTCACCTTTGAATGTTACCAGGGACAGATAACTTGTCTTTTACTTTGCATATCTCTAGAGCAGGAGGAGCCACAGCCAGGTGCTTCACCCATACCTAGAGGAGTTACAGATCACAGGATGTCGGACTCCAAACCTAATGCCTTAATAAGATGGTCACTTTGCAGGTGTTAGTGGGGATGAAGGTCCCTGGGTGGTGCAAACAATGTGTATTTGACTGCTAACCTAAATGGCAATGCGTTTCGTTTGGCTTTGGACTAACCTAAAGGTTGGTGGTTCACACCCACCCAGTGGCACTGGGACAGAAAGAGTCGGACCCACGCCTCCCGCCGGCCTCGGACCCTTGGGCCCCACTTGTGTAAAAATTACAGCCAAAAAAACTATGGAGCAGTTCTACTCTGTAACACGTGGTTGGCATGAGTCGCAATCAACTTGACGACCACAGGTTTGGTGTTTTGGCTTTGCGGGGGGATGACTGATTTTGTGTGGAAGAAACTTAAATCATTAGGGTCCAGAGGGTGGAATGTGGGGGGTGCCACATTGTCAACCCCCAGGGAGGACACCTCCAGTACTCAAGCTGTTCTGTGCAACCCTCATACAGGCACTCTTGTCTTGCCCACGTGACTCGCTTTGGACATTAGCAAGCACGATTCAAGGAAAGACCCAAAAAATGCTTGCACACTGGGACTTGCCGTTTAGAACACGGCCCTCATGCTGTAAGGAAGGTCAAGCCATCTTGCCCAGCTCTGTGCGGAAGCCCTAGACAACAACCACTCAGAAGAAAACTGAGGTGCTTCAGGTGAATTCCCGGCTGAATGCAACTGGATGACTGACCCAGTAACCCCATGTAGAAGAGAAGATCCTCCAGGTGGTCTACAGAATCAGGAGGAATAATAAAATTGATGTTGTTTTAAGCTGCCAACGTTTGGGGTGGCTTGTTGCACACCAGCAGACAACTCCACCTCCCACAAACTCAAGTCCATGCAGCTGCTCTCTGACCATGCCCTCGTCTTTCCACTTTCTACCTCTGGTGCCCCACCTTCACAATCCTTTGACCCCATGGATGCTGCCCCTCATGTCTTCATGTCTTTTCTCATTCAGTTCAGACCCCATGGGCCACCAGCACCCCTCGCTTTATCACATGTGCCTGGCACAACTGCAATCCAACTCCTACTTCCCTGCTTTCTCCTCAGCGGCCTCAAGAGGCTAGAAGAAAATGCACAGTCCACTTGCTGGCCTCCTTGCACATCGCCATCCTTCCCTAGATCGCCCAGGTACCCTGCCCAAGGCAGTCCTGTCTTCTCTGCTGCGAATGCTTGCTCTCTCATCCTCATGTTCACTGATGACCTTGTTTTGGGCTTAAGATATCGAAGCAATCAGAAGAGAACTTCCCCAAGCTCCCCGCAGCACACCGACTCCCCTCAGACTCCTTACCCTCCCTGTGTTATCACTGTGTGATGCCTCTCTGGTGAACTCTGGATCGCCAGCGTGATCCTGTGGAAATGTGACCCCACTGCTCAGACCCCCCGGTGACCTCACTTCTGTCTTAGGTCAAAGTCCTTCAACAGCCTTCATAGCCTCCCCCCTTGCCCTTTGACCTTACCCCTGCTGTCTCTCCGCTGTCCACTCCAGTCCCTCAAACCTGCCTCACTCACATGTCCCCAGCTCAGGGCCTTCACACTGGCTGTTCCCCGTGCTAGGAATGTTCCTACCCTAACCATCCGTGTAGCTCATCCACTCCTCCCACTGTTTGCTCAAAAGCAGTTTTCCCAGTGAGGCTCTGCCCAGGGCTTCACACTGGCACCCCCACTTCTTTATCTGAGCTCCTTCCTTTCCTTCCTAACATGCTATGTCTTTCACTAGAGGTGTATTTCTGTCTCTCTCACTGGTGTGTGAGCTGGTTTAAGTCCCCCATGCCTCCTCCAGGACCTGGATAACAGAGTGGGTGCCCAGTGATGACAAAGGTCCTTGGGCCTTGGGCCTTGACGAGGGCCATCATGTGGAGCAGATGACCCAGAGATGGTGTGGTCGGCAGAGTGGCCCCCAAAGGTATAGCACCCTCACTGCAGGAACTTGGTGTTTCATGGCAGATGTAATTAAGGTCACTGATCAGTGACCTTACAATGGGGGTTATCCTGGGTTATTGATCAGGGACAATGGACTCACACGAGCTCTTAAAAGCAGAGACCTTTCTCCAGCTGAAGGAAGGAGAATCTGAAGCTGAGAAAGGCTCCTCCTGCCATTGCTGGCTTTGAAGATGAGGGAAATGCAGGTGGCCTCCAGAGGCTGAGAAGGGCCGATTTGCTGGCCACCTGAGTGATCCTGGGAGCAGCCTGTTCCAGAGCCTCCCCAGCGGCGGCCCAGACCGCCAGCACCTGCGGTAGAGAAACCCACTTTGGACCCACGGAATGGTGAGATCATGGATTTAATACGCTTCACTTGCGGTAGATTGTTAAAAAGGCATAGAAAATGAATATGCTAGGAGAAAAGGCACAGGAGACAGTGGCTCGAGGGGGGTGTAGGGGAGAGTTTTCCTTTTAAGGGGTACCTGACAGAGGAATGGGTGCTGTCTCATTTCACCCGCACACACACTGAAGCCATGCATTGGCATGTTCTTTATACTTGGGGGCTGCATTGAGACCCAGAGACCAAGTGACTTGCCCAGAGCAGTCCAGGCACATGCCCTCCACCATCTGGGCCCTGCTCACAGCACCTTACACCTGCCATTTTCATCTCCATCACCTGAAAGTTCTCTCCCTTCAGCTGTGGCTGTGGGAGCCAGCTCTGCCAAGCAGGCTAGATATGACAGGGACAGACCTTCCCCAGGACCAGCCCCAACCAAGGACCCAGCAGAGCAGGGGAGTAGGTGCCCCTCTGTGTCCCACACTGACTTCCAGAGTGTACCGGGAAGAGCTCCGCTGGCTTTAGCAACACCTTTTACGGGTTCCTGTTCTTCCCTTTCCTGCTTCCCGTTCCCACTCCCCTTCCAGTGCTTTCTGGGACCTCCTCCCAAACAAACAAGTTGCACTAAAATCCCTGTTTCAAGTCAAGCCTAAACCAAGGTACCAGTGTCCCTTGGCTGTCCTCCAAGAGCCGCACCCAGCTCTCGTGCTTGAGGTGCTTCATCCTTCAGGATTCTGGGAGGTTGGTAGGACAGGGTGTCCCGATGAGTAAGGACCAGCCTTCAACCCAGATGCCTCATCTCCACACAACCAGGACCAACAGCCTTTCCTCTCCCCCAGGAAGGCAGGGATATGCCCCAAGCAGAGGTGGGTCTAGGCCTCGCCCCCAACCCTGACAGATGCCCACCAGGCCCTTGGCCCCTCCCTGGTGGGCCCTTCTTCCCAGAGACCTAAGAGGCCAGAATGGAATTCTCTGAAGTTCCTGTTTCGGGAAAGACTTGGGCCTAGGGCCCTTCCTGCCCCAGCTCACAGAGGAAGGCTGGCGCTCACAAAAGGCTGGTGTGGCTTGAAGGTGGGCTGCATGGAGAAGCCCCAGGCCCTGGTGGCACCCTGCCCCACTACTCTAACTGGGTATCTACCAAGACCATGAGAAGTGGAGCGTGCAAGTGTCCTGAAGGACAGGAAGACACTCACTGCCCCAGCCAGAAAGCAACTCCCCTCGGGTGGGCAGGGGGCTTAAGCAGTCTTTGCAGGACCTGTCCCCAGCACCAGCATCTGGCCAAGATCCTGGAGCGTGGCCCCCTCGCTCCAGTCCTCCCCACATCCAAAGACTGCCCTAGCCATCGGCCCGAGGGTAGCCTGATCCTGCCCTGCTCAAGATCCCCCTGGAGCTCCGGGACCCGGGCCCACTCACACCCCTAGCCGGGCCTGGCCTTGGGGCTCGCCGTCCCTGCAGCAGCAGCAGCAGCAGGCTCTGCTCTTTACCCCTCTCCCTTCTGGACTTGGTGGAAGAACGGGTAACAAAGACTGCGGCCCACCTCTGACAGCCCCGTGGGCCCGGCAAACCCGGAGACCCAGACCGCAGGGTCTCTTGGAATGCCAGGAGCCACTGTTGCTTGAGGACCAGAGTTGCCGCGAGGAAGGGTTGGCCTCGGCCTAGGGTCGGTGGGCCGGGGAGACACGGGCGGGGAGGAGGGGACCGGCCGGGCGTCAGAATCAAGGGCCTGTGGTCGGGGAGGGGGCGAGGCGGACAGCGGGGCGGGGCCGGGACCGAAAAGCCACGGGCGCCACGGGGCGGGGGGGCGAGGGCAGGGACCGAGAGGCCACGGGAGGCACGTGGGGGAGCGAGGGCAGGGACCGAGAGGCCACGGGCGGCAACGGGGGTCGTGGGGGCCGGGACCGAGAGGCCACGGGTGGCACGGGGGGGCGGGGGCAGGGACCGAGAGGCCCCGGGCCTGGGGCGGGGGGTGGGGCCGGGACCGAGAGACCACAGGCGGCCCGGGGTGGGGGGTGGAAGCCTCGACAGAGAGGCCACGGGCCTGGGACGGGGGACGGGGGACGGGGGACGGGGGACGGGGGACGGGGGGCGGGACCGAGAGGACACGGGCGGCACCGGGGGCGGGGGTGGGACCGAAAGGCCACGGGCCGGACGGGGGGCGGGGGCCGGGGGCCGGGACCGAGAGGCCACGGGCCGGACCGGGGGGTGGGGACGGACAGCCGGGCTCCACGGAGCACAAAGCTTCCCGCGAAACTGACGTAGGCGCACGCCCGCCGCGCAAGCACCGCCCCTTCGCCCCGCCCCTCCCCCGCGCTTGCTTGGCTCCGCATTGCGCCTGCGCGCCCGCTGTCCTCCCATTGGCCGCTGAGCGTCGGCGCGCGCCGGCCGGCGCGGTGCGCGGCTCGCGATTGGCTGGCGGGCGCGGGCCGGGGGTGTGTTCGCGGCCGCGCCCCGCCCTCTGCTGCTCCACTCGAGGCGGTGCGCGCGGCGGTGGCGGCGGCGGCGGCGGCGCGTGGCAGGTCCGGCGGGCGCGAGGCGGCGCGGCCCGAGCCCGGCCCAGCCTGTCCGCCCGGGCCGCCTGGACCCGCCCGGTCCGCCGCGGCCTCGCCGCCCGGCCTCAACCCGGCGCCTCCCGGGGGAGCGGCGCGCCGGCGAGCGCGCAGGCCCGGCCATGACCGACTTCAAGCTGGGCATCGTGCGGCTCGGCCGGGTGGCCGGCAAGGTGAGCGGCGCGGGCCGGGCGGGCGCGGCGGGCGGTTGCGGCGGCGGGCGGTTGCGGCGGCGGGCGGGCCGGGCCCCGCGGCGCGCCTCCCTGCACAGGCCGGCCGCGGCCCGGAGCGCACCCCTCCTGCGGGCCCGGGCCGGCTAAGTGCGCGGCGGGCCGCTCCCGCCTCGGGTTGGAGGCCCCGGGACGGAGGCCGCGCTCCTGCACCGCCCGGGGGGCTCCCGCGCCCGGCCGCGCTCACCTGCGGCACCTCCGAGGGGTGCTTAGGGGCCGGGGCCTAGCCGGTGTCGGGGTGCGCTGGCGGCGCCCCGCGTGCGCGCAGACCTGTCCGGTGCTCCTGGTTCTGTCTGTTGAGGCGGCCCCGCGGGGGCCGGTGGCAGAGAGCGCGGCCAGCCCTAGTGGAGCGCCGGCGCGGTGAGGCCGCCAGGGGCTGGCCGAGGGTGGCCACCAGTGGGCCCATCAGGGCAGGGTCCTGTGCGGCGAGGCTGAGGGTCCACTCACTCCTCTTTCTGGTCCTCGCCCTCCAGCGTTTGAGGCCGGGGTCTCGGGCACCCGTGAGCTTGGCTGTTTCCAGGGGCTGGCTGTCCCGCTGCACCCACCGCTCCCCAAGGGGAACCTGGTGCCTGCTCCCAGTGGCTGAGGCTTGTGGTGGGAGACAGGAGCGGAGGCAGACGAAGGTGAAGTCCAGTGGGCTGGGAATTGTCTCCGCCGGTACCAGCAGTGAGAGAAGATTATGGGCAGTTCCTGTCCTTCCTCAGGAGCGCGGGCAAAGGCCCTTGGGATGCGCTTTCTGACCAGGGAAGGGCTGCTCCGTCCCAGTTGCCCGGAGACTCTTTCTGACATAGTAGTTGGATGCATTAATGCCATCACTTAAGATTTTTGTCTGGAACACTTAAGGCAGAAAAAGCTAAAGAGAATGAACCAGGGAGCAGCTGTAAACTTCACTCAACTTAATAAATGCTAATTGGAGCCTCCTGGGTGTTCTTTCTCAATCAAGGCCGATCTTTCTACCTTAGTAACTAGATTTAAGGAGCTGTTACGGAGACTTTGGCAGGTGGTCTGGCTCAGTGTTGTTCTTACAGTGAGTCTTATGTGGATGGAGGTTCAAAGCTTGTTACGTGTCTCTCTGATGCCAAAGTGGAAATTCATCCACCGAGAGTGGACCGAGAGGCTCGCTTGCTGACCTGTCCTGACTTCTCAGCTAGCGTACCTCACGGCTGCCTATTACAGTTTATAATTTCAGGGTGCCATTAGTTGGTCCCAAATATAAAAATGTTACACATTTGTTAATTTCCAGACCAAGTACACGCTGATCGATGAACAAGATATCCCCCTGGTGGAGAGCTACTCCTTCGAGGTAAGGATGGCGTTCTCTGCGGGCCAGGTTGGGGCTGATGGTGGTCTTGAGAACGTGTCGTCCTGCGCTGTAAGCGTGGAATCTTGTCCTGAGTAGCTGGTGCTGGCTGTGGACCACTTGGGGCCACCACATCCAAACCACGGTGTCACAGTAGTCTGACGGTCACTGCTGCTGGGGTTCACAGTGGACTCTCCCTGCAGCTCCCGCTGGCCAGAAACACTGACCTTTCCCTGCATCCATTCTGCCTGCCAGCTCTGTTCCCCAAAAACAGACCAGATTCTGTAGACTTTGACTAAATGTCTTTGTCAAACCTGTTGAAGCTGTTAATCCTTAGAAACGCTTGCTGGTCTCCCGCCTTGGTCCTGCCTACCCCCATCAGCCGGAAGGCCTCCCCCCTCCGATCGCTCCACGTCCCTGCTGCCCTGGGCCTAGGTGTGGCCTTCTCGCCTCTTTCTCATCGTCTTCTACCCGTCGGACTCTTGTCCGTGCCTCTGATCTTCATCTAATATCCCCTTTTCTTGGAAAACTCCTAGGAGTTTGTTGCTGCTCTGCGTTTTCTTCTGGGTCCCTAACCCTTCTCACTGTGGTTGTTTGTTCAAGGGCTTATTTTGCCCCCTGGCTGGGGGCTTTTCTAAGGGTAGGGACAGCTCTGATCACACTTTTGTCCACAGTGCTTTGTTGTGAGCATTTGCCAGAGCGGAGAGAGCACAATTGTGAGTATTTGCCAGAGCGGAGAGAGCACAATTGTGAGCATTTGCCAGAGGGGAGAGAGCACAATTGTCAGGATGTGGTGTGGTGCCTGTGCTCCTGGTTGGGAAACCTCTCAGGACACGATGGCACGTCCCAACAGGCACTTGGACCTAGGCTGCTGCTGGCATTTGTTCCTCCGGCTTGTCTGTTTCACTTTGTTTTTCTAGGAAGAGTTTGAAATGTTGGTGAGAATCAGAAATGTGTTAACTGACCTTCCCTTGTTCCTTCTTAGGCTCGGATGGAAGTAGATGCAGATGGAAATGGTGCTAAGATATTCGCTTATGCCTTTGACAAGAATCGAGGACGGGGCTCTGGACGGCTGCTGCATGAGCTGCTGTGGTGGGTATTTACAGCAGTGGCCGTGGCGGCGGCCGCAAGTACAGTGGGCTTCCCTTATCCCCCGCCTTGGGCTTTGTGGGCACAGGGGGCACAGAGGTGGTGAGCAGATGGTTCCCTTGGGCTGGATCTGCCTCGCCACCTCTGAGCGTCCTTTCCACTAACCTGAAAGAGTGACTAATTTTCATCTTATGTTACTTAGTACCTATCTTGAAAGTCTCCCAGTTGCCAGGGAACTTGCTGCCCTGGGCTCTGACGGGGCAGGCATGGTGGGGGGGCTGTCTCACCTGGGTGTGTGCAGCAGGATCCCTTGGGGGGTCCCTCCTTGTTTGGTTCTTCAGTCCAGGAACTGAATTGCCAAGGGTAGGGACTCTGTTCTGTCTGTTTCTAACGCCCATACTGGGCTTCCTCTGGCCCAGTCCTGCCCCGGAACTTGCCCATTGGGATTTTAAGGGCCATTTCAGATCCTGTGGCTTGTTTTTCTTTCTGGTTGTGCCTTCACATTTAACCAAAAATATTTGTGAGGTATACTAACAGGATGCAATGTTATTGGTTATAAAGAGATATATACTACGACACGGTAGAACCTTGAAAATATCGTGACGAGAAAAGTTAGTCACAAAAGCATAGATGTTATACCATCTTTTACATGAAACGTCTAGAATAGACCAACATAAAGTAAAACTTATTAGTGGCAAGAGAAGGGGGAGGAGCGGGGGGGTGGTGGTCACTGCTTAGAGGGCACTGGGTTTTTGTTAAGAGTGATGGAAAACCTGGAACTTGGTGGTGATGGCCACACGGCACAGTGGACTTGATAACGTCACTGATGGGAAATCTGGAACATGGTGATGATGGCAACACAACACGACAAAGATAACGATGTCACCGAATTATACATGTAAAAATGTTAAAACCACAAGTGTTTTATATGTATTTTTATCACGTGCACGTAAAAACCCATGTTTGTGAGGGTCTGGTGGGCCACTCTTGAGCATTTCTGTCCCTAGGGAGCGGCACAGGGGTGGTGTTGCCCCCGGCTTCCAGGTGGTGCATCTCAATGCTGTGACTGTGGACAACCGGCTGGACAACCTGCAGCTGGTGCCCTGGGGCTGGCGACCCAAGGCCGAGGAGCTTTCCAGCAAGCAGAGGTGGGTCCTCGCGGGGTGGTGCCAGTGGCCAGGCTGGCGGCCTGAGGCCCTCTTCTTAAGGGGTACGTCGGCTCTCTGCCCTGACCCTGCTGTGTGCATTTGGACCTGGTACGGAGTCTCTCTGTCTTTTATGGAGTAGGAGAGGATTGTGGTGTAGTCTTTGTGGGCTCATCTCCTGGTGACTGTTTCCGGGGGTCTTCTTCAGCTGCTGTGATGAGTGAGGGCATTTGGCTGTGTGCCTGCAGGCAGCAGGACCACAGTGGCCAGGGCAGTGGCAGGCCTTTGCATGCTTCCTCCTGAGGAGGCTGCCTGTGTGACCACATGGGGCTTTGGTTGTGCTCCAAGCCATGGTGGGAGGATGCAGGGACTCCGCCTGGCACAAGCCTCCTCCCTCTCGGGGTCTGGAGCCCTCAGGCAGCCTAGATGCCAGCCTCTCAGAGCCCTGGGAAGGCAATCACCCTGGCAGGGCCCAAACTGGGGTGCCTCTGGTGTCCTATTGTGTCTGTACCAATGGTGGATTTCCCGTGGCCTTCTGTGCACGTTGTCAGCCTTGGGGCTTTGAGAAAAGCCTTTCTTGATTTTGGCAACATTTCTCAAAAGACGGCAGTCGGTGCTGTGGGCCTGTTCAGTGTCTCGGTCATCCTGATCATTGGTGGCTGTGGGAGGAGGTCTTGCCATCATCTCCCTTGGCGTTTCCAGCAGCCAGGTACAGCGGGGCGGGATGGCGAGCTCCAGGAGAGCCCTGTGCAGTGAGGTAACTCTGGGCGTCAGCCTTGCTACCTCCTCGGGGGCCTTGGCCAGGTCAGAGGGTGGGATCGGGCTCTCCCACTCTCTTGGCTTTACCTGGGTTTTTTTTTTCCTTTGATATTGTTAGTGTTTTGACCCAGAAACCCCCTCACAGTGTTCTAGAGTGGAGCGGCACTTTAGATGGATTTTTATCTTTTTGGAGATTGTGTTAGTCCAGGTTTTTGGCTACAAGTGACAACGCTGAGCTCGGTTTGGCCAAAGCAGAGTGCAGGTGTTCCCTGGCCCCCACGGCTGAAGCACTCAGAGTTGTAGCTGGCGGTGGGCATGGCGGGACAGAGAGGGTCCCAGCAGCTGCCCCACTGCGCTCTAGTGGGTACCCACAGAGCAGAAGATGGCCACCCCAATGGCACCTGGGCAAGTCCCAGGACAGTTCTCACTTGATTTTCTAGTCCCTGGGCTAGAGCTGGGGGTTTCTTACTACAGGACATGGAAGCCGTATGTCCACCTGGCCTGTTAACCCCAGCTGCTGCCCAGAGGCCCAGGACATCCCTTCCAGGCTGTGTGGCCGCATCCCCCTCCCCGGCCCCCCCGCCCAGCTCTTAATCAAGTCTCTTAAAGGTCTGGTCTTTGTAGACGGGGCTGGTTTAAGGTGGCTGTTTCACCTGCTCCCCTGCTGTCCCTGGTGGTGCTGCCCGCCATGAGGCCTGGAGCAGGGTGGAGTTACCCACTGCCCTGCGCCCGTGGTACCCCTGCACCCCCGTACCCCTCAGTGCCCCACTTCGTCAGCTAGGTCCTCATCAGGGCCTATTATTCATACGTCAGTTTTGTATCAGAAGGGTTTTTCAGTTGTTGGCTAGCATCAGACGCTTACTCTGGCCCATCAAGCAAGGTGATTTTTTAGAAGCACGTGGGGCAACTCACAAAGTGGCTACAGTGCCACCGGGGTTGGTAGCAGGGAGGCCGGTCAGCCATGTGAGGCCACACGCTGCCATTACCTGGCTGGCAGACTCCTCGTTGACTCACACCGAGTGCTTGTCTTACTTGCCCTGAGCTGGTGTTTGGGGCGGGCCCACTGTGTGCCTGCCAGTCCCAGGCTTCAGGGAGTTTGCCAAGAGTAAGGCGGACAGTCTTTGCTCCCATGGCACTTGTGGTGCTGTGCCTTGGTGGAAAGACAAAGTGAACAGAAGCCTCAGCGTTGCATAGAGATAGGTGCTGGTCGGGGTTGGGCTGAAGAAACAAGGTTGGGGAGTGGTGAGCAGGAGCAAACCAGAGTCCACTCAAGCTGCCGAGGGTGCTCAGTGTCTTGTGCTTCCTTGCAGGGAGCAGAGCTTGTACTGGCTGGCAATTCAGCAGCTCCCCATGGACCCCATTGAGGAGCAGTTCCCCGTCCTGAACGTCACCCGGTACTACAATGCCAATGGGGATGTGGTGGAGGAGGAGGAAAATTCCTGCACCTATTATGAGTGCCACTACCCTCCCTGCACCATGATCGAGAAGCAGGTACGTCTGCCCAGTGGCCACACTGCTCGTTGGTCCTCACGCTGGCCTGATGCCAGGTGGCCGGGGCTCTTTGGTATCGGGTGTGGTCTTTGCAGGGGCTGTGACATAGCTTGCTCTGTATCTGCAGCTCCGGGAGTTCAACATCTGTGGGCGGTGCCAGGTGGCCCGCTACTGTGGCTCACAGTGCCAGCAGAAGGACTGGCCCGCCCACAAGAAGCACTGCCGCGAGAAAAAGCGCCCTTTCCAGCATGAGCTCGAGCCTGAGCGGTGACCGTGCAGCCCACGCCCCACCGCAGCTGGACCCAGGATTGGAGCTGGGCCCTTCTCAGGCACAGTGGACACACACTGGTGGTTGGACCCATGGGCGCCATGCAGCCCAGTGATGCGCCCACAGCCACAGAGACCAGCTTGGCCAGCATCCCTTGTGTGGGCGCCTCCAGTGCTACTCACTCTGAGACAGTGGGAGGCCGGCAAGGACGTTGTCATTATTTATATGTTAATATGTTTGTAAACTCGATGTACAGTTTTTTGGGGGGGAGGCAGTGGGAGGATTAGAAATCACAAATAGAATCGTTTGCTGTGATACTCAAACACTCGGCTGTTGGGCCACGTGTCTCAGATGGCCTTGGAGTGGATGTTTCCCTCCCGGGCACCCAGCGTCAGCAGTGAGCAGAGCAGGGTGGGCCCTGGTGCTCGTGCGGCGCCATCTGCATGGAAGTCATGTTTACAGGCTAAGTAAAGGGGCGAATCACTCAGCCCTGACTGCTCTCCTCCTCACCTTGTGCTGCCGAGCTTTATGGTTGAGTCGACTCGGGAAACTCTGGGGAGCTGGCGAAGGACTGCTGGCGTTCAGTGGACGGGGAACATTCTAGACCTGGCATCTGTAGGTTTTCACCTTGATCCACGTGCAGACCGGCTGGGCTGTGGCTTCTGCCCAGAGAGCCCATCCCACCAGACTGCCAGGGTTCCTTCGGCCTTCCAAGGGGCTCATTTCTGAACTCGAGGACAGGGAGGGGCCTGTCTTAGTCATCTAGTGCTGCTATAACAAATACCACAAGTGGATGGTTTTAGCAAAGGGAAGTTTATTCTCTCACAGTCCAGTAAGTTAGAAGTCTGAATTTAGGGTGCCAGCTCCAGGGGAAGACTTCCTGTCAGCTCTGGAGGAAGGTCCTTGTCATCAGTCTTCCCTTGGTCTGGGAGCATCTCAGCACAGGAACCGCGGGTCCAAAGGACACGTTCTCCTAGCTCTGCTTTCTTGGTGGTATGAGGTTCTGGCTCTTGCTAGCTTCCCTTTTATCTTTTGAGAGAGAAAAGGTGGTGCAGGCCACGCCCCAAGGAAACTCCCTTTGCAATGGATCAGGGCAGGTGACCTGAGTAAGAAAAAAAAAAAGAGTGGGGGTAAAATCCACCTTAATCCTTTCAACATGAAATTACCATCACAGAAGAACCACAGAGTACTGGGAACCATGGCCTAACCATGTTAGTACACTCATTTACAATCACAGAGTGGGGAAGGACCACAGAGTACTGGAAATCATGGCCTAACCAAGTTAGTACACTCATTTACAATCACAGAGTGGGGAAGAACCACAGAGTACGGGGAATCATGGCCTAGCCACGTTAGTACACTCATTTACAATCACAGAGTGGGGAAGAGCCACAGAGTACTGGGAATCCTGGCCTAGCCACGTTAGTACACTCATTTACAATCACAGAGTGGGGAAGAGCCACAGAGTACTGGGAATCACGGCCTAGCCACGTTAGTACACTCATTTACGATCACAGGTGGGGAAGAACCACAGAGTACTGGGAATCATGGCCTAGCCACGTTAGTACACTCATTTACAATCACAGGGTGAGGAAGAACCACAGAGTACTGGGAATCCTGGCCTAGCCACGTTAGTACACTCATTTACAATCACAGAGTGGGGAGGAACCTCAGAGTACTGGGAATCATGGCCTAGCCACGTTAGTACACTCATTTACGATCACAGGTGGGGAAGAACCACAGAGTACTGGGAATCATGGCCTAGCCACGTTAGTACACTCATTTACGATCACAGGTGGGGAAGAACCACAGAGTACTGGGAATCATGGCCTAGCCACGTTAGTACACTCATTTACAATCACAGGGTGAGGAAGAACCACAGAGTACTGGGAATCCTGGCCTAGCCACGTTAGTACACTGATTTACAATCACAGAGTGGGGAGGAACCTCAGAGTACTGGGAATCATGGCCTAGCCACGTTAGTACACTCATTTACAATCACAGAGTGGGGAGGAACCTCAGAGTACTGGGAATCATGGCCTAGCCACGTTAGTACACTCATTTACAATCACAGGTGGGGAAGAACCACAGAGTACTGGGAATCATGGCCTCGCCACGTTAGTACACTCATTTACAATCACAGAGTGGGGAAGAACCACAGAGTACTGGGAATCATGGCCTCGCCACGTTAGTACACTCATTTACAATCGCAGGTGGGGAAGAACCACAGAGTACTGAGAATCACGGCCTAGCCACGTTAGTACACTCATTTACGATCACAGGTGGGGAAGAACCACAGAGTACTGGGAATCATGGCCTCGCCACGTTAGTACACTCATTTACAATCGCAGGTGGGGAAGAACCACAGAGTACTGAGAATCATGGCCTAGCCACGTTAGTACACTCATTTACGATCACAGGTGGGGAAGAACCACAGAGTACTGGGAATCATGGCCTAGCCACGTTAGTACACTCATTTACAATCACGGAGTGGGGAAGAACCACAGAGTACTGGGAATCATGGCCTAGCCACGTTAGTACACTCATTTACAATCACGGAGTGGGGAAGAACCACAGAGTACTGGGAATCATGGCCTAGCCACGTTAGTACACTCATTTACAATCACGGAGTGGGGAAGAACCACAGAGTACTGGGAATCATGGCCTAGCCACGTTAGTACACTCTTTTTTGGGGGATGTAATTCAATCTGTGACAGGGCCCTCTGCTGCCATCCAGGAGATGGAAGCCTGGCTGCCCTGACTGCCCTCCTGGGCCATCCATGTTCGTGCTGTCCCAAGGCACGTCACCTTGCACCCTTCCGGCCCCATTACTGGGGCCCCTGGGCCTTCCTATTGCTGCCCCTGGTTGGGTACAGGTCCTGGGAGCCTTTGGTCTCTTAAGCTGAGATTCTGACAGCTTCTGCAGCTCCCCGGGCAGTGCATCCCAGAGAATAGGACTGGTGGAAGCCCTGTGAGGGTCCTCCAAGGCAGATTCGCATGCCCACATGGTTTTGTCACCGACAACCCTTCCTTGCTGTTGGGAAGGTCAGATCAGGAACACTTCTAGCTAGTGAGGGCTGCTCTGAGTCCCGCCGGAACTCTGGGTTGAAATGGTAAAGTGTACCCTGAAAGCTGTTGGGGTCGGGCTGGTTCTACGGCAGCATTTGGGACATTCCCGGGGTGGGAATGACCTAGCTTCCACTGGCCTGCTGGGGCTGGAGTTCCGGGTGGTCAGCTTTCAAACAGGTTTCCAGGAGGAGGCAGCACCCAGGCCACACACTGGATCTGCCCCCATCCTTGGGGAATGGCCAGATGGCCTTGGCGATTTTGACAAATTGATGATTTATTGGAGTTACGTTGAGAAGTGGCCAGGGCCTTGTTGTGACCTGCTGCTCTCAGCACTGTGTGGCGGGGTGGAAGTGCCGATGGTCCTGGCCAGCGTTTGAAGTGAGTCGTGGGTAACTGTCTGAAATGCAGGCTTGCAGCTGGGGTGTGCTTGAGTAGGGGCTGCAGGTGGGTGGGGGCACAGCTCCCAGAGTTTGCTGGGGGGCCCTGCCCAGAACCTGAGAACGTTGTAGCTCAGGTGTGCACTGCCTGCGCCCCCAGCCGCCGTGTTCTCAGGCCCCCTCCTGCCTCGCCTCAGCTTCCTGCACCTCAGCCAGGTGTTCACACCTGGGCCTGGCGCCGAGGCGGTCGCCCTAGGGTGGCAGTCAGCCGCGGCAAGGACAGCCGAGGCCGGCACCTCTCCGGCGGCCCTGGACCAGCGCCGCCTGAACGACCGGGCCTCTTGCCCTCAGGCTCCCAGGCCCTCTCCCGTCCTCCGCCCAGAAACCCCGGCGAGTCCGTGCCGGACCCTCGGCTGCCCCTGCCCGAGGGCCAATGGCCGAGCGAGGGCCGCGGTCGGGCCAGGGCGACACGTGGGTGACGTCCGTAGTCCTGGAGCGACGGCCGCCGGCCGACAGGGGGCGCGACGGCCGGTATCTCGCGGCCGGAAGTCCGTCCATGCCGGAAGTCCCTTCTGGCGCCCCGGAAGGAGTCGTGAAGGAGGCGGAGTCCGGGGGTCGACCGCTGGTTACCGCCGGGGCGGAGGCCTGGCGATGGGAGCCCGCGTGCGGCTGCTGCAGACGGTGGACACCGAGTACACGGCCGACTCGGTGGAGTGGTGCCCGCTGGAAGGCTACAGGCACCTGCTGGCGTGCGGCACCTACCAGCTGCGGACGCTGGAGGACAGCTCTGACCGGGAGAGCCAGGTGCGCGACGCCGCCTCCAGGCAGGCCGCCGGGCCGCGGGGTCCCAGGCGGGGTGAGCCCCCGGCGTCAGGCTCCTCACCCAGAACGTGCTGGAGCTGGAGAGGCCTAGGGAAGGCAGGGCCTCGGAGAGGCGCGCCGGCCGCGAACGCTGGCGCTCTCTGGCCTCCGACGGCGGAGGCTGGAAGCAGGCAGTCGGCATCAGTGGAGGGGGAGGTGGGAGCCGGCCTTGTGGCCAGAACACGGGCTAGAAACGGGTGTCCTGAAGGCGGAAAGCGTTTGGTGCGCAGGTGGGGCTCGAGCTCGCGAGGGGGCTCTGCTCCGGAGAAAACGGGCTCTCTTCGGAGCTGTAGCTAAGCACTTGCAGGCTCCTGTAAAGATCCAAACGGGAGCAGCCCTGACAGTAAGGGCACCAGAGCCCCACACCCAAACCAGGGTGGCCCCAGGCAGACTTGGACCTGTGGTGGTCATCCCAGCCGACACAGGCCCCGTGTTGGCAGGTTTAGAACAGCCTCCAGTGCTGGGTGGGGGAGAGCTCACCGGCTCATCTTGGTCATCGTGTTGAAGAGAAGAGACATTTCTCCAGCCTAGAGAAGTCAGGGCTGCTGCTTCCAGGCAGGGTCCTGCTCTGCTGTAGTCTTGGCAACCCTTTGCTTTCCCCTGGTTCCTTTTCTTGTTTCTTGGATTTCTCAGAGGCCATTAGGGTGTGCAGAGAACATATTTTCTTTTTTTGAAGAGTGGAGTGGACTTCGATGGGGAGCCTCCAGTCCGGTTAGGTCGTCTCTACCTGTACAGCTTCAGTGAGGAGAGCCCTGCTTCTCCTCTGGTTGAAGTCCAAAGAAGAGACATGGCTGCAATCCTGGACATGAAATGGTACAACTTTGATAAAAACTGCAGTTGGTTTGAAATTTATCTTGAGTGTTTAGTATTTAGGGGAGTCAACACGATGGGGAGCTACCTGCACTTGGGCTCATTTCCTTACTGTCCTACCACCTGCTGGCACTTGGGGTGCCGTGACCTTAGGGGTCATTCCCTTTGTCAGCATTCCCTAGCCCTGGAGTTAGGATAGGCTTGGAAAGCAATGCAAGTTTTTGATCTTATAAGCTGGGAAATCTTTCATTTGAGAACAGATTTGTAGTTTCTCACCCAGTTTTAGGGATGAAACTTAAGTGATAAATTACTGGGATGGTGGTGTCTTCTGGTACATGGGCATGTCCTGTGTTCTGACTGAGATGCGAGTTCCCTCCTCAGGTGCCACATTCCAGTGGCTGGCCACACCCTCTTGGGCTTGGCAGATGCTGGTGGATCTGTACAGCTGCTCCACTTGGTGGACTCTGAGGTGAGTAACGGGCTGGCTCTGGGGAAGGAAGGGGAGGTGGTGGTAGTCTGATGAAGGTGGCTATGTTGGGAGAGTTTTCTAGGACAGTTTGTTTTCAGTGGTGAGCTTTATTCTAAGGTAGTGTGCCATCTTTTCTAAATGGTTTTGGGGTCTGCATCTAACTTCAAGGAAGTCACGGTTGGTGGACCTGAAAGCTCTCTGAAGGAAAGGCCGAGCAGGCACGGCCCGAGTGGATGATGCTGAAAACGGCTGCAGACAGCCGCGGGAGGACAGTTTTTCCACCCATCACTAGGGGAGCACAGTTCTTTTGTAGGTTTTTCCATAGTGCTTTGAAGGGATCCTGTACCATGAGTTTGCAAAATGGCTGGGTCTGATTGTTGGGGCGTGGGGGGAGGTAGGCTGATTCCCCCATGCACTAATTTCGTCTTTAAAAGTGGGGTCTCATGGGAGAGAGCAGGCTGTCTCATTAGGGGGAGAGTAATTGGGAGTGTGTAGCAAGGTGTATATGGGTTTTTTGTGTGAGAGACTGACTTGATTTGTAAACTTTCACTTAAAGCACAATAAAAGTTATTATTTAAAAAAAAAAAAAAAGTGGGGTCTCAAACCCCCAGGGTGAACAGTAATGTGCCAAAGCTTTATAAAAAGCACCAGGATAAACAGTGTATCTTCCTGGAGGTTGGTTTTATATGGTGGTAAGGCATTTAAAAACATTAGTTAAAGACAAAATGAGACTTCAAAGAAAACTCAAGTTTGGGGCAGGCTGATAAGCTTATCCCCAGGCCTCTGCTGTATATGTTTATTCTTTTCTGTTTTTCATGGTTCTTAGGGAAAAAATTGAGAATCATGGTCCTAAGCAAAAACAAAGTTTGAGAAGTATTGTCTTAAACAAAAAATTGAGCAATGTCCTCCTGACCGATGGGGCCATTTAGCTGTGGTTGGGGACTCATCATTTTATCATGTAAAATGGAGCTGGGAGGGAGAGGGCCTTGAGGGATGTCCAGGGAAACCATGCTGCTTCAGGGGCCCACATCCTGCCTACAGTCAACTGCAAGTCCCAGAAGTAAGGTCTGCCGTTTGCCTTCACATCCCTCTTAGGACCTTATATAGGTGCTTCCTGAGATGGACAGCCAGCTGGGCCTTGGGCCTCCTCAGTATTCAGAGGTCTTCAAAAATAAAGTTGGGAAATCTCTAAGGAAGGTGGTAGGCCCAAGACCAGGGCTCAGGGCCCAAAGCCAAAAAAAGCCACTGCCATCGAGTCGACTCTGACTCATAGCGACCCTACAGAACAGAGTAGAACTGCCCCGTAGAGTTTCCAAGGAGCGTCTGGCAGATTTGAACTGCTGACCTCTTGGTTCACAGCCGTAGCATTTAACCACTAAGCCACCAGGGGCTCAGGGCAGGAGTGGTAAACTCTACACAGGCCCTGACGAAGCAGCTGCTGGGAGCCTAACAGAGTTATCACTCTCCAGGTGGCTTAGGTAGTAGCAGATACGCTTACCGTCAACATTCGTGTATAATATGTATCCTGACGCAGAGAGACCTTAGAAAAGAGAAACAGCTGTTTAACCTGAGATAGAAAAGTTTTCATTTCTCTTTGGAGACAAAATGCACCAACATTTCCATGGAGTCCCGGGGTGGTTGAGCGTGGGCTGGCTGTGGTCCCCTGGAGTCCTGGGGTGGTCAAGCATGGACTGGCCATAGTTACCTTGGAGGGCCAGGGTGGTCAAGCATGGACTGGCTGTGGCCCCCTGTAGGCCTGGGGGTGGTCAAGCATGGACTGGCCGTAGTTACCTTGGAGGGCCAGGGTGGTCAAGCATGGACTGGCTCTGGTCGCCTAGAAGCCTGGGGTGGTCAAGCATGGACTGGCTGTGGCCCCCTGTAGGCCTGGGGGTGGTCAAGCATGGACTGGCTCTGGTCCCCTAGAAGCCTGGGGTGGTCAAGCATGGACTGGCTGTGGCCCCCTGTAGGCCTGGGGTGGTCAAGCATGGACTGGCTCTGGTCCCCTAGAAGCCTGGGGTGGTCAAGCATGGACTGGCCATGGTCTCCTGGAGGCTTGGGGTGGTTGAACATGGACTGGCCATGGTTCCCTGGAGGCCTGGGGTGGCCTGGTGTGGACTGGCCATGGTCCTGGAAGCCTGTTGGACATCACGGTGGTGCTGGGGAGTGTATGGAGTGCGAGTTGGCCTAATGAGCAGAGAAATGTTCTTTTTCTCAGGGTAACATATGCAGGAAAGTTCTACAGGCGTGTGAGCTCCTGAAGAGTAGGACCAGTCCCTAAGTGTCCTCAGGTTCTGCTCTGTGCAAGGGATGTTGGAGCAGTTGCACGTTTCACTCACATTGGGAGTCAGTCAGGAGCCGTGACTTACTGGAATTAGAGGAGAAGAGAAGCCTTTCAGTGTTGGCTGTTTCCCTGATAGAGTTCCTTTCTCCCCAGTAGAAGAATGCCTATGCACTGCAGCCGTTCTCCAGCCTCACCCTGGGGGAGCAGAGTCTGGCCTTGTCCCTGGATTGGTCCACTGGGAAGACAGGAAGGTAGCGAGGGTTGGGGGGAGGGGGTGAGTCTTCCTCTGAGAACCCATTCAAGTTTTCATGCCAGAGGGAATTAAAGTCATTCTATGTTAATCTTGCTGCCAGTGCTGATCTAAAAAGAAAAAACTGCATTTTTCTGGATTAATGGTGTTGATGTTTTCATTAAGAGAAACTGACCTTGAGTTCTTTTGACAAGGCACGTGGTCAGTTTGAATTTTGCCAAATATCCAAGTAAGCCTCTTAAGGGGTAGTGTGTTCATGGACATGGTTCATGGGGAACCTCTGCCCTGACATGTCTTGGGGGTGCAAAGTGTTTCGAGTGGGGACCCAGAAGAGGGTGAGTTTGAGTTACGGGTTTTCCCATTGGCTTTCTGTGTCTAGGGCCAGTGGCCAGCCCTTGAAAATCATCAGCAGTGATTCCAGGGGACAGCTCCACCTGCTGACAGTGAATGAGGCTGGGCCAGGGCTGCAGGCGGAAGACTCATGGCAGGCCCACCACTTCGAGGCCTGGATCGCTGCTTTCAACTACTGGCAGACGGAGACCATGTACTCAGGTGGGCACTGACTGCCCTGCTGCTGATAGTCCCATGGGGACCCTGGTTGGAGGGAGGCAGCGAAGAGGGTGCAGTGCCAAGGCATGGGGTTTGGGTGACCTCTCGTTCAGGTTGTTTCTTCTGGGTCAAAAGGTATGATGCCAGTTTAATTCTTTAATCAGTTTTCAGTAGAGCAATTTGTCTATTTTTCCCCTTTTTATTCATTTTGATGGAATCACTTTTGTTGATAAATTACACTGTATGTAAGTTTTATAACAAAGATTTGGTTTATTAATCTTTTTTAATATCAAGTTTTACTGCTTATGTTTTCAAGTGTGGTGAATTTTGTGTTTTATGTTCTACTAAGTCTAGTTTTCCTGGGATAAGCATAATAAATCTGTTTTGTCCAGATTTGATACATTTCCTAGTTTTTTGTCAATATCAAATTTTATGTACTCTGTGCAGTTTTAGGTATTGCTAGTTTTCTTTTGTGTTCTCTTTTTTTTCTCACATTGTCACAGTGTTTAATATTGCCAGGGGATTTGAATTAGGAAGTTATGGCAGATGGAGAATGGATGGGAGGATGGTGGATGGAGAGATGGATGGATGGTGGATGGACGGGTGGATGAATGGAGGGATGGTGGGTGGATAATGGAGGGATGGTGGGTGGATGGAGGGATGGTGGGTGGGTGGAAGGGTGGTTGGTGGAGGAGGGATGGATGGTGGGTGGAGGGATGAGTGGTGTGTGAAGGATATACGAAGGATAGGGGTGAAGGGGTGGATGGAGGGATGGATGGTGGGTGGATGGAGGGATGGATGGTGGGTGGGTGGATGGAGGGATGGATGATGCATGCTGGGTGGGACGGATGGTGGGTGGATGGAGGGACGGATGGTGGGTGGATGGAAGGATGGATGGTGGGTGGTGGGTGGAACAGATGGTGGAGGGATGGATGATGGATGGTAGGTGGATGGAGGGATGGATGGATGATGGATGGTGGGTGGAGGGACGGATGGATGGTGGGTGGATGGATGGAGGGATGGATGATGGATGGTGGGTGGATGGATGGAGGGATGGATGGTGGGTGGATGGATGGAGGGATGGATGATGGATGATGGAGGGGTGGATGGTGGGTGGATGGATGGAGAGATGGATGGGTGGATGGATGGAGGGATGGATGGTGGATGGTGGGTGGAGGGGTGGATGGTGGGTAGATGGAGGGATGGATGGTGGGTGGAGGGACGGTGGGTGGATGGTTGGAGGGATGGATGATGGATGGTGGGTGGATGGATGGAGGGATGGATGGGTGGATGGATGGAGGAATGGGTGATGGATGGTGGGTGGAAGGATGGATGGTTGATGGAGGAATGAATGGTGGATGGTGGGTGGATGGATGGATGGTTGATGGAGGAATGAATGGTGGATGGTGGGTGAATGGATGGAGGGATAGATGATGGATGGTGGGTGGATGGATGGAGGGATGGATGATGGATGGTGGATAGAAGGATGGATGGTTGATGGAGGGATGAATGGTGGATGGTGGGTGGATGGATGGAGGGATAGATGATGGTGGGTGGAGGGATGGATGGATGATGGATGGTGGGTGGAGGGATGGATGATGGATGGTGAGTGGGATGGATGGTGGGTGGATGGATGGTGGGTGGGACAGGTGGTGGGTGGATGAAGGGATAGATGATGGATGGTGGGTGGGACGGATGGTGGATGGATGGAGGGTGGTGGGTGGAGGGACGGATGGTGGGTGGATGGATGATGGATGGTGGGTGGGACGGATGGTGGGTGGATGGATGATGGATGGTGGGTGGGACGGGTGGTGGGTGGATGGAGGGATAGATGATGGATAGTGGGTGGGATGGATGGTGGGTGGATGGAGGAATGGATGGTGGGTGGAGGGACGGATGGTGGGTGGATGGATGGAGGGATGGATGGTGGATGGTGGGTGGAAGGATGAATGATGGGTGACGATATACAGGGTGGTGGTGGTGGAATGGTTGTGCCTGGCCTTTTCCTTTATGCTCCTTTCACATTCACTATGGGCCCCCATCTTTGCCTGCTTCCTCTCTGCATTCAGGTTACTACCGTTCATCCTATGTTTTGCTTGTCTTCAAAGGCTGGTTGTGGATCAGGATCCCATCTCCCCATTCTTCCCATCCTTTCATTTCCCCTCAAACAGGCACAAGGGTCCTTTTTAATGTAAAGTTACAAAGGGCCTTTCTCTTTCAGACACCCCTGGGGGTGTGCTCAAGGTTCCACAACCGTAAGTCCTCAAGTTCACTGCTTTCTGCGTGAAGTTTCTGACACGGCCGCCCTGGTTCTTGGCAGCCGAGCCCTGACTGCCAGAGCCTTTGAGGAAAGCAGTTTAGGGACTCGTACCTCATGGCCACAGGCACCTGTGCTGGTAACTTCCTGCCTTCCCCTTTGTTCCTGCAGGCCCTTTCAGGTACAGCGGAGATAGTTCGGGTGTCTCCGGATGTCTCGGGGCTCTCCTGCCGGGGGCAGGCTGAGGATGCCCAGAGTCTCCTTGAGGAACCCCCATCTCTCCCAGAAATACTGTGTTCTGTACTCAGTGCCGATCATTATCAAGATATCCTGTCTTCACACAGGGGGTGATGATGGACTCCTGAAAGGCTGGGATGCCAGGAGGACACACGATGCACCTCTCTTCACCAGCAAGAGGTAGCTGCCAAGGGTCGGAGTGGGCACTGGCAGCAGCCCTCCATCCTGGGCCTCACTGAGCAGCCCCCCTACCTGCAGGCACTCCATGGGCGTGTGCAGCATCCAGAGCAGCCCCCACCACGAGAACATCCTGGCTACAGGAAGGTGAGGCCCAGCCCGCTCACAGATCCTCCTGCGTCTTTACCCCTTGCCTCACGTTGTGTGTAGGGCAGACTCAAACCAGAGTGGAAGGCGTCTGAGTGCAGGGAAGGGCTTTTGGTACTGCAGGGGGATGGGGGAATCTTCTGGGAACGGGCCCTGCCGCCTCGGGGCTTGGGAAGGGGCTCGGCTTCCTCAGTGAGGGAGGTGGCGGTCGTTACAGCTATGACGAACACATCCTGCTGTGGGACACGCGCAACATGCAGCAGCCGTTGGCAGACGTGCCTGTGCAGGGCGGCGTGTGGCGGCTCAAGTGGCACCCTTCCCACCCCCACCTGCTGCTGGCTGCCTGCATGCTCGGAGGCTTCAAGGTCCTCAGCTGCCAGAAGGCTGTGGGTGAGTAGGGGTCGCCCTGCCCTGCCAGGCCTCCCCACCCTCCACACATCCCGGTCTCCCCTGGGCGCCAGCTCCAGAGCCTGTTTCACATTCTCACCTGGCCAGGGCAGCTGCTTCGCACCTTCTGCCTTCAGCAGTCTGACCCCGTCAGCACCTTGGGTCCCCGTTACAGCGACTGTACCCACTCCTCCTAGGTTCTTCCTGCTCGTGCACTTTAGACTTCGTGGTCCGGTGTTCCCATGCTCTGGCAGAGCCCGTGATGGGCCACCCCATGGTGTTTCCCTAGTCACTAATCCTCCCACCTAATGGCTTCATATTTCTTTCCTCCTCAAACCACCCCACCTCTCCGCACATGTTCACGATCTCACCTCTCTCCTCCCCACACCGTGGTGCAGAAGGAGCAATAAAGCACCAACCTCTCCTCCCTTGTGAAGGCCTATGGCCTTCCCGAATCGCTCTTGCCCTCTGCCTGTCAGGTGGGTGCACGTGTCTGCCCTCAGCCTCCGCACAGTTTCCCTCCCCTGTGCTGTCCCAGCACCCCCTCCTCTGCACCTGCGTTTCCGGCTCTCTGGGCCTCTCTGGTTACACGAGCACACGGGTGGCTCTCACCTCACAAACACAGAAACTACCCAGACACCTCCACCCCTTTGAGTCCCCTCCGCTTTCCTGTTTCCTTTTCTATTCAGGAGCCTAAAGAGTTGTTTATACTCGTTTTCATTTCCTCACTCCATTTCTCTTTTTTCCCGTTTATTTCTCAAAACTTTTTATTTTTTAAAAATTGTCAACTAACAGAAAAAATGCAAGAACGTAGTAGAGCGAATGCACCCTTCAGCTGACATCACTGTTTGCTAGCCTTTCCCTACGTTGGCTTTTTCTCTTTTTGCATGTGTACATGTACATGTGGTCTGTAATTGTTATTTTGCTGAACCATTAGAGAGTAAAATGCAGATATCATGACCCCCTCTGATTTTTTCAGTATGAATTCCTCAGCAAGGGGTCATATTCTTGTTTTGTCGACACTGATACAGTGCTGTTACCTGATGTATTCAAATGGCACCATTTTCCCCGTAGTATCCCCTGTGGGTCCCCAGTGCAGGAGCTGCCCTGCATTTAGTTGCCGTCCTCTCTGGTCTCGTTTGTCCTGGAACAGCCTCTCTGCTGTGCTGTGGTTTCATGACACTGGCATTTAGAGTTAGAACTTTTGGTTGTCTGTCAGTCCATGTTTGCGTGACTCTTTGCTTGTGATTAGATTAGGGTTAGGCTTTCTTTTTTCTCTTCATAATAGATTTATTGAGATAAAATTCGAATGCCATATAATTTACCTATTTAAATTGTACCATTCAGTTGTCTTTAGTATATCCACAGAGTTGTGCAACCATCACTACAACGAATGTTAAAATATTTTCATCACTTCAAAAGAAACTCCGTATCCTTAGCCAGCACCCTCCAACCTCCCATCTTTCACAGCCTGAAGCAACCACTGATACACTTCTTGTCTGTATGGACTTGCCTTTGCTGGACATTTCGTATTCCTTCTAATGGGTATGAAGAAGTCTCTTGCTGTGGGGTTTTTTTTCTTCCTTTTGTTTTTTTATTGCATTAAACATACAGGTAACAGAACGTTTGTCATTTCCGCAGTCTTCACGTGTGCAGTTCAGTTGATGTTCACTATTTTCATCATGCACAACCATCACCATTAACTGTCCCTGAATTTTTTAATCACATTTAACAAAGCCCAGGGTCCCCTAATCTCGGTGTGGTTCTGATTGGTGTTTCCCCAGTGATCAGTGACGTCGAGCATCGTTTCACGTGCTTCTTGGTCATTTGTAGATCTTCTTTGGAGAAATATCTGTTGAGATCCTTTGGCCATTTTCTAACTGGGCTATTTGTTTCTGTTGTTGAGTTGTAGCCTTTATATATTCAAGATGCAAGTCCCTCATTAGGTATATAATTTGCACATATTTTCTCCCATTTATGAGTTGTCTTTTCACTTCCCTTTGAAGCACAAGTTTTAAATTGACGTAGTCTAACTTACCTGTTTTTTATTTTATTGCTTGTGCATTTGGTGTTGTATCTGAGAAACCATTGCCTGATCCAAGGTCATAAAGATTTACTCCTGTTTTCTTCTGAGAGTTTTATAGTTTTGGCTTTTATATTTAGGTCTTTGATCTATTTTGACTTAATTTTTGTATATTGTATGAGGTAGGGGTCCAGTTTAATTCCTTTGCATGTAGAAATCCGTTTGTCTCAACACCATTTGTTAAAAAGACTGTTCTTTACCATTGGACGGTTGGTCTTGACAGCTTGTCAAAAATCAGTTGACCACAGATGCGTGGATTTACTTCTGTACTCTCAGTCCTATTCCATTGTTACCAGTATCACACTGTCTGGATTATTGCTGTGTGGTAGGTTTTGGGATTGAAAAGTGTAAGCCCTTCAACTCTGTTCTTTTTTACGATTCTTCTAGCTCTTCTGGGTCCCTGGAATTCCATGTGAACTTTAGGGTCAGCATGTCAATGTCTATAAAAAAGCTGGGATTCTGACAGGGGTCACCTTGATCTGTAGATCAGTTTGGGGAGGATTGCTGCCTTAGCACTGTTAGGTCTTCCCATCCATGAATGTGGACTGTCTTTCCATTTATTTAGACCTTTCTTAATTTATTTCAACAAAGTTTTGTAGTTTTCAGAGTATACGTTTTGCTTTTTTGTTAAGTGTATTCATAAATATTGTTTCTTTTTGATGCAGTTATAAGTGGGATTGTTTTATTAATTTCATTTTTACATTGTTCATTGCTACTCTGACTATATAGAAATACAATTGACTTTTGTATTTTGATATTGTATGCTGCAACCTTGCTGAACTCATTCATTAGTTCTAATTTTTTTTTTTTTTAGTGGATTTTATAGTTTTCTCTACAAATAAGATCATGTCATTTGCAAATAGATACAGTGTTACTTCTTCCTTTCCAGTCTGGATGCTTTTATTTCTTTTTCTTGCCTATAATTGCCCTGGCTAGAACTTCCAGTACAATGTTGAGTAGAAGTGTCAAGAGTAGACATCCTTGTCTTGTTCCCAATCTTAAAGGGAAAGTGTGGCCTTTGGTCATTAAGTATGATGGTAGCTGTGGGCTTTTCTTAGATACCTGTTATCAAGGGGAGGAAGTTCCCTTCTATTCCTAGTTTGAGTGTTTTTGTCAGGAAAGGGTGTTGGGTTTTATCTTAGTCATCTAGTGCTGGTATAACAGAAATACCACAAGGGGATGGCTTCAACAAACAGAAGTTTACTCTCTGTAGTCTAGTAGGCTAAAAGTCCAAATTCAGGGCATCAGCTCCAGGGGAAGGCTTTCTCTCTCTGTTGGCTCTAGAGGAAGGTCCTTGTCATCAGTCTTCCTTTGGTCTGGGAGCCTCTCAGCGCAGGAACCTCAGGTCCAAAGGACATGCTCTGCTCCCAGCGCTGCTTTCTTGGTAGTGTGAGGTCCCCAACTCTCTGCTCACTTTTCTTTCCTTTTATCTCTTGTAAGATAAAAGGTGATGCAGGCCACATCCCAGGGAAACTCCCTTTATATTGGATCAGGGATATAACCTGAATAAGGTTGTTACATCCCACCCTGATCCTCTTTAACGTAACCCAATCTTGCCTCATTAACCACAGGCAGAGATTAGGGTTAATAATACATAGAAAAATAATACCAATTACAAAACTGGAGGACAACCACACAATATCGGAAATCATGGCCTAACCAAATTGATGCATATTTTTGGGGGACACAATTCAATCCATAACAGGTTTTGTCAGAAACCTTTTTCTGTGTCTTACTGAGATGATTATGTAGTTTAAAAAAATTTTTTTTTTAATTTAATCTATCAATACGGTGTATTACATTACTTGATTTCTGGGTGTTAAATTGACCTTGCATTTCTGGGGATTAAATCCCACATCATGATGTCATAGTTCTTTTTGTATGTGGCTGGGTCTGGTTTATAGTGTTGTTCAGGTATTCTATCTGTTTTATTCATCTTCTGCCTCGTTGTCCTGTCCATTATTGAAAGTGGGACTGGAGTCTCTAACTATTGTTGTTGTCTATCTGTCCCCAGTATTTCTGTCAATTTTTGCTTCATGTATATATATGGTTATAATTGTTAGGTCTTCCTGGAGCATTGACCCTTTTGTCATTATAAAATGTCCCTCTTTATCTCTAGTATAATTTTTTTGTTTTAAAGTCTATTTTGTCTGATATTGATATAGCCACTCAAGCTTTCTTGTGGTTGCTGTTTGCCTGGCATGTCTTTTTCTTTCAGTGTATTCGCATCTTGGAATCTCAAGCGTGTCTCCTATGTTAGCGTGAGTGTTTTTGTCAGGAGTGTTAACAAAAGTGACATTGCCATTTGAAAATCTTTTTCTGTTACAGGTGATGTGACTCGTGTGCGTTTACGGATATCACTGCTTTGTTTGATTTCAACTCTGTCATATTTTAGGTTGTTTTTACTTTGCATTTATGGGACATTTACTGGATTGTTTCTCCATGTGTTCTGTTTCCTCTGTTATACTTGATTTTGGTATTTAGGAAGGCCGTGTTTTTACTGTAGTGTTAGCTATATGCTAATATATAATGCTCCGAATCCCCTTTTTTCTCACTTAACCTCCTGCTAACAAGTTTGTCGGAAACTCTGGTGGCACAGTGGTTAAGAGCTACAGCTGCTAATCAAAAGGTCAGCAGTTCAGATCCACCAGGCGTTCCTTGGAAACCCTATGGGGCAGTTCTCCTGTCCTGTAGGTTCACTATGAGTTGGAATCGATTCAACGGCAATGGGTTTTGAGTTTTAACAGGTTTGTCAATTTCACATTTTACCTTTCAATCTCTACCTATTACCTGTGTGACACCAGTGAACTTACTCTCCCTTTCCCTCTTGTCCTTCTCTCATTTTCAGTTGCATTATTTCTACTTAGACATATAACATTTACATCATTTCCTTATCACATCCTTGTCCCTTCTTTCTTCTTAGCTTTAGCTCACAGGGAAGTGTTCTTGGTCCCTGTTGGCCCTTGTGCTTGCATGCCCCTTGATGTCGCTTGCCTGGGGAGAGCCTGTCCTGACGGACTCTAGGACCGGCTCCTGAGTGTGGTGCTCCTGGAATTCTTGAATGTTTAATACTGCTTTTCTGTAGTCTTGATAGTTGAAACACAGCTTGGCTGACTACCATATCCTTGGCTCACACTTTCTTTCCCGGAGTTTCTTGGCAATGTCTCTCCCTTTTGTCATGTCTGGGCCAATGTGGCTGCGTCTCCCTGTCTTCTGCCTGCAGGACCTGGGGTTGTTGTTGTTTTAATCCTTAAAGTTGAATCATTTTCTAGGACACATGCCAGAGGGCTCACCATTCCAGGTCGGTTTTGCCCGGTGCCTGGTGGGTCTGCTCCATGTGTAGATTAGGTTTTTTTTTCCCCATGTCTGGAAGGTTTTTTCAGTTATAGCTTTAAATAATTGTTTTGTTTTTCTCTAGAAACTTCAACTTTGTGTACATTGTATTTTCCTGCCATTTCAGTCACTTTTTCTCTGGTCCTTTTCACTTCATTTTATCTCCGCTCCCCGCTCCCTTCTCTTTGCTGTGTCCTTGCCTTCCTCGGTGCCCTTTGTTCGCTTTTCAGTTGCATCTTTTCTCCCTGTGCACTTTTTTTTTTTTTCAAATTTTTATTGTGCTTTAAGTGAAAGTTTATAAATCAAGTCGGACTCCTTATACAAAATTTATACACACCTTGTTATATACTCCTAATTGCTCTCCCCCTAATGAGACAGCACATTCCTTCCCTCCACTCTCTCTTTTCGTGTCCATTTGGCCAGCTTCTGACCCCCTCCACCCTCTCACCTCCCCTTCAGAGAGGAAATACCAACATAGTTTCATGTGTCTACTTGATCCAAAAAGCTCATTCTTCACCAGTATTATTGTCTATCCTATAGTCCAGTCCAATCCCTGTCTGAAGAGTTGGCTTTGGGAATGGTTCCTGTCCTGGGCTAACAGAAGGTCTGGGGACCATGACCTCCAGGGTCCTCCTAGTCTCAGTCAGGCCATTAAGTCTGGTCTTTTTACGAGAATTTGGAGTCTGCATCCCACTGCTCTCCTGTTCCTTCAGGAGTTCTCTGTTGTGTTCCCTGTCAGGACAGTTATCGGTTGTAACTGGGCACCATCTAGTTCTTCTGGTCTCGGGCTAATGTAGTCTTTGCTTCATGTGGCCCTTTCTGCCTCTTGGGCTCATAGTTATCTTGTGTCTTTGGTGTTCTTCATTCTCCTTTGTTCCAGGTGGGTTGAGACCCCTGTATACCTTTTGATTTATCTTCATTTTTAAGACAGTTTTGTCTTTCTCTTCTCTCTTTCCAGAAGGCATTCGTGTCTGATTTTGTGTTCTGTACCGGCCATTCTGAGGGTGAGTTTCTGGGCGTGGGCTTTGCAGGGCAGCGATTGGTGCACACGCACCTCACTAGAGGCCACATGGTGTTACTGTCTCAGGCCACCCCTCTGGGTTCGTCAGTCTTCATGGAGAGGATCTGGGAGCTGAGTGAGGGAAGGAGCTTAATACTCTCCTGTTTGGTTGTCGGCTTTGTCCCACAGTTCCTAGCCCATTGCTTCATTGTGCGCAGAGCTGTGTGGGAGCGTCTGTCTGTCGGTTGGTCGGTCGGCCTCAGCATTCCCACCACAGCTGGAGAGGGCAGGTGCGGCTCTTGGAGTCAGGAAGAGGTCCAGAAGTCTGAGCCTCGATCAGCGTCTACTGTCTTCTTCACTGTCTACGTGTGTCCCACCTTCTGAGGAACCTGGTGTCTGTAATTCCTGAACCTTTCTCGAGATCTGCATTGGGAGTTGTTGAGGTGGTGGTTGCTCTGTCCCTCCAGCCTGCAGTTCCACACTCTCTGGTGCTGAGTCAGTGTCACTCAAGGACCTACTTTCCAACTTTAGAATTTTGTCTCCAGTTCTATGTCTGTGTAGTTTTTTTGCTGTCATTGTTGTGGAGGAGGATAATAGAAACACTTGTGTTTGGTCGGCCCCATCCAGCTGGGCTCGTCTCCTCACAACTGCACAGAGACCGCCAAGTCCAGGTCAGCAGCGTCCATCCCATCACACCTGTCACCCTCAGCGTCAGCCCCCACGTTTGCTGTCCCTGGGACTGTGCTGCTGCCAGTGACTTTTCCCTGTGCTCTGGACGCAGAGGTCCAGCTTCTCGGAAGTGGGAGGCTAGGGCATGTAGCAGCAGGATGTCACAGCAGCGAGACCAAACACAACTTCACCCAAACCTGCTTCTTCACTTCTTGGAAAGTGGTGCCTTCTTTAATTCAGTTTTCCAGGTCCCAGACTCAGGGTCGGCGACACCTCATCATATGTTTCTGGTTGCAGTTTCTCTTTCAAATTCCTGATTGCTGTGTGCTGTCTGGGATGCTGCTATGGTCTCTTTCCCGTCCCACCCTCCACCTTCAGCAAATTCCCCGTGAGGAAAACTGGTCATGCCTCCCCTTGTGTCAACTCTTTAGTGACACTTCTCAAGCTAAAAGCCAACATCTGTAACGGGGCTTGCAGAGTGCGTGACACCAGCCCCGTGCTCACTGACTCCTCCAGCATGTGTGGTGGTGTGTGGCCCCAGGTGTGCTGTGTGCTCTCCCGCCTCTGCGGCTCACCTACTACTCTGTCTTATGCATCCCTGCCCCACCCACAGAGGTGGCCTCCCACCTTGCTTCTCTGACTTGTCTGGCTTCTAGCTCTGCATACATGTGGTGCTGCACGAGACGCTCTCTTCTCCGTCCCTCTGTCCTGAGAAGTCCACACACTGCACACAGCACCTACTCCATGAGAGCTTGCGGGCAAGCAAGCGACTGCATGGCTTGAGTCTCCCTTTGGGGGTGTGGGTGGAAAGGGGCCGTTAGCAGGGGCAGAGATGCGCTCTGGCAACAGCGCCCTTATCTTTGCTCCCTGATTCATTGCAGAGGAGAAGCAGGATGCGTGTACGGTCTCATTGTCCCACACGCTACACAACTCGCTGACCTACGGGGCCGACTGGTCCTGGCTTTCCCTGCAGCTGCCACCAAAAGCCCAGCAACTGGCCCCTTCAGCGTCCTTCCACCACAGCAACACGGGAGCCAGGCCAGCAGACTTGCAGCACAGCCTGAAGATCCAAGGCACGTCATTGGCCACCTCCCCAGATCGTGCGGGGAATGGAGACAGAGAGGGCCGTGCCTCACAAGCCAAGCTTGTGGCAGACGATGTGAGGAAGGTTGGCAGCCAACTGCATGTCACAGGGGGGAAGCCCTGTGACTGTGACCCCACCCTGGAAGGGACAAACTTAGACATGAACCTCCTAGCCACGTGCTTGTTTTATGATCACGCACTTCACCTCTGGAAGTGGGAAGTGAGCTAAACTGGACAGGAGTTTGCTTGAACCCATAAAGGCCATTTCCACAAATAAAAAGCCCCATTTCCATAAAGCTCCATGCCCTTGGGCTGGCTCACCTAGTTCTTGCTGTGGCCCCTGCAGGCTGCTGTATAGGTAGGTGTCTGTTTGTGGACCTGCCATGTGGACGGTCAGGAAGGCCATTGGCATCTCTTAGACAATCCTTCCCTGCGAAGCCATCAGAAGCGGACAGGATGAGCCACCTGGCAGGAGGGGTTTCCTCATCCTGGGCCGCTTACTGGGCATGGGAAGACCTGGTCTCTAGCTCTCAAAACTGTTAGTTGTTCATGTATTTTGACTTTGAGTATTCAAACAATTATTTATGTTAATTAAATGATTTTTTTTTTTTTTTTTTTAATGTTACATCATCACAAGTCATTGTAAGTGAACATTTAACAAGATCACCTCCTGGCAAACCAGAGGTGCTTCCATGAGACCCCTTTGCAGACATAGGGAGAAAGCAATACACACATCATAAACTTGAAATATGTGACATGTTGTTGGTGTTATTAGGTGCCGTTGAGTCAGGTCCGACTCAGAGCAACCTTGTGTACAACAGAGTGACACACTGCCTGGGCCTGTGCCATCCTCACAACTGTTATGCTTCAGCCCACTGTTGCAGCCAGTATGTCAGTCCGTCTTGTTGAGAGTCTTCCTCTTTTTCGCTGACCCTCTACTTTACCAAACATGATATCCTTCTCCAGAGACTGATTCTTAGCGAAAACATGTCCAAACTGTGTAAGATGTAGTCTCATCATTCTTGGTTGTAAGGAGCATTCTGGTTGTACTTCTTCCAAGACAGATTTGTTCGTTCCACAGTATATTCAGTACTCTTCACCAGCACCACCGTTCAAAGGTTCTTTGATCTTCATTATTCATGGTTCAGCTTTTACATGCATGTGAGGCGACTGAAAACACCATGGCTCGGTCAGGTGCACCTTAGCCTTAAAGGTGACATCTTTGGTTTTTAACACTTCGAAGAGGTCCTTTGCAGATTTGTCCAATGTAATGTATCGTTTGATTTCTTGACTGCTGCTTCCATGGCTGTTGGTTGTGGATCCATGTAAAGTGAAATCCTTGACAACTTCAATCTTTTCTCTGGTTATCATGATCTTGCTCATTGGTCCAGTTGTGAGGAGTTTTGTTTTCTTTATGTTGAGGCGTAATCCATACTGAAGGCTGTGGTCTTTGATCTTCATTAGTAAGTGCTTCAAGTCCTCTTCACTTTCAGCAAGCAGGGTTGTGTCATCAGCATAACGCAGGTTGTTAATGAGTCTTCCTCCAACCCTGATGCCCCGTTCTTCTTCATATAGTCCAGCTTCTCGGATTATCTGTTCAGCATACAGATTGAATAGGTATGGTGAAAGAATACAACCCCGACACACACCTTTCTTAACTTTAAACCACTCATTATCTGCTTGCTCAACTGCCTCTTATCTATGTACAGGTTCCTCACGAGCACAATGATGTGTTCTGGAATTCCCATTCTTTGCAGTGTTATCCGTAATTTGTTATGATCGACACGGAGAGAACTTGTGAAGCATTTCATTGTACTTGGATCCCATAATCAACAGCCATGAAAGCAGCAGTCAAAAAATCAAACAACACATTGCATTGGGTAAATCTGCTGCAAAGGACCTCTTTAAAGTGTTGAAAAGCAAAAATGTCACCTTGAAGACTAAGGGGTGCCTGACCCAAGCCATGGCATTTTCAATTGCGTCATATGCATGTGAAAGCTGGACAATGAAAAAGGAAGACAAGAAGAATTGACGCCTTTGAATTGTGGTGTTGGCAAAGAATATTGAATATACCATGGACTGACAAAAGAATGAACAAATCTGTCTTGGAAGAAGTGCAACCAGAATGCTCCTTGGAAGCAAGGATGGCGAGACTGCGTCTTACATACTTTGGACATGTTGTCAGGAGGGATGAGTCCCTGGAGAAGGACATCATGCTTGGCAGTGTACAGGGTCAGCAGAAAAGAGAAAGACCCTCAACGAGGTGGACTGACACAGTGGCTGCGACAATGAGCTCAAGCATAGCAACAATTGTGGGGATGGCGCAGGACGGGGCAGTGTTTCGTTCTGTTGTGCATAGGGTCGCTATGAGTCAGAACCGACTCGACGGCACCTAACAACAACACAGTCGGATGCCTTTGCATAGTCAATAAAACCCAGATAAACATCCTTCTGGTATTCTCTCTTTTCAGCCAGGATCCATCTGACATCACCAATGATAGCCCTAGTTCCACATCCTGTTCTGAATCTGGCCTGAATTTCTGGCAGTTCCCTGTTGATATACTGCTGCAGCTGCTCTTGAATCTTCAGGAAAATTTTACTTGTGTGTGATAATGATACTCTTGAATAATTTCCACATTTGGCTGGATTACCTTTCTTGGGGATAGGCATAAATATGGATCTCTTCCAGTCGGTTGGCCAGGTGGCTGTCTTCCAAATTTCTTGACATACACGAACGAGCACTTCCAGTGCTGCATCCATTTGCTGAAACATCTCAATTGGTATTCCATCCGTTCCTGGATCCTTGTTTTTCACCCTTGCTTTCAGTACAGCTTGGACCTCTTCCTTCAGTACCATTGGTTCCTGATCATATGCTACCTCCTGAAATGGCTGAATGTCGACCAATTCTTTTGGTACAGTGACTCTGAGTTTTCCTTCCATCTGCTTTTGATGCTTCCTGTGACTTTTAATATTTTTCCTGTAGATTCCTTCACTGTTGCAACTCGAGGCTTGAGTGTTTTCTTCAGTTCTTTCAGCTTGAGAAATGCCGAGCATGTTTTTCCCTTTTGGTTTTCTATCTCCAGGTCTTTGCACATGTCATTTTAATACTGTGTGTTCTGGAGCTGCCCTTCGCAATCTTCTGTTCAGCTCTTTTACTTCATCATTTCTTCCTTTTGCTTTAGTGACCTGATGTTCAAGAGCACGTTTCAGAGTCTCTCTTGACAGCCATTTTGATCTTTCTTTCCTGTTTTTTTAATGACTGTTGCTTTCTTCATGTAAGATGTCCTTGATGTCATTCCACAATTTGGTCTCCAGTCATTAGTGTTCAACATGTCAAATCTATCCTTGAGATGGTCTCTAAATTCAGGTGGGATATACTCAAGGTTATAGTTTGGCTCTCCTGGATGTGTTCTAATTGTCTTCAGCTTCAACTTGAACTTGCATTTGAGCAATTGATGGTATTTCTGCAGTCAGCCCCTGGCCTTGTTCTTACTGATATTGAGCTGTTCCATTGTCTTTCCACAGATGCAGTCAATTTGATTCCTGTTTATTCCATCTGGTGAGATCCATGTGTATAATTGCCATTTATGTTGTTGAAAGACGGTATTTTCAATGAAGAAGTCATTGGTCTTGCAAAATTCTATCATACCATCTCCAGCATTGTTTCCATCACCAAGGCCATATTTTCCAACTACCGATCCTTCTTTGTTTCCAACCTTCATATTCCAATCGCCAGTAATTATCAATTCATCCTGATTGCATGTTTGATGAATTTCATACTGTAGAAGTTGGTGAAGATCTTCAATTTCCTCATCTTTGGCATCAGTGCTTGGTGTGTAAATTTGAATAATACTCATATTAACTGGTCTTCCCTGTAAGCATATGGATATTTTCCTATCACTGACAGCCCTGTACTTGAGAATATATCTTGAAATGTTCTATTTGACAATGAATGGAACACCATTCCTCCTCTTCATTCCCAGCAAAGTAAACCATATGATTGTCTGATTTAAAATGGCCAATACCAGTCCATTTCAGCTCACTAATGCCTGATATCTATGTTTACGCATTCTACTTATTTTTGATGACTTCTAATTTTTCCTAGATTTGTGCTTCCTACGTTCCACATTCCAATTATTAATGGATGTTTGCAGCTGTTGTTTTTGAGTCGTGCCACTTCAGCAGATAAAGGTCCCAAAAGTTTGACTTCATCCTCATCATTAAGGTCAGCTCTTCTTTGAGGAGGCAGCTCTTCCCCAGTCACCTTTTGAGTGCCTTGCAACCTGAGGGCCTCATATTCTGCGGCAATATCAGACAGTGCTCCGCTGCTATACCTAAGGTTATCACTATTCACTTTTTTCAGAAATAGACTGCCAGGTCCTTCTTCCTAGTCTTAGTCTGGAAGCTCAGCTGAAACCTGTCCACCATGGGTCACCCTGCTTGTATTTCAGTACCAGTGGCATAGCTTCCAGCATCCCAGCAACAGGCAAGCCCCCACAGTAAGATAAACTGAGAGACAAGTGGGGAATGTGACGTATACATGGCAAATTAATCACATTTCCTCATTGTGGCCATAACAAACTGATTAGATTCCAAATCCTGGCCATGTGGTGACTGGGCGTGTGCGGCTGTGCAGCCAGTGCCTCTTGTTTGGCCGGAGGGAACTCTGGTTGAATTAACAGGCCCTTATTTTTTACTGAGTTAGTCTGGAGCCCTGGTGGAGCAGTGGCTAAGCATTTGGTCGTTGACCAGGTCGGCAGTTGGAATCCACCAGCCGCTCCTTGGAAACTCTATGAGGCAGTTCTATTCTGTCCTATAATAGGGTCACTATGAGTCGGAATCCACTCAGTGGCAATGGTTTTGTTTTGTTTTTTCTACATCTACTGGGATACGTGTTCAGAGGCAGAAAGTTTACATTTCTTCCCTTATTTTCTGATCATACAACATGCCAATACAGGCTAGAGTCTATGTAATAAAAATGATAAATTCCAGCTAATGGCCCGTTTATTTCAACCAAAAAATGCTGGACCCTCTTTTAGAGGCTGATTTAAGGATGTTTAACCTAAGGGTTGGTTAATAAATATTCAGCAGGATTTTGAAGAGCTGAAGGAACCGTGCATTGAAATTGGAATGAAGAGATGATTACAAGAGGAACCCTAGTTTTGGCACTGATTCTTGTGTAGCCTCATCTTCTGCAGGCCTCCCCCAAGCGGGACAGTTACTTTGACCTGATGTGAAAAAACAGCTGCTTTGGAACCCATTAAGAATATCCTCATTGATTCTTCCTTGGGTTGAAGAATTTGAGGGATGAATGAACCAGGGTTATCTCAACCTGCCTTGTAAATTCTTTTCTCCCTGTAAGCTAAGTGATGTGTTCTTGCTATTGGCATACTCCCAAAACCTTTCGTTTGGGGCGACGTCTTCCTCTAAAGAGTTTCAAAAGTGACTGGAGCAGTGCCTCGGTCACTAACTAACCTGTTACCTGGCACACTTTCACAACAGTCTGATGCCAAAAACAGACACTACACAGAACAACTTTATCTCGGAAAGGTCTTTAATATCCACAGGAGGAGAGAAACACCTCCCCGCCCTCCACTCCCCTGAGAATGAATGGCTTACAGACAAAACCAAGGGTCACTGCCCGGAGCCTTCTCTACTCTCTACCGCGGGAAATTCTTGGGGTACAGCTGGAAGAGCTTGCCCTCCTGTGTGGGCTCGAAGCCGTACTTTTCCAGGTTCTCGGGATCGAACGTCCCCTCTTTAAAGTCCTTTTCAACAGCAGGGGCAACCGCTTCCAGAAAGAGCTGTTGGGCCGTCAGGGGGGTTTCCGCGCCCGCGGGGGCGCGGTAGTTGACGTAGGGCTTGAGCCTGAAGCCGGTCAGGTCCGGGACCACCAACTCCGGGACCATCTCCTTTATCAGCACGAACTTCCGGCCCGGGGCGTGCACGCCGGTGCCCTTGGCGCCCCGGCCCTTGTTGAAGGTGCGCGGCCCGCGCTTGCTCGTCCACCTGCTCATTCGGTCTGCGCCCCGGACCAGGGCGCGGCTCACGCCGCTCAGCAAGCCCATGCCGCCGCCTGTGGACGAGGGGCGTCAGGCGGGCGGCGCCCAGGCTGGGCGCGGCTCCCCGGGGTACGAGGGCGGGACTGCCGCCCCCGGGCTCCGCGCTCCCCGGCCCGGCGCGCGCCCCCCACGCGCCCCCGGCCCCGCGCTGTGCCCCCTCTCCGCTCACCGAACCGGCCCCGCGCTGTGCCCCCTCTCCGCTCACCGAACCGGCCCCGCGCTGTGGCCCCTCTCCGCTCACCGAACCGGCCCCGCGCTGTGGCCCCTCTCCGCTCACCGAACCGGCCCCGCGCTGCCTCCCCGGCCTGCGAAGCCCTGGGCCCGCGCCGGGTCCCCGACCGCGCTCCTCTTCCTGCCGACAGCAACGCGGCCCGGCTCTGCAGCTACTGTAGCTCCGATTGGCTGTGGCCGTCCACCCAATGAGCAGCCTCAACCCTGCGAGGGGCGGGACTGGATGGAGACTCGGCCAATGCGCGGGGAAATCCGGGTCAGGGGGCGGTACCGTCTCTGACTGGTGTGAAGCGGGGGCGGGGCGCCGGCGGGGGCGGGGCCGAGCACGGGTCGTCGCCCTTTGCCCCGTCCTCGCTGCTGGAACCCAGCCGTGAGCCGCCTCCCGCTGCCGATTCTCCGGCCCATCCGTGCCCGCCGGGCACTACCGGGCGCCAGCGTCCGTGGCCCCAGTCACCCCGGCAGGGCTGGCCCTGACCCCGATCCCGCGGCGCTCGTCTGCCTCCGCGGCGGTGTGCCGCTTCCGGGCGGGTCCTGTTCGCGTCGAGCTGCCCGCCGAGGTGCTGCCGCAGGGTCTTGCGCCGCGGGGCCCTGCCCTCCGGGGTCTTGACCCGCTGGGCCCTGGCCTCTAGTGCCCGCAGCCCCGAAGGAGACTCGTCTCAGAGCCAAAGGCGCCGCGTGGGCAGCAGCGCCAGGGCCCCGACGTGGGCAGGGAGTGAGCGCGCAGTAACGGGGCGCGGCCGCCTGGGCTGCAGTTTATGGGGCGCTTCTCTGGGGGATTGTGACGAGACGGCCCTGCCTCTGCCCCTGTTCTGAGGAGCCTGGGAGCCAAAGGGAAGCCCGCTAGCTGCCAGGGGCTCCGCACCGGCGTCAGTGACCTGGCTGCTGGCCCCCGGGGGGCCGGGCTGGGCAGCGATTTGGGGTGGTCACCACGTTCCTCGCCCTCTGTGGCCAGCACACCGTCACACGGCCAGGATTGGATTGTCCCGGGCGGAAAACAGCAGCCTCCCCACCCACCTGAGCGGTGCGGCCCCTCCTCGGCCGGCCCTTCCCTTACCAGCTGCCCAGACCTGCACGCAGCCGCGCCCCCTCCCCGGACCCGCTGGGAGCCCCGCCCCTCCCCTGACCCAATGGGAGCTGCGCCCCTCCCCTGACCCTCTGGGAGCCCCGCCCCTGACCCGCTGGGAGCCCCGCCCCTCCCCTGACCCGCTGGGAGCCCCGCCCCGGACCCGCTGGGAGCCCCGCCCCTCCCCTGACCCGCTGGGAGCCCCGCCCCGGACCCGCTGGGAGCCCCGCCCCTGACCCGCTGGGAGCCCCGCCCCTCCCCTGACCCGCTGAGAGCCCCGCCCCGGACCCGCTGGGAGCCCCGCCCCTGACCCGCTGGGAGCCCCGCCCCTCCCCTGACCCGCTGAGAGCCCCGCCCCGGACCCGCTGGGAGCCCCGCCCCTGACCCGCTGGGAGCCCCGCCCCTGACCCGCTGGGAGCCCCGCCCCGGACCCGCTGGGAGCCCCGCCCCTCCCCTGACCCGCTGAGAGCCCCGCCCCGGACCCGCTGGGAGCCCCGCCCCGGACCCGCTGGGAGCCCCGCCCCTGACCCGCTGGGAGCCCCGCCCCTCCCCAGACCCGCTGAGAGCCCCGCCCCGGACCCGCTGGGAGCCCCGCCCCTGACCCGCTGGGAGCCCCGCCCCTCCCCAGACCCGCTGGGAGCCCCGCCCCGGACCCGCTGGGAGCCCCGCCTCTCCCCAGACCCGCTGAGAGCCCCGCCCCGGACCCGCTGGGAGCCCCGCCCCCTCCCCTGACCCGCAGGGAACCGGGTCAGTGACTTGGCCACCGGTCAGGCTCTCAGGAGCCACGTGAGAACTGTTGTGGGACTAAACCAGCTGCGTTTTGGGGAGAGCAGAATTCTTCGCTAGGATTTCCTTTCAGTGAAAAAAAACTGACTTGGAAAGGAACCCGGGGAAACACTACTGGTGGGGTGTTTGCTCATCCCCACCTGCGGGTCACCTTGACCGTGTTTTGATTTTAGCCATGGAGAACAACTCCGACACCTGTGCAGAGGTAAGGAACCAGGGCTCAGCGATAAGTCACACTGTGCTGTTTCCCAGTGTGGGGACCCTTCCAGACAAGGAGAACAGGCTCTCTTAGGGCTGTTCTGTTTCTTTCCTCTGGAACCCTATACCCTTTGGAGCCCACTGGTGTGAAAATGGTTTGGGGCCCTTTGCCACTACCTGTCAAAGCTGGCACCTGTCCTAAACAGCGCACTCTCCCCAGTGCTGACAGTGGGTGTGGCCGGTGGACACTGGGAGACCTGCTTCTTCCTCGAGGTTGCAGTGCCCTTTCTAACCATCCCTTGTGACGGGGCGGCTCACTTTTTCGCAGTCTGACACCTGTAGCTGCTTCCCAAAGGCCTTTCCTCCTAAGCCAAGACCTTAGATCAGAGAAAGTGATGGAGATCACCCATTTCAACCCCTGCCTTGGAGCAGCTCGGCTTTTCAGGCTTTTCATTGTTGGGCGTGGCTGTGTGTGCGCTTCTGCAGCCAGACTGGTGGGTCCCTGGGGGCTGGTGAAGGCAACACTGTGTTTGTTGGGCCCCATTCGCTGAGTGGGCCTTCAGGGCTGGCAGAGGTGACCCTGTGTTTGCCGAGCTGGGTATCCCTCACTGCCTCCCAGGCTGGTCCTGGGCTGAGCCTTCTGCACGCCTGTTTAATCTGTGGGTGCAAAGTTCTCATTCAATGTGCTTCTCCGAGTGCTTTCTGTCCCATGGGCTCTCTGCCAGGCAGCGGTGTTGTCCAGCTCTCCAGAATACGGGGCAAGCTGCTGTGCCCTTGGCACTGGAGTCTTCTGGAAGGACCCACAGGTGCCCCCCACAGGTGCTCAGGTGGCTGCAGGGGACAAGCTTTAGGCAACAGAAAAAGGGCACTGGTGGCTCTCAGAGATCTTTGCTTCTTTGTCTTCTTGGGGATTGGCCCGCACCCCAGATGCCCACCCATTTGTCGTTCTCCGCCCATTACTCTCTCGGGGGAGCGTGGCTCACAGGCCTCCTTTGCTGCCTGTGTGCTTCACCTGTGAGCTGGCAGTTGTATTCTCAGACTCCAGAAGTTCCAGACCACGGGCTCAGGCGGCCATGCAGTCGAGTGCTCACAGCACCCTGGGGGACAGCCTTCGCTTCCCTGGGGTCCCACAGGCATCTTTCATGTCTGGAAGCAGAGGCCCAGATGGGTTTACAGGCATCTGATCTTAAGGACCCTGCCCCACGGGTGGTGGAAGAAAGGCTGCTCTAGGGGGTTCTCTATAGGTGGGCTCAGAGAGCCTCAGCATTTCCCACAGACACTTCTTTCTGGGCGTCTCAGGGCTGCTGACTTTCTTCCTCACGTCCATTCTGTTCTTGCTGCCCGGGCCAAGCCTCCGAGCTGTGTGTAGGGATGCCAGCGATGGCCCGACATTGTCTCATCCTCGCCCTGTCCCTCTCCACTCTCTCCCTGCTCCCCCGCATCTCACCCCCTGACCCTGGCTGTGCCTCTGCTCCAGGGTGCCTTCTGTCTGGGCTCCACCTTGCACTCCTGGGGGCTGCAGCTCATGGAAGAGAACTTGCAGTCGTCTATGGTGAGCATCTCACGGGCTTCTGGGGTGATAGGCGACTGGGCAGGGCAGATGGGTCCGTGTTCTACTGCACCCCTACCCGCGCCCATCTTTCTACCCTGGCCAGTGGGCAGGGGCTACGTGGCAGCCTTGGTGACCTGTGCTCAACCCGATCTCTCTTGCCCAGCTCATCGGGGTTGTCATCGGGGCTGCCCTGGTCCTCGTCAGTGGCTGCATCTTCTTCATGTACAGAAGGGTAAAACAGTCTCGTGAGTATCTCAGACTGGCTCCGGCTCCGGGGAGAGGGCGGAGGGCTTGGGGAGTAGGGTGTCTTTTAGTGGTGTTTGAGCTCCTGGGAGGAGCCCTGAAGCCAGCAGCGGCTTTTGTTGGAAAGTGGCGTCCTGTCCTGGTTCAGGATGGGGCATCAGGTGAGGAAGCCGAGCTGCTCGGAGCCGTGTCCCATGCTTGCAGCCCGAGCCTGGCTCCAGTGATGAGAGGAGGCTGTCCTCTCACCTGAGCGAGCATCTGGCTGGCCTTTGCCCTAACGTGGTGCTCAGTGAGGGCCCTCTGCCTCGCTCCCTTCCAGGACAGCTGCAGCCTGCCGCTCCACAGTACAGGTTCCGCAAGAGGGACAAGGTGATGTTCTACGGCCGGAAGATCATGAGGAAGGTAAACTAACGGCCGAGGGTCGCAGCGCAGGGTGGTGGGGCCGCCTGCTTGTCCCCATGGCCCATGTAGGGCAGGGCTTGGGGGTGCACTGCCTCCCCCAGTCTTGCCAGCACCTGTGAACAGGAAACTTTGCCTCCTACCCCAGAGACTGCGGACTGAAGCTGGCCCTGGGGGGAGGGCTGGTGGCTCAGTGCAGGTTCTCAGGAGCCCCTGCCCCTGACATGAAGATGGGGGGACCTGTAGTGCAGATGCTGAGGATGGTCCCCGATGGAGTGGGAATGTGTTGGGCAGAGGACGTGGTCTGGAAGCACTGGGGCTGCTTCGGAGAGTGCGGACATACAGGAGGCTGCTCCTCCCTCAGTGCCTGCTTTAAGGAGGAAAGAGGACTGAGAAACACTCCTGAGACCAGTGGGTGCGGAGTGCCTCTTGCCCCCCAGGGTCCTGATTCTGGCAGGCACTGAGATTGGGCGTGTCCACCAGGATTGGGAGGCCGAGCTGTGGGGAGCTGGCTCCTGGGGTTTGGGGTCCAAGCTGTTGGGGGTGTGTGGGTCCGTGCAGCTGGCCTCACCTCAGTGTCTCACGTGCCTGGAGCCAGTAAATGCAGAGCTCAGTCTGTGAAGAGGGCCCGGTAGCCCACGGGACAGGGCTCAGGTTTCCACCTGTCCTCACCTCTGGCTGCAGGAGGCCTTGCCCAGCCCCTTCTGCCGAGGGAGGCTCAGCACACCATCCAGAGGTTTTGTTGAAACCATGCATACCCATGTAGCTAAGAACCAGGGCTTCAAGCGGATTCCTCCTGGGTTAGTCCAGGGCTTCAAGCTGATTCCTCCCAGGTTAGTCGTGGCTGAGGAAGTGAAACTGACTTAGATTTTTTAAATTTGGTTGCTTTGGGACAGTAACCAGAACAGGAGAAATTACAGGTCGAATCTCTGCTGGAAACCTGATCTCCGCCTTTGAAGACAGGAGCAGGGCGTGTGGCACAGCAACCACAGCTCTCGCCCGCAGGGTTCCGCGCAGTGGGAGGCAGCGGTGCCCAGCTCTAGATGGCTGCCGACGCGCGGCTCTGAGTGGATCGCTGTTCCTATCCCTGCCAGTGATCCAGTCTCCTGCATCAGGCTTCTAAAGGGGCTTCCTACACTTCTGAGTCTCCCATTCCAGGGCTTCGACCCATCAACTCTCCCGTTCTCAATACTGTTCCGGATCACCCAGATTATACAAATTTGAGTCTGTTTTGGTTTTGCTCTGTTGGCCATGACTGAGTTGGTTTGAACTGGTTCAGAGCCCTGTTAAGAACAGCTTTCACATGTTGCTTCTCTCTGGTTTCCACATTTGTTCATGGACTTTGTGGAAAGCTCAAACCACCAGAAAGGAAGGTGCCTAAATGTAGAAGAAAGAAGATAAACCCAGGCTGCACAGGCCACTCCCTGTGTCCCCTCCCACAGTGGCCCTGTCTGGGTGCTGGGCTGGGTGCCAGTGTAGGAGGGGCTGTGTATATGTGGTGGGGCCACATGGTGACACTGAGGCGTGGTACTGCCCCTGACGCTGTGGCCAGTGACCCCGCAAAGGGCCGAGCCCCTACCAAGAAGGGCAGGAACGTGGTGAAGGGTGGTGGGAGGATAGCTTGCCGGGGGCCCAGGGCCTCCGCACCCCCAGCCTTCAACTCTGGGCAGTCGGATTGGTGTGGACTGTGAAGAAGGGGGCAAAGGACATTCTGGACATGGACAGGTTGTGCAGAGACCCCTGCTGGAGGGGGCGCAGTGCCTGGGGGAGTGAAGTGGTAGATGGTGCCAGGCGTTGGGGCTACGGCAGGGGCTGCATGACAAGGGAGCAAGAGTTTGGGGCAGCAGAGGAGCCTTCTGGGCAGAAGGAGCCGCAGGCCAAGACGAGGAGCTCTGAACAGCATGTCTGTCTGGGGACAGTGGGCTCTCTGCTGGGCCTGAGGTTAGTGAGTGCCATCAGCAGCAGCAGTCCTTGGTCCCCATGACTGCCTGTCTCTCACAGTTGGGGCTCAGGTGGGTGGCCAGGCAGCTCTGGGGTGGCTGGGCTGGGAGGGTGATGGCCCCGGTGGTCCTGACCCTGCACCTGAGAACTGGGTCCAGCCATTCTCTTGGTGTCCTCTCTGCTCTGTAGGTGACCACCCTCCCCCACACGCTTGTAGAGAGCAGCGCTGCACCCCGGCAGCGGGTGAAGAAGAGGACCAAGGTGCTGTCTCTGGCCAGAAGGTATTGGGCCTTACCCTCCAGACCCACACTCAGCCCAGCTGTGTCCCCACCGCCCCCGCAGGTGCTGCAGGGCTGCAGGAGGGATGGCTGCTGCCCTCAGCACCCCGCTCTGCCTTAGGTCAGGGCTTGAGTCCACTGCTGTTTGCTTGAACCCCTCAGGGGTCCTAAAGATGGGTGTTTATGCTTTCTAGGATCCTGCGCTTCAAGAAGGAGCACCCTACTCTGCAACCCAAGGAGCCCCCACCCTCCCTGCTGGAAGCGGATCTCAGGGAGTTCGACCTCAAGAGCTCTCGCCTGCCCTCGGAGGTCCTGTACCTGCTGCAGAACGTTAGGTGAGAGGGAAGGTCGAGCACGTGGCCTGCTGGGCAGCAGTGCCTCCTTCCCGCCTCACCTGGGAGGGTGTCCTTCCAGGGTCCTAGGCCACTTTGAGAAGCCACTGTTTCTGGAGCTGTGCAAGCACATGGTGTTCGTGCAGCTGCAGGAGGGCGAGTACATGTTCCGGCCAGGGGAACCGGACAACAGCGTGTATGTGGTACAGGACGGCCGGCTGGAGGTCTGCATCCAGGACACGGTGAGGCGCCCATGGTGGGGCTGGAGGCTGTGTGAGGCCTGTTGTGTTTTCACTGAGAGGCCCGCCATCATCGACTTTTAAACTGATTCTTTGGGAAAAGGCACGCATTCGGTGGAACGTCCTAACACAACTGCTACTTTAGTTTTTGCTAATTACCTTTTGCTGTTCTGCACAGGTATACCTTTTCTTAAATGGGTTCAGTAGTGGTATTTACATGGTTTTGTTTCTGCATTTTCACCTGATGTATTTTAAACATTTTTAGGGGTTTCTTACGTACTGCCGTGATCACTTGAACCCTACTTTCAGGTTTCTGCTTACAGATTATTTTAATTTTAAGAAAATAACTAATGTAACAATTTTTCGTGCCTCTCTTATGTCATCTGAACCATGATTGCTGGGGGGCAGCCAGGTCTACCTCCCAGGTCTTTTGAGGCGTGTTGCTTCCCAGAGGGGTCATGGCGACGTGTGAGCCCAGGCTTCTGCCACTTGTCACCTGTTTATGGTGAATTCTCCAAGTGCTGGGCTTTTTCCAGCAGCCGCCCAGCCACAGGCACGTGTTCTCTCAGATGTGCCCCACCCTTGTCCTGGAGAGGGTCATAAGGCGATGCCTCACTGTCTTTTTGGGTTTCTAAACCAAAGGTGTTTTCTGGGTGGAGTTTTGATTCTCACATTTGGGGGTCAGTCTGAGGCTGGACTCAATGGGATTAGCAAGGAAGCAGCCCCCATCTGGCCTGGGAAGTCAGGGCTGTGAGCACTAGGGGGCCTGAGACCTGTCCCAGTCCAGAAAGACTGGAGTTGCCTATCTTGGCCTTGGGATAGATGGAGGATGTCCATGCAGGAGGGTGGTCGCCTACAGAGCAGAGAGAACAGCAGGCTTGGACGCGTTCACTAAGAACCTCTCTGGCTCAAGCTGAGACAGAGGTCCTGTATGAAATCTTCAAAACTGCACAGTTTTATTTCTCTTCCTGTCTCCTTGAAGATTATGTCAAACGCTGTTACTTATACTGACAACTGAATTTTTCTGTCTCAAAGGCCAGAAAAGAACTGGTGTTTTGAAATTTAGCCTCAATCTGTCTGACAAAGGCCAGGGTGTAGGTTGAGACTTTGGTCTGAGGTGGTTACATCTCTTCATGCCTGTTAGTCACCTCATTTTCCTACCCTCAAATTTCCGGGGCGTCCGGTGTGAGTGTATGTCCTCTACCCTCCCTCCAGCTCTTGTTCGGTGGGGCCACCCTGGGACTGGAGGTGTCTGCCTGTGGGCTTTCAGCTGGGAGGCTTTGCTCTCTGGGGCACCAGGCTGAGCCCTGACTGGACTTAGGCATACAGACAGACAGCCTACAAGGGCATATGGACAGACAGCGCTGTTTTTCACTTCATGCACAGGATGGTACCGAGGTGGTGGTCAAGGAGGTCTTGGCAGGAGATAGTGTTCACAGCCTCCTCAGCATTCTGGACATCATCACTGTGAGTACTGCCCAGCCCTGTGGCTCAGTCCCCAGACTCCTGTGACTCTGTCCTGCCCAGATGGCAGGTCCCTTACGGTGACATGGTCAGGCTTGGTCTTGGCAGAAGGGCCCCTTGTTCTGGCAGCAGAAGCTAAGGCGGTAGACGTGGGGCAGCTTGGACAGGACATCAAGAAGGGCTGGGCGCTTGCTGTCTTTTAAGTGGTTACATTTTAGACTGGGTAATACCTGTGCCTGTGGTGGAAATGAGCTCTTCCTGTGCTCAGCCCCTGGGCCTCTCCTGGGAGGGAGGGGGTGTGCGCTGCGATTAGGGCTGGGGAGTCAGGCCAGGTCCGCAGGGAGCTGCTTCCTCTGAGAGGAAGGGAAGTTTGAGAGAAAACGCCTTCTGACGTGTGGTTTGTTCACCGTCTCCGATGACGTTTCTGCCTCATCAAACATTTGTGTTGTAATTGTTTAAATTACTATCAAGTAACATGGACAAACTCTAAAAACATGGTTGGATGTTTGTAAGTAGGAGTTGCCTGTTGGACCTCGCCCACCCTGAGGAAAACCATTTTCACTCTCTTAGGTGTCCTTTGAGCAGCCTGCTTCCATTGCTGTTCCTGAATTCTTCGGTTCTAGAGACCCTCTATTTACTCCCTGCTGAGGAAAAGGAAGCTGGGGCTTTGTCAGACCGCCAGGCACACCCTCCTCTCCTCCCCACCTCCAGTAGAGTGGTGTTGGTATTGTCACTTTATATGCATCACTCACAACTGAGCCATGTAGTGTACTGTTGTTGTTAGGTGCCGTTGAGTCAATTCCAACCCATAGCAACACTGTGTGCTGCAGAATGAAGCACCGCCTGGCCCTGCGCCATCCTCACAGTTGTGGCTATGCTTGAGCTCATCATCGCAGCCACTGTGTCAATCCACCTCATTGAGGGTATTACTCTTTTCACTGACCCTGAACTTTACCACGCATGATGTCCTTCTCCAGGGACTGATCCCTCCTGACAATATGTCCAAAGTATGTAAGACATAGTAGCACCATCCTTGCTTCTAAGGACCATTCTGGTTGTACTTCTTCCAAGACAGTGTGGTGTACTAGGGTTGAATTTCCTTTTTAATCAAGTTTTTGTTTTCTCAGAATTAATAGTTGCCTCATTTTTTGGTTGCTTATCATAAATTTCCACCTGACCCCTGACAGAAATCTCTGTTAACAGTTGGACACATCAGATGCTCCATGCTGGTTATGTTTTCTTAGAGAAATCCCTCTCAGAGTTTGCCCTCCTCTTGTCCCACTCTGCCCTCCCCAGGACTGCCTGCTGTCCCCTCTCTTCCTGGGCATCTCCTGCCCACTACCTTGGGGAGTCTTTTGCCTCCTTTGCTTTCCTCTTTATTAGTTTACTTGCTTGTTTGGGAAGAGCAAACCCTCTGTTAGCTTCCCGAGAAAAGGTGCAAGGAAGATACATTTTTTTGGAAACCTTAGAAATCTAAAATTATTTTATACTGTACCTAAAATGCTTATGTTAGGGAAGAAAAAAAAAAAAGGTCTCAAATCAATGATCTAAACTTCTTTTTTTTTTTTTAAATAATATTTCGTTGTGTTTTCGGTGAAGGTTTACATGGCAGTTTAGGTTCTCATTCAACAGTTTCTACCAGATTATTTAGTGACATTGTTTACATTCTTTATAAAATGCGGACATTCTTACTGTTTCCATTCTGGTGTTTCTGTTGGGATTAATTTCCATGCCCCCTTCTCATCTTTGTGTTGAGGTAATGGCTGACCATTTGGTCTCATATAGGTGATTTTTTTAAAGGAGTACAGTACTTACAGGTGATATTTATTGTTTTTTTAGCTAATTTATTATTTAGCTACAAGGTGACCTCGGGTTAGTTTTGGTTCAAGATTTGAAGAGTATCTCAGGGCAATATTTTCAGGGAGTGCTCCAGTCTCAACCAATCCAGTAGACCTGTTTTTTTTTTTTTTTTTTTTTTTTAAGGAATTTGAGGTTCTGTTCCACATTTTTTTCCACTCTATAAGGGTCTGTCTGTTGTGGCCTGATTAGTACAGTCAGTAGGGGCAGCCGGGCACCATCTAGTTCTTTTGATTTTAGGGTAGATGAGGCAGTGGTTCGTGTAGACAATTTGTCCTGTAGACTATTTTCTTTAAACTTCTATTTTAAGAAACTAGGAAAGGAAAAGCAAATTAAACCCAAAGCAAGCAGAAAGAAAAAAATAATTAAAAGCAGAAATCAAAGAAATTGAAAATAGAAAAACAATAAGGAAAATAAGTTAGACCATCAATAAAATGGAAAAATCTCTAGCCAGACTAGTAAAGAAGAAAAGAGAGAAGATGCAAACTACTAATATTAACAGAATGAAAGATAGGACATGAGTAAAAAGACTCATCAGGAAATATCACAAACAACTTTATGCCCAAAATCAACAACTTAGATGAAACGACAAATTCTTTCAAAGACACAAATTACCAGAGCTCACTCAGGAAGAAATAGGTTATCTGAATAGCTCTATATCTGCTAAAGAAAGCAAACCGGGGTCAAAATCTTTCCCGTAATGAAAACTCTGGGTTTAAATGGCTTCACTGGAGAATTCTATCCAACACATAAGGAGGAAATGATGCCATTTTACACAAACTTCCAGAAAATTGAAAAAGAGGGAATACTTACCAATTCAATTTTTTTTAATTTACTTTAATTTTTGTATAATAGACTTTATTTTTTAGAAAAGTTTTAGGTTTACGGACAAATTGTGCAGAAACAGAGTTCCATTTCCCCTCCCCCACATTGTTTCTCCTGCCAGCCCAGGTCAGTTTTCAGGCCAGCATTGCCTTGATAAAAAACTAGACAGAGACATTACAAGAAAAGAAAATTTTAGACCAATAGCTCATGAACAGAAATGCAAAGATCCTCAACAAAATATTAGAAATTTAAATTCAGCAATACATAAAAAATCATGATCAAATGGGGTTTATTCCAGGATTGCAATGTTGGCTAAACATTAGGAAATCAATCAGTGTAATTTACTGTATCAGCAGACTAAAGAGGAAAAATCCTGTGATCATCTCAATAGATGCAGAAAAGCAACTGGAAAAATTCAGCATCAATTCATGAGTTAGAAAAAAAAAAAATCTCGGCAAACTAGAAAAAGAAGAGCACTTTCTTAATAGAGAACATCTACTAAAAACTTAAAGTGACATCATATTTATTGATATAAAACTGAGTGCGTTCCCTTGAAGATGAGGAACAAGGCCAGAACCCATTCTCACCATTTCAGTTCAGCATCGTATTGCAGGTCCTTGCCAGGGCGCTAAAGGGGAAGGAGGAAAGTAAAAGCATACAAATTGGGAAAGAGAAATAAGCTGTCTCTGTTTGCAAACATGATTGTGCAGAAAATCCTCTGGTCTCTATAAAAAAGCTACCGGAACTTAAAAGTAGTTTAACAAGGTTGCAAGGATACAAGGTCAGTATACAAAAACCAGTTGCATTTCTATATACTAACAATGAAAAACTGAAAATTGAAATTTAAAAAGAGGTAGCATTTACATTAGCAGCAAAAAACATGAAATAATCTAGTAAAATATGTGCAGGATCTCCGTCTGAAAACTACAGGCCACTGATAAAAGAAATCAAAGAAGGTCTTAATTAAGAGGTACACTATTTTCTTGGATTGGAAGACTCAATATTGTTAAGATGGCAGTTCTCCCCAAATTATTCGACATAACTCCGATAAAAATCCCAACAGGCTTTTTTCTAGAGACAGACAAGCTGATTATAAAATTACGTACACAGGCAAAGGAACCAGAATTGCTGAGAACAGATGACTCACACTACCTGATTTCAAGACTTCAGTACAAAGCCGTAACGAAGACTGTGATGTGTTGGTGGTGTAACGGTGGACACACTGACCAGCAGAACAGAACAGACAGCCCAGAAGTGGACGCACACGCGTTGAGTCAGCAGGTTTCTGACAGAGGTGCAAAGGCAGTTCACTAGGAAAGGATAATCTTTTCAACAAATGGTGCAGGGACAATTGGACGACCATATGCAAAGGGAATGCACCTCAACCCATACCACTCACCTTGACCTGGGATGGACTCTAATCTCAATGCAGAGCCTAACTATAACTTTTAGAAGGACATATTGAAGAAAAAAGTCTTTGTTACCCTGAACTATGCAAAGATTTCTTAGCTATGATTCAAAAAACACAATATGTAAAAAAAAAAAAAAAGGGTACATTGGACACCCCAAAAATGTAAAACTTCACCATGAAAGACATTGTTAAGAGAATGAAAAGTCAAACCACAGGCTGGGCGGGGGTATTTACATAGCACGTAGCTGACAGAGGACTCTATCAGATTATATTAAGGGCTCTTAAAACAAACTCAGTAAAAAATAAACAGATCTTAGTAGATACTTACCCTCACTATTGAAATCATACCTCACTTTAAAAAGATAGGTTTCTCATTCTGCATCCCACTTTGAAGAGTGGCGTCTGGGGTTTTAAACGCTAGCAAGCAGCCATCTAAGATGCATCAACTGGTCTCAACCCACCTGGAGCAAAGGAGAATGAAGAACACCAAGGACACAAGGTGATTATGAGCCCCAGAGACAGAAAGGGCCACATGAACCAGCGACTACATCATCCTGATACCAGAAGAACGAGATGGTGCCTGGCTACAACCGATGACTGCCCTGACAGGGAACACAACAGAGAACCCCTGAGGGAGCAGGAGAGCAGTGGGATGGAGACCCCAAATTCTCATAAGACCAGACTTAACGGTCTGACTGAGACTGGAAGGACCCCGGTGGTCATGGCCCCCAGACCTTCTGTTGCCCCAGGACGGGAACCATTCCCGAAGCCAACTCTTCAGACATGGATTGGACGGGACAATGGGTTGGAGAGGGATGCTGGTGAGGAGTGAGCTTCTAGGATCAGGTGGACACTTGAGACTATGTTGGGATCTCCTGCCTGGAGGGGAGATGAGAGGGTGGAGGGAGTTAGAAGCTGGCAAAAAGGACACGAAAAGAGAGTGGAGGGAGAGAGCAGGCTACCTCATTGGGGGGAGAGTAATTGGGAGTGTGTAGCAAGGTGTATATGGGTTTTTGTGTGAGAGACTGACTTGATTTGTAAACTTTCACTTAAAGCACAATAAAAATTATTTAAAAAAAAAAAAAAGAAGGTACGTTTCTGTCTGGCACAACCAGTTCCCAGAGAAGACGGAAACCAGAACAGATCCCTGGGAACTTGGGGCGCCATCCTTGGGAGTCCTGCAACTGTGGCAGCCCGTCCCCCAGGCGCCCCTGTGTTTGTTCTGGCTCCGGCCCACCTGGCTCCAGGGGAGGCAGCTTGGATGGGGGAGGGTCAGGCCCTCGTGTTTTGAGGCCTGTTCGGGGAGCCCCGCCGGTGCTGTCAAGCTTTCTGGGGGGGGTGCAGGTGCTGCACTGGGAGGCCGGGCTTGGACACGCCTGGGGCTCCTCCCTGTGAGCACTGTCTGAGGGGCCTCCAGTCTTGAACAATGGCTGCGTGCCCAAAACAGCACTGTCCTAGGCAGTAGGGAAGGAGTGTGGGAGGGCACCAGGCAGGCCTGCAAGGGACTAATGGGGGCTCTTGTCACAGGGCCACCCTGCCCCGTACAAGACAGTCTCTGCGCGAGCGGCTGCCCCTTCCACCATCCTCCGACTGCCGGCTGATGCTCTGCGAGGCGTATTTGAGAGGTACCCCGAGACCCTCGTGCGCGTTGTGCAGGTGGGTGCGCCTGGTCGCCTTTGCTGGCTTCGGGGTGGTCTGAGGGGCAGACCACACTGCTTATGATTAGCTCTGCCACACCCACTGGGCAGCTTTGTCGATTTTTGGTGTCAGTTCTGTGCTTGGCAGCACCTGAGTTGGACCTGGCTGGTCTGGGGGAGCATGGGAAGAGCCTAAGTGTTTTGTTTTTAATTGTCTGTTACACTTTACAATAAAAATTAATATTTGTAACCTTAAAGAGCTGTTCAGATCTCCCACTCCCCCAGAGAAAAGAGTATGTTTTATTAAGCTTTTTATTTTGGAAGGAGCCCTGGTGGCACAGTGGTTAAGGGGCTCCACTGCCAACCAAAATGTTGGTGGCTTGAAATTACCAGCTGCTCGGCAGGAGAAAGATATGGCAGTCCACTTCTGTAGAGATTTACAGCTGTGGAAACCCTGTGAGGTCTATGGCGCTGGGTGGGGTTTTTATTTTGGGGTGGTTGTAGACTGACAGAAGACTTACCTACAAGTTCAGAGTGCCTGTGTGTCCCACCCCCAGTGTCAGCGTCAGCTGGCCGTGGTGAGGTGGTGGCACTCAGGCCTCATGCTCCAGTACTGACTGGGTAGCCGGCACACTCACCGTGTCTGCGGTGCAGAGGCCCAGCCCAGCCCAGCCGGCTCGGTGCCTGCTGGTCGAGTGACCACAGCCTCTCTTGCAGATTATCATGGTGCGGTTGCAGCGGGTGACCTTCATGGCTCTGCACAACTACCTGGGCCTGACCACGGAGCTCTTCAACCCCGTAAGTGCCCACCGCCACCCTGACCATCCTCTGTGGGCGTGTGGGCTCTGGGGACACGTTGGGCCGAACTTGCTGTGTGCCCAAAGCAGACACCGCTGAGATGTCGGGTGCTTACTTCTCCTCGCATAGTTGAGTTTTGGGGAAGCTGCTCAGATGTGACAGCTTGCCCCCTCTAGTTTGTCACCTGCATTGGGTAGGTGTGGCCCTTTCGTGGGTCAGCCTCTTACACCTGTCCATGCCAAGAGAGCTGTTGTTGGAGCCTCCCCATGGAACGCCGACCACCCCAACCCCTGCCCCAGCTCCTGCTTTCCACACACGAGTTGTGGCCACATCTGGTCTGGCTTCTCCTTCCATATCTCCCCTCCCACCCTCCTCCCATCTGGTGCCCATGTCCTGCCCTTGATTCTTCCTCTTGGTCTACCTGGGCAGGACTGAGCTGGCATCGACTCCATTAATCACCTGTGGTGCTATGGTTTGTGTAGGAGGGGCACAGGCCCTGGGCAGGGGTCCGGGCCAGACCTCCCAGAGTCAAGCCTGGCCTTCAGCTTCCCAGCCAGTGACCGTGAGTCCTGCCAGCAGAGCTGCTGTGAGATAGAACAAGAGGCTGTTCTCCCTCCCCACTGGCCTGCCCACAGCAGGCCCAGCAGACAGGCTCTGCATGGACTGCACAGACGGCCCTCAGCATGCCCTCTGACCAGGCCAGCCAGCACTGCACTTGGTGGGGCCCAGGCACTGAGACAAAAGCCTGCTAGGCTGTGTCACCCGTGGTTTCTCTTGATGGCTTGTCCACCTTGGCCTTGTCCCCATGGGCAGTGTAGCGTCCAGCTCCTGGAGAGCTTCCCTGTGCCCCATGCCATGGCCACCACGGAGCCTAGGCCTGCTGACGACCCTTTCATGTTCCAGGAGAGCCAGGCCATCCCCCTCGTATCTGTGGCCAGCGTAGCCAAGAGGCAGATGTCTGGGGGCCTGGACGAGCGGCCAGAGAAGCCACTGAGGCCTCAGGAGGCCCCTGACTCAGGTATTGCCCAAGGGCCCCAGGGGCTCGATGACCTCCAACCTTGTGACCTCTGCCCCTGTGGCCTCAGCCCTGATGACCTTAGCTGCTCCCTGCAGGCTGGATGATCAGGAAGCTTGGAGCCATCAGTGAAAGGGACCTAAGGGCCCCCACGAATGATGGGAGGCACAGCCCTGAGCGGCTTCAGGTTCTCCCAGAGCATGCTTTAGAATGTATAGCCTGGAGCATTCTCTCCTGAGCTGGTCAGCTGGGGCTTGCCGTGGGGCTGTGCTCCAGCTGACTACTGCTCGGGCCAGTCCTGGCACAGAGTAGGCTGGGTAGTACGCTGCACCTGTAGGAGCTGAGAGCAGGCGAGGACACGTGTCAGTCCTTGAGGTGTAGACAGGGCCAGGGCCTTCTAGAAGACTCATTTCACCTGCAGCTGCATGGTAGTTTATCCAGGAGTGCTCCCGGGCCCTCAGCTCCACTATAGAGCACTGAAGAAGGCGAACAGTTCCAGCAGGTCTCCTCAGGCACAGGGCCACAGGGGTGGGCAGGGCAGTCGGGTGGGTGGGGCCATGGGGTAGATGGGCCGTGGGGCAGGCAGGGTGTAGAGTGGACCTCATCTGGGGAAGTAGAGCGCCATGGGCCAGGCAGGTGCTGATAGGATGGTCCAGTAGGCTGGAGCTGCTCCCTGGCGTGCAGGCCTTGCTCTCCGTACCCCTGGGAGCTGCGTTGGCACACCAGGACACCCTGCTCACCTTGTGCCCTCCTGCAGATGGAGGGGGTACCCTCGTGGTGGGCTCCGGGCCCCTACTACGGAGGAGCCTGTCTGTCCCACTGCCATCTGCCTATGAGGGGCTTGAGGTCCCTGTACCGGACGAGCTCTGGAAGGCTGTGGCTGGTGGCCCCAGCCCTGCGGCCCCATCAGGTACAGGTCCCGCTCCATCTGCTCTGTCTGTAACATGTGTCCCTATACCCTGGTAGGTTGCAGAGGCCACCCTGATGCTGAGCCTTTTCTGTGTGGACAGGAGCCCAAGGCCTGGAGGGAGGGGCCTGCACGTGTGTCTGGACCCCTCCCTCCTCCAAGGTCTGTGTTCCTGAGCTTCCCACTACTTCCAAGCCACTGTTGCTGCAGCGAGCCCCTTCGTCCAGCGTCTCCATCCCCTCCTGCTGGGTCAGGATGCCAGCACATTGGCTGCTAGATCCCACCAGGACCTGGGCCCCGTCCCTCAGCCGCTGCCTGGCCTTGCTTCCTCCCTTTCCTGCCCTCAGAGAAGAGCTCAGCTACCGTTGTCCTTGGTGGCCCCCACAGCCCCTGCCTCCTTCCTTGAGCTGATGTCCAGGCTTCCACCAACTGGCCAGCCTGCTGCCCCCAGACCCACTCACCACTCACTTTCCCCCATGGCTGGTCTGTTCCTTAGAAAGCTCTCTTTGTTCTCGTGCTTCTTGGATCACTGGCGAGTTAACCACCTCCTTGCTGGTTTGAGAGCTACCTGGGGCTCCCTCTAAGAATCGCATCTTCATGTCCTTTGCCCATTTCCCGCACACTCTGGACGGAGCTCAAGCGCCAGTTCTCTTCGAGGCAGATTTCTTCTTCCAGGTCCCACTTGTCTGAGAATGTGGTGTGGACCATCGCTGAAGAGAAATTTTTCGTCCGATTTATTGAAAACTATCGTTTGTCCCTTATGATTGGTGTTGGGGGTCTCAGTTCTCTCCTTACTTCCACTTTCTCAGTGTCTTCTCCTAGAGCCTTTCTCTCGGCCCTTTAGCTTCACCTTTCACAGTCATTATTCTGCCTTGCACTCTTGCACAGGGTGTGAGGTAAGGAATCCAGCTTTTTCTTTCTGTGTGTCGTGAGTCATTTCCCCAGCTAAACTAGCCCCTCTCTGCACTGCGGTTCTGTTTGCTCCAGGCCCATATCGTTTAATATGGGGACCTCGAGCCACCTGTGCCTATTTATGTTTACAGTTTAACTAATTAAAATTAAATAAAAGGAAGAATCTGCTCCTCATCACCCCAGCCACACAAGGTGGTGGCTGCCCTGGACGTTCCGGTTCACGGATGCCTCCCTCTGCCGCACGGCTGTCCACCTGGACTTGGTGATTTTTACAGCGTGTGGTCAGGGTCGAGATGCATTTTCTCTCCACAGCTACTCAGTTGGCCCACTGCACCTACAAAATAGATATTTAGTGAATTTTTTCAAATGAGAGAAGCTTGAATGATACAGGACTGAAAGTGTTGGCAATTCACATGTATAAAATTTGAATATAATTGATCTAGTTAATGGTAATTAAGGTATGTTGAATGTGTGGCATCTCCATACGGACAAAACATTTGTTATTGGTTAAGTGCTTAAACATTGCAAGATCTTATCCATATAATAAGGAAGTAGCTGTGTAGATGTAAGCATTTTCCTAGAAAGAGTCTTTAAAATGTTTTTGGTGCTTGGTCTTTGTATTCCTGGCAGTAAGCCCCAGTGGTGCTTCTGCCTTGGGAAGGGCTACGTTAGGGCAGGTGGCTCCGGAACAGTGTCGCTGGTCAGGCCTTCTTCCCGCCCTTCTCTGCAGGCGTATGACCAGCAAACTGATGGCTGGTGTCTTAGTTATCTAGTGCTATTAAAACAGAAATACCACAAATGGATGGCTTTAACAAACAGAACATTTTTTTCTCACAGCTTAGGAGGCTAGAAGTCGGAATTCAGGGTGCTAGCTCTAGAGAAAGACTTTCTCTGTCAGTTCTGAAGGGGGGTCCTTGTCTCTTCAGCTTCTGCTTCCTGGTTCCTTGGAGATCTCCATGTGTCTTGGCATCTAACCCCATCTCTCTTTCTTTCACTTGCTTGTTTAATCTCTTATATTAAATCTCAAAAGAGATTGATTTAAGACACACCCTTACCAAATGGGATTATAATTACAACAGGCATTTTGGGGGGACAGAGTTCAGTCTGTAACAGCCAGGTCTAGTTATTGGCCCAGCAGGTGCCTGTCTATCTCAGAGTCTAGCCCTCCTTGATGCAGCTCTCAGGCAGCATCTGCCTGGGAATGTGTGTGCTGTGAGCGCCCTGCCCCAGGAGACCATTGAGCATGGGAGCCATGGTGGCCGACCTTCCTCTCACCAGCCGCCTTGGCTTTTGTTTAAGACTGAGCATTCTGCCGTTCACACTTGTGTAATGTTCTGATACTAGTGTATCGTGGCTGCTTGAAGGTGGTTTACAGCACCCTGTGTAGAACCTTTGTTTTCGTGGCATGTCGTACTGAAGTGTGGTGTGGTCATTTGCACCCTGATGGTGGTGGACATACAGATGTGCCTCACAGCTGCCACCAACCACATCTGCAGGAGGCCAGCCTCCTGGGGAAGCCCACTCTGACCCTCGTCTCATGGGCTAGCATCAGGTGTGTTGTTTCGGGTGGAGCAGCACTTTACAGAGGTGCTAGTGGTATGCACACTGGTTGGCTGGCACTGGATCAAGGTAGCTGGGGCCCCTATGCCAGGCCACACCAGCCGGCCTCACTGTCTGGCCTTACTGTTCTGGAGCTCCCTGTGGAGGGCCATGCAGGGTGTCCATTTGTGCTCGGGTTGTGACTGACGGTCATCTGCATCTGCACCTGCTATTTTTACAGCTCATATACCTCGTCTGCGCAGCCTTGACGTGAGCTAGAGCGGCCTGGGAGACAGGTGTCTGCTTTCTACCTTCAGAAGGGAAATGTGGGGCAGAGGAGGCAGTTGGGCACACAGGTGGTGGTCAGGGAGCCTGGGCCAACTCTGGGGAGCCGACTCCAAAGCTCACACCTTCCTCTGAATTCAGACCCCTGGTCTAGATGCACCGGCACGTGAAAGCTGACTGTGGCCATGATAAGGCGTGATGGCAGCAGCATGCCCTCAGGGACTCCATGTGTCTGTTAGACCTTCTAGGAACTCTCGGCCACCTGGCATGGGTGCAGGTGTCCTGAGTGTTCCCTCCTCTCCTAGGCAGTGCAGTGGGGGCCTGCTCAGACCTGCAGGTGGCCTGTGACCGCAGCCGGACATTCTCCCACGCGGACGAGCATGCCGGGAGCGCTGTGGCTGTCAGGGTGAGTCCTGCAGCCCCCTCCTCGAGGTGCGGGAGGCCACTCTCTACAGGGGGTCCTTGGCCAGCCCTCCCACGCCCTCCTTTCTGATGCTGGTGTCTCATTCTTCTCAAGTCCAAGAAAAGTGTGATGGTATCTGAGACCCCATCTGCGGTCTTCCACTACTCAGAGAGCCACTCGGATGAGGCTGTGGCCAGCAGGAAGACGGATGCCATTTTCAGAGCTGCCAAGAAGGACCTGCTCACGCTGATGAAGCTGGATGTGAGTGGGGCATGGGGCCAGGGCAGGTGGGGGGGCGAGTGGGTCAGGGTGGTGGGAGAGTGAGGGGCTGGGCAGGGGTGGGGCACCTTCTCATTTTATTTGCTTTCCTGTCTCTTGGATTCCCTCTGCACTTCTGGTACCTGTGGTCTCTGCCAACGTTCCAGCGTCTTTTCCTTCATGACCCTGGGACTGTGTGTTTTCTGGGCAGAAGCCCCCATGCTAGGCCTTGCTCCTTTGCCTTCTCAGTGGTGTGGTAAACAAAGACGCCTAATCATAGGGTGGTGAGACGTACTCATCTTTTCTTCCATGGCGAGTGCTTCCTGCACTGGATTGAGAGTGTTCTCACCAGCTCTGGACCACGTCTGAGCCTTCTGTCATGCCCACCACTCTCTGCCAGTTCCACGTGGTCTGTGACCTCGTAGCTCCCTGCCTCTGTAGTTCGGCACCACCTGTGTGCCTCCATTTGTGCATGTTCCTGTTGGTCCTGGGTCACTGTTTCACTGATGTCATGCTTCTGTTTCTTCAGGATCCCTCCATGTTGGACGGCCGGGTGACACTTCGCCACGTACCAGCAGGCACTGTGGTGTCGAGACAGGGGGACCAGGTGAGTCTGTGGCTGGGTACAGGTGAAAAGCTGCTTCATTTTTCATAGATGAACCTGGCTTCTGATCTCGAGATCTTCTGCTCTGCTGGGAGAGAATGGTGGCCATGGCCTCTGCTCCCAGGGCCAGCGTGGTTGGTGCCACTCTGCCAGGACTTGTGCTCCCCGCCCAGCCCCAGGCTGGATGCATCGCTGGCTCAGTGTTTGACTCTGCTGTGCTGGCCCCTCTGTCACAGTGAAAGAAGTGGGCAGGATGGGGCAAGTAGTGGCCTTGGGGGCTGGCATTGGAGAGTGTAGACATGTGGTGAAAAATGGTAGTAGCAATAGCCTCAGAGCCCATCTGACTTCAGCTGGGTAATGCAAATCAAGAGCAGGCGCAAAGCGGATCCCTGTGAGGCAGAGGTCAGACACACCTCCACTCTCTAACTCCTTTACCAGTTTGGACACCAGCTGTCCTCCCACAGCACTGTCGTCTTTGCTGGGTTCGATAATCTGTTGCAGTGGCGGCACAGAGCGCACAGACCATACTTAGGGTTAAGTGGTGTATTAAGGAAGTAACAGGCCGCAGCTCACGGTCGGGATCAGGAAACACGCAGGCAAAGTCTGGAAGGCTCCCCTGAAGCGGAGAGTACATCCCTCCCTTCTTAGCGCAGGACAGCTCTCTCAGCTCCTCGGCCGTATAAGCAAGCAGGTCCTTCTCTCTGCCATGCCCGGTCCCTCTCAGCCTCAGCCGTGCAGGCCTCCTCTCGGCCCCCTCAGGACAGGCCTCCTCTCAGCCTCAGCCGTGCAGGCCTCCTCTCGGCCCCCTCAGGACAGGCCTCCTCTCGGCCCCCTCAGGACAGGCCTCTCTTCCTGTTGGCCTCTCCGCTAACTGACCCAGCTCATAGCCAGCGTAGCAGTTTTGTTTAGCTCTCTTAACTGCTTTCCTAGCAACAGGTTTTGTCATCACCACTGACTCTGCCACAGGGCCCCTTCCGGGCGTATCACTGTCTTCAGTGTCACAGCCCTTGACCTGTGTTACAGCCCTTTCAGGAGGTTCCTTACTTCCTCTTTGTTTCTTCTCTCTTTTTGCCCTTCCTCCTTTCTGCTGCTTTCTTCTTCTGCCTCCAAAACTCTGTGGGCTTGGCTGCATATATAAGCAAACTCCTAGTCAACTTCAAGGCATGACCTTCCCTCCAGGGCCACAAACTGACCAATCTCCTCTCGATAGGCCACAGATACTTCATTTGCATAAATATGTTACAGTCACTTATTTGCATAAGTATGTTGATCAATCCCTGCAAGGTGTGTAAAATAGACCAATCACAGGGCGGGCTGTAGCCCAGTACCAGACAAAAAGTTTCAAATCATCAAATTGTTTACAGCTTACCCAGGAAATCTCAGTCAACCTGGACAAAAGTAACAGACCATCTGGGGTAGAAAACTGGGGCAAAGGTAACTCCTCAGAGCTGAGGGGAACATCTCTCAAATTGTTTTTCCAATGAACCAAGGCACAAGGCCACATACAAGAACTCATTTCACCACACGTGGCCTAGCTGCAGGTGCTAGACTGAGGCGCACACAGGGGGTAAACAGCAGTGGCCTGAAGGAGCAGGGCCCAGGGCAGGAATGGCACAAAGCCTTGTGCCACTACCTGCCAATCTATCCCCAGCTGCCCCCTTTGCCTGCTTTGCTGGGCCCTGCAGGCCGCTGGTTGCCACCTGGCAGTGTGGGTGCTCAGGAGATTCTGGTGGAATGTCCAGGGCAGGGCCAGGCCTGCTCCTCCCTCTCCCCTTGGCAGTGTCACCGTCTGGTCTACCGCGCAACTCGTCCTATGATCGTAGCGCCCACAGCTGCCTCTGCACCTTCCGTGGCCCTGGCTCGGGGGTCTGGTTACACCACCCACTCCCTTGGTCCCTCCATCCTTTGGAGCTTTCCGAGAATGTTTTATTGAAGACAATGACCAAAACTCGGCTAAGAAGGGTGGGAGCCTGGGCGCTTCTGCCTGGGCTACTCCCATCGGGCAGCTGGGACACCGTCAAGATCTGGACCATTCCATTACCTCAAGAATCCCTTGTGTGGTCTTTTACAGCCAAGCCACTTCCCTTCTTAAGCACAGTAGCCACCACTTTGTTCTCTATCTCTATGCTGTTATAGTTTCAAGAATGTTATATGGTTGGAATACTCATTATGTGACTTTTTGGAATTAGCTTTTTCCACTGAGCATAATTCTTTGGAGACAGTCCAGTTTTTACAGGGCTAAAATATTTGAATATTTCAAATATTCAATTTTTTCTAAACGCTTCACCAAAGAAGCTATAATCAAAAAGAGTGACAGTAATTAATGTTGGCAAGGATGTGGAGAAACTGGCAACCCTGCATATTGGTTGTTGTTAGGTGTCATCAAACCAGTTCCAACTCATAGCGACCATATGCACGACAGTCCTGTGCCATCCTCCAATCATTGTTATGCTTAAGCCCATTGTTGCAGCCACTGTATCAATCCATCTCATTGAGGGTCTTCCTCTTTTCTGCTGACCCTCTGCTTTACCAAGAATGATATCCTTCTCCAGGGACTGATCCCTCCTGACAACATGTCTAAAGTGTGTGAGATGTAGGCTCATCATCCTTGCTTCTAAGGAGGATTCTGGTTGTACTTCTTCCAAGACAGATTTGTTCCTTCTTTTGACAGTCCATGGCTGCAGCAGTATATTGACAGGGAACTGCCAGAAATTCAAGCTGAATTCAGAAGAGAATGTGGAACCAGGGATATCATTGCTGATGTCAGATGGATCCTGACTGAAAGCAAAGAAAACCAGAAAGATGTTTACCTGTGTTTTATTGACTATGCAAAGGCATTTGACTGTGTGGATCATAACAAATTATGGATAACATTGCTAAGAATGGGAATTCCAGAACACTTAATTGTGCTCATGAGGAACCTTTACGTAGATCAAGAGGCAGTTGTTTGGACAGAACAAGGGGATACTGATTGGTTTAAAGTCAGGAAAGGTGTGCATCAGGGTTGTATTCTTTCACCATACCTGTTTAATCTGTATGCTGAACAAATAGTACGAGAAGCTGGACTATATGAAGAAAAAAGGGGCATCAAGATTGGAGGAAGACTCATTAACAACCTGCATTATGCAGATGACACAACCTTGCTTGCTGAAAGTGAAGAGGACTTGAAGCACTTACTAATGAAGATCAAAGACCACAGCCTTCAGTATGGATTACACCTCAACATAAAGAAAACAAAATCCTCACAACTGGACCAATAAGCAACATCATGGTAAACAGGGAAAAGATTGAAGTTGTCAAGGATTTCATTTTACTTGGATCCACAATCAACACCCATGGAAGCAGCAGTCAAGAAATCAAAACGTGCACTGCACTGGGCAAATCTGCTGCAAAAGACCTCTTTAAAGTGTTGAAGAGCAAAAATGTCATCTTGAAGACTGAGGTGTGCCTGATCCAAGCCATGGTGTTTTCAATCACCTCATATGCATGAAAGCTGGACGATGAGTAAAGAAGACCGAAGGAGAGTTGATGCCTTTCAATTGCAGTGCTGGTGAAGACTGTTGAGTATACCATGGACTGCATATTGCTGGTGGGAATGTAAAATGGTGAAGCCACTATGGGAAATGGTTTTAGTTTCTTAAAAAGTTAAACATAAAGTTACCAGACAACTCGGCAATTCTGCTCCTAGGGATCTACCTGAGAGAGAAATGAAAACATGTCCTCATGAAGACATATATGTGAGTGTTTATAGCAGCATTCTTCACAGTTCTGGAAAGAACCCAAGTGTCCACCAACAGTGTAAACAGCTGTGGTGTGTCCACACAATGGAGTACTGCCCAGCCGCACAGAGGGACGAGCCCGTGCTGCGTGCCGCAGTCTGGGTGATCCTCAGTGAAGGACGCAGGGACCACGCAGTGCCTGATGCCACAGACGCAAAGGCCCAGAGAAGGTCAATCTGTAGAGACGAAGTCGATGGGACTGTCTCAGGCGGGGACAAGTCCTTCTGGCTTATGGGAATGTTCTAGGGCTAGGCTGGAGGTGGTGCACAGTTTGGTGAGCTTACTAAGACCCTTGAATTGTGCACTTGCAGTGTGTGGCTTTTGTGGTGTGTAAACTACTTCCATCAAGCTGGCAAGGAAAGAGCAGAGTGAGGGGAGGGAGCCTAGAGTCGGCGCGGAGAGTTGGCGTCCAGCCTCCTTTGCCTCCGACAGACCTGAGGGCCACTCCTGGGTGTTCCTGGCAGCTCTTCTGGGTCCTTCTAGGGCGACCCCAGGATCCGAGGTGGTCCGGGTGTTTCTGGGGTGCTCTGGGGTGCTCTGGGGTGCTCTGGGGTGTTGCTGGGTGCTTATGTTTCAGAGTCACAGCCGAGAGGTGGGTTGAGGTCACCTGGCCTGGGCGTCCAGCGTTGCAGGGCCTTTTAAAAAGTTATTTCTAACATCCTTTTGCTAATAACCAATCTTTTGGTATGAGTTTTGGTGATAATGGTCTTTAAGCCCCTGAAGTATGGGTTCTGACTGAGGACCTCGAGTGTTTCCTGCTGGGCTGTGGTTGCTGTCTCCTCTCCCATGGGTGCACCCCATTGCGTCACCCAATCAGAGGCTGACCCCGTGGACTTGTGGGCTGTATGTGCCACTCCTGCTCAGGCTTAGCTCACTTGAGGGCCATAGGAGGGCTGAGGTGGTGGGGCTCAGGCAGGAGAAAGGGGAGCTTGGAGCTGCTGAGGGGTCGATGGCACTGTGGTTTGGATGGTCTCGGCCCGCATCTGCCAGAATATTTCTGAGGATGGACTCCTGAACGGCTGGTATACCTAGGCTCTCTCTAGGGCAGGGGATGCACCAGCAACCAAAGCTCTGCCCTTCTCTGACTCCCTGGGGCAAGCCAGAAAACACGTGGCCAGGTAGTGTTAGCGAAGGGCCAGTGCTTTGCGGGCAGGAAGCAGGGTGAGGGCAAGGGGGTGTCACATGATGGGCCTGGGAGTGGGGGCAGAGCCAGCTGCCCTGCTGGAATGATGTAGCAGGTAGCCATGGGGGTGCAGGTGGCTGGGGGGGGTGCAGGTGCCGAGAGGGGACGGGTGACATAGGGGTGCGGGTGGCCGAGAGGGGACAGGTGACGTGGGGATGTAGGTGGCCAAGAGGGGCAGATGATGCGGGGGGCAGGTGGCCGTGGGGGAGCAGGTAAGAGGAAGCAGGTGATGTGGCCATGGCAGGGGCATGTCCTGAGGACGTGTCCTGGGCAAGTTGAAAGGTCGCAGGGTGAGTGTGTGCATAGGGGTAGGGTGGGGTTGAGGACCTTCCCATGTTGGTGCTGCTCAGCAGGGGGAAGGAGGCACCCTATGAGCCTATAACGCAGCAGGAGCTGGGCCACACAGGCTGTTCCTAAGGGACCGAGGCGGTGCCATCACCGCACGTGGAGCCGCAGAGAGTGCCAGGCAGGAGGCATGTGTGTGCCGTCTGGTCCGGCTCTGGCTTGTCCACAGCAGCAGCTTGACCTCGCCTGCTCTCAGCCAAACCGCATTACTGCAGCGGTCCAGTACTCAGACTGCAGATGGCCAGGCTGGTCACATGGATGGACCACGGAGGGTGAACGCGGGCCGACTAGTGGCTGCAGCAGCCTCCTCTGGTCCGTGGAGCTGATGCCCCTTTTGTCTTCCCAGGATGTCAACATCCTCTTCGTGGTCTCAGGGCTGCTGCACGTGTACCAGCGTGAGATCGACAGTGAGGAGGACACCTGCCTGTTCCTCACGCACCCTGGGGAGATGGTGGGCCAGCTGGCCGTGCTCACAGGCGAGCCCCTCATCTTCACCATCAAGGCCAACAGGGACTGCTGCTTCCTGTCCATTTCCAAGGCGCACTTCTACGAGTGAGCGCCTCACCCCACCAGGCCACCATGATGCAGTAGAGGGCAGCATGTGTGTGTGACAGCGTGTGTGTGTGACACTGTGTGTGACAGCATGTGTGTGACAGCGCATGTGTGACAGTGTGACAGCATGTGTGTGTGACAGCATGTGTGATAGCATGTGTGTAACAGTGTGACAGCATGTGTGACTGTGACAGCATGTGTGCATGTGATAGCACGTGTGTGACAGCATGTGTGACATGTGTGCGTGTGACAGCATGTGTGATAGCATATGTGTGACAGCATGTGTGATAGCGTGTGTGTGACAGCGTGTGTGCGTGTGATAGCATATGTGATAGCATGTGTGGACGTGTGTGACAGCATGTGTGACTGTGACAGTGTGTGTGACAGCATGTGTGTGACTGTGTGACAGCATATGTGATAGCATATGTGTGACAACGTGTGCGGCATGTGTGACTGTGTGACAGTGTGTGTGTGACAGTGTGTGTGTGACAGCATGTGTGTGTGACGACATGTGTGTAGCAGTGTGTATGTGTCTGTGTATGTGACTGTGTGTGTGACGGCATACGTGTGGCAGCATGTGTGTATATGTGACAGTGTATGTGCATATGTATGTGGTGTGCCATCGTGTGTGTGTGTGACAGTATGTGTGTGCACAGTGGTGTGTGGGGGTGATTGTGCAGGTGTGTGCATTTGCACACGTGTGTTAGCACACTGGTGGTATGTATGTGTGTCTGTGTGTGTGTGATGACACATGTGGTGGCATGTGTATGGTGATGTGTGCACATATGTGTGTGTTAGTGTGGCAGTGTGCACGTGTGTGCCCCTGCATGTGTAATGGCATGAATGTATGACAACATGTGTACACATGTGTGTGCATCTGCATCTTAGTGTGTGTGCATGTATGGGCAGCAATGTGCATGGTGTTTGGGTTAGGCAGCCAGACAGCACTGTGGCCTTTTTCCCCCTCCCTCTCTGGTCTGGTTTATTCTTTAGGGTTCATTTTGGTTCTTTCCTGAGGCCTCTACAGATCCCCAGGGTAGCCAGGCGGTGTTGGGGCTTCCATGAGATGCCCATGGCTCCTGCTGCGCTCCTACCCTCTCTTCTCCCTCCTGTAGAGACTCTGGTTTCTCAGTCATGAGGACTTGTCTGCTGGCTTGAGCCCAGACCTGCCACCACTCGTGTGGCACTTTCCAAGTTTCTGCTACAAGAGTTTGCCACGTCCACCCCTGTGGAGTCGGGCTCACTGCATGTGCTCCCTTCCCAGTGAGTCAGAGCAGGCAGGATGCTGAGCTCATGCACCTCTCTGCCCCAGGCCACACTGAAGGCAGACAGAGCCCTGGGTGTCGGGGGAATGTGCTACCAGTCTGGCCACATCGAGATGCTCTCAAGGGTTGTGGTGAGGACAGCAGGAGAGGCCCATTCTGTGGACTTCTGTGGGTCCCCACTAGGGACCAGAGGCTCCAGGGTCCTGCTCCACACTGCAGGCCACACCAGGTGCCAGAGGAGTCACAGCTCATGGGTTTGGGCTTGTACTTCGGAGGACAGAGTCCTGGGGCAGGGAGGTGAGGACAGTGGGGTCAAGATTTGAAAATTGACCTTGTTCTCGGTCCTTGGAAGGTAGAGCAGGGGATCTGGTGGCTAGTGGTCATGGTGGGGCAGTCATAGCCACCCATCGGTTGGAGGCCAGAGGCCAGTGCCACTCATGGGAGTGAGAGGGAGTCTTGAGTCATGTTTCCCCTTGAGATGCAGATACTTCACTGTCTTCTCCTGGTCGCTGGCTGTGAACCTTTGTCACCCCAACCCCGTCAGGGCCCCAATACTGCCGCAGTGAGAGGCCTGCCCAGCCGGGAGGCTCAGACTTTGTCAGTTGCCAATCCCAGGGGCCCCGTGGTCAGGAGGATTGTTTGGCATGGGGGCCACTCCGTCCTTGGTAGTCCTGGGGAACTGACAGACCAAGGACCATCCTTTGTCCCCCATTCCCTCAGGACCTTTGCAAAGCAGCGGGGAGTTCTGCTGACACCTGCCCCCTGCGTCCATCTGCTCTCGCAGAGGCTGGCCCAGGGTGCTTTCTGTGCTTCTCTCCTTCCATTGTCAGAGGCCCCCTGCCTCCTTCCTAGGTCACAGGGTCAGAATGAGAGGCATGACCTGGCCCCTTTGCCCTTGACTCCCTGAGCCATGGTTTGGCTCGGTCCCTCTGTGCAGGTGGGGGGCGTGAGTCCCCCAGTGCGGGGGCCTCCTGAGTGGTGTCCTCAGTGATCCCGTGCAATTCCGCAGCTTTAAGCACCAAATCTGCATCTCTCAATGTCCTCTTTCCTGAGCCTGGGCTCCTCCCTCGGGGCATCTGACATTCAAAGCAGACCTGTGGGTTCCCCTCAGGCCACCTCCTCATCTCAGTCAGCAGTGATGCCTCCAGCCTGTGGCCTCAGCCCAGCCTCGAAGCTGCCTCCCCCTCAGTCTCTCTCCAAGCCCTGTCCAACAGCAGCGTGTCAGCTGACTGCTTCTCCCACCCCTGCCCCTTGGCCTGGGCTTCGGTTCACCCACAGCAACCAGCGGGGGCATGACGTGGTCAGGTGGTGCCCTGCCAGCCAGCACCTTACACAGGCCCACTGTCCACCAGGCATGATCCCAGACGCCTCTGCTGCATGCAGTGCCCACCCTGCCCCCCTCAGTGGTCTCGGGGTCATCCGCACACCCCTCTGCCCACCCTGCCCCCCTCAGTGGTCTCGGGGTCATCCGCACACCCCTCTGCCCACCCTCTGCCCCTTGCCTTCCTGTAGTGTCTGACTCTCTGTGTGGTGTGTGTGTTTATTTTTCACCTCCAAGGAATTGTGCTTAAGTGGAGGGCTGGGATTGGGGCATCGCACAGCTTGTGCTGGAGGGCATTTGTGGGGGGTCAGCTGAGTGGGGAGGAGGCCCTGAAGTCTTGAGAGCCAGCAGCTGTGCTCACACAGCAGGCAGTGTGCACCACGAAGTGGGGCACTGGAGGGCAGGTGAAGGCCAGCGTGTGCTCTGTCCTGGGCCCTTGTCCGGTTTGCATATCATTCCCAAATAGACATTGTGGTGCCTGCTTAGTAAATGAGGGTGATTGGGCTCAGAACTGTCCAGAATGTGCAAGCTGTGGGGGCTGTGGTCTCACCCACTCTCAGGCTCAGTGCTTTTGAAATGAAGAAGGTGGAATTGGCGGGATGACACGTGTGGGAAGGGCTTGGAATGACGCTTCCTTGGCAGGATCATGCGGAAGCAGCCGACCGTCGTCTTGGGCGTCGCACACACCGTTGTGAAACGCATGTCCTCCTTCGTGAGGCAGATCGACTTTGCTCTGGACTGGATGGAGGTGGAGGCTGGGCGTGCCATCTACAGGTGAGGCCTGCAGTGTATAGGTGAGACCCACAGGTGTACAAAATACAGGTGAGGTCCAGGCTGGGCATGTATTCTGCAGGTAAGACCTGCCTCGGGCCTGGGCTGGGATACCTGGGAACTGTCTTCTGGGTTTGGACCCACCCTTGTCTCATCACATCGCTCAGGAACCAACAAGAACTTGAACTTTGAGTCGCCTTGACCTGGCCAGGCTCTGTGCCAGCTGCTCTGTGCCCTGAATTCCCCAGCCACACTGGGAGGTGAACACAGAAGGCCCAAGACCCCAGAGAGCCAGAAGTTCTACTCTGGGACACTGTCTTAGTTTTGCAGTATTCTGCTATAACAGAAATACCACAGTTGGTGGCTTTAATGAATAGAAATTAATTTTCTCATAGAAGGCTAGAAGTTTGAATTCAGGGCACCGGCTCTAGGGGAAAGCTTTTTCTATAGGTTGGCTCTGGGGAAAGGTCCTTGTCTCTGTTCAGCTTCTATTTTTCAGTGATCTTCATGTGGCCTGGCATCTAATCGCCCCCATTTGTGCTTGCTTGCTTCTGTATGTAATCTACTCTTTTTATATCTCAAAAATGATTGGCTTAAGACACATCCTACACTGATATGGCCTCATTAACATAACAAAAAAAACTGTGTTCCCAAATTGGATCTCATCCACATGTATGTTGTTGTTGTTAGGTGTTTTTGAGTTGGTTCCAACTCAGTGACCCTATGCACAACAGAATGAAACACTGCCCGGCCCTGCACCATCCACATGTATAGGGGTTAGGATTTACAACACACACTTTGGGGGAACACAATTCAGTCCATAACAGATGCATTGCCCTGACCCATCGCTCTGCACTGCCCATGACCAGACTGAATTCCAAACCTGTCACTGCAGTCCAGGCCTGTCTTTGGTGCCTATTTAGGTCACGTGTCCTGCTGCCTGCTGACTCCTTCTACCAAGCATCTAGGACCCTCAGGTCGACATAGCTGGATGGAGCCAGTCACCAGCTCTTCTATGGGGCTTTTGAACCTCCTATCATGGCTTCAGGAATGCTGTTTTCCAGAGCCCCCCAGCACCCTCACACTTCCTCAGGGATGTGGCATGTGCTGGCAAATGCACTGCTGAGTGAATGTGAGCAATGATGTCCCTGTCTCTGTAGATGTGCCACCACGTCCTCACCTGTTGAGAAGAAGCTAGGAGTCACCTGGCCATTCTCTTTCTTTCATGCTCTTACTCAAGCCAAAATAAGCAACCTAAGCACCTTTTTGCCAAGAGAAAACAGATAATCAGGGAACTGGCTCCCTTTCTAGAAGACTTAAGGAATATCTAGAGGAAGATTTAACAGCTATTACAGAGAATTTTGGGAAGATTGTGACATGAGCAGGTCTAGGTTTTGACCCTCCCCACAGCTACACCAAGAAATACAGTGAGAGGTCTGCACTTGGCCGTGAGGAATTCTGAATTGGTGGGCAGAGGACAGCACCAAAAACCTGGAGGTGTACACAAGTCAACAATGAGGCTCATAGGGAACACCACTTCTGCCACAGTTTGTCTTTCCCCCTTTTGGTGCTGTGAACCGTTGGCTCCTGCAGACTACACACTGCCTGCCTGTACACAGGGAAAGGCCCCCAGCTCAGGCTCTGAAACCAACAAGACAGATCTGCCTGGAAATCTGTTTGGGGTGTGCCTGCCTCTCCCCCTTCTGACGTGACAGTGGAAAGCCTGCCATACTCCCAGGCAACCCATTGATGGCTCACATGAACTCACAGGATCTCTGGCTCAGAGATAAGTGGGCCCTCACAGAGCGACGAAGGGCCTCATGAACAGAGGGCTACACCTGGCCCTCCTGGTGGTTCATCTGGTGTGGGCTCTCTGACCCAAAGCATGGTCAGGGAAAAACAGCCCCTACAGAGCAGAGGAGGGAGCAATGACGAAAGAAAGAAGATTGAGCCCAGTGGTGGATATATTAACTAATGCATGTTCTCTGTTCTATTTTGTTGCACCCCCTTGTGGACAAATTCAGTAGTGCATGTTCTCTGTTCTGTTTAGGAGACACTGAAAGAGAGAAACCGCGGTCTTTGAATCCTAGTTAAAACAGAGAGGGAGAGGGAGAAGGAGCTGTTATAGAGAGGGAGAGGGTGTGTTAAGCAAGATCTGAAGACTCTGCCCACCTAAGACTTTCTTGAAGAAAGTAGTGCTGTCAAAAACACCAAATACTGGAGAGAACTGAGAAAGCTAACAGCTTGTAAAATTCTAATGTCCTGAGTTAAACAAAAAATCACAAGACACAGAAAAATGGAAACAATGGAACATCCAAATGAACAAGGTGAAGAGATAGGAATCATATTTATGGAAGCCTGAATAATGAGCAGAATGGAAGAATACAATAAAAGCTATTACATTCATTAAACAAGAACACAATTCTTTGAAAAAAGGGAGAAGGCTAAGGGAGAGAAAGAGCCTTGGTCTGGGAGTCAGGGAGCTGAGAGTGAGGTCGGCTAGCTGGGGTGGCCAGCAGAGGGCAGAGCCCTGGGCAGAGGGCCCAGCATGCACTTTCAGCAGGGGCTGGATCTGCACTCCAGAAGGTATACTGTTCAGAAGAGTCCAGCCTCCCCTCTGAGTGTGGCCTCAGCAGAAAGAAGGAAAACATCATAAACTTCACAGGTGTTGGAAGTGTAGTGGGTGGTGAGTGGGGTGTTGGGCTCCTTTTGACCTCAGATGGCAAAGTTTCTATGAGACATCCTGAGTTGATGGCACCAGCCCAGTAGATCTTGTCAATGAAACTTCAGGCCCTGTGCCTGGCTCCCGTGCTGGCTCCTTCCTTGGTCTCACAGCACATATGGGGCAGTTGGCAGAGGGAGGTGTCACCTCTGCTGAACCACCCAGGGCTGGGCTGTGGGAAGAGCACAAGTGAAATGCAAATGTGATAGGGTCAGGATGACCAGAGACGCTCAGGCTCAGGGCTGGGGCCAGTGCCTCCCTCTGCCCTTCAGTGCCTCCCTCTGCCCTTCAGTGGCCCTGTCTGCCCCTCTAGGCAGGCGGACAAGTCGGACTGCACCTACGTTGTCCTCAGCGGCAGGCTGCGCTCTGTCACCCAGAAGGATGGGAAGAAGCGCCTGGCATGCGAATATGGCCGTGGAGATCTCATTGGTGTGGTAAGATTCTTGGGGCCCCTCCCCTGTGGAACCTGGGCAGAGTCCCCCCAGCACCTATGCTGGGGTCCTTGGGTGTGAGGAGGGGCCATCCTTGGGAGGTGAACCCTACAGGTTACAGCTCTGCTCTGATCACTGAGGCTCGATATCTGCACCCCTAGAGCCAGTTAGGGGCTTGTCTAGGGGTAGACCAGGGCTCTGAGGGCCTAATTTTTTGAGTAGCTGGCTTGCTCCCAGACTGGGCAAAGTAGTGGTAGCTAGAAGACCAGAAGAGTCACTCCACAGATCTCCAGGGGGTGCGGCTAGGTGGTCAGTAGGGGGCGGGGGGTAGGTTCCAGGACTGGGGGCTCCCGTTGCTGTGTTTGTGTCCCCAAGCAAAGGTGGACATCACCCCCAGCATGTGGGCAGTCACTCTCTATGTCCTTAAGTGAGAGTGGACACCCCAGCATGTCTGCAACCCCTTTGCCTTGCTCCCAGTGGAGGAGGCGCCTCCCCAAGTGTGTGGAGCTCCCTCCTGTGCTCCCCACATCCCACCTCAGTGCTGACCAAGCCTCCCCTGGAAGACTCCTTAGGGAGGCCATTGCTTACAGAGACCTGGGCTCCCACACTCAGCTTGTGAGATAGGGAGTGGAAAGTGCCCACAAGTCCACACGAGGACTGCAGTCCTTCTCTGGTTGGAAGGGCCCCCTAGGGCCCACCCCACCAGAGCCCACCCCTTGCTCCCTCCTTGTCCCCCTCCTGAGTGGCCAGGCTTCTGGCACAGGGTGGGCCCTGGCCCATGGGATAGGGTGTGTTTCCCCGTTGTGCAAACAGCCTGCCAGGAGGGGCACAGAGCCTGCTGGCTCCTGGCAGGTTCCAGGGCCCTGATGTGCAGCCTGTCCCTGTACTGCTTCTGCCTTGGCTCTCACTCCTGCCAGCTGCCACCTTTGGCCAGGGCTTTGCTGTCCCTTGGGATAGGTTCTGAGCAGCCAAGCTGTCCAACTTCTCTCAGGTGGAGACGCTGACTCACCAGGCCAGGGCCACCACAGTACACGCTGTACGGGACTCAGAGCTGGCCAAGTTGCCTGCAGGAGCCCTGATGTCCATCAAGCGCAAGTACCCACAAGTAAGGGCATAGCCCCAGCTGGTCAGAGGCAGGATGCTGGCCAGTTAGTGTCAATCTCGAGGCGTGCAGCATGCACATGCCGGGGCAAGGGCAGACAGACATGGTCTGGGGAGCAGCTTGTGGTTTTAAAGGGGTGGGGCGGGGGCAAAGAGGGAAGGCTTTGGGGCAGGTGAAGTGGGTTGGGGTGAGGTAACTGCCCTTTCTTCCAGGGTCACACCCACTGCCCCTGGCATCCAGGAGTCACCTTTGTGGTGACATAGGTGGCACCGAGATGCCTGCCTCCCCTGTCCACTCCAGCCCAGCACAACCCACAGGCGAGGGCCCTTTCGAGAGGTAGATTAAGTGACAGTTCCTCGAGTCTGTCAATGCAGGAGCGTTACAGGTGTCTCCAGGCATTTCTTGGCCTTCAGTGTCTGGGTTAAAGCCTCTGTTTTCTCTGCCCAGGTGGTGACTCGGCTGATCCACCTCTTGGGAGAGAAGATCTTGGGCAGCCTCCAGCAGGGAACTGCAGCAGGTGAGCCCCCATTCCCAGGTGGGAAAACCCCAGCTTCCAGGCCTCCACCATAGGAGCACCCCCCTTCCCCAAGGGAAGAGGTGCGGCCACACAGGACAGGAGTGCGGACTCCCACCCTCAGGAAGTACCCGGCTGCCAGGAGTCCCTCTGAGAGCTTGGGGGTGTCGGGTTTCAGCAATGCCAGAAGAATTTTATTCAGTGTGGTCTGGATGTGGAGGCTCTACAACACATGAAAAGAAGGAAAGTAGAGCATCTCTTTTCTGGTTTTTCACCTGACTAGAGGGTAAAGGAAATGGAAGGCAAAACAAGCCTGAACCAGGAACTGATGAGAGTTAGGCGGTGCTCTGTGTTAGGCACAGAAGATGAAGAGAATATTCTAGAACATTAGGGCACTACCTTTATTTTTTAATCACCAGTTTATTTACCCTCTTCAAGTTTGATCTCCCCACCATGTGTGTCAGTTTGTTTTACTATGGTGGCTTGTATGGTGCTGTGATGCTGAAAGCTGTACCACCAGTTTTTCAAATACACTCAGGATCACCCATGGTGGGCGGGTTAAGTGGAGCTTCCAAACTAAGACAGACTAGGAAGAAAGACCTGGCAGTCTACTTCTGAAAAAACTTCCCAGTGAAAACTTTATGAATAGCAGAGTAACATTGTCTGATATAGTGCCAGAATATGAGCCCCCAGGTTGGAAAGCACTAAAAATACGACAGGGGAAGAGCTGCCTCCTCAAAGTAGAATCAAGGAGGTGGGGCCAAGATGGTGGAATAGACAGACCCTTCCGGCGAGCCCTCTTACAACAAAGACCCAAAAAAAAAAAAAGTGAAACGAGTATATTTATGACAAACTAGGAGCCCTGAACATCAAAGTCAAGGTTAGAAAAGGAACTGAGAGGTAGGAGGAGGAAGAGACAGTTCAGAAGCGGAGGGGAGTTACTGTATCTGAATCACCAGGAGCCCTCAGGCACCATTCCCAGGACCGGTGGCGATGGGGTGGTACTAGCATTCGGCTGCAGTTTCCTCAGGGAGAAGCAGCCAGCCACACAGCCTACTCACACCTCTGGAACCAGAGAAGAGCAGCACTCTTGTCAAAAGCTAAGTACTTACGTATATTTTACCATGCCCCTCACTCCCAAGCCAGCTTCAGTGGCTGATTTCCCTGGGCCTGAGATAGGCCCTGCTGAGCACCTAGAGCCATTCTCCGGGCCTTGGAGAAGGAATAAATTTGCAACTGGGGGAAAAGATAATTTGCCAGCTCCACTAACCAGGGGAGCTCAGGACAGAAGTGGCTCCTGTCCAGGCATAAACGGTCCGTGGACTTTGAGTACCTTTCCCCTCCACGTGGACTTGTGTGGGCCTATTTCAGGAGAATAGGCCCTTGTTGGCAGACTACAACTGTTTCATCTGTGTGGTGGAGAGGCAGCTGTCTGATGTTTGACATTGCTTTGCCTATTAAACAGGGTCCTCATGTACCCACATCAGGGGCCTAAGGACTGGTGGCTCCACTCAGGTCACCCAACCACCCATGACAGGGGTCCAGGGATAACTGGTACCTCCCAGTCCTTACAACCAAGAACATTGGGTGCCCATGGTCCATCTGCAAAACTTACCTACCTGTATGCTCTAGGGAACAGGGACACACTTTCCTCAGAGACACTTGGGAGATGATTCTCAGCCCCCTGCCTTGTTCAGAGCGTGACACCCTGCTGCAACCAGATACCGGTACCTACACCAATTACCTCTGCCTCTCTAAGACTGTAGGACAGAGCCTGTACCACACACTTGATGATCAGCTACCTGGACACCTGAGCTGAATTCACACAAGAAGAGTGAATGGACTCCTAGACTGGTATACCTGATAACAACTCTAGCCATCTGGGGACAGGTCATCAGAGCTCCAAAGGCTAGCTCACTCAAGCAACCCATTTGGGCATGTCAAAACAAAACAAAGCAAGAAGCTATGACACAGTAAGCAAACATAAAATAAACTAATACCATAACTTCTAGATGGCTTGGAGACAACAGTCAATATCAAGTCACATTAAGAAACAGACCATGATCACTTCAACAAGCTCTCAAAACAAAGAATTCAGGGATCTTCTAGATGAAAGTGCCTTCCTGGAATTACCAGAGGCAGAATACAAAAGACTAATATACAGAACCCTTCAAGACATCAGGAAGGAAATGAGGCGATACGCAGAATAAGCCAAGGAACTCACAGATAAAGCAGAGTAGAGTCAACCTTAATGACATGGATGAAGTCAAGCTTTCGAGACCTTCATGCGCTGATGTGGCATGACTCAAAATGAGAAGAAAAAGCTGCAAACGTCCATTAATCAAAATGTGGAATGTAGAAAGTATGAATCTAGGAAAATTGGAAGTTGTCAAAAATGAAATGGCCTACATGAACACGGGTGTTCTGGGTGTTAGCTGAAATGGGCTGGCGTTGGCCGTTCTGGACTGGACAATCATATGGTCCGCTATGCCCGGAATGACAAATTGAAGAGGAATGGCATTGCATTCATTATCAAAAAAGACCTTTCAAGATCTACCCTGAAGTACAATGTTGTCAGTGATAGGATAATATCCATATACCTACAAGGAAGACCAGTTAATACAGCTATTATTTGAATTTGTGTACCAACCACTGAGGCCAAAGATGAAGAAACTGAAGATTTTTTTTACCAACTTTTGTAGTCTGAAATTGATCAAACATACAGTCAAGATGCATTGATAATTTCTGGTGATTGGAATGTGAAAGTTGGAAACAGAAGGGCAGGTAGTTGGAAACTATGACCTTGGTGATAGAAATATTCATGGCAAATACCTTTTTTCAATAACATAAATGCTGTAGACATCACCAGATGGAATACACAGGAATGAAATCAACTACATTTGTAGAAAGAGTTGATGGAGAAGCTCAATATCATCAGTCAGAATAAGGCCAGGGGCCGACCATCAGTTGCTCATATGCAGGTTCAAGTTGAAGGTGAAGAAAATTAGCACAAGTCCACAAGAGTCAAAGTACAACCTTGAGTATATCCCACCTGAGTTTAGAGAGCATCTCAAGAATAGATTTGATGCATTGAACACTAATGACCAAAGACCAGACAAATTGTGGAATGACATCAAGGTGATCATACATCAAGAAAGCAAAAGGTCATTAAAAAGACAGGAAAGAAACAAAAGACCGAAATGGATGTCAGAAGAAACTCTGAAACTTACTCTGGAATGTAGAGTAGCAAAAGCAAACTGAAGAAATGATGAAGTTAAAGAGCTGAACAGAAGATTTCAAAGCGTGGCTCAAGAAGACAAAGTAAAGTATTAGAATGAAATGTGCGAAGACCTGGAGACAGAAACCCCACAGGGAAGAACACACTGGGCTTTTCTCAAGGTGAAAGAACTGAAGAAAAACTTCAAGCTTCGAGTTGCAATAGTGAAGGATTCTATGGTGAAAATATTGAACAACTCAGGAAGCATCAAAAGAGGATGGAAGGAATACACAAAGTCACTGTACCAAAAGAATTGGTCAACTTACAACCATTTCAGGAGGTAGCATATGATCAGGAACTGATGGTTCCCAAGGAGGTCCAATCTCGACTGAAGGCATTGTCGAAAAACAAGGCTCCAGGAATTGACAGAATACCAATTGAGATGTTTCAACAAATGGGTGCAGCACTGGAGGTACTCACTCATCTATCCCCCAAAATTTGGAAGACAGCTAACTGGCCAGCCAACTGGAAGAGATCCATATTAGTGCCCATTCCGAAGACAAGTGATCCAACAGAATGCAGAAATTATCAAACGATATCATTAATATCACACACAAGTAAAATTTTGCTGAAGATCATTCAAAAGTGGTTGTAGCAGTACATTGACAGGGACCTGCCAGAAATTCAAACCTGATTCAGAAGAGGATGTGGAACGAGGGATATCATTGCTGGTGTCAGATGGACCCTGGCTGAAAACACAGAATACCAGAAAGATGTTTACCTGTGTTTTATTGACTATGCAAAAGCATTCGACTGTGTGGATCATGAAGAATTATGGATAACATTGTGAAGAACGGGAATTCTAGGATACTTAATTGTGCTCATGAGAAACCTGCACATTGGCCAAGAGATAGTCGTTCAAGCAGAACAAGGGGATGCTGTGTGGTTTAAAGTCAGGAAAGGTGTGCGTCAGGGTTGTATTCTTTCACCATACCTATTCAATCTGTATGCTGAACAAATAATCCGAGAAGCTGGACTGTATGAAGAAGAACGGGGCATCAGGATTGGAGGAAGACTCGTTAACAGCCTGCGTTATGCAGATGACACAACCTTCCTTGCTGAAAATGAAGAGGACTTGAAGCACTTACTAATGAAGATCAAAGACCACAGCCTTCAGTATGGATTACACCTCAGCATAAAGAAAACAAAAACCCTCACAACTGGACCAATGAGCAACATCATGATAAACGGAGAAAAGATTAAAGCTGTCAAGGATTTCATTTTACTTGGATCCACAATCAACAGCCATGGAAGCAGCAGTCAAGAAATGAAAAGACACGTTGCACTGGGCAAATCTGTTGCAAAAGACCTCTTTAAAGTGTTGGAAAGATGTCCCCTTGAAGACTAAGGAGCGCCTAGCCCAAACCATGGAATAAATAAGGAAGACCGAAGAAGAGTTGACGCCTTTGAACTGTGGTGTTGGCAAAGAATACTGAATATACCATGGACTGCCAAAAGAATAAACAAATTTGTCTTGGAGGAAGTACAACTGGAATGCTCCTTAGAAGCAAGAATGGCAAGATTACTTGTCACATACTTTGGACATGTTATCAGGAGGGATCAGTTCCTGGAGGACATAATGCTTGGTAAAGTAGAGGGTCAGTGAAAAAGAGGAAAACCCTCAATGAGATGGATTGATACGGTGGCTACAACAATGGGCTGAAGCATAACAAAGATTGTGAGGATGGCACAGGACCAGGCAGTGTCTCGTTCTGTTGTACACAGCGTCATTATGAGTCGGAACTGACTTGACGGCCCCTAACAATAACAAGATTTTACGAAGCTAACTTTACTGTGATGCTAAAACCAAAGTACAAAATATTAGCAGATTGAACTCAGCAATATATAAAAAGAATAATACATCACAACCAACTGGGTCTCATACCAGGGGTGCAAGGCTAGCTCAACATTCAAAAATCAATCAATATAACTTTTCATATTAATGAATCAAGTAAGAAAAACCATATCATAATAATACATGCAGAAAAAGCATTTGATCAAATTCAACACCCATTCATAATTAAAACTCAGCAGACCAGGAATAGAAGAAAAATTCCTTAACCTAAAACAGGTTATGAAAAACCTACAGCTAACATCAAACTTAATGCATACTTTCCCGTTAAGTTCAGGACCAAGGCAGGATGTCCTCTCTCACCACTCCTATTCAAAATGGCACTGGAAGTCCTAAGCAGTGCAGTCAGGGAAGAGAAGTAAAAGGCATCCATGTTGGAAAAGAGGAAGTAAAATTGACTTTATATAGATAGCAGACGACATGATTGTCTACGTAGACAGTTCCAAACAATCTCCAAAAATCTGAAACTAGTGAGTTTATCAAGGACTCAGGATGCAAGGCCAATATACAGGGTCGATGGTTTCTTAATGCCTGCCATGAACAATTGGGGTTTGAAATTAAGAAAACAATACCATTTACAATAGCACCAAAAGAAAAAAAGAACTTACATATAAATCCAATAAAACATGTCAAGGTCTGTATGTAGAAAACTGTAAAACACTGGTAAAAGAAATCAAAGAAAATATAAATAAATGGAGAAATAGACCATGGATTGGAAGACTCAATGTTGACACATCAAGCCTTCCCTGTTTGATCTAGAGTTTTTGCAACCCGCTGACAAGCCAATTATTGTTCTTGCAATGTCTGTGGGGTCTGCAATGATATCTCCTTTTTTATTACTGCAATTGGCAATTACCTTTTTGTCTTGCCAATCTTGCTACAGGTTTATCAACTTTATTGATCTTTCCATTGATTTTCTCTATTTTCTTGTTTGTTCATTTTCAATGTCACTATTCCTGCTTATTATGTTTTCTGCATTATGGTTGCTTTGGGCTTATTTTGCTTTTTAAAAATTTCTTCAAATAGAAGTTTAGCTTTTTTACTTGAGACATTTCTAATATAAGCATTTTAGTAGTGCTATAAATTTCCCTCTAAGAACTGCTTTAACTGCATCCCACAGTTTTTTATGTGCCATATTTTAATTTTCATTCAGTAAAAAATATTTTCTGGTATCCCTTGAGACTTCCTTCTTTGACCCATGAATTACTTAGAAGCATGATGTTTAATTTTCAAACAGTTGCAAATATTCTTGCTGTCTTGCTGTTATGGATTTCTAGTTTAAGTCGATTGTGGTGGATTTTGTGTGTGATTTCAGTTCTGGTCAGTTTGATTTACGACCCAGGATGTGATCTGTCTGGGGGAGCTCCAGGAGCATTGAAGGAAGCAAGTCCAGTGTTTAGGGTGGAGAATTGTGTAAATGTCAGTGCTGTGCCCCGCCCATGTTCTGTCGGTTCCTCTAAAGGGCTGCACCTTCATCCTGGGGCCATAGGGCCAGGCCTCACAGGACTGACCTCCCTGTGCTTGTGCCTGCAGGTCACCAGCATGGGCTCACCATGGCAGGCAACCAGTGGGACGTGGGGAACCCAGCCAGCAACCTTGCCACAGTAGCCATCTTGCCGGTGTCGGAGGACGTGCCCCTGCCCGCCTTTGCCCTAGAGCTCCAGTACGCCCTGCGCACCATTGGTGAGCCCACCTGCCAGCTTTGCAGCCCTGAGCTGTTTCCCTCCAGGCTGTTCTGCACACGCAGCTTAGCACCCCATGTCACAGAGTGCCTGCAAGAGCCCTCGGGTGACAATACTGGTCTCCATCTGCTCTCTGGAGTAGAGCAGGTGTGAACTCTCCACCTTTGCCCTAAAGGGGATCCCTGCGCGCGCAGGCGGGCCTTCTGTGGGCTTTAGAAGATTCTGGCCTGGGGGAAATTTCTGACACTTAGCAGAAGATCCATGGCCACATTCCTCAGGAATGTGTTTGAGCAACTTCCAACTCAACACCTCTCAGACTCGTTTGGGCAGCTTCCTGTGTTACTAGGCGAGGTATCATGGGTTGGGCAGTTACATCACATGGCTCCTCCACATTGCTTAGCAGTTTTACACATGAGCCCAAGGACTCCAAGAGCTCTTCTGATGCTGGGAAAACCTCCAGAAGGCAGAGTGTTTGCACAGAGCCACTACCCTGCATCGTCCTGGGGCCCCAGCAGCCCAGTGGGCCTGTGCTAGCTGCCTTATCGCTTCCCAGGACACTGCAGAGCTGGGTGAGCGGGCACAGCTGTGAGGAAGATGCCTAGGTCCAATCAGAACATGTGGGCAGTGTTTCCAAATTGCTGGCAGCTATTGAACTTTAGGACTTCAAGAACAAGAGTAGGAATTCCTGAGAATTCTTGGGGATTCTTCAGATCATAAGGTAGTCTATATTTTTCATATGACTTTGTTTATGTGTTTTTGTGCAAATTTGAGTGACCGTAGTGATAAACAGTAAGTCACTTTCTTACAATAGAATTACACTGAAGCTTCAGAGGTTGTCTTCAGAAAACAACGTAATAAATGCGATCAGTACGTGGCTCACGACTATCAAGAACAATATATTTTGATGAGAGTGTATGTTTCAACACTGTGTGGAAATACTCGCTACCTGACCCAGACGTTTGATAACAGAAAACATGGAATAAAAATGATGTATAAAGGTGAAAGATACTACTACAAATATTTTATATTTAAAAGCTATTCTCAAAATGGAATTTTAAAGCACATAAAGCATTAGTTTTTCTGGCCAATAGTATTGATCTTTGTTTCATGACAAACATTAAAAAAAAAAAAATTTTTTTTTTTTTTTAAATTCCCGAAATTGCTCTGAACGCATCTAACAGCATCTTCCAGTTGTGCAGGGTGGGCATGTGGCTTAATGTAAGCTCATTTCCTTTCCTTTTTTTTTTTGTTTTTTCCTTACTGTGCTTTAAGTGAAAGTTCACAGCTCAAGTTAGCTTCTCATACAAAAATTTATACACGCATTGTTATGTGACCCTAGTTGCTATCCCTGTAATATTGCCAGCGTACTCCTCCTTTCCACTCTGGATTTCATGTGTCCATTCAACCAACCCCTGTCCCTTTCCCTTTCATTTTTAAACTTTTTATTTTGAAATAATTATAGACTCACAGGAAGTTACAAAAATAGTAAAGAGTGGTTTCTACCCTTTATGTGGGCTTCCGCAGTGTTACATCTGACATAACTGTAGTGCAGATCACAGCCAGGTTGGCGACGTCAGCACAGTCCAGAGGCCTTGTCCAGGACTTGCTGGCTCTTAGATGAGTGTGCAAGTGCGTGTACATGCGTGTGTGTGTGTGCACATGTGCGGTTCTGTACCATTTCATCACGCGTGCAGACCTCTGTAACCACCACAATCAATCTGCAGAGCTGAGCAGGCTTTCCTTCCATGTTCTTTTGCAAAAGACACTCCCTCCTGCTGTCCCTTTGAAGTCCCTCCACCTCACCCCCAGCACCCCTGAGCCACCCCTAAGGTGCACATCATCTCTATAATTTTGTCATTTCGCGAATGCTGTAGAAGTGGGATCACACAGCATGTGGTCTTTTGAGATTGGCTTTCTGTGCCCAGATAATGTCTAGGAGCAACCTTTGTCCTTTGCACAGCTCAGCAGTGCCCCCGCACAGATGGACCCTCTCCTCTTGAAGCATGTTTGGGGTGTTTCTAGTTGTGGGTTATTAGGAAAAAGCTGCTATGAACGTTTATGTGAAGGAGTTTGTGTGGCCACAAGTTTTCCTTTCTCTGGGATAAGTGCCCAAGAATGCAATATGGATGGTGCATATGTGCTTAGTTTTATCAGAGGCTGCCAAACTGTTTTCCAGAGTGGCTGGACCGTTTTACATTCCCACCAGCAATGTATGAGTAATCTAGATTCTCTGTATCCTCGCCAGCATTTATTCCTATAATTATTTTTATTTTAGCTGTTCTATTAGGTGTAACCGGGTTTTTGTTTTTATTAGGTGTATTGTAATAGCTCATGATAATTTTAATTCACATTTTTCTGATGGTCAATGATATTCAAAACCTTTTCGTGTGTTTATTTGCCATCTGTGTGTCCTCTTTGGTGAAAGGTCTGTTCATATCTTTTGTCTGTTCTCTAATGGGATTGCTTGATTTTTTACTGTTGAGTTTTGAGTGTTCTTTATATAGTCTATATCCTAACAAATGCTACACAGTACTAAAGTTTTAAGTTTTCTCTGGCAGAGAAAGACATGGAAGTCTTGGTGGTGAACAATTTGTCTTTTCTGGGGTGAGATGTTGACATTGCTATTGTTAGGTGGTATTGAGTTGGTTCCAACTTATAGCAACTCTGTGTACAACAGAACAAAACACTGCCCGGTCCTGCTTCATCCTCACAATTGTTGCTATGTGTCTTAGTCATCTAGTGCTGCTGTAACAGAAATACCACAAGTGGATGGCTTTAACAAAGAGAAATTTATTCTCTCACTGCCTAGTAGGCTAGAAGTCCAAATTCAGGGCATCAGCTCCAGGGAAAGGCTTTCTTTCTCTGTCGGCTCTGGAGGAAGATCCTTCTCATCAATCTTCCCCTGGACTAGGAGCTTCTCCACGCAGGAGCCCCAGATCCAAAGGACACACTCTGCTCCTGGCACTGCTTTCTTGGTGGTATGAGGTTCCCACTCTCTGCTTGCTTCCCTTTCCTTTTTATCTCTTGAGAGAGAAAAGGTGGTACAGGCCACACCCTGGGAAGCTCCCCATATATTGGATCAGGGATGTGACCTGGGTTAGGGTGTTACAATCCCAGCCTAGTCCTCTTTAACATAAAGTTACAATCACAAAATGAAGGACAACCACACAATACTGAAAATCATGGCCTGACCAAGTTGACATATATTTTGGGGGGACACAATTCAATCCATGATACTGTCGGAGCCCATTGTTGCAGCCACTGTGTCAATCTATCTCATTGAGGGTCTTCTTCTTTTTTGATGACGCTCTATTTTACCAAGCATGATATCCTTCTCTAGAGGACGATCCCTCCTGATAACACGTCCAAAGTACATGATAGACGATGTCTTGCCATCTTTACGTCTAAGGAGCACTCTGGCTGTACTTCTTCTGAGACAGACTTGTTCATTCTTCTGGCAGTCCATGGTATATTCAATATTCTTCACCACTACCATAATTCAAACGCATCAATTCTTCTCTGGTCTTCCTTATTCTTTGTCCAGCTTTCGGGTGCATGTGAGGCAATTGAAAATACCATGGCTTGGTATTTTCAGTCAGGCATTTGCAATCAGGTATTTCAATCAGGGAAGCCCTGGTGGCGTAGTGGTTAAGTGCTACAGCTGCTAACCCAAGAGTCGGCAGTTCAAATCCACCAGGCGCTCCTTGGAAACTCTATGGGGCAGTTCTACTCTGTCCTATAGGGTTGCTATGAGTTGGAATCGACTCGACGGCACTGGGTTTGGTTTTTTGGTTTATTTCAATCAGGAGCACTTTAGTCCTCAAAGTGACATCTTTGCTTTTTAACACTTTAAGGAGGTCTTTTGCAGCAGATTTGCCCAATGCAATATGTCGTTTGGTTTTTTGACTGCTGCTTTTTTTTTTCCGTGGGCATTGATTGTAGATCCAAGTAAAATGAAATCCTTAACAACTTCAATATTTTCTCCATTTATCATGATGTTGCTTATTGGTCCAGTTCTAAGAATATTTGTTTTCTTTATGTTGAGGTGCAATCCATAATAAAGGCTGTTTGGTCTTTGATCTTCATCAGTAAGTGCTTCAGGTTCACTTCACTTTCAGCAAGTAAGGTTGTGTCACCTGTATAATACAGGTTGTTAATGAGTCTTCCTCCAATTCTGATGTGCTGTTCTTCTCCATATACTTCAGCTTCTCAAATTATTTGCTCAGCACACAGATTAAATAAGTATGGTGAAAGGATACAACCCTGATGCACACCTTTCCTGATTTTAAACCATATAGTATCCCCTTTTCCTGTTTAAACAACTGCCTCTTGGTCTATGTACAGGTTCCACATGAACACAATTAAGTGTTCTGGAATTCCCATTCTTTCCAATTTTATCCGTAATTTGTTATGATCCACACAGTTGAATGCCTTTGCATAGTCAATAAAACACAGGTAAACATCCTTCTGGTAGTCTCTGCTTTCAGCCAGGATCCATCTGACATCAGCAGTGATATCCCTGGTTCCATGTCCTCCTCTGAATCAGGTTTGAATTTCTGGCGGTTCCCTGCCAATGTACTGCTGCAACTATTTTTGAATCCCATATATTACAAATTCAAATGATAGAATTTTGCAAGATCAATGACTTCTTCATTGCAAATACCTTTTTTCACCAACATAAACAGTGACTATACACATGGACCTCCCCAGATGGAAGACACAGGAATTAAATTGACTACATCTGTGGAAAGAGATGATGGAAAAGCTCAATATCATCAGTCAGAATAAGGCCAGGGGCCAACTGTGGAACAGACCATCAATTGCTCATATGCAAGTTCAAGCTGAAATCGAAGAAAATCAGAGCAGGTCCACGAGAGCCAAAATATGGCCTTGAATACATCCCACCTGAATTTAGAGACCATCTCAAGAACAGATTTGACGCATTGAACACTAGTGACTGAAGACCAGATGAGTTGTGGAATGACATCAAGGACATCATACATGAAGAAAGCAAGAGGTCACTGAAAAGACAGGAAAGAGAGAAAAGACCAAGATGGGTGTCAGAGGAGACTCTGAAACTTGGTCTTGACTGTCGAGAACAGAAGATTTCAAAGGGCGTCTCAAGAAGACAAAGTAAAGTATTATAATGACATCTGAAAGAGCTGGAGATAGAAAACCAAAAAGGAAGAACACGCCTGGCATTTCTCAAGCCGAAAGAACTGAAGAAAAAAATTCAAGCCTCGAGTTGCAATAGTGAAGGATTCTATGGGGAAAATATTAAACGATGAAGGAAGCATCAAAAGAAGATCGTGGGAATACACAGAGTCATTATACCAAAAAGAAATAGTCGATGTTCAACCATTTCAAGAGGTAGCATATGATCAGAAACTGATGGTACCGAAGGAAGAAGTCCAAGCTGCACTGAAGGTATTGGCGAAAAACAAGGCTTCAGGAGTTGATGGAATATCAATTGAGATGTTTCAACAAACAGATGCGGCGCTGGAGGTGCTCACTTGTCTATGCCAAGAAATATGGAAGACAGCTTCCTGGCCAACTGACTGGAAGAGATCCATATTTATGCCTATTCCCAAGAAAGGTGATCCAACCAAATGTAGAAATTATAGAACAATATCATTAATATCATATGCAAGCAAAATTTTGCTGAAGATCGTTCAAAAACGGCTGCAGCAGCATATCGACAGGGAACTGCCAGAAATTTGGTCAGTTTCAGAAGAGAACATGGAACCAGGGATATCATTGCTGATGTCAGATGGATCCTGGCTGAAAGCAGAGAATACCAGAAGGATGTTTACCTGTGTTTTATTGACTATGCAAAGGCATTCGGCTGTGTGGATCTTAACAAATTATGGATAACGTTGCGAAGAATGGGAATGAGGAAGCTGTACATAGATCAAGAGGTAGTTGTTTGGACACAAGGGGATGCTGAGTGGTTTAAAGTCAGGAAAGGTGTGCGTCAGGGTTGTATCCTTTCACCATACCTATTCAATCTATATGTTGAGCAAATAATCTGTGGAGCTGGACTATGTGAAGAAGAACAGGGCATCAAGATTGTAGGAGGACTCTTTAACAACCTGTGTTATGCAGATGACACAACCTTCCTTGCTGAAAATGAAGAGGACTTGAAGCACTTACTAATGAAGATCAAAGACCACAGCCTTCAGTATGGATTACACCTCAACATAAAGAAAAAAAAAATTCTCAGAGCTAAAGCAATAAGCCACATCATGATAAATGGAGAAAAGATTGAAGTTGTCAAGGATTTCATTTTACTTGAATCTACAATCAACACTGATGGAAGCAGCAGTCAAGAAATCAAAAGACGCATTGCATTGGCAAATATGCTGCAAAGGACCTCTTTCAAGTGCTGAAAACTGAAGGTGTCACCTTGAAGACTATGGTGTGCCTGACCCAAGCCACGGGATTTTCAATCACATTATATACACGTGAAAGCTGGGCAATGAATAAGGAAGACTGAAGAAGAGTTGACGCCTTTGAATTGTGGTGTTGGTGAAGAATGTTGAATACACCATGGACTGCCAAAAGAATGAACAAATATGTCTTAGAGGAAGTACAACCAGGATGCTCCTGAGAAGCACATATGATGAGACTGAGTCTTACATAATTTGGGCATGTTGTCAGGAGGGATCAGTCCCTGGAGAAGGACATCATGTTTGGTAAAGTATAGGGTCAGCGGGAGAGAGGAAGACTCTGAACAAGATGGATTTACACAGTGGCTGCCACAGTGGGCTCAAGCATGACAAGGATTGTAAGGACGGCGCAGGACTGGGCAGTGTTTCATTCTGTGGTACATAGGGTTGCTATGAGTTGGAACTGACTGGATGGCACCTAACAACAACAACAAATATTATAAATTCCACATACTAATGCTATATTTTTTGCTTTAAACAGTCAGTATATTTTAAAGTGATTAAGAGGAAAAGTAGTCTTTATATTTGCCCAAATATTTACATTTTTGACACTCCTGATTCCTCTCCGAAGAACTGTGTTTCCCTTGGGTGTCCTCTCCCTTCAGCTGGGAGACTTGACATTTCCTGAAGTGCAGGGGGCCCTGAGGGACACAACCATTAACAAGCTTGACTACTAACCAAAAGGTTGGTGGTTCAAACCCACCCAAAGTGCCTCAGAAGAAAGGCCTGCTGGTCTGCTCCCCAAAAGTCGCAGCCTGAAAGCCCTGTGGAGCGCAGTTCTACTCCGCGCACACGGCTTCACCACGAGTCAGAGTCCACGCAACAGCGATTGTTTTGGTTTTTTATTTAGGTCTGCTGGAAACTCATCTTTCACTTTTTTGTTATCTGAGGATATATATGTCCCTCCATTCTTTTTATTTCTTTAGTTTATTGTAGTAAAATTCTCTTTGTTCTTTAAGTTTCTTCCTGGTTTCTGACGAGAAGTTAGCTGCAGTTGAAACCACCACTGTTCACCTGTAAGCAATGCGTTGTTTTCCTCTGGCTGCTTTCAAGGCTTGTCTCTATCTTGGTCTTCAGCTGTTGGATTATTATGAGCCTACATTTGGCTTTCTCCACATTTATCCTGTGTGGGATTTGCTGAGGTTCTTGAATCTGCATATTTATGGCTTTCACCAAACTGGGGGCATTTTCAGTCATTATTTTTTCAAGTACTCCTTCTGTTCATTTCCTTCTGGGACTTCAATACATGTATATTAGACTGCTTGATATTGTCCCACAGGCCCTTTGGTTTTGGGGGTTTTTGTTGTTGTTCTTTTCCCAGTCTTTTTTAATTCTGATGAATCTTCAAGTTTGCTGACTCCTCTGTCATCTGCACTCTACCTTTAAACCCATTCAGTGCAATTGTAATTTCAAATATTGTATTTTTCATTTGTAGAATTTCCATTTGGTCCATGGTTTCTATTTTTTCTGCAGAGATATGCTGTCTTTTTTTTTCACCATGAGTGTAATTGCCTCAGTGAGCACAGCTGTAAGAAACCAAAAACGAAACCTGTGGCTGTTTAGTTGATTCCAACTCACAGCGACCCTATAGCACAGAGTAGAATTGCCCCATAGGGTTTCCAAGGACCAGCTAGTGGATTCGAACTGCCACCTTTTTGGTTAGCACCACCAGGGCTCCACAGTTGTAATAATTTTAAAGCAGTTGTAATAGCTGCTTTAAAATTGTTCAGTAAGTCCAACATCTTTGTCCTCTCAGGTATGGTCTCCATTGTTATCTCTTCTCTTGAGGATGGATCACATTTTTCCAGTTCATCATATGTTGAGTAATTTTGGATTTTATCCTGGACATTGTGACTGTTTGGCTGTGAAGGCAACTGTTGTGGTTGCAAATTCTGTTTCTTGGTCACAGCTCAAATCTCAGCTCAAAATGCGGCACGTGGGTTCCTCTGTCCCCCACCCTCATGTCACTGTGGCATGTGGGGTCCTCTGTCCCCCACTCTCATGTCACTGCGGCATGTGGGGTCCTCTGTCCCTCCACCCTCATATCGCTGCAGCATGTGGGGTCCTCTGTCCCTCTACCCTCATGTCACTGCAGCATGTGGGGTCCTCTGTCTCCCCACCCTCATGTTACTGCGGCATGTGGGGTCCTCTGTCCCTCCACCCTCATGTCACTGCTGCATGTGGGGTCCTCTGTCCCTCCACCCTCATGTCACTGTGGCATGTGGGGTCCTCTGTCCCTCCACCTTCATGTCACTGCGGCATGTGGGGTCATGTCCCTCCCACCCTCATATCATTGCGGCACGTGGGGCCGTGTCCCCCCCACCCTCACATTCTTGTGGCATGTGGGATCCTCATGTCCCCCCATCCTCACATCCCCGTGGCATGTAGGGTCCTCATGTACCCCTCGCCTTCACATCCCCCCCACCAATATGTCCCTGCAGCATGTGGGGTCCTCGTGTACCCCCCCACCCTCAAGTCCCCATGGCATGTGGGGTCCTCCTGTCCCCCCCCCACCCCACTGCACTTATGTTGTCAATCTCCCTTTCCTGCATCCTGGTAGAGTGCAGTGACAGCTCATTATGATTTTGATTTGTTTCACAGTGACTGAGAAGTCTCCTGTCTGTGGCTGTTTGTATGTCCTCTCGTGTGGCGTGTCTGCTCTGGTCACTCACCTGCTTTTTGTTGGGCTGCCTGTCTTGTCTTATTGACTTGCAGGAGTTCTTTGTATACTCTGGACGCAGTTCCTGGCTTGGACACAGATATTGCAGAAATTTTTCACTCTCTGTGCCTTGCCTTTTTATTCTTTTAATGCTATCTTTTGATGAACAGAAGTTCTTAATTTTAATGTAGACCAATTTGTCAATTTTTTCCCTTATGGTTAGTGCTTTTTCTGTCCTGTTGAAAAAGTTTCTTTCTTCCCCAAAATCATGAAGATGTTCTCTTAAAAGGTTTTTTTTGTTTTACCTTTCTAGTTAATTTTATAATCCATCTGGGATTGATTTTTGGCTATGGTATGACAGATACTCTGTTGTGGTCCATAATGTTTTTATTGCACTGGGAAAATCTGCCTCCGTAAAGGTTAAAAAAGCAAAGACGTTGCACTCAGGTATGCCTGATCCAGGCTGTGGTCTTTTCAGTCACCTCAGATGAATGCAAAACCTGGACAGTGAAAAAGGAAGACCAAAGAAAAATTGATGTGTCCTAAAAAAAAAAAATTTTTTTTTTTTTAACTGTGGTATTGGCAAAGAATATTAAATATAGCATGGAAAAACCAATATACTGAATTAGAGGAAATATAACCAGAATGCTCCTTAGTAGCAAGGATGGCGAGAGACCCTGCTGCTCACTTCCTTTGGACACGTCATCGGGAAAGACCAATTTTTAGAAAAGGATATCATGTTTGGTAAAGGGGTGGGCTAACAAAAACAAGGGAAATCCTCAAAAGGTAGACTGACACAACAGCCTCAACAATGGGTTCAAACCTATCAAAGATCGTGAAGATGGCACAGGACTGGGCATCATTTCCTTGTTGCCTTTTGTTGTATGTGGAGTTGCCAACTCGATGGCAGCTGACAGCTACAGTGAGAGAGATTCCGCCGGCCCAGACCCTCACTAAGAAGACCAGCCTTTGACCTGACTTCTGCGTCACCCTCACCATAAATCAGGTGGCTTATGAAGGGTGTTTTTGCTGAGGGAAGGATTCTAGGAGGACGGTCCTTTTCTTCCAGCATTTTGAAGATACCGTGCATTTCCCTTTGGCTTTCAGAGTTAGAGACGAAGCTGTCTGACCTCCCAGCTGGCTATGTTTGTGGAGCCAGAGACGCAGCACAATGGGCTTACTCTGGACTCCAGCAAGGGGCAGAGCATTGTCCTCTTGGCCCCAGCTCTGCCACCGCCCTGCTCTTCTGGGAGAAAGACTGTGGGCCTCCTACAGAGCCACCTGCACCTAAGAAGGTGGAGAGGCACAGTCCTTCCAGGAGGGTATGGCCACTGTGGCCTTAGTTGGCAGGAGTTGGAGCCTATGCCAGCAGGGCCCATATGTCACCCTCCCAGAATGCCTCCCTGTGCCTGGTCATGGAGACCTAGGGTAGGGGGTGTGTGCTGGGGCAGGGGGGCCTAGCTGAGGTCCTGGAGCCCCTGGGCACCTTACTGTTTGCCCACCTTCTCCTGGTGGCCTCCAGCCTAACAACAAGGAAGCCCATGGGTAGACAGATTACCGCCTGGTCCTCCTGGCTCACACAGCATGTGGGACAAGGGAATCCAGCCCTGCTTGGCCTCTTGGCCTATCCACAGGGGCCACCTGTGTGCGGACAACTGAGGCAGAGGCCTGTGACTATGACTCCAAACCCTTGTTCCCCACATACCCCAGGTGGAATACCAAGCCATCTCTGGAGGAACTGGGGACCAGCACCTTCCCTCTGAGCTGTGGTGTCGACAGGCTTCTGCAGGTTACATCAGTGCCACATGGGCACCTGTCTGAAGATCACATGGCCCGTTGCCACGGGAACTCCCTCAGGTGTGGGGGCACCCTCATTTTGTGTGCCTCTAAGGAGCCCTGGTGGCACGGTGATTAAAGTGCTCAACTGCTAACTGAAAGATTGGCAGTTGGAAACCTCTAGCAGCTCCAGGGGAGAACGATGTGGCAGACTGCTTCCATAAAGATTTACAACCTGGGAAACCCTATGAGGCGCTGTGAGTTGGAATTGACTCGACGGCAGTGGGTTTTGGGTCTTAAGGAAAAAGATGCTGCCAGTTAGCATGCCGTATGATGGTTTCTTATCTCCCAACTTCGGTCGTAATGCCCTTGGGAAGCTCTTCTAGAATGATCGTGCCTACCTGTGCACACGTGAGCAAGAACCCTCAGGAATGCTGCCATCCCCGCCACCCGCGCTGCGTGGATCCTGACTCCTCCCTCCTGCTGAGGCTTGGGGCCCCACACCCCATGCTCCTCTGCCATAGCCGCTGGTAGGCAGCCTCTCACGGTGGCTGGCTCTGTTTCTGGGCTGCCCGGAGCCCTGGCACTCCCTCACCTGCAGAGCGGAGCTGTGTCCTGACCTGGCCAGCTCCCAGTCTGGATTTGGGGAATTACATTGCACGGCACGTCATGAACCTCCCCACCGACACGCCCAGCTCTGTTGCTGCTGGGTCTGACTCCGTAGTGACAGACAGGTGCCCCTCCGCCCAGCAGCCCTGTCAGGGCCAAGCTCATCCCCACGAAGGGGGACATGGAGAGCAGGCCTCTGGAGAAGAGAACAGTGCCCTGCCTGGGCCCCACCCACGGCCCTGTGGACGGGCCTGGTTGCCTGGGAGGTTGGGCTGCCCAGCACAGAGCACCTGTAATTGGTTGCTGTGCTCTCAGGCCCTGTCCTGCTGCTGACCAGTGACAACGTAAAGCAGCGCCTCGGCTCTGCCGCTCTGGACAGGTATGCAGCCGCCACGGGCCCTGCCATCACCAGGCCTTACCGTGCAGCCCCCACAGGCCCTGCCATCACCAGGCCTTACCGTGCAGCCCCCACGGGCCCTGCCATCACCAGGCCTTACCGTGCAGCCTCCACGGGCCCTGCCATCACCAGGCCTTAACGTGCAGCCCCCACGGGCCCTGCCATCACCAGGCCTTACCTTGCGGCCTCCTGGTCCACATGCCAGGCTGACGCATGGGGCGGGGAATGGGGGACAATGGGGAAAAGGGATGGTGGGGACAGGTAGATGGTGGGGGATGGGGGGTGGGGGACGGTAGGGGTGCCACCCAGTATTTGACAGTGAGCTGGGGCCAGTCCATGGGCTGTGGACACAGGAGAGGGACAGGGCAGGTGGACAGGGTCCAGGCACCACAAACAAGAAGGCCCTGGCTCCTGGAGCCCAGAGCCCTTCAGTCCCTCAGAGGGGCACAGGTCAGCTTGGCCCATGTTCAGGCCTCAGAGGTGTGAGGGTAATAATGACCTAGCTGACAAAGACAGCCTGCTTCTTACCTGTACAGGCGGTAGGTGACTAACTTCTTGGCCCCCAGGGGACCTCCAGGAGTGTCCCTGCCCCTCCCGGGCCCTAGTCTCCTCAACACCTGGGCAGTTTCCACCCCTTGGTCTCAGCACCAGCCTGGCCAAGCCCTCGGCTCTGAGGACTCTGCCCCCAGGCCCTGCTGAGGGACACTGGGCCCCTCTGTGAACTCCAGTGTCCATGAGTACCGGCTGTCCAGCTGGCTGGGGCAGCAGGAGGACACCCACCGGATCGTCCTCTACCAAGCAGACAGCACCCTGACACCCTGGACCCAGCGCTGCATCCGGCAGGCCGACTGCATCCTCATCGTGGGCCTGGGAGAGCAGGAGCCCACCGTGGGCCAGGTGAGGGGGCTGGGGCGGTACAGTGGGCAGGCAGGGTGGGGCTACAGGAGGTGGGGCTGGAGCGGGGCAGGGCAGTGGATGGGGCTGACAGCATGGGGGCCACGCTCTGCAGAGCTGTTGCTGCTCTTCCTGGCTTCTCTGGATGCATATTTCTTCACTGGGCCCTCCTCTCTCAGCTGGAGCAGATGCTGGAGAACACGGCCGTCCGTGCCCAGAAGCAGCTGATCTTGCTGCACCGAGAGGAGGGTCCTGAGCCGGCCCGCACGGTGGAGTGGCTCAACATGCGCAGCTGGTGCTCCGGACACCTGCACCTGTGCTGCCCGCGGCGCGTCTTCTCCCGGAGGAGCATGCCCAAGCTGGTGAGACCCAGCCCAGCCAGGGCACAGCCCCTCCTGATCCTGCTTGAACGTTCCAGACAGTTCTCACTGTCACTCCCTGATGCCCCCCCGCCCCCCCCCCGGTCTGGGGCCCAGCCTAGTGGTGCAGATGCTGACAGAGTCATCAGCAGAATAGCCTGGGCAGCCTCAGGGGGCCCAGGCTCAGGTTCTGAGGAGGCTGACCCTCGTCAGCCGGAAGAGTGGGCACTCAGCCCCGCCCGCCATGCACACCCCTTGCACAGGTGGAGATGTACGAGCGTGTCTCCCAGAGGACGCCCGATCGGCACTCGGACTTTTCCCGCCTGGCACGGGTGCTGACCGGCAACGCCATTGCCTTGGTGCTCGGGGGCGGGGGTGCCAGGTGAGTCCCCACCTTCGGTCCCTCCAGGATGCTCCCTGGGCTGTCACATGTTTTCTGGGCTTGGCAGAGCGCCTGCAGTCCTTGCGCTGTGTGACAGCCACACTGTGTCATGCTGAGCTGTGCTGAGAGCTGCTCTCAGGGAAGCACCTGGCAAAAGCGGTACCTTGAGTGTCTGGTGTCGCAGAGGGAGAGTCCTTGGCCGCAGGGTGAGGCCTGAAGTCCCACAACACAGCCTCCGGGCCTCCTCAGGAATGGTGCTCCAAAGATATGGGTAGGAGCGAGTCTCCGGGCAGGGGGCCAGCTGTGCCCGGCAGTCCCTGAACTACGTGCATTGGACGGTCTTAACTGCCGCCAGTCTAGGAGAAGAGAGTGCGTTCCTCATTCTGATTGTCTTTGCTTACCGTGGTAGGACGGTTTTTGTTTGCATACTAGCCGTTTGTGTCTCCTCTTCTGAAAATTCTCTGTGCTTATCCCTTGCCAGTCTTTCCGCAGGGCTCCCGGTAAGTTTCTTTTCGTTTTGAATACACATTTTATGGACGAATGTTTCCAACCAGAGAGTTCCGTGTCCTTGCTCACAGACCAGCAAAAGCATCCTCAGCTCCTGGGCTGATGAACCCCCGCAGGACCTTTCACCCTGGGAACTCCCGTCCTAATTTGTCATTCTGACACTTGATACCCTTCTCTTGAGATTATATAAGACAAATACACTTTGGGACAGAAATGGAGTGAGCGTGAGGAGGGGTATGCCCAGCCAGGCCCTGCGCCGGCCCCCTTTGCGTCCAGGGAGGGGAGGGGCCCAGGCTGGGGTGTGCCCACAGGGAGCAGCCTCTGGTGGAGCGCCTCTCCCCTAGACAGGCTGGTGTGCGGCACTGCTGCCACCAGCCCACAGTCAGGACCCCTAGGCGCCTGCTTCCCGAGCCCTGGCCCTGCTGATGATGCCTGTGAGCTCATGGCTGGTCCTGCCTCAGTCGTCACTGCTGGCCTAGAGGAACAGAGCACTTTGGGCAGGTAGGTGGGAGGCTTCTGGGAAGCTGCCTGGGCCCCCGGCCACTCTCTGTTCTCCTTGGCCAGTTCTCACTGAGGAGGTGGTTCTCATTGGGAGGTCAGGGGGACCAAAACCCCTTGTAGAAAGGGTCCTTGTCCCTGTGTCAGATGAGTGACAGGGACAACAGCCAATTGGCGTGTGACTGCACCCAGCAGAACCTGCCACACACATTCTAGCCAGTCGTGGGAGGAGCCGGGGCCAAGAATGGGGCATGACCAGGCCCGTGGCCTGACACTGCTTCCGTCCCTCCCGAGCAGCCCTGGGGATCGCTGTCCGCGTCTGCCCAAGGGGTTTCCGGGCGGCCTGGGCCCAGGTACTGCTGTTCTGCTGGGGCTCCCTGGTCTACAGGCGGCAGCCCAGAGCTGGTGCAGACGGACCCAGAGGAGTGAGAAGGTGATCCCAGTCCTCCTGAACTGGGTTCATCTTTTTCCCAGAGAATTCGGTTTACCTGTGTGCTGAAGTGGTGGGCGTGTGCGCGTTTTGTCTTAGAACCCTGAGCTGTAAGAACACATTTTGTCCCCAGGAGACTGGACATGCAGATCGGCCCAAGGTTGCCTGCGGAGGGTGGCTCCTAGGCCTTTCTCCTGGGTGGACAGGAAGGAGGTGTAACACGAGGGCCCGCAGCCAGAACGGCGGGGGGCACCGAGGGATGAGGGCCGCCTTTCCCTGCTGGCACCCCCCACGCAGCACCCTTCTGAGAGTCACTGGAAAATGCCCGTTTCCAACAGCATTTATTATGAAAACCTGATTTTTATCAAAGATAAAAAGGCACATGGTTCTATAAGGACAAGACATCGCGCTCCTCTGCCCCATCCCCATCACCAAAAAGAACCACTCATAGCAGTCTAACTTTCTGCTCCTCTGCTCTACACACCTAAATAGCATTGCTTTCCTGCTCTTTGGTTCGTTTCCAGTTCTAGATTATTCCCCCCAGCAGACACAGAGTGTCTGTCCCTCCTTCCCACCCAAGATCCCACTGTGGCTCCTTCGGTGTTCAGTTAGCCATCATCACTGTTTATATTCTATGACAACACAGCTCCTATTCCTGGCTCCGTCACAGGCTACTGTGTACTATGGTGACATTTCCTTCCTTGGAGTTGATAATTACTGCAGTTTGCGTTTGCTGTTTTCTGCGTGTCATACCCTCTTGGCGTCAGACATACCAGGTCACCATGTTTGCTTTCTTTCTGGAAGTCCTCCCCGTAAATCCCCCACTCTGGCCTTTTCTGGTCTGTACTGCTTGCTTTCAACCACCATGCTGTACCCCCAGTGGATCCTTTCAAATTTGGAAATTTGTGACCTTCAGCTCTGGGGACTTTGTTATTATTACAGTTACCTGTAACCTTCACCTCTCCTCTTTCTAGAGCTTCTAGTGGCTGGACATTGGGCATCCTAAATGGAACTTCCAATTCTCATACCTTTTCTCTCCCATATTCTCCATCTCTGTCTTTTTGTTCTACTTTCTGGGAAATTATTCTCAAATATATCTTCCAGTTGGTCTCTTCTGCTGAAGTATTTCTGATGTCTGAAGACTTTTTTCCATAGGAGTCTTTGTTTCACTGGTGCAATACTGTGTTTCTCTGAGAATATTAATAACAGGGTTTTTACCTGTTTAAGTCTCTAGTGTGTGCTCATTTGTGTCTGGCTTTATTCACTCGATACAGCATTGTGGAGATTTGTCCGTTGCGACTTCTATCAGGGGTGTTATTGCTTAATAGTCCCCCCGTACACAGTTGTGCCACGCTTTGCTTACCCCTTCATCCACTGATGAACACTTAGGTTGTTTCCTGGTTTTGATTATTATGAACAAAGCTCTTATAACCATTATTTTACAAATCTTTTTGTGGACATGTGTTTTCTTTCCCCTTGGGCGAAGACCTAGGAGTAGAATTATCAGGTCATGGGGGTGGGAGGTGTTGTAAACCCTGGTGGCGTAGTGGTTAAGAGCTACAGCTGCCAACCAAAAGGTTGGCAGTTCAACTCCACCACGCGCTTCTTGGAAACCCTATGGGGTAGTTCTCTGTCGTATAGAGTCGCTATGAGTCGGAATCGACTCAACGGCAATGGGTTTAGTTTTTTGGGGCGGGGAGTTGTATCACTTTATACCCCCACCAATAGACCAAAATGGATGTCAAAAGAGATTCTGAAACTTGCTCTTCAAAGTCAAGTAGCTAAAACGAACAGAAGAAATGAAATAAAAGAACCGAGCAGAAGATTTCAAAGGGTGGCTCGAGAAGACAAAGAAAAGTATTATAATGACATGTGCAAAGACCTGGAGATAGAAAACCAAAAGGGAAGAACATGCTGGGCATTTCTCAGGCTGAAAGAACTGAAGAAAAAATCCAAGCCTTGAGTTGCAATAGTGAAGGATTCTACAGGGAAATTATTAAATGATGCAGGAAGCATCAAAAGAAGATGGAAGGAATACACAGACTCACTATACCAAAAAGAACTGGTTGACGTTCAGCCATTTCAGGAGGTAGCATATGATCAGGAACCGATGGTACCGAAAGAAGAAGTCCAGGCTGCACTGAAGGCATTGGCAAAAAACAAGGCTGCAGGAATTGATGGAATATCAACTAAGATGTTTCAACAAGCAAATGCAGCACTGGAGGTGCTCACTCGTCTATGCCAAGAAATGTGGAAGACAACTACCTGGCCAACCGACTGTAAGAGATCCATATTTATGCCTATTCCAAAGAAAGGTGATCCAACCGAATGTGGAAATTATCGAACAATATCATTAATATCACACACAAGTAAAATTTTGCTGAAAATCATTCAAAACCAGCTGCAGCAATATATCGACAGGGAACTGCCAGAAATTCAAGCTGGATTCAGAAGAGGACATGAAGAGGGATATCGTTGCTGATGTCAGATGGATCCTGGCTGAAAGCAGAGGATACCAGAAGGATGTTTACTGTATTTTATTGACTATGCAAAGGTGTTAGACTCTGGATCATAACAAATTATGGATAACATTGCAAAGAATGGGAATTCCAGAGCACTTAATTGTGCTCATAAGGAACCTGTACGTATATCAAGAGGCAGTTGTTTGAACAGAACAAAGAGATATTGCATGGTTTAAAGTCAGGAAGTGTGTGCATCAGGGTTGTATCCTTTCACCGTATGTGTTCAATCTGTACGCTGAGAAAATAACCCAAGCAACTGGACTATATGAAGAAGAACGAGGCATCAGCATAGGAGGAAGACTCATTAACAACCTGCATTATGCAAATGACACACAACCTTGCTCCTGAAAGTAAAGAGGACTCCAAGCACTTACTGATGAAGATCAAAGACTATGGCATTTGGTACGGATTGTGTCCATCATAAAGAAAACAAAAATTCCCACAACTTGACCAATAAGCAACATCATGATAAACGGAGAAAAGACAAGTTGTCAAGGATTTCATTTTACTTGGATCTACAAGCAATACCCATGGAAGCAGCAATCAGGAAATCAAATGATGCATTGCATTGGGCAAATCTGCAAAAGATCTCTTTAATGTTTAAAAAGCAAAGACGTCACTTTGAGGACCAAGGAACACCTAATCCAAGCCATGGAGTTTTCAATTGCCTCATATGCATGTGAAAGCTGGACAATGAATAAGGAAGACTGAAGAAGAATTGACGCCTTTGAATTGTGGTGTTGGCAAAGAATATTGAATATACCATAGACTGCCAAAAGAACAAACAAATCTGTCTTGGAAGAAGCACAACCAGAAATGCTCCTTAGAAGCAAGGATGGCAAAACTACGTCTCATATACTTGGGACATGTTATCAGGAGGAATCAGTCTCTGGTGAAGGACATCATGCTTGGTAATGTAGAGGGTCAGTGAAGAGGAAGACCCTCAGCGAGATGCATTGACACAGTGGCTACAACCATGGGCTCAAGCATAACAATGATTGTGAGGATGGCACGGGATCGGGCAGTGTTTCCTTCTGTTGTACACAGGGTCGCTTTGAGTCAGGACCACCTGGACAGCACCTAATAACATACCCCCACCAGCAATGTACAAAAGGTCAAGTTCCTCCACATTCTTGCTGACACTTGATACTGTCAGTGTTTTTAATTGTAACCATTCTAGTGCACGTGCAGTGGCGTCTCCTTTTGAGTGTGATTTACATCTCACTAATGACTAAAAAAAAAAAAAAATTATTTTTTTTAATGACTAATGGTGTCGGACACCTTTTCATGTGCTTATTGGCCCTTCCTGTATCTTCTTTTGTGACATATCTGTTTATGTTCTTCACCCATCTTTAATGGGTTATTTGTCTTTTATTATTGAGTTTTGGGAGTCTTTTGCCAGATATATGTATTGCCAATATTGTCTCTAAGTCTATGACTTTTCTTTTCATTTTCTTAATGGTATCTTTTGATGAGAATTTTCCAATTTTTTATGGTTATTGCTTTTGGTGTTCTAAAAACTGCCTGTCCCAAGGTCACAAAGATATTCTGCATTTTCTCGTAGAAGTGTCACTGTTGCAGCTTGTGCACTTAGGTCTATGATCCACTTTGATTTGATTTTGGCAAATGGTGTGAGGTGGGAGTTGAGGCTCTTTTTTTCTCATATGATTACCTAATTTCTCCAACACCATTTGTTGAAGACTTTCTTTTCTCTGTTGAATTGCTGTGGTACCTTTGTCAAAAACCAGATCCCTGTGTAAGTGTGACTCTACACTCGTGCTCTTATGTTTCATTGATCTGATGGTTTTATCCTTAATGACAATACCATACTGTCTTCATTACTATAGCTTTACAGTAAATCTTGAAACCGGGTAGTGTAATTCCTTCCATTTTTTTCCAAATTGTTTTAGCCTTTCTAGGTCCTGTGCATTTTCATATAAATTTTATGATCAGCTCATCAGTGTCTCTTCCCCCTGCCTTCCCAAAAAGCCTGCTGAGATTCTGATAAAGATCACATTGAACCTATAGACCAATATGGGGAGAAATAACATCTTAACATTGAGCCTTCCAATCTATGAACAAGGCCACTGAATTAGGTTTTCTTAATTTCTCTTAGCAGTGACTTGTTGTTTTCAGTGTAGAGGTCTTGCGCATCTTTTGTTAAATGTATTTCTAAATATTTTATTTTTAGTGCTATTAATGATATCTTTTAAGTTTCATTTTAAATTGCTTGTTGCCAGTATATAGAAGTACGGGGCATCAGGATTGGAGGAAGACTCAATAACAACCTGCGTTATGCAGATGACACAACCTTGCTTGCTGAAAGTGAAGAGGACTTGAAGCACTTACTAATGAAGATCAAAGACCACAGCCTTCAGTATGGATTACACCTCAACATAAAACAAAAATCCTCACAACTGGACCGATGAGCAACATCATGATAAACGAAGAAAAGACTGAAGTTGTCAAGGATTTCATTTTACTTGGATCCGCAATCAACAGCCACGGAAGCAGCAGTCAAGAAATCAAAAGATGCATTGCATAGGGTAAATCTGCTGCAAAGGACCTCTTCAAAGTGTTGAAGAGCAAAGATGTCACCCTGAAGACTAAGGTGCACCTAACCCAAGCCATGGTATTTTCAATCGCATCATATGCATGTGAACGCTGGACAACGAATAAGGAAGACCGAAGAAGAACTGACGCCTTTGAATTGTGATGTTGGCGAAGAATATTTAATATACCACGGACTGCCAAAAGAATCAACAAATCTGTCTTGGAAGAAGTACAGCCAGAATGCTCCTTAGAGGCAAGGATGGCGAGACTGCGTCTTACATACTTTGGACATGTTGTCAGAAGGGATCAGTCCCTGGAGAAGGACATCATGCTTGGCAGAGTACAGGGTCAGCGGAAAAGAGGAAGACCCTCAACGAGGTGGATTGACACAGTGGCTGCAACAGTGAGCTCAAGCATAACAGCGATTGTAAGGATGGCTCAGGACCGGGCAGTGTTTCGTTCTGTTGTGCACAGGGTCGCTATGAGTCGGAACCGACTCAATGGCACCTAACAACGACAACAACAGTATATAGAAATAAAATTGCTATTTGTAAGTTGACCTTCTATCTCACAGTCTTGCCAAATTCACTTACTAGTTTTAGTAGTTTTTGTGTAAATTCCTTTGGATTCCCTGTATACACAATTATGTCATCTGAGAATAAAGAGAATATTTCTTCTTTGTTTCTTTTCCTTAACTTATGACATTGTTTAGGACCTTTAGTACAATGCTGAATGCAAGTGGTGAGTGCAGATATCCTAGCCCTGTTCCCAGTCTTAGGGGAAAGCATTCAGTATCTCACCATTAGTATGATGTTGGCTGTAAGTTTTTAAAAAAAAAAAAAAAAAAGTTTTTTTGTAGATGCCTTTTATCAAATTTAGGAACTTTTATTCTTACTTTGCTGAGAGTTTTATCATGAATAATCATTTTTATATATATATTGAGATGATTGTATAATTTTTCTCCTTTATTCTCTTAATATGGTGGATTACATTAATTGATTTTCAAGTAAAAGCTAACACTGCACTCCTGGAATAAATCCATGATGTATTATTCTGTTTAGATTCAACTTGAATCTAAATAAGATTGGGCTGCAATTGTCCTTTCTTGAAATGCTGTTATTCTGGTAGGAAGGTTTGCTGGCCTCATAAATTGAGTTGAAAAGTAGTTCTTCTTTTTCTATTCTCTGGAAGGTTTTATGTAAATTTAAGTTTATTTCTTCTTTACATGCTAGTAGAATTCACTGGTAAAGCCATCTGGACATGAAATTTTCCTCGTGTGGATTTAAAATTACAGATGCAATTCCTTTCATAGCTGCATACTATTCAGAGTTTCTATTTCTTCTTGTGTCCATTTTGGCAAGTTGTGTGTTTTTCTAGAATGTGTCTGTTTCATCTGAATTTTCCTACTTGTAGCATGAAGTTGTTCCTACTAGCTTCTTTAATACCTGAAGCATCTATACTGATCTCCCGTTTTCATTCCTGATGTTAGATATTGATACCTTCTCTTTTTTGTCTTGATTAGTCATATCAGGTAATATCAATTGAACGAGTCCTTTCAGAGCACCAACTTTTAGTTTTGCTGATCCTCTGTATTGTGTATTTGTTGTCCAGCTTGTTCATTTCTGCTCTTTGTTATTTCCTTAATTTTACTCGCTGATTAAAATTGTGCTTCTGTTCTAACGCATGGGTCAGCAAACTTTTTCTGTAAACAGCCAGGTAGTAAGTATTTTAGGCTTTGTGGGCCATGCAGACTCTGTAAAAATCACTCAAAGGATACGGAACAATCAAGTAAAAGGATGAGAGGGATGGGGGGTTAAAGGTGATGGAAAAATTGCATTGATTAAGGGGAGGGTCACACAGCCAATTATGATAATTGTGATCAATATGTTGTACACCTGTAAAAAGCTGAAATGGCAAAAGCTGTATGATAGATACATTTACTACAAGAACAGCAGACAAAGAGTAACTGCTGAGGTTGCTTATGTACAATGAAAAACCTCATAGGATTTGGTTCCTTGGTTTGGAGATTTAGGGTCATGGTTTCATGGGACATCCCGGTTAATTGGCCTAATGATGTGTTCAGTGCTTCTGTTCTACCTCCTAGTTCATTGTGTAGTTCCTGGGGTCTTAAAACCTTGCAAGCAGCCGTCCAAGGCACAGCAATTGTCTCTATTCACCTGGAGCAACAGAGGAAGAAGGAGAGTCAGGAATAGGAGGAAGCTGTGGAAGGTGTATCTGATTGCCTCCTTTAACAACTGCCTCCTTTGCCATGAGATCAGAACATTTTGATGAAGGATTCTATAAAAGAATTCCGATCAAAGAGGGGAAGATGGAGAACAAAATTTCAAATTCTCATGGACTCCAGACTTTCTGGAGGACACGGAGGCTGTAAGAACCCCTGAAATTATTGTCCTGAAATAATCTTTAAAACTTAAACCAAAAATATCCCCTGAAGTCTTCTTAAAACCAAACAATAGTTTAGCTTAACTAGTAAAAAATGCTGCCCTGAGCATTATGTCCTTTAAAGAACTATGTACATGGGGCCAAAGTGACAACAGCAACTCAAAAGATTAGATAGGAATCTCAGGGGGCAGTGAGTTTATGTCAGTGGGAGAGGAACAACTCAGAAAAAGATGGCAGGAATGGCTGCACACCTCGCAGAATGTAATCGGTGTCCCTGAATCGCACGTGTAGAAGTGGTTGAATTGGTGTATGTTTTGTTGTGTATATTCTCAACAACAACAAAATAAAATTTAAAAGTAAGTATTTTATTATTAGAAATAAAAGAAAGTAAAAAGATAGAAAAAATAGACCATACAAGCTCTAATAAAAAAGTAAGTTGATGTAGTGTAGAAACAGCCACAGACAGTAGTAAGATGGGTGTGGCTGTGTTCCAGTAAAACCTGATTTATAAACAGAAAGCTGCAGCAGGCGAGATTTGGCTCGAGGACCATAATTTGCTGATGACCCCTTCTAACTTCTTGAGGTGGACGATGACATTTGCTGGTTTCTTTCATCCTGTTGGTTGTTGTCTTTCTTCTTTTCTAATAGATGCATGTAGGCTATAAATGACTTTAGCTGCTTCCCACCAATTTTACTTATAAAAATACTTTCTTACCTGCATTGTGTTTTCTTCTTTCACCCATGGCTTATTTAAGAGTGTATTCCTTACCTTGTTAACATATGAGGATTTTCTAGTTATCCTCATTGTTACTGAATTCTAGTTTAATTGCACTGTGAGTGCGGTTGGGGAATGTATTTTGTGTGGTTCAATTCATTGACATTTGTTGAGATTTGCTTTATGACCCAGCATATTTTTTTAAATGTTCCATACACTTGAAAAGAATGTGCCTCCTGCAGTTGTTGGCTAGTGTGTTCTCTGTTTCCATTAGATCAAATGTATAAACTGTGTTATTGAAGTCTTACTGAAAAATTTTCTGCTTTTTCTATCAATTAATTACAAAGAAAAATGTGGTAATGTTCCCTTCTGTGATGATGGGTTTGTCTACTTCTCTTTTAAGTTTTGCTTTGTGTGTTCTAAAGATATGTTACTAGGTACGTATAGTTTTAGAATTGTTCTATCTTTTTGGTGAATTAAACATTTATGAAATATTCTTTATTTCAGATAATTACTTTAAAGTCTTTTTTGTGTGTCAATACACCACAGCTTACTCTTGATTAGAATTTACATGGTATACATTTTTCATCCTTTTACTTTCAGCTTTTTTGTATCTTTATAATTATTTTCTATATACATGTTATTATACTTAATATATATGATTGTAAGCAGCATGTGTTTTAAAATCCTTATCTGAAAGTCTTTGTTTTTTAATTGCAATATTTAGTCTGTTTTCGTTTATTATAATTCCTGATTTATTTGGGTTTAAATATACCATCTTAATATCTGCTTTCTACTTGTCCCGTGTCTTCTATCTTCATTTTTTTTTTTTTTGAATGGATTATTTTTAAACTATTCCATTTGTGTCTCCTCTTTATCTGGCCGGTTTAATGATTTTTTTTCTTTGCACTGGATTTTTAACAATGCAGGTATGGTTTTCTTTTGGTTTATCGTGCTTAGGGGTTGTAATGCTTCTTAAACCTGAGTCTTGATGTCTGTCATCAGTTCTAAAAAATCCCAAACCATTATCTCTTTGATATTGCTTCTGCATCTTCTCTCTTCCTGGGGCTCTAATTATGTGAGAGTTAGATCTTACACTGTATTCCGTGTGTCTCTTAGCTCTTTCCATCCTTCTGTTGCTTTACAGTTTAATCTGAATATTTTTTTATGGCCTCTCTTATATTTCACTATTTCTTCAGCTGTGTTTAATTTGCTGTTAAACCCGCTAATCGAGTTCTTCCTTTCAGTTACTGTTTTTTTTAACATGTACAATGCCCCTTTGGTTCTGCACTGGTGTGAGTTGGTTATGACTCATAACGATCCCATGTACAACAGAAGGAGACACTGCCCAGTCCTGCACCATCTGTACAATCATTGTTCTGCTTGAGCCCACTGTGGCAGCCACTGTGTCAATCCACCTCGTTGAGGGTCTTCCTCTTTTTCACTGACCTTCTGCCAAGCATGATGTCCTTCTCCAGGGACTGGTCCCTCCTGATAACAAAGTATGTGAGGTGAAGTCTCATGATCCTTCTAAGGAGCACTCTGGCTGTACTCCCAAGACAGGTTTGTTCTTTCTTCTGGCAGTCCACGTATATTCAGTATTCTTCACCACCACCATAATTCAAAGGCATCAGTTCTCCTTTGGTCTTCCTTATTCATTGTCCAGCTTTCACATGTATATGAGGTGACTGAAAACACCATGGCTTGGGTCAGGCACACCTTAGTCCTCAAAGTGGCGTTTTTGCTTTTTAAACTTTAAAGAGGTCTTTTGCAGCAGATTTGCCCAATGCAATGAGTTGTTTGATTTCTTGACTGCTGCTTCCATGGGTATTGATTGTGGAGCCAAGTAAAATGAAATCCTTGACAACTTCAATCTTTTCTCCATTTATCATGATGTTACTTATTGGCCCAGTTGTGAGAATTTTTGTTTTCTCTATGTTGAGGTGTAATCCATACTGAAGGCTGTGGTCTTTGATCTTCATTGGTAAGTGCTTTAAGTCCTCTTTACTTTCAGCAAGCAAGGCTGTGTCATCTGCATAACGCAGGTTGTTAATGAGTCTTCCTCCAATTCTGATGCCCCGTTCTTCTTCATATAGTCCAACTGCTTGGGTTATTTGCTCAGCATACAAATCGAACAAGTATAGTGAAAGGATACAACCCTGATGCACACCTTTCCTGACTTTAAACCACGCAGTATCTCCTTGTTCTGTTCAAATGACTGCCTCTTAATATATGTACAGGTTCCTTATGAGCACAAATAAGTGTTCTGGAATTCCCATTCTTTGCAATGTTATCCATAATTTGTTATGATCCACACAGTCGAATGCCTTTGCATAGTCAATAAAACACAGGTAAACATCCTTCTGGTATTCTCTGCTTTCAGCCAGGATCCATCTGACATCAGCAATGATATCCCTGGTTCCACATCCTCTTTTGAATTCAGCTTGAATTTCTGGCAGTTCAGTCAATGTACTGCTGCAACTGCTTTTGAATGATCTTCAGCAAAATTTTACTTGCGTGTGATATTAATGATATGGTTTGATAATTCCCACATTTGGCTGGATCACCTTTCTTTGGAATAGGCATAAACATGGATCTCTTACAGTCAGTTGAGCAGGTAGCTGTCTTCTAAATTTCTTGGCATAGACGAGTGAGCACTTCCAGTGCTGTATCCATTTGTTGAAACATCTCAATTGGTATTCCATCAGTTCCTGGAGCCTTGTTTTTTGCCAATGTCTTCAGTGCAGGGGACTTCTTCCTTCGGTACCATCGGTTCCTGATCATATGCCACCTCATGAAATGACTGAATGTTGATCAGTTCTTTTTGGTACCGTGACTCTTTGTATTCCTTCTGTCTTCTTTTGTTGCTTCCTGTGTCATTCAGTATTTTGCCCATAGAATCCTTCACTATTGCAGCTCAAGGCTTGAATGTTTTCTTCAGCTCTTTCAGCTTGAGAAATGCCGTACGTGTTTTTCCCTTTTGGTTTTCTAACTCCAGGTCTTTGCACATTTCATTATTTCATTTTGTCTTCTTGAGCCACTTTTTTAAATCACCTAATACAATTGGATTCTGCAACAATTAGAAGCTGGTTTCTCAGTGACTACAAGGGCTTGTCCATTTCCAGTGCACCTTGATTCCTGGGGTGTGGCCCTTTAGGCCATTTTCCAGGACCCCTCCTTTCCAGTGGGCCCTGAATGCCAGCTTTTGCCCCACCCCACCCAAGTCTGTCAGGAGCTCTGTTCTGCCTCATAAACCCGGAGACCTCACTCTTTTGGAGTCAGCAGGTGTTTCTCAGAAGAGAGGCTCTGTTCCAGGCACCCTCTGTACCCCGTCCTGGCCCTGCGGTACTGAAGAAAGATGGTTTAAGTTATGTCTCGGGAAGGGTTGGTCCTAGACCCCCCTCCCCCCGCCCCCGAGGCAGTGTCTTTCTCATTATCTGCTTGTGGCAAGGAGCAGGTGGGAAGGTCCTGTGGGCAGGTGGGCAGGTGGCATCTCGGGGAGCCCTCTACCAGGATGGTCGGGGTTCTGGGTCCTGGCTGCGTGCACCGGCCCAAGGGCTCACTTTCTATTTTCCTGGTTGTGTAGGGGCTGCTCCCAGGTGGGCATCATCCGGGCCCTGGCTGAGTTTGGCATCCCTGTGGACATGGTTGGAGGAACGTCCATTGGGGCTTTCATGGGGGCTCTGTACTCTGAGGAACGGGACTACAGCCGGATGCGCATCCGGGCCAGGCAGTGGGCTGAGGTGAGGATGGGCGCCGGGGCCCCGTGGGGGAGCTGGGCGTGGGGATGGCCAAAGCTCCCACAGGGCTCTGGTCTCAAGGAGCATGGCCTCCCTCTCCCCCTCGCCACTGGCTAAGGCAGAAGCTGGGGCTGTGCAGCCCTCAGGCCTCAGAGTACGCTTTGTGGGGTGAAGGAAATCTCTTGGGCAGACTATTTCTGGGTAAAGAGGAAGTGAAGAACCTTAATTAGTGATGGGAACTGGGCTGCCACTAATGAAGCAGAGAGCAGAGACCACAGCAGAGGGCAGGGGAGAGGGCAGAGCAGAGGGCAGGGGAGAGGGCAGAGCAGAGGGCAAAGGAGAGGGCAGGGGAGAGGGCAGAGCAGAGGACAGGGGAGAGGGCAGAGCAGAGGGCAGGGGAGAGGGCAGAGCAGAGGGCAGGGGAGAGGGCAGAGCAGAGGGCAGGGGAGAGGGCAGAGCAGAGGCCAGGGGAGAGGGCAGAGCAGAGGGCAGAGCAGAGGGCAGGTGAGAGGATAGAGCAGGGAGCAGACCTGAGCAAGGCCAGCAGGCAATGTAGGGGTAGGTGGTGAATGGCCCAGCCTGGGGACTCATGCCTTGCGGTCACCCCAGAAGCCCCAGCCACCCAAACTTGGGACCCCTGGGATGGAACTAGGCTCAGGCAGGCCTCAGCAGGTCCCCTCCTCCCCAGGATGTGACGTCCATGGTGAACACAGTGCTGGACCTGACCTACCCGATCACCTCCATGTTCTCTGGTGCGGGCTTCAACAGCAGCACCCGCAGCGTCTTCAAGGACAGGCAGATAGAGGTACTGCCCCCCACCCCCACCTCACACCACTGCTGCCCCCCAGACACTCAGCCCCCCGGGACACCCAGGCCTGTCCTGGAGCCAGGTGTGTGGCCTGAGTGGGGCAGAAAGAGTCCACAGAGCCCCAACAGAAGACCCTCACCACCGGCACCCCCCAACCCTGCATCTCACCTCTGAGCCTCTCCTCCCGCGCAGGACCTGTGGCTGCCCTACTTCACCATCACCACAGACATCACTGCCTCAGCCATGCGGGTCCACACAGATGGTGAGGGTGGCTTTGGGCTGGCTAGCGGGGGGCGGCGGGATAAGGCCGAGGGCAGGGGCAGTGAGAGACGTGGGGCTGGGGGCATGAGGGGTCCCCAAGGAAGCCGGAGACCCAGCAGATCCTTACGCAGGAGACCTTGCCTCCACAGGCAGAGGGTGGTTGTGGGCCACAGCCAGGCGTGGGGGACCCCTGGGGGCAGGAGCTGGGGTGAGGCGGGGTGGGAGGGTGGGAGGGTAGTGGTCAGGGACAGGTGGCTCTCCGAGGTGAGTCTGCTACCACCTCGTGGTCAGGACCTAACCAAGGAGCCCTCAGCATGTCCTGCCGCCTCTTCAACCCATCCCCCTCCTACCCCCAGGCTCCCTGTGGAGGTATGTGCGCGCCAGCATGTCCCTGTCTGGCTATATGCCCCCCCTCTGCGACCCCAAAGATGGACACCTGCTGATGGATGGGGGTTACATCAACAACCTCCCAGGTACCCAGCCAGCGGTGGTCCAGCTGGTGCGGCGCCCCCCCACCCCGCCCCACGTCCCTGTGCACCTCCTTTTCTGTAAGGCTGGGGTGGCGCACGCTTTCCGCAGAGCCAGCCAAGGGAAGGTTCCGGGCTGGCGCCGAGCATGGAGAATACGCTCACACACACACACGCTCACACACGCACACACAAACTGGCTCACATACACGTGTGCACACAGATGCAGCAGGGTCAGAGCATATGGCTTTGCTGGTGAGCTCAGCAGCACTCAGGACAGAGGCCAAGAGGAGGCCAGTGCACTGCCTCAGGGAGCGGTTAGCTCCCTCTGTGCCACTGTGGGACGCTAAAGGCCTGCAGGTGTGGGGGCTGCGGGGTTCAGCCTGCCTGGCCACACCCGTTACCTGTGGGGCCTGCAGTTGGGGGCCGCGGATCTGTGCACGAGGCCCTCCAAGGCCGGGTCAGGGTCTCGCCCAGACTCCTAGGCTTCGCCAAGGCTGGACCTGCCTGACTAGGTGCTGCCTCGGCCATTTGTCTTTTCTGCAGCGGACGTGGCCAGGTCCATGGGTGCAAAGGTGGTGATTGCCATTGACGTGGGCAGCCAGGATGAGACGGACCTCACCAACTATGGTGACTCCCTGTCAGGGTGGTGGCTGTTATGGAAGCGCTGGAACCCCTTGGCCACGAAAGTCAAGGTGGGGGGCCTGCAGGAGGTGCAGGCTGGATGGGACGTGGGCATGTTATGCCCACCTCAGACCGCCAAGCCTGGGGAGCAGCTGCTTTCTGGGCTGGGTGGTACCGGCCTCTCCTTGTCAGCCCCCTGACAACCCCCCGCCCCGTGCGTGTGCTTACACGGGCCGCTCCTTCCTGGGGTATAAGGAGGACTCTGTCAGCCCCTGTGGCTGAGATGGGAGCGCCTTTGAGGGGCATCTGGGGTCCAGGGCCTCTCACTCACTCACTCTCTGGCCAGCCCCTGGTGCCACCTCTGGAAACAGGACAGGCCTGGGAAAGGGTCTCAGTAGTGGGAGCAGAGAGGGGTGTCCCCTGCATACTCACAGGAGAGAACCCCTAATAGGGCACTCGACTACCTGTCTGCTCCCCTACATGCCCCACATATGCACATACCCCCACATGCTTCCACAGGCACACACCCGCACATGCACACATGCACACACCTCCACGTGCTCCCACGTGCACGCCCACCCACATGCACACACACAGGCACACACCTCCACGTGCACACACGCACACATGCACATACATGCACACACCTCCACATGTTCCCACGTGCACACCCCCCACATGCACACACGCACACACCCCCACATGCACACAAATGCACATGCCCCACGCATCCCACCGCATGCACACACGTTTCCCTCGCAATCACACACCCCCACATGCACACCCACACCCCATGTGCACACACACCCCCACATGCGCACCTGCAGGCACACAGGTGCACAAACTCAGCCAGGACCCATGGCAGGAGGGATGGGTCCTCCCAGCCCTAGGAGCCTGTACTGGGCACTCCCCCACCCTCCCTCCCCTCCCCCTAGGGTAGAGCAGTGCGCAAGGCAGAAGATCCTGTCCTGCAGAGAAATCAGCCTCACCTTGGGCTCTGGGCAAGGAAGGGATGGGGAGAGGGGAGGGGAGGAGTGGGAAGAATGGGGTCATGCCCACATGGGGTGAGGGGTTGCAGGGTGGTGGGGCGGCCTCTGCCCGGGTGGTGTGCCATGCAGGTGCTGAACATGGCGGAGATCCAGACACGCCTGGCCTACGTGTGCTGTGTCCGGCAGCTGGAGACGGTGAGGAGCAGTGACTACTGCGAGTATCTGCGCCCCCCTATCGATAGCTATGGCACACTGGACTTCAGCAAGTTCGACGAGATTTGCGTGAGTGTTGGCCCCTCCTGCAGTGGTGGGGACCTGGCCTCTGTAACAGACCCTGAGTGTGCACAGGAAGTGGGATACCGGGAGGGCCCCCCAGACCCTGTAACAGGCCCTGGGTGTGCACAGGAAGTGGGTACCAGCAGGGTCCCCCAGCCTAACAAGACCCTGAGTGTGCACAGGAAGTGGGTACCAGCAGGGTCCCCCAGCCTAACAAGACCCTGAGTGTGCACAGGAAGTGGGTACCAGCAGGGTCCCCCAGCCCCTGTAACAGACCCTGGGTGTGCACAGGAAGTGGGATACCATCAGGATCCCCCAGCCTCTGTAACAGACCCTGAGTGTGCACAGGAAGTGGGTACCAGCAGGGTCCCCCAGCCCCTGTAACAGACCCTGGATGTGCACAGGAAGTGGGATACCAGCATGGGCGGACGGTGTTTGACATCTGGGTTCGAAGCGGTGTGCTGGACAAGATGCTTAAGGACAGGCAGGAGACGAAGATAAAAGCCTGTGATGTAAGTGGCTCCTCTCTTTGCACCTCCCCACCCACTGCCGCCCTCCTCCACGCTGGGCCTTTTTGCGGCCCCTGTACCCACAGTCTCATGCCAAACCTGAAGGACACAGCAGGAGACCTGCAGGCACCCCTGGCTGGCCCTGCACTGTCCACCCTCGGATTCTGCGTTGTCTCCACTACTCGTCACACCATCCCACCCTGAAGCCGGGGCACCTAGGCAGGCGAGCTGCTTGGCTGAGGGGGCAGGAATGGGGGTTGGCCCACCAGGCTGTTCTTCCATCTCCATCTGGCCCACAGAGCTGGCAGCTCAGGGAGCAGAGCCGGGGGACAGGCGAGGGCAGCAGCTCCCTCGGCCTGCTATGACCTCCCCTGCTCTGGCCCTCCAGGTCCTCACCTGCCCCAATGCCTCCTTCACGGATCTTGCGGAGATTGTGTCCAGGATTGAGCCCGCCAAGGCAGCCACCGTTGATGGTGAGTGGATGCTCCAATGTGTGCCTCCTACCCACCCTGAGGGTGTCGGGGTCAACGTCCCTCCTGCCCCTCATGGTGTTGAGACAGGCTGGGACTGCTGGCCTCACCTCCAGCCCTGGGCACCACCCCCTGTCCTGGGGGCTGGTTGTCCATGCTTCTCCAGCCTGTTCCCACTCCAGGTGCACACCCTGCCCTCCTCTTGGACCCCCGCCCCACTCCTGGACCTCTGCTCCCCCTGCCGTGCCCACATTCCTCCTGGGGCCCATACCCCCTCCTAGGCTGGCCCCTTCCTGGTGCCCCCTCCCTTCTCCTGCTCCCCCTTCTCCCAGGCCCCACTTTCAGGAAGGTTGACCACAAAACAGCTGGCATTTCTTGAGTCTTGTTAAGACCCAGCAGCTGACAGTAGTGGGTGACTCCCCATCCTGACTACCCAGGCCTCTGCCCGCCTTGATCCAAACACCTGACGGGGTCCTCCACGGGAGGTGGGACCACCCTCACCACCTGCACAAGCCCTGTGGTTTCTGAGGGCTGGGCAGGTGCTTCTGTGCCTAGATGCCAGCCCAGCACTGCTGTGGGGCCTGCGGTTGGGTCTCTGCAACCTGCTGGCAAGGCTTCACCGCGGCCCTGGGCTGTACTGGGCCTGCTTCTGATCCTGAATCAGAAGGGACTGTCATCATGGGGGGGGTGTTAGCGCTGCATTCACTCCCCCTCAGCTGCATGAGTGGAATGCGGGCAGTGTGTGCCATGGGCCCAGAATGCAGGGGCCACCCCACCGTGTGCCAGGCTGGGGCTGCACACCTCCATTAGGGCACACCCAGGCAGGGGCAGGGGATGCCATGTGGGCCCCAGTGCAGCTCTTTCTGCCCAGATGAGTCTGACTACCAGACAGAGTATGAGGAGGAGCTGCTGGGGGTCCCCAGGGACACATACGTGGACTTCCAGAGCACCCCAGCTGAGGAGGACTCGGACTCGGTGAGCCTGCAGGCAGAGTGTGCCCATTGGGCTTGTGACCTGTGGCCTGCTTCCCAGGGCCCGAGCTGGGCATCTTTTGGGTGCCTGTGGGTGTTGGGTCACCTGAGAGGGCCGGCTGTCCTTGATGCTGTGTCTTGCTTCCAGGAGTATGAACCCTCACTCCGGCGGCACCAGCACCCCGGTCTGGCTTCCCCAACATCGTCACAGGACCTCTCCCCACCCTCATTCTCTGATGAAGATGGGTAGAGGCTGTGTCCCAGATGCTGGCCTCTGTCCATGGCCTGTAAAGCCCCACGACAGCCTGGGAGCATGGGTGGAGGCCCAGGCCAGCACTGTGTCCAGCCTCTCCCCCCCTGAGCCGTGTCTCTGGGGGCTCCCCTTGGTCATCTCTGACCGCAGCTCCTGGGGCCTCTGTCAGGCCCTGCTCCCCAGCAGCCTGGGGCGTCCTGAGTCCTCCAGGACTCTGTGAGGCCTTGGAACCTTGAGGCTTCCGCCCAGCACATTAAAGAGATAGAAGTGAGTTGTGTGTCACCGCCTGTTCCCCATCTGGCTGGCCGGTCCCCTAGAGCACCTGGGTCTGTGGGTTACATCCCTGGGGTGGTGGGAGTCGTCCGGACCCACTGCTGAGGCCAAGAGCCTTGGGGCAGCTCTGGGCCTTGCTGCAGGGCGCTAGGGTCTGCGATGGGGGCCGAGGTCCCTCCAAACCAAGGACTAGCCAGCCCCGCACAGTTCACCCCGTGTTAAAATTACACACACTTTATTATTTCTACATCACGCAAACAGCCCCGGAGAACCCCCTGTATAAGACCAAGAATTACAGAGCGTCCAGTGGTTTCGGAATCGGGGTGGTCCCAGCGGGTTCTGGGGGTGAGGGACGCACCGTGGGGTGTGGTCTGCGAGGAACGGGGACCCTGGACGGAGGGCAGGAAGACCCCAGACTCCAGGGCCGCGCATCTTGCGGTCAGCAGACTGCTGGCCTCATTTTCCCCTCGGGAATCTGGTTCCCCTCCCCCGCGCCCCAGAGGAGCCCAGTCCCTGACGTCATGGGGCGGGGCCTCCCGCATCGAGTCTCCGCCCACGGGCCTGTGACGTCGGGGTGGGCGGAGCTCCCGTCTGTCCAGGCTGCTCTCCCGGGTGCGGCGGGACGCGAGGGCGGGGGGCGGCCATGCAGGGCCCGGGCCCGACCCCGACTCCAGCCCGGTCCCGGACCCCGAACCCAACCCCCGGCGCCGCCCGGCTGCCCCGACGGAGGAGTTGGCGGGCGCGGGGCGCGCTCTGAGGCCGGGGGATGCGCTGCCGCCTCGACCATGGGCGCCGCCGCCTCCAGGAGGAGGGCGCTGAGGAGCGAGGCCATGTCCTCCGTGGCGGCCAAAGTGCGGTGAGTGCAACGGGGGCCGGGGGCGGCGGCGACCACCCGGGGACCCAGCTGGGGGAGGGGACGGCGATGCAGCCCCGGCGCCCCTCCGGCTCGTGCCCCCATCCCTCCCCTGCCCGGCCCCCCATCTCCTCCCCAACCGGAGCCCCCAGCCCCTCCCCAGCCCGAGCCCCCAGCCCCTCCCCAGCCCGAGCCCCCAGCCCCTCCCCAGCCCGAGCCCCCAGCCCCTCCCCAGCCCGAGCCCCCAGCCCCTCCCCAGCCCGAGCCCCCAGCCCCTCCCCAGCCCGAGCCCCCAGCCCCTCCCCAGCCCGAGCCCCCAGCCCCTCCCCAGCCCGAGCCCCCAGCCCCTCCCCAGCCCGAGCCCCCAGCCCCTCCCCAGCCCGAGCCCCCAGCCCCTCCCCAGCCCGAGCCCCCAGCCCGAGCCCCCAGCCCCTCTCTACCCCGAGCCCCCGGCCCCTCTCCACCCCGAGCCCCCGGCCCCTCCCCATCCCGAGCCCCCGGCCCCTCCCCATCCCGAGCCCCCGGCCCCTCCCCAGCCCGAGCCCCCGGCCCCTCCCCAGCCCGAGCCCCCGGCCCCTCCCCAGCCCGAGCCCCCAGGCCCTCCCCAGCCCAGCCCCCAGCCCCTCTCCAGCCTCTCCTCCCGTCTCCGCTGGATCCCCATTCCAGGCCCCTCAGCCCCTCCCCTCCGCCCTCAGGTCCATTTGCCCTTCTGTCTCCCGGAGGGCGTCCTGGACTGCGGGGCCGGCAGCCTCTGTGCTCCCCAGAACTTGGGAGCCCCCACTTCGCACTCCCACCAACCCCTCCGCCTCCCGTCTCTCCCCCGCCCCCAGCCCCTCGTACCTCCCCCACCACATCTCCCGCATCGTGCGCCCCCGCTCCCATCCTTTCTCTCCGCGCCTCTCTAGCCCAGGCCCCCCACTGCCTTGTGTGGCACCCCTCCTGACCTCCCCTCCCAGAGCCAGGGTGCAGGTGGTCCCCAGGTTGGAATGAGCCGCTGGCTTCTGGAGGGGGAGGATTCCACCGACCTCGAGTTCATCCACCCCCAGGCTGATGGGGAGTGGACAGAAAGCAGACGGGAGCGATACCCTACAGGTCTTCTCGGGGTGCCCAAGGACTCAAGGGCTTCCTGCAGTGGGACAGGGGTGTCTGAGGGGCCAGACACCTCTCCTTGGCCACACACACACAGGTGCATGCACTGGCTTGTACACACATAGCTGTGTGTCCCTAGCTGGTGCCCAGGGCCTTGTGGGATACAGGAGCTTTGGGGGTACTCCCCTGATCTCTAACCACCCCCGCTGCTGTCCACCCTTCAGAGCAGCCCGTGCGTTTGGAGAATACCTGTCCCAGAGTCACCCTGAGAACAGCAACGGCGCAGGTAGGGACACTGGAGGCAGAGCCAGGTGGGGGCCCAGCTGCCCTGGGGCCTGGTGAGTGGCCTCTGCACGGGACTGAGGGTGGGGCAGGCAGTGACCTTCGGCCGGCTCCCAGTGCCCCCTCCTCTGCCCTGCCTGGCCCAGAGCCCCAGGAGGAGCGCAAGTCACTCGTCACCATGGCACCCACCCAGCCTGGGCGTTGGCATGGCAACAGGCCTCCTGGCATCCCAGGCTGGCACCACTGTCTCTCAGGGCCAGCTGGGGGGTTGGCACCAGGACAATGGGCAATGTTGCAGCTGGGAGGTGGCCTGTGCACTCCCGCCCCCGCCCCCATGCCCCACATAGGCAGCACCACAGAGCACTGGCCAGGGCCAGGAAGACACCGTCCCCCTATGTACACACACAAGGGGCAGCTGGCCCAAAGCCCAGCCAGGAAGGAGGTGGGAGCCTTGGACAGGCGTGAAGCTTGGGAACATGTTTCCCAAAGATGTTGGGCCCAGGGCTTGATCAGTGGGCTGAGGGCCACCTACAGGCTACCCCCTTCCCCCCCCACCCCGCCACATCGGACAGGCTCCTGCTAAGTTCCCTGCCCTCGGGAGACCCAGAGCTCACCTTGCGCCTTTTCACAGACCACCTGCTGGCCGACGCCTACTCTGGCCACGACGGGTCACCCGAGATGGAGCCAGCCCCCCAGAACAAGCGTCGCCTCTCCCTCGTTTCCAACGGCCGCTACGAGGGCAGCCTGTCTGAGGAGATGGGCGGCGAGAAGCCGGCAGGTGAGGGCCCCGAGCCCTGTGTGTACACGATCTCAGGCGAGCCAGCCCTGCTGCCTGGCCCCGAGGCTGAAGCCATCGAGCTGGTGGTGGTGAAGGGGCGGCGGCAAGGTGGGCAGCACCACCACCACAGCCACCCCCTGCGTGGCAGCCCCGGCGGCAGCCGCGACGACCTCAGCAGGTCCTGCCAGAGTTGGGCGAGCAGCCGCCAGGGCTCCAAGGAGTGTCCCGGCTGTACCCCGCCGGCCCCCAGCCCCCCACCACGGGCCTTTGGGCTGGACCCACCGCCCTTGCCTGAGCCTGCCAGCCGCCGCAAGAAGCTGGAGGGGATGTGCAGCGTTGACCGCGTGTCCGGTAAGGGCTGGTCGTCACGTGGGCTCTGCGGCTTGGGTGGGGATGCTGGTGCCAGGTGGCAGACAGCAGCCACCAAGAGGTGGGGCACATGTGTAGCTTGGCCAGATCACAAGGCGTGCAGGGCAGAGTCAGGATTACACCTCAGGTGGGCGTTCCTGCCGTACCCCCACACCCCTGCGCTGTAGCCTCCCGAGTGACCTCAAATCCCAGAGGCAGAGCGAGGCCTGTGGTTGGGAAGGCCCTACCAGCCTCTGGGTAGCTTCCTGGTGAGGCCTGGGGTCAATCAAGGAGGACTTCCTGGAGGTGGAGGCCTGGGCTCTGAAGACCAAGCCGCCTTGGAGGGAGTCCTGGGCCGCAGTCCTTGCCCTGGGGCCCTCCAGGTAGAGCCTTCGTGCACCCGGGGAGAATGCCACTCTCTGAGGTTGGCCACTCTGGGGAGCCCCTGAGGTCTTCTGTGTCTTGTAGCTGCTCTGCTCTGTGGAGAGGCTCCCTGGGATACCCTAGTAGCCCGTGCCTCTGGTATTTGAGGTCACCTCCTGCACAGCAGAGTTCTAACCTAGCCGGGGACTCCATGTCCTCCCACCACGCCTCCTGGGCTGAGACAGACCCATTCCCTCTGGGCACAGCTGAGCCCTGGGGTGGCCACCTGACCAAGGGTGGAGCCAGGGGCAGGCCCACTACCACCCGCCCACCCACCTTGTCCTAGGTGCATAGAGGCTTCTCTATCCCAGTTGCCCCTCGAGCATCTGGAAGGGAGGCTGGTGTACCAGTAGTTTACCTCCAGGACCTCACATTTCTGCTGGCTGCAGGTGAGGGACGGACGGACAGGGTGTGGAGCTCCCAGTCCAAGAGCTTGTAGAGGCCTGGGAGGGGGGCCGCCCCCAGCAAGGCGGTCTCCACACAGGCAGTTCCTGGGGAGGGCCTCCAGCTCACAGTCCTGGAGGGTCATGGGGAAGGGCTTGGCTGAGCCGGTGTGAGCCAGAGTTGGGCAGCAGAAGCTGAGAAGGCCCTGGAACAGCCCCCTCAAGCCCAAGAGAGGCAGCAGCTGCTGTCCCAAGCTGCCCCTTCCGCCCAGAGGAGACAGACGAGTCCCTCCCCAGGCCCCTGCAGACAAGCAGGGTTTCAGAGCCTCGGGAAATCCAGAAGAGCTTTGCCAGGGAAACCAAAGCCTCTCAGCGAGCTGTGCTTGCTCCTGGGCCCTGTGGACCCGCATCAACACCTTTCCCTGCCCCCCCACCCTGGCTACCATGGACCACACAGCCAGGAGTATCCTCTGCCTGATAGGTGGAGGGCTTCATGAACCCCCGAGCCCACCCTCATCACTGCTCCCATGTCCTTCCCTGCTTCCCCCGGCCATGCTGGACCGCACGGCCAAGAGTGTTCTCTGCCTGATAGGTGGGGGACTCGCGAACCCCCAGACCACCTTGTCACTGTTTTCTTGGGTCTTCTCCAGATGACATCCCCATCCGCACCTGGTTCCCCAAGGAGAACCTCTTCAGCTTCCAAACAGCGACCACAACTATGCAAGCGTGAGTCTCAGGGCTGGCTGGGCTGAGCTCTGGGAGGGCTTCAGGCCTTTCTCCACCCCGGGGCCCGTCTTGTCGGCATTTGCCTGCTGCACAGGTCTGCTGGGCATCTTTGGCTGATTTGGACAAGCCCATAGGCCATCCCCTCACTGTCCTTGTCTGTCCCTCTGGTCCTCTGGGGCCAGGTGTGCTCAGCAGGGAATTCTCCTCGGCCCTACCCTGTCTACCCCTACTCTGCCCTCTCGCATCCCAAATAGCATCCCGTTTCCTCTATACCAGAGGTGATCACAGTTTCTGGGTGCCTGAGGGCCTGCTCTTCTTTACCCCGACACACATCTGGGTTCCTGTCCTGGGGCTCCTCCTCAGGGCCACCCTTTGCAACAGTGCCTGACCCCCTGCCTGGCATCAAAGAAGCTCCGTCCCCTAATCTTTCCCATGAGACTGGGGCACCACCACCCCGACACTGGCCCTGGCAGGATGACCCCCTCAGGCTGGGCCATGCCTCCCCTCACAGCAGGCTGAGGGACCAGGACCCCTCTGCCTGGTCCAGCACCCTGGACTGCCTGTGGGCCCTGCACATGCCTCCAGCTGAGGGCAGCTCTGACTCAGAGTGGTTTCCCAGGGTGTTCAGGGGCTACCCCCAGCCCAGGACCAGCCTGACCCAGTCACGGCACTCTGGTGGCTATGGCCAAGGTGACCTCACATCCACACCAGTTCAAGGGGTTGGCCTGGATGGTGATGGGTACTGCTGGTGATGGGTGCTACTTGGGGCCTGGGGGCTGGGGAGGCCAAGCTCACTGTCTTCTCTCTCTCTCTGCCCCTGCCTGCTGTGGCTCCAGCATCTCGTAAGTACCCACCAAGACCTCGCGTCGAAGGGTGCTGGCTGTTGTCCCTGGGGGTCCTCCCACCCCAGATAGGTCTGGACAGGCCAGGGGCTGGCTTCTGCTTTGATGTGGGGAGTGCTGCACCCGAGAACCGGCTCCCTGCAGGCACCTGAGCTACAAGCAGGGCCTGCTGGGAGCTGGGGCCTTGGGCTGGGCCACGCCTCCCCTCGCAGCAGGCCGAGGGACCAGGAGCCCTCTGCCTGGCCCAGCACCCTGGACTGTCCGCGGGCCCTGCACTCACCTCCACCCGAGGGCAGCTCTGACTCCCAGCGGTTTCCCAGGGTGTTCAGGGGCTACGCAGAGAGGAAGCGGCGGAAGCGAGAGAACGAGTCCGCGTCTGTGATCCAGAGGTAGGGCCTGCCAGCCCCTCGCCACCAGGTCCATCTCGTCTGGGCCAAGGTCTGGGCTGGGTGGGACGGGTGGCAGTGACTGGCCTGGTCCTGCTCTGGACGCGCAGTAGGGGAGGGTTGCCCTGGGCTCTGACGGCCTTGCCCCAGGCTCAGCTTGGTGGCCTCTTGGCAGTCCAACTGCCCAGTGGCCCTCCCGGGTCTGGCCCCCGAGGCCCAGAGCTTCAGTGCCAGTTGGAAGCCCAAGCCCCCAACTTCAGAGCCATGTCCAAGAGGGCCTGTGCAGGGTACACATTGGGGCAGGAGGACCACAGGGATGTAACGGTAGGGGAAGGTGCCTGCAGCTCCCAAACTGGGCTCGCAGTCCTGGGCACCGTGGCAGGGCCAGGGTCCTTGGTGACCTGGGAAGAAGCACGCAGGGCTTGGGCAGGGTTCGGCTGCAAGGTGGGGGGCGAGATGGAAGGGCCGGCGTGGGCTGAGAAGGGATGGCAGGGTCTGGCACAGAGGTGGGGTGTGGGGGGGCACCAAGGGAGCACCCCTGGGTGGGGGCTGGGAGCCGGCCAGGAGCTGCGCCTTCACCTCTGGAGGTTCCAGCAGGAGAGAGGCTGCCTGGGGTTTGCCTTTGTGGCCGTGGGCGAGGGGAGGCAAGAGCCAGGGAAGGCAGGAAAGGGGCGAGGGCAGAAGGGCCAGCAGACAGGCAGGTGGGCCACCCACCCCCTGTGGCCCTCGTCACCCGGTGCTCCCTCTGGCAGGAACTTCCGCAAACACCTGCGCATGGTCGGCAGCCGGCGGGTGAAGGCCCAGAGTAAGGCCGGGCCCGGGTGCGGGCAGGTGGAGGGGGCAGCTGCTGTGCTTGGCCGGGCTTCACGGGCTGCTGGCTGCACCCTAGACTCCGCCCCTTACAGGCCCATGGCCACGCCCAGACCCCGCCCCAGCACTACCGGGCTCCTCTCCTAGTCCTTATCCCCGCCCACCCTGGCACCCAAGACTCCACCCCCCCCGCCCTGCCAGTCTTCAACTCCCACCCAGAGCCAAGGACTTTCTCATCCGACCTCAGGTGCCACCCCGTCCTCAGTCCCGACTTTCACCCAGGCCCCCCACCTCAAGGCCCTGCTCAGGCCCCGCCCCTTCAGGTACGCCTCCACTGAGGCCACGCCCACCCCAGGCCCCACCCCCACTGGCTAATGCGGGTTTTGCGGTTTTGCAGCGTTCGCTGAGCGGCGCGAGCGAAGCTTCAGCCGGTCCTGGAGCGACCCCACCCCCATGAAAGCCGACACTTCCCACGACTCCCGAGACAGTAGGTGCCCTGGCCTAGGCTGGTCCACCTCCCCTAGGCCCCCAGACTCCCTGCTCAGCAGACCTTCTGCGCTTCTGCTCTTAGCGTCAGTTTCTTCCCCTGTGAGATTGGGGTCAGCATATCCCGTTCTCGTAGGAGAGGCTAACTGACATGGCACCACGACAACAGATTTAGGCGGCTGCGGCAGTGCTGAAGACGGGGTGCTGGGGGCCCCGGGTGTCTCACTGGCTCTGCAGGCAGCGGGGGAGGGTCCTGGGAGACCGCACAGTGCCTGGGCTGGGACAGGAGGAGCCTGGAGGGACCCGCCGTCTGCCCCCCCAGGTAATGACCTGCAGGGCTCCTGCTGCACCTTGGACGAGGCCTTCGAGGGCCTGGACTGGGAGGCTGAGAAGAGCCTGGAGGCTGTAGCCTGCGACTCAGAGGATTTTGTACCTCCCAAGGTTATGGTGAGGCTTGAGGGCTCAGCAGGCGGTGGGGGCAGTCAACCTGCAGTGGCGGGGGGAGGGCTGCAGGGCGGGCATGGCCCACTAAGCAGCCCTGCCTCCCCCCAGCTCATCTCCTCCAAGGTACCCAAAGCTGAGTACATCCCCACCATCATCCGCAGGGATGACCCTTCCATCATCCCCATCCTCTATGTGAGTGGACCAGACAGATCACAGGGGCAGGATAGGGCCTGTGGGAGAATGGGGGGGATGACAGGACGACACAGACACCGTGGGTGGGACAGAACCCACAGGGGTGGGGGCGGGGGTAGGACAGACTGAGGGTGGGACAGGCCTCACGAGAGAGACAGATCAGTGGGTGAGACCGCCCACCATGGGTGGGACAGACTCCGTGGGGAGGGGTCCTGATGTGGCCTGTGTCTGTCCCCAGGACCATGAGCACGCAACCTTTGAGGATATCCTGGGTAAGTGCTCCCTTCGGGTCCTGGGAAGGCAGACAGGACAGGCGGTGGCCTGGGGCTGTTCCTGGGAAGGCAGACAGGGCAGGCGGTGGCCTGGGGCTGTTCCTGGGAAGGCAGACAGGGCAGGTGGTGGCCTGGGGCACTCATAGCCCTCCCGTCCCCAGAGGAGATTGAGAAGAAGCTGAACGTCTACCACAAGGGAGCTCGTATCTGGAAAATGCTCATCTTCTGCCAGGTAGGGCTGCCCCTTGTCCCGCTGAGGGAGGGGGCCACTGCTGACTGGGGGGGCTAGCAAGGGGATGGAGGGGGAGCGGGCATGCGGAGGAGGGTGGGGGAGCACAGAGAGGCTAGATGGAAGCGCCTGCCTGAGCCCCAGAGGGCCCGCCCCAAGAGAACCTGCCCTCAGATGACCTACCCCCAGAAGGCCCACTGTCAGGATCAGCCCCCAGAGGTCCAGCCCCCAGAGGTCCAGCCCCCAGAGGACCCGCCTCACCCCCACTCTCCTGACTCACAGGGAGGCCCTGGACACCTCTATTTGCTCAAGAACAAGGTGGCCACATTTGCCAAAGTGGAGAAGGAAGACGACATGATCCAGTGAGGGGTGGGGCTGCTCCCGGGCAGGGAGGTAGAGGCAGAGACCCAGGCCCCAGGGTCCCCCTCAAACCTCCCCCATGATGCTCCTCTGAACAGCTGGGCTTCAGGGCCCCCCGTGGCCTGCCCCCTTCTCTGGGCTGGAGGCCCCCCATCACCTGCCCCCTCGTCACCACTGGGGACCTGGGCTGGAGGGCCCCAGTGGCCTGCCCCCTTCTCTGGGCTGGAGGCCCCCCATGGCCTGCCCCCTCGTCACCACAGGGACCTGGGCTGGAGGCCCCCCGTGACCTGCCCCCTTCTCTGGGCTGGAGGCCCCCCATGACCTGCCCCCTCGTCACCACAGGGACCTGGGCTGGAGGCCCCCCGTGATCTGCCCCCTCGTCACCACTGGGGACCTGGGCTGGAGACCCCCCGTAACCTGCCCCATCGTCACCATGGGGGACCTGGGCTGGAGGCCCCCCGTGGCCTGCCCCCTTCTCTGGGCTAGAGGCCCCCCGTGGCCTGCCCCCTCGTCACCACGGGGACCTGGGCTGGAGGCCCCCTGTGACCTGCCCCCTCGTCACCACGGGGACCTGTGCCTCCCCAGCTTCTGGAAGCGTCTGAGCCACCTGATGAGCAAAGTGAACCCGGAGCCTAACGTCATTCACATCATGGGCTGTTACATCCTGGGGAACCCCAATGGGGAGAAGGTATGGGGACCTCAAACTTTATCCAGACTTCTAGAGCCCCCAGACCTGGGAAAAGAGACAACAGGACTCCCGTTTCTCCTTGGATCACCCTTTTCCTTCCCCTAACCCCCCAAGGAAACTCCTGCTCCTGAGCCAGCCCAAGTCGGGGGGTTCTGAGAAGAGGGTGGGCCCTGTGTCTGCCCCGATGCCCTGCCTGCATCCCCCCTGCACCCTCACAGCCCCTGCCTTCCTTTCAGCTATTTCAGAGCCTCAGGACCCTCATGACCCCATACAGGGTCACCTTTGAGTCCCCCCTGGAGCTGTCAGCCCAAGGTGAGTCCCCCAGCCTGGTCCCCAGCCCTCGGGTGGGTCTGGCACCCCCGCCTGGCCTGAGCCACCCTCGTCCCCCCAGGGAAGCAGATGATTGAGACGTACTTCGACTTTCGGCTGTACCGCCTCTGGAAGAGCAGGCAGCACTCGAAACTGCTGGACTTTGACGATGTCCTGTGAGCGCTGGCCGGTCGCTCGGGACCAGGGCACCTGGGGCCAGGCCACGCGGCCATGCGGCCACCGGGCCTCGGTCCCGGCCCGGCATGGAGCCACCTCAGGGCTGACGCTTGCTCAGGTTCTCCGCAGTTGTCCACTGCACTGGCACGGGGCCAGCCGGGGGCACCCAGCCCTGCCTGCAGCCAGTGCCCAGGAGCTGTCCTCCTCGGGCCGTAGAAATAAGTGCAATTTTTTACACCCCTGAAACAAATCAGAGTGCAGTGGCATTGCTAGTTAACTAGTTAGGCACTGTGCTACTAGTTACTGCGTAGATGGCGGCCCCGTGGCCGGTGTGTTCAGGACTTTCCCCGGCCCGGCCGTCTTCATCACCAGCATAGGTGAGCCTGGCCGTGTGGCCGGGTGCCCCGCCTGGCCGTCCACCCCATGAGGCCCCTCCAGGCCCCATCGTCTGCTTGGACCCCTCCCTGCTGCTTTCTCTGACCTCAGCAGTCCAGTGGGCAGCCCAGGCAGCAGCAGGGAGAAGTCCCTCTTTCCCCAGGAGACACTGGGCTGAGTTGCCCAGCACTCCACACTCACTGCTGTGGGATTTAGCTTCTGCCACCGCATTCTGGAGCTGTCCCAGCCTGGCTGAGTGAGCAGGGCTGGGTCCTGGTGGCGGGCGAGGATGTCCGTGCTCTGCCGAGGGCCCAGTGCCCCTAGTCCGTGGTGGCACAGGGCTGGAGCTTTCCAGGGCCCAGCAAGGATGGCCCTTCTGTACATAGCTGGAACTTGGGGGCAGGCCCCCCTTTTTGAGAGCTGAGCTCAAAGGCAGAGGGAGGGGCTGGGGCATGGGTGCGCTCAGAACAGTGTACGATATCCCTTAGAGTGACATTAAACCCAATTCTCTGCTGCGGCTGGCTGCCTGTTCTCTCCCCCACCCCTCGCCCTGGACAGGGCAGGGCTGAGGCTCCTAGGACACCACCAAGGATGAATGCCACTGGGATGGGGGGCCCCCAGGACAGGGAGGTGTGCCTCATCTTTGGGCACCAAGCAGATGCCACATGTGCTGGGCTCAGGAATGAGCCCTGCCTGGCTGCCCCCACTGCTACCTCTGCCTGTGGACTGAGCTGGAGGGCAGGGGGGGACCACAGGACAGGCCCTGGTTGCCTCCAGGGGTGCCCATTGCCCCTCCAGCGGCTCCTGGTCCAGTGGAGGGTGGAAAGGGGGAGCGGGTGGGAGCGGAACAGACGCAGTCAGGCTGTCGGGGTCCACGAGGCCTGGAGAGACAGGAGGGCTGCAGCTGGGGCAGAGGGCAGGCCCTCCCCCAAGTCCCTTCCTCACCCCCTCAGGAAGGAAGTGGAGGTGGATGCAGGTTCCCCGTGGGTAAGACCAGCCTCAGGGACTGCCGCCTTCATCTCCCTCTGAACCCCTAGTCTGTGGCCTGGACTAGGGCCTTTCCGTTCCCCCTTGGCCACGGGGTCCTGCCTGCCCTCTGCAAACACCCCGGCCCATCTTCACCTGCTGGCCCAGCTCTGCTCTGAGGCCCACCTGGGTGGCAGGCGGTGAGACTCCAAGGACAACTTCTTTTTTTTTTTGTATTTTTTTTTTATTATTATTAACTTTTATTGAGCTTCAAGTGAACGTTTACAAATCAAGTCAGGCCGTCACATACAAGTTTATATACACCTTACTCCGTTCTCCCACTTGCTCTCCCCTTAATGAGTCAGCCCTTCCAGTCTCTCCTTTCGTGACAATTTTGCCAGCTTCCAACTCTCTCTATCCTCCCATCCCCCCTCCAGACACGAGATGCCAACACAGTCTCAAGTGTCCACCTGATATAATTAGCTCACTCTTCATCAGCATCTCTCTCCTACCCACTGCCCAGTCCCTTCCATGTCTGATGAGTTGTCTTCGGGGATGGTTCCTGTCCTGGGCCAACAGAAGGTTTGGGGACCATGACCGCCGGGATTCCTCTAGTCTCAGTCAGACCATTAAGTCAGGTCTTTTTATGAGAATTTGGGGTCTGCATCCCACTGATCTCCTGCTCCCTCAGGGGTTCTCTGTTGCGCTCCCTGTCAGGGCCGTCATCGATTGTGGCCGGGCACCAACTAGTTCTTCTGGTCTCAGGAAGATGTAGGTCTCTGGTTCATGTGGCCCTTTCTGTCTCTTGGGTTCTTAGTTATCGTGTGACCTTGGTGTTCTTCATTCTCCTTTGATCCAGGTGGGTTGAGATCAATTGATGCATCTTAGATGGCCGCTTGTTAGCATTTAAGACCCCAGACGCCACACTTCAAAGTGGGATGCAGAATGTTTTCATAATAGAATGATTTTGCCAATTGAGTTAGAAGTCCCCTTAAGCCATAGTCCCCAAACCCCCGCCCTTGCTCCGCTGACCTTTGAAGTATTCAGTTTATCCCGGAAACTTCTTTGCTTTTGGTCCAGTCCAGTCCAGTTGAGCTGACCTTTCATATATTGAGTATCAAGGACAACTTCTTGTGGTCCTTGATCCTTCAGCCACACCTCCAGCCAGAAAAACAATGGCGATGCATAAACAAAAACAATGGCGATGCATAAACATAGCGGTCAAAGATAGTTGGGGAAATACTTGCAACCCATGAAGGAGGAGGATTAGGGTCCATAATAAATAAAAAGTTTTTATAAATCGATAAGAAAAAAATCAAAAGTTGAGCAAAGATACAAAAAGTCAACTCAGAGCAGAGAAAATCCAAATGGCCAATCACTGCGAGCAGAGTCTTGACCCGTTAACGCTTTAAGGAAAAACCAGTTGACGCAGCCATGAGACAGCACTTCTTGCTGTCAGAGTGGGGCAGCATAAAAGGCTGTGGCCGCCCCGTGCTGGTGCATGTGTGGAAGAAAGGGACTCTGAATCCCGGCCTTTGGAGGAAGCATTTGGCAGGAGCTCTTGAAATGACCGTAAATGATGAACTCGAATGCCACTTGAGCTGGCAGGTGCCCTCCTGAACCTCTTCAGGGTGCTGTCAGGCACCCTTCGTTGCCAGGGTGGTATCACCCGACCACTAATTTGGGGCTACGAAGCTTGTGTGAGGGGACAAGGTAGCCAGCTGCCCTGTGGTTTGCCTGTCTCAGGGCCAAAAAAACCGAACCAAACCTGTTGCCCTCGAGTCGATTGCGACTCACAGTGACCCTATAGGACAGGGTAGAACTTTCCCATAGGGTTTCTAAAGAGCGGCTGGTGGATTCGAATTGCCAACCTTCTGGCTAGCAGCCAAGCTTTTAACCACTGCTCCATCAGGGCTCCTGTCTCAGGGCAGAGGCTCAAGTACTGCCGTCTAAATCTAGGTTGAGCTAATGACCTGATAAAGAAGCAGGTTCTGCCCTCCCACCTTGGCGTGTGTACCTTCAGAGCTGTTCAGGAGACGGGCTGGAATTGAGAGTTTTTGCCTAAATGAGACCTCGCAGGCAGAGTTGGCCACAGCTGCCCCAGCCTCCCAGCTCTGTCCTGCTTGGAGCCCCTGCTCACTTGTGCCTGTGGGCAGCCCAGCCTGTGTGTCCAGGTGCAACCACACCCACCCCAACAGTACCCCCTTGAGCCCCCAGCCCGCACGTGTGCTTGGCCTAGCAGCCCTCTATTGGAGGTGGACCTGGGTTGAGGCCTAGAGGGGGGGTAGGGACGTCCCTTCGTGGAGAGGTGTAGGGGCCTGAAAAGTCCAGGGTGGGGGCCCGTCTCACCAAAGTGTAAGGTAGTGCGGAGGTGTGGTCCTTGTTCTGTAAAAGAGAGAAAACAGCAAACCCGGTGACGGGAATAAGCAAGTACATGCCACCGCCACACTGCAATCAGAGGAGGGTGGCCGATCACTCTCCAGGCCCTTAGCATTGTTGGTGGGGGAGGGGAGGGGGTGTTAGCATAGCTGGTGGGGGAGGGGAGGGGGTGTTAGCATAGCTCGGGGGAGGGGAGGGGTGTTAGCATAGCTGGGGGGAGGGGAGGGGTGTTAGCATAGCTGGGGGAGGAGAGGGGTGTTAGCATAGCTGGGGGAGGGGAGGGGGTGTTAGTATAGCTTGTGGGGGAGGGGAGGGGTGTTAGCATAGCTGGGGGAGGGGAGGGGGTGTTAGTATAGCTGGGGAGGGGAGGGGTGTTAGTATAGCTGGTGGGGGAGGGAAGGGGTGTTAGCATAGCTGGGGGAGGGGAGGGGGTGTTAGCATAGCTGGGGGAGGGGAGGGGGTGTTAGTATAGCTTGTGGGGGAGGGGAGGGGTGTTAGCATAGCTGGGGGAGGGGAGGGGGTGTTAGTATAGCTTGTGGGGGAGGGGAGGGGTGTTAGCATAGCTGGGGGAGGGGAGGGGGTGTTAGTATAGCTGGGGAGGGGAGGGGTGTTAGTATAGCTGGTGGGGGAGGGAAGGGGTGTTAGCATAGCTGGGGGAGGGGAGCGGGTGTTAGTATATCTGGGGGGAGGGGGTGTTAGCATAGCTGGGGAGGGGAGGGGGTGTTAGCATAGCTGGGGGAGGGGAGGGGGTGTTAGTATAGCTGGGGGGAGGGAAGGGGTGTTAGCATAGCTGGGGGAGGGGAGGGGTGTTAGCATAGCTGGGGGAGGGGAGGGGGTGTTAGTATAGCTGGGGAAAGTAAGGGGTGTTAGTATAGCTGGGGGAGGGGAGGGGGTGTTAGTATAGCTGGGGAGGGGAGGGGTGTTAGTATAGCTGGTGGGGGAGGGAAGGGGTGTTAGCATAGCTGGGGAGGGGAGCGGCTGTTAGTATATCTGGGGGGAGGGGGTGTTAGCATAGCTGGGGGAGGGGAGGGGGTATTAGCATAGCTGGGGGAGGGGAGGGGGTGTTAGTATAGCTGGGGGGGAGGGAAGGGGTGTTAGCATAGCTGGGGGAGGGGAGGGGGTATTAGCATAGCTGGGGGAGGGGAGGGGGTGTTAGTATAGCTGGGGGGGAGGGAAGGGGTGTTAGCATAGCTGGGGGAGGGGAGGGGTGTTAGCATAGCTGGGGGAGGGGAGGGGGTGTTAGTATAGCTGGGGGAGGGGAGGGGGTGTTAGTATAGCTGGGGGAGGGGAGGGGTGTTAGCATAGCTGGGGGAGAGTAAGGGGTGTTAGTATAGCTGGGGGAGGGGAGGGGGTGTTAGTATAGCTGGGGGAGGGGAGGGGGTGTTAGCATAGCTGGGGGGAGGGGAGGAGTGTTAGCATAGCTGGGGGAGGGGAGGGGGTTTAGTATAGCTGGTGGGGGAGGGAAGGGGTGTTAGCATAGCTGGGGGAGGGGAGGGGGTGTTAGTATAGCTGCGGGAGGGGAGGGGGTGTTAGCATAGCTGGGGGAGGGGAGGGGGTGTTAGCCTAGCTGGGGGGAAGCGGAGAGGAACCGAGCCTGCAGGCACGTTGCAGGCACAAGGGGCACTGCTCTCTCTGAAGGCCCAGAAGCAGGCGCGCTCGGGCACTCACAGCTGGGCTGCCAACCGGCAGGGTGCGTGGGCGGGTAGGACACTTATTGGGCTTCGGGTGGAGATAACGGACAACTGATGCTTCGTGTTTTGCTTTCCTATCATCTCTGCCAAAAAAGCACACAAGCACGGACCCAGAGAAAGTCCGTGTCATTGACGCAGAAATACGCTTGTAGGAATTGTGCACAAAATAGTCAAGGATGTGATCAAAGTTTTTTTCTGCCAAGCCCATGACAGTGAGATTTATGGCGGTGCAGGTATTGGTAACAGGCAACCTCCTGTGGCCCCTGCACCTGACGTGGTAATCAGAAGTCCCCTTCCCCCACCGGGCCCTGGCTTCCAGCCTCTGCACATAGCAGCACAGACCCAGGCTTCTGCTTGGCCTGCTGGCCGTTGATCTGCTTCTCCCCCACAGGCCACCCCAGGGACAGGCCACCATCTCTTTGAAGGCTGCAGCCCCCATCCACACTGGCCTCCACTTCCAGCCATCGCCCCTACAGTGCCTTCTCCCAGCAGCTGAACCAAGCTTCTGGGGGCACATCTCCCCCAGGTGGAACCCTCCAACAGCCCCACCACCCTTAGGATGAGGCTCACGCTTGTCCCATAGCCCCCTTGTTTAGGGCCCCTGCTTCTCAGATGACCTGACCTGGCTCTTCCCTCACCCTCGGTGCTCCCTCCACTCCAGACATCCCAGGACCTTTGCACATGCTGTCCTGTGCACCGACCTCCTCCCTCATCACTGGTTTCCTTCTGACTCCTGCTTCCAACACTGAACTGACCATGGACCCGAAGTCCACAGAGGCTAAACCAAGCATGTACACTCTTCAAGGCCCAAGGCCTCATAAAGTCATAGTATGTCCAGGATAAAAGCCAAAATTACTGGGCATCTGAAGACCACGGAATGCTTGACCAATAGGGAAAAGGCCACTGATGGACCCTGAGGAGAAGAAGACACTGATGCTGAAATTACCTCACAAAGGCTCCAAATCAGTTATTATAAAAATGCTCTAATGAGCAACCAAAAACCCTTAAAAATTAAAATGGAGTGTCAGGAAAGAAATAGAAGAACCAAATGGAAACTTTAAAACTGAAAAATACGGTAACTGAATAAGACTCCCAAACTCATTTTGCAAGCCCAGTTTACCCTGACACTGAAAAAAACAAACAAACAAAAAAAAACTGATGAAGTCATTAAGCTTGGGGATGACAGAGGAAAAAAAATCGGAACATAAATCACCCAATCTGAGCAACAGAGAGGAAAAAAGATTAGAAAAGAACACGGACAGAGTGTCAGGGACCTGTGAACAACAAAGGCCTAACGTGTTTTTGGAGTTACAGAAGCAGAGGAAGAGATATGCTGAAAAAAAATTGAGATAATAAAGTCTGAAAACATCCCAAGTTTAGCAAAAGACATAAACCTACAGCTTCAAGAAGCTGAGCAAACCCCAAACAAATAAACTCAAAGAAATCCATGCCTAGACACATCTGAAATATACAAAATTTTTAGTTTCTAGTTTAAAATAGGAAGAACGTAAATTCTAAAATTCCTCCCAGAAAAGAGAAGAAGAGGGAATGCTTCCCAACTCATTTTATAAGCCCAGTTTACTCTGATCCCAAACCAGAACTGAAACAATACTACAGACTCTTGTGAATACAACTGCAAAAATCCTCAACGGAATACTAACAGATTGAATCCAGAAATATATAAATAGAACAATACACCACAACCAAGTGGGGTTTACCCTGGGGATGCAGGACTGGCTCAATGTTACAAAAATAGCCACCAATGTGATCCATGTGATCCACTCTCCTGGGAAAAATCACACGTTCATATAACTGGATGAGAAGCATCTGACAAAATACAGCCTCCATTCGTGATGAAAACTCTCAGCAAACCAGGAATAGAAAAAACTTCCTCAACCTGATGACTAACGCCTGTGAAAAACCTACAGCTGCTGTCATACTTAATGGTGAACAACTGAATGCCTTTCCCCCAAGACTGAAGAAAAGCAAAGATTTCCACTCTGGCCACTCCTGCTCAACAGTGTGGAAGTCTCAGCCAGTGCAATAAAACAGGAAAAACAAATAAAAGGCATGCAGATTACAGAGAAAGACATGAAGCTGTCCCTGTTCAAACACAACACAATTGTCTATATAAAAAACCCCAGGAAGGGGCGGGGCCAAGATGGCTGACTAGGTAGAAGCTACCTCGTATCCCTCTTGCAACAAAGACTCGGAAAAACAAGTGAATTGATCACATACGTGACAATCTACGAACCCTGACCATCAAACACAGATCTAAAGAGTTGACCTGAGTGACAGAGACTGAGAACGAACAACCACGGGGAAGCAGCGACTGTTTTTGGAGCCTGGAGCCAGCATCCCAGTCAGGAAACCTTGGCCCTGGGCTTTGGTCTGGGTGCACGGGAGCTGAGCAGAGCATCCTGAGACGATGCAAACACGGGACGCAGCCCTAGCCCCCAGAAGTGACCTCGGGGGGAAGCCCAGCCAGTGGACGCAGGCAGTGCAGCGACGCGGCTGACAGGAGGAGAAGTTACCAGGAGGCACTCGGGGGCAATCCCTACCCAGCCAACGCACACAGGCTACACGCCCCTCGGGAATCTCAGATAAAACTGTCCTCACCAAGCAAGATAAGTAACTTTGTCTATATTCCTGGGTGCTACTCTCTTCTATCTATCTGATCCCTCCCCTCCCCTTCCCAGGCAGCTTCATTAACACTGGAATTTCCTGGGCCAGAGAGTGAAGTGCACTGCGGTTTTTTTTTTTTTCCTGGTCTTTTCCTAACCCATTCTCCTGGCCTGAGAGAAGCAGCTACAAAAAACCCAGGGACCAAAAATCCTTCCCTAATTGGACTAAAAACACAGAACCAGCTCCAGCCAAACATATGTGATCCACAGTCTTGGGCTTTCATCCCTACAGGGAACAAGGTGGCTATTATAATGCAAAGGCATTTCTGGTAGGGATCTGGCTATAATTGTTTTAGCTGATTACTGGAAAGACAAGTTTCCCAGGTCTGATACCTCTGCTTATTCAACAAAGCCCTCACTGACCCACAACAGGGAACTGAGGGCTGAAGCTCCCCCCAGACCACCTAGCCTCCTGCCTTAGGGGTCTAAGGAGGGTGACACCTACCAGTCTGTAGAGGTACTTGCATCGGGGCCTAAGGTACAGCTGCAGAGCCCACCCACCAAAGTGCTTTAGGAATAGAGACACACCTACCTCACTAACACTTGGGGGAAGCCTGTCAGGATCCTGCCCCCCCTGGAGTGTGAACCCCAGCTACTACTAGAATCTGGTGCACACAACTATCACCACTACTTCTCGAGGTGGATAGGTGACAGTCTGCACCACACACTTGATGACCCAAAATCAGATTCTACTCAAGAATAGTGAACAGACTCTTAGGCTTACATATCTGGTAACAGCCCAAACCAGCTGGTAATAGGACATAAGTGATTCAAGGGCTACAACAATCAAGATAGTGCAATCTAGTAGCCCATCTATGTGTATTGAAAGAAAACAAAACAAGATAAGACCCTGTGAGCAAATATAGAATAAATCACTACAATATCTTAGAGATGGCTCGGAGACAGCAGTCGATATCAAACCACATAAAGAAGCAGACCATGACTGCTTCTAAAACTCCCCAAACTAAAGAATCAAAATCTTTCCCAAATGAAGATACAATCCTGGAATTGCCAGATGCAGAATATTAAAAACTAATTTACAGAATGCTTCAAGACATCAAGGATGACCTCAGAAATGAATAAGGCAATCTACAGAAAAAGCCAAAGAACACACTGATAAAGCAGTTGAAGAACTCAAAAAGATTATTCAAGAACATAGTGGAAAAATTAATAAGCTGCAAGAACCCACAGAGAGACAGCATTCAGAAATCCAAAAGATTAACAGTAAAATTACAGAATTAGACAACGCAATAGGAAGTCAGAGGAGCAGAATCGAGCAATTGGAATGCAGAGTGGGGGAGCTGGAGGATAAGGGAATTGACATCAATGTGGCTGAAAAAAAATCAGATAAAAGAATTAAAAAAAATGAAGAAACCCTAAGAATCATGTGGGACTCTAACAAGAAGAATAAGTTGTGTGTGATGGGAGTCCCAGAACAGGGAGGGGGGACAGAAAATACAGAGAGAATAGTTGAAGATCTGTTGGCAGAAAACTTCCCTGACATCATGAAAGACGAAAGGATATCTATCCAAGATGCTCATCGAACCCCATTTAAGATTGATCCAAAAAGAAAATCACCAAGACATATTATCATCAAACTTGCCAAAACCAAAGATAAAGAGAAAATTTTAAAAGCAGCCAGGGATAAAAGAAAGGTCTCCGACAAAGGAGAATCAATAAGTTCAGACTACTCAGCAGAAACCATGCAGGCAAGAAGGCAATGGGATGGCATATATAGAGCACTGAAGGAGAAAAACTGCCAGCCAAGGATCATATATCCAGCAAAACTCTCTCTCAAATATGAAGGCGAAATTAAAACATTTACAGATAAACACAAGCTTAGAGAATTTGCAAAAACCAAACCAAAGCTACAAGAAATACTAAAGGAAATTGTTTGGTCAGAAAACCAATAATATCAGATACCAGCACAACACAAGGTCACAGAACAGAACATCCTGATATCAACTCAAATAGGGAAATCACAAAAACAAATTAGATTAATATTAAAAGGAAAAAAATGCTCAAAACAGGGACTCATTGAAGTTAATATGTAAAAGATCACAATAATCAAAAAGAGGGGCTAAATGCAGGTGGCATAGAACTGCCATATGGAGAGGGAAACAAGGCAATATAGGACAATATAAGTTAGGTTTTTACTTAGAAAAATAGGGGTAAATATTAAGGTAACCACAAAGAGGTATAACAACTCCATAACTCAAAATAAAAACCAAGAAAAACTTAACGACTCAGCAAACAGAAAGTCAAATACTATGAAAATGAGGAACACACAATTTACAAAGAAAAAATCTCAGCACAAAAAAGTAAGTGGAAAAATGAAATTGTCAACAACACACATAAAAGGCATCAAAATGACAGCAATAAACACATACTTATCTATAATTACGCTGAATGTGAATGGACTAAATGAACCAATAAAGAGACAAAGAGTCTCAGACTGGATAAAGAAACACGATCCGTCTATATGCTGCCTACAAGAGACACACCTTAGACTTAGAGACAAAAACAAACTAAAACTCAAAGGATGGAAAAAAATATATCAAGCAAACAACAAGCAAAAAAGAAGAGGAGTAGCAATATTGATTTCTGACAAAATAGACTTTAAAGTTAAATCCACCACAAAGGATAAAGAAGGACACTACATAACGATTAAAGGGACAATTGACCAGCAAGATATAACCATATTAAATATTTATGCACCCAATGACAGGGCTGCAAGATACACAAAACAAACTTTAACAGAACTGAAAAGTGAGATAGACACCTCTACAGTTGTAGTAGGAGACTTCAACACACCACTTTCAGTGAAGGACAGGACATCCAGTAAGAAGCTCAACAGAGACACGGGAGACCTAATTGCTACAATCAACCAACTTGACCTCATTGACTTATACAGGGCACTCCACCCAACTGCTGCAAAGTATACATTTTTTTTTCTAGAGCACATGAAACATTCTCTAGAATAGACCACATATTAGGTCATAAAACAAACCTTTGCAGAATCCAAAGCATCGAAATATTACAAAGCATCTTCTCAGACCACAAGGCCATAAAAGTGGAAACCAATAACAGAAAAATATGGGGAAAGAAATCAAATACTTGGAAACTGAACAATACCCTGCTCAAAAAAGACTGGGTTATAGAAGACATTAAGGACGGAATAAAGAAATTCTTAGAATGCAACGAGAATGAAAACACTTCCTATCAAAACCTCTGGGACACAGCAAAAGCAGTGCTCAGAGGCCAATTTATATGGATAAATGCACACATACAAAGAGAAGAAAGAGCCAAAATCAGAGAACTGTCCCTACAACTTGAACAAATAGAAAGTGAGCAACAAAAGAAATCCATCAGCACCAGAAGAAAACAAATAATAAAAATTAGAGCTGAACTAAATGAATTAGAGAACAGGAAAGCAATTGAAAGAATTAACAAAGCCAAAAGCTGGTTCTTTGAAAAAATTAACAAAATTGATAAACCATTGGCCGGACTGACTAAAGAAATACAGGAAAGGAAACAAATAACCTGAAAAAGAAACAACATGGGTCACATCACAACAGACCCAACTGAAATTAAAAGAATCATACCAGATTATTAGGAAAAATTGTACTCTAACAAATTTGCAAACCTAGAAGAAATGGGTGAATTCCTAGAAAAACACTACCTACCTAAACTAACACAATCAGAAGTAGAACAACTAAATAGACCCATAACAAAAAAAGAGATTGAAAAGGTAATCAAAAAACTCCCAAGAAAAAAAAGCCCTGGACCAGACAGCTTTACTGCAGAGTTCTACCAAACTTTCAGAGAAGAGTTAACACCACTACTACTAAAGGTATTTCAAAGCATAGAAATGAGGAATACTACCTAACTCATTCTATGAAGCCACCATATCCCTGATACCAAAGCCAGGTAAAGACATCACAAAAAAAGAAAATTATAGACCTGTATCCCTCATGAACATAGATGCAAAAATCCTCAACAAAATTCTAGCCAAAAGAATTCAACAACATATCAAAAAAAAATCCACCACGACCAAGTGGGATTTATACCAGGTATGCAAGGCTGGTTTAATATTAGAAAAACCGTTAATGTAATCCACCATATAAATAAAACAAAAGACAAAAACCACATGATCTTATCAATTGATGCAGAAAAGGCATTTGACAAAGTCCAACACCCATTTATGATAAAATAGGAATTGAAGGAAAATTCCTGAACGTAATAAAGGGCATCTGTATTTTTTTTTATACAAAGCCAACAGCCAACATCACTCTAAATGGAGAGAGCCTGAAAGCATTTCCCTTGAGAACAGGAACCAGACAAGGATGCCCTTTATCACCGCCCTTATTTAACATTGTGCTAGATGTCCTAGCCAGAGCAATTAGGCTAGACAAAGAAATAAAGGGCATCTGGATTGGCAAGGAGGAAGTAAAATTATCTCTATTTGCAGATGACATGATCTTATACACAGAAAACCCTAAGGAATCCTCCAGAAAACTACTGAAACTAATAGAAGAGTTTGTCAGAGTCTCAGGTTATAAGATAAACATACAAAAATCACTTGGATTCCTCTACATCAACAAAAAGAACATCGAAGAGGAAATCACCAAATTAATACCATTCACAGTAGCCCCCAAGAAGATAAAATACTTAGGAATAAATCTTACCAAAGATGTAAAAGACCTATACAAAGAAAACTACAAAGTACTAGTGCAAGAAACTAAAAAGGACCTACATAAGTGGAAAAACATACCTTGCTCATGGATAGGAAGACTTAATATAGTAAAAATGTCTATTCTACCAAAAGCCATCTATACATACAATGCACTTCTGATCCAAATTCCAATGACATTTTTTAAAGTGATGGAGAAACAAATTACCAACTTCATATGGAAGGAAAAGAAGCCCCGGATAAGTAAAGCATTACTGAAAAAGAAGAAGAAAGTGGGAGGCCTCACTCTACCTGATTTTAGAACGTATTATACAGCCACAGTAGTCAAAACAGCCTGGTACTGGTACAACAACAGGCACATAGACCGATGGAACAGAATTGAGAACCCAGATATAAATCCATCCACGTATGAGCAGCTGATATTTGACAAAGGCCCAGTGTCAGTTAATTGGGGAAAAGATAGTCTTTTTAACAAATGGTGCTGGCATAACTGGATATCCATTTGCAAAAAAATGAAACAGGACCCATACCTCACACCATGCACAAAAACTAACTCCAAGTGGATCAAAGACCTAAACATAAAGACTAAAACGATAAAGATCATGGAAGAAAAAATAGGGACAACATTAGGAGCCCTAATACAAGGCATAAACAGAATACAAAACATTACCAAAAATGACGAAGAGAAACCAGATAACTTGGAGCTCCTAAAAATCAAACATCTATGCTCATCTAAAGACTTCGCCAAAAGAGTAAAAAGACCACCTACAGATTGGGAAAGAATTTTCAGCTATGACATCTCCGACCAGTGCCTGATCTCTAAAATCTATTTGATTCTGTTAAAACTCAACCACAAAAAGACAAACAACCCAATCAAAAAGTGGGCAAAGGATATGAACACGCACTTCACTAAAGAAGATATTCAGGCAGCTAACATACATGAGAAAATGCTCTCGATCATTAGCCATTAGAGAAATGTGAATTAAAACTATGATGAGATTCCATCTCACTCCAACAAGGCTGGCATTAATCCAAAAAACACAAAATAATAAATGTTGGAGAGGCTGCGGAGAGATTGGAACTCTTATACACTGCTGGTGGGAATGTAAAATGGTACAACCACTTTGGAAATCTATCTGGCGTTATCTTAAACAGTTAGAAATAGAACTACCATACAACCCAGAAATCCCACTCCTTGGAATATACCCTAGAGAAATAAGAGCCTTTACACCAACAGATATATGCACACCCATGTTTATTGCAGCTCTGTTTACAATAGCAAAAAGCTGGAAGCAACCAAGGTGTCCATCAACGGATGAATGGTTAAATAAATTATGGTATATTCACACAATGGAATACTACGCATCGATAAAGAACAGTGATGAATCTGTGAAACATTTCATAACATGGAGAAACCTGGAAGGCATTATGCTGAGTGAAATTAGTCAGAGGCAAAAGGACAAATATTGTATAAGACCACTATTATAAGATCTTGAGAAATAGTATAAACTGAGAAGAACACATACTTTGTGGTTTTGAGCGGGGGAAGGGAGGGAGGGTGGGAGAGGGTTATTTACTGATTAGTTAGTAGATAAGAACTACTTTAGGTGAAGGGAAGGACAATACTCAATACACGGAAGGTCAGCTCAAGTGGACTGGACCAAAAGCAAAGAAGTTTCCGGGATAAACTGAATGCTTCAAAGGTCAGAGCAGCAAGGGCGGGGGTTTGGGGACTATGGTTTAAGGGAACTTCTAAGTCAATTGGCAAAATAATTCTATTATGAAAACATTCTGCATCCCACTTTGAAATGTGGCGTCTGGGGTCTTAAATGCTAACAAGCGGCCATCTAAGATGCATCAATTGATCTCAACCCACCTGGATCAAAGGAGAATGAAGAACACCAAGGTCACACGATAACTATGAGCCCAAGAGACAGAAAGGGCCACATGAACCAGAGACCTACATCATCCTGAGACCAGAAGAACTAGTTGGTGCCCGGCCACAATCGATGATGGCCCTGACAGGGAGCACAACAGAGAACCCCTGAGGGAGCAGGAGATCAGTGGGATGCAGACCCCAAATTCTCATAAAAAGACCTGACTTAATGGTCTGACTGAGACTAGAGGAATCCCGGCAGTCATGGTCCCCAAAACTTCTGTTGGCCCAGGACAGGAACCATTCCCGAAGACAACTCATCAGACATGGAAGGGACTGGACAATGGGTTGGAGAGAGATGCTGATGAAGAGTGAGCTACTTGTATCAGGTGGACACTTGAGAATGTGTTGGCATCTCCTGTCTGGAGGGGAGATGGGAGGGTAGAGAGGGTTAGAAACTGACAAAATTGTCACGAAAGGAGAGACTGGAAGGAGGGAGCGGGCTGACTCATTAGGGGGAGAGTAAGTGGGAGCATGGAGTAAGGTGTATATAAGCTTATATGTGACAGACTGACTTGATTTGTAAACTTTCACTTAAAGCATAATAAAAATAATTAAAAAAAAAAAAAACCCAGGAGGTCTATACACAAATTCCTAGAACTAAGGTCGGAGTTTAGCAAGGTCACGGGCTACAAGGTCAACACAAACACCAGTCATATTTATATATACTACTAGTCAACAATTGAAAACCAAATTTAAAACAATACCATTTACAATAAAAACCCAAAAACCAAACTAATTGCCATCGAGTCAATTCCGACTCATAGCGATCCTGTATAGGGTTTCCAAGGCTGTAAATGTTTATGGAAACAGGCTGTACATCTTTCTCCTTTGGAAGGGCTGGTGGGTCCAAATCACTGGCCTTTTGGTTAGCAGCCAAGTGCTTAACCACTGCACCATTGTGCCCCCATAATGAAATACTTAGGTGTAAATTTAACCAAACATATATAGGAACTTTATTCTGGAAATTAGAAAATGCTGGTGAAATTTTTTTTTTAATGTTTTTAAGCCTAAATACAAAGTAAATGGAAAGGTAAATCACATTTGAATTGGAAGTCTCAATATTGTTAATATATTAATTCTCCCCAAGGTGGCCATAGATTTAATACAATACCAATCAAAATGTTAGAAGAATTTTTTGTAGCCAGAGAAACTAATTATAAAATTTATGTGGAAGGGAAAAGAAACTAGAATAATAAAACAATTTTGAAAAAAAAGAATAAAGTTAGAGGACTCACTACCCAATTTTAAGATTCATGCATGGCTACAATAATCCTGACAGACTGGTGAATAGACAGACACACGGATCAACAGTGCACAACAGAGCCCAGAAATAACCCCACAAATACAGCTATTTAATCTTATCACAAACATGCAGAAGAAATTCAATGCAGAATGGTTCTGAGACATAGGTAAAGAAAATGAGCTGCAGCCTAAATCTCACACATATTATACAAAGATGAACTTAAAATGGATCAGGAATTTGAATTTATAACGAGAAGCCATAAAACTTTCAGGAAGAAGAAACCTTCATGAGGTGAAGAGTTGTTAGAAATGACACGAGGAGGTGGGGCCAAGACGGTAAGTAGTCAGACACTTCCTGTGATCCTTCTTACAACAAAGTCCCGAAACAGCAAGTGAATCATTTATATATGATAATCTAGGGGTCCTGAACATCAAAGACAAAGTTGAGGAGTTGGACCGAGCGGCAGGGGGAGGGAGAGACAGTTCAGAAGCAGTGAGGATTGGCCAGACCTGACCTGGCCAGCACCCTGCAGGCTGGATTGGCCAGTGCACATGGGCTGAGGCAAGCGGTAGCGCTCAGGACTCATTTTCCATGCCGAGAGAGACCCAGCGGCTGAGAGTCTTCGCAGACCTGTGGAATCGGGGCAAGTGGCGCTGAATCTGCAAAAGTAAAGTGCAAGCATCTAACCTACTGTGAGGGAGCAAAAAACCCTTCCTACCTCTGGGGAGAGAGGTACTTCCCAGAAGAATTCCAGCTTCAATGATTGCCACACTCCCTCGGCTGAAAGCGGGACCCTTCACTCACCCCAAGCCACATTCCTGACTTTGGAGAGGCAAGATATTAACAGAAGGAAAAAAATAATCTGCCAGCTCCCCTAAGCCAGCAACTCAGGGCAGGCACAGCCCCTTTGCCTAGGCACAGCCATTTGGGTTCTACAGACTTTGAATGCCTTTTACCCCTGCCTAGACCTGTGTGGGCCCATTTCAATAGCATAAGCCCTCATTAGCGCAGTACAACAGGGTATATTCCTGAAGCCTAATTTCAACTGCAACAGCCAAGGGGGAATGGCAAATTCATGACATTTGATACCACCTTGTCCATTAAGCAGGGTCCTCACCTACCCGCATCAGGGGCTTGAGGACTGGTGGCTCCACCCACTCCACCTAGCCACCTGCGACAGGGGTTCAACAATAAGTGGTGCCTCTCAGTCTTTACAGCCAACAGCAATGGGTGCCCAAAGTCTGGCTGCAAAACCCACCCACCTATGTGCTCTAGGGAACAGGGGCACGCCTTGCACCTGAGCACTCAGGGGCAGCCGTCAGCCCCCTACCTTGCTTAGCACATAACCCCCTACTGCAGCCGGATACCTGGGCCTACTCCAATCACCCGTATATAGCCCGGCCCGTGTAGGACTTTAGGTGAGGGCCTGGACCACAGACTCGGTGACCGATGACCTGGACACCTGAGCTGAATCCACACAAGAAAGATAAACAGACTCTTGGGCTCACATACTGCCTGGTGACAGGATTTGAGAGCTTCAAAGGCACCGATAATCAAAGCAGCTCACATCACCTGCCTATTTGGGCATATCAAAACAAAAGAAGAAGCTAGGACAGAGTAAGCAAACATAAAATAAATAAATATAATAACTTATTGATGGCTTGGAGACAACCCAATCAAAAAACCCATTGCCATCAAATCGATTCTGACTCATAGCGAGACAACGGTCAACATCAAATCACATAAAGAGGCAGACCATGATGGCTTCAACAGGAGACCAAAATAAAGAACCAGGAAACCTCCGAGAGGAAGATAAAATCTTGGAATTACCGGACATAGAATTCTAAAGATTAATATACAGAGATTTCAAGAGATCAGGAAGGGGACTGGGCAAAATGCAGAACAAGCCAAGGGACACACAGAAAAAACAACAGGGGAAATTAAGAAGGCTATACAAGAGCATAATGACAAATTTAACAGGCTGCAAGAACCCATAGACAGATAGCAAACAAATCTGAAAGATTTAATAACAAAATTTCAGAGTTAGACAACTCAGTAGAAGTCACTGGAGCAAAACTGAGGCAACGGAAGTCAGAATGAGTGAGACTGAAGATAAAGCACTTGACACCAACTTATTTGAGGAAAAATCAGATAAAAGAATTAAAAAAAATGAAGAAACCTAAGAATTATGTGGGACTGTTTCAAGAGGAATAACCTACGAGTGACTGGGGTACCAGAACAGGAAGGGGAACGGAAAATACAGAGAGAATTGTGGAAGATTTGTTGGCAGAAAACTTCCCTGATAGTGTGAAAGATGAGAAGATATCGATCCAAGAAACTCATCAAACCCCTCACAAGGTAGATCCCAAAAGAAAGTCACCGAGACATATTATAATCAAACTTGCCAAAACCATAGATAAAGAGAGCATTTTAAGACCTGCTAGGGAAAAATGAAAAGTCATCTACAAAAGAGGGTCAATTAAGACTAAGTTCTGACTACTCAGCAGAAACCATGCAGGCAAGAAGGCAATGGGATGACAAACATAAAGCCTTGAAGGAAAAAAAATTGTCAGCCAAGAATTACATATCCAGATAAACAGTTGTAAAAACCAAACCAAAATTACAAGAAATACTAAAGGGCGTCCTCTGGTTACAAAATCAATAACATCAGATAACAACCCAAGACTAGAACAAAGGACAGAACAACCAGATATCAACCCAAATAAGGAAGTCACAAAAATCAATCAAAACTAAAACACTGAAAACAGGGAAACGAGATGTCTATATGAAAAACATGACAACATTAAAACAAAAAAGAGGGATTAAATAATATAGTCATAGAATTTTCATATGGAGAGGAAGTCAAGACGATATCAAGAAATAAAAGATTGGTTTAAATTTAGAAAAATAGAGGAAAATATTAAAGTAACCACAAAGGAAACTAACAATTCTACACATCAAAATAAAAAAGAAGAAAAACATAAAGACTCAGCACCGAAAATTAAGTGGAACAAAGAAACTGTCAACAACACACACAAAAAATATGTCAAAATGACAGCACTAAAAAAAAACTCATACCTATCAATAATTATGCTGAAAGTAAACGGACTAAATGCACTAAGAAAGAGACAGAGAGTGGCAGAAAGGATTAAAAAAAAAACCACAATCCATCTATATGCTGCCTACAAGACACACACCTTAGACTCAAAGACACAAATAAACTAAAACTCAAAGGATGGAAAAAAGTATATCAAGCAAACAACAATCAAAAAAGAGCAGAATTAGCAATATTAATCTCTGACAAAATAGACTTTAAAGCAAAATCCACCATAAAGGATAAAGAAGGATACTACATAATAATTAAAGGGCCAATACACCAGGAGGACATAATAAATATTTACACACCCAACAACAGGGCTCCCAAATACATAAAACAAACTCTAACAGCATTGAAAAGAGAGATAGACAGCTTCACGATAATAGTAGCAGACTTCAACACACCACTTTTGGTGAAGGACAGAACATCCTGAAAGAAGCTCAATAAAGACATGGAAGATCTAAATGCCACAATCAACCAACTTGACCTCATAGACATATACAGAACACTCCACCCAACAGCAGCCAAGTATACTTTCTTTTCCAACACACATGGAACATTCTCCAGAATAGACCACATATTAGCCCACAAAGCAAGCCTTAACAGAATCTAAAATATCAAAATATTCAAAGCATTTTTCTGACCATAAAGCCATAAAAGTGGAAATCGATAACAAGAAAAGGGGAAAAAAATCAAATACATGGAAACTGAAAAACACCTTGCTCAAAAACTACTGGGTTATAGAAGAAATCAAGGATGGAATAAAGAAATTCACAGAATCAAATGAGAGTGAAAACATATCCTACCAGAACCTTTGGGACACAGCAAAAGCAATGCTCACAGGTCAATTTATAGCAATAAATGTACACGTCCAAAAAGAAAAAAGGGCCAAAATCAAAATATTAACCCTACAACTCAAACAAATAAAAAGAGAGCAGCAAAAGAAGCCCACAGGCTCCCGAAGAAAGGAAATAACAAAAATTAGAGCAGAAATAAATGAAATAGAGAATAGAAACAACTGAAAGAGTTAACAAACCCAAAAGCTAGTTCTTGGAAAGATCAACAAAATTGATAAACCACTGGCCAAACTGACAAAAGAAGAACAGGAGAGGAAGCAAATAACCCAAATAAGAAATCAGATGGGCAATATTACAACAGACCCAACTGAAATTAAAAGAGTCATAACAGAATACCGGAAACCCTGGTGGTGCAGTGGTTAAGTGCTACGGCTGCTAATCGAGGGGTCGGGAGTTCAAATCCTCCAGGCGCTCCTCGGAAACTCTGTCTATAGGGTCGCTATGAGTCGGAATCGACTTGACGGCACTGGGTTTGGGTTTTTGGTTTGAACAGAATACCATGAAAAATTGTACTCCAACAAATTTGAAAACCTAGAGGAAATGGGCAATTTATAGAAACACACTACCTACTTAAACTAGCACAAACTGAGGTAGAATAACCAAATAAACCTATAACAAAAGGAGAGATTGAATATGTAATTTAAAAACTCCCAACCAAGCAAAGAGAATGAAGAACACCAAAGGCACAAAGTAATTATGAGCCCAAGAGACAGAAAGGGCCACATAAACCGGAGATTACATCAGCATGAGACCAGAAGAACTAGATGGTGTCTGGCTACAACCAATGACTGCTCCGACAGGGAACACAACAGAGAACCACTGAGGGAGCAGGAGAGCAGCAGACCCCAAATTCTCTAAAAAGACCAGACTTAATGGTCTGACTGAGACTAGAAGGACCCCGGAGGTCATGGCCCCCAGACCTTCTGTTAGCCCAAGACAGGAACCATTCCCAAAGCCAACTCTTCAGACAAGGATTGGACTGGACTGTGGGATAGAAAATGATACTGGTGAAGAGTGAGCTTCTTGGCTCAAGTAGACTCATAAGACTATGTGGGCAGCTTCTGTTTGGAGGGGAGATGAGAGGGCAGAGGGGCTCAGAAGCTGGACGAATGGACACAAAAAGAGAGAGTGGAGGGAAGGAGTGTGCTGTCTCATTAGGGGGAGAGCAACTAAGAGTATATGGCAAGGTGTATATAAATTTTTGTATGAGAGACTGACTTGATTTGTAAACTTTCACTTAAAGCACAATAACATTTTTTAAAAAGCATTACTGTATACTAATGCTATTATCGGACAGCACTTTTCTCACAGGCTTTCACTGGAAGGTCCACAAAGTAGCTTTTTAGGGGTTCTGAATATGAACAGAAGCACTTTAAGTGTGTGTAACTTAAACGTATGGAGGTACAAATGAAAAATACCATTCTCCAGGAAGGGTGAAGAGACTGGCCTGTTCAGAATAAAGGATGACAGGAAGAGTTGAAGACCAAGACACCAAATATAAGAATAAGAAATAGTGGAAGGTAAGAATAGGTAAATCTTAAATTGCTTGCAATTCTGAGAGGCTACAGTTTTTTTATTTGTTTGTATGTTTGTTTTTCAATGGACACCAAAGGATAGTACTATTTAATGAGATCTTTTAATAAAAGCCTGTGTTGGACAAAAAAAAAAAAAAAATCCCAACCAAAAAAAGCCCTGACCCTGATGGCTTCACTGGAGAATTTTACCAAACTTTCAGAGAAGAGTTAACACCACTACTACTAAAGGTATTTCAGAGCATAGAAAAAGATGGAATACTCCCGAACTCATTCTATGAAGCCAGCATAACCTGGATACCAAAACCAGGTAAAGACACCACACACAAAAAAGAAAATTACGGACCGACATCCCTCATGAACATAAACGCAAAAATTTTGTCAACAAAATTCTAGCCAATAGAATTCAACAACACATCAAAAAAATAATTCACCATTACCAAGTGGAATTCATACCGGGTATGCAGGGATGGTTCAACATTAGAAAAGCAATCAATGTAATCCACCACATAAATAAAACAAAAAACAAGAACCACATGATCTTAAAATCAATCAATACAAAAAAGGCATTTGACAAAGTCCAACACCTACTCATGATAAAAACTCTCAGCAAAATAGGAACAGAAGGAAAATTCCTCAACATAATAAAAGGCCTTTATACGAAGCCAACAGCCAACATCGTCCTCAATGGAGATAGCCTGAAAGCATTCCCTTTGAGAACGGGAACCAGACAAGGATGTCCTTTATCACTGCTCTTATTCAACATTGTGCTGGAAGTCCTAGCCAGAGCAATAAGGCAAGAAAAAGAAATAAAAAGCATTCAAATTGGTAAGGAAGAAGTAAAAGTATCCGTACTTGCAGATGATATGATCTTATACACAGAAAACCCCAAAGAATCCACAAGAAAACTACTGGAACTAATAGAAGATTTCAGCAAAGTATCAGGATACAAGCTAAACATACAAAAATCAGTTGGATTGCTCTACACCAACAAAGAGAACTTCAAAGAGGAAATCACCCAATCAGTACCATTTACAATGGCCCCCAAGAAGACAAAATACTTAGGAATAAATCTAACCAGAGATGTAAAAGACCTATACAAAGAAAACTAGAAGACACTACTGCAAGAAACCAAAAGAGACTTACAAAAGTAGAGAACATACCTTGCTCACGGATAGGAAGAGTCAACACTGTGAAAAAGTCACTTCTACCCAAAGCGATCTACAGATACAATGAATCCTGACCCAAATTCCAATGACATTTTTTAACGAAATGGAGAAACAAAGCACCGGCTTCATTTGAATAGGGAAGAGGCCCCGGGTAAGTAAACCATTACTGAAGAAGAACAAAGTGGGAGGCCTCACACTACCTGATTTTAGAACCTATATACCACCACGGTAGTCAAAACAGCCTGGTATTGGTACAACAACAGCTACATAGACCAGTGGAACGGAATTAAGAATCCAGACATAAATTCATCCACCTATGAGCAGCTGATATTTGACAAAGGCCCAAAGTCCGTTAGATGAGGAAAAGACAGTCTCCTTAACAAATGGTGCTGGCATAACTGGATATTCATCCGCAAAAAAATGAAACAAGACCCATACCTCACGCCGTGTACAAAAACTAACCTGAAATTAATCAAAGACCTAAATATAAAATCTAAAACAATAAAGACCATGGAAGAAAAAATAGGGACAACACTAGGAGCCCTAATACATGGCATAAGCACATACAAAACATTACTAACAATGCACAAACACCAGAAAAGAAACTAGATAACTGGGAGCTCCTAAAAGTCGAACACCTCTGCTTACCCAAAGACTTCATCAAAAGAGTAAAACGATTACCTACAGACTGGAAAAAGTCTTTAGCTATGACATTTCTCATCAGCATCTGATCTCTAAAATCTACATGATACTGCAAAAACTCAACAACAAAAAGACAAATAACTCCTTAAAAAATGGGCAAAGGATATGGACAGGCACTTTACCAAAGAAGACATTCAGGCTGCTAACAGATACATGAGGAAATGCTCACAATCATTAGCTATTAGAGAAATGCAAATCTAAACTACAATGAGATTCCATCTTTTCCAACAAGACTGGCACTAATCCAAAAAACACAAAATAATAGTTGTGGGAGAAGTTGTGGAGAGACTGGAACTGCTGATGAGAATGTAAAATGGTACGACCACTTTGGAAATCAATTTGCCACTTCCTTAAAAAGCAAGAAATAGAACTACCATATGATTCAGCAATCCCACTCCTTAGAATATATCCTAGAGAAAAAAGAGCCTTTACACGAACAGATATATGCACACCCATGTTCACTGCAATACTGTTCATGATAGCACAAAGACAGAAACAACCTAGATGTCCATCAACAGACAAGGGGATAAACGAATACTAATACTAGCAACGATAAAGAACAACGATGAATCCAAGAAACATCTCACAACATGGTTGAATCTGGAAGGCATTATGCTGAGTGAAATTATTCAGTGGCAAAAGGAGAAATATTGTTTGAGACTATTATTATAAGAACTCAAGAAAAGGTTTAAGCACAGAAGAAAACGTTCTTTGATGGTTACGAGGGTGGGGAAGGAGGAAAAGGGGAGTTCACTAACTAGATAGTAGACAAGAATTATCTTAGGTGAAGCGAAGGACAACACACAACACAGGGAAGTCAGCACAACTGGACTCAACCAAAAGCTAAGAAGTTTCCTGAATATGACCAAACACTTCAAGGGACAGAGGAATAGGGGCAGGGGTCTGAGGACCATGGTTTTGGGGGACATCTAGGTCAACTGACATGATGAAGTTTATTAAGAAAATTTTCTGCACCCCACTTTGTTGAGTGGCATCTGAAGCCTTAAAAGCTTGCGAGCAGCCATCTAAGATGCATCAATTGGTTTCAACCCACCTGGAGCAAAGGAGAATGAAGAACACCAAAGACACAAGGAAAATATGAGCCCAAGAGACAAAAGGGCCACATAAATCAGAGACTCCATCAGCCTGACACCAGAAGAACTAGATGGTGCCTGGCTAGCACCAATGACCGCCCTGACAGGGAACACAACAGAGAGTTGCTGATGGAGCAGGAGAAAAGTGGGGTGCAGAACTCCAATTCTAGTAAAAAGACCAGACTTAATGGTCTGCCTGAAACTAGAGGAAGCCCAGAAGACATGGCTCCCAGACTCCCCGTTAACCCAGAACTGAAACCATTCCCGAAACCAGCTCTTCGCACAAAGATTAGACTGGACTACAAAACATAAAATAATACTCACGGAGTTCAAGTACTTCAGGAGACTAAATGGGCAGCTCCTGTCCAGCGACGGGATGAGAAGGTAGAAAGGGACAGGAGCTGGCTGAATGGACACAGGAAACCCGGGCTGGAAAGGGGGGGCGGGGCGCAACTAGGATCAGGTAACAATATGTGTATAAATTTTTATTGAGAAATTAACTCGAGCTGTAAACTTTCACCTAAAGCAACATAAAAAAAGAAAGAAATGACACGGAAACCATAACCTATAAAAGAACAAATTGATAAACTGGACTTCATCAAAATTAAACATTTGTGCTTTGTGACATATACTGTTAAGAGAATAAAAGACAAGCCACAGACTGGGAGAAAATATTTGCAGATGACATACATACCTGACAAGGGACTTGTATGCAGAAGATGTAAGGAGCTCTCTAAACTTGAAAGGAAAAAATGAAACAATAATAACAGGAGAGAAAACCATGGGCAATGGACATGAAGAAACATTTTGTAGAAAATGATATGTAGGTGGCAAACACTGTAGGCACATGAAACGATGGTCGGCCTCACTAGCCATCAGGGAAATGCAAATTAAAACCACAATGAGATGCCACTACACACACACATCAGGGTGGCTAAAACAGAAATGTGGGACAGCACCAAATGCTGGTGAGAGTGTGGAGAAACTGGACTCTCTCATTGCTGGTGGGAATGTAAAATAGTGCAGGGACCTGGTTTGGCAGTTGTGTGGTGTATTCTCATACAGCCCAGCAGCCCCACTCCCGGCTGTTTACTCGAGGGAAATGAAAGCCAAACAAAGAGTTATCCATGAACATTTGCTGAGCTGTAAACACAGAAGCCTAAAGATGGAAACACCCTGTACCCTTCAACAGGTGGATGGCTGAACAAACCCCGGTGAGCCCATACAGGGGGGCTCCCCTTGGACTCACAAAGGAGAGGCCGCTGACCAGCACCCCCAACGGTTCTCAGGGTTTTATGTGGTGAGAAGGAAGTTAGTCTGCAACATTGCACGAGGTCTGATCCAGTCATATGACATTCTCTAAAGGACAAAACTCTAGTGAAGAGAACTGGCAAGGTGGGGATTCGGGGGGGCTGACTACAAAGGGGCTGCTCCAGGGAGATGTTTGGGTGATGGGGCTGCTCTGTGTCTCACCGTGGTGTGACCACACAAATCTACACATGCACAGGGAAAAAAAAGGGGCAATTTAACTGTGCGAGGAAAAAATACCCAGGTGAGAGGCTGGACTGGACTGGGTCCTCTCTGTTCCACTGCAGCTGCCAGGCCTCCCCACCTTGGCTCTGGCCGGCCTGGCTCAGGCCCCTTCCGGTCACCTGACTCCCACCGTCCCTTAGCCTAGCCCAGGCACTCCGTCTTCCCACTGGCGGAGGGTGAAGGGCAAAGTCCATGGGGCCTTGGCCAGGGAGGGCTGCCATGGGGTGGAGCGGGGTGGGGGCCACAGGCCCCAGGTCACAGGAGGACAGGGGCCCGGGGGACAGAGAGGCTGGGATGACAGAAGACTGGATGGACGGGGGACTGGAGGTTGGAGAACAGGGGTTTCCTGCAAGCACCTGCCCTCCCCGCCCTGTCACCATGGTGGGTCCAGCCTTTGCCCTCCCTGTGATCCTGAGAGCTAAGGGCACTACCGCTCCCCTCAGTTGGTCCTCCCCTCCCGACTTTTCTTCTTTCCACCGCCCGATCCCCCACCTGAGGCCGTGCCTGATGCAGGGCCTGTAAGAGTTAAGGCCAGCGGGGTACAATACGGCAGCTGCGAGAGAATGGGGTCAGGTAGGCAGTGCCGCCTGCTGTGTGCTACTTCCTCCACCTCGGTCAGTCACCACCATGGACCCGGGTCCAGGTGGGCGGTGACTGGAGGGTGGAGCAGACAGCAGGTGCCCAAAGGACAACAGACGTGTCCAGCCAGAGCTTCCTCATTGCTGCCGGTCGGCTGTCAGCCCAGGTGAGGGGGATGTCCCTGTCCCGAGGCTGTCCTGTCCCCAGGGGGCTGTCCTGTCTTTGCAGCAGCCTGCTGCCTCCTCTTTGCTGCCCACCTGGGGGGCTCAGGCTGGAGTGTGGGGTTGCTCTTCCCATGGTGTTGTGTGAGGTGGGGGTCCCTGGCTGTGTCTCTGAGTTGTCCTGAGACTGCAGGCGGGGTGCTGATCAGGAACACAGGCAGGTTTGGTGGAGGGCTGCATCTTCCCTTTGCTCTGTGGGTCTCAGTCTCACCTGAGAGTGGGATGACCCCCCTCCACGGGACAGCTGTAAGAACCATGAGCCAGTACTCCTGAGGTGTGCCCGAGCCCTCCCCAGAGCTGGGGTGAAGCCTGTGTTGGTGCCAGCATCCTTAAGGGGCACTCGGATGATACACCAGCCAAAATGGCTCAGAGCTCCCATCTCCGAACTGGGTTCTAAGCTGCCATCTGGGCAGTAGAGCCCAAAGAGGGCTGGAGCAGTCAGCGCTGGGGGCAGGGTCACCCTAGGCTGCCTGGTGACCCCTGTAGGCTCTCCCGGCACATCTGGGGACCCGGGCTGCTGTGGCCCCACACAGGCCCAAGCTAAGGGGGCAGATGCCGCTGGGCCCCACTGCCAACTGCATTCCCATGCCCGCCTCAGCCAGTTGGCAAGTGCCCATCTCAGGCCAACAGAAAAGTTTCAGGATCAGATTAGAGAAATCTAAGGTCTGGGTTTTTAAACAGAAACCAGATTTCTTTGTTCAGAATCCCCTGCGTGAAGGTCCCTTAACCGAGATGACCTGTGTCTGGGAAGCCAGCTGACCTTGCTCGTAGGGTTATATACATGGATGCCAGGGAAAAACTAGACCTCCCGGTGGGGACAGAAAAGATCACTGGTAACCCTCCTGGGTCAGCCTGATTGCAGAGAGGAGGCAAGTGGGCCAAGAGGGCAGGGGTCTGGGCCAGCTCTGCCCAAGTTCAGAGTAGGGAGACCCAAAGAGCTGGGACATGACCTCCTCCCAACCTGCCATGAAGGGAGGCTGTGAGGGGCGCAGAGGGGCCTGGAGGGTGGGGTGGGGGATACTTCCTCAGATGATGTGGATGGGGACAGTTCTGCCCACCCATCTGTTGCAGGTCCACAGAGTCCCAGACAGTGGCATTAAAAAGGGCTATCTTAGACCAACCCACAGTGTGTGTCATGGGCTAGCCTTGACCCAGACAAGGTACCTGTTCCCCACAGGCCCCTCTGGCAGTCCTGGGCCCTGCACCCTGTGGCTCCCCAGGACCCGGGCAATGGTGGTATCTGATCCCCAGGAAGATGCCCAGGGCAGCAGTGTCGAGAGACATCAGGTGCACTGAGCCCCTACTCAGAGGGCCAGGGGAGGAGCAGTAGGTGGTATCTGGTGCCCATCGCTGCCCCCCCTACAGGTGCCAGCCCTGCCCCCACTATGGGGCTGTCCTGGAAAGAGGGGGTCCTCACCATCCTGCTGGGGGCTGCCGCTGCCTCAGGCCTCACCACACTCATCCTCTTTCTGGTGGAGGCCACCAGCATCCTCCTGCCCGCAGACACCAAGGTGAGCCGGCTAGTCCAGAGCAGGGGCGCGGGCTGGGGTGACACCACGGGTTCCCTCCTGACCCATGCCACCCCCAGTTCGGGATTGTGTTTGATGCTGGCTCCTCCCACACGTCCCTCTTCGTGTACAAGTGGCCAGCAGACAAGGAGAACAACACAGGTGTGGTCAGCCAAGCCCTGGCCTGCCAGGCAGAAGGTGAGTGAGGTGCCCGTGGCTGCCGGCAGGGGGGCTCTGACAGGGGGCGGGAGGTGTGGCACCAGGCGGGGAGCTGCATTTTCCACCCCCCACAGACCAGCAAGTCAACCTAGAGAAAACAGGCTCAGAGAGATGGAGTGGCGTGCCCAAGGTCACACAGCTTGGGTGCTGGGCTGCACCTGCATGCACTCCAGGGAGGCCCCTCGCTGCTCTTTCCTTGGCACCCCTGCCTCCCAGCTCTGTCCCCTCTGTTGCCCCTCCCTCTAGACCCCAGAGGCTCCCCACCCCCACCCTGCTGGGCAGCTGCACTTCCCGGCCCTGAGGGAGGAAGGAGCTAGGCCGGCCTGGGTGTTGGGGCTGCCTCAACAAGGTGTCTCAACTAGGGGCTTCAGACCACAACAAAGTACGCCTTCAGAAGTCCGAAGCCAGGTGTCTGGGTCCAGCTGCCTCTGAGGCTCTAAGTGAGGACCCTTCCTGGCCTCTGCCAGCTTCCGGTGGCTCCAGGCATCCTGGCTTGTGGTGGCATAGCTTCAGTTGCTACCTCTGTGGTCACATGGCTTCTCTTCTTGTGTCTTCTTCTCTTCTGTCTCTTATAACAATGCTTAAACTAGGCCCCTCTCTCCCCCTACCCTGTAACCCAGGATGTTCTCACCTGAGACCCCTCACTTGGTCACACCTGCAGAGACCTTTCCCCAAGAGGTGCACAGTCACAGGTTCAGGGCCGCCCTTCCCCCCACTACCCTCCTGTCAGCCCAGTAGCCACGGAGCCTGGCCCCAGTCCTCTGTTTCAGGGCCCGGGATCTCCTCCTACACGTCTGACCCTGCCCTGGCCGGTGAGAGCCTGCGGGGCTGCCTGGAGGAGGCGCTGGCGCTGATCCCGGAGGCCCAGCACCGGGAGACGCCCACTTTCCTGGGGGCCACCGCGGGCATGAGGCTGCTCAGGTGAGGTGGCTGGGCGCTCGGGCGCTCCTGGTGACACCAAGGTGGGTGGAGTGGGGGCGGCGGCAGGGGCTCCAGCTCCAGCCAGCCGGACCCCTCCCCTCCATCCAGCCAGAAGAACAGCTCTCAGGCCGAGCGCATCTTCGCCGAGGTCGCCCGGGTCCTCAGCCAGTCCCCTGTGGATTTCCAGGGCGCCTCGCTCCTGGCGGGGCTGGATGAAGGGGCCTTTGCCTGGATCACGATCAACTACGTACTGGGGTCCCTGCTTACGGTGCTGGGCCCAGGGGTCCACGGGGGCAGGGCCTGAAGGGCAAGGCTGGGATCTGAGGGGCAGGGCGGGTCCAAGGGCTGGGCGGAGGGTGGGCGAGACCAGTGTCAGTGCTGGCTGACTGGGCCTGGGGTCAGCGGGTCAGAGTGAGCCCTGTTTGTGGTCAGCAGTACACCTTCTCCGGAGAATGGGCCCGGCCCCCCGAGGCGACGCTGGTGGGCGCCCTGGATATGGGCGGGGCGTCCACGCAGATGTCCTTCGTCCCTGGGGGCCCCATCCTGGACGCGAGCACGAAGGCCTCTTTCATCCTCTACGGCTCCAGCTACAGCGTCTACTCGCATAGCTACCTCTGCTTCGGGCGGGACGAGGTGCTGAACCGGCTCCTGGCCCGGCTGGTGCAGGTCAGGCCCACGAGGGCTGGGCGGTGTGGGGGGCTGCGAGTTCCCGAGGTGCTTAAGCGCTCTCCTTTCAGGGCAGCCACTCCGGCCTGGCCCGTCATCCCTGCTACCACAGCGGCTACCGGGCCACGGTGCCCCTGGCGCCCCTGTTCGAGTCGCCCTGTGTCCACACCTCTATGCCCCCTGGTGCCGCCCAGAACCTCACGGTTGAGGGCGCGGGAAACCCCGGGGCCTGCGTGTCCGCCATCCGGGAGCTTTTCAACTTCTCCAGCTGTGAGGGCCAAGCAGACTGCACCTTTGATGGGGTCTACCAGCCCCTGCTGCAGGGCCGGTTCTACGTGAGTGCCCCTACTGCCCTCAGTCCCGCCCCCTCCCTCTGATGGGACCTGGGGCCCTGGGTGTGATGGGGTCCCTGCTGGCCCATGGGCCTGCTGGCTGCCACCCCTAGAGCAGGGCTCCCACCCCCAGGCCTTCTCCAACTTCTACTATACCTTCCACTTCCTGAACCTCACCTCTGGGCAGACCTTGGACACTGTCAACGCCACGGTCTGGGAATTCTGCCAGCGGCCCTGGAAGCTGGTGAGTGGCCCAGGGCTGTGCCCACCTGGCCTCCTCTGGCCCCTGGGCTTTAGCTGTGGGCAGATGGGGCCTCTGAGGGACCTGCCAGGCGGCAGGGATAAGCAGGCAGGGGTGTCAGGGAGAGTGGGCTCTAGCCTCTCAGGGCAGTGTGGCCAGCTGGGTTTGGGGGAGCCCAGGGGAGGGAGGACAGCCATGGTCACCCTGCTCCAGTAGAAGCCCATGGTCTAGTCAGCTGTGAGGTGGGGACTGCACCAGCCTCCTCTTGGCAGATCCCATGAGTCCCCAAAAGAACAGCGGGGAAGAGCTCTCTGTGACTTCCCAGGCCCCCAACCCTTCCTCCTGCTGTCCAGTCTCAGTCCGGCCAGTGAGTAGGGTCTGCCCATCACTGGGACAGGGCGCCGTTGGGGGTCCTGAGCCCACAGCCAGGAAGGGTGGAGCCCCCCACCCCTGATGCCTCAGCCTCTCGGGTCCCAGGTAGAGGTGAGCTACCCTGAGCACACCAGCTGGCTTCGAGACTACTGCGCCTCAGGCCTGTACATCCTCACACTCCTGCTTGAGGGCTACGGCTTCAGCGAGGAGACTTGGCCCAGCATTGAGTTCCGCAGACAGGTGACCAGGGACCCCATCCGGCATGGCTGCACCAAGTGGGAGCTTGGGGCAGTGCCTTGCAACCCTGACCATGTGCTTGTCCCCAGGCTGGTGGGACCGACATTGGCTGGACGCTGGGTTACATGCTGAACCTGACCAACATGATCCCGGCCAAGGCACCAGCCATGAAGCAGGCAGAGAACTATGGCATCTGGGCGGCCGGTATTGTCCTTGTGGGGCTGACCCTTGGGGCCATTCTTGGGGCTGCTGCGGTCCAGCTCCTCTGGCCCCGGGACTAGGCCAGCGGCGCCTGCTGTTGCGGCAGGTAGAGGCCCAGCCCCGCAGCTCAGTGGGGGCTCCTTCACAGTTGAGGCCCTGCCCCCATCGTGCCCCTAGTGACCTGTCCTGTGGGCTCTGGGTCCTCAGTTAGCTGACCATGGACAGGGCCTTGGCATGACCTGACCCTGCTCCCAGAAAATCTGGACACTGTCCTGCAGCGTGTGTGACAGTGCAGTCTACCCAGGACTGAGAAGTGCTGATGCAGGCAAACATGGTGCCAGGGCTGCTCAGAGACGAGATGTATAGACCCAGCCCTGGTCCTGAGCCCCTGTGCCTGTGAGTGCTGACGCGTGTTCTCTGCCCCACCCTGTGAGTGCTCACGTGTGTCCTCACCATTGCTTCATGAGTGCCCACTGTTCTCGCTCCCACCCCGTGAGTGTGCCAGGACTCAGGGAGGCTGGGATCTTGTGTGGGGACACCGACTACACAGAGAAGCCCCAATAAAACCCAGACTCAGTGTGGCAGTGGTTCTGTGTGTTGGGGGCAGAGGTGGGGAGGAGGTAGACGGGGTGCACCCTGCAGAGCTGTAGACAGAGACCACAGAGCTGCCTGCCAATACTGTCCTTCGATGCCCATGAGGCTGTGGGCAGAAGTAGGTGGGAAGAGGGCCTTGTTCCCACCCTGGAGGCATCCTGCACCCAGAAGCTCAGGAGCAGGGCTCTGGAAGATGACCAGGCCTGTCCTTCCCAGCCGTGCATTGCAGGAGGGCAGCAGGGGTGGGCTGCAGTGGCCTGCAGGGTGGTGACTCTTGGGTCCACCCAGAGAAGGTGATGGGGAAGCATTCCAGGTGGAGCAGCCAGTGCGAAGGCCCTGAGAGAAGAGGGACAGGTGAGGGGCAGTGTGGCTGGAGCAGAGTGGGGGCCCATGGTCAGGAAGGGGCCAGAGTGTGGGGGGCTGCAGACAGGTCCTGCTCTGATCTGCGATGACCCTGTTACTTTGCTGCTGCATTGGGGGAGGGTAGAGGTGGAGGCCAGGAGACAAGGAGGGGCTGCTGCAGCCCCTCAGCCACCTCCCAGACACCCCTTGGTCCCTCTCTGTCCTCACGGTCACTCTGACCATGGAGGCAGCTGTGGCCTCCCCAGGCGTCCAGGTTGTGTGACTGCAGCCCTCAGTGGAATGTGAGCCTGGGCTGAAACCTGGGAGGTGGAAGTGACAGCTGGAAAGAAGGGGCCTGGCCCCTGGGGAAGGGCTGGAGGGGCTGGCCCTGTCCCTCCTGTGGTCTGAGGATGTGCCAACATGGTTAAGCGCCTCTCCCAAGCTGCGGTCAGGCCCCTCTCAGTCGCCAAGCACAGCACATGGACCACATGGGGAGGGGACAGGTAGTCTTTATTAAAAGCCCCCTGCACAGGACTCCTCAGGGCACGCCCCCTGCAGGGCTGGGGCACCTGGGGGCCCAGGAGGCTGGATTTAGCAGGTGGCTCTGCTTACATGCCCACCCAGGCCACAAAGCACTTGGGAAAAATGCCAACGCGGCTGTCATGGTGGCCCTCCAGCCACGCTTCATCCACTGCAAAGCGAGAGGGGCTCAGGACATTTCAAGACATCCGCTCACCTGTGCAGGTGCCCTGGGTGGCCACCTGAGCCCCAGCAGCACCCTGACCCCCAGGCAGACCCTCTGTCCCCTGCAGCCCCTCAGCTGTGCCTGGGGCAGCTTGAGGTCCAAAAGGGCTTCCTGGAACCTGCAGGCGTCTGGGACTAGTCCTTTTGAGGTGGCAGGGACCCAAGGAGTGCCCAGCCATGCCCTGCTTGGGGTACCTGCAGATGGGCAGTGCTGGTCACCTGGCTTGGCCTTAGCAAGGGTGGACACTCAGATCCTGGAAGTGAGTCACTGTGTCAATGCGCAAACCTGGGTTGGCATAGGAGGGGCCATGCCCTGGGGTTGTGAGGGCAGGGAACACCCTGAACCTAAATGGCTGGTTGAGTTCATTGCCTCGGCCTGACTCAGTTTCCTGCACACTGGCCTCCTTTCTCCTGGGCACCCTGCCCACACCTTTCTGGGTCTGTGGACACCCCAGACCCTCCTCCAAACCAGGGCTTCTAACTGGTTCATTCCTGTTGGAACCCCTGCTGAGAATTTGAATTTCTAACAAGTTCCCAGGAAGTTGTACATAAGAATCACCTGGGGATCTTGTTAAAATGTAGATTCTGATTCAGTATATCTAGGGTGGAAATGCAAATTCTCTGCAGGGGTTGGAACCCACCCACCGAACTGGAGTCCCGCTCCAAACCCAGGGCTGTGCAGTGTCCTGGTGGCAAAATGGCCTGGTGACGTTGGACCTCCTCTGACTTCAGGGGGCCAGGAGAGAAACAAGACAGCAGCACAGCCCAAGGCTGATGATTCCCTATGAGGTGATGGTCAGACATACCTCCACCCTCCAACTCTTTTTACCAGTTCTGACACCAGTATCCCTCCCAAGGCACTCTGCTTCTCTGCTTAATTCGTGACAATGGCTACGCAGAACTCACAGACCATACTCACGATTGTGGGGTTCATTAGGGAAGTAACTGGTTATAATTCAGGATCAGGAACAACTCGGGACAGTTCTTTAACCAGGGCAGCTTTTTCCTGGCGGTGCCCCCAGGCAGACAGGCCTTTCTCTTGGCCCTCGGCCCTGGGCTCAGCTCTCGGCTCTTGCTCTCAGCCTGGTCTCTGCCCTACTTGGGCAAGTGTTACAAAACTCTTTAGCTCTACCAGTAAGTGCCTGGAGGCACCCCAAGAGCTCCCCTAATAAGTACCGGAGGCACCCCACTCCACCAGCTAGTCTGCTGCCCCTCTCTTGCTCCAGGCAGAGTGGGTCTGCAAGCTTAGCCTGCTAGTCCCACAGTGCTGCCTCCTTATGCCGTGTTCAGTGTTATAGCTCTCTGTCCTCTGGGTCTAAGAGGTTCTCAGTGCAGGGACCCTGGGTTCAAAGTGTATGCTCCACTCCTGGGCCTTCTTCTTGATGGTAGTGAGGTACTCCCCAGCCTCTGGAATTGGCTCCCTTTAAGCCTAGTAGGATGGCAAAATTGACCAGTTCCCTCAAGAATTCCATGCACCTTATTTGCATGGACCCACTCTCGCAAGGTTCCACGTGCCATATTTGCAGTAGCAAAGCTGTCCAAAGTTGCCGCAAACATCATTTGCCTAGTCCCACACAGTCATCTTGTGGGAGCCACAGGACCACAGCTAGAAGGGCCACATCCAAGCATTTCTCCTCCTGCTTCTCAGCCTGCTCCACCCCCATGCCACAGCCTAGACTCAGCTTCCTTCTGGAAGCTTCTGCTGGAAGCTTGTCCCTCCAACTGGAAACCCCATCTCCCGCCAGCAGGCTTCCTGGGTGGATCAGAGAATAAGAGGTTGCCCATCAGATCCTGCTCTGCTGGCATGGGGCCTCCTCCCTCAGGCATCCTTCTTCACCCCTCCTCACCCCTTGTGCTGGGAGCCAGGCAGAGGGGCCAGGACCAGTCCTGGAGCTGCTGACCATGGCCCCTTCCCCAATTCCTCCTCCAGGAAGGACTGAGTGACAGAGAGGCCTGGGGGAGTGGTCAGGACCCTCAGGGTCTCTGCTGGGCCCTGACCACCATCGTGTTCTGGGTAAGCCACCCCTCCAGCTCTGCCCTCAGTTTCTGTATCTGTAAAATGGGTACAATCCTATGGCTCCTGCTGCTGCAAAGATGTAGTGAGGAGTAGAGGTGGGTCCATGAAAGTGCTCTGCAAGCCACTACACAGAGTGACATGGTTCTGCTCTGCATCTGCCATGGGGGTGGGGGGGATTTGGGAGCCAGAGAGTGACTAGCTGAGACAAAGGGCCTCTGTGTTCACTGTGCCAGCTGGAAGTTGGCCACCCCATGTTGGAAGAGGTCAATCGCCATGTAGGCGTCCTTAGTTACCACCTGGTCAAATGCCTGGGGACAAAAATACCCTCGAAACTTCAAAGCCTGCAGCCCAGTCACCCGGTGTTACACAAGTCCAGGCAGGTGACAGGCCTGCACTTCCACTGGCCCCTCATGGAAGTCACTGCCGGCTCCTCCCTCCTAAGCTGCCACAATGCCATCTACTCATGCTGGCCCAGGGTCCTGGAAGATAAGACCAGAGCGTGCCGAGGGTTGTCAGAAAGCAATCTGTGGACAGTGGGGACAAAGGAGAAACAAGAGAAGGAAAAACTTCAGGGTGCTAATAGTCACCTCTGGGGGATGGGCTATGTAGGGTCGTTGTCTTCTTCTTTACTCTTTTTGGTAGTCCAAAGAAACGCTCTACATACGTCTTAGAATCAGAAAGAAAACCACCAAAAGCTCTTGGTATGACAGGCTGCTCTGCATCCAAAGCACAACTCTTCCTTAAACCAGAGAAAACACGCGGACTGTTCCTGTTGAGGACAGCAGCCATCAGTTCAGTACAGGGACCTGGAGGCACACGCGGACTGTTCCTACTGAGGACAGCAGCCATCAGTTCAGTACAGGGACCTGGAGGCACACGCGGACTGTTCCTACTGAGGACAGCAGCCATCAGTTCACTACAGGGACCTGGAGGCACACGCTGACTGTTCCTATTGAGGACAGCAGCCATCAGTTCAGTACAGGGACCTGGAGGCACACGCTGACTGTTCCTATTGAGGACAGCAGCCATCAGTTCAGTACAGGGACCTGGAGGCACACGCTGACTGTTCCTATGGAGGACAGCAGCCATCAGTTCAGTACAGGGACCTGGAGGCACACGCTGACTGTTCCTATGGAGGACAGCAGCCATCAGTTCAGCACAGGAACCTGGAGGCACACGCTGACTGTTCCTATTGAGGACAGCAGCCATCAGTTCAGCACAGGAACCTGGAGGCACACGCGGACTGTTCCTATTGAGGACAGCAGCCATCAGTTAAGTACAGGAACCTGGAGGCACACGCGGACTGTTCCTACTGAGGACAGCAGCCATCAGTTCAGCACAGGAACCTGGAGGCACACGCTGACTGTTCCTATTGAGGACAGCAGCCATCAGTTCAGTACAGGGACCTGGAGGCACACGCTGACTGTTCCTATTGAGGACAGCAGCCATCAGTTCAGCACAGGAACCTGGAGGCACACGCTGACTGTTCCTATTGAGGACAGCAGCCATCAGTTAAGTACAGGAACCTGGAGGGACACGTGGACTGTTCCTACTGAGGACAGCAGCCATCAGTTCAGTACAGGGACCTGGAGGCACACGCTGACTGTTCCTATTGAGGACAGCAGCCATCAGTTCAGCACAGGAACCTGGAGGCACATGCTGACTGTTCCTATTGAGGACAGCAGCCATCAGTTAAGTACAGGAACCTGGAAGGACACGCAGACTGTTCCTACTGAGGACAGCAGCCATCAGTTCAGTACAGGGACCTGGAGGCAGATGGCAGGGGTGTTTGGGTCCTGCTCGAACAAGCTGGGCTGAGCGGGGGGCTTGCTGGGTGAACTGAGTTTGAGTCAGGTCTGAAGGCTCAATGGCTGTTATAACAAAGGCATGAGAGTGGCGTCTGACTCCTTTAGCTTCACAAGGGGAAGGAGAATCAAGATCAACAGCCCAAGCCTGATTCCTGTGAGGTGGCGGTCAGACGTGCCCGCTTTCTCCACCGTCGTTACCAATCCTGACACCAACCATTCTTCCACGGCACTCTCTGCTTCTCTGCTGGGTTTGATTCACTGCAACGGCCACACAGAGTTCACACACGGTGATCATGGGGTTTATTAGGGAAGTAAGAGGTTCAGAAACGCTCAGGACACAGTTCTTCTATCAGGACAGTCCCCTTGGCCTCTGCCCTGCTTGGGCAAATGTTACAAGGCTCTTTTAACTCTGCCTATAAGTGCACAGTTTGATTGGTTTAAAGTCAGGAAAGGTGTGCGTCAGGGTCGTATTCTTTCACCACACCTATTCAATCTGTATGCTGAGCAAATAATCCGAGAAGCTGGACTATATGAAGAAGAACGGGGCATCAGGATTGGAGAAGACTCATTAACAACCTGCGTTGTGCAGATGACACAGCCTTGTTCACTGAAAGTGAAGAGGACTTGAAGCACTTACTGATGAAGATCAAAGATCACAGCCTTCAGTATGGATTGCACCTCAGCATAAAGAAAACAAAAATCCTGACAACTGGACCAATGAGCAACATCATGATAAACGGAGAAAAGACTGAAGTTGTCAAGGATTTCATTTTACTTGGATCCACAATCAACAGCCATGGAAGCAGCAGTCAAGAAATCAAAAGATGCATTGCAGTGGGCAAATCTGCTGCAAAGGACCTCTTTAAAGTGTTGAAAAGCAAAGATGTCACCTTGAAGACTAAGGTGCACGTGACCCAAGCCGTGGTATTTTCAATCACATCATATGCATGTGAAAGCTGGACAATGAATAAAGGAAGACTGAAGAAGAGTCGACGCCTTTGTGGTGCTGGCGAAGAATATTGAATATACCATGGACTGCCAAAAGAACGAACAAGTCTGTCTTAGAAGTACAACCAGAATGCTCCTTGGAAGCAAGGATGGCGAGACTGCGTCTTACATACTTTGGACGTGTTGTCAGGAGGGATCAATCCCTGGAGAAGGACATCATGCTTGGCAGAGTACAGGGTCAGTGGAAAAGAGGAAGACCCTCAACGAGGTGGAGTGACACAGTGGCTGCAACAGTGAGCTCAAGCATAACAACGATTGTAAGGATGGTGCAGGACCAGGTAGTGTTTTGTTCTGTTGTGCATAGGGTCTCTGTGAGTCAGAACCAACTCGATGGCACCTAACAACAACATAAGTGCATGGAGACATCGCACTCCACCAGTAAGCCTCAGCCTGAAGGCACTCAGCTCTAGCTCTGTAGGTCAGCAAACCCAGGTCCACCAAGTGCCCGGAGGCACCCTACTCTACCAGCAAACCTCCTGCCTGAAGGTACTCAGCTTTCTCGCATCATGGACTAGGAAACCCACCATGCCATCTCCTGCCAGCCTCTCCTGCTGCCATTTCTCTGCCACCACTTCTCACCGTCTTCAGTGTTACAGCTCTCTCTCTTTCTCTTGATCTCCTGGTTCCAGGAGCTTCTCAAAGAATGAGCTCTGCTCTTGGCTCTTCTTTGGCGGTGGTGAGATCCTCTCCTTCCACCCCTGGGATGGCTCATTTTAAGCCTAGTGGGGCAGCAAAATTGACCAGTCCCTTGGTGGGCCACAATTACCTTGTTTGCACTGTCCTGCCTAATCACTTGGGAGTTACAAGCAGTGGGAGTTACAAGCAGTAGGAGTTATAAGACCATGTTGAGAAAGGTCACACAAAGGTGAACCATCATACCGCAGCTGTGCAGAGAGGGGTGCTGATGTGGGGTGGCTGCTCTGTGTGGGTTAAATCCAACTGTGCCACCCCCAGAGTGACCAAATAAAATATTATACCTAGTTCATGCCCACAAATAGCAGTGCCAGGTACACCTCTCCTCACCCTCAAGCAATTTGAATGTTGGCAGGAGCTCTGTCTGCCTTCAAAATCTCCGTATTCCTACCTCATCTGCCTGTGCCATAGTTCCTTAACTTCATCGACTTTGGGTACTACTCGCTCGTTTCTTATTGTGGTAGAGAATTTAACTTTCATGGCCTGCACCCCTTGTCCCTTCCCGCCAGTTAAATCACAATTGCCTTAAACTTTGAGTTTTGGTTGAAGCACGTGGTGTGTGATGATTAGGCCCCCCTTTTCCTGTGACCTTCTAAAAGGGAGATTCTTAGTGAAACGAGGGTAGATTAACACAGGGTGTAAGAAACAACAGATCTGGGTACACTTTACCTCATTTTCCCCAATTTTTGCAAAGTTATTTTTTTTTTATGCTTCAGTATCACAACCAGGACACTGACATGGAGTCTCTGTTGTAACTTTTCGTTCTTTTTCCCTCCTTTCTTCCCTCTCATTTGCATCATTTCCCAGGTAGTTGTCACTGGATACTCTGAACTTTCCTATGTGAGGACCTGGTTGTTTCTGTGGGGCAACTTGAGGCCGGGGCCATGGCAGGATGCTGTCTGTGGAACTTGTCTGACTTTGAAGAAAATAAGATCTTTAAAAAGCCAGGGACAGGTGCGTGTGCCTTTGTGCCCCTCCTGAGCTCTTAGACGCTTTTTGGGAAGAGGTTGGCAGACAGGTCAGCACTCACATCAGGGATTTGGACACCTCTGCCCTCAAGTCCCTGCTCATGGCCAGATCTAGCTTCTACCTGTTCCAGGAATGTCCCCGCCTTTGGCCGTTAGGTTCTGGCCTGTCTCTTTTTGTCTCTGGAATCCCAGAGGAACACGGTAGTGACAGGGGAGGCAGTGAGGGAGTGCCGTGACCGCCATGTGGCCCTTACTCAGCTACTGGTGGGGACCTGGCCTTACTGCTCCCACCCCACCTTAGGCGCCGGCTGAGGCGAGACACCGGATGGACAACCCCAGGTCACTGTCGGGGAGGGAGGGCAGGGGCTCTGGGCTTCACCTCTGTAGCAGGGTCTTTGCTGGCCACCTCTCATTCACCTACCACAGGGTAAGGAGTACAGCGTCCGAGAGTTGGGCCAGTGGGCAGAAACTAAGGATGGAGAATGTCCTCACTCAGGGATGAGGTCTCCGCGCCCAGTCCCGGGGACCCCCCGGCCGCCAAGGCCCTGGCTCCCCGGCAGCGCGGGCTCCGGTCCCGGCCAGGTACGCAGCCCACGTTAAAGCTGGCGGGCAGCTCTGGGAAACGGAGGCGCAGGGCGCAGCCCAGGTCCCCCACGGTCCACGGCCCTCGCTCCCCGGGGCCAGCCGCGCACTAGGTCCCCGAGCGCGGCCAAGGCAGTGAGACACCTGGCCGGCCGCTCAGCGGGAGGTGGGGGCGCAGGTGGAGTCCTGGGAGGGTCCAGGAGACGACGGTGGTGGTGAGGAGGCCCAGTGCTGCGGCGTAGGGGCTTCAGGGTTCAGACAGCGGCGTGGGGCAGTGGGGCCCCTTCAAGGAGGAAAGTCACGAGCGGGGACCGGGGTCACTGGGCGTTTCAAGTTCGCGGCCTCGGTGAGCGCAGGTGCGCCGGCGTCTCCGCTGCCCAATGGCGCCCTCTGGCGGTAGTGTGGCCACACCACGCGCCCAGCCAGCCACGCCCCGGCCCTTCCTGACCACGCCCATCCACCGGCTAAACCCCTCCCCAGCAAGGCATGGCCACGCCCCCTTCCGGCTTAGCCCCACCCCAGTCCGCCTTCCGGAATCTCCCGGACCTGGTTCTGCTCCAGCCAGCGGCTCGGCCTGGACCCGGCCTGTCCACGTCCCTTCTTCCTCGTTCCGGCACGGCCTGAGCATGCCCATAGACAGCCTAAGCTCCGCCCCGATCATGCAGGGACCTGACCACGCCTCCAGTTTGACCTGGCCCCGCCCCAGCCCGCCCCTTCTCTGGTTGGCCTCTCCCCTCCCTGACTCAGCTTCCCTCCCCCTGCCCCGCCCCGCCCCGGTTTGGCCCCGCCCCCGCCCCGGTTTGGCCCCGCCCCCGCTTCGGGGTTGGCCCCAGCCGCACTTCCGGCTATCCCCGCGACCCTGCTTCCGGGTCTCGGCCCACAGCCCGCCCAGCCCCAGTCGGCCTCGGTGCACCGGGGAAAGCCGTCCGGGCCGGCTCCTGACGCCGCTGCCCGCGGCGGGACCAAGGTTCCGTACGGGCCGGGCGTGGACGGCGTGTCCAGGTGAGTGTCCTCCGCGAGTGGCCCTCCTACCGGCGCCCTCCGACAGCCAGGCCTTCCGGGCACCGAGGGGGCGGAGCCGGGGCGGGGCGCGGGGACGGCGGGTGCGGGGACGGCGGGCGGGGCCTTCGCGCTGCCCCTTTCGCGCCCGGAGAGGGTCTGGGGTCGTTGCGCCGAAGTCCGTGCCGAGCGGGGGGTCCCCGGGACACTGCCTGGGGTGGACGGGCCGCGCCTGTCGGCTTGGGGGGCCACGTCGCGTCGGGGGCCGGGCTCCTAGGGGTACCTGGGGGGCTCCTGGGGGTTCCTGGGGGGCTTCTGGCGGGCTCTGGGGGGACTTCGGGAGGGTCCTGGGGGGGACTCCGGGGGGGTCCTGGAGGGGCTCTGTGGGGGCTTCGGGAGGGTCGTTGGGGGGGGCTCCTGGGGGGGCTCTGAGGGGGACTCCGGGGGGCTCTTGGGGGGACTCCTGGGGGGGCTCTGGGGAGACTTCGGGAGGGTCCTGGGGGGGACTCCGGGGGGCTCCTGGAGGGGCTCTGGGGGTTCCTGGGGAGCTCTGGGGGCTCCTGGGGGGCTCTGGGGGGCCTTCGGGAGGGTCGTTGGGGGGACTCCGGGGGGACTTCGGGGGGGTCCTGGGGGGGCTCCTGGGAGCTTCTGGGGGGACTCCGGGGGGGGGCTCCGGGAGGCATGCCTCTGCCTCCTCCAGCGGGGTCCCGCGCAGCTGGCTGGGCACGGCTACCACGGGCCTGGGGCCCCCCACGCCAGCGGCCAGCGCTGAGAGGGGCCGAAGCCAGCCCTTCCCGGTGCTCCAGGTGCGGAAACTGAGGCCCAGAGTGGGGAGGCTGGGCGGGGCGCCCTCCCCGGAGGGCCTGCTCTGGGAGCCTGGAAGCCCCCTCGGCTGTGTGCAGACGTGCCTGGGAGCCCAGGGAGCCTCGGGCTGCGAGGGGCAGGTCCCGGCAGGGCTTGGAGTCCCTGCGGAGAATTGGCATTTCCAGCCCAGTTGTACTAAACCAGAACCCATAGTTTAACAAGAATCCCAGGAGACTCTTAAGTGTAAGGTCTTGGCAACTTGTTAGAAAATGCAGCGAACTCGAACAAACCGGGTGGAAGCCCTGGGTCTGAGACCCAGGCCAGAGGCAGGTGCTGGGGGCTCCTTCTGACTTTCGGGTTCAGGAAGTAGGGACAGGCCTCGGAGGCGGTGTGGTCAGCCAGGCAGAGTGCTTTGTCCCGGGTGCGTTAGGACCCGGGCCAGGCTGGCTGGGAGGATGCCCCTCTTGGCTTCTAGTGTCAGAGGGTGTGACGCTGCGGCCCTGAGTGGGAAACAGACGGCCATGCCCTTGGGACCTTTTGGTCAAAGTGGAGGTGTGGCCCTCGGCGCCATGGGCGGGATATGAGGCCCCGGGACTAAGGGTGCTGCTGGAGGAGGTGGACAGGGACGGGGGGCTCTGGCCAGCCAGACTGGTGAGAAGGGGTCAGTGTGGACCGGAGAGCCAAGGCTCTGCCAGGCACGCACCTCTCACCTGGTGGCCCACCTGTTGTTGCACACACCTGAGAAGCCACCAGGGGGCGCTGACACCACAGCTTCCGTGAGGCTGGTCGCCCTGGCCTCCACTCCAGCTCGGCACCTGGGGTTACAAACTCAGACAAAAGGAACCCTTGTCATTGCTACATTGCTAACGAAGAACTGAACCCTGTCTGCTGTAGAAGGTGCAGGGCACGTGGCAGGCGAGCATGGAGGCAACCTGGATCCCACCAGTGCTGATTCGCTCAGGCCCCCTTCCTGTGAACCTGGACTGTTTTAGGGGTGCGTTTAAATTGCCCTGGGCCACTTCCCTCTGCATGGTGGGTGCTCCAGCACTAGCTTCGGTCAGCTGTCTGCACTGACCCTCTTCCGACTACACTCCAGCCACCAGCTGATGTGGTCACACCCCTCTGGTCATCATGAGGGTCCTCAGCTGCCACCTTTGCCCACTGAGGTCCTATCCAGGCTGCTGAGAGGGTGCCCGTGGCAGAAGGGTCCTTGGAGAGCCCACAGGGCAATGGGGAGACCGGGGCACAGAGGCCAGATGTGGCTGAGAAAGTGGCAAGGCCCTATGCAGTGGGCCATGAGCACCACAGGTGAGGAACATGGGGATGTGAGGTACTTAGTCTCCTAGGAAGCATGTTGGTCACTAACCACCTTTTGAGCTTGGAATGTTCTGTGTTGCACCCTTCAACAAATGCAAAGGCGTTTGGGCCCCACATCCTGGCCAGTCGAGAGCACTTACAGCCCAGGACACTAAGCCCAAGACAGGACACTGAGCCCAGATTTTGAGTCTGGGACGCAGGATGCCACGCTCAGGAGGCCCAGCCTGGAGTGCTGAGCCGGGATGGAGGATGGTGAGCCCAGGACGCCCAGCCCAGATGCCAAGCCTGGCGTGCTGGGTGCTCTCTCAGGCACTGCTGGGAGGAGGCGGTTCCTTGTGGAGGGAGGACTGGGGAGCCCCACACACCCCCATTCCTGTGCCTGTAGTGGCATGCATGGTTGCTTGGAGATGAGGCTGTTCCGAAGCTGGGGACAGTGTGGATACTGGCTTGGGGCTCCCAGCCTTTTAGCCCTGAATGTGCTCTCAGGAAGCTGCCACCCCTGAGCAGGGCAGGTGGAGGGTGGCCCTTCCACCACCCATCCTGCGTGTTGGAGGTTCTTCAGTGCTAGGGTGCGCCTGTTGGTGGAGTTCCATCTCATTCCTCGTGTTTCCCCACCTGGTCTGTGGAAGAAATTCACCTCTTACAGTTGTCTGGACTGTTCCCTGACTCCCAGCAACCACTGCTGTGTTCTCCGTTTCCATAATTCTGTCATTTCAGGAATGTTAACCCACTGCTGTTGAGTCAATTCTGACTCATAGTGACCCTGTAGGACAGAATAGAGCTGCCCCGTAGGGTTTCCAAGGCTGTAATCTTTACAGAGATGGATTGACACAGTGGCTGCAGCAGCAGGCTCGAGCCTAACAACGGTTGTGAGGATGGCGCAGGACCTGGCAGTGTTTCATCTGTTGTGTACGGGATTGGTATGAGTCGGAGCCGACTGAACGGCACTTCACATTAACAGTCTTTATGGAAGCCAACTTCCACATCTTTCTCCCACAGAGTGGTGTGTTTGAATCTCCAGCCTTTCGGTTCACAGCTGAGCGCTTAACCACTGCGCCACTAGGGCTCTTTAAGAATGTTACGTGGATGGAATCGTAGAGTACGTATCGTTTTGTATTGGCTCTTTTCATTCCATGTAATTCTCTGAAAATTCACCCAAGTTGTGTGTATCAGTGGTTTGTTCCTTTCTACTGCCGAGTAGTATTCCATGAGTGGACGTAGCACCGTCTGTTTGAACGTTCATCTGTTGAAGAGTGTCTGGGTTATTTCTATTGTACTTTTTGGTCACTGGAAATAAAACTGCTATGAACTTCCATGCGCTGGTTTTTGTGTGCCCACAAGCCTATGTTTCTGTGGGATGAAAGCCCAGGAGTGAAATAACTGGCTTATGTGGTAATTACATGTTTAGTTTTATAGGAAACTGCCATACTCTTTCCTGAGTGGCTGCACCCTTTCACATTCCCATCAGCAGTGAGTGAGTGAGCCAGTTTCTCCACGTCCGCGCCAGCCTTTGGTGTCATTGCTGTTTTTTGTTTTAGTCATTTTAATAGGTGTGTAGTGATGTCTTCTGTGGTTTTGACTTGCATTTCCCTTACGGCCAGTGAAGTTGAGCATCTTTCCATGTGCTCCCTTGTCACCTGTATATCGTCTTCAGTGCTGTGTCGCTTTGTGTCCGTAGCCCAATTTCTAGGCACCTCGTTCTTGTGCTGCTGTGTTTTCTGGGTTTTTTATAGGTTCTAGGTATGAGTTATTTGTCAGATATGTAGTTTGCAAACTTTCCCCCAGTCTGTACCTTGTCTTCTCATTCTCTTAATGGGGTCTTTTGCAGAGAAAATGTTTTAATTTTGATGAAGTCCACTTTATCAGTGTCATTTTTTATGGAGTTAAGTCTAAGAACACCTAATGATTTTCTCCTGCTTTTAAAAAAAGGTTTTATAGTTTTACGTTTATATGCAAATGCGTGATCCATTTCAAGTTACTCTTTGTGTAAGCCATGAACTTTAGGCCAAGGCTCACTCTTGGCCTGTGGGCGTCCAGTGGCTCCAGAGGGCTTCTGCCACTGAATGGTCTCTGTACCTCTGTCAGAAGTCAGCAGGCGGCACTGTGTGGTAGATACGCCTAAGGAAAAGGAGCACCAAAAAAAAAAAAAAACACCAAACCCAGGGCCCTCCAGACCATTCCAACTGGTAGTGACCCTATAGGACAGAGTAGAACAGCCCCATAGAGTTTCCAAGGAGCGCCTGATGGATTCGAACTGCCATCCCTTTGGTTAGCAGCTGTAGCACTTGACCACTATGCCACCAGGGTTTCCAGGAAAAGGAGTAGGTACGTTTATATGCGCTGATGTGTAAAGATGTTAAAAACACACTGGTAAGTGAACTACATTACAAAAACTTATGCACTGTATAATTGAAGTTTCGTTTTTGTAAAATGTTACCATATTGATGTAGTGTTTGAGTAGTTAAAAAGTAAAATAATGGCAGAAATACAATAAGTCAAATCAGTAAAAACAAAAAGTGGGGTGTATTTGTGGGTTCAGTTTCCGAGTTCTCTGTTTGTTCCACTGATTTGTCTGTCCCTCCACCAGTACGCCACTGTCTCGTTACTGCAGTGACATGGGCTCCATGCCCGTTGGGTCTTACTCCTGCAAGCCCTGAGTACATGAGATTGTTAGGTGCGTTGAGTCAGCTCCGACACTTAACAACCCTGTATACGACGGAACAAACACTGCCTGGTCCTGCACCATCCTCACAATCATTGCTAGGCTGAGCCCATTGCTGCAGCCACTGTGTCAGTCCATCTCGTCAAGGGTATTCCTCTTTTTCAGTGACCCTCTACCTTACCAAGCATGATTTCCTACTCCGGGGACTGGTCCCTTCTGAGAACATGTCCAAAGTACGTGAGACAAAGTCTTGACATCTTGCTTCTAATGAGCATTCTGGCTGTACTTCTTCCAAGACAGAGTTGTTTGTTCTTCTGCAGGCCATGGTACACTCAACATTCTTTGCCAACACCATAATTTAAAGGCATCAGTTCTTCTTTGGTCTTCCTTATTCATTGTCTAGTTTTCATATACATATGACATGACCGAAAACACCATGGCCTGGGTCAGGTGCACCGTAGTCCTTAAAGTGACATCTTTGCTTTTTAACACTTTAAGAGATCTTTTGCAGCCGATTTGCCTAATGCGATGCATCGTTTGATTTCTTGACTGCTGCTTTCATGGGCGTTGATTGTGGATCCAAGTAAAATGAAATCCTTGACAACTTCAATCTTTTCTCCGTTTATCATGATGTTGCTTATTGGTCCAGTTGTAAGGATTTTTGTTTTCTTTATGTTGAGGTGTAATCCATACTGAAGGCTGCAGTCTTTGATCTTCATCAGTAAGTGCTTCAAGTCCTCTTCACTTTCAGCAAGCAAGGTTGTGTCATCTGCATAACTCAGGTTGTTAATGAGTCTTCCTCCAGTCCTGATGCCCCGTCCTTCTATATACAGTCCAGCTTCTCAGATTATTTGCGCATATACGAATTGACTAGGTATGGTGAAAGAATACAACCCTGACACACACTTTTTTTTCTTTTATTATACTTTGGGTAAAAGTTTACAGCTCAAGTTAATCTCTCATGCAAAAATTTATACACATATTGCTATGTGACACGAGTTGCAATCCCTACAATGTGACAGCATGTTTTCCCTTTTCGCCCCAGCTTTCCTGTGTCCGTCCAACCAGCTCCTGTCCCTTTCTGCCTTCTCATCCTGCCTCCAGACAGGAGCCGCCCATTTGGTCTTGCGTATCTGCTTCAGCGCCCCCACGTGTCTGTCAGTTTGTTGTACTGTGGGGGCTTGTGTGGTGCTGTGATGCTGGAAGCTATGCCACCGGCATTCAGATACCAGCAGGGTCACCCATGGAGGACAGGTTTCAGGTGAGATTCCAGACTAAGACAGACTAGGAAGAAGGGCCCAGCAGTCTACTTCTGAAAAGCATTAGCCAGTGAAAACCTTATGAATAGCAGCGGAACATTGTCTGATATAGTGCTGGAAGATGAGCCCCCCAGGTTGGAAGGCACTCAAAAGATGACTGGGGAAGAGCTGCCTCCTCAAAGTAGAGGCGACCTTAATGACGTGGATGGAGCTTTTGGGACCTTCATTTGCTTTCGGGACCTTCATCTGCTGATGTGACACGACTCAAAATGAGAAGAAACAGCTGCAAGCATCCATTAATAATCAAAACGTGGACTGTACGAAGTATGAACCTAGGAAAATTGGAAATCGTCAGAAATGAAATAGAACGCATAAACATCGATATCCTAGGCATTAGTGAGCTGAAATGGACTGCTATTGGCCGCTTTGAATCAGACAATCATATAGTCTACTATGCTGGGAATGACACCTTGAAGAGGAATGGTGTTGCATTCATCGTCAAAAAGACCGTTTCAAGATCTATCCTGAGGTACAGCGCTGTCAGTGATGGATAATATCCATACGCCTACAAGAAAGACCAGTTAATACGACTGTTATTCAAATTTATGCACCAACCGCTAGGGCCAAAGATGACGAAATAGAAGATTTTTATCAGCTGCTGTAGTCTGAAATTGATCGAACATGCTATGAAGGTGCATTGATAATTACCAGTGATTGGAATGCAAAAGTTGGAAACAAAGAAGAAGGATCAATAGTTGGAAAATATGGCCTTGGTGATAGAAACAATGCTGGAGATCGAATGATAGAATTTTGCAAGACCAACGACTTCTTCACTGCAAATACCTTCTTTCACCAACATAAACAGTGACTGTACACATGGACCTGGCCAGATGGAACACACAGAAATCAAATTGACTACATCTGTGGAAAGAGACAATGGAAAAGCTCAATATCATCAGTCAGAACAAGGCCAGGGGCCGACTGTGGAACACACCATCAACTGCTCATATGCAAGTTCAAGCTGAAACCAAAGAAAATCAGAGCAAGTCCACAAGAGCCAAAATATGACCTTGAGTATATCCCACCTGAATTTAGAGACCATCTGAAAAATAGTTTTGACGCATTAAACACTAGTGACTGAAGACCAGACGAGTTGTGGAATGACATCAAGGACATCATCCATGAAGAAAGCAAGAGGTCATTGAAAAGACAGGAAAGAAAGAAAAGACCAAGATGGATGTCAGAGGAGACTCTGAAACTTGCTCTCCAACATTGAGCAGCTAAAGCAAAAGGAAGAATTGATGAAGTAAAGACCTGAACAGAAGATTTCAAAGGGCGTCTCGAGAATACAAAGTAAAGTATTACAATGACATGTGCAAAGAGCTGGAGATAGAAAACCAAAAGGGAAGAACACACTCAGTGTTTCTCAAGCTGAAATAAAAAAATTCAAGCCTCGAGTTGCAATAGTGAAGGATTCTATGGGGAAAATATTAAACAATGCAGGAAGCATCAAAAGAAGACAGAGGGAGTACACAGAGTCATTATACCAAAAAGAATTAGTGGATATTCAACCATTTCAAGAGGTGGCATATGATCAGGAACTGATGGTACTGAAGGAAGAAGTCCAAGCTGCTCTGAAGGCATTGGCAAAAAACAAGGCTCCAGGAATTGATGGAATATCAATAGAGATGTTTTAACAAGCAGATGCAGCGCTGAAGGTGCTCACTCGTTTATGCCAAGAAATATGGAAGAGAGCTTCCTGGCCAACTAGATTGGAAGAGATCCATATTTACGCCTATTCCCAAGAAAGGTGATCCAACCAAATGTGAAAATTATAGAACAATATCATTAATATCATATGCAAGCAAAATTTTGCTGAAGATCATTCAAAAACGGCTGCAGCAGTATATCAACAGGGAACTGCCAGAAATTCAGGCCGGTTTCAGAAGAGGATGTGGAACCAGGGATATCATTGCTGATGTCAGATGGATCCTGGATGAAAGCAGAGACTACCAGAACGATGTTTACCTGTGTTTTATTGAGTATGCAAAGGCATTCGGCTGTGTGGATCATAACAAATTATGGATAACATTGTGAAGAATGGGAATTCCAGAACACTTAATTGTGGTCATGAGGAAATTTACATAGATCAAGAGGCAGTTGTTCAGACAGAACAAGGGGATACTGATTGGTTTAAAGTCAGGAAAGGTGTGCATCAGGGTTGTGTTCTTTCGCCATACCTATTCAATCTGTATGCTGAGCAAATAATCCGAGAAGCTGGACTATATGAAGAAGAACGGAGCATCAGGATTGGAGGAAGACTCATTAACAACCTGCGTTATGCAGATGACACAACCTTGCTTGCTGAAAGTGAGGAGGACTTGAAGCACTTACTAATGAAGATCAAAGACCACAGCCTTCAGTATGGGTCGCACCTCAACATAAAGAAAACAAAAATCCTCACAACTGGACAAATGAGCAACATCATGATAAACGGAGAAAAGATTGAAGTTGTCAAGGATTTCATTTTACTTGGATCCACAATCAACAGCCATGGAAGCAGCAGTCAAGAAATCAAAAGTCGCGTTGCATTGGGTGAATCTGCTGCAAAGGACCTCTTTAAAGTGTTGAAGAGCAAAGATGTCACCTTGAAGACTAAGGTGTGCCTGACCCAAGCCGTGGTATTTTCAATCACATCATATGCATGTGAGAGCTGGACAATGAATAAGGAAGACCGAAGAAGAGTTGACGCCTTTGAATTGTGGTGTTGGTGAAGAATATTGAATATACCATGGACTGCCAAAAGAATGAACAAATCTGTCTTAGAAGAAGTACAGCCAGAATGCTCCTTAGAAGCAAGGATGGCGAGACTGCGTCTTACATACTTTGGACATGTTGTCAGGAGGGATCAGTCCCTGGAGAAGGACATCATGCTTGGCAGAGTACAGGGTCAGCGGAAAAGAGGAAGACCCTCAATGAGGTGGACTGACACGGTGGCTGCAACATTGAGCTCAAGCATAGCAACGATTGTAAGGATGGCTCAGGACCGGGCAGTGTTTCATTCTGTTGTGCGTAGGATCGCCCTGAGTCGGAACCGACTCAATGGCACCTGACAACAACATCTGCTTGAACTAAGAAGCGCACGCTTCACAGGTATTTTGTGTTTATAGTTCAATCTTTGTCTGAAGAGTGGGTTTTAGGAATGGTTTTAGTCCTGGGTTAACAGAGTGTCCGGGGGCCGTGACTTCAGGGGTTCCTCCAGTCTCAGTCAGACCATTAAGTCTAGGTTTTTTTAACGTGAATTGGAGTTCTGCTCCACAATTTTCTCCAGCTCCGTGAGAGACTCGCTGTTGTGTTCCCTGTCAGGGCCATCATTGGTGGTAGCCGAGCACCATTTAGTTCTCCGTCTCAGGCTGATGGAGTCTCTGGTTTATGTGGCCCTTTTTGTCTCTTGGGCTAATGTTTTCCTTGTGTCTTTGGTGTTCTTCATTCTCCTGTGCTCCAAGTGGGTTGGGACCAATGGATGCATGTTAGATGGCTGTGCTCAAGCTCTTAAGACCCTAGAGACAGTTCACCGAAGTGAGATACAGAACATTTTCTTAAAAAACTTTGTTATGCCAGTTGACCTAGATGACACACACTTTTCTTGGCTTTAAACCACGCAGTAACCCCTTGTTCTGTTGGAACAGCTACCTTTTGGTCTAAGAACAGGTTCCTCATGAGTGCAATTACCTCATGAGTACAATTAAGTGTTCTGCAATTCCTAGTCTTCACAATCTTACCCATAATTTGTTATGATCCACACAGTCAAATGCCTTCGCATAGTCAATGAGACACAGGTAAACATCCTTCTGGGATTCTCTGCTTTCAGTCAGGATCCATTTGACATCAGCAGTGATATCCCTGGTTCCAAGTCCTCTTCTGAATCCGGCTTGAATTTCTGGCACTTCCCTGAAGATGAACCGCTGCAACGACTTTTGAATGATCTTCAGGAAAATTTTACTTGTGTGTGATTTTAATGATATTGTTTGATAATTTCCACATTCTGTCGGATCACCTTTCTTTGGAATGGACACAATCTCTTACAGTCGGTTTGCCAGGTAGTTGTCTTCCAAATTTCTTGGCATAGACAAGTGAGCACTTACACCACTGCATCGTTTGCTGAAACATCTCAGTTGATATTCTGTCAATTCCTAGAACTTTGTTTTTTGCCAGCATCTTCAGTGCACCTTGGACCTCTTCTTCAGTGCCATCGGTTCTTGATTATATGGTACCTCCTTAAATGGTTGAACGTTGACCAGGTCTTTTTGATACAGTGACTGTGTATTCCTTCCATCTTCTTTTGATGCTTCCTGCATTGTTTAATATTTTGCCCATAGAATCCTTCAGTATTGGAACTCGAGGCTTGAATTTTTTCTTCAGTTCTTTCAGCTTGAGAAATGCTGAGCTAGCTCTTCCCTTTTGGTTTTCCATCTCCAGGTCTTTGCACATTTCATTCTAATACTTTGTTTTCTTGAGCTGCCCTTTGAAATCTTCTGAACAGCTCTTTTACTTCATCATTTCTTCCATTTGCTTTAACTACTCTGCTTTTAAAGAGCAAGTTTCAGAGGCTCTTCTGATATCCATTTTGGTCTTTTCTTTCTTTCCTGTCTACTTAATGACCTTTTGCTTTCTTTCTGTATGATGTCCTTGGTGTCATTCCACAACTCATCTGGTCTTCAGTCGTTAGTATTAAGGGCGTCAGCTCTATCCTTGAGACAGCCTCTAAATTCGGGTGCGATATACTCAAGGTCATACTTTTGCTCTTGTGGATTTTTTCTAATTTTGTTCATTTTCAGCTTGTACATGTGCATGAGCAATTGATGGTCTGCTCCACAGTTGGGCCCTGGCCTTGTTCTGGCTGATGATATTGAGGTTTTCCATCATCTCTTTCCACAGATGTAGTCGATTTGATTCCTGTGTGTTCCATCTGTTGAGGTCCATGTGTATAGTAGCTGTTCATATTGTTGAAAAAATGTATTTGCAATGAAGAAGTTGTTGGTCTTCCAATATTCTAGCACACAATCTCTGGCGTCATTTCTATCACCAAGGCTATGTATTCCAACTACCAATGCTTCTTTTTTTTTTTCCAACTTTCACATTCCAATTGTCAGTAATTATCGATGCATCTTGTGTGAATGTTTGATCAATTTCATACTGAAGATGTTGGTAAAAATCTTCAGTTTCTTCATCTTTGGGCTTGGTGGTTGGTGCATAAATTTGAATAATAGTCGTATTAACTGGTCTTCCTTGTAGGCATGTGGATATTATTCTATCACTGACAATGTACTTCAGGATAGATCTTGAAATGTTCTTTTTGACAATGAACGCTACGCTGTTCCCCCTCAGTTTGTCATTCTCAGTGTAGAGACCATATGATTTTCTGATTCATAATGGCCAATTCTGATTCATAATGGCCAATTCATAATGGTCTTTTTGAGCTCACTAATGCCTAAGATATCGATCTTTATGCATTCTATTTAATTTTTGATGACTTCCAGTTTTCTACATTCCGATTATTAATGGATGTTTGCAGTCATTTCTTCTCATTTTGAGTTGTGCCACATCAGCAAATGAAGGTCCCGAAAGCTTGACTCCATCCACATCATTAGGTCGACTCTACGTTGAGGCCCTCACATGTCTACTTTGATGAGGCAGGTCTTCCGGAGTTGTGTTTTCAGTGCTGTCCAGGCTGAGGGGCTCATCTTCGGGCACTGTATCAGACGATATTGCACTGCTATTCTTAAGGTTTTCACTGGCCAATTTTTTCAGAAGTAGACCATCAGGTCCTTCTTCCTAGTCTGTCTTAGTCTGGAAGTGCCACTGAAACCTGTCCATCAAGGGTGACCCTGCTGGTGTTTGAAATACTGATGTCAAAGCTTCCAGTGTCAAGCAGCACACACGCCCCCACGGTGCGACAAACTGACAGATGCATATTGCCTGAGTGCATAGCAGTGAGAAAACAGCTGGGCACTCCAGCATGAGGGGGCACGGGGCTGTCGTGTACCAGGAAGAATACACAGACCAGGTGCTAATACCCGTGTGTGTATGTGTGTTGTGCACACGGTGCAGTGGGCCACCTCTCGGGGGCACTCCCTGCTGCCCCACCAGGAAGCCTCAGGCCCTGTGGGCCCTGAACCCTCCAATGGGCTCACTTGACTCCTCCTTCCGGTGTTTTCTCTGTCCCCTCCTTCTGTGTCCTGGACAGTGCTCATGCGATGTGTGATGGTGCACTGTACTTGTGTGTAGATGGCTTTGTCACTTGTCACTTGGGTGTTTGGTCCCTGAAGGCAGGGGGCATGTGGGTTTTCTCATTCCCCACCCACAACGGTCTTTGTGGATAGAACAGATGCTGCTGAGAGTGAGGGGTTTGCCTCTGGTGGGAGGATGGTGCTGGGGGGCGCTTCCATGAGGACAGGGAGTGAGGACAACTGTGCAGGTGAGTGGAGACTGGGGGCTGCAGGTAGGTGGTCCAGGTAGGCAGTGTGAGCTCAGTGGGATCTGGCAGGTGCTGTTGAGCACATGGCCTTGGGCCGTTCCTCACAGATCAGAGCCCCTGCTGGACACAGAACCATGCCTGATCTCATGCTGTGGCACTCAGGCCACGCAAGGCACCCATGTCACACTTTAAGGCCATGGATGGCGGGCCCTCTGGGGAGGGGCAGCCAGGCTGGCAAGCCTAGCTCTAAGGAACAGCAGAGGGGTCGGGGCCTTTGCTCACTCATGAGGAGACAGGGCAGGGTGGGGTGGACCTGAATTCCTGCAGCAGTTGAGGTGGAGAGGTGATGGCTCTCAGACAGAAGCTTGGTTTAGGGCTGAACCCAGCGCTGTTAGTTGAGAAGATGCCTGTTGGTTATGGTGTGTTTCACACAGACCGGCGTACCAAGGACCTTGTGCCCACCACCTGACATGGGCACGACCGCACCCCCATGTCTGCCCCAGCATCTGTTGTTGGGGAAACACCCTTAGCAGCTACATGCACAGCCTCTTTCCCACTCTTGCCCTGAACGTAACTCTCTGAAAAGGTGTTCTTGTGTTTCAAATCAGTCGTGTTAATTCTTAAAGAAAGGGACAATTCTTAAGTTAAATCAGTAAGTTGTGAGGTACTCCCGCTAGGATGGCTAAAGTGAAAAACAACAACGTAATAACAAGTGTTGGCAAGGGGGTGGAGAAACTGGAACTGCCGTTCATCGCCTGTGGGAGTGTCAAATGGTGCAGCTGCTGTGGAAACCAGTTTGGTGGTTCCTCAAAAAACTGAACACAGAGTACTGTAGAAAAATAAAACCTGTTGCAGTTGAGTCAGTTCCTACCCATAGCGACCCTAGAAGACAGAGTAGAACTGCCCCATAGGATTCCCAAGGAGCAGCTGATAGATTTGAACTGCCGACATTTTGGTTAGCAGCTGCATCACTTAACCAGGGCTCCTGGAGTTACCATATGACCCAGCAATTCCACTCCTAGGTATTTACTCAAAAAAATTGAAAGCAGGAACATAAACCGATGCTTGTACACGAGTGCTCACTGCAGCGCTATTCGCAACGGACAATAGGTGGGAACGACCCAAGTGTCCGTCAGCACATGCACAGATAGGTTGAGATACGGTCTGTCCACACAGGGTCACGTTACTTAGCCATAAAGAGAGTGGAGGTCCTGATAGCGTGCTGTGACACGGATGGACCCTGAGACCGTCATGCTCAGTGAAATAAGTCAGACACAAAAACCAAATACCGTATGAGCCCACTTACATGAAATATCTAGACTAGGCAAATACATAGAGACGGTACAGTGGTGGGACGGGCCGTGGGGAGGGGCCTTGGGGAGTGACTGCTGGTGGGCACGGGGTTTCATTCTGGGTGATGAAAATATTGTGGAATTAGAAGTGGTTACACACCTCTGAAAATACTAAAAACCGCGGAATTGTACACCTTCGAAGAGTGGATCTTATGGTATGTGAGTTGTCTCAGCGGTAAAACAGTCCGAGGTGAATGAGAAAACATGTGGCTCCATGTGAACAGAATTGAAACCGCCTTCTCTGTTGGGCTGAGCAGCCTCAGAACCCGGTGGTTTTGGGGGTCTGTCCCCAGGTGGCCCTGCAGTGGCCCCCCTCGTATTTGGAACTTGGGAACAGCGGATCATCTAGGTCGGAGGGAGATTGCCCAGTTCTAACTGGAACTGTTCTGACCCTTTCTCCTCCTGGCCCAGGCCGGTTTCTCCTCTACCTGCTCTGTCGGGGCGTGATGGGTGGGCGGGGTCCTGGGGGGGAGACTCAGAGTGACTGGAGAGGCCCCTGGTGTTTCCTGGGCGGGTCTGCCTCGATGACCCCAGGTCCACACTTGTCTCTGGCCGGCTATTCTCCTGGTTGAAACCAGCAGAGATGTAATGTGAACTGCACATGACGTTTTAAAATTTTTAGTAGCCACATAAAAAAAAGTAAACAGAAACAGGTGACATTAATTTTTAGTAACATATTTCACACCCACCAAAATGTTGTCGTTCCACATTGAAGTCACCGTGGAGGTCCCATGCCCTCTTCACCAGCACAAGATTTGCACGCAGGCAGTGGTATCCACGGCTGGTTGCAGGGCTGGTCCCCCCCACCCTGCTGCCCGCGATTGCCTGGCGTGCAGCAGGCGGTGCCTCTGTCCCAACCAGACGATATGGCACGGCACACAGAGCGGGGAGAGGAGGAGGGCCCTGCTGTGTCCCTGTCAAGCGTCCCCCCCCCCACCGCCGTGAACCCCTGCTGCTCTTATGGGCACGTGAGGGTGACCCAGAGACACCTGAGAGAGGAGCCAGGACACACAGCCGGGCAACTGTGAGCTGCAGAAGCTGTGCAGAAAAAGCAGCAGAGGAAATGGGCCTTGGCTTCTGAACAAGAATGCTGGGGCTAACCGGTCTTAGAGTTCATTTTCAGTTATTCACCCACAAGTGTGGAGAAAATACCATTGTGTTCTGTGGCCACGGGAAGCCCACCCTACCAGCCTGCTCCTCCTGTGGCAGGGCCGAGGCTGAGGCTGTGGGCACCGGGGGTCCTGGGGGCAGGTTCCCTTCGGGCTGGTGAAGAAGCTGTGGGCACTGGCGGTCCCAGGGAGCCCCCCGTGTGCTCCGTCTGCCTGTGTCCCCTCTCTGTGGACACTCCCAGTGGTGGCCCACTGGCACGGGTCTTCTGGGTTCTGCCAGTTTCTTGGCTTTGCCTTGCATGTCTGGCCCATCTTGGGGCATCTAGGAGAAGCTCCTCAACTGGAGAGGGTTTGGAAGACACCTGGGCCAGTCCTGACAGGTGCCTTGGTGTATTGAAGGGACAGTTCAAGCCACTGTGAAGGCCGTGTGCCAGGGTGGGACGCTGAGGGGCCTATGGACCCTGCTCTGTGCCATGAGTCCCACCTGCCCTCTTGCCCCCCGGTCAGTGTCCTCACGGAGGCTTGGACCCCCACACCTAAGCGGGGAGGCCATGAGGTGGTATGGAGCCTCTTTGGTCCCCATCTGGAGTCTGCTCCGGGGCTGGGAGGAGGGCAGACGTCCCTGCCTCTTTCTCAGCCTCTGGTGAGGTGGCCAAAGGTGGGGGTTGGCGCCTGCCACCTCTTCCTTCCAAACCCCTCCCGCTGGGCCTGGTAGGTCCCAGGGCTGATGTCATGGCCATGTCCTGGCTGTCTGCACTTGGTCCCCCACCCTCTGGCCTGGGGACTAGCTCTGTGAGCGGCTACCGTTGTCCCATGTGCTGGGCAGGGCAGCCAGGTGGGTGTGGGACTGGCACATGTGGGGGCCGGGATTGCTCTGGGGCCTGTCACAGATGCTCGGTGTGGCCTGCGTGGTTCTGGCTGGGCAGACTTCCAGCTAGGTAGCCAGCTAGGTCTCCTAGCTGTGTCGGGACCAAGGGCCTAAAAAGCAGCTCCCAGGAGGAGGTGCTGGCCTGCAAGACGCTGACATCGTGGCTGTGGCTCTGTCCCTGTGCCCCAGGTGGGCTCGCTGGTGTGCCCAGACAGTGCCTTCTTCAGCACGGAGCATGCCCGAAGGGGAAGCAAAAGCCCTGGGTGAGCCAAGGATCTTGGAGTCATGTTCTGTTGTGTTGCAAGGGCTCAAGGCCAGAGTTTGGATCAGGTTAGATGCCATTAAGAAAAAATTGAGACACTTAAACGAATTGCACATGTTGATTGCTAATTTTAGGCAAAAGTTACCAAACTGCCTGGCGGCGTGACCTCAGCAACCTCCTGGAGGGCTGGGTCCCTGGGCCCTCTGTCTTGGTGTGGAGACCGGCAGTCTGGGAATGTCAAACCACCCCCATGTTTGTAGCGAAGGACAATTTGGATTCCAAGCAGATTTTCTTCGTTTCAAGTAAGTTCAGTTTAAAACCCACAGTGGGGCCAATTTGCACATCACCTCCACCTGATCTCTTGTTCTCAGGTCATGCTGGTCCTCAGCGTTTCCTCCCCTTGTCACGCTCAGACTCCAGGGCAGAGGCCGTGGGAGAGCTGACCTTGGCTCTGATGGCTCCCATCACAGGCCTGGGTGCAGCCCCAGTCCACAGCTCCGTGCGGCTGGGTGCCTTGGCTGGGGCTTACAGAGGGGAGCGCGACGGACTTGGGGTAGACAGGAGCCGCATGCATCCTTATTCTGAGACAGGTACAGCTGCATGGACAGTGCACGCCTGGGCTCCGTGTCTCTGGTCAGACGCGCCTCTGCAGGGTGGACTCTGGGACTGCCATGGCTGGGCCTGTCCCCACAATGAGGCCTCACTTCATTACAACTGCTGTGCTGCCTTCAGCCCCATCCTGCCAGTAGATGGTCCAGAGCACAGCTGGGTGCTGTCCCCGAGGCCCCACTGTGTGCCTGCCTGTGGCTGCTGTGCCCTGAGGGTGGGCCCTGCTGCTTTCCCTGCCCAGGCTGTGATGTGTCCAGAGCCTGGCCTGCTCTCCGCAGGGGTTTGCTCCTTGCACGGATGGTGGATGGACAGATGAGGACAGTGTATGGATGGATGGGTGCTGTGTGGGTGGTGGATGGATGGATGGACAGAAGGACAGGTGAGTGGGTGGATGCGTGGACTTCCCCACCAAGCAGCCCAGCCAGGATTCCACTCTGCCAACCCCACAGATGTTGGCTCGCCCTTCATGCTGATTTTTGCTGACCCCATTAGACCCTGGGCCAGGTGTGGGGAGTGAGGAAGTCTTGTGCCCCAGAATCAGGCTGGGTTTTGTACCCAGGCCTGGTTGGCCCCACACAGGCTTCTGGGGCCCCTCGGGGTCCATGTGGGTCTGAGCAAGGCTTCTCCGGCTGTCCCTGTGGGGACCCTTTGTCAGGGCCTGTGAGCTACCACTGTCTTCCCCCAGGGCTGGAGGCCCCGCAGAGCTGACCCAGAGAGGGGGCGGAGCTGCTGGATTCCTCCTTTGGGGTTGGTGGGGGCACAACAGGTGGACCAAGGTACTCACTAGCCTGCCCTGCCCACCGGGACCCTCAGGCACATGGCCTCAGGGAATAGGGACTGGCAGGCTCGTGGGGGACTGTGGGGGCAGCCCAGGAGCCTCTCCTGTGGTCAGGACAAAGGACAGACCAAGTGGGGAGCACAGGGGGCCCTGGGGTGTCCCCTCATCCCCAAGCTGGAACCCTCATGGGGACCCTGTGGAAGGAGGCCAGGCCCAGTGCAGACAGGAGGTGCTGCTATCAGATCACCGAGAGGGTCAGAGGTGGCTGCGAGCCAAGGAGGCGGTGTCAGGGTCGGCCACCAGAGGGGCCCAAAGACCAGCTCATGGCAGCCCCTCCCCATCCCTCCACTCAGGGGTCGTGCTGCAGCAGAGGGGCCTGACTGCGCCCAGAACACACGCTGTGGTGGCCTGCGGGGCTCGAGAGCATCCACAGGGGCTATGGGGGCTCCTGCACACCATCTGTGTCTGCTGACCTTCTCCTGGGGGAGGGTGAAGCTCAGGTAGCCTCCTTCCTGGAAGGACTGGACCCAGGGAGCAGTCAGCCCGGCCCGGTCCTTGCCTCGTGTTGCGTAACACCTGTACTGGGCTGGCTTACCCTTCTCCATCTCTGACCAGTGAGGCCCTGGAGAGCTCAGGCACTGGGTCAGACTCGACTCCATGCGAGCTTTGCAGGCATACCGCCAAGTGTGTCTCGGTTTCCCCACCCTTGAGTGGGATGGTGATGGTGTGTCCTTATGTATGGAGGACAGGAGGGAAGGCGTGTGCACGTGGGGCTGGAAGCAGCAGTGTGAGGAGCTGTGGTGCTAGGACAGAGGCCAACGTGACCCTTGGGACAGCCAGGCAGGCAGGGCATCGTTGGCATGACTCCTCCCTCCCGGGGCTGACAGGAGCCTGCTGCACTCGTGTCTTTGTCTGAAGCCCCCAGCTCCTCCCCTAAGGAGAAGAAATGATCTGATGTGGCACCACTGAAGGCCCTTTGCTTAAAGGGGTCATCGGCCACGCGAGCGTCTGGGCTCTTGGAAAGCGTGGACCTTGGGCATCACTCCCTGTTCTTGGAGGGCTGTGTGCCCATGGGGTCTTTGCTTGCTGACCAGCAAGCAGGGTCTTTGGCTGCCCTTCACAGTGCTGATTTCTTTGGGTCCTGCAGAAAGCTCTTCCAGGGAAGATTTGTTGTTGCCGTCTAATCAGCTCCAGCTCATGGCGACCTTGGTCCTGCACCGTCCTCACAGTTGTTGGCACGTGTGAGTCCATCTTATGGAGGATTTCCCTCGTGTGACGGTTAATTTTATGTGTCAGTTTGGCGAGGCTGTGGTTCCTAGTGGTTTTGCCAGATGCTACTCTAGTTGCTGACCCATAATGTGATCTACTCTAGTGCAGTCTAATGTAGTAATCGAAGGCAGTCAGTCATCAGTGGAAAGGGGTAGATATCTTGGCAGAACTCACGCTGTCTGGGCTCGGCACTCTTCTCTTTCTGTAACCTGACCTAAGAATCTTGGGATGAAAGCCTGCGGGAGTCTCCAGCTTTCTGCCTCCTCTACAGATTTTGAACTTGCCAGCTCCAACAATCACGTGAGCAAACCCTTTGAAGTACCTCCCCCTCCCATATACGTACCACTGGTTCTGTTTCTCTAGAGAACCCTAAGACATTTTGGTGGTACCAAGAGTAGTTTTAGAGGTGCAGAATTGGTTTTAGGGTTTCTGGAATTAGTTGTCAAATTTGGTTAGATTAAAAGGCACCGATGACTCTATTTCCAGTAGTAAAGAGGGCATTGTTAGTTCATGGTGTGATAGGGCAAGAGAGATAACGGAAAATACTACCACTGTTGTGGTTGTTAGGTACCATTGAGTTGGTTCCAGCTCACAGTGACCCTACATACAACAGAACGGAACACCACCCGATCCTGCACCATCCACACAATCATTGCTATGTTTGAGTTTGTCGTTGCCGCCAGTGTGAAAGTTCATCTCATTAAGGGTCTTCCTCTTTTTACCGACTCTCCATTTTACCAAGCATGATGTCCTTTTCCAGTCATGGGCCCTCTTGATAGCATGTCCGAAGTGAGACAAAGTCTCCCTGTCCTTGCTTCTAAAGAACAGTCTGGGTGTACTTCTCCCAAGACAGATTTGTTCATTCTTCTGGCAGTTCATGGTGGATTCAGTGTTCTTCATCATTGAGAAGCATCAATTCTTCAGTCTTCCCTATTCCTTGTCCAGCTTTCGCATGCATATGAGGCAGTTGAAAATACCATGGGTTGGGTCAGAGGCACCTTAGTCCTCAAAGTGACACCTTTGCTTTTTAACACTTTAAAGAGGTTTTTTGCAGCAGATTTGCCCAATGCAATGCATCGTTTGATTTATTGGCCGCAGCTTCCATGGCAAGAGAGGTGTGGAAAGTATCACTGTTGGATACTCCTAGGCAAACTCGTATGAGAGATGAGGTTCTAGGTGATCGTGTATTTGATCCCTTAAAACGTTGTTGTCAGACTGATGAATATGACGACACTGGCTGTTTGTTCCTACTTTCGCTGGAAAAAGTGGGGAAAGAAAAGGATGAGCTTAGGGCTTCAAAGCCCAGCTCAGGTGCCACATAAATGAAAGTTGCCATGTGTGCCGTGGAAAAAACTCTATGGCCTGTAGCCACAGAGCTGAGATTGCTGAAAACCAATCCAGAGCCTGTCTTGAGAGTGGTGGAATTACAAAGCCAACTGAATTCCCAATGACACAGGATATCTGAGGTTAAAGTGAGGACATTGATTGGGAAGAAATAAATATACATCCTAAAAATTGGGATGAGGACATATGGCCAGATATTGATAAAGCTGGGGACATTAAGTCCCTAAATTCTGCCAAGCCGCTCTTCTGCCCCTATTTGAAGAGATAATCCAGCTTTGTCTGAAGAATCTTTGCCTGAGGCAGATGCCTGGCAAGACACTGCTGAATATCCTTAGGAGCCACCCCCCACAACCCATCTTTACTTCCGGACCTATAGCTAGACTCAAGTCCCAGCGAGCCATGAAAGGTGAGGTACCAAGCAGAGAACAACTTGATTTTTTCTAATTTATACAGACAGAAATCTGGGGAATATGTATGGGAATGGCTATTAAGGGTGTGAGATAATGGTGCAAGGAACATAAATTTGGGTCAGTCCAAATTTATTGATATGGGCCCCTAAGCACAGATTCTGCGTTTGGTGTTTCAGCTGGAGGGGTCAGAAAAGGCTCTAACAGTTTATTTGGTTGGATGGCTGAAACGTGAATAGAGAAGTAGCCTAGACTAGATGAAGCTGAAATGCCAGCACTGCCCTGGTGTACTTCAGAAGGAGGTAACCAAAGGCTTGGGGAAACTGGATTGTTAGGGTGGACTTACCATGTTGGACCCACAGGAAGTACCCAGAGGACACACCTTTCACCAAGACTGTGAGGAGTGAATTTGTGAGGGGAGCCCCAGCATCCTTGAAGAGCCTGTGATTGCTCTTCTGTGTAGGTCGTTGTGAACTGCTCTCACTGAATTAAGACACCTAACTTCAGTGGGGGTGACTGGTTGTTGGGGTGGCAGGGCCAAGTGGCTACACTTAATCACCAAAGACAAGGTGGGTGTGGTTATCATAATGAAGAGCAGAATCAAAGCAGTCATCAGAATGGTCTGACCGGCATGGGTTTATGGTTGGTAATTAGTCATGGTGTCCCTGGGAGTGAAATCTACTGAATATTTACTCCATCAGGATAAATGGAAGAATTCTAGGTCAAAAGTGAAGTCTAACTTGAATTGCCCAAAGTTTGGGGCAGACTTTGGGGTGGGGACGGTGGAAAGCACATTAAAACAATTCAGCAAAGCGTCCCTGGGTGGGGTCCCACCGAGAAAGGTGCAGCCAGGCCAGGACGCAGTGGGAACGAGGCCACCCCTCGGGAGCTCGGCTAGAGCCGAGGGAGGCCCTGCGTCTGCCTGCACAGCGCTGGGGCTGGCGAATTAGGGCCTGCTTCCCTCCAGCGGCTGAGGTCAATTTAACATTAGGCACTAGAGTGGTTTAACGTGATGTAAGAAAAACAACTGTACTTTCAGGAAAGGATCCGGGAGGAAACCAACAATAAAGAAAGAGAAATTATTATTTTTGCTACTTTAAAAAGTGGGAGCTGTGCCTAAAGCAACGCCTCTCTGCCAAGAATCCTTCACTTCTGAGTTAGGAGACGTAAAAGTTTATTGTCAGGGACTGGGAACCACTGCGGGGAGGGTACGGGGCCGCCTGCCTCTGCTGGGGTCGGGGGAGCTCACAGGACTAAGCCTTGGACACCAGCTGGCTCATCCAGTGCTTGTCCTGCCCTCGTGGGTCAGAGCCTAGGGTGGCTGGTGCCTGCGGGTTCTGGGGGGGGTCATCGCAGGAGGGGAGCTGGGTGCAGTTGGGGTCCTCCCCTTAGGTGCCTGCAGAACCTCCTGTGGGGCTGGGGGCGATTCTTGGCTGACCTCTGCTGCCTGCTATTCTTTGTGTGGCGTGCGCACGTGGGGTGCGTGCGTGCGTGGGGAGCACATGTGGGGTGTACGTGTGTGGAATGCATGTGTGGGGTGCCTGTAGGGTATGTGCGTGGGGCGCGCATGGGGGCATGCGGTAGCTCTGCGCAGGGTCCTGGAGAGCGGGCAGCGGACGCTACGGCTGCACCTGCGGGAAGGGGCCTGTCGCTACAGAGGAGCGCATCTCCGGGTCCAGCCCAGGCTGGGGACCAGCGGGGCTCTGTCCTTGGCTGGCGCCTCCAAGGCTAGGAATGAGCCCTCCTCATGGAGGCAGGTCAGGGCAGCAGGAGACGAAGGGAGCGCTGTGCTCAGCGGGGTGAGTGAGGCTGAGACGGGGCAGGGCAGGACTGGGCAGGGAATCCAAGGGGGCTGTGGGCCAGCAGGTGGAGAAACAGGAACAGACGGAAACTGGGAGCAGTGGAGTTAGACAGACTGGAGGGAACATGGAGAGAGCAAGGTGGAGAAATGGTGGAAGTTACCGACCCAAATATGAATGGAGAGATGATCGTGGCCTTTTAATCACTTTCTTTTGCATCAGTGTTCTAAAATTTGTAAGTTAATTTAGCTTCCCAAGTATTCAGTGTGCATAAACGGCCTTTACAGATAGTAATGAAAGCACACCCACTGCTGATAGACGGGTTCTGACTCACGGCGGCCACGTGTGTGTTGGGGTAGCCCTGTCCCATGGGGTTTTCTTGGCAGTAATCTTTATGGAAGCAGGTTGCCAGGCCTTTCTTCTGCAGTGCCCCTGGATGGGTCCAAACTGCCAACCTTTAGGTTAGTAGTTAAGTGCAAAGCATTTGTGCCACCCAGGGACCCTTTACAGCCAGGAGAGAAAAAAAATATTAAAAAGCAAAAACAAAGCAGTGGTGTGATGGGAAGGGGGCTCCTGGGTGATACAGGTGGTTCACGAGCTCACCTGCTGAGAAAGCAGGGCAAGTAGTGCTCTGCCCCCTGGGCCTCTTGGTAGGGCCTGCCCACCGTGGGGAGAAGGACGCTCTGGGTGTGCAGGATAGACTGGCTCCAGTTCTTCATGCCTCCTTTTAGCCGTGCCCTTTGCAAGGATGCTTTGCAGCTCTGTGCACCGAGAGGAATCCCTGGGTGGTGAAAATGGTTAACCTGTTCAGCTGCTAACCGAAAGGTTGGAGGTTCACCTAGAGGTGCCTCGTAAGAAAGGCCTGATGACCTACTTCCAAAAAATCAGCCACTGAAAACCCTGTGGAGCACAGTTCTATCCTGACACACAGGGGGCGCCTGTGAGTCGGGGTCTACTTGACAGCAACCGTTTTGTCTGTCATGGCGGAGAGAACTGGAGATAGGCTGGTCCAGTCGTGGCTGAGCCTTAGCTTCCTCATTTGAGGAATGGGCTGACAGTTTCTGTCTCAGTCTCGGAAGGCCAGGGAGGCTCCCATCAGCCCCCCTGGGTGCTCGCACCCTTTCCCTATAGAGCAAGTAGGGGCCTATGGCCACCTTCTGGGGAAGGGCCTGTGGCGCCGAGGCTCGTTTTCTTCCCTGGGGCCAAACTCTGGGAGGGTGGGCTTCTAATTATCGCATAGGGACCCCACTCATACCTCTCCGTCTCTTCATCCATGTCCAGAACCAAACAAAACCAAACCTGTTGCTAGTGAGTTGATTCTGATTGCAGTGAATCACTTAATATGGCCCTTCTAGTCGAGGTCTTTGTGCTCTCACACAGTGATGAGGTGGGACTGTGCAAATAAGGTGTATGGAACCTGTGATAGTTAAGGTTATGTGTCAGCTTGGCTGGGCCATGATTTTCAGTGGTTTGGCAGTTACGTTTTGATGTAATTTGACATTATGTAATGATGTAGTCATCCTTCATTTCGTGATGTGTTGTAAATCCTAGCCTGTGGCTCTAGACCCATTTGAGAGTGGGTTGTCCGTTATGGTAATGAGACAGGATTAGGGCGGGATGTGTCCTGAACCACCACCTTCCTAGAGGGTATGACTCAAGTCACTGCCCTTACCCTAGTCACAACTCTTACCACCCTTATTCAAGTCACTTTTTATTTTACAAGAGATAAAAGGAGAGAGAAGAGAGCAGGGAAGAGACATCCTGGCAGAGTGGGGTACCTCTGGGCACTTGTCAGAGCTAGGCTTGCTGACCCACCACAGAGTGAGAGAGCCGAGCATCTTTGGGCTGAGGCTTACTGACAGAGTGGGGGTGCCCCTGGGAACTTATTGGTAGAGCTAAAGAGGTTTGTAACACTTGCCCAAGCAGGGCAGAGGCTGCCGAGGGGCTGAGGGCGAGAGAGAGAGACCTGCCTGTGGGCACGGCCGAGGAGAGGCCGTCCTGATCAAAGAACTGTATCCTGAGTAGTTTCTCATCCTGAGTTGTAACCTGTTACTTCCCTAATAAACCCCGTAATCGTGAGTATGGTCTGTGAGTTCTGTGTGGCCATTGCAACGAATTAGCAAACACAGCAGAGAAGTAGAGGGAATTGTGGGAGGGGCGGCTGGTGTCAGGATTGGTAAAAAGGTTGGAGAGAGGAGGTATGTCTGACTTCCACCTCCTAGGAATCAGCCTGGGGCTGCGATCTCTCTCCCCGTGGTGGAGTTACAGGAGGACTTCTGACACCTCCTTCACCATGCTGCCGTTTTTTACACTGACTCATAACAACCCCCTAGGACAGAGAAGAACTACCCTATAGGGTTTCCAAGGCTGTAATCTTTATGGAAGCAGACTGCCACATCTTTCTCCTTTGGAGTAGCTGGTGGGTTTGAACCGCCAACCTTTCGGTTAGCTGCCAATCAGTTTAACCACTGCGCCACCACAGCCTCTTAAGGAAAGAACAGTGCAGGCCATTTTCCTTTATGAACCAAACCAAAAAACCAAATCCATTGCCGTCAAGTTGATTTCTACTCGTAGAGACCCTATAGGAGAGAGTAGAACTGCCCTGTAGGGCTTCCAAGGCTGAAATCTTTACAGAAGCAGACTGCCATATCTTTCTCACAGGGAGCAGCTGTTGGGTTTGAAAAGTCAACCTTTTGGTTAACAGCCAAGTACTTTAACCACTGTGCCACCAGGGCTCTTCCTTCGTGAACATAGATGCAAAAATCCATAAGAAATAGTTGAATGAAACTTAGCTGCCTACGGAACCAGCAGAGTGTGTTCTGTACGAGCTGTTTCACCCCGGGCATGTGGAGGTGCAGCGTTGGCTTGTGCGCTGAGAATTCAGGGCCCACGGGGGCCACTTGTCCCCGTTCCCCTTGAAGCCCATTAAGGTGATGTTAAAGGAATGAAACATGTAAAAGTCCATTAGGGCCAAGAGAATAGAGGAGGTGAAAACATCCAACAAGACAGTGAGCATTAATTCTTTGAGCACGTTCGCAGTAGCTGCTTTAAGTCCTCGGTGAATCCAGCATTTGGGTCCCCTCAGAGTCCGTTTCTACTCTCTGTCGTCGTTTTTTCTCCTGACTGTGGATTTTTTTTTTCCTTTTTTTTTTTTTAGGTCTTGTGATTTTTTTATTATGAATGATATACCATAGAGATTCTGGATTGTTATCTTCCTCTGAAGAATGTTCATTTTTGTTCCAGCTCAGATGCTAGCTGATTACCTTGAACTTGGGTAGGCTTGGTTTGACATTTTGTTAGGGCAGATCTTGGGAAAGCCCAACATGTTTTCCAAACTTTCTTTTCTTGGTGGGACTCAACTTCTAAACTGTATCACCTGTGAATTTCTTTGGGGCTTGCTTTGAGACTTTGGTAGGATGGGTGTAGAGTAGGCCTTACTCTAGACGTGGTCCCTAAGGTGTGGCTTTTCTGGAATCTCAGTTGGATGCCGTGGTGTTCGTAAGATTCTTCACTTGGCTGGGCTGGAACTCCGGTGTCTCTTGGCACTGCCCAGTCTCTAGTGTTTCTGCTGTACTTAGCCCTGGGAAAGCTGCCCCCTGGTAGTTTGGGGTGGTCTTGCCCTGCCCCCATGGACTTCTGGGATGCCCAGCACAGCCCCCTTGTGCTGGTGCCCTGTCCCACAGATACAGTGCCACTCAGCTCAGCAGGATGCTGTGCTATGCCTGGGTTCCAGCTCTGTGGGTCTCAGCTGGGACAGGCGGGGGACTGAGAGTCGTAGGGCCCATCTCAGGAGTCGCCTCTTTCTCAGGAAGCACAGTCTTATTTTTTATTTTTTAAAGAATTTTCTTTATTTTGTTGTTGTTGGTGTTGAGAATATACAAAGAAAAACACACCACAGTTTCTACATGTACAATTCAGTGACGACTATGTTCTTCTAGCTGTGCTATCATTCTCACCCTCCTTTTCTAAGTTGTTCCTCCCCCATTGTCATGTCCCCCTAAAAATGTGTGTTAACTCGGCTAGTCCATGATTCCAGATGACAAAATGATGAACAGTCACTGGTATTAATGTGACTGTCCATCATTTTGTCATCTGATGTGATTTTCCTATGTGTTGTAAATCCTAATGAGGTGGAATTATCGGCAGTTATGTTAATGAAGCAGGACTCAATCTACAAGATTAGGTTGTGACATAAGTCAGTCTCTTTTGAGATACAAAAAGAGAGAAGTGAGCAGAGAGACAAGGGAGGCTCATATCAGCAAGTAATAAGAGTCAGGAGAATAGCGTGTCCTTTGGACCCAGGATCCCTGTGCTGAGAAGCTCCTCAACCGGGAAGATTGATGACGAGGACCTTCCCCCAGAGCCGACAGAGAGAAAAAGCTTTTGTTGGAGTTGGCACCCTGAATTCAGACTTCTAGCCTCCTAGACTGTGAGAGAATAAATTTCTCTTTATGAAAGCCATCCACTGTGGTATTTCTTTTATAGCAGCACTAGATGACTAAGACACCCATTAACATAAACTCACTGTCCCCTAAGTTTCCTGTCTAATCTTTCAAGTTGCTATCGTCAGTTTGATCCCAGATAGTTTTTAAAAGAGCATAATGCTCAAGGCAGACACTTTTTTATGTTTTAAGCTAAACTATTGTTTGTTTGTTAATTTTTATTGTGCTTTAAGTGAAAGTTTACAAATCAGGTCAGTCTCTCATACAAAAACTTATACACACCTTGCTATATATTCCTAGGTGCTCTACGCCTAACGAGACAGCACGCTCCTTCTTTGCACTCTATTTTCGTGTCCATTCAGCCAGCTTCTGACCCCCTTTACCCTCTCTTCTCCCTTCCAGACAGGAGCTGCCCACGTAGCCTCATGTGTCTACTTGAGCCAAGAACTCACTCCTCACCAGTATCATTTTCTTTCCCATAGTCCAGTCTAATCCCTGTCTGAAGAGTTGACTTTGGGAATGGTTCCTGTCTTAGGCTGACAGAAGATCTGGGGACCACGACATCTGGGGTCCTTCCAGTCTCAGTCAGACCATTAAATCTGGTCTTTTTATAAGGATTTGAGGTCTGCATCCCACTGCTGTCCTGCTCCCTCAGGGGTTCTGTGTTGTGTTCCCTGTCAGGCAGTCATCGGTTGTAGCAGAGCACCATCTAGTTCTTCTGGTCTCGGGCTTTCTGTCTCTTGAGTTGTTTGGTTTTAAGAAGACTTCAGGGGATGTTTTTGGTTTAAGGTTTAAAGATTATCTCAGGACAGTAGTTTCAGGGGTTTATCCAACCTCCATGGCTCCAGAAAGTCTGGATTCCATGAAAATTTGAAATTCTGTTCTGCATTCTCCCCCTTTTTATCAGGATTTTTCTATAGAATCTTTGATGCAAAGATTCAGTAATTGTAGACAGGCACCGTTTAGCTCTGGTCTCACGGCAAAGGAAGGAGCTGTTCATGGAGGCATTTAGCCACACAGTCCATATCCTCCTCCTGTTCCTGACTCTCCTTCTTCCTCTGTTGCTCCAGGTGAATAGAGACCATTCGTTGTGCCTAGATGGCTGCTTGCAAGCTTTTAAGACCCCAGGCACTACACAACGAACTAGGAGGTAGAACAGAAGCACTAAATATGTCATTAGGCCAATTAACTGGGATGTCCCATGAAACCATGAGCCTAAATCTCCAAACCAAGGAACCAAATTCCATGAGGTGTTTAGTTGTACATACGCAGCCTCAGCAGCTATTCTTTCCTATTATATTTTTGGTCATTGTTGTAAATATGTCTATCACACAACTTTTGCCAGCTCAATTTTTTACAGGTATACAAGTTATTGGCAGCACTTACACTAATGGGCTCTGTAGCCCTACTTGTATTCAGTGCAATTTTTCCATCACGGTAAACTGAAACTCAGTACTCCATAAGCAGTATCTCCCCCTTTCCCCTTCCTTCCTGCCAGTGGTAACTGCTAATAAACTTTGGTCTCTATACATTTCCCTTTTGTCTTTTTATATAAGTAGGGTGTCTTAGGCTGGGTTCTCTAGAGAAGCAAAGCCAGTAAAGCGTGTAAATATATAGAGAGATTTATGTCAAGGAAATGGCTCGTGCACTCATAGAGGCTAGAATGTCCCAAGTCTGTGGATCAGAATAGAGGTTCACCTGACTCACATAGCTGCAGGGGCTGGGGAAGCCAAGATTGGCAGGTCAGAGAGCAGGGCTCTTGCTCACAGGCTGTGAAGATCGATGAATCCCAAGATGGGCAGGCAAGTCGATAGCTCAAATTCCAAAACCAGAGGTCAAGACAAACAGGAGGTGGCTACAGGTTCCACAGCAAGCAAAAAGCCAAAACGTCTGGTTATATTCGGATGCGGGCCACACCCCCAAGGAAGCTCCCTTTCAACTGATTGGCTACTCATAGCAGATACGATCCTGAGAGTGATGACGTATAAACACTGATATCATGGCCCAGCCAAGGTGACACACGATCTTAACTGTCACATGAGGTCATACAGTATTTGTCCTTTTGTGATTGACTTATTTCACTCAGCACGTCTTAGAGCTTTATCTGTATTGTAGCGTGTATCATGACTTCATTTCTCCTGCTGACTGTGTAGTAGTCCATTGTATGTGTGTACCACATTTTGTTTATCCATTGTCTGTTGATGGACATTTAGGTCGTTTCCACCTTTTGGTTGTTGTATTCAGAGCTGCAGTGAACACTGATGTGCGATACTCTTTTTGAGTCTCTGTTTCAAGTCTTTTCACGTATATACCTGGGAGTGGAATGGCTGGGTCATATGATAGTTCTATTTTTAGTTTTTTGAGGAACTGCCACACTGGCTTCCACAATGGCTGTAGCATTTTGCATTCCCACCAGCAACGGATAAAGGTCAGGAAGCACAGCAGGGCCAGAAAACAGGTGCCTAAAACATGTTGTGCGCAGTTTTATGGTTGTTCTGGGTGAAAAGGCCAGACTGACAACAGTTATTCCACCATGGCCAGAGTGAAGTCTACGGTAATTTTTATTTGATTAAGAATTATATGAGGAAGGGAAAGTAACCATTGTCCACCTTGTGACTCGGGTATGAATGATATTTACAAAGCTGGCATCATGGGATCCCTATGCAGCGATTCAACAGACAGGGCTGATAGGACTCTTCGTAGGAGGCTGGGGGTGTGTACTGGGTGATGGAGGAAGACAGAGGAATCTTACTTTGAACAAACAATAATATCTAAAACTGAAAAATCAAAAAATAGTAATACAAGGGTACTCTTGAAAGAGCCCTGCTGGGTAAGAGGTGGGGCTTACGGCAGGTTCTCTGTCTCACACCTGTGTCAGGGTCAGAGTTTCATCCTGTGTACAGAGTGTGTTACATATAAAAGGGAATGTTATTATAAGTCATCACATAAATAGATTCAAGGAGGAAAAAGATAACCTCCATAAATGAAGAGAAAAGTTCTCCATAAAACACAAGTTATGTAAGCCGTCGGCACACTGGGAGTGATGACCGTGAATTTGGTGGCTTTAGGGCCTGGCACACTGCCTGCTCTATCTGGTCGGGTCCTGACTGGCCCCCCAAGGTCAGTACTCTCAGCATCCTGGGTCCTGACTGGCCCCCCAAGGTCGGTGCTCCCAGCATCCTGAGGAAGCAGAGGGTGTCTGGGGGTGGCTGGCAGCCTGCTTGAGGGCCTGGGTGCTGAGTGTACCACGGGGCCTCCACAGTGGCGCTTCCTCACCCCAGAGGGGCAACCCCAGAGGCCTGGCCTGTGGGAAGGCAGCTGTCAGTCTTGGGTAGGGCCCACCATCACCAACCCCTGCTGGTCAGTGACCAAGGGCAGAAGCAGACCCAAAGTCTGAGGACCAGAGAAGGGGACAGGAACCATTTGTGATGATAGGGTTGTCTGCAAGTGAAACCCTCAAGAACCTGTCAGCCACTTACTAGAACTAGTGTGTTCACTGAGGTGCATTGGGGTGGAGATCACCCCTCTCTCCAGGGCCCCAGGGTGCTGCGCGGGGGTAGGGGCCTGCTCCTGGGTCCACTCCCATGGCCCTCCCTACTGAGAGCTCTCAGGGTATCAGGCCCGGACGTCCAGCTGGGAGCAGTGTTCAGACTGCTCTCGTGCTCCACAGCACCGCGGGTGCAGGGATGGGCTGCCACCGGGGTCTGGGTCTCCGTTCTGTGAGAGGAGCCACGGCCTGGTTGTACCTTTTCCCCAGTTCTTCGCTCCTCAAGCTGCTGCCGCCTCCCCTGAAGAATGGACCTAGGAGTACCTGCTGGTGATGCCACTGCTGACCCCGCCGCCGGTGACCCCGCCGCCGGTGAGTCCTGTTCCACATGTGAATCTGTACCCCTCGTGGTGCGTCTGGGGTCGCGTATGCCAGGGAGAGTGTAGGGTTGGGTGTGGGGTCAAGTACAGGGTCGGGTGTGGGGTCTCGTGTGGTTCGAGTGGGGTCTGGTGTGTGATCAAGTGTAGGGTCGGGTGTGGGGTCTGATGTGGGGTCTGGTGTGGGGTCTGATATGGGGTCTGGTGTGGTTTGAGTGGGGTCTGGTGTGTAGTCAAGTGTAGGGTCAGATGTGGGGTCTGGTCTGGGGTCTGATGTGGGGTCGAGGGTGGGCTCGGGTGTGTGGTTGAGTGTGGGGTTGGTTATGGAGTTGGGTGTGGGGTCCAGGTGTGTGGTTGAGTATGGGGTCTGGGTGTTTGGTCAGGTGTAGGGTTTGTTGTGGGGTCAGGTGTGATGTCGGGTCTGGCATCAGGTACGGTGTTGGGTGTGGGGTCTGGGTGTTTGGGCAAGTGTGAAGTTGGTTGTGGGGCTGGGTGTGGGATCGGGTGTGGGGTCAGGTTTGGGGGTTGGGTATGGGTTTGGGTGTGTGGTTAGGTGTGGGATCCTGGTGTCAAGTGCGGGGTCTAGGTATTAGGTCCAGGTGTATGATTGAGTGTGGGGTTAGTTGTGGGTCCAGGTGTGAGGTCCAGGTGTGTGGCCCGGTGTGGGGTCAGGTATGAGGTTGGGTGTGGGGTCTGAGTGTTTGGCCAAGTGTGGGGTTGGTTTTGGGGTCCAGGTGCAAGGTTGATTGTGACAGTGGCACCCACCCCATCTGCCTACAGGCGATAAAGGGCTGTCCTGAGCAGACCTCGTGAGCCCCCACCTGTGGGGCCCCCCTGCAGTGGCTGCAGATGGAGACCTTAAGAATTGTGAAAAGCTTCAGCCTGGGTGGTCTTGGGAGGACTTCAGGACACACTGCCTTCTTGAGCCCCAGAGCAGGTGGCTCGGTGGGTGGCCCTGGGACTATTGGATTCTGGGGTGGGAGCAATGGAGTCCCACTGGGGGCCGGCTTCAGGGTTGAGGGCTCTGGTCCCTTGTCAGAGGATCTTGAGGGTCTGCACGATTCACACCATGGCTGCACGAAGGCCTCCTGGCCCAGGGTCTCCGCTTTGTGGGGTGAGGGTTGTCTGGCACGGGGTGGCTTCCTGGGCAGAGGGTCTAATAAGCGTGTGCAAGTCTCCCCCTCCTGCTGAAGCAGTGTGGTGCCCCCGCTCGCAAGGTGTCCCAGCAGAAATGACAGAGTGGGTGGGAACATGAGCGCGAAGGAAGCAGATCTGCCAGGCCAGGTGTCCCCCTCCCTGCCGCCGTGCCCTGTCTGGGTGTGGGAGGATCCAGGGCTGTCCGGGGGCTGTCAGCGTAGCCCTCCATCTGGGTGCAGGGAACCCCAGACATCTCCAGGGGCCTTCGAGGGGGCTGTCACGCATCCCCTGCCATTTTCAAAGTCAAATCGTGCTGATTGTTTTAAGCTGAGAGGAGTGGCTGCCCCCACCCCTAGAGAATGGCCATGAGGCTTTCCCTGTGGATGAGAAAGAGCCAGGTTAGCGGGGGTGACTGACATGCCTTCCCCCAGGTCTGAAGGGTCTGCACGTGGCTGGGCCGCCCCCCCCACCGCCCCGTGATGCCTCCTCCCAGGCACGCACCCGCTGACTCCATTTAAAAAGGAAACCTCCGTGGAGTTGTTGTCTAGAGGTGGTAGGGGCTGCTCACGCCCACCTCAGCCTCCTCCTGGGACCATGGGACCTCCTGCTGGGAGTGGGTGGGGATAGGGCAGGGCCACTGCTGGACCCCACGATTCCCTTCAGCAAGCGAGGGGGGTTTTGGGGAGACAGGCTGGGGAGGAGACGAGGCAGGCCAAGGGAGTGGGGGGCCAGTGCTGCCCAGGATGCTCTGTGCTGGGAAGTGTCCTGCAGTGCCCCCTTGTCGGCTTGTGTGGCTGTGGGTTTGTGCTCCAGGTAGGGGCGTGGGGTAGGCGGGGGCCAGGACATGTGCACATAGGTGGCCACCAGCGGAGACAGCAGTGGTGAAAAGGGGCTTCCCCGTCTGAGTGCCCCCCACTTCCACGCCTGCTGCCACTAACGCCCACGTCCACCTGCACCGAGAATTTACCCGGGACGGAACCACCAGACACACACTCTAGGGAAGGAGGGCTGAAAGCCAGATGCTGAGTGTGGGAGGAGACGGGGGCTGAGGTCTGGTAGAGATGCTGAGTGTTCTTTGTGCCCCCACCCCCACCGCCACAAGTCCCCCTCCGTAGCTCTGGCTCCACACAAAGGCATTTTCTTCATCTGCCAAGAAGGAAGGGGGTGGGGCTGGGACGGGCCTGGAAATAAGGCCCTGGGCCAGCGGGTGCTGTCAGCTGTCAGCGTGGGAGCTGGGACTCTGCTGGCCTCCGTGAACCGCCCCGTGCCCCGGCCAGGGTCGGCCCTGGGCCCTGCCTGTGACAAAGGGCCTTGCTCGGGACGAGGGGCCCTACCGGGCACAGAAGCCCCCTCGATGGGGGGTGATTTTACTTTGAATGGCCCCAGGGATCCCAGCCCCCACTGTTGCTGCTGCTACTGCCTGCAAATGTCCCCAAAGCAGCCTCCAGACTGGGTTGTGGCATCTGGGGGTTGTCTCCAGCCATCAGACCAGCAGGAGACCAGAGCAGTGGCCCAGGGGCTGAGGTGGGGAGAGGCCTGGCGGCCCCAGCAGCCCATAGTAAACATAGTGGGGTACCTCTGAGCTCCCCAGGAAGGCTGATGGACTCTCCCCACTTTCCAGGCCTGGGGGGTCCTGGATGCTCTCCCGTTACCTACTGGGCTGTGCTGGGGTGGGGGTGGTGCTGACCTGCGGCCTCTGCCTGATGAAGGATGGGTGGCAGGTGGGTACCAGGTGGGGGTCAGGCGGGGTAGGCTGAGGTCCAGGGGAGCCTGTTGGACAGGCCGATGGGAGACATGTTACATTTCATTTTACAGAAAGTTTCTTCACCCCCACCCCCCAGACCACCTCTCAGACCACCAGAGCCTGCCTCCACAGACAATCCCCCAGGCTGCCTCTTGCCCCCACAATTCACCACCCCAGACTGTCCCCGGCACTGCCCCCCCCCCCACTGCCTCCCCCTGCACCATCCTCCTATACCTCCCGCCTGTACCTCCTCCATAACCCTGTGCAGACTGCCCCCCAGGCTGCCCCCCTTGCTATCCAGGGAGGGATTATAGCAATCTTGTTTCTTTTTTCTTGAGGCTCCGCCTCCTTCTGCTGACCCTGGGGCTGGTTCTGCTGTGGCTCCGCCTCTGGTGGGGTTGGGCCCTGGGGGTCCCGACCATGTGTGGAAGGGACCACCAGCCCTCCCCCCCATGAAAGTTCCCATTCATGGCTCAGAGTGACCCATCACGGGGAGAGTCCTGCATGTGATCAGCCCGGCCTTCCCAGCAAGGCTCTCTGCCTTGGTTTACCCACCCAACACAGCTGTCCCTCCAAGACCCCAAGCTCTTCGTGGGAGGCTTTGACTTTCTGTGATTCTCTGCTGGGTGACAGTTTACGGCTGCGTGTCTGGGTGGTCCCCACACTTTACCTCCAAATCAGCTCTCAGCACCTGTCAGAGAAGACAGGAGAGATCCACAGTGCACCGGGGAAACCGAGGCCAGAGAGGTTCAGACCCAGGCTCAGCTGCCGTGACGCCGTGGTGTTCTGGGGGTGGGGGCCACCTGATGGGTCCTGGTGGGGCAGGGGTGGGGAAGAGCCCCCCTTCCTGCAGGTGGGGAGGGACCTGGGACTTGGGTGAGGCAGGGCCTCCCCTCGCCTTTTAGGGCCCCCATCCCAGGTTCAGAGAGGCACGTGGAGTGCGTGCCCTCCTCTTCCTCCAGGTCACCCGAAGGCTGTCATTGTGAGCACTCCAGGCTCCATCCCCCTGCATCAACGTGTTGACAGACCCCCGGGGTCCAGGGCCCTAATACCCTGGCTTCTCTCCATCCATGTAGACTTGCCCCCAGAAGGATCCCCAAGTGCCGCTGTCCCCACTGTCCTTCACTGAAGCCTAGTTGGGGGTCTAGAAAGGCCTCCCACCCACCTGCCAGTTCCTGGAGTGGCACAGCCTCCCAGGCCTCCACCCACCGCCCAGCCCCACCCCGCCCAGGCCAGTCCCATGGCATGCCCTGCATGAGGCCTCAGACCGGGGAAGCCCTCCCCAACGGGCACTGTTAGGCCATGGTCTTTGGGGGGCCCACCCTGACGTGCTCCCTGGCCGCTCTGCAGGCCCAGCTCCGCAGCTGTCCACCCTTGGTCACTGCCTGCCCACTCCAGCCCAGTACTGGGGCTCCAGGACTCCCACCCAGGGTTCCTGCCTCAGCAGAGTCCCACCCCAGGGTGGCCAGGGCCAATGGTAGGAACAGCCCTTGTCCTCCCTCCCTGGGGCCTCCAGAACGTATTCCAGTTGAGTTGTCACCTTTTTTACTCCTGAAAATTTGGCTTTTCACAGACACAGCTGGAGTCGGGGTGCTCTGTCTTGGGACTCCAGCACCGGAGCCTGCCTGGGAAATCAGAGTCTTGCAAACCAAAACAAACCCATTGCTGTCGAGTCTATTCTGACTCATAGCGACCCTATAGGACAGAGTAGAACTGCCCCACGGGCTTCCAAGGAGTGCCTGGTGGATTTGAACAGCCAACCTTTTGGTTAGCAACCAAGCTCTTAACGACTGTGCCACCAGGGCTCCAGAGATAAATAATTTCTCAGCCCAGCGAGCAAGCCACTTGGGAAAGCCTGTTTGCCTTGACCTGGCAGGCCACCCTCCCTCTTTCCTCCTGGCTTCCCCTGTGAGGCCTCCCCTGGGGCAGGGGCGTGCTGGCTGGGGGTCACTGAGGAGGTGCAGGTGCTGGGCAAGGCTCTGTCAGGAAGGAAGGGCCGGGGCCCTGGGAGATTGTGGTGGTAGGGAGCAGGGTTGCTGCACAGTTAGGAAGAATAAAGTTGCACAGTGTCCAGGAGACGTGGCAGGTGCCTGGAGAGCGACTGCAGGGTGAAGGGGCTTGAGGAAGCCGGGTGGGGGGTGGGGTGCAGAGGCGCCCAGGACTAGACTCGTGCTGCGAGGGCTCTCCTCGTGGCATGCTCTCCAGGGTTATACCCTGAGGTGTAGGCGACCTGCCCACAGGGCAGGACCCCACTCATCCACAGGGACAGGGATGGGGCCAACTGCCTCACAGGGGTCTCCCGTGGAATGGGGTGCCCACTCTCACCCCGCTGTCTCTCAGTAAGACCTCTGCCGTGTCCTCTCCTGCCCCTCCACAGTGTACCCCCCACGCCCTTGCTGCCCTCCACTGCTGCCCCAGTCACTGAACGGCCCAGCCTTCTCCCCTCTGGCTTCCTTTCCTTTTCAGGAAACTGTCATCTCTGCCATTTTCCCTGTGGTTATCGGTCTTTTTCTTAGGGATTTATGGTGTTGTTAGCTGCCGATGAGTCTGCCCCCAACTCACGGCGACCCCATGTGCAATGAAACAAAATGCTGCCTGGTCCTTTGCCATCGCCATGGTCAGTTGAGGACTGAACCGCTGTGGTCACTGTCTGATTGTTGGAAATAGACTGCCAGGCCTTTCTTCCTGGTCTTAGTCTGGAAGCTCCGATGAAACTTTTTCGGCATCACAGCCACACTGGAGCTTCCACTGACAGACGGAGGCTCCCACATGGAGTCTGAGAATCTTCTCCTGAGCCAGCACTGCCCCTGTGGGTTTGTCCGCACTCTTTATAAATCAGTTAGCCCACGGCAGTGGCAAGTCCGGGTACTTTATCACTTGTCCTTGACCTTGCTCGAGTGGCTCTGCTTGTTTGTGCACGGTCCAGCTTATCAGTGCTGCTAGCTTTTGCATCTCACTTAAAAAGACCTTCCCCACCCGAGAGGAGTCATAATATCCCCCCAGTTTCTCCCTTTACTTTTGTGGTTTCTTGAAGACCACGAGAAGCAGACCACACAGTACTAGCCTGTTAGGAGACAGGGCTTTGCTTTCCTTCCTGTGTGACTGTGGGCAAGTTACTTAACCTCTCTGCTTCCTCGTCTGAAAAACGTTGTGATTCCAATACTTACTCCATCTCTTTGTGAGTGTTAGATGAGCTACTTCTCGTAAAACTCCCCGAACAGAGCCAGTGCTCCGTGTGTGCCAGCTGCCTCTGCGTCTGATCCATGTGGAATTTCCTTTCTGTAAGATGGGGTGTGGGTCCAACTTTGTTTTTTCTGGAAGACTCTGAGGATGTCCTAGTGATATTCAGTGAACCACCGCTTTACCCCGCTGCTCAAAAGCGTCTTCTCTCACCGTGGAGTTCCTGTATCTTTGAGTCACTGTCTTTCTCTTCTGTCCCTCTGACTGTTCGTCTGTTCACGGACCAGCGTCACGCTGTCTTCGTTGCTGTGGCCCTGTAACCCAGTTCAGCGTCTGGAGGACCAAAACCCCTCGCGGCTCCTTCTGCTTGTTTTTCTCCTCCGTCCTTCCCTCCCCTCTCCTTTCCCTACCCGCTCCTTCTTTCCTCCCTCCCCATGTAGATAGATGTCAGAGTGAGCCTGCGGTCCTACAGAAAGTGTGTTGGTACTTGTGTTGGATTTCACTACATTTATAGTGTAACTTCTGGAACTCCTGGTGGCATAGTGGTTAAGAGCTACGGCTGCTAACCAAAAGGTTGGCAGTTCGAATATACCACGTGTTCCTTGGAAACCCTATGGGACAGCTCTACTCTGTCCTGTAGGGTGGCTGAGTTGGCATCGAACTCGATGGCAATGGGCTTGGTTTGGGTTATTGTGTAACTGCGGGAGACCTGACCTCCTAATGGACATCTGTGGTGACTCTCAAACACCCATGAGTTCTTTGGCACTCCTCCCATTAAAGGTGGGGCCAGACTCCCCTCGCCTTGACTGTGGGTTGGCCTTAGCAATAGGCTCCTAATGAAGTGAGAGCCTCTAGCAATGCTGTGTGACTGGAGGGAGGCTAGAGCAGACGGCTTCCGTCTGGCATTTCTCTTGGGCCACTTGCTCTTGGCGTACAGCTGCCATGCTGTAAGGAAGCCCAGTCTAACTCCCAGAGGGAGCCCTGAGGAGGGATCTGAGGACCCAGGTCAACGCTGGCACCAAGCCTCCGAACCCCCGCCAGCCTTCCCCATTTGAACTGAGGCCTGGACATGGAGGTTAAATTCCTCCCTAAAGAATCTGAGAACATAAGAAATGCCCAGCCTGTTTGGGGGTAAATTTTTATGCAGCCGCAGAAACAGAGCTCTATTCAAGGACACTTTTGCTTTTGTATTTGTTCTTTTATTGTCCGGTTTGTCTTTTTTAAATAGATCTCACACATTTTGTTTTTGTAAGGAGGTGTTTTGTCTTTTAAAGTTTTCTTGGTTTTCTAACTCTTCTTTGCAAATGAATCTGGAGATTTCTTTGTGTGAATTTTGTGTGTGTCGGCCTGACTTAGCTGCTCTCACAGCTTTTCAAGCTTCCCTGGCTTTCCAGGTGAGCAGCCTAGTCTGCAGGTGTGCCGGCTCTGCCCCTCCCCCCAGGCCCAAGCCGCCTCCTGCCCTTCGCACACCTGAGGGGGCACCCCTGCAGCACCATGACAGGTAAGTGTCCTCCCGCCTCCAGAGGAGAGCCGCTCGTCCGCGTTGTGGTGCTGGCTGGGAGCCAACTGGGTGTAGGCTGAGGACAGGTGGGGTTTCTCTCTCAGACTCGTGGTTGTGTGGATGAAACCATAAGTGAGTGAGTGTCCTCGTCGGTGGGACACCCGTGTGGAGGCAGGTTGTCCGCTGGCCGCCCCACCTCCTCCCGGACTGCATCTGTTATTTCGCTGGAAAAAAGCACGCGTTTGTTTATTTCTTGCCACCAGTTTTGTGGTAAGCATTTACTAGGGGTCTTTATCAAAGTTAACTTGGCAGCTTTTTTTTTTTTCCTGGAATGCATTGATTTTTTAAGGTGAAGGCCACTTTTGGGATAAAGCCATGTCTGCTCATCACCCTTCCTGTGTCTCCGCCACCCCAGGATCACCCCGGAGGAGGCGGCCCCAGTGGTTCTTAGTGTCCATGTGACCCCCCCAGCACAGAGTGGGAGGGGTGGGGACAGCCAGCGAAGACCCTGGAGCGTTGTACTTAAGCAGGTCGTCTCAGCAGGACAGCCACATTTGGGAACCTTCAGGGCCGAGCTTTTTTTCTTGAGCTTACATAGCTGCCCCACCCCACACTCCTGGGAGTCAGAGGCCAGACCTGCTACAGACCTCCTGCAGTTATCACACTCATGAGCACGTTCGTGTGCAGCTCTGGCTGTGAACTTGGGCCTGATCCAGGCTGTGGAGGTCAGTCTGGGGTCCTGCTCTCAGGCCCTGAGCCACACACCCCTGCTGTGGAGTCCCCAGAAGGGCGCATTTGGGTGCAGTGGACGCTGAAGTGTGAGGGTCTGGCCGGGGCATGTAGAATGGGGTCCTGACATCAGGCCCCGAACCCACACCCCTGCCGTAGCATCCCCAGAAGGGCACGTATGGGTGCAGTGGACGTTGAAATATGAGGGTCTGGCCGGGGGCGTTCAGAGTGGGGAGGCGCTCTGCCGCCCCTTGACCTGCCCTCCTGCTGTGGACCCTCAGCCTAGCAGAATGTCACATAACTCGCTTATCTCACTCACTCAGATAAACACCTCTCAGCATCCTGTTTTTCTTATGTCATGCGAACAGGAAGCCAGCGATTGTTTGAGATGTGCGTCAGTGTGGCTGTGCAGTGGCGGGGACAGGCCTCCCCTCCTGGCCATCCGCGGGACCACCCTCATCCACGCCCACACCCGCTAGCACTCACCCCCACCCGTACCAACCCATGCTCCTGTCTGAGACTTGGGCTTTCGCAAGCTTTCCCCTTGGGTCCTGTGGGACTGCGTGGTAGGCGGGGGGGGGAATTGACCTCACACATCGTCCACGGTCACAAACAAGGTGACATGGCCTGAACCTGGAGCTTGCAGTCTTGTGGGAGCTGACAGTAAACGAAAGAGCCCCCGGTGAAATGCTGGTTGTGCCAGTGCCAGGAGTAGGGGTTGGGCACAGGGTGAGCGGTGCTGGGCGCAGGACAGGTGGTATAAGGTGCAGGATGGTCAGTGTGAGGCGCGGGGTGGATGGTGTGGGGTGCAGGATGGTCAGTGTGGGGTGCAGGGCGAGCAGTACGGGATGCAGGGCGGGTGGTATGGAGTGTAGGATGGTCAGTGCAAGGCGCAGGGTGAGCGGTGCGGGGTGCAGGGTGGATGGTGTGGGGTGCAGGGTGGTCAGTGTGGGGCACAGGGTGAGCAGTACGGGGTGCAGGGTGGGTGCTATGGGCTGTAGGATCAGTGCAAGGCGCAGGGTGAGCGGTGCGGGGCGCAGGGTAGATGGTGTGGGGCAGGTGGTGCAGGCTGAAGGAAGAGCACTCTGGGTGGAGCGGCGGGCAGCCTGGGAGAGGACACACATGCCCACTCAGATACACACATGCAGAGCCCCTTGCTGCTTTGCTGGAATATCATGGAATCCATCAAGCAACTTGGGGAGAATTGAGAAGTTTACATTGTGGATAATATGGTGTTAAAAAACAAAACAAAAAACCATTGCCATCGAGTCGATTCCAACTCACAGTGACCCTAGAGGACAGAGCAGAACTGTCCCATAGAGTTTCCAAGGAGCGCCTGGTGGATTCTAGCTGCAACCTTTTGCTTAGCAGCCGCAGCTGTTAACCACTACACCACCACGGTTTCCAATATGGTGTAGCTCTTCCTTTATTTTGTTTATTAATTTTTTTCTCAGTGTTTTATGGCTTTTTGCACAAATATCTGTTAAATTTCTCCCAAGGAATTTGAATGTTTTTTAATGATATTTTCTCATTTCACTTTAATGTTCATTTTCTGTTTATGCTAGTTTACAGGAAAACAGTTTGTTCTGAACATTGGGTCCGTGTTGAGCATCCATGCTAAGCTCTCTGGTTAATTTACCTTTAGCTTCTCTGCAGCTTTCCACATAACCATTCCCATTGCCAGTGAAGAGTCATGTTTTTATTTTTTTATTGCAAAAACCTTTCCTTTTTTTTCACGCCCTGCAGCACTGGCTAGGACCCAGGTCACTGTGGGGTGGAAGTTGTGGGCATCCCTGTGAAGGTCCATCTCACCGGGAACACCTGGCGTGAGGTGTGACGTTTGTGGAAGGTCTTTTGCAGCTGCCTCTTACATGGTTAAGGAAGTTCTCATCTACTAGTGTGCTGAGTCACCTGTTTAAAATCAGGGGCAGAATCTAGCTGTATGAAATGGGTCTGTTGAGAGAACAGGACGGTTTTCTCCCGTGTCCTGTGATGGGCTGAGCTACTCTGGCAGACTGCCAGGTGCTGACTCGGTTTCTGGTGCAAACCCAACTTGCGACCTGCTCTCTTTCCTGCGTGCGCTGTGGCAGGCCTGGTCTCTCGGCCTTACCGCATGTCTTAGTTATCTAGTGCTGCTAGAGATACCACAAGTGGGTGGCGTTAATGAACAGAAATTTATTTTCTCACGGTTTAGGAGACTAGAAGTCTGAATTCAGGGTCCTGGCTCTAGAGGAAGGCTCTCTGTCTCTCTCTCTCTGTCTCTGTCTCTCTCTCTCTGTCTCTGTCTCTCTCTCTCTATCTCTGTCTCTCTGTCTCTCTCTGTCTCTCTCTCTGTCTCTCTCTGTCTCTCTCTCTCTCTCTCTCTGTCTGTCTCTCTCCCTCTCTGTCTCTGTCTCTCTCTCTCTCGCCTCTGGGGCAGGCCCATGGCGATCACGTGGCGTGTATCGTAAGACCTCTCCGCCTGTGCTGGCTTAATCTGCTCCTTTATATCTCAAAAGAGGTTGATTTAAAACGCCCCCTACACTAACACCACCTCATTAACAATACAGGGAAAGCCCATTCCCAAACGTGATTATAACCACAGGTGTAGGGGTCAGATTCACACTACATATTTTTGGGGACACAATTCAATCCACGGCAGGGGGATCCAGGCTTGCGTCTAGCAAGTGTGGTGCCATCAACTGCCCAACTGCTTGTGAACTGCCTTCGGCAGGTCTGTCTCAGGTCTCACTGACCTCGTGAGAGGTTTTGGGGCACCTCCCCTTTTTTGTCCTGCCCCCGGGGGAGCCCCAGCAGGTTGGTGTTGTCCTCTCTATCCCTGGGTAGAGTTTGCTGGGGAAGCCCCCTGGACTCCTGGAGAGCGGAAAGCCCGTGTTAGTAACCCTCCTCACCCAACGTATGGGGTCGTGGTCGGGGTCCTGATCCTGACCCTCAGCCTATCCCGGCCCCCACTATGTGGGGCAGTGGTCAGATTCTGGGTGGGTGCAGACAGGTGGAAAGGAAGCAGTGAGGTCATGGTGAAAGGCGCTTTCCTCCCTAACACCAAGAGAGGTCGTCGTCTCTCCTCGGCTTTGACATTGGGCGCTGGCCAAAGGCTACCACCTTTCCCTATCACGCGCCTGCTGACCCCCAACCTCCCTGAACCCAGTGTCCAAACAGGCTTTCTCTGGGGTCCTCCAGGACATGTGTGGCAGGAGCGTCCAGCCAGTTCTGGGTTGAGTGCCCCCATCTTGTGGGCCCCTCCCCATGCCCAGGGGCTGCTCTTGTCCCATCTGCAGCCAGGTAGGGGGTACCAGGAAGGCAAGAGACAGTACAGCCAAATGCAGAGGACTGTGGGTGGGGGCTCCAGGAGTGAGCCACGTAGCCGTGGGGAGGCTTGGGGAGGCTTTGGGGAGTGGCTGGCCTTTGTGAGGTGTAGCAGGAACCAAAGCTTGGGGGTAGGGGAGAGGAGGAGGGAGAGAAATGGGCAGGCAGAGGCCTCGGGAGGGACCACATGTGGTGGGCAGTGGCTGGGGTGACTGCTGTGACTCAGGTGGACTCTGGTGGGTCGGGTTGGCACCGGGCTTGGTCTTGGTGGCCCAGTGTCCTCGCCATGCTCTGGATGCTGCAGCCGTTGCAGCTGAAAGGTGCAGCCAGGGCGCCGGGCTGTGGGTGGAGCCTGCCCTGAGAGCACTGGAGCTGCTCCAGAGCAGACCACTGGCCACAGGGAGGGGGCCTGCGGGACGAGCTTCCCGAGGGGCTGCGCAGCAGCCCCATCACCCTGTCTGTCCTCTGTCACTCACAGGCCAGGACCCAGTCCTGCTCCTGCAGGCGCTGCAGGCACGGTGGCCCACGAAGGATCTGCACCAGGTGAGTCAGGTTGTGGCAACTTGTGTGCAGACCCTGGAAGCCACATACGACTGCTCTGCCCGACACACAAGGTGGTGGGTGCCGACTTGGGGCCTGTGCACATGTGGGGTGGTGGGTCCCTGGGCAGGACTGTTGGGCCCTAGTAGGAACAAGGGCTTCATGGCCCCTACACATGTCTGTGCCCGGAGCTTCTTCACCACTCTGTCTGCTAGGTCCACTCCCACCACGGCCAGCTCAGGTGGTTCAGGCAACTGTCCCTTCCAGTTCATTCACGTCTCTTCTTTGAAATTTCCTTTTTCTTCTTCCTTCACCTTTTCTCTGTTCTCTTCCCACATTCTCTCATGGGGTGCTAAGTCGATAGTTCTCAGTCTTCCTTTTCTGACGCGTACATTTGGCGTTGTGAACGTCCCTCTAGGCGCTGCTCGCGCTGGATGTCACAGGTTTTGATACGTTGAATTTTCGTTGTCCTTCTGTTGTATTTTCTAATGTTCTTGGGATGTCTTCTTTGACCGCTGTGTTATTTATTTCCAGACACATAGAGGAACGTGTTTAGGTATCTTTTTGTTGTCTGTTTCTGGTTTCATTGCATTCCTGGTGTATGTTGAGGCTTGCTTTGTGGTTAGTTTGTAGAAATGTCCCAAGCTGGGGAAAAAATGTGAATTCCCTGCAAGGGCTGGCCTCAGAGCTTCTGCCGGGAGGGACCGGGTCACTTCTGTTCACGTTTTATCAGCCGGAGCTGGTCATGTGGCCGCTCCTGGTTCCAGCGAGCAGAGAAGAGCCGTGGTGTCCAGTGAGCAGCAAGAGCTGGTTGGCGTTTGTGACAACCATGCAAGTGACCACCAGAGGCCGGAGCAGAAGCAGGGAGGCCTGGGGAAGTCACCGTAGTGACTGTGAGTTGGTGGTGGCTCGGCCAGGGTGATGGGGCCAGTGAGACCTGCTGACAAGTCCATGGAGTTTTTATTTCCATGATAATTTTTAGTTTTTAAGGTTCTCCTTGGTTCTTTTTCAAATCTGCCTCCCCTTCCTCCTGCAACATCTTGCCCCTTTCTTAGTTTTGATTCTTCTTTTATTTCATTCATAATTTTAGACATAGTTATATTAATTCCCAGATTGATGTCCTGTTATCCCACACACTCAAAGTTGTAATCCTCCTACTTGGAATGGTTAGCACTCATGGTGGGTTGCTTCCTTGTGTGTTTTGTGGGTTTTCATTGTGAGCTCGTTTCAGTGGAACTTTGCCCCCTGGTGGCCGAAGGCCTCAAGCGCCCCCACCCACACAAAAACCCACTGCCAAGTGTCCCTACAGAGCAGTTAAAGAACAATTGTTTTTACTCTCTAAGATCCCTCAGGGGTGTCCCTAGATTGAGACGAATTTCCTGGACCATGTGTGTAAATTAAAGCCCCAAGTGAGGTACAGGCCCCAGATTTCATGTATTTAGGAGTGGCTTTCCTTTTATTCCCAGAATCCAGGCAGATAGGCAAGTGGCCTTGCCCACTTCCCAGCAGTGGGTAGGTGTTTTCCCGGCCCACCCTTTCCCCAAGGAACACCCCTTGGAGGGTTTCAGCTGTTCACTTTTCAGCTGAGGGGACCCAGGCCTTGTCCCCTGCCCTCATGCAGTGTCAGCACCCACCAGAGCAGCTCTGGAATCCCCTTGCCTGCTCACTGCGCATCGTTTTTTGGCTCCCTCCTTGTTCCTGGCAGATGTAATTCTTTTTCCTGGGTGCTCAGCATCTATTTTTAGGTGTTTGCTGTGGGAGAATTGTCAGGTTGCCTGGGTTGCCCCCACTCTGCAAGCATATCAAATCTCCGAACACCGTGGGTGTTTACTCCTGGGGTACCCTATGGAAGAACTATCCATATTCTGGGAGCTGGGGAGCAGCCTCCTCGGAACAGGGTACTTGCCTGTGTCGCGATTCTACAGCTGCAACCCAGCCACCTTCACACTGCTCCGCGGGAGCTGTCTACACAACCCAGCCACCTTCACGCTGCTCCGCGGGGGCTGTCTACACAACCCAGCCACCTTCACACTGCTCCGCGGGAGCTGTCTACACAACCCAGCCACCTTCACGCTGCTCCGCGGGGGCTGTCTACACAACCCAGCCACCTTCACGCCGTTCCGCGGGGGCTGTCTACACAACCAGCCACCTTCATGCTGCTCCGCAGGGGCTGTCTACACACAGCTGAGGACCAAGGTTTAGGGGAGGCACGCTTAAACAGGGTACAGACAAGGCCCGGGGAGCAATGGGGGCCCAGGGAGATGAGGGGCGACTGCTGGCTCAGGGGCTGATGCAGGCAGTGGTCACTCTGAGGCTGAGAGGAGAGGAGATCAGAGTGAGTGGGGTGCCAGGAGGGTTCACGTGGGCGGTGATGAACCCTGTGGCAGCCTCCCCAGTGTCTGTCCCTCCATTCCTGAGGCTCCAGTCCTGTGGTCCTGTGGTTCAGAGGTGAACACATGACCCAGGCTCAGCCAGTGAGACAATGGGACAGTCATCCAGGGGCTTTGGGGGTATTTCCTCTTTCCGGGAAGGAGGCCAGAGTGAGCGTGAAGGTGCCTGGGCCCCCCATGGTGTCATGGGTCCGCTCCCCTGCCCTTGGGGACGCGATAACCCTGGTGACATGGAGAGCTGCCAGGAGTTAGGACTGCTGACCACCACAGGCTCACTTGGGGTGCAGAGGGACCTGCTGTGTGATGCCTGGGCTGAGTGAGCACTGCCCCTCATGGTGGTCCCTGGGGTTGGTGCAGACCAGGCCACAACTGGTTTAGGGCACTGGGGGGGTCACTCCCTCCCCCCACCCCCTTTTGGCTCAGTGATGGCAGCCTTGGCAGAGACACTTCAGCAGTGGGAGGGCCATGGCTCAGTCATGGGGGTGGTGCCCATGCTTGTAGTGGCCATGAAGGATCTCCTGGGCATTCACAGCCACACACAGGATACACCTCTGGCTTCCCAGGGCCCTGAAGGGGCAGCTGTCAGCGTGGTACTGCTGGTCCCTGAGCTGTGCACCTCAACATGTTGGGGGAGCCGGCCACCTGAGACCCTGAGGAAGCAGAGCCTGTGCCTGGCCAATCCAGCTGTGGGCCATCAGCAGGGAAGTTCCCACTCACACCCCAAACCCTCACAAGGCTTCCTGCCACCCCCCACCAGGGGGCCCCCGGGGGGGCCCAAGGAGCTCCTTGGTGATGCTCAGCAGCGACACAGCGGCTCTGCAGGACCGCTAAGGACACAGTTCACCCCGAAGTGTAAACCTTAACCTCCACTAGTCCTGGCAGAGGAAGCTGCAGACCAGTGTCCACGGACGAAGGTTCGTCTGGAGTTAAGCACGGGAAGACCAACTGACTGAACTTGTTGTAAACACATCTTGTTGTTTTCCGTGTTTACATAGAGAGCTCCGATACTCTGTTGTTTTTCTTTCAGCTGTGATGGGTCTTCCACATTTTCTGCTTTGTGGGGGTAAAGATGTTTTCAGTTTGGGGCTTGGTCCCTTCTTTTCACTCTGTTTCCCATTGCTTGTTGGGAGGGAGCAGGCCTGGCTGTTTCTGGAGGGAAAAGTGGGCTGTATGTACCCTCCGTGCAGGTGCCGGAGACGCAGGTAAAGTGGCTTGTAAACCTGTGCTTTCCCTGCCGTGCCACCTTTCAGATGAAGAGCCGGCCTTTGTCTGGCCCGGAGGACGAGCTCCCCGTCTCTATAGGATGATTAGTTGGACAATGACCGCCGTCCCTTGTGGGCTTGGGGTGCAGCAGACCAGAACGGAATCCTAGGGGCGTGAAGAGTCGCTGGGGGCGTGGATGGTGGCTGAATGGCAACAGTTACCTCTCTGAATAGATTAAATTGGGGAAAAAAAAATTGTGGGGTGGGGGAGGGTCTGCGGATGCCGTGAGCCCCCACAGTGGCCTGTCGTGTCTCCGCAGCTCAGGGAGGAAGCCTGGCAGGGTTTTGCTGCCCTGGACGACCCGCTCACAGGACTCCTGGACATGCTGGAGGGTGGCCGCGCCAGCGGGGGGCAGGGCCACTCACTGCAGACATGGGTTGCCTGTGAGATGCAGCGTTGGCTGCAGGCACAGCCACCACACCCAGGGCTGGCCCCGGTGAGCCATCCCCCACAGACCCCCCACGTCCCAAAGCCACGGCATTCCTGCCCTCTATCCCCCTGCACCCATGCTTGCCAACCAGGCTGCTGTGGTCAGCTCAGCTTGTCCAGGGGACAGGGTGGGACACTTGGCCTTGGCACCAGCTCTCATGCCTTGGGACATGGGCCTGACCCTCAGTGTCCCCACAGGGTCTCCCCACCTGCCCCTCTGTGTCCTGCTGCCTGCCCCAAATGTCCACCCCACGGACCGGAGCTGCAGGGTCTGCGTGTCCCCAGCCAGACCTGCCCTGACCCAGGCCCAGCCCCGTCATGTCCCAGGACCAGCCAAGGGTGGGCAGGTGGCAGGGAGCTCAGGTGGCACTGTGGTGAGAGCCTTGCTTGACCTGCCTTGTACCCTTCAGGGCAGCCCACAACTGGGGCAGCTGCAGGCCCGAGCAGCTGCGGTCCTCGCGGGGGGACCCTTCAGTCTCACAGAGCCACTGGTCAGCATCTTCCAGCTTCAGGACGCCGATCGGAGCCTTTTGCTGGATCACATTGGCCGCCTCCATGACAGGGGCAAGTTCAAAGAGGTGAGTGTGAGTTCTGATCATCCCCCATGGGAGCGGGCCCCACTGGCCAGGGCCTCGGCTAGGTCTGCACGGGGCAGGGGGCCAGGCGTGGGGGCTGCCCTAGGGCCACAAGCCTGCGGCTCCCTCCCCAGCATCCACACTGGAGTTGGTCTGGGGTTGCCTTCTCCTCCTGAGGTTACCACCCGCACCATGGCCCTCACATGGCTCGGTTCCAGGTCCCAAGTCCATGCCCTGGCCGCCCTGCATCCCTGCCATGGCCACCCCACCCTTGTCACTGCCCAAGCTTGGGTTGTCATTTGTAAACTGTGGTCGCACGAGGCAGACACCCCTTTGTCAGTTCATCTCTTCCTTCACTCAACTGGTGCTGCACCTCCTGTGTGCTGGGCGCTGTTCTCCTCCTGGAGTCTTAGTGAGGGGACAGCAGGCTGGGGGAAAGCTCGTGGTGCCCCTCCCCCCCACCCCCCAGCCTGCCCCTAGGCCGTGCCCCCTCCAGGTCCCACCCCATCCCAGGCTGGTTCCCTCTGCCTCCTGCCCTGTCCAGTCCTCCAGCCAGGGCTCTTCTGCAGGGAGTGTTCTGGTGACCCTGTGGGGTTAGGGCTCCCTTTTCCCTCTTCCTGCCCATCCCCAACCCACCCACCACCTGGCACATCCCAGGTCCCTTGCCCTCCCAAGTCCACATCTGAGCCTCACTGCCACCCCTTGAGGAGGGGACCCTGTCTGTGTTCTCCTGGCCTCCAGTCAGAGGACAAGACCTTGGGGCGCCAGGAGTCTTGGCTCTGCCTGCATTAGTGGGAGGCCTGCGTCCAGGGCTGTGCAGCCACAACAGGCTGGACTTTGCCTCTGCTCCAGGAACTGGTCCTGGGAGGGGCTGTGAGTACCTGCCTCACCTCCCAGGCCCCCCCATGGGACCCTACTCTGGAGTGAGGCACTCTCAATGGGCCCCGACTCCTGTGTCTGGTGGTTTACACAGCTTTCAGGGACACCTTTTTCTTGAACCAGCCGGGCCAGCAGTGACTGTGGGTTTGTGAATCTCCCTGTGGCCTGCCCCATGTGATGCTTGGCCCTCTTCTAGTTTCCTGTGATGGCACGTGGGGGACACCGGCAGACTAGAGCCACTTCATGGACAGCCACCGGTTTGGTCAGCATCTGACCTCTCCCCAAGCTTTGGGGGTGCCTGCTGCTCCTTGTCTGAGTACGTTCAGAGTCAGGAGCATCACTGGGGAGAGGAGGCTCAGCCCGACGTCGGGGCTTTTGAAATAGTGGCCGTGTGGCAGTGCTTCTTGGTGAGCCCTGCTGGCCCCAGAGGGAGCTCATGGGCTGAGCTCACAGACTCAGGTGCTCCAGGCAGGTGCATCTGGGTGTGACCTGAACCCCCAAGACAGTTGGGACCAGGGAGGGGTGAGCAGGAAAAGGGTGAAGGTGGCCTGGTATGGCCCTCTGGCGCCAGCCAGTGGCTACAGCAAGACCCAAGCAATGGGCCTTGATAGACGCAGGGGGCCAGTGGTCACAGGGCACATTGGGAAGCTGGAGGACAAGCCTCTGGGGGTGCCGGTTTGGAGGTGCCCACCCCCTTGCTGACCTCGAGCCCCATGGTCTCATCAGGGCCTGAGGCCAAGCCTGACTCAGGGACAATGCTGTTTGCAGGCTACCAGTTGGTACCCTAACCCCCACATGGACTTCTTCCTGTCCCATAGAGGGGCTACTGGACTTTAGGCTTTGAGTGTTAGAGTGGCCTGCCTCAACTGGGACCGGTCAGCCCAGGCAGAAAGGCACTGGTCCACAGCCCAGAGCTGTGGCAGCTTCTCCACCTTTGGAACCCTTTCTGGGCCTGTCCCGGGGACTCTGGAAGCCGAGATGGCAGCCCTGGGCGGGGGGCGGAGTGCAGGGTAGAGGGCATTCTGGCAGATGGGGGCTGTGTGGGGGTGGAGGGGTGGGGTGGAAGGTGTGGTCTGAGTCATGCAGGGTGAAGGATTAGCCCTGGGACGTTCAGAGAGGAGGGCACGGCCCTGGGATGTACGGGGTAGGATTTGACGGGGCTGTGAGAGGTGGGGCCCTGGTGGTGCAGTGGTTAAAGCGCTGAACTGCTAACTGAAAAGTTGGTAGTTAGAAATCACCAGCAGCCCCATGGGAGGAAGATGTGCCAGTCTGCTTCCGTGACAATTTACAGCCTTGGAAACCCTGTAGGGCCGCCGTGAGTCAGAATTGACTTGACGGCAGTGGGTTTGGTTTGGGTTTTGGTGAGGGGTGAGGTCGCAGTGGGGGCGGCTCTTCTCGAGCTGAACGCTGAACGAGCTGAACGGGGGGCTGAGCTAGAGCGCAGGCGGCCAGGCAGCTCAGGTTTCCTGCTGTCTTCGGTTACACTCTAGCCTTTCACGGGGCGTCTGGGGCCCATGAATGCACCCCCCTGCCCCTCCCAGCAAGTCCAGACACAAAGGGGGCTCTTGTCCCACACAGGCCTGTGCAGAGGCCATTGTCCAAGCAGGCCGCCCGGCGGGAGGTGCACGCCCCAGGGCCCGCCGCTCCTCCGGGCATTCAGGCCTGTCCGCTTGGATTAGCAGCGGCTCACCACTTAATGCGGGCAATATTTCATGTCGAGGGGCGGCTGCTGGGGGGGAATGAATGCCCGCCTTTGTCCACTGAGTTATTTTATTTATATTTTTTAAACAGCTTATCAAGGTGAAAAGATAGCTGTGCTCAAAAAACAAAACAAAAAAAGCTTCCTTGGCTTTGGGCTATGCTGTGCTGCTGGGGTTAGGGTCAGAGCCATTGGGTCCCAGGGCTGTGGGAGGGGGCTGCACTGGGCTGGGCACCTGTAGCCATTGTTGATGGGTGGAGGAGGCAGAGGCTGCCCCTTGGTGCCCGTGGCCCAGCACAGCCCAGCCTTCCCTGGGTTTCTCACTTGCTTTCTCAAAAGCAGGGGCTCCAGGCCTGTCTGGCCAGAGGTGGGCATAGCCCCAGCCGTGGCAGGAGCCTGGGTGCCAGGCTGGCCCTGCAGCACCCCACCCTGTTCTCAGCTCTTTCCTCGTGTGAGGTGCCCCCCCAGTCTGAGGCCAGTGGCAGGCAACCTTCCTGTGCCCACAGTCCCTGCCTGGCCTCCCTGTGTGACCAGGCGTGGGAAGCTGGGCCTGCCATCTCCTCTGGGAGAGTCCCAGACAGCAGTGGCTGGAGGCCGAGTCCAGGCCAGGTCAGTGACAGGGAGAGATGAGCCACACAAAGCCCAGGGGAGGGGGCAGAGCAGACTAGGAGGTGGACTCCAGGGTGGCAGCCTCGGGCAGTGGATCTGTGGCCCTCCTGAGCTGCCCCATGCAGGCAGCCTGGCTGTGTAGAGACTCAGGGAGTGTGGGGCAGTGTTGGGGCCTGGCTGGTCTCTGCCCTGAAGGAAATTGGGGACGATGAGAAGGCCCATGTTGGGGGCACAAACCAGTACCCTTGTCTCACAGTGCTAAGTATTGGTGCCAAGAAAGCTCACTCCACCTCACATGGGGTGGGTGGGGCGCTCCCCGTCCCTCCCCTCCCCCAGCCCTTACCGCCTCTGCAGCAGGCAGCATGGACACTGAGTACTGCTGTGTGGACAAGACTGACCAGGGCCTTGACCCAGGGCTGCAGGAAGGAGGCCAGGGTTGGGGTGGGGGCAGGCCAGCACTGAGGGGCCCAAGCAGGCAGAGAGGAGGGGGCCTGGGGTGCAGTGTGGCAAACAGGCTCCAGGCCAGCATCCCTGACTACCCTGCCGCATGCCAACTACCCCAGGACTCAGAGGGGCTCTGGTCGGTGAAGGGCTCAGGCCTCCAAAGACAGTGCAGGGGTCCTGGGGGACAGGACCTGGGCACTGGTCCTTGTGTGTGACACAGATGTGGGGAATGGGGGCTCAGCTGTCCCCTGGTGAGGGCTCCCAGCTCCCAGCGGCTTTCTCAGGGTCTCTGATCCAGGAAAGGCCAGAGCCCCCAGTGGGACAGTGTTAAGTGAGACCCTGACGCCCGGCTGGGAGGGACTGACCAGGGCTGGGTTCCTGGACACGGTCCAGGTCGTGGAGGCTCTGGGTCAGCGGCTCCACAGGGAAAGGCTGGGCTTCTGGGCCCCCTCCCCTCCATGGAAGCCGGGCGGGACCTTTCCCAGGCCGCTATTTTGGTCCTCCCTGTGGCTGGCGGGGGCGGGGTCCTGCCTGTTATTTTTGTGCCTACGGGAGCTGGCACGCAGGAAGTACTCATGGTGTACGTGCACGCAGCCACGAGGCACGTCCCCAGGTGGGCTCTGGGCCAGTTCCAGGGCCCATTACTCAGAGCTACGACCCCCCAGTATCGGGCACACCTGCCTCAGTGCTGGTGGCTGCTCTCCCAGGAGCCTCTTGCTCTGTTGGTTGTTTGGGGCCCTGGGAAGAATCCTGGAGGTAGCTCTGTCCACCCCTCACACTGACCACCCTGCCTCCCGTTCTCTAGCTGCCTGCCCACTTATAGGGCCCACAGGGGCCAGGCAGAGACCCTCTGCACGTCAGCAGTACAGTCACTGAGAAGGGGCCCCCTTGTCCCTCAGGCCTCCTGTTGACAGCCCCCAGCCCCTCAGCTGCCAGGCCCTGTGACCCTGGGTGGGTGGGGGGCAGCAGCCCCAGGAGCAGGTAGGAGAGGAGCAGGTAATGCTGGTTGGTGCCAGGCTTGGCAGGTGACCTTCCTCTCATCCCTCCCCTCCATGTGCTTGTCTGCAAGCCCTGACCAGTGCCCATGGGGCCAGCTCTGTGTCGATGGCGGCATGCCACTGTCCTGGCCACTCCCTAGCCTGGGAGGACACGGTGTGGGAGGGGTGTCTCCTCCCACCTGCCCCTCCCCAGAGGAGGCCTGGTCAGCAGAGGGAGGTGCTTGTCTAACAGGTTGGGGCCTCTTGGGGCCCTTCTGACTGTCCGTGTGAGAGGGTAGGTGACTGGCCCCCATCACGAGGCCTGAGCAGCTGCTTCCTTTGTCTTTGCCAGGCCGTCTTGCTGAGCACAAAGCTCAAGCTGCAGCGAGAACTCGACATTGAGAAGGTAAGTTTTCTCTCATGGAAATGTTTTGATTTAAACTTGAATAAAATCCAGGTTTCCAGAGCACGTGCGTGCAGGGGGAGGTCCCTGGGAGTCATGGGTTGGGGGTGCTGGGAACAGGACATGCTGGGCTTCGAGGGCAGGGCCAGGGGAGGCGGTGGGGCTGCCTGGTCCACGGGAGAAGCCGCAAATGTTCTCCTGGGAAGCTGTCGGTCGCACTTCCCTCCACAGGCCATCTTGGCATCCCTGCACCTTCCCCCAAGGCCACAGAGTGGCAAGGGACCCCTCGGGGCTGTGTTCCAGGTGAGATCCCCCCGGAGGTGGATGAATCACCTCAGGGAACGCAAGTGCGTGCGTGTGCCTGTGCATGTGTGTACACGTGTGTGCATAGATGTGCATGTTTGTGTGTACACACGTGTGCAGGGCATGGAGTCAGAACATAGGGTACAGTAAGTTGACAGGATGCTCTCACAGAGTGCACAGGCACACTCTGACCTTGCCCCATGGAGGACAGACTGCTTGGAATGGCCTCCAGCCTGTTCCGTTCTGGCTCTCTGGTCACTCCCTCTTCGGGTTAGCAGTGGGTCTGGGGTCTAGGCTGCCGTGGCAAAAGCTGCAACACTAAGACACCGGCTGCCTGTGGGACAGCAACCAGAGTGTGTGCTCTCCTCCAGATGAGCATCCCACTGCTCCTCCAGAACAAGGTGAACCTGGTAGAGCGTTACATGGATGGCTTCCCAGACCTGCAGAGGAGGCTGCTGGTCCTCATGGATTCCTGGTGCAAGCCTGGCTTTGACATCAGAGATGTTGCCAGGTGAGTCCCGTGGGGAGCCCAGGTGGGGCAGGGGGATGTCAGGGGCCGTAGGCACACGGGACAGTGTCTTATTCATCAAATGCTGCTGTAACAAATACCACAGGTGGGTGGCTTCAACAAAGAGAAGTTTATTTCCTCACAGTAAATTAGGCTAAAAGTACAAATTCAGGGTGTCAGCTCCAGGGGAAGGCTTTCTCTCTCTGTTGGCTCTAGAGGAAGGAAGGTCCTTCTCATCAATCCTCCCCTGGACCAGGAGCTTCTCCATGCAGGAACCCTGGGTCCAAAGGACACTCTCTGCTCCTGGCACTGCTTTCTTGGTGGTATGAGTGCCCCCCCCCCACCTCCAGTTGCTTCTCTTTTATATCCCAAAAGAAGCTGGCTTAAGAAACAATCCAATCCTGTAGATTGAGTCCTGCCTCATCAATACAACTGCCGTCCATCCCTCTCATTAACGTCATAGACGCATAATTCATAACACATGGGAAAATCACATTGGCTGACAAAATGGCGGATAATCACACAATACCGGGAATCATGGCCCAGCCAAACTGGTACAGACATTTTTGGGGCAACGCAATTCAGTCCATGACAGACAGCTCCACACACGGCCCAACACCCTCACCCCAAGAGGTTCCTAGTGTTTGAGCAGGGCAGTGGTGAGATAGGAGCCTGATTAGGTTTAGGATGGAAAGAGGGAACTCCCTTTGAAGCAGGGAGGCTGGGGAAGGCCAGAGCACACCTGTCTCCTGGGAGGAGGAGAGGCAATTTCTACACAGAAGAGTAAAAATAACTCCCCTCCCGGAAGTCACACTATGTTTGTGTTCATTTATTCATTCATTACTTGTTCATGCATTCATCCATTCATTTATAAACCTCTACAAAGCCTACTGTGTGAACTGTGTCCCAGCTGCTACGGGGAAAAGCTACATGTTGACAGGGACCCAGTATGGACTCAGTGTGCTTGTGTGTGTGTGCACACGTGTGCACACGTGTGTGTATGCATGCCTGTGTATGTGACGTGTGTGTGTGCATGTGTGTACAAGTGACTGCATGAATATGCATGTGTATGCATGCAGACATGCATGTGTGAGTGTGCATGGGTATGTGTGTATATTAGTGTGTGTGTGTACGAGTGTGTGGGGGAGAGAGATACGAAGGTGTCTCCTGAGTGTGGATGCAGGCACAGCGTCTGGAAGGAGAAGAACTTGCCACCACACACCTGGTCAGCGTGGCTGAGGTGAGGCAGCACTCGGATGTCTGTGAAGGCCCCTGAGTCACCTCTTCATCAGTAGACAGTCTTGGCCCTGCACCTGCCTCGGGGCCATCTCACTCCCTGGGGCAACCCTACCCTGCCCTTCCTCTTCTAGAACTCTGGGCAAGTCATTCTTAGTGTCTGAGTGTGGGACCTCATCCCTGTAATGGGGCTGGTTCTACCTGCTGCATAGATTTCTTGTGACTTTACATGATCTAAGTCAGGAACCAGGTCAGGCACTTGGTGAATAGACAATTGTGTTTTGTTGCTTTTATTATGTGTTAAAAAAAAAAATGGAGTGCAAACAAGAGAATTTATTGATGGGGTTGGGGACCACGGTTCCCACTGTGAAGAGAAGAGATATAGGTATGGAAAATGGGAGGGTGAGGAAAGCTCTTCCTTCATTGTCAGATTTTCTTGGAGATATTCATTTAAATTAATGATTAAAAAAAAAAACTCCTAGCTCTATGCACTGAAAGAGCCTGGGAGTAATGACACCCCATAGCCAGAAGCCTGCCCAGCACCTAGATCTTGGTTTCTAAATACCATTCTCCACCAAAAGGAATGAGGGCTCTTTGGAGAAATGACCAAGAATCAAAAGGAAGGATGGTAGCGGAGCATAACAATTGAATTTTTAAAAATCCATGAGTCTGTAGTGATGCTCATGGGAGGTGGGGAGGGCAAGTTCTTCTTTACAGTGTATACTAGCTAATAAATAAATAAGGAATGATAGAATTAAAAGACAACGCTTTACAATTCCCAATACAGTAATTGATTCAGGCCCAGAGCATCAAGGTGTGCTAAGAAAGTAAGAGATAAAACACAAATTATTTCATTATCACAAACAAAAACGGGGCCATCAATGCAGGCCTACAGACCTTAAGACGGCAATGAAGATGTCATCTACAACTTGATGCAACTATATTTGACAATTTAAATGAAATACACCAAATCTTGGAAAAACACGATTTACCAAAACTTATACCAGAAAAAAGTAGATAATTTGGTAGCCCTATTAAATAAATTGAACTCATAGTTTATATTTCTACCACAAAGAGACTTTAGGGCCAGGTTGCTTCACTGGTGAATTAAACATTTAAGGAAGGAATTATACTAATCTTACACAAACTCTCCCAGAAAATACAAAAAGAAGGAACACATCCCAAATTGTTTTATTTGGACAGCTTGAGCCTTGATACTAAAACTTAAAAAAGACTTTAGGATAAAGGAAAGTTGAATTCCAATATGTCTCATGAACATAGATGCAAAAATGCTTAGCAATATATTAACAAATCAATTAATATATTAAAAGGTTAATACAACATGATCAAGTAGAATTTATTTCAGAAATGCGATGTTGATTTAATATTCAAAAATCAATCATTTTAATCTACCATATTGACAGAAAATAATGACAAAAGCTATATAACCATCTCAATAGATACAGAAGAAAACTTCATAAAATTCAAAATTTATTCATGATTAAAGCTTTCAGTAAACTACAAACAGAAGGGAACTTCATTAATCTGATAAAGGCTATTACTCTGTGGCAGGACTGGAAACAGGGTCTTGGGGAGGGCTTTATGAGCAAAGTCAGACCCTGGTCCCCTCCCTGACCCTCTGGGGACCCTGGACCAGGCTGTGGGTGGGACTGAGAATGTCATCACTTAACTGAGAACTTTGGAATGACTATTTTGCGAGTATGAGGGTAGAGTGCCTTGCATGGTAAGATATCAATATGAAACATCTAAAACAATAATCAAGAGATCACAATAAATCAAATGATACGTTGCATTGAGCAAATCTGTTACAAAAGACCTCTTTACAGTGTTAAAAAGCAGAGATGTCACTTTGAGGACTAAGGTGCACCTGACCCAAGCCATGGTATTTTCTTTTTTTTATATATATATTTATATTTATTTAAGTTTATTATGTATCAGGTGGAACTTTACAGTGCAAATTATTTTCTCATTCAAAAATTTGTACACAGATAGTCAATGCTTGCAATCCCCACAATATGTCAGTACCCTCCCCTTTTCCCTTTATGCCCCAGGTTCCTGTGTCCATTTGTCCAGTTTTTCTGTCCCTTCCTGCCTTCTTGTCTTTACTTTTGGGCAGGTGTTGCTCACTTGGTCTTGTATATTTGATTGAGCTAAAAAGCACGTTCCTCACTTGTGTTATCGTTTGTTTTATAAGCCTGTCTAATCTTTGGCGGAAAAGTGGAACTTGGAAGTGGTTTCAGTTCCTAAGTTAGGATATCCGGGGGCCATAGTCTCAGGGGTTTCTCCAGTCTGTATCAGACCAATAAGTCTGGTCTTTTTTGTGAGTTTAAATTTCGTTGTACTTATCTCTCTCACTCTGTCCTGGACCCTTTATTGCGATCCCTGTCAGAGCCATCGGTGGTGGTAGCCGGGCACCAGCTAGATCTTCTGGGTTCAGGCAAGCCGTGGTATTTTCAGTCACCTCATATGCGTGGAAAATTGGAAGTCAGAAATGAAATAGAGCACATAAACAGCAATATCCTAGGCATTTTAGTGAGCTGAAATGGACTGGTATTGGCCATTTTGAATCAGACAGTCATATGGTTTACTGTGCTGGGAATGACAAATCAGAGAGGCATGGCGTTGTGATCATCATCAAAAAGAACATTTCAAGAACTAGCCTGAAGTACAATACTGTCAGTGATAGGATAATATCCATATGCCTACAAGGAAGACCAGTTAACATGACTGTTATGTAAATTTACATGCCAACCACCAAGGCCGATGCTGAAGAAATTGAAGATTTTTACTAACTTCTGCAATCTGAAATTGATCAAACATGCACACAAGATGCGTTGATAATTACTGGCAGTTGGAATGTGAAAGTTGGAAAAAAGGGATTGATAGTTGGAAAATATGGCTTTGGTGCTAGAAACGATGCCAGAGATCACATGATAGAATTTTGCAAGACCGACAACTTCTTCATTGTAAATGCCTTTTTTCAGCAACATAAATGGCAGCTATACACGTGGACCTCACCAGATGGAGTACACAGGAATCAAATGTATTACATCTGTGGAAAGAGACAATGGAAAAGCTCAATATCATCAATAAGAAAAAAGCCAGGGGCCAACTGTGGAATAGACCATCAGTTCATATGCAAGTTCAAGTTGAAACCAAAGAAAATTATAACAAGTCCACAAGAGCCAAAGCATGACCTTGAGTATATCCCACCTGAATTTAGAGACCATCTCAAGAATAGATTTGATGCGTTGAACACTAATGGCCAAAGACCAGATGAGTTGTGGAATGACATCAAGGACATCATACATGAAGAAAGCAAGAGGTCATTAAAAAGAAAGAAAAGACCTAAATGGATGTCAGAGGAGACTCTGAAACTTCTTGAATGTAGAGTAGCTAGAGTGACAGGAAGAAATGACGACGTAAAAGAGCTGAACAGATTTCAAAGGGTGGCTCAAGAAGACAAAGTAAAGTATTACAATGAAAAGTGCGAAGACCTGGCGATAGAAAACCAAAAGGGAAGAAGGGGTTCAGCATTTCTAAAGCTGAAAGAGCTGAAGAAAAAATTCAAGCCTTGAGTTGCAATATTGAAGGATTCTACAGGAAAAATATTAAACAATGCAGGAAGCGTCAAAAAAAAAGATGGAAGGAGCACACAGTCAGCTGTAACAAAAAGAACTGGTTGACATTCATCTGTTTCAGGCGGTAATATATGATTGAGAAACAATGGCATTCAAGGAAGAAGTCCAAGCTGCACTGAAGGCATTGGTGAGAAACAAGGCTCCAGGAATTGACAGAATACCAACTGAGATGTTTCAGCAAATGGATGCAGCACTGGAAGCACTTACTTGTCTATGCCAGAAAATTTGGAAGACAGCTACCTGGCCAACTGACTGGAAGAGATCCCTATTTGTGCCCATTCCGAAGAACAGGGATTCAACAGAATGTGGAAATTATTGATTACCGTTAATATCACACACGAAGTTTTTCCGGAGATCATTCAAAGCAGTTGCAGCAGTGTATCAACAGGGAACTGGCAGAAATTCAAGCCGGATTCAGAAGAGGACGTGGAACCAGGGATATCACTGCTGATGTCAGATGGATCCTGGCTGAAAGCAGAGAATTCCAGAAAGATGTTTACCTGTGGTTTACTGACTATGCAAAGGCATTCGACTGTGTGTTTCATAGCAAATTATGGATAACATTGAGAAGAGTGGGAATTCCAGAACACTTAATTGTGCTCATGAGGAACTTCAACTAAAGAGGCAGTCATTTGAACAGAACAAGAGGATAGTGCATGGTTTAAAATCAAGAAAAGTATGCGTGAGGGCTGTATCCTTTCACCATACTTACTCAATCAGTATGCTGAGCATATAATCCAAGAAGCTGAACTATACGAGGAGGAACTTGGCATCAGGATTCAAGGAAGATTCATTAACAATCTGCGATATGCAGATGACACAACCTTGCTTGCTGAAAGTGAAAAAGGACTTGAAGTACTTCCTGATGAAGATCAAAGACTACAGCCTTTAGTATGAATTACACCTGAACATAAAGAAAACAAAAATCCTCACCAATGAACCAATAAGAAACATCATGATAAACGAAGAAAATACTGAAGTTGTCCGGAATTTCATTTACTTCAACCCACAATCAATGCCCTTGGAAGCAACAGTCAAGAAATCAAACTATGCATCCATCAGCCCGAGACCAGAAGAACTAGACGGTACCCAGCTACCACCAATGACCGCCCTGACAGGGATCACAACAGAGGTTCCCTGACGGAGTAGGAGAAAAGTAGGGTGCAGAACTCAAATTCATGTAAAAAGAAACTTAACGGTCTGACTGAGACTGGAGGAACCCCAGAAGACATAGCCCCTGGGCTCTCTGTTAACCCAGAACTAAAACCATTCCTGAAGCCGACTCTTCCGACAAAGATTAGACTGGACTATAAGACGTAAAATGATACTCATGAAGAGTGTGCTTCTTAGTTTGAGTAGATACAGGAGACTGCATGGGCAGCTCCTGTCCGGAGGCAGGATGACAAGGCAGAAAGGGAGAGGAGCTGGTTGAATGGACACAGGAAACCCGGGCTGGAAAGGCTGTAAACTTTTCACCTAAAGCACAATTAAAAAAGAAATTGTATTGTCACAAGTTCAAAATGACATTTACGTAGAGTTTATTACCTCCCAGACACTACCTGATTTAAATGCATAGCTTATTTAATATTCTCAAGATACTATTACCAGGTCAGACAACTTGGTCACACAGCTAGAACTAAGTGGTACACTCAGGGTTCAAATCCAGGCACTCTGTTTGGAAGGCCGCACTTTGAACCGCTACTCTATCTCATCTCCTAAGGGAGATGATGCAGCCAGGGTCTACTGTGCTTTCAAAAGCCATTGTTTAAACTACAAACAATGAGGGATGTCAAATGTGAAAACTTTTTGCCCATTATGAAGGTGGGTGTGTGAGTTTCAAGAAACTGAAAAGGAACGTGGGCATAATAAATGTGCCAAAAATTGTACACAGTGTTAATGTCAGAGATGGTGGCATTTAAATGCTTATAACTGTGATTTTACCCTGAGACTACTCTCATTCAAAACAAAAACAAAAAAGTAGACAGTCACATTTAACATTCAAGGTCATTAACGTTCAAATTACCTGCATATAGAGAAAAACTACAGTGGTGTCCTAAGCAATTATGCCAAAGAAACAATAGTTGTTTCATTAACCTTGTTCCAAAACATTAAAGATATTTTGTTTCTAAAATAATTAATAATCAAAATGTTTAAACAATGATGACATTTGTCGAACAATAAAATTCACATACCTCAGATTTCTAAGGAGGAAAGTCAATCTTTATTGGCAGGAAATTTGACATAATTTGATTTTAACTTTCCAAATAAAAAGCAGCATACAGGCTCACCTTTGTGATGCCAGCCGGAAGTCAGAGAAGAGGAAAGCATGGCTCAACAAATGTGGACCTTCTTTCCTTTGAAGGTGTCTTTGAAAGGAGCAGTAGGAGGGAGAACAATGTAGATATTCTCTAGAACTGAATTTCAGAGGTATTATTTGGCCCTTCTTCCACCTGGGAAGAATTAGAAAACTTTTTTGCCTTTTATTTTCCATTGTAAGGTCCAAAATGGGAAAGTGAGTCCAGGCTGTGTCAGTCCCCATGTGGTATTAGGGTCACTAATAGCCATAGTGCAATGAATGTAGGACACAATGACCTGTGTAACTGGCAGTCGTGAACTTTAGTGGCAAACTTAAAAAATAAAAAACTTTAGCACTGCAGCACAGCCCTCAAAATCACTCAGGAAATTTCCTTCAACTGGATCTGATGCCTTACTGAGATCATAGAAGAGAACTGCTCACTTCCAATTAAGTACTTGGTGAGGAAAATTTATTATTGTAAACTAAAAAGCCACGTTGTTGATGTTGTTGGGTGCCGTCGAGTCGGTTCCGACTCATAGCAACCCTATGCACAACAGAACGAAACACTGCCTGGTCCTGCGCCATCCTTACAATCGTTGTTATGCTTGAGCTCAATGTTGCAGCCACTGTGTCAATCCACCTCGTTGAGGGTCTTCCTCTTTTCCGCTGACCCTGTACTCTGCCAAGCATGATGTCCTTCTCCAGGGACTGATCCCTCCTGACAACATGTCCAAAGTACGTAAGACACAGTCTCGCCATCCTTGCTTCTAAGGAGCATTCTGGTTGTACTTCTCCTAAGACAGATTTGTTCGTTCTTTTGGCAGTCCACGGTATATTCAATATTCTTCGCCAACACCACAATTCGAAGGTGTCAATTCTTCTTCGGTCTTCCATATTCATTGTCCAGCTCTCACATGCATATGATGCGATTGAAAATACCATGGCCTGGGTCAGGCGCACCTTAGTCTTCAGGGTGACATCTTTGCTCTTCAGCACTTTAAAGAGGTCCTTTGCAGCAGATTTGCTCAATGCAATGCGTCTTTTGATTTCTTGGCTGCTGCTTCCATCAGTGTTGATTGTGGATCCAAGTAAAATGAGATCCTTGACAACTTCAATCTTTTCTCCATTTGTCATGATGTTGCTCATTGGTCCAGTTGTGAGGATTTTTGTTTTCTTTATGTTGAGATGTAATCCATACTGAAGGCTGTGGTCTTTGATCTTCATTAGTAAGTGCTTCAAGTCCTCTTCACTTTCAGCAAGCAAGGTTGTGTCATCTGCATAATGCAGGTTGTTAATGAGTCTTCGTCCAATCCTGATGCCCCATTCTTCTTCGTATAGTCCAGCTTTTCATATTATTTGTTCAACATATAGATTGAATAGGTATGGTGAAAGGATACAACCCTGATGCACACCTTTCCTGACTAAACCAATCAGTATCCCCTTGTTCTGTCCAAACAACTGCTTCTTGATCTATGTAAAGTTTCCTCATGAGCACCATTAAGTGTTCTGGAATTCCCATTCTTCAAAGTGTTATCCATAGTTTGTTATGATCCACACAGTCTAATGCCTTTGCATAGTCTGGTATTCTCTGCTTTCAGCCAGGATCCATCTGACATCAGCAATGATATCCCTGGTTCCACGTCCTCTTCTGAAACCACCCTGAATTTCTGGCAGTTCCCTATCGATACACCGCTGCAGCCATTTTTGAATGATCTTCAGCAAAATTTTGCTTGCGTGTGATATTAATGATATTGTTCTATAATTTCCACATTCGGTTGGATCACCTTTCTTAGGAATAGGCATAAATATGGATCTCTTCCAGTCAGTTGGCCAGGAAGCTGTCTTCCATATTTCTTGGCATAGACGAGTGAGCACCTCCAGCGCTGCATCTGTTGAAACATCTCAGTTGATATTCCATCAGTTCCTGGAGCCTTGTTTTTCGCCAATGCCTTCAGGGCAGCTTGGACTTCTTCCTTCAGTACCATCGGTTCCTGATCATATGCCACCTCTTGAAATGGTTGAATATCGACTAATTCTTTTTGGTATAATGACTCTGTGTATTCCTTCCATCTTCTTTTGATGCTTCCTGCGTCATTTAATATTTTCCCCATAGAATCCTTCACTATTGCAACTCGAGGCTTGAATTTTTTCTTTAGTTCTTTCAGCTTGAGAAATTCCAAGCATGTTCTTCCCTTTTGGTTTTCTATCTCCAGCTCTTTGCACATGTCGTTATAATACTTTGTCTTCTCAAGAGGCCCTTTGAAATCTTCTGTTCAGTTCTTTTACTTCATCAATTCTTCCTTTTGCTTTAGCTGCTCAACAATCAAGAGAAAGTTTCAGAGTCTCCTCTGACATCCATCTTGGTCTTTTCTTTCTTTCCTGTCTTTTCAGTGACCTCTTGCTTTCTTCACGGATGATGTCCTTGATGTCATTCCACAGCTCGTCTGGTCTTCGGTCACTAGTGTTCAATGCATCAAATCTATTCTTGAGATGGTCTCTAAATTCAGGTGGAATATACTCAAGATCATATTTTGGCTCTCGTGGACTCCCTCTGATTTTCTTCAGTTTCAGCTTTAACTTGCATATGAGCAATTGATGGTCTGTTTATTTTAAATAGTTTGTTTTAAAAATTGGATATGACAATAAATGGTATTTTCCTTTAAAAAAAAATAATAAATAAACCATGCATCATTTTTGGGAAATCTGCTACAAAAGATCTCTTTAAAGTGTTAGAAAGCAAAGATCTCATATTAAGGACTAAGGTGTGCCTGAACCAAGCCATGGTGTTTTCAGTCGCCTTATATACATGTCAAAGCTGGACAATGAATAAGACCAAAGAAGAATTGATGCCTTTGAATTGTGGCATTGGTGAAGAATATTGAATATGCTATGGGCTGCCAGAAGAACAAACAAATCTGTCTTGGAAGAAGCACAGCCAGAATATTCGTTAGAAACGAGGATGAGGAGAGTTTGTCTCACATACTTTGGACATGTCATCTGGATGGACTAGGCCCTGGAGAAGGACATCATTCTTGGTAAAGTAGAGGGTCACTGAAAAAGAGGAAGACTCTCAATGAGATGGATTGACATGGTGATTGCAACAGTGGGGGCTTGAGCATAACAATTGTGAGGATGGCACAGGACCTGGCAGTGTTTTGTTCTGTTGTACATAGGGTCACTATGAGTCAGAACTGACTCGATGGCATGTAAAAACAATAACAGGACGGCTATTACAAGAAAAATGGAAAACAACAAGTGTTGGTGATGACGTGGAGAAGTTGGAATTCTCGTTCATTGTTGGAGGGATTGTAAAATGGCGCAGATTTTGTGGAAAACAGTTTGCTGACTCCTCAGAAAGAACGAGCATATGACCCAGCAATTCCTCTCCTAGATATATACCCAAAATAATTTAACACCAGGAATACAAACAGATACTTGTACACCCATGTTTATGGAAGCATTATTCACAATAGCAAAGAGGTTAAAACAACCCAGTGTCCATCAGCGGATGATGGATAAGCCAAATGTGGTATACGTGTGCACTGGAGTGTCGCCCAGCCATAAAGCTGACTGAAGGCCCGATATGCACTCCAACACAAGTGAACCTTTTTTTTTTTTAATTGTGCTTTAGATGAAGGTTTACAGAACAAACTAGCGTCTCATTAAACAGTATATATATTGTTTTATGACATAGGTCAACAACCCCATGACATGTCAGTACTCTCCCTTCTCAGCCTTGGCTTCCGTGTTACCAGCTTTCCTGTTCCCTCCTATCCTCTAGTCCTTACCCCTGGGCTGGTGTGTCCCTTTAGTCTCATCTTGCCCTATGGGTCTGTCTAATCTTTGGCTAAAAGATGAACCTCCGGAGTGACTTCATTACTGAACTAAAAGGGTGTCCAGGGGCCATACACTCAGGGTTTCTCCAGTCTCTGTCAGGCCAGTAAGTCTGGTCTGTCTTGTTTTTTTTTTTTTTTTAATTAACTTTTATTAAGCTTCAAGTGAACATTTACAATTCCAATCAGTCTGTCACTTGTAAGTTTACATACATCTTACTCCCTTCTCCCTGGTCTTTCTTGTTTTTGAGTTAGAATTTGATTCTACATTTTTCCCCAGCTTTCTCCAGGACCCTGTATTGTGATGCCTGTCAGAGCAGTCTGTGGTGGTAGCCGGGCACCATCTGGTTGTGCGGGACTCAGTCTGGTGGAGGCTGTGGTAGTTGTGGCCTATTAGTCCTTTGGACTAATCTTTCTTCTGTGTCTTTAGTTTTCTTCATTATCCCTTGCTCCTGAAGTGGCGAGAGACCAGTGGAGTATCTTAGATGGCAGCTCACAGGCTTTTAAGACCTCAGACGCTACTTGCCAAAGTAGAATGTAGAACATTTTCTTTATAAAGTATGTTATACTAGTTGAGCTAGATGTTCCCTGAGACCGTGGTCCCCACAGCCCGCAGCCCAGTAATTTGGTCCCTGAGGAAGTTTGGATTTGTCCATGGGGCTTCCGTGACCTTACCCTGAACAAGTTGTGCTGGCTTCCCCAGTATTGTGTACTGCCTTACCCTTCACCGAAGTTAACACTTATCTGTTGTCTATTCTGTGTTTTTCCACCCCTACCCCTCCCCTCCCTCTTAACTATCGAAGATTGTTTCTTTTTGCATGTAAACCTCCTCATGGGTTTTTACAGTAGTGGTTTCATACAACATTTGGCCTTTCGTGACTGACTTATTTCACTCAGCATAATGCCCTCCGGATTCATCCACAACACAGGTGAACCTTGAAACACTGTGCTGACTGAAATAAGTCAGACGCAAAAGCCAGGTGTTGTATGATCCCACTTACGTGAGTTATCTAGAATAGGCGATTCCATAGATCCAAAAGTTCATTTGTAGTGATCAGGGGCAAGCGGGAGAGAGGGGGAAAGGACTCAGTGCTTAGGGGGCAGTGAGCGTCTGTTCATGTTGGTGAAAAACAATTGGAAACGGATATGGCAGTGGTCACACAGCATAGTGAGCGTAATTACGTCACCAAATTTTACCTGTAAAAATGGTTGAAATGGGGAATGTTTTCTCACATACATTTTAGCACACTAAAAGATGCACTAACTGAAAAAAGGAGACAACAGCAGACAGCGCTGCACTCTCTCCCATAGGAGGGTTCCGGAGGTGACGGGGGCCAGGCTGGAGAAGCTGAGTCCAAAACTGCTGAGTAGACAGGTGCTGCGTCTGCTGGAGCGCTATGGCCTGGACCCAGGTGAGCTGGGCCCCAGCACTGCACCCCGCCCCTCGCCAAGCTCGGGAAGTGGGTGCCAGGTGGGGTCTGGGCACCTTGGCGGGCAGGGACTGATCAGCCAAGCCCGTCACACCTCTCCCTGCTGGCTGGAGAGACATTTCCCAGGCCCCTGGGATTCATCCTCCAGCCCCTCTCAGCACCTGGGCTCCTCGTCACTTGCTGCAGGCTGGGGCCTGGGAGCCCTTCTGCCCTCCCAGGGCAGTTCCAGGAGACCAAGCATCAAGGTCGGGACCAACCCTCATCTCTCACCTCTCCTGTCCCCCTGTCCTGCCTCCTGGCTCCTCCACACCTTGAACTGGCATCCTGGGGTCTTGACCTGACCGGGTTCTTGGAGCCCTGGTGGTCTACCTGTATCACAGACCTGCATGAGCTCTGACCGCCACCCAGACACCTTGGTCAGTTCACTGTCTTTGCACCGCCTGGGGCGCCTTCTGATGGACAGAGGTCTGAATTCCCCAACTTGCTCCTGTGAGCATCTGCTCCTTCACGGCTGGTGCCTTCTGTGCTAGTTTACCAGCTCCGAGGTTGTGAGCACACGATTTGTGTCATCCTCCAACAAACAGCTTTATGGTCATCTTCTCCCCCAGGCCCTCAGGTGCCTGCAGTTGACTCATGTGTATATCCAATGCCATTTCCCACCCGTGTTCCCAGCCAGCCCAAAGTGTGGCCCCCCATCACCCCACCCCCATTGGTCTTCGGCCGCCACTGTCCTGCATCTCCTTTCTCCAGTGCTGAGATCTGTCTCTGACCTCTCGGTGGGCCCATCTGCTGTTTGTCCTCCCTGCGCACGTGTGTGGCACCCTGTTTCTCCTGCCACAGCCCCTGCTACCCCCGCCCTGTGGCTCGGCCGCCATGTCCCTCACCTCCATGATCACTGCCATGGTTCCCTGTCACGTCCCCTGCCTCCACGATCACCGCGGCCACGTCCCCCGCCTCCACAATCACCGCGGCCACGTCCCCCACCTCCGCGATCACTGCCATGTCTCCCACCTCTGCTATCACCACCGCCACGTCCCCCAACTCTGAGACCACTGGTGTGGCTCCACCACCTCCACAATCACTGCCGTAGCTCCGCTGCCATGCCCCCCGTACATGTTTCCACTACCTAGTGATGAGTTCCAAGATCATGTAGCAAGTTCCTTCCTCTCCTTTTATCCTGGGAGGACTGTCTTGGCTGTTCTTGGCCCTTTATTTCCATACAAATTTTAGAACCAGTTTGCCAAGTTTTACAGGGGAAAACCCTACTGGGATTTGTATGGGATTGCCTTGAATGTGTAGGCCTTCTGGGGAGAACTGGCATCTTCATGCTCGACACTTTCTATCTTCCTTTGTGTATTTAGGCCTTCTTTAACTTAATAGCCTCAGTAAAGTTGTGTTTTCCTACAGAGGCCTTAGACATCTGCTAGATTTTTGTTTAAATTTTACATTATTTGAAAATGCTGTTTATATTTAAGTTCTGCTTTCTACTTGCTGCTACCTAGGAATCCAACTGATTTCTTTATATTGATTTTGATTCCAGGTTCCTGCCAGACTCTTCCATTGTTGTTGTTGTTAGGTGCCGTTGAGTCGGTTCCAACTCATAGTGACCCTCTGCACAGCAGAAAGAAACACTGCCTGGTCCTGAGCCATCCTTTCAATCGTTGCTACGCTTGAGCTCATCATTGCAGCCACTGTGTCAATCCACCTCGTTGAGGGTCTTCCTCTTTTCCGCTGACCCTGTACTCTGCCAAGCATGATGTCCTTCTCCAGGACTGATCCCTCCTGACAACAGTCTCGCCATCCTTGCTTCTAAGGAGCGTTCTGGTTGTACTTCTCCTAAGACAGATTTGTTCGTCCTTTTGACAGTCCATGGTATATTCAATATTCTTCGCCAACACCACAATTCAAAGGCGTCAATTCCTCTTCGGTCTTCCTTATTCATTGTCCAGCTCTCACATGCATATGATGCGATTGAAAATACCATGGCCTGGGTCAGGCGCACCTTAGTCTTCAAGGTGACATCTTTGCTTTTCAACAGTTTAAAGAGGTCCTTTGCAGCAGATTTGCCCAATGCAATGCATCTTTTGATTTCTTGACTGCTGCTTCCATGGCTGTTGATTGTGGATCCAAGTAAAATGAAAACCTTGACAACTTCAATCTTTTCTCCATTTATCATGATGTTGCTCATTGGTCCAGTTGTCAGGATTTTTGTTTTCTTTATGTTGAGGTGCAATCCATACTGAAGGCTGTGGTCTTTGATCTTCATTAGTAAGTGCTTCAAGTCCTCTTCACTTTCAGCAAGCAAGATTCTGTCATCTGCATAACGCAGGTTGTTGATGAGTCTTCGTCCAATCCTGATGCCCCGTTCTTCTTTGTATAGTCCAGCTTCTCGTATTATTTGTTCAACATATAGATTGAATAGGTATGGTGAAAGGATACAACTCTGACGCACACCTTTCCTGACTTTAAACCAATCAGTATCCCCTTGTTCTGTCCTAGCAACTGCCTCTTGATCTATGTAAAGTTTCCTCATGAGCACCATTAAGTGTTCTGGAATTCCCATTCTTCAAAGTGTTATCCATAATTTGTTATGATCCAAACAGTCGAATGCCTTTGCATAGTCCATAAAACACAGGTAAACATCCTTCTGGTATTCTCTGCTTTCAGCCAGGATCCATCTGACATCAGCAATGATATCCCTGGTTCCACATCCTCTTCTGAAACCGGCCTGAATTTCTGGCAGTTCCCTGTCGATATACCGCTGCAGCCGTTTTTGAATGATCTTCAGCAAAATTTTGCTTGCATGTGATATTAATGATATTGTTCTATAATTTCCACATTCGGTTGGATCACCTTTATTAGGAATAGACATAAATATAGCCAGTGAAAACCTTACGAATAGCAGCAGAACATTGTCTGATATAGTGCTGGAAGATGAGCCCCCAGGTTGGAAGGCACTCAAAAGATGACTGGGGAAGAGCTGCCTCCTCAAAGTAGAGTCGACCTTAATAACATGGATGGAGTAAAGCTTTCGGGACCTTCATTCGCTGATGTGGCATGACTCAAAATGAGAAGAAACAGCTGCAAACATCCATTAATAATCGGAACCTGGAATGTACAAAGTATGACTCTAGGAAAATTAGACATTGTCAAAAATGAAATACAATGCATAAACATCGATATCCTAGGCATTAGTGAGCTGAAATGGACTGGTATTGGCCATTTTGAATGGGACAATCATATAGTCCACTATGCTGGGAACGACAACTTGAAGAGGAATGGTGTTCCATTCATCGTCAAAAAGACCGTTTCAAAATCTATCCTGAAGTGCGACGCTGTCAGTGATAGGATAATATCCATACGCCTACAAGGAAGACCAGTTAATACTATTATTCAAATTTACGTACCAACCACTAGGGCCAAAGATCAAGAAATAGAATATTTTTATCAGCTGCTGCAGTCTGAAATTGATCGAACATGCAAACAAGATGCATTGATAATTTCTGGCGATTGGAATGTGAAAGTTGGAAACAAAGAAGAAGGACTCTCTCATTAAAAATTTTTTTTTTTTTTTTTTAACTGTGATAATTTCTCAAAGATTCCTGTAGATTCCCTGTATATGCCAGCAGAGCACCAGCGAATCCTGACTTTCTGGTCCTTCTACTTTTGATTTCTTTTTCTTTCCATGCTACGTTGCCAAGGACCTGGAAGACAGCATAGGAATGGAAATGGTGATCACAGGCCTCCCTGCCCCCTCCCTCATCTCAAAGGAAATGCTTCACTGACGGCGTTTTGTTAGTCTCCTCTGACTCATGGCCCCTCAGTGCAGAACTGAACCAGATGCTGCCCAGCCTGCACCATCTTCACCATCGTTGGTCTGCTCAACTCTGTTGTTGCAGCCACTGTGTGTTCCGAGTGCCTTCCAACCTAAGGGGCTCATATTCCAGCACTGTATTGAACAATGTTGTGTTGCTACCCATAGGATTTTTTTTACTGGTTAATTTTCAAAAGTCGATCACCAGGCCTTTCGTCCTAGTCTGTCTGAGTTTGGAAGCTCTGCTGAAACCTGCCCACCATGGGTGACCCTACTGGTATTTGAAACACTGGTGGCATAGCTTCCAGCAACATTTCTTTATTAGATTATGAAAATTAGATTCCATTCCTGTTTTTCGAGAGTGTCAGGAATCGATGTTAAATTTTATCAAGTCCTCTTTCTGCATCTGATGGAGAGAATGGTGTGTGTTTTTCCGTCTGTCTGCTCATCTGGGGGATGACAACAGTGGACACCGTAACGTGACCGGCCGATTCTGCAATGACCTCGGCCTGGTTGGTGTGCATTGTCCTTTTACTGTGTTGCCAGATTTGGTTGCCAGCTTTTTTTGTTTGTTGCATCTGTGTTCACAACTGAACTTGAACTCAAACTTTCCTGAAATGTATGTGTCTGTTACGCCTGGGGGAAGCTGAGTGGGCCAGCTCCCTCCCCTCCTCTCTTCTGCAAGCGTCTGTCTCACGATGGAATTATTTCTTCCTTAGATGTTTTGCCTGCAGGCCTCGGGTCTTCCTTGTGGAAACATTTGACCCCTGATTCCATTTTGATCAACTGTTTTTTCTAGAAATTTACCTATTTCATTTACATTTTCCAGCTTATTGTCACAAGTTTTTCACTAAGTCCCCTTGTTGTCTGTGGAACATCTATAGTGTTCTGGATACTGGCTGTTTGGGCCCCACCCCTGCCCCATCAATCTCACGAGAAGTCTGTCCATCTAATCAGGTGTTCAAAGAACTAGCTTTTACCTTTGCTGGTCATCCCCGTTCCACCACATTAAATGTTCCAGCCTTCCACTTTCTCTGGGTTTATTTTTCTCATTTTCCCCTAATTTCTTGAGACTTGGGCTTTACTCATTCGTTTTGAACCTTTTTTCTTTTTTAATATTTAAACAAGTTCCCATATATATTATTTTTTATTATTGTTCAGTTCAAGGTATTTTCTAATTTCTATGATGATTTTTTATCTTTTATGCATCAGCTAATTAGAAATGTGTTTCTTAATTTCCAGACTCTGTGAAATGTCTCATTTTCAGCTCGTGTCCAGGTCTGGAGCACGTACTCATGTGGGTGGGCCTGGCCATCAGTGCCCTTCCTCTTGAAGACTTGCTTCCCAGTGAGAGGAACGTTCCATTGGCTTCCAGTCTGTGTAGCTGCCGTCCCAAGGCCTCTGCCCCAAGATGGGGCCTCTGGAGGCTTGGATGCAGTCTGCCTCTCTGGCAAAACTGCACTCGTGTGGAGGGGTTGGGTGGGTGTGCATCTGGAGGACCGAGAGTGAGCAGCTTTGCAAAACACATCGACTGCCTTGTCCCTCCACCCCTGCCCCCCCCGGCCCACTGTGGCCTGTGCCTGGGCCCTTGGCCACCCATTCCTTCCTCAGAGAATGTGTATCAGGCTTTGTTCCCACACTGCCCATAGTAGTCCCAGTGTGGTCTAAAGGCCAGGTGCCTGGAGCTGGTGCCCAGCTTCCAGGCAGGTGGCCACAGGAGGAAGGCAGGCACCGTGTTCCCATGTGGGGGACCTGGGGAGCTGCCACAGCTCATGCTCTCATTGCCAAGAACCTCTGACTGGGGCGCATCACTGGCTGACCCATCCCTGCCCTGGGTGACCACGTGGACGGGGCTGTAAGTGGAGATGCTGACTGGGGCACCCTGCTAGGCATGCAGGGGTCATGCTGACCCTGCTGGAGTAGGAAGGGCGGCCAGGCCCCTGCTGGAGAAGCCTCCGGGCTGAAGGTCTCGGCCATTGAGCGGGCAGGCTGGCTCAGTGTGGTCAGCATCCAACTGAGGCTTGGCCTGCTGGCAGGGGCCACAGGGGTCAGAGCAATGCGGGCGGCAGGGCCGCTTGCACCTAGCCCTTAAACGAAGTATGGAAACAAGGTCGTGGGAAGGAGCATCGGCTTATGGCCACTGTGACACGCTGGGCCTGCAAGGTCGGGTCCCTGCTCCAGGAACCACATTCCAGTGGAGAGAGCCAGGAAGCAGACTCTAAGCCAACACCGCACAATGGCAGGAAGCGTTGTGCCCGGAGAGAAGGGGGGAAGGCCAGGAGGGCAGGGCTGCTGGACAGAGAAGACCAGGAGGCCCCCAGAGGTGGCGAACACCCAACGGAAGAACCAGTCTGGGACACCTGGGTGGGGGGCTTTCAGCAGAGCAGGTAGCTCTGCGAGACCCCAGGGAGGTGACCCCCCCAGGGAGACCAGACCCCAAGACAGCCAAGATCCCCAGGGAAAGGAACCCACCCAGGGAGATGGCAACCCCCTGAGGGAGGCGAGACCCCCCAGGGAGGTAACCTTCCCAGGGAGGCATGCTTTTGGGCCTGTGGGTTTGGGGTGCAGTGTGCGTGGGTGGGCTGGGGCAGAGGGTGTCTTCAGAGAGCAGGAGGAGGGCTCTGGAGGCCTTGCACAGGGGATGGTGTGATCTACCCTCTGGCTGTTGACTGAGAGGACCCTGGCCCCTTCCTCCCCACCCCACCACCACTCCACTTCTCGAAAGCAGGAGAGGCTAGGCAACAGGTGTCACACTCAGCTTCTCAAGGTCCCTGGCACTGAGTCCTGCTCTCTCCTTCAGCCCTGTGCTCCAATGTCATCAACCAGCAACACCTAGGGACTCTGCAGTACCTGTGCTACAAAAGGTTTGTGGAGGTGTGTATGCAGGGCGGGACCTAGGCCCTGTGGTACCTGTGTTAGGAGCAGTGTGTGCAGCTGAATGTGTGTGTGCAGGTGTGTGTACAGGGTGTGGCCTGGGCCCTGCGGTACCCGTGCTAGGCGTGGTGTGTGTGGATGAATGTGTGTGTGCAGGTATGTGTGCGGGGCGTGGCCCGGGCCCTGTACTTGTGCTAGGAATGGTCATGAAGGGCCATGTAGCACGTGGGCTGCCAGACTGGGTGTGATGAGCCCCTCAGCTGCGCCCTACAGGAAAGGGTGGGTGGGGGCCTGGAAATTCCGTAGGAGAAGTTACCCTGCATTTGCTCTTGCAGGGAAGCCTGTCTCAGGAGAACTGGGCCGACCACGTGCGGGTGAGTTCCATGGCCTGGCTGTCCACCAGACACCTGGAGAGTCCTGCTTGGTCTGCAGCACAGGCCTGTGATGTCTGGGGAAGGCAGTGTGCCTGTGTGTGTGTACTTGTGGGGGGTGTGCACAGGTGCTTGTCTTCATTGGGTTCTCTAAAGGAGCAAAGCCAGTGAGACACATGTATAGACATATTGAGAGAGATCAGCCCCTGGAGAACGACATCATGCTTGGTAAAGTAGAGGGTCATCGAAAAAGTAGAAGAGCTGGGTTGACACAGTGGCTGCAGCAATGGGCTCAAGCATAACAAGGATTGTGAGGATGGCATAGAAGCTGGCAGTGTTTTGTTCTGTTGTGCACAGGGTCACTATGAGTTGGAACCGACTCGACAGCGCCTAACGACAACAACAAGAGAGTTTAACTTCAAGGAAATGGCTCACGAAATTGTAGGGCTGGCAAGTCTCAAATCCATAGGTCAGGTGACAGGCTGGAGACCTCTGCTGGTTGATGGGATTGCCAGGGCTGGCAAATCCAAAATCCACAGGTCAGACAGCAGGCCAGAAACGTCCGCAGGGTTATGTTCTGAAAACTGGAGGTCAAGCGGCAGGAAGAGTGTAGAGTTGAAAGGGAGAAAGAGCAAGCTCTGCCACAACACCCATTTGTATTCTGGAGGCAGGGCACACCCCCAAAGAAGCTCCCCTTTTGATCGATGGGTTGATCACATCAGAGCACATCATGGCAGGTAATTACGTTATATTACATCATATCACATCACCATCAGCATCCCATCCTGTTGTCCCCTCAGCATCAACATCAACATTCCTACCCCATCACCCTGTCCCATCATCTCATCCCATCACCCTGTCCCATCACCGTGTCCCATCATCTCATCCCATCACCCTGTCCCATCATCTCATCCCATCATCCTGTCCCATCATCTTGTCCCATCACCTTGTCCCATCATCTCATCCCATCACCCTGTCCCATCATCTCGTCCCATCATCCCATCCCGTCACCCTGTCCCATCATCCTGATTCTCTTAGTGCTGCCGTAACAGCATCCACAAGTGGACGGCTTTAACCAAGAGAAGTTTATTCTCTCACAGTCTAGGTGGCTAGAAGTCCAAATTCAGGGTGCCAGCTTTCTCTCTCTGTTGGCTCTGGGGGAAGGTCCTTGTCATCAGTCTTCCCTGGTCAAGGAGCTTTTCAGGGCAAGGACCCCGGGTCCAAAGGACACACTGTTCTCTTGGCTCTTGTTCCCCTAGTGGTATGAGGTCCTCTTGTCTCTCTGCTTGCTTTTCTTTTATATTTCAAAAGATATTGATTTAAGACACAACCTAAGTCCTGCCTCATTAACATAACTGCCTCTAATCCTGCCTCCTTAACATCATAGAGTTAGGATTTACAACACATAGGAAAATCACATCCAATGACAAAATGGTGGACAGTTACACAATACTGGGAATCATGGCCTAGCCAAGTTGACAGGTATTTGGGGGGACACAGTCCATGACACCATCCCATCATTGTGTCCCATCAACCCATCCATCATCCTGTCCTATTATCCCATACCATCACCTCACATCATCACCATCACAACCCATCACATCATCACCATCACATCAGCCCATCACGTCATCACTGTTAACATCAACGTCACCAACCCATTGTGTGTGCATGTACACGTGAGGTGGGTGTGTGCAAGTCTGTGTGTGAGCAATAGTCCTCCACTACCCCTGGGTGGGGCAACAGCTTTGCATGGGCCCTGGGGACGAAGGGGACATCTGGCCTACGTGGCCATGATCTGGTTGGGACAGGGACTGGCCCCCGGGCCCACAGCAGTTAGCAGAGGCCGTGCTTCCAGGCAGAGGCCTTGGTGCAACCGAAGCCATAGGCATAGGAGGCACAGGTACTGCATGGGGCTTTGTGGAGAGTCTGGGTTCAGTGGTGAGGGTTCCTCATTCTCCTGCCGTGGGTCCAAGGCATGGCCCTGGCCAGTGCTCTCCCAAAGTTGTGTCCCCACTGTGTGTGCCTTTGGTGCCCTGGTGGCCACCCCATCCTGCCCCTGATGCAGCGGCACCATCCAAGAGGCTCAGGAAACCACGGTCCTGAGGACAGCAGCAGCATGGCCACCTTGAGGGAGAGAGGATGTAAGGAAAGGGCAGGGTCAGGGAGGCAGCAGGAGGGACACCGCAGATTTCCCGTGTCCTTTCCACCTTCCTCCCTGGAGCAGAACCCTCCCAGAGTGGGGTCCCCAGGAAGGCGGCAGCCACGTCCTTACTTTGGGCCAGGCAGGGTTGTAACTGGGACTCTGAGGTGAGGGCAAGACTCCAGGCTCCCTTCAGCCACGAGACAGCTTACCGAGTGCCTGCCCCGGGCTTTGGGTGACTCTGGCTCCGTAGCAGTGAGGGAGCTGCCCCTCTGGGTGATGAACCCCAAAGCAGAGGCGTCAAAGGGACTGGCCTGCACGTGCCCTTCCCCGATAGTAGCCTGGACGAGAGCAGCGTCTGTCTCTTTAGGCCTGAGCTAGAGGCAGGGTCATCCACGGGGGCAGGACTATCCCCAGGCCCTGGGTGACGGAGCCTCAGGGTGGAGGGCAGAGTTCCTCAGGGACCCAGAGGGTGCACAGGGCCATGAGCTGTCGGTTGGCGTCTCTCGGGGAGGGGGGTGAAGCGTATGGAGTCCTCCAACCGGACTGGCCGTGAATGGCTTCCATCCATGCCTGCCCCCAGGGGTGATGGGGACATGAGTCACCAGAGAGGAACGTAGCCCCCCACCCGGCCAGAGCCCGGAAAGGCCGTCCCCCCTGGGTGCCAAGGCCGAGGCAGCCGGAAGGGCAGCGGACATCCTGAAGAATGCGGAGGAGTTTCCACTTATTGTCGTCCACGTGGGAACCTGCAGCCGCAGGGGAGGCAGCAGCCAGAGGCTGCTGAGGGCCGGAGCCGTGGGGGAGGGTGGGCGCCCAGGCAGCAGGGGCTCCTGGGGGGCGTTGAGACTCCTGGGGGGTAGGCCCCCACCTTCTGTCCTCACATCCTGTGGCGATGGCTTGACCTGTGACCTCAGGGACTTTAGGCCTCACACAGCGACCAGCCTGGATTTATTGGTGAAGGGGTGCCGAGGAGGGCAGCCAGCCATGAGTCGGGGAGTTGGGGTGGCCAGTGGCCCAAGCAAGCTCAGCTTCGTGTGTGCTGAGGTCTTGCGGGCCTCCGCAGGGCATCTTTGTCCATGCTTAGGATCCTGGAGTGCTCAGGAGGCATGCGCCCCCGGCAAGACACCAGCCCTGGCATGGTGGGTGGGAAAGGGGTTCCAAGGAGGAAAGGTGTGAACAGGGGCTCTGGCTGGACCCCACGGAGCAAAGGTGTCCGGGCTGAAGGGGAGCAGGGTGGATGGGCATTGTAGACAAGTGGTTCAGGCTGCAGAGCTGGAACAGGAGACCACCGAGAAGGGGTGGAGGCCAGGGGCAGGAGACTTTTCAGCTCAGCCGAGCCATGTTGGCCAGCATTGGCATCGGCCTCCTGGAGCCTCAGTCGGCCAAGGCTCAGAGCAGAAAGCAGCTCCCCACCAGGCCCTCCGGGGGACCCAGCCTCCCCTTCCTCCCAGAGGATTCAGACTGGGTCCGAAGGGGTCAGGGCAGTCTTTGTGATTGAGGGATGTCCCGGACCCACCTGGTGTCTAAGAGTATCCCCTCTGGGCGTCCCTGTGGGCATCCACACCCAACCACACTGACTGGTCCCTCTCCCCAGGACCTGGTGGGGCAGAGTGAGTGGCTGCAGGACAGGCTGCTCCAGCTGCTGGCCTCTCATGGTGACATGGCCATGACTGCCCGGTGTGCCCAGGACCTCTCGCTGCCTGAGGGGCGGCTGCCGGCCGCAGTAGCCAATGAGCTGAGCAGGCTTCAGCTGCAGGAGAGGTGAGCACCCCAGGTTGGGCCAGGTCTGCACATGGCATCCCTGAATCACCAGTGCTCCAGGGCAGGCTGTTACCGGGTGGTGGGGGCCTCAGCTCTGCTCCTCTTAGGGCGGCCCAGGCTGGCGGGAGGCTGGAGGAGCCTGGCAGCAAGGACAGGAGCAGTTACTACCAGCTGCCCATTGCCAGGGAAGACATTTGCTTCCTGGCCACATGGGAGGACCTGGCCCAGCACGGGCCTGAGCTCCTGCAGGTAGGCCCCTCTGCGGGGTGGGGTAGACTCAGCCCTTGGGCAGCCCTGTTCACACCATCTGTGTCCACAGCCTCTGTGTCCACAATCTAATGGGATGGGCCCAGCCTAGGGGCAGCACCCCTCACGCCCATACCCTCTGCGTTTGTAGCCCGGTGGGGTGGTCGGCGTGGACCTGGAATGGAGGCCCTTGTTCCAGGCATCGGGCCGGCCCTGCGCTTCCCTAGTGCAGCTGGCGGTGGAGGGCCGAGTGCTACTGCTGGACGTGCCTGGACTTGCCCAGCTGCCGGGGGGCCAGGGGGTGCAGGCCTTGTCCCAGCTCCTGAGCCAGCTCTTCTCAGACCCCTCCATCACCAAGCTGGGTGAGCCTGCGCCACCAACCAGAGGAGGCTGCTGGGTGCACCCTGGGGCAAGGTGAGGAGGTGTAGGCCATATCTCTTCATGTCGGTGTGGCCCCTCAGGTTACGGGATGGCAGGAGACCTGCAGAGCCTGGGTGCTTCCTGCCCCACCCTTGCCGACTTGGAGAAGCAGATGCGGGGCGGCCTGGACCTGCAACAGATGCACAGGCAGGTCAGCATGGGGGGGAGCAGTGGCGGGGGCATGGAGGGTTGGGGCTTGGATGTGGGGGGCGACGTTTGGAGCCAGGTGTAGAGTGTGAATGGGGCAGGGCATGGGGACAAGAGTGGATGGGGCATGGGGGGCGGGTCGTGGGTTCAGAGGGCGGGAATTCAGGGAGGGGCAGCCGGAACCCAGGCGAACCTGCCAGTCTGAGTCTGGTGCATCAAGTGTGGGTGGTACTGTCTTGGTAGATGCGGTTGGCAGACAGGCCAGGCCCACGTGTGGATGCGGCAGGGGCACCACGGGGCCTGAGCCTCCTGGTACAGCAGGTGCTGGGCAAGCCCCTGGACAAGGCGCAGCAGCTCTCCAACTGGGACCTGCGGCCACTGCGGGAGGAACAGCTTGTCTATGCAGGTGCTTGGGGTGGGGCAGCTGGAGCGCTCCCAAGGGGACGGGTGGCCCCCTCCCTCAAAGCTCCTCTACCACCCCGCGGCCCCTTACCTGTGCATTCCAAGGAGGCTGAGGCAGACCCCTGCCCCCAGCCACAGACGCCTACTGCCTGCTGGAGGTGTACAGGGCACTGTGCCGAGACCCCGCCCGCTTTCGCTTGTCTATGAACCTGGTCGAGAGCCTGGGGGCCAGGCGCATCGTGAGATCAGGGGCCCAGAGGCCACCTGACCGGCGGGAGGCCCTGGCCTCGCCCCAGCAGGTGAGTGCGGGCCTCTCTGGGGAACCATCAGGGATGGGTGAAGGTGGGGGGTAGGTGCACACCACCAGCTACCTATCAGAGCTTCCAAAGAGGCATCTAGGTCCTCACTCCCTGCTGACTGGACATGACCCCTGGAGGAGCCCAGGAAGCTGATGAGTGAGGGGCGGGCTGCGTTGCAGGTGCCTGTGGCAGTGGGTGAGGGAGCAGCCCCCGAAGTCTCCGCCAAGGACTTCCGCGTGGTATGTGACAGCATGCTGCAGGGGTTGGCACGGAGCCTGCGTTGCCTAGGTGTGGACGTTCGTGTGTTGGGTGCCGGTGAGGACCACCGCAGGGCGGCTGAGGTGAGCACGTGACTTGGGTTGCATGTGGAAGGACAGCAGTCCATCCCTAAGGACATCTGGGCTTTGGGACAAGCTGGGCAGAGACCAGAGAAGACGGTGCTGTGGGCTGAACCCCAAGGTGGGTAGGGCCGGCGGTGAAAGCCGAGCCGTTAGCTTCCTGTGGCAGCCATAACAAATACTGAGAACTGGATGGCTTGAAACAGCAGAAATTTATTATCTTGTAACTCTAAGCCAGAGTCCATAATCAGTCTTGGGCTGGTGTCTCGGTGAGACAGCTGCGTCTCACCTATTCCAGCATCCAGAGGCTGTGTGTCCTTTGCTCGCCATCCCTCCCCTGTCACTCAGCCTCTTGTCAGAGCTCTGTTATCGCAGCTCCTGCCTCCGCTGACCCTCCTACCTCCTGGTGACGAGGAGACTTGTGAATACACTGGACCACCCCAGCAACCCACAGTGGGCAGCCTTCCTTGGTTCCACCTGACACTCGTAGTCTGATAACTTCTTTGCTTTCTGATGTAAGACATGCTGGCCTCATCGTGCATGTTCCCTGCCATTTCTCCAGAGCCTTTGTTCCCTTGAGCATAAATGGCACTGAGAGACCCATCTGGGTGCTTGCAGCCTCTGGGTTGTTTCTTGTTTCTAGGCCTTTGCAGCAGGTAGAGATATGAAATATCCTTTTTAAAAAGATGACGTACCTCATGAATTAATATTAGAACTTGATTCAGACCTGGGGTTTCTATTTAACCTTTTCAGTCTTCATCAGTAGCCCCTTCCTCTTAGCCAAAAGCCCTAGTACTCACAGTATATGAGCACCTACTCGTTTGATGCCACGGTTCACACAAAAAAATTCCAGAATAACAGTGCTTGTGGGGTTTTGTTGTTTCCGGGTTTCTTGTTTGTTTGTTTTACTCTCTAGTGTAGCTTGCTAGAAACATACAATTTACCGTGTTTTCACGTCGCTTTGAATAGTTCCTTTCTGTGTGGTTCATTGGTTTCATTTTCTTTTGATTTTTAGCAGTCATTTTTTAAAATTATGTTTTTTAAAAGATTTACATGGCTCCAAGATCAACCTATAAAACAAGACAAATTCAGAGATGTCTGCCTTCTCTCCCTGCCCCTTCCCCACCTCTCCTTTCATTGATTACTTAGTAATAAGCAAACGCACACACATTCACAGCACGCCCCCCCCCATGGATAGGATAGTGTCACATGGCCACCTGGAGATGGTACGTGGCCGTACCACCAGGGTCCTTAGCAATCCCTCTGGCTGCTCACCTCTTGCTGTGGGTCCATCGGCCTGTCGATGGACACCGGGGTCCCCATCTTCTGCTGTTGTGGGCAGTGCTGCGGGCACAGCCTAGAGTACTGTCTTCTCCTGCCTTCTATGGCTGTTCTTAAGATGCTTTTGTGCTGGGGATTTGGCAGCTTCCCTGTCATGTCAGGTGTGGATATGACATGCTTTTGACTCCTTGGGCTTTCTAAATCTGAGAAATTGGATCTTTCTTTGGTTCTAGAAAATTCTCAGCCATTTCCCCTTAAATATTGTCTCTCCCATTCTCTCTCTTATCTCTTTTGGGAATTCCAATTAAATCTCCTCTCTATTTGATCCATCTACTGAGGGTACAATTTTTTTTCTTTTTTAAGTTACGCGTTCCCTTTTCAGTCTGTTTCCCTGTAACTTTGATCCTTTGGGCTTTTCATGTCAGTTATTATATTTTATTATATGTTTTTATTTCTTGTAGCTGTTGTTCAGTGCCATCAAGTCAGTTCAACTCATAGCGACCCCCCATGTACAACAGAATGACACACTGCCCAGTCCTGTGCCATCCTCACAATCGTTGTTATCCTTGAGCCCATTGTTGCAGCCACTGTGTCACTCCATCTCATGGATGGTTTTCCTCTTATTTGCTGACCCTCTACCTTACCAAGTATGATGTCCTTCTCCAGGGACTGGTCCCTCCAGATAAGGTCCAAAGTATGTGAGACAAAGTCTTGCCATCATCACTTCCGAGGAGCGCTCTGGCTGTGCTCCTGAGACAGACTTGTTCGCTCTTCCAGCAGTCCATGGTATAGTCAGTATTCGTCACCAGAACTCTAATTCGAAGGCATCAGTCCTTCTTTGGTCTTCCTTATTCATTGTTGAGCTTTCACATGCGTGTGAGGTGATTGAAAACACCATGGCTTCGTTCTCAAAGTGACATCTTTGCTTTTCAACACTGTAAAGAGGTCTTTTGCAGATTTGCTCATCACAAATCTTAAAGCTGTATTTGTTGTCTTTCAGATCTACTCAGTCCTTTTTAAAGATCTGTCCCTGTACTTTGAGTATACTTTTCATTTAACTACATGAACCTTGTTTATTTTGTTCTCTGTAACTGATGGTTCTGTTGTTGAATGTACCGTTTCTACTCAGCCTCATTTCTGTCAGGTTGGATTGACTGGCCATGCTGGGGACCACCTCCACCCAGAGTGAAAGGACAGGCCCTGGTGCACCCTCAGAGGCCAGAGAGGACCTCAGCCTGTGTGCTGTAGGACTCAACGGCTGCTCTAGGGCCCCAGGCAGAGGGCTCAGGAGGCAGAGGGGCCTGGCAGGGCCAGGAGCTGGGCTGGGGAGCAGGCGGGGTTGGGGGAGTAGCCCAGTGCAGGAGTGGTATACGATGGGCAGCCTGATCTTACACTCTGGCCTCCTGCACAGATCGCCAGACAGGAGGAGAGGATTATCCTGACGTCGGGGCTGCCGTACCACAAGGTGAGGACACCAGACATGCTGTATTCCCAGGATGGCGCCCTCCTGGGGGTGGGACCCAGGCAGCTGCCCCTCAGCCACCACATCCCGGGGTCCCCCAAGTGCAGGCGCAGTGGAGGCAGTGGGGAGGCAGGTCTGGGTCTGCACCCCTGCCCTGTCAGTAATGTCTCCCTCCCTGCAGCTCCAGGCCCAGGTCGGGGCTGGGCGCTGCCTCTCGGTTGACTGTTCCCTCAAGGCCCGGGAGCAGGCGCAGGCTGTGCTCAGGCACTTCAACGTGCGAGTCACCCTCTCTGACATCTTCAGCCGCTGCCAGGTGGGTCCTGAAGCAGGTAGGCCTCCACAACTGGAGGTCCCGGGTGCTCCTGAGGGCAGCAGGGCAGCACCCACCCTGGGCCTGCATGGCCCCTCTTTCGGGCAGGGCACCACGTGGCTGCAGGGCTCCCTCCATACTAGCACATCCATTGGGGGTTCAAGGTCTAGGGCTGGCGGCCAAGCATCCCTGGCTGGTCCTGGGGACATGCAACATGCTGCAGCCTCGGTTACTTCCAGAAGGACTGCCTGTGGCATTGCCCTGTGGTGCCCGCTGGATGCCAGGGGCGGGGGGCAGCTCCCATCGGGCGTAGGTTTAAATGGAGGCATTTACTCCTGCAGAGGGGAGCTGGGGCTGCCTGGGAGAGCTCCTGGAATCAGGCTTGCTGTGGGTTTCACTCCTGGCTGGGCAGGGCCCACTCTCTGAGGGTGATGTTGTCCAGGGTACCAACTACCCTAGGTTCACGCTGCACCACCTAGAAGGTTCTGGGCCAGGAAATTCTCTAGTGGGAGTGGCCTCACCTGGGTGGGGCCTCTGAGCTCCGAGCCATTTGGTGTCACAGAGGCAGAGGAAGCACTTCCTTCCCTCTCCAGCCCATGTCACCTGCCAAGGGAAGAATTCTCCCCTGGCCCTTTAACGCCAGCACCACCCCCCCCACCAACCCCCACCCCGCCTGGCCTTGTGGGAGCCTCATCCTGCCCGAGGCTGGCTTGGCCAGACTGGGGAGCCACTGGTCTAGTTGGGCACCCCTCTGAACCATGGTGTTGTGCCTCTGTGCTGGCCCTGCCTGGGCTGGGTGAGGCTGCCTGAGCCTGTGGGTCTCCCGAGCCTGCCCAGAGTAGGGGCCTGCACTCCCTCCTCCGTGTGTCTGAGGGCCTGCTGGGCACACGGTCCACCTCCCAGGGGCACCTGCTGCTTTCCTTCCCCAGAGGAGCTGCAGGGCCTGGTTTCCAACAGGTTCCTTCTGGCTTGAACCGTTGCTGAGAACTTACATTTCTAACAGTTCCTCAGGAAGTCTCCAGTAAGAATCACCCGCGGACCTTATTAACATGTAGGTTCTGATCCGGTATATCTGGGGGTAGACATGCAAGTTCTCAGCAGGGGTTTGAACCGGCAGGAACCTGTTGGAAGCCCTGCTGCAGGGATTGGGGGAGGCGGCCAGAACCTGACTTCCACCCTGGCTGCCTCTCTGGCTACATCTGCCCACAGGGTTTGGTGAAGGAAGAAAGGACAACCCCTCTCCTGAAACCTGGCAGTGCACCTGAGCCCTCTGCCCCCCTCCACCCTGTGGAGCCAGCTGTACAGGGACTGTGCAGAGCCGGCAGGGGTAGGGGCTGCAGGGCCTCTTCCTTCGAGTGGAGCTCAGGGGCATCAAGAACTGTGTTCACTGCTGCTGTCTGTCTGTCTGCACCCGGCTGGCGAGTGGAGGCGTCTTAATGAGCTTTTCAGAGCCTTGGCTGTGCACTTTCTTGAGAAAACAGGAAGCCGGGTTGTTAGAGGAAACACCCTCCAGGCCTGGGAAGCTCGTGCTGGGGTGTGGCTGGGCCCCACTGGGCTTGACGCTCCTATAGACCCTGTGGCCAAGGGTGGAGCTTGGCAGCAACCACGCCCTGGGCCAGCCAAAGAGCCAGTGTGGAGGACTGTTGGTGGTGGGGCGTGGAGCCAGGAGGTCTCGTTGGCATTCTGGTCAGTCTGCGGTGGCTGTGTTAGTCCGAGCATGCTAGTTGGCTGGCAGCTTTACTAGGTGAACCTGGATTTGTCCAGTGGCTTTGCCCCCGCCAGGTTCTCAGGACGTCCAACCCCATCTTCTCCAGCCCAGGTTCTCAGGATGGCAGACCCCGTCCTCTCCAGTCCAGGGTGTCAGGATGTGCAGGCCCTGTCCTCTCCAGCCCAGGGTGTCAGGATGCCCAGGCCCCAAGCAGCCACTGCTTGGCAGGCCCTGTGTCTGCGTGGAAAGATGCCCAGTGCCTTGGCCACATTCCCACCACCCACGCAGGGAGCCCTTGCCACCGCCACCTTCCCAGCTGTGCCTGGAAGCTGAGCCTGAGTGGGCTCTGACCCCCAGCCCCACACCTAGCCCAGCCTAGCCCGTTGGCTGAGGAGACCAGCACTGCCCCCCATAGGTGGACACCTGGAAGGGCCTCAGGTGATGCACTGAGAGGTCGCCAGGTGCAGAGCCTGCCTCGGGTGGCCCCAGGCCTGTGGGCTGCAGACCCCACTCTCATCCTCAGGCCACAGCACAGGCTGACTGGCCATTCAGCCTGGGACTGACCTGGGCAGACCTCCCCATGCCAGTGCCCCTAGGGGCAGATGAGGGAGGGCAAGAGCCTCCCCGCCTCCACAGACCTGCCTCGCGGCCCAGGCATCTGTGCTTAGGCCCACAGTGTCTGCCTGAGCTCCCTGGACGTGGGCGCAGACCCGTTGTCCCCAGGCTGAGCTGGCCACTTCCCTGGAGACTCCCTGCCGCCAAGCCGTTTCCATTTTCTTTTCCTTCCTTCTGCTATTTTGGTGCCATTCCTAGAGGGAGTCCCGTGGCTCTCAGACCCTTCCCAGCAGCCTCGAGGCACATGGGGAGCAGGGCAGGAAGTGACCAGTGACAGCCAGGGCACCTGGTGGATCTGTAGTGCTCACTACCCCTGCCACGTGTACCTGCATGGCCCTGACCACCACGTGTACTTGTGCCATGTGTACCTGTGCGGCCCTGACCACCGCGTGTACCTGTGTCGCCCTCTCTACCGTGTGTACCCGTCGCCCTCAGCACTGTGTGTACTTGGTCGTCCTCACCACCTTGTGTACCCGTCGCCCTCACCACTGCGTGTACTTGGTCGTCCTCACCACCGTGTGTACCCGTCGCCCTCAGCACCGCGTGTACTTGGTCGTTCTCCTGTACCACATCACTGGGTGGCCTTGAGGTGCCAGCCTGTGCAGCAGCATCTCTCCATGAGGACCAAACTCCAGGGAAGGCCATGGCGTGGGGTCCTGGCCAGACATGGAGGGACTGGTCCCAAAGAGCCACCTGGGGGTGCACCCCCCGCCCACAGCCGACATGGACCCACTTCAAGCTGAGTTAGTGGACGGAGAGGTTATGCCTTTTGCCGCATTGTCTGCCCTCTGCCCTCTGCCTTCTGCCCTCTCCCTCTGCCCTCTGCCCTCCAAAGCTGGCAGGGGCAGGATGGCTGGGATTGTCCACTGGGAATGTTCACTGAGAGGACATTCCCATTGCTGACCAGCATGGGAAAATATTTTATCAAAGAAGTTTAACAAAAAGTCCAGAGAGAACCCCTGACACTCAGGCACAGTCTCTTTTTGTCTCCCTTTTGGCCTCTCCACCACGGTGCTCAGGTGGCTGCGTGGACAGTGGAGGAAGGGCATCAGACCTCAGAAGTGGGTATTGGGGGGCACCATAGGACGGTGACCCTCTGAGATGGTGGGTCCCCTGGAAAGAGGGGCCCAGGCCACGGATGGAAGAAGGGGCCTTGTAGCTAGGGAAGGGAGCCCCCTGAGGACTGGGCCATGGGTACATTGGAACCCCTCCAGGCCACCACCCCCAGTTCAGCAGAGGCTGGGGAAGGGGGGGGTGGCCGGGCCTCCTGGCAGGCAGAGAGTGGCCTGCAGTGGTGGGTGGGTGTCAGCAGCCAGGGCTCTTGCTCTGCCCCCAACCCCTGTGGGACCAGATATCCTTTCGATCTTTGTTCTCCCTCTATGAACGGAAGGATGGGAAGTAGCGCCCAGACCCTGGCCTTTGTCCACCACAGCCCCCAAGTCGCATTCCCACACTGGGTACCCCCGGTCTCAGGCACAAAGGGCCACAGGAGGGTCACCACCACCCTGCACGGCAATGTGCTTCGTGCACCCAGCCCCCCTACAGGGAGACCCCACAGGAAGACCAGACCACCCCCTCAAGACTCAGCCCTCCCCCAAGGGAGACCCAGCCCCCCCACAGGGAGACCTGGCCCCTCTACAGCGAGACCCGGCCCCTCCACAGGGAGACCCGGCCCCCCACAGGGAGACCCTGCACTCCACAGGGAGACCCGGCAACCCACAGGGAGACCCGGCACCACACAGGGAGACCCAGCACCCCACAGGAGACCACCACCACCCAGCACAGCCACGTGTTCCCCCCAGGGAGACTCACCGCCCCCCTGGGAGACCCAGCCACCCCAGGAGAAGGTCGGGTGTTCCTGCAGGGCAAGGACAGCCAGGGCAGGGAGGGCTGCCACAGGTCTCAGCAAGAGTTGGGGTGACAGCCCCACTGCGGAGATCTGAATAGCCCTCTCGTCCTGGGTGCCCCCAGAGGTAACAGCAGGACAGCAGTCAGGGCCCCCCCACCTCCATCCGTTCCCATCCTCCCCTGCCCCTTCTTCCCCCACTTCCCCTCCCCTTCCTATCAGCTTTCCAGAAAAAGCACTGGGTCTCAGCCAGAGCCCCGCCGGGTTCCCACCAGATGGCCCCTGGGGGCACTGAGGATGGGGCCCGCCACCCGAGGGCCACTGGCTCCCCGGCGCCTGGGCTCCACTGGGGCTGCCGCATGTGAAGCAGCACATCCACACCCTCAAACTGACACACATGGCCACCTCCTGCGTGCCTGGCGGGCCCCACACGGCCGTCTTTTCAGGTGGCATTTGAGGAGCTCCTCCCCACAGCCTGGCCCCTTGGGCACACCAGGCTTTCCCCATCCAGGCCCCTGGTGGCCTAGGCTGAGGGCCGGAAGGTCAGTCCCTCTGGGGCTGGCGTACAGGGAGATGGACAAGCTGGCCTAGGAGGTCCCGTGTGTAGACCCCAGAGCCAACCTCACACCAAGCCGCCAGCCTTTCACTCGGCTCGTGTCTGCGTCTGTCTACCTGGGGACAGGTGCTGAGGCCTGGACAGGGTGCTCTAATGGGCATGTCCATCAGCTGGTCTGGGGCCTGCTCAGGACGGAGCTGCATCCTTCTGGATGGCAATGGAGGAGTGCTTGTCTGCCGTCTGTGCCCTGCTGGCTTTCAAGAGGGGTTAACGTGCTTATAGCCGAAACACTAAACACAAGCTGGGAGGTGTGTGCTGGGCACAGAACCAGCATGCAGACTCAGGAGAGAGGAGGCATACCCTCCTGGGGTGGAAGCCGTGGGAGTCCAGGTGTGGGGCCAGTGGGGTGGGAGGGAAGAAAGGAGCTTTGCTGGTGCCCAGCCCCCACACTGGGGGAGCCAGAGCACACGGGGCTGTGGGCACAGATGTGTGTGCATGGTTCATGGACATGCGTCGTCTTCAGGACTCTGCCTGCGTCCACGTGCTTATGTCCACACGAGGGTGTGGGGGACAATGTCGGCTGGAGCCAGGACAGTTTGATGTAGGGCATGGACATGGCACTGGAACAGGACGTGGGGGCAGAGTGGAAAATAGATCCTGTGGCCAGTGGCTGGACCGAGGTTTATAGAGCAAGTGCTGGCCACCATGGGCCAGACAGGACAGACTGGCCAGGGGGTGACCGCTGGGCATGTAGGAGGAGGGGCAGACATGTGTACCCCTCAGACCTTCCTCCCATGTCAGCAGATCAGTCCAGGTGCCCTGGGCAGCAGCAGAGAGCCCAGGAGAAGGCTTCAACAGGAGGAGAAGGTAATGCCCACCCAGAACAAAACATCTGAATGCACCCATGTCATCCCTCCACTCTGCATCGGCTGATGGCCACTGTGCCTGCCTGTTCCCCAAAGCCCCCCAGCACCGGCACCAACCAGAGCCCTGGGCAGTTTCCAAACCCTAGGATGGCGCAGGCCTGGCCTGGCAGTGGGGATCCGTGCTCTGAGCACTGATCCAAGAGGGTGGTCCGGCAGGTCTGGGTACTGCAGACTCCTGCGCAAGTTACCCACCTCCCACAGGTTACCTGCCTGCTGGCATGGCCTGAGGGGCAAGGGGCCATGTGGGTAGCGACTCATTGGGTCTGGGCTCCACCCCATGCTGGGTAGCCCCTGGAGGAGGCGAGGCAGAGGTGGGCACCAGCTCGACCCTGGAGCTAGGTAGAGGCCCGCGTTGCAGAAGTGGGGGGCACCATCAGCCTGTGGAGATGGTACCCCCGCTCACACAGCCAGGTCAGCAACCATGGCCCTGAGCCAAGAATGTCCTTTTACAAAAGTCAAAAGATGTGTGAAAATCAGAGGATTGTCACCCCTCCGTCTACAAAAAAAAAATTTTTTTTTTTTTTTTATTGGAGCACAGACACCGGTGTGACCACAGGCCACAAGGCCCACCAGGCCCAGTGTGGCTCTGGCCCCCACATGCATGCATGCACAGGTACATACACACCACACGCACACATACACACACACACCACACACCACATGCACACATACACGCACCACATGCCACATGCACACGTGCACCACACGCCACATGCACACGTACACTGCACCACACGCCACATGCACATGTACACGCATCATGCACCACATGCACACGTACACACGTGGACCACACGCCACATGCACACATACACGCACCACACACCACATGTACACGTGCACCACATGCCACATGCACACAGCACACGCCACATGCACACGTACACGCACCACACGCCACATGCACACGTACACACGCCACGTGCGCACACAGCACATGCCACATACACGCACCACGCCACATGCACACGTACACGTGTGCACCACATGCCAAATGCACATGTACACACACGCACCACACGCCACATGCACACGTACACACACGCACCATACGTCACATGCGCACGTACACACATGCACCACACGCACACATACGTGCACCACACACCACATGCACAGCCTGGCTGCACCCCCATGCGCGGGGTCCCCCCTTCAGCCCTGGCTTGCACCCTCTTCCCAGCCGACCAGGGTGGAGAGGTCCTGCTGCCTCCCTAGAAACTTTAAACCTGTTGCCCATTGAGTACATTCCGACTCCTCCTGCCCCTATAGGGGAGGGTAGAACTACCCCATAGGGTTCTTTATGGCCCTGGAAACTGTATGGGGCAGTTCTGCTCAACAGCCCTGGTAGCACAGTGGTTAAAGCACTCAGCTGCTAACTGAAATGTCGGTGGTTTGAACCCACCAGCCGCTGTGATGGGAGAGAGATGTGGCACCCTGCTCCCATCAAGATTTACAGTGGCAGTTCCACTCTATCGTAGGGTCACTGGGAGTGGGAATCGACTCGATGGCAGTAGGTTAATTTTTACAGAAGCAGACTCTCACATTTTTCACTGTGCCACCAGGGCTCCTGTCTAGAAACTTTACTGAGGCAGTATACATATAATGAAATGTACCCTTTTGAAGTTTGATGAGTATAGCCATTTCCATCATTTCAGGAAGTCCCCTGGTGCCGTTGCCCCCCTCCCCAGCCCCTAACCCTAAGCCTGGGAGCCCCTCCCAGGCACCCCAGTGCTGAGGGGGAGTAGGGGGCTGAGGGGTCCTGCAAGAAGCAAAGGGGAGACAGGGCCTGAGAGCAGGGGCAGCTGGCAGTTCAGACGGTGTGAACACCAGGTCTGAGGAGAGGCTGCATCTGGGTGGGCGCATTTGGAGGTGGGGCTCAAGGACCGAGACTAGATGTGAACAGGGTCAGCCAGGGCAGTGTCCCCAGGGGTGGGGACCAAGGGAGAGAGGCCCCCCCCCTCTTCCCGGTCCCCTGAGCTCTTGCAGCACCCCAGCTGCCCTCCTCCATTTGGGCAGCCAAGCCCAGATGTCACTTCCTCCAGGAAGTCCTCTGTAACCCCCACACCCGCTAGACACCACCATGTTCTGACCCTTGCTAGAGTGGTTTGGGAGCCACCAGGAGCAGGACGGCCCCCTGAACCTGGGTGGCGGGCACAGGCTACAGGCTGTGGTTCAGGAGGGGTCAGACCCCAGACTGCGGGGGCTGGATTCGGGCTTTGCACCTGCTGTGTGGGGGGCCTGGGCCCCACTCTCATCTGTGAGACCCGGACAGTCAGGGGCCCCCTAGGCCGTGAGTCCCAGGACAGGCACGGCTCCTGTGCCCATCACCAGGTCTCTGCGGGTCCGCCAAGCCCGGGCCTCCGGTCCCCCCGCCCCTCCCTCCTCCGCCCCCAGCGGGGTCTCTCAGCTAGCCCCCCACCAGTCCGCCCCCGTCCCCTGTGCCCTCCCCGCCCCCCGCGCGGGAAGCCGGCCCGGGCAGGCGGCCGTTGGCTTTTGAATCTCCGCCGGGCGCCGCTGAGTGGCCCTTTCAAAGGCGGCGGCGGCGGGGGCGGGGGCCGTTCCCAGGCGCGCCCCGCCCCCCGCACCGCCCCTCCTCCCACTTTCCCACGGCCCGGCCGCCGGCGGGTTCTCACGGCCGGCGCCGCCCCTCCCCCGTCTGGGAACGGCCGCTGCGCGCCGCGCCCGTGGCCCTCAGCGGCTGGGGGGGTCGGGAACCCCGGGGACGGGACGGGGTGGGGGTAAAGAGGGTCGCTGGGGAGCCCCAGGGAAGGGGGAGTTCAGGAGCTGCAAGGACGGGGGGCCTTGGAGACCCCAAGGATGGTGGAGGGACCTGCTCAGAAGCTCCAGTGTTGGGGGTATCCTCCACCCCCGCCTGAGACGGGAGGTTGCGTCTTCCCAAACCTCTGTGCGCCCCATTCCATTTGGCACAACCCAGGACAGAGGGGATGGCTGGGCTATCGGGAACCAAACCCGGGTCCTGAGTGGAGGCCCGTGTTGGTGGAGCACCTTTCCAACGGCGCGTTACCCTCTGACCGACCTGACGGGCGCAGGGTGGCCAGGTTTAGCAGTGAAAACACGGGAGCCTGTTAAGGTTGTCTTCCAGGTAAACGTGTCTAAGTGTACGATGTAAAAACGGACTCGTACTTTACTTGAAATGCTTTTTGCCCAGGATACTTGGAGTGGTTGTAAGATGCGCCCCAGCTCTCGCTGGCCCCCCTTGGGGGCGGAGGAGGGGTGCAGGTGCCTGTAGGGCACCACATGCCAGTCGTGGGCCCATCCCTAGCCCGCTTGGCAGTCGCAGTTGGGGGCGGGCTCTGTGGGCCAGGCTCCGGTTTCACACAGTTTTCGGCACGGGGTGTGGTCCTCTTGTCCCTGGCGGCAGGAGGTGGAACTGGCTGGGCCGGGCATATCTGGGAGACTGAGGTTCCTGGACTTGGAGGGGGCACAGTAGTTCGAGACTGCATGCAGCTGGGTCAGCTTTGTCTAACTCTTGTCATCTCTGAGCCCAGCCTTTGGTGGAAAAGTCCCAAAATCCATCTGTTTGGAGAGCAGGCTCACTGGTCAGAGCCAGTTATTCCAGGAACCCCCCAAAATGGCAGCTGGGCTGGAGTGCCCAAGGGTGGCCCCAGGACATACTCCTGAAACCCTCTTGATGGTGTGATGAAGCCATCAGGCCAAGGAGTCCACACGTGGTCATGCCATCATACACTCCATGTCACACACACAGTCACACACAGACCGTGTCACACACCTGACATGCAATCACAGTCACACACTGACATGCAATCACATGCACACTTCGTGCGACAGTCACACACACACTCTGTGTCACACGGCTGACACAGTCACACACCCCGTGTCACACGGCTGACAGTCACACACACACCCCGTGTCACACAGCTGACAGTCACACACACACCCCATGTCACATGGCTGACAGTCACACACCCCGTGTCACACGGCTGATACACACACCCCGTGTCACACGGCTGACACAGTCACCCCATGTCACACGGCTGACACACCCACCCCGTGTCACACGGCTGGCACAGTCACACACCCCGTGTCACACGGCTGACACACACCCCGTGTCACACGGCTGATGCAGTCACACACCCCGTGTCACACGGCTGACACAGTCACACACACACCCCGTATCACACAGCTGACAGTTACTCACACACCCCGTGTCACACAGCTGACAGTCACTCACACACCCCGTGTCACACAGCTTACAGTCACACACACACCCTGTGCTCACTCCTGACATGCACTTACACACACCTCCTGGCACTCACCCACGTGCATACACCCATCACTGGGATGCTCAGCACTGTTGTGTCTCCATCCTTCCCTACTCAACCCCCAAATGCTCCTTCACACACGTGCTCAAAGGTGGTCCTATCGGGGACCCTGCCTCTTTTGCACGTGTCCTCATGGGCACCAGGGCCTGGCTCTGTGGCTGACACAGGGAGAGCCTGCATGGACCATCCCTGACTCCCCTGGGGATGCGCACCACGGGCCACTGCCCATCGTCTGCTCTGTCTTAGCATTGTCTGGGCCATACAAAGGGGATCAGGGCAGTGACCGGTGGGGGGAGGGGCTGGGGCCCATGGGAACTGCCCTTCCTGGGCCAAAGGGGCAGGGCGTGGGCAAGGGCCCTGCCAGAGCTGCTGTCACTGGTCACGGGTGCCCAGCCAGGGAGACCCCTTCGGGTCCTTGAGTTCAGTTCGTAGCAGAAGAGCACTTTGGTTGGATTTTAAAACCTTCCCACCTAGTAGTCATGACATCTCAGGTGCCCAGGGACCTGGCCCTGTACCCTCTGTACCCAGCTGTGCCCCAGGCCCATGGAGCTGGGGGTCACACTCCACAGGCCCTGCGGCTCTCAGCTGTGGGCTGGCCTCCTTCCTGCCCTGCCCAGGTCCCCACCAGGCCTCACTCCAGACACACCCTGCCATTGTCAGGCCCAGAACGAGCATGGGTGTACCCACTCCAGGGGCTTACAGGGTCCTGTGGGTAAGCGCTGCAGGTCCCTTGCCGCCACTGGCTGCCCTCTTCCTCCCAGACGGCCTTCAGGACATCGTGGGAGCTTGAGGTGTGGGGCAGACCCAGGCCTTGCGGCTGGCGCCTGATTGCTTCCTCCAGACGCTAACTGGAGGTGTCAGGCAGACCCCCAAGCGAGGCCCCAGGGCTTTTCATTCAGCCCTTTGGCCCTGCTGGCTGGACCATTTGTTGGGGGTAGCTCCGGGGTTCAGCATGGATGATACAGTCTGGGAGGCCTGGAACCTGCCGCTCAGAACCAAATGGGCAAGCGCCCAGGGACGCTGGCCCAGCCTGGCCCCACCCTGGGAAAAGCGTGCGGGACAATGGAGGGGTAGGAGCCCGAAGGGGCTGGTGGGTAGGTTTAGGAGACACAGGAAGCCCCCCTGGGCTTGGGCACTGGGTGGCGGGCCCCTCGTGTTCTTTTTGCTTTTGTGTGCTTCCCGACTTCTGAGCACAAGCAGCCCTTCCCTCTGAGGCTCAGAGCTCCACAGTCCCAGGTACCCCCACATTGCAGACTGCGGGCCACCCCCCCATTGCAGATTGTGGGCCACCCCTCTGCAGGCCTGTGGACCACCCCCTCCCAGGGCAGACCTGTGGACCACCACCCCCACCACAGACTTCGGGCCACCCCACCCTCCAGCTGACTGTAGAGTCAGAGATCCCAACTTAGGGTCTTCCAGGGGAGTTTCACCACGGCCCAGAGCTCCCACCCTCACCTGGTCTCACTGGGAGGGCCGTGAGGGGGGTGGGGGCAGGGCCACTTAGTGACAGGCCATGGGGGAGCAGGAGGTCCCTAACAGCCCAAGGAGGCCTCTCATGGCCTGTACCGCCCCCCTGCGCCCCCCCCCCCCGCCACCAGCCCTTTCCAGAGGAGGCAACCACTTGGCTTGGGTGCAGGGTGGGGATCCCTCAGACCCGGACACCTGGCTTTGCCTCTTGGTAGATGGATGTCTGCTAGGCTGGGGGAACGGGTTGGGGATTCCTGGACAGCCTGGCTGCTAGACCTGGGGAGCGGCTCCCAGCCTGGGCAGGCCATGTTCCATACCCCCGGCCCACTCTCAGGCCCCATACCAGGCGTCCCTGTCCACCCTCAGTCTGCCCCAGAGAGGCCCAGGTCCCAGGCTCTTTAGGGTGTGAGTGTGTGTGTAGGCAGGACTACACCCTGGGAGGCCTACCGTGCTTCCTGTGAGAGGCACCATCCCACCAACCACACACACTGCTCCATGTGCACTCAGCAGACACCTGTAGGCACACAGGCCTGTGTTTCTGGCCAAGGGGCACCTGGGGCAGGAGAGTGCTCAGGGCAGGGGGGCTCTCGGGGCAGGGGGCACCCAGGGCAGGGGGCTGTACAGTACAGGGGCGCCCAAGGCAGAGGGAACACAGACATTCCTGGAGACGTGGTTCAGGACAAATGCCGTGACCTTGCCTGTAGCTCAGCTCTGGTTTTGTCATCACACTCGCTCCCCTTGGCAGGTGTGGCTGGGAATTCCTGGACTCCCAGGGCGCTGAGGGACACTCGTGGGCTTGGCTCCCAGGCTCACTGCTGAGAGAGCCTCCAGCACCCTGGGAACACCCGCCAAGTCCCTGCCTGTGGTCAGAGGCACAGGCAGGAGTCCCGGGTACTGCTGCAGCTCCTCTTCACATACTTGCCAAGCCTAGGTGAGGGGCAGCCTGAAGGCTCAGGACACCTCACACCTCCAGGACTGGCCCCAGCTTGGGGGAAGTGGCCAGAGCAGCCCTTTCCCACGCTCTTCCTTGGGGTCTGGGCTGGGGAAGGGGCTCCAGAGGGGACCCCTGGATGAAGCCTCACCCTGGCCGAGTGCCCTGTCTGGCTGTGGGGCGGGGACAGTGTTGGCCCAGGGTCCACAGCGGATCCAGGCTGGCGACCTGGTCCCAGGAGACGCGCCATGTGTCCACCGCCCCCAGCAGTCCTCAGAGTCAAGTGGGGCATTGGCACTGAGCGGCCTTCTGCAGCCTCCCAGTGGGAGCCGTGGGAACGCAGTGTGCAGGCGGACCCCTGGGACCGGGAGCTGGGAGCCTTCCCAGCCCCTCCTGCCAGGGACTCACCTGGGCCCTCCCACGCCCCTGGCCCTTCCCACCAGCCGGGCTCTGGGGCGGTGGCCACCGCACCCTGAGGCTCCCAGACTGCAGGAAGGGGGGGGGGGAGGAGGAGGCTGGGCCCCAACCTGCAGGAGCTGTGGGCAACAGGCACCCAGGTGGGCTCTTGGCCTCTGTCCAGGGACCCTTGGGCTCCCCTCTTATCCCTGCCCAGCCCTGATGGCCCCCTAGCTGGGGGTCTGCCTTCCCACGCAGGGAGCTGAGCGAGGAGGGCCACGTGAGACCCCTGTGCAGGGGTTCTGCCACCCAAGCCTGTGACCATGAGCCATACTCAGCCCCTTGAAGCCCTTCTTTCTTCAAAGTGGAGGAGGGATGGAGGCTGCATCACCTAGGTGTCCTTCCCACAGACCTATCGTGTATAGCTGGACAGTAAGCTTTAGAGGGCAGGGCCGGCAGCCTCCCTTGGGCCGTGGCCACTGCCCGCCGGGGCTCCAGGATGGACAGGGAGGTCCTGGTGCCAGGCCTGTCCCTCAGGCAGCCGGCCAGGCACAGAGAGGGCGGGCACTTCAGGCGGGCGGCAGAACCGGCCTTTCCAGCCAGGGAGGGAGCTGCACTGGGTGATGGTGAGGCCCGCCAGCGGGCAGCGGCTGCCGTGGGAAAACCAGCCCCGGTGGTTCCCGAGGGTGGGGCCAGGCCCTTGCAGAAAGGACTGGGTGCTTGTCTGCGGCAGGCAGTGACTCAGTGTGAGCTGGCCAGCCCGCCTGCCGGCCCACCTCGGACCCCAGCCACCTCCTGCGGCTCTGACACCCCCTCCCTCACCTCCTGGCAGCCAACCTTGGCCTGACCACGTCCTGTGGGGATCTCAGCACCCTACTGAGCCCAGGGCCAGTGGGCCACTGCAGCTGTACCCTGGGCAGCAGGTGGATGCAGGGCCACCCACTCCCTCTCAGCTCCTTCCCCAGCGAGGCCTAGCGGGGGCCCTCTACCTGTACCACTGCCTTAGGAAGACCCCTGGACTTGTGACCCATGAGGGCACACCCACAGCAGCCTTCATGACCAGCGTCTAGGCTAGGTGGAGGTCTTCATGGGGACAGGTGCCTCCACCATGGTCAGGGAGCCGCTTGGTGGACAGCTGGGGCCAGTGGCAGAGGGAGGGTCCTGCCTGGGGAACAGCTCAGCCTCAGGCCCTGTCCCAGCCAGGCTAGCACCCAGTGGAGGTGCAGCAGTGAGCCCCCGACCCTAAGTGCAGCCTCCCCAGTTTTGAAATGCTGATGGGGAAGGGCAGTGGGGGAGGATGGACCCCGCCCTGCTGTGGGCACACCTGAGGCCCAGTCCCCCGCAGCAGCCACCTGCAGGCTCCATGTCTTCTCATCTCAGGGCCCTGGGAGGGGGGGCGGGAGGCAGGACTCTGGGCATGACCACGGCCCCCTCCCACCACCTCTGCACAGGCGGTCCTGAGAATTTCTGGGCCCTGCCCTTGGCCCCGCTCCCTGGGTAGGGATCTGGGAAGTGCCTGTGTGTGTCCCCAGGGCACCTGCGTGCACCTGTGTGGGAATCGGGGCCCTGCGGGCTCTACCTTGTCAGGGAACCCTCGAGTCCAGGCCCAGCTCCTTGTCCTGGCAGTGATGGTGCCTGGGGTGGCATCAGCAGAAGGGCAGCAGGACTGGCAGCCCGCCCGCCAGGTGCAGTCACCGATGGGGGTCAGGGCACCCAGTGCTGGCTGGATCTGGCCTTGGTGCCCCACTCAGGGTCATTGCTGGGGCCAAAGGGTGAGCTCCTCACAGGACCTGTGGATGTCACCCAGACACGTCACAGGCTGGCGTCAGGGTCACCACGTGTTCCTGATGAGGACACTGTATGGAAGCCATCACGGTGTCCTTCCTGATGCCTCGGGGGCAGCAGTGCCCAGGGGACTGTGCTCGGGTGGGGGAGGGTGATGGCAGGGCCTTGCAGGTTTCACAGCAGGAGAGGTTGCCCAGCTCTCGAGGGGCTGCACAGCCAGGTTGGGCACCACAGTGGTGGACATGAGCTGCGGGGCATTGGGCTGAGAGGGGAGGGGTGTGTGATCGGCAGACCCAGAGCTGCAGGCACCGAGCATGGTTCTGGGCTTCCTCGAAGCCACAAGGGCTCGGGGAGCCAGGCCCTGCTCAGACCAAATCCCTGTGCCCCCCAGGTGTGTAACTGTGACCGGTACCTGAAGGTCTCCAAGGACATGATGAAACACCTCATGAGGCTCAACGGTCACCAGGAAGGCTCCAGCAGCACAGGTGAGGGCACAGGTGCAGCCTTGCCGGTCCCCGAGCCCCAACGGGTCGAACGTGGGCTCTGTGGGGACAGGCAGCCCAGCTTTGAGCTTCTTGGTCAGGTGGTGGAGGGAAAGGTGCATGCTGGGAAGGGACCCTTGTGTGCCAGGCAGGGAGGCCCCGCCCCAGGTCACCATGCAGGCAGCACGAGGCTCAGCCCTCAGTGACCTCCCTGTGTGCTGTCCCCACCTCCTCTGGTGGGCCCTGCATAGCTGCTGGTTACCCTGGTCACATGTGCCATGCACACAGGTGCACACTCACCTGCTCACGTGCACAGCCGCTCACATGCACACGCCATATACACACGCATGTGCACACCATGAACTCACATGCATACACACATGCAGTTACATGCACACCCAATAACAAATAGGCACACCTGAGCAGACATGAAGGAGGGTGGGCACCAGCTGGCCCCCCGATTTCTCCCTGCCCTGCCAGGGGGGTTCCTACCAAGGGACCCAAGGGACTCCGACAGCCCAGTCGGCTTTCCTGTTTGTAAAACTAGAAAGAGGTTTCTCCCTTCTCCTGCCTTCCCCAGAGAGTGCTGCCCACCTCAGCAGAGAGCTCTCCCGGGCTTCTGGCAGCCCCCAGCCCTCCACAGCGTACCCCCATGGCCTGTGCCCACCCCCATCCAGCCCCTTGGAGGTTGGCTGCCTTGAATTCCCGCCCAGGAGTTCGCATTTATCCCATCCTGGGCAATGCCTTGTATGGAAGCCTAGGACGGGAGGGGGTCTCAGCCGTTCAGACCCACTGCAGTTAATCTGGAGCTTTGTTGAAGAGACGTTTGCCAGGCACATTGCAGGGTAGACACGGAGGGCGGGCCTCCCACCTGCTGCTGGCCTTTTGGAGGTCCCCATCCAAGGTCCTGAGCATCTCACCAGCCAGGAGCATCGCCCCTCCCCCCCCCCCCACTCGGCCCGGCCTGGTGCTGGCTGGTTGCGAAACCAGCTCCTTGGCAGAAGGCTTATCTACTCATCACCACAAACGGGCCGCCCCCGCCCGTGCCGGCACCGTTCTCAGGCCCCCAAGTGCCCTTATCAACCCATCTCGAGCCCAGAACGTGTTTCCCAGGGACCTTTGAGCCCCAAGAACTTTCCAAGGTGTGAGTTTCCTCTGAGTTCTCCCTCCCTTACCCCTCTTTGCTGATGGTGTGCCCCAGGGGCTGGGGGTGTGGACAGGACAATCCCACGACCCACTGCCATCCTTGTTACCAGGTGAAGAGGCTACCCCAAGTGAGGATGGGCAGGGGACAGGTAATCCTTGGGCCCCTGCCGAGGATGAAGTCGCTGTTCCCCGGGGCCCTGGCACCTTGGCCCCCGCTACAGGGTTTGCCTCCTGGTCCAGCAGAGGGATCACCCAGTTCTCAGGGGACCACAAGGCAGGGTCGGGGGGCACTGGCCAGGGAGAGCTGGGGAATAGGGCCCAGGATAGAGGGCTGATGAGCCAAGGAACTCCTGGGTGGGGGCGGTAGAGGGCCTGTGTGGATGGGGGAGCTCAGGAAAAGCCGCCAGGGGGCCAGGCGGACCCCACGTGGGCTTGGGCACAGCAGTTGGGGATGCTGGCTCTCAGCTGGAGGCTCGGTGGCCTCTTCCCTCTGTCCAGGTTCAGCACCAGAGCCGACCCCCAAGGACTGTGTCTACGACCCGCCATGCCGCTGGCTGGAGACGTCAGACCTACAGACCATCACGCCAGCCACGCTGGGCAATGGCACTCGGCTGCAGCTGGCGGGGGTCCCAGTGGGTGTGCTGTGGCGCCCGGGACAGTGGCCTTTCTACTGCTGCACAGGCTGCGGCAAGGTCTTCTGGGAGGGCTCCCATCTGGGCCGCCTGACTGCAATGTTCCACGAGGTCCTGGAGCCCCCAGCCCGGCTGGCAGCCCCACCAGGACAGGCTGGGCCCCGGGAAGCCCTGCAATAAAAGTGGTCTTGGATCCACACTCACCCTGCAGGCTGCTGAGTGTTTCTGCCCACGTGTTGAGGGGGTCACCGAGAGGGAGGTGCACCCACCTGGCAAGGTCCAGGACCAGACCAAGGTGACACTGAGGCCACAGGGCTCCTTGAGCTGGGGGTGGAGGGGACAGGCTGCCATGTGCTCTCGGTGGCCCACCCACATGCCAGTCCCACTCCCAGCACTCCAGGCTGGGCAAGACGGGGCCCTCCCTGTCCTCCATCAGCTAGGCCTGCCCTGGATCCTCCAACCCCAAGGAGTGCCAATGTTGCTGTGCTGCCGGGGCCTGATGGGATCCCAGGAGGATGGACAGACCGAGGGAGAAGCTCCCTTGGGGAACAGGACTCGAGTGGACCCAGAAGGCGGATAGAGGGATGGGGTGGGGCACCATGGCCACTATCCTCGTCTGGGAAGTCGCCCATTGTCCCAACCAGAAGGATGAGGCCTGGCACAGGAGGGGCCCCTCTGTCCCTCTCATGGCCAGGCAGGACTCCTCCCAGGAGGGCAGCAGCTGCTCCAGGCACTCAGCACTCACAGCCAGGTGGCTGCTCCTGCCCTGTGGCTGGAGAGGAAGGAGGTTCTGCGGGTCACACGGTCTGTTCCTGACCCCTCTGGAGGTCAGAGGACACAGGGTATCATTCAGGGAGCCCTGGGGGCAGAGGCCCTGGGGGAGGGGCACCAGGCAGGAGTGTGGGCTTGGGATAGGGTGGCCAGTGTCTCAGGGTGGGTGCCAGCTTGCTCTCGGGCCTCCTCCAATCTCACCCCTAGGAACCACCCCCTCGCGCTCACATCCCCTTCCTGCACTTCCTGCCTGGGCGGAAGGAAACCAGCTCAGATTTGGCAGAGGAGGCGGGTGGGCGGAAGCCTCAGGCAGCCTTCAGCCCAGGACCTCACACCTGCAGGCCCCAGGTGTACAGGTTCCGGCTGCTCTGGGGCCTCCCGGCGGGACCCTGGCCATCCCAGGGCTGGCATTTGTTCTCCTGTCTGAGCAGCTGGGGGGGGGGCGGTGGCAGGGAAGGGACAGCCAGGGCTGGGGCTCCAGTCTGAGGAGTGCATCACAGGTTTGCCAGGCAGTCTTCTCCAGCCCCGCCCCACTAGGCTGGCCCTGCTGGGTGCCGCTCACTCAAGGTCGATGCTGGAGGGGTGGGCACCAGGTCAGAGCCAGCCCTCCCCTGTGGTCACTGCCCGGTCCTGCTGGGGGCCCCCAGGGCTGAGATGGGTCAGGTGGGGCATGCAGGTGAACAGGGAAGCAGGACCCAGCGGGGCTGAGGGGCCACCCTCTCGAGAGGGGCCCACGTCCCGTTCTGGTGAGGCAGGGAAGTGACCACTGCTCTCTACCTCTCTAGGACCAAGAGGAAGCAGCCCAGGGGGCCAGCTCCCTCCGCCCAGCTGCATCCTGGAGGCCCTGCTCTGGCCCTGGGCAGACAGGATGGCCGAGGAAAGGCTGGGACCCAGCTGCAGATGGCGGTCTCCTCCCGGCTCTGGGGCTCAGGCCGGACTGCCTGGCATCAGGCCCAGGTGGCTAGTGCCGGGTCCTTCACCTCAGACTCCGGAGCAGGGTGATGCTCTCCTAGCCCCAGGGGCAGGCTCGACTGGCAGCGGCCAGCTGACGGTGGGCTCTGGCCCGAGTGCCCGGCTGGCCAAGGAGCCGCCTGCCTGCGCGGCGATTGTCTGCGGCAGTTCCTGCCCAGGCGTCCTTCCTCCGAGGCCTGGCCCGGCCGTGTTTGTTATTTGATCTCTACCCTCTCAAGGCCTTCTACCACCAGGTGTCTGGGCTGCTGGGAAGAAACACTCTTCTCTTTCCCACGCTCCCCGACACATTTTAATGAATTAGCTGGAGGCCCCGCCCCCACTGCCGGCCGCTCACCCTCCGCTCTGTGCCCAGTGGTGCCTTGAAGGTGGCGGAGGGCCTCAGCCCAGGTCTGGCCAGCTGCCCTCTCCCCTCTCTCTGCCCCTGCTGCCCTGGCCACCTTGCCCTGCCAGGGTCCCCGGGAAGGATGGGAAGGGGGTCCTTAGAGGGAGAAGGGGGGCCCTTTCAAATCCCCCATGTTGGGGTCAGAACCAGGCCAGTGCCCAGGGCAGCAGGCAGGGCACCTACAGGGCCTCGTGGCCAGGCCCAGGTGGCAATGGAGGGGGCCAGAGTCCAACCTCGCCGTCAGGACTTTGTTCTCTTTGCCTAGCCCTGCTCTTGGAGAGCAGAGGACCAGGCCAGTTTGCAGGGGACCACAGTGAGGATCATGATGGCCCATGCTGGGGGCTCGAAGGGGCTCCTCCCACCCACTGACCCATCTGGACGAAGTGTCCTCTTCTGGGATGGGCTTGATCCAGCAAACATTTAGGACGGGCTCGTGCCCTGCTGCCCCCTCCTTCCATCCTTGGCCAAGCCTCCGGTTCCCAGACCTGACAACCCCGTGGCCTCAAATGTAGACGCCATGGGGATATGGGTGTGGGGCTGAGTGGCTCAGAACACAAGTTCCCTTCTCTGCTGGCCACTAGGTTGCTCGGCTGGGGCACCCGCCAGGCCGCCGACTCCACAGCCTGTGGTGGGGCTGAGTTCCCACACGGAGCTCACAGGCCCCTTTGTCTGCCGCCTGCCGCAGGGCATCAAAGGGCTTTCTCCCAGGCTCTACCCACTGAGGCCACAGGGCCCACAGGTGCCCTTCCTCTGACCAGGCCTGCAGGTGATCTTCCCGCCTTCCCAGAGGGAGGAGCCAACTGAGGGCCCTGGGTGGCCTCACCCACTCTATCGTCCCTCCACACTGGGCCGCTGCATCCCCCCATCTCCAGGGCTGGCAGAGAGAGACCGAGACCAGGACGGAGCCACCTGTGTCTTGGGAGCCCTCCCCTCAGTGTCCAGCCCCACCCCCACCCATGCCGGGGTGAGGCCGAGGCATTAGGGAGGAGTGGACAGTGGGCAGTGGGCAGCCAATGCCTGGCAGGCCAGGACCTGGCCCAGCAGGTTCGTGCCCAGCCCAGGGCTCCCCTGTGGCTGCAGCCACCTGAGCCAGGCTGCTTTCCTGAGCTCCAGGCCTCTCATTTCTAAATGGGGTCACAGTGAGGCCCAGACTCCTGGAAGAGGTCCCTCCTCCTTCCCTTCTTGTCGCCCATCTGGGTGAGGTTGAGGGGCTGTTCACAGTCCAACAGCAGTAGATTCTGGGCCCTTGATGGGGCAGGTTCTGGGGTCACAGCCCCCTCCCCACAGCTGCCCTGGGCCAAGTGAACAGGCTTTCCCATGACCGTGGGACCACGGGTAGGCTGTGTGGGAGCCATCAGGAGGGGCCTGAAGACAGCTGCTCCATGGACCACGCCCACCAGGGTCCTGGGGTCCCAAAGAAGGCCCTCAGGAGGCCAAGGCACTCCTGTGTCATCAGGGCCCCTGGGCCTGCCGAGGTCATGGGACCCCCTGCCCTGACCAGGCTTTGGGCCTTGGCCCCTGCCTCCCTGCTGGGACCTCCATCTGTGGCTGGACAGGGTCCCCTTCTAAGTCTCAATGTTCCCACCTTTAGGGTGGGGACAACCCTGAGCCACCAGCCCAAGAGCTTCTGGGAGTGGGGGCAGGTCTGAGCAGAACGGGCTAGACCAGGCCTGGGAAGACCCAGACTGAGCTTCTCCTGGGACTCTGCTCCTGGGCCCGACATCAGATAGCCTGGCCACCAGGAAACCAGGGGACCCCAGGGGCAGCGTGGCCCTGTCCCAGTCAGCAGGGTCAGGTCTGGGGGCAGCTGGACAGACAGCCGGCAAGCATGGTTAGCCTCGCCCAGTTTTTCCTGCTGGTTTAGCTGTGACCCCTCCCAGAGCGCCGAGCAGGGTGGGGTCACACCCACGTGGGTGCTGGGCATGGGGGCAGCAGGCAGACGCCCATAGGGTCCCCACCCCACACTCCGGGCGAGCTGGCCCCAGCAGGGTGGTCTCCCCAGGCTGAGGGCCTGTCTTTCCTGCTGCCTGGCTTTCCCGCCCAGCTTCTGAAGGAATGCAAGTCTCGGCGTGTTGCGCCCTCCCGGGGCCTCCCTCTGCAGCCGCGGCGGCATCTGAGAAGTCCTTCCTCCTTCCTCTCCAGCAACCACAGATGAGCTATAAACTGTGCAGCCTAATGAGGAAATTGGGCCGGCCCTGCCTCCCAGTATTCATGTGGTCAATAAAACAGGGTTGTCACAGCCTGCAACAGTCTCTCCGGAGTGTCCTCTCAGGTCAGCCCTTGGCTATACCTAGGGCCGCTCACCTGGCCAGGCTTGCAGGTCTTGCCCTCATGCTGATGTGGAGTGGGGCACGGCGGAGGGTTTCAGGGCGCCCTGAAGACGTCCCCAGCCCTCTGCTTCCTTGGCTTTTAGGAAGACAAGACTGCTGGCCTCAGGGCTGGGGTCGTGGGGATTCAGTGCGGGGATTCAATGCCGCGCGGGTGAAAACTTCAGACGGCCAGGCCTTGCTGAACGCGGGCTCCTCCAAACACAGGGCGGGAGTTTGGCTCAGCCACGCGCGAGGGCAGCTTCCCTGGGGAGCACACAGGGGCCGGGCTGGGCCTGGCTTACTGCCTCTGTGCACCAGTGGGCTGGGGCCGCACAGGGGGCCCTCCTGGGAGTAGGAGGCAGCCCCTCCGCTCAAGAAGCGCTCAGCAAGTCCTGTCTCTCGTCCTCCGTTCCCGGGGCTGAGATGCCAGCAAAGCCCCCCACCCAGGATCGGCAGCCCTCGGCGCCACGAGGTCGCCCTTCGGCCTGGAGCAGAGAGCTTGCAATTCCCCAGGTGGCCCGAGGGAGGGTGGGCAGGACGAGTGCGAAGAAGACGCTGAGGGGCCAGAACGTGGCGGGGGGGTGGCACCCGCGGACACAGGCTGCGGAGCGAGCGGGACCCCTCCGGCCACCTGGCCTCTTCCGCCCCCGCACGGCCGGCTACTAGCACCCCCGCCGCACCGGGCACGCCCCCGGCACCGCGCCCCGCCCTGCCGCGCCCCGCCCCCACGTGGGCGCTGCCCAATCGCCGCGTCGCCGGCGCCAGCGTCACTGGCCCTCCATTGTCATGCAAATATAAAGCACGTAAAAGGCGCCTGGCGCGACCCGCCCGGGAGTGCAGCGGCGCGTGGGAAGGCGCGAGTGGAGCCGCAGCCCGAGCAGCCCAGGCACCGGGGACTGCGCGGTGGCCGCCGTCCCCGCCGCCAGGCCAGCGGCTCGCCAGCGCAGCGCCCGCCCCCGCTCGCCCGCCCGCCCGGGCGCGGCTGGATGCGGCGGGGGCCCCGCGGCGGCGGCCCCCGGCCCCGAGCGCCCGGAGCGACGAGGGGCGGCGTGCGGGGCCCGGGCGGCTGCACGCCCTCCATGCGCCCCGGCGCGCCCCAAGGCAGCCGGGGCCCCGCGCCGCAGCCGCCGCCCGCGCTGAGCCGGCCCACCCCGGCTCCGGCCCCCGACCCGGGAGCTGCGGCAGCATGAGCCAGGCCGAGCTATCCACCTGCTCCGCGCCCCAGACGCAGCGCATCTTCCAGGAGGCTGTGCGCAAGGGCAACACGCAGGAGCTGCAGTCGTTGCTGCAGAACATGACGAACTGCGAGTTCAACGTGAACTCGTTCGGGCCCGAGGGCCAGACGGCGCTGCACCAGTCGGTCATCGACGGAAACCTGGAGCTCGTGAAGCTGCTGGTCAAGTTTGGCGCCGACATCCGCCTGGCCAACCGCGATGGCTGGAGCGCGCTGCACATCGCCGCGTTCGGCGGCCACCAGGACATCGTGCTCTATCTCATCACCAAGGCCAAGTACGCGGCCAGCGGCCGGTGATGCCCGGCCCGGACCCTGCGCCCAGGAGCCCGCGCCCGGGCCCGTGTCGTCTCTGCTGTACCTTTCCGCCAACTACCTCGGTGTGCGCAGGGTCGCCAGCCCAGCCAGAAGCCCCGTGCCCGCCACGACGAACCCGGCATCCGGCGCGCGCGTCCGTGTCCGCGGCGCCTGCTTCTCCCGGCCCGGCAGCTCCATAGGCCAAGCGCCCCCCCGGGGCCTTCGGGGCCGGCGCGCCGGGCGGAGCGAGCTTCACGGCCCCGCCGCCTTCGGGTGGGGGCGGAGGCTCCAGCGCCTTTGAAATCTGAGTCTCGCACCAGCAAGTTCGGAATCCCGAGATACCGGATCCTCGGCTCGAAATGTTCTCTTCCGAAGGTGAAAGGCGGACAGCGGGGGGATGCCGGACTCGGGGGCCCCCCCCAGCAGGACGCGCCTGCCGCCCGCGCGGGGCCCCTGCCGAGGAGGAGCCCTGCCGCGCTGGGTCGTTCTCAGCTATTTATCATGTATGTGTCTATCTGTCGGTGACGTTCGTGCGCCTGGTGTTTTTGTTTGGAAAATATTGTGCGTGGTCGATGTGGTTTCGGGGGGCATAGGTTTTTTTTTTTTTTTTTTTCCTAGTCCTAAAACTAAAAACTTGAGTCTGCCAGTTCTTCGTTGCACTGAAAATACCGCCCCGCCTGATGGGTCCCCGGTGCACTTCCCCTGCACCCCATCGTTTCCCCCCTTCCGCCCACCCTCTCTGCCCTCTCACAACCCCCACAGCCCTGTTCCCCCTTCCTCCGGCTCCCCCTTCTCTTCCCCGCCCCTGCCCCCTCTCTGGAACAATTTCGTGTGAGTTTTGGAGGCGCCAGGCCCGGCGCTCCCCCGCCACCCCCAGCCCGCGAACGGCCACCAACCCCAAACCTACGGGTCTCCCAGTTTCCGCGGGAGCCTCGGAGCGCGTCGGTGTCCGCGGGTGGCGGCGATGGGGGCGACGGGAGGCGGGGACGATACCTTTTCTAGTGAGTTCTATCGTAGGTAACAGTCGGTTGCACACTTTTTTAAAAAAGTAAATGGATTTGCCAGAATTAAATGTCATAACATTTATGACAATATAAAATATTAACATATTTTAAGCCAAGTTCTAGGTGTATGTTTCGAATCTTGGTTATAAACCCAATTTTAAAGGGCGTTGTGTCCATCGTTGTGAAGGCAACAGCGTGTGCCCATATTTATATTTTTATAAAATGCCTATAGACTGTGAAGCTCTTGTGCGAATTTCTGAGCGCGTTTAAGGACCGGCAGCCCCCCCAGCCCCGCAGCTACCGGGACCGGATTCGAAGCCGCAAACCCTGCGTGGGAGAGGGGCCCCGGGGCGAGGCGGTGTCTGCGCGTCACTGTCCGTCCCCAAAGGCGCCCTGCCCGGTCGCCGCGGCTCCAATTTTCTATGCAACCCCACACCCCTCGTTGTTTTGATCCCGGGAAATAAAAGGGAGGCTGGACATTCAAATTTAAATGCGGTTTCCCCTTCCCAGCGGTGCTGCTGACCCTTCGTGCCGAAATGGGAGCTGCGAGGACACAGGTGGACGGGCCTTTGCGCAGGGCTGGCCACACGGCGCACGGGGGCGTCTGTTCGCCGGTGTGGGGAGCAGAGACGGCCGCGAGTAAGACCCAGGCAGTGACACTGAGGCACAGATCGCTCCGCAGGGAGCTTTTCTGTATATTTTTTCTAGATGCAAATACCTTTTTAATTATGTTAATTAATGTTGAGACTTTTTAGGCTTACTCCAAGCCGTGTTTGTCCTGTCTGGTCACGGCTAACTGGATAAAAGTCGACAGCACCTCCCAAGTGTACGATAGAGACTTGTAGCCCAGCATGAAAAATTTAAAATAAATTTTTCATTGATTTTTTTTTATATTAAAAACAAACTTTGTTGGTTCTTCTTGGTCAGGGTCGCGGTCCGCTGGTGGTAACTACACAATGCCCCCACCGTAAGAATCAATAGGGGTAGCCTGGAGCCTGCCTCCCATCCCCCGGCACCTCTGAGCCAAGACTGTGTCTTTGTAGGAGTGCGACACCCAGGCTGGCCCGATCCCACCCATGGGGACCCAGAGAGGGCGCCCCCAGGAGCATCTCAGCCCCTTTTCTCTGACTGCCAGCAAAGGCACCGAAGTCCCAATGGAAAGGGACAACCCTGTCTCTGCTGAGGCTCTCCTGCTCCCCACCTGCCAAGATGTCGTGGGCCCTTAAAGGAGGCCAGGCCCCCCTTGTCTCCCTGGGCTGCTACACAGAGTGAGTACCCTTCAAACTTGGGGCACCACGCCGTTGATCACTCCTGGAAAGGAGAAGGGTGCTCATGCAGCTACCGTCCCACAGGCATCTCAGGATCAGAGAAGACGTCCCGGAGAGCACTGGCTGGGCAGAGTGGGAGGTGCTGGGCTGAGCCTTGCCTTACGTGCAACGACAGCAGCGGGGCAGGGGGCCTATTCTCAGAGCACACAAGGGGAGCCCTGACTTTTGGCCCATTCCTGAGAAGCCTGCCAGGACCAGGGGCCCAGCATGGGGGTCCAGAGGGGAATGCCCTGACCTTTGGGGAGGGACCCCACTCCCAGCAACAGTAGCCTACAAAGAGGAGATCTGGGGGACTGGCAAACCAAGGTTACCTGTGAGTTACGAGGTCTCGACTCTCCTTGTAATACTGTGACCCTCCTCAGAGCAGCCAAATGACGTCACCCTGCCTGTCACAGTGTCCCCCTGCTGCAGCTTGCCTTCCTGACACTCTGACCACACATACTCCGCCACTTACTGCTCTGCGCCCCCCACTCTGTTCCCCCAAGTTGCACGAGTGCACTTCCACTGGGTTAAAAGGGCATTTACTGTCCCCAGAGCTGGCCTACAAGATGAGCTCCTTGGCCCTCAAACACCCCCAGAAGTCCAGGGTTCTTGTGGCCCCAGAAGAGAGTGAGGTATTTGACAGGAAAGAGTGCTTGGAAGGCAGGTATCCATGTGACCCTCCCTGAGGCTGGGTTGGGGGGTGGGAGACTGGGACAAGTTGGTACAGGAACTGGGAAATGACGGGCATCTCCAAATGCCAGAATGAGCTCAAAACGGGCCGTTGGGTGCAAGGGACAGACGGGGCCGCCATCTACGCCCCCCCCCCCAGTGTGGTGATGAGGGTGGTACAGCTGCTGAAATACCAAGGTCATGTTTGTTCTTGGGATCAGCCTGTGGGTGAGTGGGGCCCTGGCCCAAGGCTTCACTCCACCCTGGAAGTGCCACCTCCATGGAGAGACACTGGGCAGCCAAGATGGCCCCAGGCTGCCTCCGGCACATGGCAGCCACTGGACTCCAGGCCTGGGAGACTGCTTATGTTTGGTTGAGGAAGGCTTTGTGCTGCTGGCCGGGGGAACAGTCCTCCCTCTTGGCCTGGGAGAGAGAGGAAGGCAGCCCAGCTCAAACCTGGTGCTGGGAAGAGGCGGGGGCTCAGGCTGCAGCCCGAGTTGGGGGTTGGCTGGCTGCCCCCCAGGTGCTGTTCTGTGCCCCCCCCTTCCTGGCTAAGGACAAGGCACCCCAGGGTGTGACCAATGGCACGATGGCCTCCCTGAAGCCTCTCTTCTAGGGCAGACCCCCTCAGTGACCAGGCAACTAGCCTCGTTCTTCCCACAGTGTGAGGCCCAAGCTGCAGAGATGAGGCCTGCGCTGTAAGGAGGTCCCTGGCACACAGGTCTTGCAGTGTCACCCTCTGTCTGAAGAGGACTGAGCACAGCCCACAGTCTTGTCTTTGGAGGGAACCCGGAGCAGCAGGTCCTAAGAATGAGAGGGAGGTCACGCTTTTAGTAAGGCCACAATGGACCTAGTGATCTAGTGAGATCACATCTAGTGCGGCCCTGCCGCAGAGTGGCCAAGCACAACCCTCAGTGAGGGGTGGGGCAGGAGGCAGAAGGCCCCATCCTCCCTGGAGCCCCAGGGAACAGGGCGTGGCCAGGGAGCCTCTGGTGCCTGTTTTCTCACCGGTAACCGCCTGCGTCCCTCTTGCGAGCAGTGACTTCCACTGATCCGTTCCTCTGTGCTCAGCAGACAGGAATTTGGGGCCAAGGGCAGTGTGGTATCAGGAGGTACTGGCCAATGGTGTTGCTGGGGAGTCCCACCATCCCTCCTAACACAGGCCTTCGGGGTGGAAGCATCTGTGCTGGTCTTTGGAAGCCTCTTTGTGGCCAGGGTGAGAGGGGAGCAGCCCCCAGCCACACCCCACAGTCCTGACCCACCTCCAAGGCTCTGAGTCCCCCTCAATGGGCCTCTCTGCCCTGACCACCCTGATCAGCAAGTGGGGTGCAGGAGGCACTGCCAGGCTTCTGGAGGGTAGTTGAGGGTCTCATCCAGGGTACACTGAGGGGATCCAGAGAAGAGGGGCGATGGGCAGGACTGGTCCCTGGGTGGCTGCCTTGGAGAGAAGGGACAGACCAAAGTGGCCAGGGCATGGCCCACCCCATAGCCTGCCCCTACCCTACTCCAGCTGCAGGAGGGCTCTGACCCTGGTCACTTGGATTGGACACCCAGAGAGACCCAGAAGTCCAGGAAGTGTCAGCCAGAGCAAGTGCTGAGCAGCAGGCCTGGCAGGGGCTGGCCAGAGGAGGGAGGGCAGGATTGGGGGGGCCAGGGAAAAGGGTGGAGAGGAGGAGAGGGAGGGCCTGTCCCCCAAAGGCCTTCTTCCAGGATGAAGGAGCAAGTGCAGGGCAACACTGCTGCCAAGTGCAGCCTGGAGTAGGAGACAGGGTCCACCAGGGCCCTGAAGGACGAAAAAGGACCGCTGGTGGACAAAGGCAGTGCCTGGGATGTGAGAACGCAGGCAGAGAGGGGTTGTCAGCCCCCAGATCAGCCCCTGCCCAGGCTTTGGGGGTCTCCAGGCTGCCGCCCTCCCCAACCCTGGCCCACTCGGCCTCCACCCACAGGGATCCGGCCCAGCCTGCCCTGTCCCGGTTGGACTCATTCTTCTGCTTGGCTGTCCGTCTGACCGTCCCTCTGCGTCCGTCTGTCGGTCTTTCTTCTCTTGCTGCTCCAAAGCCGCAGCCCCCATTCATTCCCGGGGCCTCTGCCCTTTCCTTCCCGCGAGTCCCCGCTCGGCGAGCAGCTGCTATGCTAATGAGGGCCAGGGGAGGTTCGGGGGGAGTGGTCGGTGGGGTCGAAGCGAGGAAGCTGGGGGGGCCGGGCGAGGGGAGGCAGCTAAGGAGGCTGGGGGGGTTGGGGGGCAGGCGGGGCAGGGGTGGGCAGGGGTCCTCATGGTTGGGGGGCTGGCACTCACAAAAGGCCCGTACGCGCCCAACCGGGCTGGGTGGGAGCGGGGCCTTCGCACCCGGAAAACGCACCCGGCCGTGAGGGCGCCCTAGCGACCGACGGAGGGGCCACCCGCCCCTCCCCCGCGCACCCTTCTCCGTCCGGCGTGTGAGGGGTGGACACCAGCTGTCATTTCTGTTCGGGGGTCACGGCCTGGGACGCGTGGACTGAACGGGTCTCAGCAGCCGGGCCCGCGGATACCCCCAGCCCCGCGCTGACAGAGACGGGCAGGGCCTGTCCGAGGAGCTGGGGCGCCTCTCCCCGACCCCCTCCGCTCCCGCCGCGCCTCGTCAGTCCCTTCTGGGGGCTCCGACCTCTCCGGACTCAGGGACTCTCTCAGGTGGGGGGCAGTGGGGCGGCAGGTCTCCGGGCGAGCAGTATAGCGCGTTCTGCCACGGATCTGCTCTCTTCCACCTCTGAGCCCCACCCCGGGCCTAGCACCCCACCCCAGGCCCGGCGCCCCACCCCAGGCCCAGCGCCCCGAGGCCCAGCGCCCCACTCCAGGCTCAGCGCCCCACCCCAGGCCCAGCGCCCCACCCCGGGCCCAGCGCCCCACCCCGGGCCCAGCACCCCACCCCAGGCCCAGCGCCCCGACTCCAGGCCCAGCGCCCGGACCCCGAGGCCCGCGCCCCGACCCCGAGGCCCGCGCCCCGACCCCGAGGCCCGCGCCCCGACCCCGAGGCCCGAGCCCCTAGCCGGCTGAAGACTCTGTGGTGCGCGCGGCGGAGGAGCGCGCCGAGGCCCGGACTGTGCTGCCGCCCCGTGGCCGCAGCCGGTACTGCGCCTGCATGCCTTCGGCGGCTCCGGCTCAGTCGGGCAGGACCAGGGCCCGCAGGCGTCCGCTCCGCCCCTGGGGTCTGTGGACACCCCCGGACTGGTTCAGCCCCGCTATGCGCTGGAGCCCACCCCGCCTATCCGCTGTGCTGGGGGCACCGAGGAGCCGGGACCGGCTGGACGGCGCAGTGGAGCGGGGGCGGGTGAGGTGACCAGGGGCGCTCCTGGCCACGCAGTAGTAGCCTGCGCGAGGGCTGGGGGGGTTGAAGGGACAGAAAGAGGGTTCAGACGGGGGTGGCCAGGTGAGGCCAGGGGCGCCCAGGACCAGGAGGCCAGCTCTGAGCGAGCAGGAGTGCCGCGGCCGGAGCCGCCCCAGCCTCTCCTCAGTGTGAGCAGACCCAGCATGTCAGATCCCCACAGGAAAAGCCCAGAGAGGAGAGTAACCCGGGCTCCCAAACTTGAGTGGCCACAGGATGAGGTGCCCAGCAGACCCTGGATGGTCCTTGCTGAACTGGCCCAAGTTGGAACACAGCCACTGGGGCGGGGGGAGGCACATGGACCAGGACACCAGGGGCTGACTGTGCAGGGTTTCCAAGCGGTCAGGGGAGGCCCTAACCCTGAGTGCAGGCAGCAGGGAGGACCCCTATGAATGCCAGTAAATTTCCAGTAGTCCTTAAACTAGCCCAAGCCAGATCTGCAGCACCCTGAATGCCCAGAAGGGCCAGCTGTGACCACTAATTGACGTCAACAGCAGACACAGCCACAGGTGGAATGAATCAGAAGGAAAATCATCATCTGGACCCCATTCTGTTTCCTGGACACCTTCTAGAATGTTCCCTGCCCAATATGCCTGTGGAAACCCTGGTGGCATAGTGGTTAAGTGCTACAGCTGCTAACCAAGAGGTTGGCAGTTCGAATCCGCCAGGCGCTCCTTGGAAACTCTATGGGGCATTTCTATTCTGTCCTATAGGGTCCCTATAGGTCAGAATCGGCTCTACGGCAGTGGGTTTTGGTTAGTATGCCTGCGCGGCCACCATCTTGCTGCCCAAATCACATATAAGCCCTGCCTTTTTTTTTTCCCCATAGCTCAGAAACCCTGGTGGTGTGTAGTAGTCAAGTGCTATGGCTGCTAGCCAAAAGGCTGGCAGTTCGAATTCACCAGGCACTCCTTGGAAACTCTATGGGGCAGTTCTGTAGGGTCCTGTATGGCCACTATGAGTCGGAATAGATTCGACAGCAATGGGTTTTTTTGTTTGTTTCCCCATACCTCAGGGAGCCAGATCTGAGGACTTCCTCCTGGCTCGTTGCTCTTCGCATTGCAATAAAGTTACTCTTTCAAAGATCGGTGTCCAGGTAATTGGCAAGTCTGAGCTTGCTGGACAAGGGCCCATCTAGGGTTCGGTAACAGGAACACTGACGGTACATCCTCAGCCACGTGTCAAAGGAAGAGGCAAGTGTGTTAGCCCCCGGAGGCTTCTGGCTTCCATAGTCCCCAGAAGGAGATGCTGTCTTGAGATCCAAACCGGGGCCTGTGGAAGCCTTCATCATCCTCCTCAAGTGACCTGTGACAATGTGCTATTCTCTGGTTTGGTCGAATAGGAAAAGGAGGGCTTTCTAGGCCCCCCAGAGTCAACAAGAGTGGAGGGTCAGCAAGACTAAAGTGTCCATCACAGCTTTGTGGACATGGCCACCATGCGTCACACGTCAGATGGGCAGGACACAGAGCACATCCCTCAGGGCTATGTACAGGGTGCTACCAGATCCCCCCATGGAGCCAGGAGCCTCAGGGACTCCTCAGAGGAAGGGGTTACGGGGGCAAAGCTCCCACAGTCCGGGTGGAGGCTGGTACCAGAGTCGCTTCCCTCCCACCCCACCCCTTTCTGATGGAGCACCTATGCCTTCAAACCCTGTTCCTTGCTGCCTCTGCCTGCTCAGACAGGAGCCTGAGGCCTGGTTTATACCGGGTACATGGTGCCCCAATGGAGAAAAGCCACCTCTGCAGGTCTGTAGGCCTCCTTCTTTGCACCCAGTTCCATCTGGTCACTCCATGGGCAGAAGCCCCCAGGGGAACCAAGCCCAAAACATCCCATAAACTTTCCAAAGAGATACGAGAACATTCAAAACAGAAGTGGCTTAAACAAGATGGAGGTGTAGTTCTCACTCACAGAGGAGCTAAGTAGGACGTCCAGAGCTCGCTGTGTAGGCCTTTCAGTCACATGATTCAAGGTGGCTTCCCGGATCCAGCCATTAAGTCTGTCTTCCAACCAACAGAAAAGAGGAGGCAGGGAGAGCAAAGACACATCTGCTCACATCCCTTTGGCTAGAACTTAGCCACATGATTAACCCAGCTGCAAGGGAGGCTGGGAAATGTAGTCTTTATTCTGTGTCATGCTCAGGGTTATATTCTAGAGGAAGAAGATTTGGCGGATGGGGGGCAGTCCACACCTCTGCTGGTGGGGATCACCACACAGGCCATGTTCTGGCACAGAGTTACAGCTGAAGTCCCTAGGTCATGGAAAACGCCAGCTGTGTTTTCTGCTTTGTTTGTTCTTTCCTGCTGAGAATGAGCTCGACACTCTAGGTTTAAATACTTGTGCTCAAGAACCTTCTAAGAATCCAGGCTGTTCAACAATGGACTGGATTCCTGAGCGTCTAAAGAACCAGCCTTGTGCTGTGTTTGGGCTGACTTCGCCTCTTCCTGAATGACTGTACTTGCACAGGAAGGGGGGACGTTAGAAGCAGGGCCTGGTGCTTCCTGGCAAATGGGGAGCACATGCAGGTTGTATAGAGATGAGTCTGACTAGCACAAGTGGATGGCTTTAACAAAGAGAAGTTTATTCTCTTACAGTCTAGTAGGCTACAAGTCAGCTCCAGGGGAAGGCTTTCTCCCTCTGTTGGCTCAGGAGGAAGGTCATTCTCGTCAATCTTTCCCTGAACTAGGAACTTCTCTGTGCAGGAACCCCAGGCCCAAAGGACAAGCTCTGCCCCTGGTGCTGCTTTCTTGGTGGTATAAGGCCCCCACTCTCTGCTTGCTTTCCTTTCATCTCTTGTAAGATAAAAGGTGGTGCAGGCCACACTCCAGGGAAACCCCCTTTACATTGGATCAGGGATGTGACCTTAGTAAGGGTATTACAATTCCACCCTAATCCTCTTTAACATAAAATTGCAATAACAAAGTGGAGGACAACCACACAATACTGGGAATTATGGCCTAGCCAAGTCGACACATATTTTGAGGGGACACAATTCAATCCATGATACTTCCCCACCCAGACCCGACCCCAGAGCTCCATTTCCAAGTTACAGGATTCCAACCAAACTAAACCCCTTGCCATCTAGTCAATTCTGACTCATGGCCACTCCATGTGTGTAACAGTAGAACTGCCCCATAGGGTTTTCTTAGCTGTAATTTTTATGAAGCAGATCACCAGGCCTTCTGTGGCACTGCTGGATGGATTTGAACAGCCAGCCTATGGGTTAGCAGTCGAGTGCAAACTGCCCACACCACATAGGGACTTTTAGTTACAGGATAAGTATCGTGTTATCTATCGGATGAGCAGCGACTGTCCCCAGGTTGTGTGGCCATCCCATGCTCTGCCGGGGAAAGTTGCATTCCAGGGAATTAAATGAACAGTTGTTAGGGAAGAGCCCAGGAAGTACCACAAGACAATCCTTGTACAGTGGGAGGAGAATGGAGATGTGACTTGGCCCTTGGCCCCCTGTCAGGTGTCCCTGTTCCTGGTTCTCCTGAGGTTGCAGAGATGCCCCCATCTTGAGCCTCCCTCTCTCCTATCTCTCTGAGGAAAGTAATAAGTAACCAGCACTTTGAAGTTCGAGGTTATCTTGCCAATAAAGTACCCTGTGGTGCCATAAATAGCTTTTGTGCGGACTTTCTAGCCATGGTCTTGTAACTCCGCCCCAAGTGATTGGGTGGGACTGTGTGATAGGGTAACCGTGGCCCACCAAAGGAATTGGTCAGTGTTGCCATCCCGATGGGCTTGAAATGAGCCACCCCAGAGGTGGGAAAAGAGAAGTTTCCATCACCACCAAGGAAGAACAGCCAGGAGCCAGCATGTCCTTTGGACCCAAAATCCCTGCACTCAGAAGCTCCTGGAAGCAGGAGACCTAGAGAGAGAGCGAGCTGTAACCCTGAAGATGGAGAGAAGCAGTGGCAGGAGAGGCCCAGGAGCAGGAGACGGCGTGATGGACTTCGCAGTCCACAGAGAGAGAAAGCTAAGTGCCTTTGGGCAGAGACTGAGGGCCAGGCAGAGAGGCGTGCTGTGAGTACCGTTGGGAAGAGGCTGTCCTGACAGAAGAACTCTGTCGTTGCTGTTCCTGAGCCTGAATTGTAACCTGTTACTCCCCTAATAAACCCCATAATCCTGAGTATTGTCTGTGAGTTGTGTGGCCACTGCAGTGAATTATCCAACCCAGCAGAGAGTGCTGTGGGAGGGACAGTCGGTGTCAAGAGTTTGTAAAGGCGTGTCTGACCTCCGCCTTACAGCAATCAGCCTTAGAATGTCGATATTGACTCTCCTTCCCACTGTGAAGTTACAGGAGATCAGACACTGCCATTTTTACATATCTTTTCTCAAGTCTTCCGATTATGCCTCTTTGTGAGTTATTTTTCAATTGTGATAAACTATATATATCATTTTAACATTTTTAGATATACAATTCAGCGGCACTAATTACTTTGCATAGTCCATAAAACACAGGTAAACATCTTTCTGGTATTCTCTGCTTTCAGCCAGGATCCATCTGACATCAGCGATGATATCCCTGGTTCCACGTCCTCTTTTGAATCCAGCTTGAATTTCTGGCAGTTCCCTGTCCATATATTACTGCAGCCGCTTTTGAATGATCTTCAGCAAGATTTTACTTGCATGTGATACTAATGATATTGTTTGATAATTTCTGCATTCGGTTGGGTTACCGTTCTTGGGAATAGGCATAAATATGGATCTCTTCCAGTCAGTTGGCCGGGAAGCTGTCTTCCATATTTCTTGGCACAGACGAGTGAGCACCTCCAGCGCTGCATCTGTTTGTCAAAACATCTCAGTTTGTATTCCGTCAATTCCTGGAGCCTTGTTTTTCCCCAATGACTTCAGTGTTTCTTGAAATTCTTCCTTTGGTACCATCAGTTCCTGATCATACGTTACCTCCTGAAATGGTTGAACATCAACCAATTCTTTTTGGTATAGTGACTCTCTGTATTCCTTCCATCTTCTTTGATGCTTCCTGTGTCGTTTAATATTTTCCCTATAGAACTCTTTAGAATTGCAACTCGAGGCTTGAAATTTTCTTCAGTTCCTTCAGCTTGAGAAATGCTGAGCCTGTTCTTCCCTTTTGGTTTTCTGCCTCCAGCTCTTTTCACGTGTTATTATGATACTTTATCTTCTCAAGTCGTCCTTTGAAATCTTCTGTTCATTTCTTCTACTTCATCATTTTTTCCTTTTGCTTTAGCTACTCATTGTTCAAGAGTAAGTTTCAGAGTCTCTTCCGAATCCATTTTGATCTTTTATTTCTTTTCTGTCTTTTTGATGACCTCTTGCTTTCTTCATGGATGATGTCCTTGATGTCATTCCACGACTCGTCTGGTCTTCCGTCATTAGTATTCAACATGTCAAATCTATTCTTGAGATGGTCTCTAAATTCAGGTGGGATACACTCAAGGTCATATTTTGGCTCTCATGGACTTATTCTAATTTCCTTCAGTTTCAACTTGAACTTGCATATGAGCAATTGATGGTCAGCCCCTGGTCTTGTTCTGACTGATGATATTGAGGTTTTCCATCATCTCTTTCCATAGAGGTAGTCGATTTGATTCCTGTGTATTCCATCTGGTGAGGTCCATAGGTATAGTTATGGTTTATGTCGGTGAGAAAAGGTATTTGCAATGAAGAAGTCGTTGGTCTTGCGAAATTCTATCATGCAATCTCTGGCATCATTTCTATCACCAAGGCCATATTTTCCAACTACCGATCCTTCTTCGTTTCCAGCTTTCACATTCCAGCCATCGGTAACTATCAGTGCATCCTGATTGCATGTTTCATCAATTTCAGACGGCAGAAGTGGGTAATCTTCAATTCTTCATCTTTGGCCCCACACGTCTGTCAGTTTGTCATACTGTGGGCCTTGCGTGTTGCTGTGATGCTGGAAGCTATGTTACCAGTATTCAGACAGCAGCAGGGTCACCCACGGCAGATAGGTTTCAGCTGAGCTTCCAGAGTAAGACAGACTAGGAAGAAGGACCCAGAAGTCTACTTCTGAAAAGCATTAGCCAGTGAAAACCTTATGAATAGCAGCGGAACATTGTCTGATAGAGTGCTGGAAGATGACCCCCAGGTTGGAAGGCACTCAAAATGTGACTGCCTCCTCAAAGTAGAATCAAACTTAATAACATTGATGGAGTCAAGCTTTCAGGACCTTCATTTGCTGATGTGACACGACTCAAAATGAGAAGAAACAGCTGCAAACATCCATTAATAATCAAAACATGGAATGTACAAAGTACGAATCTAGGAAAATTGGAAATCATCAAAAATGAAATGGAACACAAACATATCCTCACGCATTAGTGAGCTAAAATGGACTGGTTCTGGCCATTTTGAATCAGACAATCATATGGTCTACTATGCCAGGAATGACAACTTGAAGAGGAATGGTGTTGCATTCATCGTCAAAAAGAACGTTTCAAGATCTTTCCTGAAGTACAAAGCTGTCAGTGATTGGAATATCCATACGCCTACAAGAAAGACCAGTTAATACAGCTATTGATAAATTTACTCCATCATAATGGAGTTGTTTTTTTAATTCCATTTTCAGATTAGTGATTTTGTCGATTCTATAGATCAATTTGGAGAAATAGCATCTTCACAACACTGAGGTTTTTAATTCATGGGGACAGGTCATTTGTTTGTCTTCTTTAATTTCCCTCAGCTGAGGTTCATGTTGAGGACAAAGGGAATATGGAATGGGTAGTTGTAAATGAGAAGCCTGGGTGGCACAAATGGTTCGGGCTCAGCTGCTAACCTAAGGGTTGGTGGTTTAAACCCACCCAACAGCTCTGTGGAAGAAAGGCCTGGCAAACTGCTCCCATAAAGGTTACAGCCAAGAAAACCCCATGGAGCAGTTCTAATCTGTAACACATGGGGTGGTCATGAGTTGAGGACCGACTCAACCGCACAACAGCAGCAAGAAGTTGTAAATACCAGCTGTGGTCACATGAAACAAGGATTGTAATCATTATTATATTTTATTGTTTTGTTATAAGTATTTTTGTATATATATTAACCAAAGTTTTATTTTTTTCTTTCTCTTATTCCTTTATCATCTAACATAAGATGTATTAATAGTAGTTAACTTCTTTATAGGATAGTATTTAAGCTGCAGAATATCAAAGAAGAGTGACCTCCACCCAGTGACATGGAGTCCTCATCTGGGGAAAGGGTCAGCTTGTTTTCAATTGTATCCTGGGTAGTTGTGTCATGTTAAATGGAAGTTTAGCTTAATTACTGTCTTTATTAGATTAGATGTGGTATGGTTTCAAGAGCTGTGTATGGGTGCCAAGTTCATGTGTCAACCTGAGTAGGTTACTATCTTAGGCTGGGTTCTCTGGAGAAGCAAAACCAGTAAAGCCTAAAAATATCTATAAAAGCAATTTGTACCAAAGAAATGGCTCACTCGGTTGCAGAGGTTACCCAAAAAGAACATCCCAAATCCATAGGTCAGGCTGGAGGCATCTCCTAATTCACACAGCAGCAGGTCAGACACCAGAGCTCTTGCCCACAGGCTGCAAAGGCAGATGAATCAGCAGGCAAGACCACAGGTAAGCTGCTAACTCAGGTCCCAAGAACCAGAGGTCAGATAAACAGAAGCCAGCTGCAGGATCCAGAACAAGCAAAAGCCCCAAGAGCCTTGCCAGAGAGTCCATTTATATTCCGTGCAGGCCATACCCTCAAGGAAACTCCCCTTCACCTGACTGGCTACTCACAGCAGATCCCATCGTGGAGGTGATCACATTAGATCACATTTCATCATGGAAGTGATCACATCATCAGACAACTGCCAAACTACATCCTAACTGCCAAACCACTGAGAACTCATGGCCCAGCCAAGTTGACACACAACCTTAACCACCCAGTTACCATCCCCATTTATTCAAAACAACACTAATCTCAGTGTTGCTGTGAAGGATGTGATTAAAGCCCACCATGCGTTGACTTGAGTAACAGAGAGTACCCTAGATAATCTGGGTGACCTGATTCAATCATTTAAAGGCCTCGAGCAGAGCTGAGGCTTCCCTAAAGAAGAGGAGATCCTACCTCTGGACTGCGGTTTCAGCTCCTGCTTGGGAGTTCCACCCTGCCCTTCCTGACAGCTTGCCCTATGGACTGTGGACTTATCTAGCCAGGCCCCACAACCCCACAATCTCATAAGCCAATTCCTTGCAATAAATCTCTTGATATATAGTTCTTATTGATTCTATTTTTCCGGTTGTACCCTAACTGATACGTGTGTGTGTGCGCGCGCGTGTTGGGGGGATAGTCTTTTCAGTATATGATCCTGGTTCAACTGGATCTCCACATGGAAAAAGATTGATTTAGACTCTTACCTCACATTACACACAAAAATTAACTCAAATGGTTAATTTCAGAGCTAGCTACGAAATCTATTAAAACAAAACATAGGAGAAAATCTTTATGACCTTGGATTAGGAAAAGAGGTCTTAGATACAATAGCAAAGACATGATCCACAAAAGAAAAAATAGATAAGTTTGACTTCATAAAAATGAAAAACTTTTGCTCTTCAAATGACACCATTAAGAAAATGAAAAGATAAGCAGAAGACTGGGAGAAAATATTCACAAATCATGTATCTGATAAAAGACCTGTATCCAGAATAGACTGAGAACCCTTACAGCTCAGTAAGAAAACAAACAACCCAATTAAGAAAATTGGTGAAAGATTTTAGTAGACATTTCACCAAAGAAGACATACAAATGGCTAATAAGCACGTGAAAAAAAATGCTCAATGTCATCAGTCATTAGGGAAATGCAAATCAAAACCACAGTTAAAGCCACACACTAGGACCGCCATAATCAAAACGACTGATGATAACAGGTGTTAGTTAGGTTGTGGAGGAACTAGAACCGTTCTACATGGCTGGTGGGAATGTCAAAGGGTGCAGCCACTTTGGAAAGCAGTTTGGCAGTTTCTTAAAACATTAAAGAGAATTTTTTCACATGACCTAGAAATTGCACTCCTTGGTATTTATTCAAGAGGAATGAAAACATATGTCCACACAAAGGGCTTTTTGGCAAATGTTCCTAGCACCATTATTCATAATAGCCAAAAAGTGGAAAGAATCCAAATGTTCATTAACTGGTGAATGAAAAAGAAAAGGTCTTGTATCCATTCAAAGGAATGCTATTCAGCAATAGAATGGCGCTAACTGCAGATATATTCTACAGCATGGATGAGCCTCAAAAAATTTATGCTAAGGGAAGAAGCAGAGCACAAAAACTACAAAATATCCCATTTATATAAAAATTTTTAAAGGAAAATCTAGAGACAGAAAGTAGCTTGGTTGTCTGAGGCAGAGGTGGAGACAGGAATTTATTTGAATTTTCGGGGCATGTCGGATCTTTCTGGGGTGACGAAAACGTTCTAAGCCTGGACTGCAGTGATGTTTGCACAATTCTGTAAATCTACTAAAAAATCATGACATTGTACACTTAAAATAGGTAAATTTTGCAGCACATAAATTATTATGTAAATAAAGTGATTTTTTAAAATAAATCATTTAATAAATAAAAAGATTAAAAAAATACAAAATGCACTGAACCAGAATGTTTAGGCTTGTAAAGTTAAGTTGTAAAAGTATGAAGGAAACAAGCCCCTGAGTATCTTGACAGAAGGACAGTAACTGCCTTGGGGGCCTTGAGGGGAGCCCAGTGACTGGGGGATGACATGGGGAGGTGGGGTGGCTGCTAGGATACCAACAGTGTTCTGTTTTTTACCTGGAAGGTGAGTACATGTGTAGTTGCTCTGTGATAAAATACTTTTCTCTATGTGTGCTCTATTTTACAAAGTAATCCTTTCCAATACCAGCAGAAAATAATGTGGTTTCTGGGAATAGATCTAACAAAAAATGAACAAGACCTTTCTGCAGAAAATCACAAAACTTTATTGAAAGGCATTTTAAAAAGCCCTTAGTAAACGAACAGCAGTGTAAAGACATCATTACTCCCTCAAATTGATCTAAACGGTAGAGTCAGTGCAATTCCAATCAAATCCTAAAAGGTTTTTTCAAAGAACTTGACAAACCCAGCTTCTAAGAAAAAAGCCTAAGGATAAAACAATAGCCAAGAAGAATCAGGTGGAATTCCTGCTGGACATCATGATTCATGTTATAAAGTTGTACCGATTACAGCATAGTAGAGTTGGCCGAGAGGAAACAGACTGACCGGGGAACCCAGGAGAGAGCCCAGGGACAGGCCACACGCATGTATGGAAACCTGGTTTCTAACAGAATGAGCTCACCACAGGCTTGGGCTTTTGGTGAGGAGATGAGTGGGGACTCCAGGGGAGAAAGACCTGGCGATCTGCTCCCGTAAAGATCACAGCCTAGAAAATGACATGGGGTCGTTGTAAGTTGAAATCCACTCCAGGGCACACGACGCTAGAACTTCAGTGGGCGTTTGTTGACTGAGTAGGTGAGTGAATCGCCTGTGCTGGGCTGGGCAGGTGACACCCAAGTGGCTCTCCCCCACCCAATCCACACACAGGCTGGCAAGCACACCTCCCACTCAGCAAGGATCTCTCTCTCTCCCTCTCTCTCTCTCTCACACACAGACACACACACACGCCTTGAAGCATCACCACAAAGCTCTGGGCCATCAGAGAGGACAGTCCACCTGCGCAGCACCTTTGTCAGGTATCTGGCCTCCCTCTTAGCCCAGCACTTCAGAGCTGGGGCTGAAAGGCCGCCCTCCAATACCAGGACCTGCTACCCCTCTCAGCTCCCAGAGGAAAAGGTTTCCAGATGCCCCCTGGCCCCAGCCCCTCACCCCTCCACACACACCCCCACCTTGCCACTGCGAAAGCCCCAGGGAGCCCACAGCCTGGGCCTCAGAAGGGCAGGAAGTGACCCCCACACCAGATCCGTCCTGGGCCCAGGATGTGTGCGCTGGGCTCGCCAGGTGGGCGGTTCCGTCCGCCCAGATACTCCCTACACCCTGGACTGCAAATGCTCCAGCTACTCAGACAGACCTCGACCCAGGTCCATGGAGCGAGGTCAGGGAAGGGGTCGCGGTCCACGCGAACGTTCCAGGAGCCCGGCGAGGGAGGCAGGGCTCTGGGGGTCGCAGGTCTTCAGACCTGGGGGATGGGAGCGTGCACAGCCTCCCGCCCTGTAAACACGCGCGCTCACACCCACGAGGGGCGCCCTCCCCTTGCTCCTGGATGGCGCCTTCCGCTTGGATTGTCCACTCCAGCGCTAGTGCCCTCCTCCCACCACCCGCGCGAAGTCTCCCCGTCCCCCATGCGACCCCAGCCCCCTCGAGCCCCCATTTTAGGACTTATCGTCGTCATTGTTGTCATCTGTGCGCCGCTAGACCGCTAGCTCCGCGGGACCCACCTAGGGCCGGGACGGTGGCGGGGAGGCGGTGGGGACGGCGGGAGAGGCCTGGCCCGCCGGACTCGGAAGCCCGGGTCCGGGCAGGGCATTTCCCCGGAGCCCCGGGCGCCGAAGCGGCCTCAGATGGGGGGACACGCCGCGCGCCCCGCTCCTGCCACCCGCCGAGGTCCGCTCGGGCGGGACGCGCTCCCCAGCTGCGCGGCGCTGACGAGGTCACCAGGCGGCAGCACTGAGCCCGCAGGCGCGCCCTGAGCTCGTGGCCGCGGGAGGTGCCCCCCGCTCCGACGCGGCCCCCGGTCCTCGGGAACCACAGCACGAAGTGCGCCCCCAGCAAGTCCCTCTAGAGCTTGGGTGGGCGCGGGGAACCGCGCGGTCCGCTGGAGGAGTCTGAGGACGCTTCTTGGAGGTGGAGCGTGCGCACCTACCGCCGAGGGGTTTGCAGAGCCGCGTTCCCCGTGAACAAGCGCGGGGAGGGCAGAACCCGGGGGCACAAGAGGATAAAAGAGCAGCAAGGGGGGTAGGCACCGCGGGGAAGAGAGAGCGGTTCACGGGCGAAGGCTGCCAGGAGCATACACAGCCACGAAGACAAGGGGCCCGGGAGCACAGGGGACAGGGTCCTTCCTACCCAAAGTTGCCCCTGCCTCCAAGGGCACATGGCCAGCCTGGGCGTCCAATCAAGGGCCGGCCCTGGGCGGGGGGTAGGGGTAAGAGGCTGTGTGAGGCCGCGGTCCTCTCCACTGCCCAGACACAGCCAGGCACTGCCAGCCTCCGCCCCCTGAAAACGCGACCCCTGCCAGGGCGAGGGGACAGCTGTGGAGGTCTAGGCTGGGAAAGGGGCTGTCCAAACAGCTCCTGCACTGTGGGATGAGGACCCCGAGTGCTGTCGTCACTGTGGACTTCCGCCCCACATTGGGCGTCCTCTCCAAAGCCACGGCCCTCCCCTAACCCAGCACCAGGAGGAACCCTGGCCAGGGCTCTGCACGTCTGCAGCGCCTGTCCAAGGGCCTCCCTGCAGGGGCACCTTTCTTCTTTCAGGGCCAGGTTGGGTCGGAGAGTCAGGGCTCCCCACTCAGGCCCACCTGTGACCACAGTCAACCTGCTATGTCCCTGCGTCCCGATGTCAGGCTCCACTGGAGCACCCCAATTGCCTTTGAGGAATGTCTTCATGGAATCTAGACCATCCCAGAGCTGTGTCTTTGCCCCTACCCCCAGCAAGTGGGTAGGGGGCTGGTGTGTGTGCATAGTGTGCAATGATGGTTGCCACAAGCACTCCACAGAGCTGGGTTAAAATCCCAGTTCTGCAGAGAATGAGCTGAGTGACCAGGCGCCACTCGCCCTCTCTGAGATCATCTTCTCCAACACAGGATGACTGTCCACCTTCTGGGGTGGTGTAAGAACTCACCAGATCCTCCTGGAACGTGCCCGCACACAGCAGTCTCTAAGGGATAGTGGCCAAGTTAAGGACCAAATGGAGGGCCATTCCCCAGCTGGAAGTGGAGACCTCAGACTAGGGCACCTTGACCCACCACTCCACCAGTCTCCCTAGCTCTGAGTGCTCCAGGGGCGCATCCACAGGTTTATTAGAGGCCTCAGTGGCCTGGGGTGAGTCTCTCCTGCTGCCACCACCATCCCAAATGTCCTGCAGTGCCCACTAGGATCCATGTGTCCAGCTGCACCTACGCTACAAGAGGTTCACCTTGGCCACCACCTGCTTGCAGCCGGTGACGGCGTACTCGCGGCCGGCGACGCGGTAGTAGCTGAGCTGCGCAGCCAGGCGCTCCGCGCGGGCCTGCTCAGGAAAAAAGCCCTCCCCGGCCATCTCGTCCCGGAAGCAATTAACCACGTCCCACTTGTCCAGCAGCAGGAAGGGCACGATGGCAGCAGCCTTCCACAGCGGGTGCTCGCGGGCTAGGAGCACCCGCAGGCTGGCGCGCAGCTCCTCTTCCGCCTGGTCTCCGGGGCCGCTGTCGGGACCACCGTTGGGGCGCAGGGGCAGCGCGCGGGTGGCGTTCTGAAGCACGAAGCGGGTGATCTCGCCGCCGCCTGTGCTGCTGAGGAGCACGTAGATGGCGCTGTGGAACTGGTGTGAGCGCTGTGGCTGCAGGAAGCCGTGCACCTCGTCCAGCAGCGCGGGCGGCATGGCCTCCACCTCGTCCAGGACGAGGAGCGGAGTCTTCTCCTCGGCCTCGGCCCGGGCCACCACGTCCGCGACGCGCCTCGCCAGCTCCTCGCGGCAGGCCTTCACAGCGCTTGGCTCAGGGCAGTGGTGGCGCGCGTGGTACTGCAGCACCAGCGCACCGTCGTCGAGCACAGCGCGGAAGTGGCGTGCCAGCAGGCGGCCCACGTGGCTCTTACCCACGCCACTGGGCCCATGCAGCGCCAGGAGCAGCGGGCGGCTGTGCACGTGCGTGGCCAGGTAGTCCCGTAGCAGCGCCACGATGCGCCCCACAGCAGCCGGCTGCCCAAACACCGCGCGCTGCAGCGCCTTCTCCAGCCCGTCGAGGTCGTAGCGCTGGGCGTTGTCGTCCAGGTTCTCGATGGCGTTGAGAACCTGGAAGCCCACGATCGCCACGAGCAGCAGCAGGCAGCGTTGCGCGCGGCTCCGGCGCTCGGCGCGCGGGAGGTACTTGCGCGAGCTCTCGGGGTACAGCACCACGCGGCTGCGCCGGCGCCTCTTGCGCGGCGCTCTCGAGGTCAGCTCCGCGGCGCCGTCGAAGGTGAAGAAGAGCGGCTGGTCGGTTCCCGAGCGCGACGCCCCGGGCACCGCATCCGGGCCCCGGTCTGCCGGCCCCGCGCCCGCCGACCCCGCGCCGGGCAGCAGCAGGCGGCGCTTGCGCAGGAGGCACACGCGGCGGCGCAGGCGGAGCACGGCGCGCACGGGGGCGATCACACCCGGGTCAGGGGCGCGGGGGGCCGCGGGCTCCGGGCTGATCGGGTCCATGGCTCGGGGGCGGCACTCGGTATGCAGGTCTCGTCCCTGCAACGGGTACATGAGAAGGAGTTCCACCCTCCTGCCGCGGCGCCCTGAGCCCACTGGGACCCTTCTCCCGAGTGGTCTTCCAGCCTAAGGAGGCCGCGGGGCGCGGCCCGGGCAGGCCCCCTCAGGACCTGGTCCGGGCCTCGCTGCGCTGGCGGCTCGCCCGCTGACCAGGAAGCGGCTCCCCGCGGGGCCCCATGCAAATCCCTTGGCCCTCCCGTAAACAGCGGCCGCGGCCGCCTGGAGGAAGTGGCTGGAGGGGGTGGTGAGGCGGCCGCAGCTTATCGGCTGCCTCCCCGGCTTCCTGGAGGAGGAGTCGGTGTCCGACCTGGCGCCGATTCGGGGTGATGAAGGGTCACGCCCGGACCCGCCCCCGCCCGCAGCTGCGACTGCCAGGCGCCAGGGGCCCTCCGCATCCCAAGAAGGGGCAACGGTGAGCAGAGGCCCGAGCACCGTCTGGTCAAGAACACTTGGTGGGGGGGTCTGGTCGGAGATTCTACTTTTGAGAATAGGCCCCAGCCCTGCCCCAGGCTCAGCGCAGTCCTCCTGGGCCTCCTCCCCCAAACTGGAGCCCTCTCACCATCCCGACAGTGGACACCCAAGCGGGGCTGCGGCGGGGAGCCCCCCCACCCCGGCGGGTCCGGGTGAGGCGCAAAGACGACCGAGAGCCAAGAGGAAGAGAGAGGAGGAGGGGTAAAGCCGTTGACCCCCAGAGAGCAGCCTGAGCAGACGGCTGGGGGAGGCCCGGGAGGGATGCGCGGGAGGCTGGCGCAAAGGCCCCGCTGAGGGGGAGGGCGGGACAAGCCTGAGCGCGGAGCTCCCCACACCCCATACCTGCAGCTGCGTCAGGCTCCGGGCCCCCGGCCCCGCCTGCTGCGGCTCCACACGCCAGGCCTCGGACTCAGCAAGCGGAAATGCCTGCCTCCCTGGGGCGAGGGGCAGGCGGGGCGGGGGGCCTGGAGTGTAGCGGACACCTGCGGGTCCCTGGGGAGCGTCCGAGTCACGGAGGAAGCTCTGGGAGGTTTCCGCTTCTTTGAAAAGGAAGTGAGTCAGGGGTGCAGCGGGCGGGACTTGGGCTGGACAAGGCGTGGAAGGGGAGGCCTGGCTGGATCCTGAGGTCCCCTGGCGGGCTGTGTCCGGGGTCCCTCACCTCCTCCATCCTTGGTTCTGGAAGCCCCTTTTGGCAGTTCCAGGCCAGGCAACACCTGCCTTGGCTCCCTCCAGGGGATGAGTCCCCCGCTTCAATCTGTCCTTTCACCCATGCCTTCTACCCTAGAACTCCTTCTCCACTTGCCCTCTCCTTCCCAGAGGCAGGTAAACAAGAGGGGAAGGGAGAGAGGCCTCTGCCAGGTCGGTGCCCCACCCTCCCCATCATTTTTTTCCCCTCCCCTTCCCCATATTCCACCAGCTCAGGAGACCCTCAAGGACAGTCCTAGACCTGGGAACATGCCGCACATGGCTCATGTTCCATCTTGGGGGTAGGGAGGAAATTAAATACGAACTTGGGGTCCAGAGTTGGAAGCCTTGGGCTCTGGGCCCGCCCCTCCTCACTTACAGTAATAGTTGCCAGTTTCTCAGCTCCCTCTCCTTCCTTTTGAGCCAAGGAACCTGGTCTCTCCAGCCCCTGGCCCAGGCCCACGGGGAAGCCCCCCACCTCAGTCTCAGTGGAGGCCCAGGGCCCGTTCACGTTCATCCTGGCTAACCTGGTTGTCCACCAACTTCGTCTGTACCCATGGGCTCTGGGAACCCCACCGCAGACCTGTGCTGCCAGAACCCTCCGGGCCCCAGCTGCCAGGCCTTTGCTCCCACAGGTCCCTCTGCTTCCCTTCAGGCTGTTCCACCTGCCCCAACAGGTACAGACGTCAGTTACCCACCTGGAGAAGCAGGAAGGCTGGCGGGGGACGGCGGGGGGCACAGTCTCTGCGTATTGTGGATCCCAGGCCTCCCTGAGACGCCTGTCCCTGGATAAGGCCTTTGGGAATCCCTGTCTAGGCTCCTCCAGAGGACCACCTGACCACTTCTGCCACGTCCCTCCAGCACCTTTCCTGTCTCCAAAGATGAAGGGGGCCCAGACGCCCACCTCTCCCTACCTCCAACCTTTCTCTCCTCCTCTGGACGCTTCTCCATCCTGATGGACCAATCACCACTTAGTCAGCCTGCACCCCCAGATGTAACACTGCCCCCCCTCCCCGGGAAACCAGGCACTGCTGGCAGGGTAGCACCAGGCAGGACCCCTGTAAGGGAGGGAAGCTGGGCTGGGGTCTGACCAGGCCAAGTCAGCTCCAGACATGCCCGCCAACCAGGGCTCAAGCTCTGCCCTTTGGAGCCTCCGTCTCCACATCTGGGCACAGCCTGTAGGTGGTAGTACCCCATCCACATGGACCCAGCAAGACCTGGCATTCCAGCAGGCACTGGAGCCCCTGGAATGGGCTGCTGTGAGACCTAGAGGAGGTCCTGCCAGCCTTGGCATGGGAGGGTGGTGGGGTCACCAGACTCTGGCCACTTGTGCCAAAACCACAGGCCGTGGGGCTGAAGGCTGCCAAGCCTGAACTGGGCTCTCTGGCCCCTCAGGGGCCCAGCACCATCTCCAACCCCACAGCAGACCAGTAGAGGCACAAAATCATCTCATGAAAATGCCTTTTATTCCCATAGTGAGTCTCCCCTCACCCCTACAGCAGATGGTGCACCTGGGCATGGAGACCCATGTGGGGACCTGGCTCTCCTGGGGCTGTCTGCAAACCCCCCACCAGCCAGGACCCTGTGCACACAGGCCGGGCCTTGGGGCCCAACGCAGCCTCTGCCACTGTACTGCAGCAAAATCAGCCCTGTTCTCAGGGGTTCCAGGCGGCGACAAGTGATACGGACAGGCCCCAAGTCCAACTCTGCAGACACCAAATGTGGCCAGGCCCCACCCCTCAAACACTGAGGTGGTTCACCAGGTCCTCAACCCCCTCCCCCCATGTGGAGACCAGGTTCCTAACCGAAGTCTGGTCCATCTTTGCTGCGACAGTAAAAACCTACAAGGCAGCTCGACATCATGCTTTCTGTGGTTGGAAAACACGCCAGAGCATGCCGGGCACCAAGTGTGCAGCCGGTCACAGCTCTAGGGGCGGGCAGGGCAGGACCCTCCCGTGGGTGCTGCCCAAACCCCCAGAACCCAGCAGCCCGGCACAGAGTGGTGGGTCCTGTGTGGACGGTGGACAGGAGGCCATGGACACAGCCTTCAGCTGAGCTGCTTGTCCTGCACGGGCCACATCCACCCGGTGCTGGGTGCAGCACCACTGCCTTCACGGGTTGCAGGGTGTGTCTGATGGGGCTCACTGTACAGCTGGGGAAGGCACGGGGGGCAGGGGCAGCTCCAGGGTGGGCGTTTCAGCTGCTGGGGCCGGGCTGGGCTTCAGGTGGTCCAGCTGTTCCAGCTTCTGGCCGAGCTGCGTGTACAGCTCCTTCACAGCCTCCCCGCTCTGTAGGTGTACACACAGGTCACCTGGGATCACAGGGAAGCCGCACCTACACACGCACATCACCTGGGGTCACCACGCAGGCAGCCCCAGGGCACCCACCTGGCCTGTGGGCTCGAGGGCCCGCTGCAGCGCCTCTAGCCTGGCTGGTGTCACCCGGTGGTGCAAATGGATCAGGAGCCGCAGCACATGCCGGTGCACATTCTCCTTCCTGGGGGGTGGTGCAGGCTGGGCCAGGGCTGCAGGCTCCTCCCACCCATGCCCCCAAGCTCCCAGCGGCCACCCCTCCCCAGTCCCTCAGCTCTGCAGGGCACTCGGTGGGAAGAGAATGTGGAGTCAGGGCAGAGACCAGGATGCAAGCCCACATCCAGGAAAGCTGCAGCATCTCCCACCTCGCCGGGGACCCCTGCGCTGCCCCACACCTTGATGAGGCTGTAAGGAGGAAGCCATCAAATAGGCTCGTGCAAAAGTCCTCCAGTGCGAACTCGTCGGCCAGCAATGCCAGGTTCCCGGTGAGCAGGTGCAGGAAGATGTCGCTGAAGGCCAGATCCCCGAAGGTCTCCACTGCCACGACACACACGTCAGCTCCGTGCCCGGGACCTCCAGGCTCATGAGGACCAGGGAGGCAGTGCCGTGGGGTCAGCCCTGATCTCAGGAGCACCAGATCCCCACAGTTCTCCACTGCCACGACACACATGTCAGCTCCGTGCCCGGGACCTCCAGGCTCATGAGGACAGGGAGGCAGTGCTGTGGGGTCAGCCCTGATCTCAGGAGCACCAGATCCCCACAGTTCTCCACTGCCACGACACACACGTCAGCTCCGTGCCCGGGACCTCCAGGCTCATGAGGACCAGGGAGGCAGTGCCGTGGGGTCAGCCCTGATCTCAGGAGCACCAGATCCCCACAGTTCTCCACCGCCACGACACACGTCAGCTCCGTGCCCGGGACCTCCAGGCTCATGAGGACCAGGGAGGCAGTGCTGTGGGGTCAGGCACCAGGCACCTGAGGGTGGGGCTCCAGCAGAGCAGAATGCTGAGGGGGCCCACCAGGCAGGGGGCAGCAGGGACAGCCAGGGTAGGGGACCACAGGGGTGGGGGGTCTGGGACTCCACACAGCACAGCCATAGCACACAGTCAGGAGCAGAGGGCTTAGGGGAGGCAGGGGGTGAGGGACAAGGACTAGTCACACATGGCCTTGCCCGGTGGCCACTAAACTGACCTCAGAAGAAAGAAAACCTAAAGAGACCACTAAATAGGAAAAAAAAAAACCCAGAAAACTACCAAAACACTTGGCACTAAGTAAGTTTCACCATACCAGCACCTGGAGTGTTCTGGACTGTCCTAGAGAAACAAGAACAAAAAAAGAAACACAAGCCCTTTTTTGAAGCTGACTCAACGCTGACCAGGACAGAGAGACAGGTGGCAGGGTGAGGGTCTGTCCACACAGTCGCCAGAAGGCAGCCCTGCATGTGTGTGGCTGTCACTGGCACGAACAAAAGTCACTCAGAGCTTGGGTGCTGCCGCCATTCCTCCTCCTGCGGCCACGGCCACACGCCAAGAGGTGCCAGAACACGGCCACCCTGCACCCTGGGAACAATGGTCCAGACGAGGACCACCAGTGAACGGGAGCGTGACAACATCGGGTCTGCAGAGCACCCGGTGCATCAGAGGAAGACGCACAGCCCCCAGGCTCCTTCCAGCCTCCCGACTGCTGCGTCCAAACACTCAGACACAGTGAGCAGCACACACTCAGAGCCCAACGATGCCACCAACAAGTGCCAGCCAGAGATAACAGCCCTGATTTCCTCAACAAAATGAAACATAAAACCCTGCTATCATCAGAGATCTGAGAGGCAAAGCCCGCAAGACCAAGCTGGATCCTGATCTGAGCAAACCATCTGCACCAACGGTTTGCACAACTAAGGAAGCATAACCACCATGTAGAAAGTCAGCATTCAGGAATTACAGACCACTCCACTGAGATATGACAGTGACCCCGTGGTTTCATTTTTTAAAGCATCTTTATTTTGTGGTAACACCTACGCTAAATTCTCTTCGGCTGACACGTTACCCGCCCAGGCCTCACGCGAAGGTAGCCACACATCACAGTGGACGCTGGTGAGGGACACGTTACCCGCCCAGGCCTCACGCGAAGGTAGCCACACATCACAGTGGACGCTGGTGAGGGACACGTTACCCGCCCAGGCCTCATGCGAAGGTAGCCACACATCACAGTGGACGCTGGTGAGGGACCCAGGGGTTCATAAGCGTCCAGAATATAAAGTCCAAAAACAAACCAAAGAGGATGGGAGAGGAGCCATGGGAACTCTGTACTTCCTGCTCAATTGTTCTATCTCTCTAAAACCGCTATAAAAAATAAAGCCTGTAAATTCCAATAACCGACCAACCTGAGGAGGTAGAAAGCAGGGAAGCATGCTAACGATAAAAAACAAAAACAAAGGAGAACCGTGAGGGCCATGCCCATTCTCACCAGAGGCCCCCAGCACAGCAGCAGCCAGCACCTATGGGGACAGTAGACATTGCCCACTCAGCAGAATAAGTCTGGGGCCTGTCACCCCAGTTTGTAGCCAACACAATGAAAAGAAAAGAAGAAACAAAAGTATTAAAATAAATAGAACAGAGGCAGCAAACAAAGTTAATTTATCTCTGGGTTCCTGGGAGTCTCAAAAACCAAACAATAAAATTCCAACCCTGTGGTCAGCAGAGTAACTGCAGAAAGATATTGGAATCCTCATCCCTGAACTGTCACTGTGCTGCCTGATGTGGCCAGAGGGACCCTGGAAGTGTGATCAGAAGGGCCCTGAGATGGGAGACAGCCCTGTACCACTGGGAGCCAAATGTGCTCACAAGGGTCCTCATGATGGAGACGGGAGGGTTGTGGGAAAGAGCTGTGAGGATGGAAAAAGTCTGAAGATGGAGGAGGGGGCCACAAGCCAAGGAACACAGCGGACTCCAGAAGGTGGAAAAGGCAAAAAACGGACCCTCTCTGGAGCCCCAGAGGGAGCCTGCCTTGCAGACACCTGGACTTAGCCCAGTGGGGCTTATGTGGGGCTCTGGCCCTGGAACTAGAGAAGACAGTGAGTGTTGCTTGAAGCCAAGTTACTACTGCACAGCAAGCTCGTCCAGAGCCAGGAGAGTTCCGTTAGATGGCAGCTGGGTATAAATTAACACCCCTGGATCAACAGGTAGCTTTCCTCACACACAAAAAGCAAATACATAACACACACAACGTCACCAAAAACACCAGTGGTCCAGAAATATAATCACAGGACACCTGCAAGATCCTATGATGAGACCCTAAGACTTACAAGCCCCCAGGGCTAAGAGAGCCATGTGGACTGAGTCCTCCCCCACCTCGATTTGAAGTGCAGTTGAGGTTCCCCAGGAGGGGAGTTGGGGCTTTCTGCACCACTGGGCCAGATGGCTTGTCAACAGATGGGGTGAGCCTGGGGCACATGGGAAGGGAGAGCTGAAGCCCCTTCCTCACTCTGTATTAAAATCCTAGACAAGGATGAAAGGAGGCACCAAGCTGGCCCAGGAGAAGAGGCCTGGATGTAGCAGCAGGCTCTGGGGCAGGGCAGGGGCGGGCTCACCCAGGCCGGGCAGCAGACGCAGCAGCGCACTCTTGTTCCTCTGCTTGGCGATGTGCAGCACATAGTAGAGCCCCACCTCACAGGCCATGCGCTGCTCTTGAAGGAACCTGTGTTAGTGGGCAGACCATCAGCCGAGGCACTCCGTGGGACCCCCCATCACAGGGCTGTCAGCATGGGGCACTCCACAAGACCCCCACAGGGCTGTCAGCCGGGGCGCTCCGCAAGACCCCCAAAGGGCCATCAGCCGGGGCGCTCCGCAGGACCCCCATAGGGCTGTCACCACGGAGAACGGCGCAGGACCGCCCCCCACAGGGCCATCAGCATGGGACTCTGCAGGACCCCCACAGAGCTGTCAGCACTAGACACTCCTCAGGTCCCACCCACTCAGGCCTGGGACACCTCCACGGGAACTCCCTGCAGGACTGGTCAAACACGGCTTCTCTGCCATGACCCCAAAAGGGGTGCATCCCACAGACCCAGATGTCTGCTGCCCCTTACTGCCCACCAGGCTCGTACTTGGTAAAGCTTTCTGGAAGTGTGTTTGGATAGGTGACTGGGGCCTTCTCTTCAGCAGGAAGCTTCTGGTCCACGTTGAAGGTATGGTCATCCACCACAAAAGACATGAGTGTTGGCAGGAACCTGGTGATGAGCTCCACTTCCTGGGAGGCCATGAGGTGAGCAGACTGTCCGCTGGCCCTCACCGAAGCCCTGCCCCCACGCCCCCTCCCACCTCCTATACACCTGCACCCCTCCGCCAGTCAGCTGCCCGAGAGCCCACCTCAAGTGGAAACCGTCATCAAGGGCCAGCTCCACTTTGTACCCACACGCCCGACACCCCATGGGGGCACTGTCCCCAAGGTAAGGGGTTGCATTTGGTATGGAGCTCTGGGACTGGGAGGCTCTTGACCACCTAGGCCCAGCCCTGCCCTGGGGAGGAGGGCCAGGGCACACGGCTGGCCTTGAGACTCCTAAAGAGAAGGCAGGGTGAGGAGAGATGATGCCCCACAGCAAGTTACCATCTTGGGCTCCTTGAAGACCTGGCTGTCGATCATGTCCCAGGCGCCCTGCCCCAGGGACAGGAGCCTGAGCAGGAGGAGCAGGTCGGGGCTGTCCTGTGTGGGGAGGGGCCAGGCTCAGCAGGTGCTCGCCACATCTGTGCCTGCCTGAGCCCGCCCTCCTCCAACTCTAGCAGAAACTAGTGGGGCCTGGCCAAGCTGTCCATCTCCATCATAGGCTCCCCAGATATCCGCCCAATGCAGCATGACCCTCACCAGGGCAGGGCAGCGTGGTTCCCACCTATAGCCCATGTCCAAGCTTCCACCCAGAAGGGCCAGTGTGAGGCCCAACCCAATGCTACCTGGCACCACGGCCGCACTCACCCTAGGCAGCATCTCCTGGCCCACCAGTTCCTGCAGGTGCCTGATGGTGCTCAGCGCAAGTGTGTTGATGGCGAAGGGGTCACATAGGATCATGGACAAGTCCCTGGGAGGACAAAGTGCCGGCATGATTTCAGGAAGCCTGGCTACCCGCCCGCCAGGGGATGGCCTCCCTCCAAACTGAGTGACCGACTCCACCCTGGACTCTTTCAAAGACAACTTTCGAGACCCATAACCTGTCTCAATTCAGTCAAAAATCTCTGGAAAAAATAAAGAGCTTGTACATCCATAAAAAATTGGAAAAACTTTAGAGTCATATGTTTTGGCTCTGAAAACCTGACCAGACCCCTGAACCCAAAACCTGAGTGCTCTCCCCAACCAAGACAACACAATAAAGGAACAGAAACCGAGACGGGGCTGGGCCCTGGCATCATGGGGTCAGGGGCCCAGCTACACCAGTAAATGAAGACCCCCCTGCAGCCAAGGACACCAGGTCTGACCTGCCACTGCCCAGACACAATGTCAACAGGGTGTGGCCATGACTGCCTCTAGACTGAAGGGCCCTGGCACTCCCCAAGCACAGGAACCACCTACCCCACCAGCTCCAAAGAGCTCTGCCACAGTGTGTCCCACTACCACACCGTGGGCTCAGGGCTGGTCGTGGGTTTTCTAAAACACCTGAGACAAATCCCTAACTGATGACTGCTAAGGGTCCAGAAAGTGCGGTGGTGGGCAGTCCTGCGCCCTGGACAGGCCCTCACCCCAGGACTTGCTCCTGCCCCTTCTTCACTCCGTCAAGAAAGCCCTGCAGCTCACGTGCCCGCTTGCTGTCCACGAACCGCTCCCGGATGCAGGCGTCCAGGCACCAGGTGAACTGCAGGGGGCAGCGTGGTCAGCATGTAGCCATGCCCCGCCACAGAGGACCAGATCCTGGGCCAAATGCCACTGAGGATGCCTAGAAACCTCGGCCCGACAGCACATGCAGCCCCAGGAGGGGCCCTGCCTCACGCTCAGTGCCATGTTGGGGGCGGGGGCAATGCAGGAAGCCCCATCCCTGGAACTCTGGCGCCTTGCCAGTGAGCAGCCCCAAGGGCTCTAGGAAGGCAGGGGGAGCTGAGAGAGACCTCTGGGGCAGATGCAGGCATGGGGGGCAGAGTGGTGGCAGTCTACGGTGGCTGTGGGGTCTGTACCCACTGTAGCAAAAGGAGGTACAGGGAGGGGACAAGCGGGGGCGGGATCCCGGGAAGGCGCCAGGTCTCAGGCTCAGGCTCCAAGTTGGGGTCACCAGAGTGGCAGACCTGCTCGCTGGTGCGCCTGGAGCAGCGTCGCCTGGCAGGCGCCCACCTTGTGGCAGGGGTCCACCCAGGCAGGCGCCAACCTTGTGGCAGGGGTCCACCCAGGCAGGCACCCACCTTGTGGCAGGGGTCCACGGTGCAGATGTCACTAACGTCCAGGTCATGCAGGGACATGAGCAGCTCGGCCCTCAGCGTGCAGTAGTGCACGTTGCGTGTGCGCAGGAAGAGCGTACGCAGGAACTGCAGTACCATGTCGTACAGCTTCACCTTCTTCCCCACCATCTGCGTTAGCTTCTGCACTACCTGGCACCCAGAGAGGCCCGTCATGCCCGGGGCCTGCGCCCGCTCCCGGGGTCACCAAACAGCGCTGGTGCTGCCGACACCCGATTACCAGGAGACGGAGTTGGGGGATGGGGAGAAAGACAGGGAAACATGGGGACCCCACGCCACGCAGGGGGACGAGGGCGATGGGACGAGAAAGAGATTATGAAGGACCTAAACTGGCGATACACACAACATGCTGGGAAGGGGCTGGCACCCTCCTCCAGCATGCACTGCCCAATGGGGACAAGCCACAACGACTCAAACGTTCAGAAACGTGGCAGCTGAGATAAGCTATGAGTATAAAAGACACGCTAAAGACAAAAAAGACATAGCTTGCTAATGGTTTTTACACGAACTACGTGTTTAACTTACAATGCCACGGATACACTAAGTTAAATGAAACACGCTGATATACCTTTTAACATATTTCTTTCAACGTTGCTACCAAAAAGTTTTATGTTATATACGCAACTTACTTTATCTTTCTCTTGGACGCCCCCAAAAAACCAAACCCATTGCCATCCAGTAGGTTTTGACCCATATCAAACCTATAGGACAGAACAGGACCGCCTCACAGAGTTTCCAAGGAACGGTGGACCTTTTAATTAGCAGTAGAATGCTTGACCACTGTGCAACCAGGGCTAAAGTCGGCCCACTGAGAAATCTCAATATAAAAACAAACAAACGGTTATTACAGATTTGAATTCAGAATAGTGCCGATCTCGTTAATAAATACAGCCTTAAGGTGACTGTTTTCTAAAGAGTGAAAAGACACAATTCATACTATAAATCTACCAATTAACATACCATTTACAGATATAATATTAACCAAAAAGAAGTTGGGTTTTAGAGGTAGCAGTGAATAGGGAGGTGGCTGTCACTCTTCATTAAGGCCCTCCAGTGGATTTTGAGGCAGTTCTACTCTGTCCTATAGGGTCGCTCTGAGTCGGAATCGACTCGACGGCACTGGGTTGGGTTAGTGGATTTTAACCTTGTCCACCTTGTTAACCTTGTTCAGGTACTACTTTGTCAAAAAGCAAAATACCCACAAACACGAAACCGAACAAAACACAACACTGAGAGAAACAAATAGCAAAGCTCCCTCTCACCAGATACAGCCCACCTTAAAGTAGCAGAACCACCAAACATGCATGGAGTAGGGGGCTCCTAGGTGCAGTCCGCACCTGCACCCACCGCTGCCCACCCTCACCTCGCCCTGGCGCCTCGTCTTAGGTGAGGGGCTGAAAAAGTTGTGCAGAACGGACAGCTCGGTGCTGAAGAGCGCAGCTTCCTTCTCCAGGATGTACTGCTTCAGCAGTGGGGAGACCTCGTCCCCAAAGAGTGCCTGGTTGTCCTGCCAGATCTGCCGCTTCACCTCCACCGCGCAGGCTCGGTACAGCTCCTTGTCGGCCATCACCAGCTTCAGCTTCTTCTCAGGCACCTGCGGGAGGGCCACCATCAGCCACGCCTCTACCTGGGAACCTCTCTCCAGACAAGTCAAGAGGCCATCTGCCCCAAAGGCAGAGACCTCCGCTAGCCCGGCTCCCTCCAGGAGAAGTTGGCACCTGTGACTGACCCCAGGGGGCTCCAAAGCCAAGGCAGGTGCCAAACCAAACCAAACTTGTTGCCGTCAAGTAGATTCCGGCTCATGGCGACCCCACGTGTGCCAGGATAGAACTGCTCCATAGGATTTTCTTGGCTGTAATCTTTATGGAAACAGATTGCCAAAACTTTCTTCTGCAGTACTGCAAGGTGGGTTCAAACCGCCAAAATTTCAGTTAGCAGCCAAGCGAAAACCGCTTGTTCTACCCAGGCTCCTGGGACAGGTTCAGCCGTGCTGAATACAAAGGGGTCCTGCACCTCAACTCAAAGGCCCAGGATGCATCTCGGTGAGGCTCTTCAAGTGGAGCAATCACGAAATGCGCCTAGAACAGCACTTGCCTGCCAAACCTCCCTGGAACTAAGCTGACCCCTGGGCCAAGCACACATTCTGAATTTGTGCCAACCGGGGGCACGTGGACAGGTCCACCTACCCTGTGCCACACTCCTGGCTCTCACCTTGGGCAAGTGTTTCATAACGCACATCACCACAGGCTGCAGGGATGGCATCTTCACCAGAGAGAAGCTCTTCTCCAGGAGGTCCTCCAGCTTCTTGTACCTGGAAAGACTTGCACAGCTGAGCAAGTCAGGAAGAGGCCGTCTGTCTGGCCCCAGACCCATGGCAATTAAGACAGCACCAGGCTGGCTTAACAATTCAAGACATTCTAAGGCTGAGAAGCAACTGCACCGTCACCTGCCCACAAGTCTGTAGTGGAGACCCACCTTTCCTCAGCCTTCCCCTCTGAGGCAATGGCAGACACTCTCTCTAGCAGCTTGTCCCGCAGTTCGTCAAACACCGATTGGTGGAACTCCAGCCGGGGCGTCCCATGCAGGTCCAGGAAGGGCAGGGCAGACTGCAAGGACGGCAGGAGCACGCCATTCTCGGTCTGAGGCGGCAGAGAGGCAGAAAGCGGTCGATTTCAGCTGCAGCCAAGTCTGAGTGCACAGGAGGCACGTTCGAGAGTGTCCCCCGCAGCTGCAACAGCTGGAGACCACCCAAAATAACCACCAATTAGACATTAGTGTAGGCCAACCTCGGAGATTCTAACACGGCTAACGGGGCAAAAAAAATGAAAACTACAACTTCCCAAGGGAGCGCCTCGACTCGCCCGCCACCTGGCCTGCCGCCCGGCCCTCCCGTCGGGCCCCCACCCCCCCACCCCGCCCGGCCCTCCCGTCGGGCCCCCACCCCCCCACCCCGCCCGGCCCTCCCGTCGGGCCCCCACCCCCCCACCCCGCCCGGCCCTCCCGTCGGGCCCCCACCCCCCCACCCCGCCCGGCCCTCCCGTCGGGCCCCCACCCCCCCACCCCGCCCGGCCCTCCCGTCGGGCCCCCACCCCCCCACCCCGCCCGGCCCTCCCGTCGGGCCCCCACCCCCCCACCCCGCCCGGCCCTCCCGTCGGGCCCCCACCCCCCGACCCCGCCGGCGGCCCCCCCACCTGGAACTGCTCAATGGCCTTGAGCGGCTCCGTGCAGTTCGTCAGCGTCTCCTTCAAGTCCTCGCCGTTGGCCACGCCCAGGTCCTGCAGCCCCGCGAACATGGCCGAGGCCCCGGCCCCCGCCCGGTTCGGCGCCCCATCCCCGACCCGCTCCCCGGGCGCCGCCGCGGACGCCGCAGGCCCCGCAGACGTCCGCTCCCCCGGGCCTCGGGGGCCGCCCGCGCCCCGCTCCCCCGCGCCCTCCAGCTCGGCCAGCTCCTGCCGCACCGCGGCTCCCCACGGGGTCCCGCAGCGACCCGCTCGCGCCCCGCGACCCTCGGCCCGGCCGCCGACCGGCCCAGGCGACACACCGCCGCCGCCGCGCAGAGGATCCTGGGAGCGGGGCCGTCACTTCGCGCGACGGAGAGCGACGGCGGCGGGGAGGAGGGCGCCGGGATGACGCACGCGCGCGTCGACGCGTCCCCGCCCCACCCAGGTCAAGCCCGCTTGCGCAGGCCAGGCCACGCCCCCACGGCCCCGCCGGCTCACTCCCCTCGCCGTCCCTTCCCTGCCCGTCTCCAGGCCCGCCCCCTAGGCGCGACCCCGCCCCACGTCCCCGGGCCCGCCCCCGGCCCCAAGGCCACGCCCCCTCCAGCGGCCCTCCTGTGCGCGCGCACCTGCAGTCCCGAGTCGTCCCGCTCCAGGTCTCCTCCGCCCGTGGCGCTCGAAGCCGCTGGCCTCGTCTCGCCTCTCCCAGCAGGGACCCAAAAAGCCCGGCCCCAAAACCCGCCGTGGGGGAAGGGGCAGAGGGTTCCAGGGCGAGGGACTTCCCCGTCCTCCTTTGTGTTCGGGATGGACTTTTTTAGCCAAGGACGTTTTATTCCCTAATCGCTATGAAACCTGCCGCTGACCTTAGCTGGCTTTGACGTGGAGGGAGTGGAGCCCAGCCACCTGGAAGCTCTCACTTTCACCACCAGGTGCCCAGGTGGGGGCGCTCACACCCCCTGTGAAACGAGGACGTGCTCACGGGGGAAGCAGGGGACAGCAGAGACCTCGGCGCACCTTGGGCGCCCGAGTCGGGGCTGACCTTGGCTTCCCTGTGGGCTCCAACTCCGGCTAACCTAAGCGCGGCGGACTCCTGAGTCCCAGAGAGCTGCAAACGCAGGTCCCTGCCCCATAGTGCCCCTTGCAGCCCTGGTCGTTGCTCAGCTTGCGAACCCCTCACCACATCGTGCAGCTCTTCTACCTCTCGTCCACCCGCCAAGCCAACCTCCAGACATCCGCCTTTGCCCTTTTCACCGCCCTTAAGTCTGAGGTTTTCTCTACTAGGAAATACCTTCCTGCAAACTTGTGCTTAGTTCTGAAAGCCGGTCCCTCTGTCGCCTCCTCCGACAAGCCCTCCCTCCTCAGCCCAGCTTCATCCTTGATGCTGTTCAACTTCTGGTTTGGGGCTTCAGGAGACACCTGGGGTGTGCCTGTGAGCAGGACTTCTGTCCATCACCCACTGGCCGAACTACTGCTGTGCTTCCCAGGCTGCTGGGCAAACTGGTCCCACCCAGAGATGGACACAGGTGCCTGGTGCTCCGGCTCCCTAGGCCTTGAGCTCCCCCCTGCAAAGGGAGTGATGGCGGCAACACCACAAGGTGGTTTTAGAGGGGCCAAGCTTCCACAGAGGAGACTGTGTGACCCTGGGGAGGGGACCGGGTCCGGGGCTGGGGGCAGGTACAGGGAGAACACCTGGAGGGATTGTAGCCAGCCACAAGAGCATCACCAGCTGTAGGCGAGTGGTCAGGGTGGTGGTCTCAGGGGCTGACCCCAGGAGAGGGCAGGCCAACAGCTCATGAGGACCAGGCTCCACTGTGGGCTTAGAGCTGAGGGGAAGGGGCAGGCCCTAACAAGGTGCACACACCCGAGCCACCTGCCTGCTAGTCTGGCCAGCCCGAATCTCCTGGCTTCGGCTTGGCCCGGGAGGTCCTGGCCTGAAGCTCTCAGGGAGAAGGTAGCCCATTGGGTTGGGCCTCTGGGCATGGGGCAGTGGGGCGGACCCAGATGAGCTGGGCCTCTGGGCCCTCCATCACAACTGGGTGGCTGGTCCCAGCTCAAGCTGGTGGCCACAGAGTCTGGCCCCCCACCTCAGCCCCAGCACTTGGGTCGTTGCTCAACAAGAAGCCTGGCCTCTAGCGATTGACTGGTGCCCCAGACCAGTCCCTGGGTGCCACCCTATGTGACAGGCAAGGGGCAAGCACTGGCCAAGGGCAGCATTGATGACGGTGAGGCGGCACATGGAGGCGGGAATGGGGAGCTTACAAAAAGGCCAGAGTCAATGACAGCGTCTCTGTATAGCATAAGGTGGGCAGGAGGAGACCGTAGCCTGGAATCTCTCGTCCATGGTCTCAGAAGGGTGGCCTGGGGTTCCCAGAGGGTCAGAAGGCTAGGCTAGGGGGCTGAGTTCCAGAGGGAGGCCTGGGAAGGCCCCAGGTGAAGCCAGGGTGCCACTCGATGGCCAGGCCAGCTCTGCCTGGTGGCTCTAGAGCGTGCTGAAGGGGCCCGTGTCATGGCGCTTGGGTCTCCGTGAGCCTTGGATGAGCACTCCAGGTGTCGAAGGGAAGCGTGAGTTGTAGCAGTCCTCCACGTGGTAGGTGGCTGGGCCAGGGGTGCACGCTGTAAAAAGAGGAGGCTGGGAGCCCCTCCCTGGCCCGGCTCCCACCCCTGGCCCCTGGGCCTTGTCCCTAGCTTCTGCCCCCAACCCATCCCAGTCCGGCCCCAGCTCCCGATCTCGTCTCCAGGACCCCAGCCCTCTCCCCAGCTCTTCCCCCGGCCCTGACAACTCCTGTCCCCCCACCCCCCAGCCCCGGCTCCCGGGCCTCCTTACAGGTGCTGACCCAGGAGGCGAAGGCAGGCGAGCGGCTCATAGAGAAGGCTGGTGAGCGTGGGCTCTGCAGGACAGACCCGGGCAGGATGTTGTAGGTGTTGGGGCTGGGCCGCTTCTCACCGGGGGGATGCAAAGAAGTCTGTAGGGGGGCCTGGGCCCAGGGGCTTAGTCCCCGAGCCTTGGGTGCGCGGGCATGGCCCTCAGGGGTCTTGGAGGTTGGGCAGTGACAGCCAGAGCTGAAGGCAGGCCGGATGGAGGGCTGGTAGTCAGTGGGCGATGGCCACTGCAGAAGGGCCAGAAGCTTCAGAGGCCCCTTCCTGGGCACCCTCCCCAAGGCCCCTCCCTACCCTGCCCAAGGCCCCTGCCTGCCCCTGCCACCCTGCCCAAGGTCGCTCCCCACCTTCCCCAGGACCCGCTCCCTACCCATCCTTCCCAGGACCCCCTCCCCACCTGCCCCAAGACACCTGCCCAATCCTCCCCAGTACCCCCTCTCCCCACCTGACCCAGGACACCTGTCCCATCCTCCCTAGGACCCTCTCCCCATTTACCCTCCCCAGGACCTCCTCCCCACCTGTCCTCCCCAGGACCCCTCCCCACCCACTCTACCCAGTCTTTTTCTTGAGTATCCTCCCTGGACCTCTCTCTGCCCATTCTTTTATGATGTCCCTTCCCCACCCGTCCCCCACAGGACCCTTGCCCAGTTGATACCCCCCACCTTTTGCTCTCGGTTGAAGTCAGCTTTCTGTGTGAAGGGGTTTTCACTCTGAAGCCACACGGTCTGCCAGGCCCTGCGGCCACCACCCTCTGCAGAGGGAGGCATGATGGTTGGAGAGAAGGTGAGCTGGGGTGGACAGTGGGCTGGGAGAGACGGGCAGGGGAACAGAGGCAGGGTGTGGGGCCCGGCCCCACTCCCAGGTAAGGGAAGCCAGGAAGTGGGGTGAGGTGAGCATGGAGAGTGGGGTCTTGGGGACACTTACCATGGGCAGGGGGCTTGCGGCCCATGGTATAGCAGGGATGTGGGGAGGACTCGCGCACAGATGCATCTGGCACTGGGTACTTCGTGGGGCTGGGGATCTCCAGGTCAGTCAGGATGGGGGGGCGCTGCTCCAGCACTGGCCGCAAGAAGCAAGTTCTGGGCCAGGGTACTCCTAGCAGGCTCCTCCCCCTCCCCACTCCCCGGGACCAGACTGGGGTGCCACTGATGGGTGCCGTGGCCAAGCTAGTACCCTTACTCACGCAGCTCCCTCAGGGTGCAGGTGCAGGCAGGCGGGAGGTCCTGAGGGGTGCCCATTCGCACCCTAAGGCCGGCCGGGAGATCGTGGGCCACTGGGGGCCATGCCTTGTCCCAGGCCATCTCGGGTTCCTGGCTCTCCAACAGCACAGAAGCCTTGGGCCTGCAAGGGAGACAAGGAGACACAGTCCAGCCCTGTCTGACTGCAGCCCCCATCCCAGGGTGCCATCCCGGCCCACCATCAGGAGTTACTGGTTGAGTGCTGGTGCTTTCTGCCCCAGCGGGCCATGGGTCCAGTGTTTGCCTCCGTTGATGTAAAAGTTTGCCAGGAATTTCACAGCTTTCTGGTCAAAATTCATGGCTGGCTCTCCGTCTCCCTGCTCCTCAGCACAGTTGCAGGGCTCTGTGACCTCACTGCTGGGTCACAGGGCCCCTCTGTTCCCAGGGCCTCCCTGGGGAAAGAGCACTGTCCAGCCCTGGAAGGGCTGCAGGGCTCTCAGCTGAGCCCTGGGGAGAGGGCAGCCAGTGAGCCCCGCTGCTGCTCCACCCAGCTATGCCCTCCCCTACCTACAGGCTGGGTCCCCTGGCTGTGACTGTGTCCCATCCAGCCCAGGCCTGCTGCCACTTAGAGGCCCTCCAGACTGGCAGACAGATGGATGGAGACATGTCGGGGGAAACACAAGTTTAACTGGGGCAAGGGGTCCACAGACTGCCCTGGGCCCTCCCCGGGTTGAGGTGTCTTTGAGAATTTAGTAACAGTGACTACAAACATGGCCGGGCCATGTCTTGCGTTAACGAAGCTCTTGTCATTGGATGCTTAGGCTGGCTCTACTTTGTCCCGTTAATAAATGTGGCTGTGGTGAAAGGCACTGGCATCTATCTTTAGCTAAATATCCAGCTGCTTTCTTAGGACCGAGTCCTTGGAGTGTGTAAAGTGCTCAGCCTGTGTTGCCAAATTGCTTTCCAGAGAGAGTCTACCAAATTACAGGTTACTCTCAGGTGGTCCTGCCAGCCACGGCGGTTGCCAGCACTTAATCAGCAGCCATTTGATGGGTAAGGTTCAGCCTTATGTCTGTTTCTTTCTTAAGGTATTTATGTATTTTTCTAGTGGGGTGTAACTTTTCATATTGTTTGTTTTGTGAAGGTTTTTCATATGGATTTTGTATCTGTCGCACTTTTTTCCCAAGTTAGTGGTTTGCTGTTTGGTATTGTTTAAGCTAGCTTTTGACTTGTTCAGGAACCCATTCTTCCTTTATGATTCTTTTTTTGTATGGTTAGAAAGTCCTTCCTGTACAAAACACCGGGGTCCCTGGGCAGTGCAGACATTAAGCACTTGGCCCCAACCTTGTGGAGGTTCAAATCCTGCCCGGAGACGCCTTGGAAGATGGGCCTGGCTATCTGCTTCCGAATGGTCACAGCCTTGAAAATCCTATGGAGCGGTTCTGCTCTGTACACATGGGGTCACTATGAGTTGGAGTCTACTCAACAGCAACTGGTGTATAAAAATCCAGGACGGGTTGAGGATGGAAGCTTGGAAACCCCAGACCTGAAAGAGGCTTTTGACCATAGCCCTTCATATGGACAGCTAGGGGAGGGGACGCCCTGAGCCACATCCTGCGGCAGGGGCGGCTTCTCAGGGGGCTGCTGGCCTCAGAGGAGTGGTTAGAGTCCAGGCTGAAGCCCATCTGCCCCTTCCCAATGGACCTACTTGCTCTACGACAATAGTCCCTGTTTCTGAGCTCTGAGGCTCAGTGAGATGGGGGCCTCCCTCCTAGGCCTACCCATCCCGAGCCCAGGTGCTCTCCCTTGCTTGGGCCTCGGTGTCCCGTGGGTAGAAGGGAGCACTCCCTGGTGAGCACATGGCCTGGTCCAGGTGGTGCCCAGTAATGCTGGACCTCTTCACAATGGTTGCCCAGCAACAGGGACTTCTCCCAGGGAGGGAGCCAGACACACCAGAAGGGGCCTGGAGCAGGAAGGGCAGCGTAGAGGCAAGATGACAGCTACCCAGAAACACAACCTCTTCACGCCAGAACCGCACTATATCCCTGGGTAAGAGCCGGTGTGCTGGTGGGAGGCTGCAGCCAGCTGCCGGGGGCTCCAGAGCTGGAAGAGGTGGGAGACCTGGGGCAGAGGGTGCTCTGGGGAGGGGGCCTCCAGGGGCCCAGGCCTCCCCCAACCCTGGCCCCGGCCACAGGCTACATACTAGGGAACAGCATGTCTGTAAAGAGCAGAAAACAGGCAACCAGCAGCCAGCTGAGGCTGGTTAAATAAATGCCATGCCCCTGCCATGCCCCCTGCTTTCTCAAAGTTGAGGTCAGCACCCAGGGCAAACGGTGTAAACAGATAAATACAAATGCCAGCTGCTCGTTGGGTGTCTCCCCGAATGTGAAAACTAAGACAGCCCTTCTCGGTAGTGTGTGCACATGTGTGCATCTGTGCACGTGGGCATCAAAATACACACACACGGATACACGTGAAAAAGGGAAAAGGCTGGGAAGGAATCAAACCTAACTTTTTTTAGGTTTTGAAATTCATTTGCATAGAAGTCTAAGAAGTAGTCTCATTTTTTTTAAGCACTATTTGTTTTCTCACTTTTTCACGGCCCCAACCAGAAACTCTATCCGTTAAGCAATAGCTGTCTGCTCTTTCTTCTCCGGGCCCTGGTAATCACAAATCTACTTTCTGACTATGCATTTGTCTATTCTAGATGTTGTTGGGAGGGGATAGGAGGAGCTGGAGGATGGCTGGGTCCAGGGAGCATGAGCACCCAAGGGTGGTGGTGAGCCACTGCGTAAAGTAGACAACACTGTTCTCCCGGTATTAGAGGTGAGGTCAGGTAACTCAGGTAACTCGCTGCAAGTCGAGCAGCTGTAAGTGTAGGCAGGCTGGATCTGTGCCTCCCCACCCCGCATGCCCACAGGCCCTGCCTCCTCCTCCTCTTCCCTCCACAGCTATGCCGGCTTCTATCCACAACTGCGATACCAGGTGGGGAACACCTATGGGCACACCACGGCCCAGCTGCTCATGGACCCCAGCGTGCAGAAGAGCCCTTGCTCTGTGCTGTCACCCATGTCCAGGCCCAAGTTCATTGAGGACTTCAGCAAGTCCAAGCCACCCTTTGTTCCCTGCCGGGAATTGACCCAGCCCTACATCCCACACTACACCGGTGAGCGCCAGACCTTAGCCTGTCACCTGCCGCCGCCCACCCATCTGCCCGCTTTGCTCACCAGCTCCTGTCTCTACAGGTCTCAAGCCCTACAAGAACTTTGAGATCTTGGGCCAGTTTCCACCCCAGGGCACACATGCCCAGGGGCTGCCGGGGGCAGAGAGTGTATCCAGGCAGGTGCCGCTCCCTCCAGGTTTCATGCCCTATCCCCCCTACCCACCGTGCCCACCAGGGAGGAAGGGCAACTCCAGAGACTTCGGACACTCAGATCTGAGGCTGGCCTTTGGGGAGGTGGGCTGGAGAAGGCCCCACCCTGCCCAGGAGGTCCCGGGGCAGTACCAGGTAACCAGGAGACTCAGCGGGGGGACTGAGCCTCACCCCACACCCAGACCCAGGTGGGGCCTGGAAGGTGACTTGTTCCTCCCCCTCCCAGCTGTACCACTGCCGGAGGGATGAATACCCACCCCTGCCCCACCAGTCAGAGACACTGGACGTGGGCAGGTTTGAGAGGCTGCCTCAGCTGGACCACCCCAACCTGATCCAACGCAAGGCTATCTCAGGTGCATGCGGGTGTGAGTGCGCTGAGGCATTCTCTCCAGGGCCGGGGGGAGGGAGGAGCACAGGTAGAGGAGGAGGGCTGCAAGAGCTGTCACCTCCCAGGCAGGCCCCAGGCCTGCTCCCTGTTTCAATTCTGGCCCTAAGGGGGCAGCACCAGTGTTTAGGGAAGGAAAAGAATCCCAGCCGGCTTCCGGGATGTGTGTGGCGAGGGGTCTGCCACTGGGACGGGGAAGGCATCGCAGTCTTCCCTTCCTGCAGGCTACGCTGGCTTCGTGCCCCGCTTCGCCTGGGTGATGGGCGTGAATTACCGTGATGGGGTCACACAAGCCATGGATGAGTTTGACAGGAACCAGGTATAGCCATCAGCGAGGCAGGCTTGCCCCGGTGTCTTAGCTTAGCTCTGCAGTGAACCACCTGAGTGGCAGGGGCCGGGAGGGCCTGGCCACCTTCCACTGCTTCCTAGGAGAGGCCTGGGGAGGAGGCTCCGCCTGGCCTAGGGCCTGTCAAGGTTGCCTTGCCCTCTCTGCTTCCCAGGAGGGCCCCCCGCCCCACTCCTAGCCTTTCAGACATCTGGTTCCTTGCTGCAGTGAAGTGCTTGTGCTGGGGGAGAAGAGCCCCTGGGAGGTTAAGCACTTCCCAGAGCAGGCCAGCATCCTCCCACCCCAATCTGACTTGCTGGTGTGGGGCAGAGCATCAGGGTCTGCCTCTACACTCAGTTCCTGTCTAGGAACCCCATCTGTGCCCTGGGCCAGAGGCTGCCCAAAACACACTGGCCCAGCAACACCATCTACAGCAGCCAAGGCCTGATTCCCTTCTACATGGGGTTTATACCATGTGAGTACACGGGGCGGGGTGTCAGGATGTGGGACGTGGCCATCAGCTCAGGCAGCTGCACCTAGGGAGGGGGCGGTTGACTGGGCACACCCACCATCATCCCTCCCCCAGCGTGGACTAGACTTGAACAGTGGAGTCTGGGACCAAGGTCTGCCTCACACCGGGGACTGGTCCTCCTTGAGGAAGCAGACTTCTTCACCAGCCAGTGGAGTCTGGCCAGGTGACCAGGGCTCAGCTGCACCTGTCCCCCCACCCAGCCACTCAAGACAGCTATGCGCTCACATTTGGCAACAGCACCCGGAAGGCCTATCAGAAGGAAACAGAGAGGCGGGGCCGCACACTATGAAAACGCTTTAATGGAGATGTCTGTACAGCATGTAAGGAGAGACAGAAGGACAGCAAGTGAGACAGTGAAACATGGTATCAGAACAGGTTGTGAATGAATAAAGAGTTCACACCGCTTCCACGCTTCCCCACTAGCAGAGCGCCCTAGGCCACTTCCTCCTCGGCCTCCTCCTCAAACTCGCCCTCCTCCTCGGCCGTGGCATCCTGGTACTGCTGGTACTCGGACACCAGGTCGTTCATGTTGCTCTCAGCCTCAGTGAACTCCATCTCGTCCATGCCCTCGCCTGTGTACCAGTGCAGGAAGGCCTTGCGCCGGAACATGGCCGTGAACTGCTCGGAGATGCGCTTGAACAGCTCCTGGATGGCCGTGCTGTTACCAATGAAGGTGGCAGACATCTTGAGGCCGCGGGGCGGGATGTCGCAGACAGCCGTCTTCACGTTGTTGGGGATCCACTCCACGAAGTAGCTGCTGTTCTTGTTTTGCACGTTCAGCATCTGCTCGTCCACCTCCTTCATGGACATGCGGCCCCGGAAGACGGCGGCCACCGTTAGGTAGCGGCCGTGGCGGGGGTCACAGGCGGCCATCATGTTTTTGGCATCAAACATCTGCTGGGTGAGCTCGGGCACGGTCAGGGCCCGGTACTGCTGGCTGCCCCGGCTGGTCAGTGGGGCAAAGCCGGGCATGAAGAAGTGTAGGCGGGGGAAGGGCACCATGTTGACGGCCAGCTTCCGCAGGTCAGCATTGAGCTGGCCTGGGAAGCGCAGGCAGGTGGTGACCCCACTCATGGTAGCTGACACCAGGTGGTTCAGATCACCGTAGGTGGGCGTGGTCAGCTTTAGGGTTCTGAAGCAGATGTCGTAGAGAGCTTCGTTATCAATGCAATAGGTCTCGTCTGTATTCTCCACCAGCTGGTGCACCGAGAGGGTGGCGTTGTAGGGCTCCACCACCGTGTCTGACACCTTGGGCGAGGGCACCACACTGAAGGTGTTCATAATCCTGTCAGGGTATTCCTCCCGGATCTTGCTGATGAGGAGGGTGCCCATCCCAGACCCAGTCCCCCCACCCAGGGAGTGGGTCAGCTGGAAACCCTGCAGGCAGTCACAGCTCTCGGCCTCCTTCCTCACAACGTCCAGCACCGAGTCGACCAGCTCTGCACCTTCTGTGTAGTGCCCTTTGGCCCAGTTGTTCCCAGCACCACTCTGACCTGCAAGGGAGAACAGCTGCTGGTCATTCTCAGCCAGGCACTCCCACCACAGATCATCTGCGTCCATGCCAAAAGAGCCAGATAATGTGGTGTGAGGTGGCACACAAAGTTCGTCCTGTGGGCAGAGCAGACAAGCCCCCAAAACCATGAGACTACAGCCTGCCCAGTTAGGAGTTAAATTAGAGGCCAAAGTTGAGACAGCCTAACAATAAACCAGCCCCTCCCACGGGCAGCCCTGCCAATTCCCAAGGACAAGTCTAGCTCCAGAGAGATTACACCTGCGCGTTCCTTCCCTACAGACAGCTGAGCTTTTCTCCCAAAGCCGATTTATGAGAAGGGATTGAGTGACTCCAGGGGAAGCGTGTCCAGGGGCCTAGCTTTTGCCCTGGGGAGGGTGGATTCTGACAGTGACCTTTGGGCCTGCCCATGGATGGCCGTCCTGGCTTTCCAGCCACCCACACAAGCCCCACCCTGCTCACCAAAGACGAAGTTGTCGGGGCGGAAGATCTGCCCGAAGGGCCCTGAGCGTACAGAGTCCATGGTGCCCGGCTCCAGGTCCACCAGCACGGCGCGGGGCACGTACTTGCCACCTGGGGGGGGGGGGCGGGAAGGGCGTCGGCGGGGGCGGGGGGCGGGGGCGCGGGGGGGGGGCCGGGGGCCGCGGGGGGGGGGGCCGGGGGCCGCGGTGGGGGCCTGGGGGCGCCGGGGGCCGCGGGGGGCCGGGGGGCTCACCGGTGGCCTCGTTGTAATACACGTTGATCCGCTCCAGCTGCAGGTCGCTGTCGCCGTGGTAGGTGCCGGTGGGGTCGATGCCATGCTCGTCGCTGATCACCTCCCAGAACTGCGAGGCGGCGGGCGGGCGCGGGGCTGAGTCACGCCCGGCCGGTGCGCAAGGAGGCGGCCCTGCCCCCGCCCGGCTCCTCCGCCGCCCCGCCCCGCACCTGCCGACCCCCGCAGGGCGGGCGCCAAGGGCCGCAGTCCGGGGCCGCAATGCGGGGGCGCCGCCCGCCCGCCGCCGCCGCCGCCGCCATCTTCCCGGCCGCCCGCCCGCCCGCCCGGCCGCCCGCCCGCCCGGCGCCCCCCCCGCGCCCCCCCGCCTACCTTGGCGCCGATCTGGTTTCCGCACTGCCCGGCCTGCAGGTGCACGATCTCCCTCATGGCGGCGGCGGCGCGGGCAGCAGGTCCAAACCGAGAATGGAAGAGCGGGCACACGGACTGCTACAACCGACGCTGCGCGAACCCTTATATATACGCGGCGCCCGCCCCCGCCGGCGTCGTATTGGGCTTCCAGAACGAGGCTGGCAAGTGACCTCGATTGATTGGCTGCTACCCCGACCATCGAGCCGCCTAAGGCCCGCCTTCCCACGGCGGAGCGCTCTTTATTGGTCAGCCGCTTCCTGCGCTCTCCCTATCCAAGTCCTCCCCCATCGCGCCGCAGTGCTCTGCCCATTGGGTGTTTCAAATGATTGATTTGTGCTTTCATTGGCTGTCGCCGGGGAGCACGGCGACGGGCTGGTGCTATTGGCCAAACGGGGCTAGCGTCCTGGTAACCGCCGCAATGCAGCGGGCGCCGCGCGCGGAAGGGCGGGCGCGTGCTGCGGGCGCGAGCACTCCGGTCGGGGCGCCGGTTTCCGGCCCGGCGGCGGGCTCCAGGGCCCGACCCGGGCGGCACGGTTGCGGGCAGGCCCGGGGCGGAGGCTGAGGAGGGTCCGGGCCCGGGGAACGCAGGAAGGGCGGCGCCTCGAGTCCGGACCGGGCCGGTGGGGCCCTCGCGCGAGCGCCGGAGCGCGTCACTGCAGCCCCGCGTGCGGCGTCGTGGAGAGCCCGCCGCGCTGGCCTCGGGGGCGAGTCGGGCCGCCCCTGGGCCCGGCATGGGCGCCTTCTCGAGGGTGGCTCCTTCGGTTCGGTCGTCACGGAACCGGCATGAGTGGGCCAGTTGTCCGCGCTGTGCCGGAGCCCTGGGGGTGGGCGCGGCTGGGTTCGGGGAGGCGAGCGCGCCGGGCCCGGGCCACCCTGGAGAGGTCTTGGCGCGGGCGAGCCCCGGAGGTCCGCAAGCAGGAAGGGGTGTGTTGTCATTGACGCTAAAAAATAAACAAGCTGCAGGCGCCAAAGGGGCTGTGGCGCTGGGACAGGAGTGCTGGCGGAGGAGGGGACCTGTCTCTCCTGCGCCCCGACAGTGGAGACCAAGGGGGATGTGGCGAGAGGCTTCCTGTCCTGCCCGCTCCGCACGCCCCGCGACCCTCACAGCCTTGTGAGGTGCGCGCCCGGGCCCCAGTCCGGCCCCTGCCCGGACGGCCGCCTTTGAAGGCGCAGCGCCCTTGGGTGCGGAGTGGCCGAGGCCTGGCACAGGGCCGCCTCCTCCTCCTCCCCCGCAGTTGCTCCCGGGGAGCGAGTCGGACGCGCGGATCCTGCCAAGGCCCGGGGCCCTACCCCTGGCAGCCGCGCGCGGCGTGTTTGTAGAGACGCTGGCCCGGCGCCCGTCGCCTTGGTGTCTGTGCCCAGAGCGCACCGGGCTGCCTGGAGACCAGGGCGGCGTCAGGGCGCGGGACCTCCCTCGGTGAGCATGGGATCGTCACGGCTCCACGGCTCAGCCGCAACCAGGGCTCGGCGCGCCTGACCTGAGAAGAGCTTTTATTTCTCTCTGATTTATATGGGGGGGGGGGGGGCGGGGACTTATAAAGGAATACTAGTTAAATTACATGTGATTGCATCTTTAATCATTTTCTTTTGAACTACGCATTTGCATTATATGTTTGTAAAATTTTAAAAACAAGATACACAGTCGGGACTGCCCTGAACAGCCTCCCTTGCCGTGGCCAGGTGGGGGGTCAGGGGTTCTCTGGATTCTGGTTTTCTTGAACTTCTCACCCCCTCGGCTTCCTGACTCAGGGTGTCCTGGGCAATACCTGCTGCTCTATTTCTCTCTTCGGGGGGGAGGCGGGGGTGAGGGGGGAATGCTAACCCTTCTTCAGGCTTAATTAAACACATTCTTGGGTGGTTTCAAAGACAGAAACAGCTTATCTTTGGGTCAAAATCTCCAGGACAAGCAGCAGCCCAGCCTAGAGGCCAGCCAGCGTTTATGCCCATTGAGAGGAGTCTGCAGCTTCGCTCACCCTGGATCTGCTGTCCTGGCCTGGGGGAGAGTTGGTCTATCAATGTGCTGAACAGTCCTCGCAGGGCTGGGGGACCACTCCTTCCCCACTCGCCACCTGGGAAGGCAGGTCTGGCTTCTGTTAATCACCCATCGCAGGCAGGATCTCTTGGTGCGTAGGAAGTGTCGCCCCAGTCCTAGGGTCCTCATGGCGCCCATTGCTTCCCCTCGATTTGGTTGCCAAGTGGTTAGGTGTCCAAGCAGTAGGCAAAACACGAGTTGTCACAAATTCAGGGGGAAGAAGGGGGGCGGGGAGAATTCTGATTTCTTCACTCAGCTTGCTGGGGCTGCTCTTGGAGGTACTTGGACCCCCCATTCCTGCCTGTTTTCAAAGATGTCTCTGCCCCTTTTTAGGCTGTGCACTGGAAAAAGCCACTGGTAACTGTGACAGGTTCTCTTGGGGCTATGAGGTCTGCATGTCACCCCCGTTTTGCAGGTGATACACAGAGGCTGTGGGAGTGAACCCCAGCGCCCTCGGTGGACCAGGTGTCCTCTCCCCGACAGTGCCTGGATATGGTCAGTGCTGGTTGGGACAGGAGGCTGGGGGCCTGCGGCTGCCACACAGAGCTGGTGGCGAAAAGCTCCAAAGTTCCCCACCCGGAGCCCTCCGTGGGGCCCCAGTGTGGAGAGATGAGCAGTGTGGGCAGGAGGGCAGCTGCTAGGACCTGGGCCAGGTAGGGGTCTGTGGCTGGTGGAACACAGAGCAGCAATGGCCGGAGGCAGGGAAGCCCAGGCAGGAGAAGCCCTGGATCTGGTGTCCAGGCTGTGGGAGTGCTGGCCAGCCCCACCCACTGTGCCTACAGCTGTTGGAGGAGTCCTCAAGGACAGCTCTGTTTACCAGTGGCCATGGTCCCAGCGGGAGGGTTTGTTACCTCCGGCCTCAAAGGACCCGGCGGTCAGCCTTTGTAGGCAGCCTCACTGGCTCCGGAAGGAGGGGTATGAGGAGCACTTTCCTCCTCCTGCCCATGAGGGCCTCATTGCCTCCCCAAGGCCCCCCCATCACCCTCCCCAGGGCACTGGCCAGGCCTAGCCCCTCCCGAGGAGATAGCAGAGAATACCATAAGGCCAGTGGGTGGGACCAAAACTGGGGAGCAGAGCTGGCCATGGGGCCCTGGTTCTCGCTGGAGTCCACCTGTGAGGGACCCACAATTCCCAGAGCAATGTCACCTTGGGTTAGCCAGGTGATCCCCAGTCTCCAGAGGCTCTCACAAGGGGTGCTGTAGGAGCCTGGGGGACGCTGGGGGGCTGAGGGGACTAGGGGAAATGGGGGAGCTGAGGGGACAGAGAGCCTGGGAGACACTGGGGGTAACTGGGGGAGACTCGGAGAACTTGAGGGGATCCAAGGTGGGATAAAAGGACAAGACTTCAGCAAGAAATGTAGTCTCCTTGGCCAGCTCCCCTTGTCCTCCATTTGGCAAACCTGGGCTCCCAGGATGGGTGGGAGGGTGTAGGAGGAGAGGTGGGTCTCCTGGATCAGGGGAGGCTTCGGGCCACAGCATCGGGCTCTAGAAGTGTGCCAGACAGTCAGGCCCTGAGGAAGGGTCAGGCTGCCCAATTGTCACATGCACATGCCCTGGCTAAAGGACTGGGTTCTGGAATGACGGACATAATTCACTTGAAGCTTCCTTCCTTGGGGGAACCCTGCGGTCGGCTGGGGTGTGGGCAGCCCTGGGCGGGAGGCAGTAGCCAGCACTCCCCTGGTGTCTGCTTACAAGATGGCCGAGGACAAGCCTTCCTGTGTGAAACTGGATCCCAGGGAGTAGGGTGCTGGGCCTGTACTCCCCACAGGCCCACCTGCTCTGAGGGCATGTCCTGGGCAGGCATATCCCCAGGTGCAGGGTCTCAGAAGTTACTGCGGACCTGGAGAGGGGTTTGCAAGGCCAGTGGTTCAAGACATGAGGTCTAGGTACAGTGACCCCATCTGCAGGACTGACTTCCTGGTAGGTGTCAGCCAAGCCGAGTGGCGCCCCCTGGTGTCTCAGGCAGGTGCGGGGGGGGCGGTGCCTGGGAAACCCTAGCCTAGGGGTCTCCCACCCACTGCCCACCTTTGGCAGCCCCCACAGTCTAGGATAGGTTCCTGGAGCCCCACCCAGAAAAAGGGTACTAGAGAGAGAACCAAACTGGGGGGGATGCCTTAGGGACAACCCCATCCTTACGACCCTCTCCAGTACTCTCCTTGCTTCCCCCCACCCTGCACCTAGCAGGACCTAAGCTCTCAGTCTCTGAGGTCCTGCAAGCTGACCACCATGAGTGGGGCCAGGAAGGCAAGGGGGCTTCTTTGTCCTGGCCACGGTCCTGCAGGAGCCCCAGGGGTGGAGGGGCTAGGAGGCCGCGGAGGGTAGGAGCAGGTCTCCCATCTCACCTCCCGCACAGGAGGGAGGCCCAGCTCCCTCCAGACAACCCCCTGGCTGCATCCTGGGGGAGGAGCCCTGGCCCGCCCACCTGCCTCCCCCACCACAGCTTCTTGCTTCGGGAAGTCTCCACTTTCTAGGCTGGCTGTCACCCTGCGTCCTCTGTCCACAGTGGCCGTGGGGTGAAACAAAGTTACAGCCTGGGGCTGGGGAGGTCACTTCTGTCCCCACACTCTGGGAAGGGTCACTGAGATCACAGCTGGCTCCCTGTGATTCCCCAAGTGTCTGCTAGGGGGCAGCACTGGTGCCCTCTACCCCCACCACCCACGAAGCTGGGCCCAGGAGACCCTCCCCAAGCAGCCCCTGTCCCAGGGTGGGCAAAGACCAGCGAGGCTGTACCACAGCTTCTTTTATTTGCAAAGAAGGGGAGGCAGCTGACGCAGAACTCTGCAGCTCTGGGGACCCACAGGGGCACTGGGCAGGCTGGCTCTCCACAGCCCAGCCAGGCCAGTGGGGCTGGAGGGAGGGTTGTGGTGCCTGCCCCTTACAGATGCTGGGAGGCCAGGACCTCGGGGTTCTCATAGCAGTGAGCCTTTTTTGTGGTGGCGTGAGGGGCACTGCAGGCCTGGCAGGGACAGCAGTGGGTGACCAGGCCGTCCCAGGGCTCCAGGGAGTGCAGCCAGTGGGGGAGCCAGGCCCAGGACCGCAGGCAACGGGGCAGCCAGGTTGGCCGGTGGCACTGCAAAACATTGACTAGAACGACCAGGAGCAGTAGCCCCGCCACGGGCCCCCCGACCGCAGCCAGCACCGTGCTGCCCGCCAGGGAGAGCCCAAAGGCCGCCAGGGGCAGCAGCAGGAAGCTGAGCAGCAGGTAGGCAATGGCCACCCAACGGTAACGGGCGGTCAGGTCACCGAAGCGCTTGGCCACTGGGATGGGCAGCCGCAGGGCGGGCACCACGTACCACAGCAGGATGCCGGCCAGATTGAAGAGGAAGTGGATGAGGGCCACCTGACAGGTGGGTGACAGGTCAGCAGCCAGGCTGGGCAAGGCAGGGCCACTCTGAACTGTCAGGACTCCCACTTTCTCCCCCAGAAACAAGGGCCCCAAGTCCAAAGCTTATCTGAGGATCCAGCTCAGTAGCTGTTCTGGGACCACCCGGGAGAGGCAGACTCCACCTCACACTTTGCGGGGGCAGGGGCCCGGTCCGACACCCCAATGGGGCAGTTCTGTCATTGCCATCATGGCAATCCTCTGCTGTGATTCTGACTCTCTCCTGGGCTGACTGGGCCTTGCCTACGCCCCACACCTAGGAGACCTCTCCCGCCCTCTCCTTCCTGGAGAAGCCTTTCTGCCTAGCCCTGGCTCTCCCCATGGCTCCTGTTGGGAGGAGGAATACATGTGGAGGGAACACAGAGCCTGCAGGACTCAGGGCTCAGAGGTGTCAGCCCCGGGTGGAGCCTGGAGGGCTTCCTGGAGGGGGTGGGGCTGGGCCTGGGCTTGGGGCTCTGAGTGCATGGACAGATGGGAGAGGCAGGGTGCAGGCTGGAGTCGGGAGGGCTGGGCTTATCTCCGCTTGCAGGCGGCTGATAGTCACTGCAGCGCCAGGCAGCAGCCCAGCATAATTGGGGTTTTAGGAGGCGAACCTGTCAGGGCACTCAGGTGGAGGTGGCCATGACCAACCAGGGGCCCTAGGGCAGGCCACTCACCTCCTGTCCATGGGGCTGGACCTGAGAGGAAGGCTGGTGCTGACAGGGGGCCTAGGGGGGCTGGGGGCCAGCCCCTGGGTGGCTGTGGGCTGTACCTGGACGGCGCTGAGCAGCATGTTGGAGGGGGTGGCCAGGGCAGCCAGCAGGGCCGTGGTGGTGGTGCCAATGTTGGAGCCCAGAAAGAGGGGGTAGGCCCGCTCCATGCTGATCACCCCGACCCCTGGGGGAGCCGGGGGTCACCACAGGGCCCTAGCCCAAGTCCCCTTGCCCCTGCCCTGCTGCGGCCACTGTGGGGCAGAGCCCCACCTGCCCCCACCTTCCCCCCTGCTCACCCATCAGTGGCACGACGGCGGCTGTGAAGACGCTGCTGCTCTGGACCACAAAGGTCAGGCCAGCGCCCACCAGGATGGCCAGGTAGCCACTGAGCCAGCCGAACGGGAAGGGGAAGTCTGGTGGGGGAAGCTGGGTCACCCCCAGCCCGGCGGGTCCATGCCTATCTCCGTGTGCTCACCCCCACCTGCCCCACGTGCCTGGCAGTGCCCGCCCCCCCCCGCCCACCCGCCGCCCGCACCAGCGTTGATGACTGTCCTCACAGCCTGGGCCACGCGGCTGCGCAGCATGGAGTTGAGCAGCTTCACGATGAGGACCAGGCAGGTGCAGAGCATGAGCAGGGAGGCGGCCAGCAGGATAAGGCCCACAGCCAGGTCCGTGAGCACAGTGCCCACAAACAGGTGGTGGCCTGGGCAGGGCAGTGGGTGGTCAGCGGGGACCAGGCCAGGGCGGGACGGGGGCGGGGCGGGAGGCTCACAAGGCAGCTTGTCTTCGGGGCTTGTGCCGTTCCTCCGGAAGCACTCGGCAGCTCCACAGGCGCTGCTGTTCCCCTTGGTCTAGGGAAACGGGGCCAGCTCAGGCTTGGGGAGCAGGCGGAAGGTCAGAGGGCTCGAGGGTCAGAGCAGGTGGGGCTGGATGACTCAACAGGTCAGAAATCAGGGGTTATATCAGAGGTCAGGTCGAAGGCACCTCACCATCTGTGCTCTAGCGCCACACCATCTCTTGATGAGGCTGCTGTTGGCATTGCCCGTGGCGCTGCCTGTAATCAGGTCAGTGTCCAGCTGAGAGGCAGAGGGTTGGGGACCGTGTGCTGGACTCCTGGGCCTCACATGGGGCTCAGGTGCCCCTAGGGTCCAGCCCAGCCCACCTCTGCCTAGCCCACCCCTGCCCAGCTCATTTGCCCTGCCCTGCCCTCTCCCCCAACCCAATTCAAGACCCAGGTATTCCCCTCTCCTGTCCCCAACAGATCAGGGCCTGGTCCCCTCTGTCCCCTCCATCTCGGGCAGGGTCTGGGTCTCCACCTCCTCCCCTCTCCTCCAGCATGACGGGGCATGTGGGACCACCTGGCCAGGGCAGCAGTGTCCTCACCTGAATGATAAGGTGTGTGATCGGCTGTGTCAGCACCTTGAGGATGTCAGGCGCACGTGCCCCAGGCTGCAGGCTGGTGGCACCCAGGGCCAGTGCGCTCAGCCTCTCCAGCACAGCCGCTGCACTCTCCAGAGGCAGCAGGATCAGCACCGTCAGCCAGTTGAAGATGCCATGCACAGCTGAGCCACCAAAGGCCCTACAGGCACACAGCACAGGGGGTGGTCAGGGGCCCCTCTCCTGCCCACCCTGGGCCCCACCCACCACCCCCCGGGCTGCCCTCCTGCCCCCCCACTCACCTGCGGAACTCACCCATGTCCCCGGACTGCGCCAATGAGACCAAGGTGCTGGTGACGGATGTACCCACGTTGACGCCCATGATGATGGGCACCGAGGCCTGGATGGTCAGCACTGTGGGGGTACCCCATCAGCCCGCATCCCACCCTCTTGCCTGCCCTGGGCCCTGTCCGGGACTGGGGGCACTCACGCTTGGAGGCCACCATGCTGACCACGATGGAGGATGATGTGCTGGAGCTCTGCACCAGGACGGTGACCAGCACGCCGATGACCAGGCCAGCCACGGGGTTGGCCAGCACCTGGTTGTCCTTGAAGATGTCTCCAGCCACTTTGCCTGAACCACGGAGAGAAGCACTGAAGCTGCAAGGACTGGCCTTCCTCCCCCCTCCCCCCCATCACCCTGACCCGTCACTCACTGCCCAGAAGCTGGAAGGCAGAGCTGAGGGTGTCCAGGGAGCAGATGAAGAGGTACAGGTTGCCCAGGAGGCCAGAGGCCTTGAGGATGCCTCCGACCACCCAGCGCACTCTGCCAGTCACGCTGAGCTCTGAGGGAACAGGGCGCTCGATCCTCAGCCAGGCTGCCCGCCAGTGCTGCCAGGCCCCTCCTCCTCTGTCCCTCCCCCTACCCAGGCAGGGCCTGGACTCTCCTGTTCCCCCAGGGAACAGGCACAGTCCCCCTTCTCTGTTCCCCTGCAAGGACCTATATCCCCTGTTCTGTCCCCAGGGCCAGGGCCTGGGTCCCCTCCCCTGACCCCCAGGGTGGGGTCTGAGGCCCCTCCTCTCCTTGCCCTCTGTAGAATGGCCCAGTGAGCAGCCCCTGGGCCTCCCAGAAGCAGAGCTGCCTGCAGGACAAGCAGGGCTTAAGAGGCCCAGCTTTGAGGGCTCCCTCTGCTGTATGTTCTAGAGCACGCGTCCCCCCAAGGCCCCACTCCACGCTCAGACCCTGAGGCTGTCACCACCCACCCTGATATCTGTGGACACACCTTTCCAGGACTGGCCAGTGTCCTTCAGCTGAGGGAGGGCCCAGGGGTCTGTGTCCCCCTCCTCCAGGGCCAAGGCAGAACCAGAGGCCTCTGCAGGAGTAGGAGTCAAGTAAGACCAGGGACCCCCAGCTAGGGACAAAGGGGAGCAGGACAGAGCAGGGGCTGAGGCTGGAAGAGCTTGGGGTGAGGGCCAGAAGCAGAGAAGGGGGGGCCTCCTGCCAGCTGGGCCCTGACAGGGTCGTCAGGAGCCCACGTGGGCTCTAGGAGGCAGATGAGGCACCTGTCTCCTTCTCGTCCAGGGCGTGCTATCAGGGTAGGGTGGGGGTAGGCTGAGGCCTGGGTGCTGTGGCCCCTCATACCTGCATTCTCCAGACTCCAGTCCACCAGGTCAACCGTGTCCAGAGCAGGGTGGGGGACCTGACTGCCAGTGAGGGGACTCGTCATGGATTTCGGGCAGGGACAAACCCAGGCCCAAGCTCAGATCTGTGGTGGAAGGGTCCATCAGAGACCTTACTCCCTTGGCCCCCACCCTGGCCAAACAGGCCCTCAGCCACTGCCCCGCCCAGTCCCCACTGGCCTTGGTGACCACAGGGGGATGGCTACGGTCACCTCAGGCGGTAGTCAGATGAGCCCCGTACAGTTCGGGGGACAGAGTCGAAGGGGCCCTGGCTCCCTGGCTCCCTCGCTGGTCCTGAAGTCACAGGGTGCTGGGGTGCAGGCCAAAAGCGGCCAGGAGCCGGGGAACCCAGGGAGCTCTCCTATCAGGTGTCATTGGCACACTGTGGATGGTCCTAGCTGGGACTTTGGCATTTGATGCCAAATGGTGACATTTCTGCTAGATAAGGACTGCACCCCCAGGGATGGGAAAAGGGGCAAGGGGCTTGGGTGACACGTCATCCATCCCAGGGCTCCTCTCCCCACAGCCTCTGCCCCCCTGGCCTGCTGGGGCTGCACCCTCATCTGAGTCCTCTGCCTGGACTCCCTCCCCATGCCCCGCCTCTGGTTCTGGGGTATCCCTCCTGTCACCCCCCTTCTGCCTGTCCCCAGGCCCATTTCTCTTGCCCTTGGCTTGTGGAGGCTCAGGATGGGGCCTCAGCCCTGGGCCTGGAGGTCACCCTGGCCTTGCGCTCGGTATCCCTGGCCCTAGACAAAAGCGCCTACCTGTGTGGGTGGTGAGGGGCACCTGCAGGGAGGCGCGGGAGCAACTGCAGGGCAAAGATTCGCTAGGCGCACACATGACCTGCTATGTACTGAGCCCCATTAATGTTTACCTAGGAGCGGGGCCCGCAGCCTCTTGGAGCGTCTCCTGGGGTGGGCATGGAGAGGGGCAGGAGCTGGTGCAGGGCCAGGCAAATGGCCCTGGTACCTGGCCATCCATGTGCTTTGTGGCCCTGTCAGACACTCCCCATCACCCAGACATGGGTATGTGGCCTTCACTGCCCATGGCAGGGTGCTTGTGTGCGGCCAGCACCCCTGGGCAAGTAGGCCTTTGGTGTTGAGAGCCCTGCCGACCTCAGGGTGGTCCTTCCTGCTCAGGCAGTGGCGGTGGGAAGCCCTTTGCAGAGGTGGGCTGGTAAAAAGCACCAGGCCTGAGGGGCTGGGCAGAGCTCCCAGTGGCTTGCTGGTGGCCAGCCCTGTTGGGAGCTCGTCTCCACCTTTGGTCCCAGCTCACTGCCCACCCCCACCCGCACCAGAAAACACCCAGCCCACCCCTCCCCACTGAGCCCTGACCTTCCTGTCAGGCCCCTTCCTGTCCCTGGGGCCCTCCTGGGGTGTCCCCTCTAGGCCTGGTCTCTGTGGAGGGCCTGCCCACCCAGCACCCTGCTTGCTGCTCCCCACCCCGCCCCCGTGCCTGGGGAACTTTGCCCAGGGGCAAGAGGAAGCTTCTGAGTGTCCTCTCAGCAAATTCTGTTTCCCTCCTTGTCCTGCTGCCCACTGCCCAAGCCAGGCCCAGGTGTCCCCTCCAGGGACCCCTGGATGACAGCTTCTTCCTGGGTGGGGACGAGATGTCTGTGGCTGTGGCTGGGGGCCAGCATTCATGGCCACTGTGGGCACTGGCTCTGGCCCCCCTGCAGCTGGGAGGGAAGCCTCGTTTGGAGCTGGGAAAAGGTCCAGCATGGAATTGGTCCAGCTGAGCTCTGCAGGCCTCAGGTGGGCACTGATTGTCTCTGAGCCTCAAGCTGGCCACAGCAGTGGCTGTGTGCCTGTCACCCTGGTAACAACAAGCTGGGCACCTGCCACCCCCTAAAACGCATGGACACACAGTGGGGCTCAGTGAATGTTGTTGAGTGAGTGGACAACACCACCTCCCAGGGTGAAGGAGGTACCCCTCCAACTGCTGGCTCCCATCACTGGATGAGTCCCCCTCTTCCAGAGAGGAGGGCTACTTCCACGTGCAGGCTGGTCAGGAACCCCCAGAGCCTCCTAGGAGCTAGCCTCTGAGCTAAGTCCAGGCCTGAGCTGGGCTTGTGGGGGTCTGAAGGCTGTGCCCTGTCCTTGCTGTACGTCAGCAAGTTTGGGGTCTGGGAATCCTGGTCACCAGCCTCCGGTGGAGTCTCACTGCACTGTGGCCATGGCTCCCTGGCTGTAGGCTGTGGCCCAGGGGTTCCCATGCAGGGATGACACCATGCTGGGCCCCACAGGGCTAGACCCAGGACAACGTCCTGGATGGAAGTTCTGAGGTTGCAGGCCCAATTCTGCAGCGGATGGGAGTGGCCTGAGCTCAGACCTCCAGGCTGCCTGGGATGTCCCAGCAGAGGTTGCAGCAGTCCCAGCAGCAGCAGCAGCGGCGGCGTCTGGACCTCGGGAAGCGGGGCTGGTGGCCCAAGGCCAGGCAGAGGCCGGCTGGCTGCTGTGTGACGATGGTGGCACCGCCTTTGAGGGGCCCAGGCAGCCGAGTCTCCCCTCGCGCCGGCTCCCGCTCTGCCTTGACCGCCAGGAAGGCGGCCAGGTCGAGGTCCAGCATGGCCACCCCACCCCGAGGCGTGGGTGTGCTCTGGCGGCACTGCGGGCAGGGGATCCAGTGCTGCTCGTGGGCCAGTGTGTCCAGCCGCCGCATGCACGCCTGGCAGAAGGTGTGGCCACAGTAGAGGCGGCGGGGCAAGTGCCCAGCCAGGTCATAGGCTGAGTAGCAGACGACACAGTCAGTCCTCCGGGTCCCGGTGTCAGCGGCCTCCTCCTCGGGGGCCCGGAGACTCTCAGGCTGCAGCATCCTGGGGTACAGATGACAGCGGTGGACAAGCTCAGGCTACAGACTGCACTGTCCATCTCCCCAGCTGTCTGGATGAACCGGTCGCTGGCTTGATCCTAACCCCAGACCCACAGAGCTGCCAGTTGCTACCAGATCTGGGGGCGGGGCAAAGGCTGGTGGAGTCAGGGTCTGGGCACAGCCAGGGTTCCTGAGGCCCCACCTGGGCCAAATCCTGTCCAGTTGTCCGTTCCCCTGCAGCCCCTCCTGCCCACCTTGGACCCCCACCCACTGCATCCTGCCTGAGCCCCAGGCCTTTCTTACCTGTACCTGCGCTGCTTATGCTGGCCAGTGGTGGCTTGAGGGGGGACCCAGGGTGCCCTGTGGCTCCCTCCCTGGGGCTCATGTTACGGCCTGAGAGCAGAAGAGTCAGCAGGGAGGCAGTTGGCGGGCTGTGGGCTGTTGTGGGCTCCCCTTTCAGCCACAGAGCACTGCAACTGGATCCCCCAGCACCTCCCACTTCCTGGCGATGAGGCACCAGCCCCCTGCCCACCACCTCTGCCCCACCCGCTCTGTGTTCAGCCCTGGGTTCCGCTGGCCGCCCACGCTGGCTTTGCTGCTCCCCTGGACCCACCCGGTCCTCCCAGGCCCACCGTCCTGTCCACCCAGTCCTCCCCAGGACCCACCTCTCTGCCCAGACTGGAAATGCCCCCTCCTTGTATCCACTCTCATTCTCTGCCCCACCCAGCGGCCCCCCACCACTAGGGCATGCACCCAGGAAAGCTTTCCCATCTTGGCCTGGTTGTTGCCATTCTTCAGCTGGAGTGTCCCCTCCTCCAGGAAGCCTGCCAGGACTCCCAGCCAGCTCAGAGCCCTGAGGGTCTGCTCCTCCTCATCTTGGACACAGTGTGTGCGGTCACGGTGTAGAGCGTGTGAATTTTTGGTCATTGCCTACATCGGGCTGGCTGGTGGCCTGTTCCCACCTCAGGCCTGCAGCAGCCGGGCACGACCCCTAGGAGGCGTGCCAACACCACCTGTGGAAATCTTGAAGGCTCGCACTGTCCATGGTCACAAGCGAACCACCTCAGCAGCTCTCACGGCAGACTCAGTCCCAGACACCCCAGCAGCAGGCACCTCCCCTCTGCCGTCCTGCCAGCCCTGGTGGTGTGGGAGGAAGGGTGGTGGAGGTGGGGTCTGAAGGGGTCAGGGCGAGTGTCCCTTCGGCCCCAGAGCCCCTCACAGCCCAGCTGGGAGGGAGCCAAGAGCCAGAGAAGCCCCTCAGGATTTCTGCCTGCCCCCTTGGCAGTCCTCCCTCCAGACTGGTCGGGCGGGTTTCTGTGGCTGGGCAGGGCAGAGACAAATAGGGGCCTAGCTGAGGGTTTGGGGTTCTGTGGGCAGGGACAGGTGGGGTCCCATGGGCAGCTGGCCAAGGCACAGGGTCCCCCAGGCAGCACAGGTGGGGTCCCACTGACAGCCAGCCAAGATGCAGGGTCCCCTGGGCAGGGACAGATGGGGTCCCACGGGCAGCCAGGTGGGGCACGGGGTTCCCCAGGCAGGGACAGGTTGGGCCCCATTGGCGGCGAGCTGAGGTGCAGGGTCCCCTGGGCAGCACAGGGTGCCTGGCCCTGCGGAGTCAGCCCGTGACACATGATGACACATTTGTCCCACGCCCACAACCCCTGCACACCACTCACCCGCCTCCCTGCCCTGGGTGAGCCATTGGGTACTGAGGGAGGGTCGGCATGCAGACCCGTTTGTCCTGCGTGGCCAGCTCATCCGTGGTTCACCTCCGTGCCACTGCCCTGCCCTAAAATGCCAGGGCTGTCTCAGCACTGGCCTCATCCAGGCTTCTGGGTCAGCTGTGTGGAACGTGTGCCCGGTTGCTCACATATCCCACAGACAGGCAAGCTAGGCAGCGGGGGCAGTGAGCTGGACGCACCCAACCCCTCCCGGCCCCTCTCTGCACCCTTCAATTCCAGTCCCACCACCTCTTCCAGGCAGCCCAGGGTCCAGGCCCCGGAGACAGGACAGCGGCCACCAGCATGGCTTGACCACCGCGTGGCAGATGTTCAGGAATTAAACGTATCATGGGAAACAGAAAAACACCCTGGCTGACGTCGGTAGGTGACTCATGGGTGGGCAGGGCTGGGTCCTGACCACCTGGGTTCTCACATCCTAAGCTCCTGCTCCCCGAAACCTGCCAGTGCCAGCCCCACCCACCACCCTTCTGCCAGCCTGGTCCTCCTTCCAGAGGCCTGTCTTGGGGCTCCCTGCCCCAGTTCCATGCATGGCAGCCTCCTGCCGCCTGACCAGTCTCAGCCTCAGCCCCAGGCAGTGCAGGACAGCTCAAACCCCAACCACCCCCTATCCCTCCCTGCCCGGCCTCTGGCCAGACCTGAGACCTGCATGCAAGCCGAAGTGTCTGTATCATGAAGCAGTTACCACCCTGTCCTGGAATGTCCCACAGGCTGTGAGTGTGTGTGCGTATTTGGCGGGGGGGCTCTGCTACCGTCCAGCCCAGGCTCCATCCAGAAGGAGCAGAAGCAGAAAGGAGCAGAGTCTTGGAGATCAAGCACATCCCACTTTATTTTCTGGGCCCTGGCTTGAAGAAGGTGGTCAAAGGGTGTCCTCGGGCTCAGGGCTCCGTTTCCAGGGACCTGAGCTGAGCCATGGCCACTCCAAATGTCCGAGGAGCAGAGGCCCCTCGCCGACTAGGAGACGACGCAGCAGCAGCTGTGGCAGCGGCAGAAGCGAGGGCAGTGGCAGCAGGAGCAGCAGGGGCAGCAACAGCAGTGGTGGGCAATGTCGTCGCCACGCCCAATGGGCGGCAGGCCGGCGTAGGTCAGTCCTGCCGGGCGCTGGGTGCTGCCGTAGGGGTTGCCGGGGTGTTGCCATGTCTGCTGGCCCTGGAGGGGGGCGGCCCCCTCAGCCCCCTTGGCACCTGGGAGCTCAGTGGGCTGCAGGAGGCAGGTGGGCTCCGGGGCACAGGGTCCTACAGGCACAGGCTGTGTCTCGGAGGACACAGAGGGGGAGGATGGGCAGGGACCTTCCTCCAGCTGTTTTACCAGGTCGGGCCGCAGGTGAGCTCGGGGGATGCTGATGTGGGCATAGGGATTCTTGACAACCATCTCATGTGGGTCCATAGCACGGACTAGCAAGGTGGGTGGCTGGCCACAGGACACAGGTCTGGACAGAAAAGACACAGAGACAGATACTCAGTGGAGAGAGATGGGACGCCCAAAAGCCTGCAGCCCCAGAAAGTGCCCACCCCAGGAAAAGATGGGTGCGCCTGCCCTGTCCAGTGTCCCTAGGCCACTTTTGCCCTGAGTGAAGAGACATCCAGTGTGTGTGCAAGACCTGTGTGTCAGGGGTGTGCACAAGGTGGGCTGTGGGCAGGCACAGCGAGGCTAGCGTTCCCAGCCGCCTGCCCCGCGTCCTCCCCTCCCTGGGCGGCAGTTCTGTGCGATGGAGCCGGGAGTGGGGTGGGGAAGGGGGAGAAGCGGCCTCTGGGCACCTTGTGCAGGGACAGCCCGCGGCGAGGACCCACCTGCAGTGGTGCTTGTGGCAGCAGCAGCAGTCTGTCCTCTCGGTCCTCTGGGCTCCAGGTCCCCAGTGCCTGTGGGCTGAGCGCCTGGCATTTGCCTCGTCCCTCCTCAGGAAGGCAGAGCCATGGGGCGGGGCTCCAGAATGGGGTTCCTGAGAACCCAAGGCCCCAGCTCCCTTCGTTGTCAGGTGGGTGGCGGCTGTGCCTGGGCTCTGAGGGGCACTGCCAGCCCAGGTGACTCAGCCTCCACCCATCCCCGGCATGCCCTGGGCCCCCAGCCAGCCTCAGCTCTCCAGGAAGGAGGCAGGAGGGAGCCTGAGGTCACAGCCCCAGCAGGAAAGTGGGGCCAGGGTGGGAGCCTCAGAACCCAGATTCTGGGGCCTGCACGTGGCAGGGCTCCCCAGCCACGGCTCACACCCCTCAGGGCTGCGGTGCCTGTCACCAAAGTGCCCCTGCTGCCCCCCAAGGAGACCAAGATGGCAGGGGGCACGGACGACAGGGAGGATTTTCAGGTGACAATAAAGTTTGATTTTCACACTTTTGCTGAAAAAGCTTAACTGGTGATTGGGCTTCCCACACAAGCGGCATTTCTAGCCCGTTTCTGAAATTGCACTTTTTTCTCTGGGTGGTGGGACTGGGAGGCCACACGCCCCGGGGACGTCCCTTTCCTCGGCGCCCTCGCCCCTTCCATCTCGTCCCTGTCACGGCCCCCCAGAGCCGCTGGGTGACGGGATTAGAGTCCCTGGCTCTGGGCCCGGACCCCACGCCACAGCCCACTGCGCCCGGGAGCCCCCCAGGAGGGGCAGGGTCCGGGGGCCCGGGTGGCCGGGAGGCCTGGGTGAGACCGGTCAGACCGGCCAGGCACCGGATGTGAGGGGAGCTGGGGATGGGGGCGGGGCTCCGGGCCTCGGGAGCGGAGGCGGGCGGCGACCCACCGCGCACGCGCACGCGCCACGCCCACCGTCCCTGCAGGCCCCGCCCCTACCGAGAGTCGGGCCGGGCGCATGCGCACACCAGGCCTGGGGCGGGCGGCGGAAGCTTTGTTCCCCAGAAACCTCCGCGCTCGAGGGTTTCCCGAAAGACCCGGTTCGGGATCTGCTGGCCTCGGATGACCCCGTATTCGGCGTGGGCAGCCCCAGCTCTGGACGGAGGGGTCCCGGGAGGCCCGGAGTTGGGGGTGGGGCGGGGGCCCATGACGACGGGGCGGCCAGGGGCGGGGCCTCGAGGCGGGGGCGGGGCCTCGAGGCGGGGGCGGGGCCTCGAGGCGGGGGCGGGGCTTCGGGCGGGTCTGCGCCCGGCGGCCGGTGCCTCCTCCGGGGCGCGCCCACGCGGTCTGCTGGTGGGTGGGTCGTTGAGGACAGCCCCCCAGGTGTCCCCGCCATCATGTCAGGGCCCCCACACGGCCCTCGCGGCCCCTCCCGCCGCGCACCTGTACACCTCTCGCACTTGCGGGCGCTGAATGGCCCAAGACACCGAGGCCTGGACGTTAACCTGAGGTCACTCGGAGCGGCAAGGGCAGGCCCCGTAACCCCGGGAGGCCCATCCGTTGTGTTTTGCCCACGCAGGCTGCCTCAGTCTCCCTCCCTGCGCCAGGGGCAGTCTGGCCTATACAGATGAGAGGGGGCTGCTGTCCAGGTCAGGCACCCCCACCAGTGCTGGTCGCAGGGGTGCAGCATGCCAAGTGACGGCCATGGCAGGGCAGGGGCGGCCCTCGGGGGGCCCCACAGCCTAGTCCCCTGGCCCGGAGTTACCGTCATGTCCTCGGCCCCCCTCCTCACCTGAGGGCGCCCCACAGGCAGAGGGCGGATGTCAGGGGTCAGGAAGCCCTGCCTGACAGGGAAGCGGAAAGGAATGGGGCTCTGCCGGGTGGGGTCACGCAGCCCACAGCCGTGACACCAGGGCACGTGCTGACCCGGTGGGATGCCAGGAGGGGTCACCCCACCCTGGGGAGGCGCCTGCCCTCCCTGTGCCCCTCCACCTGCCCGCTGCCGCCTGACACCTGTCCACTCATCTCTCCGACCTTCCATCCACCCGTCTGTCCAGGTATCCTCGGAACCTTCTGTCGCCTCTGTTCCTCACTCCCTGGCCCACTCCTGACGTGGGCTTGCCGCCCCCTGCTCATGTCCCCATCGCATCGCCCCCTTTGAGCCCGCAGGCACTGGGCACAGCTAAGGGCATCCTGAGAACCCGACTCCTGGGCGTTCCCAGCGGGGGCTGAGCGGAAGGACAGTCAGAGGCCGTGACTCTGGCGGCGGTGTGGGGGGAGTCAAGGCAGGGGAAGGTCGCCCACGCACAGCGCGGACCCCTGGGAGGAGTCCCGGGGGCCAAGCTTTCCTGCGACCCACCTCTCCGCCCCTGTCCCTCCCCTCCTGCATTATGAGGCGTAGGGAGAAAGAAGCAAGATTTCCCTTCAAGGATGGGGGGCTGCTGGTGGTGGTTACCAGGCCCCAGGTCGCGAGGCGGGGCAGGGGAGGGGCCACGCAGGGGTCCCCCAAGAGCAGGTGCCAGGCCCGGGCGGACTGAGGGGCGGCAGAGAGGCTGGCTCCGCCCCACGGACCCCGCGCGGGTTCCCAGACGGGTGGTGGCGCTGCGGGCGCAGGCGGGCGCCGCGCGCACTGCGGTCCCCGCGTCTCCGCCGCAGAGCGCGCCACGCTCCGCACGCACCTGCCGCTGCCGCCGCACGGGCCCGAGCGCGGCCCAGCCCAGCCTTGCGCCCCCGCGCCCCTCCGTCCGCCGAGGTTGCCGCGGCACCGCCGGAGCTGCCCAAGCAGCCGCCAAGGCGCGGGCGCCGCAACTGGGCCTGCCTTTCAGACAACCTCTGCGGCGGCGGCGGCGGCGGCGGCGCGCGGCCCGGGACGCCAGGCTGGGGCAGGTGAGCGCGGGGCGGGGCGGCGACCGGGGCCCCCTGGGTCGGGCTTCTGGTTCCGCACGCCGGGAAGGGCGGGTTCTCTGGAAGGTGCGTCAGTCTTTGGGGGGTGGGCGCCGGGAGGGGTTGGGTCCCGAGGCCGGCGGGTGGGGCACCGGCGGCCAGGTTAGGGTCGGAGGTCAAGGCGCTCGGGCTTTGTGCAGGGTGAGGGTGGGGGCGGGTCAGGGGTGGGTGGTCCAGGCGCTGCCCTCACACCGTCTCTCACCTGCAGCCCGGGCCTGGCACAGGCCTCTCCTCCGCTCCTGCCGAGGCGCCTGCGGCCCAGGTCCTCGGGAGGCCGGGGCACAGGCTAGCTGCCTTCCCTGGGTGCCCTGCCCTGGAGCCATGGGGCCCACCTAGCCCCCACCTGCCCCGATGTCCCGGCGCAGGGACTGCTGACCTTGGCTGCAGGGGGATCCCCCCCAACTCCCCCTCGCCAGCCCCCGAAACCCAGGACCCTGGGTGAGACCCTGGGCGAGACCCCCGGCCCAGGGAAGCTTCCCACCCTCCCCTGCCCTCCTCTCCCACCCCCACCCCCTCCCCTTCCTCCTCCTCCCAGGACTGGACCAGAGAAGCCACTGTGGCCACTGGGGGGGGCCCTGTCCCCCCAGCTCTTGCCGGCTGCCCCCAGGAGTCCACGGGGCGGTCGAGGTCCCCCCCAGGCCTGGCGGGACCAGGATGCTGCCCCTTTGCCTCCCCCCCGACCCCACCCAAAGCCCCCATCCTCCCAAACATCCAGTCTGACCGAAGACAGCCGGATGCCGGCTGACCCTGGGCCCGAGGCGGGCAGCGGCTGGCCGGGCCTCCTCATGTCCTGCCTGAAGGGACCCCACGTCATCCTCAAGATGGAGGCCATGAAGATCGTGCACCCTGAGAAGTTCCCTGAGCTGCCGGCGGCTGCCCCCTGCTTCCCCCCTGCACCCCGGCCTACTCCTGCCCTGGCACCAAAGCGCGCCTGGCCCTCAGACACGGAGATAATTGTCAACCAGGCATGTGGAGGGGACATGCCTGCCTTGGAAGGGGCACCCCACACCCCACCCCTGCCCCGCCGGCCCCGCAAGGGCAGCGCAGAGCTGGGCTTCCCCCGCGTGGCGCCTGTGGACGAGGTGATTGTGAACCAGTATGTGATGCGGCCAGGCCCTGCGGCCCCAGCAGCCCCCTCAGCAATGGCGGGTGAGCCCCTGGAGTGCCCCACCTGCGGGCACACATACAACGTCACTCAACGGCGGCCCCGCGTGCTGTCCTGTCTGCACTCTGTGTGTGAGCAGTGCCTGCAGATCCTCTACGAGTCCTGCCCCAAGTACAAGTTCATCTCCTGTCCCACCTGCCACCGCGAGACCGTGCTCTTCACGGACTACGGCCTGGCCGCGCTGGCCGTCAACACGTCCATCCTGAGCCGCCTGCCCCCAGAGGCACTGACCGCCCCACCCAGTGGCCAGTGGGGCGGTGAACCCGAGGGCAGCTGCTACCAGACCTTCCGGCAATACTGCGGGGCTGCGTGCACCTGCCATGTACGGAACCCCCTCTCCGCCTGCTCCATCATGTAGCCCCCACTGCCACCGCCAGCCCTTGCTCTGCTTTTCCAGGGACCCTGCCCACCTGCCCGCTGACCCCTCCACGCTCACCGCAGCTTCTGCCCCACCCCGTGTGGTACTGTTGCTGCAGCCAACTCTGCCATTAAAACTCTTTGCCAAAGTCTGCACCTCGTTCCCTGGACTGAAGCTGGCTCCTGTGGCCTGGGCCCAGGTCCAGGTTGGGTGCAGGGGTTGCAGCCCAGACATTGGGCCTGGAGCTGCTGCCGGGACCTCCCGTGTGGCAGCCACTTGTGCAGGTGCTCATGTGGGCTGGGCCTGGCCATTTGCCTGTGGGCCTGCGAGTGCCCCCATGTTGGAGCAGAGCTGGCCAGCGCTTGGGCAGAGCAGGCCTAACTGGTTAAAGGGAGGTCTCTTCCTCCATACTGGCTGCACGCATGGGGTTGCTGTGCTGGGTGCCACTCAGAGTCATCCCAGTCTCTGTTAGCCCCACTGTCCACCTGGCCCTGAGCTTGGGTCTGGGTCCTCCCAGGTGGTGTGGGAACTGTCTTCAAGGCTAGGCGAGGAAGGGTTTGGGACAAAAGTTGGCTGATATTGTGGTGGGGGTATGAGGACCTGGGAGAGCCTTCTGTCTGGCACTGAGCCACCGAAGTTTGGAGAAGGGACCTTGGCGGGGGATGCGAGGAGACTGGCCTGGGTAGTGAAAATGGATGGGTGAGAGTATTAACAACAGTGACAGGAACATTACTGGCATCGGTACCAGCTGCCATTTATTGAGAGCACTGCCGTGCTGGGCCCTGCCTTAGCATGTCACATGCTCCCTCCTGGGCCATCTCATCCACAGCTGGTGAGGTCGTGTGGGGCTGTCTCCTTCTTCAGGTGGACAGTGGGGCTCAGGATGAAACCTGGTGAGATCACACAGGCAGTCCATGGACAGCGGAGCCGGGCTTGAGCCCAGCACTCTTGGGCACCCAGACCTCAGTGGCCCTGGCCATTGCCATGAAGGGGCATCAGCTGTGCGTGGGTGCCTCTGCTGTTGTCCAGCCCCCTGGCTGCTGTGGCAGGTCCTGACCCATGTCCGGTGAGGACACCCTTGCAGCAAGCAGGCTAAGCCTCCAGAGGCGTCATGGGCTCCTCCCCTCAGTAGCTCCGACCTTCAGGGAACACATGCTGGCCCTTATCTAGAACACAGGTGGATGGTGTGCCCTGTGGGCTCTGCCCAGGGCCCTGCCCAATCCACTGCCCTGGGTCACTTCAGACTTCTCTGAGCTTGGCAGTCCAAGCCCAGGGCCCTCTGCAGAAAGGGCAGTTGGGGGTGCTGGAGAGGGGAGTCCTGGGCTAGGCCTCAGCCAAGAGGGGGCTGGCCCCTCTCATGGTTGTCCTTGGGTGGCCAATGTCTGGCCACAGAGTGGTGCTGGCTTCTCTGACCCAGCCCCGGGGCAAACCCAGGCTCTCCGGCTTAACGAAGGCAGCTCTCGGTTAAAGGCCTGAGTTCAATGTGGGGCTTTCAGCCTGGACCTCAGCTGTGGTGCCCAGGCTGCCTGACCGCTGGCTCAGTGGCCTGCACGGTCCAGGAGCACGAAGAGCAGCCCCAGCAGCATGAGTGGTGTGAAAATGAGAAGCAACCCTAGCAGCTCCAGGCTCAGCAGGCTCAGCAGCGCCAGGCGGCGGGCACAGGGTCCCCGCTCCCGCAGGGCCCAGAGCCAGGCACCCAGGCAGGGTGGGCAGGGCAGAAAGGGCAGGCAGCCCCGGGCGCCCATGGGCCCTGCCAGGAAACGCAGCTGGTAGCGGTGCTCCAGGGCAGCCCAGGGCCCAGGGCCGCGGTGGGGCAGCACAGGCAGCGTGGGAGGCGGTGGGCGCTGGGGCCCATCGGCCCGCAGCAGCTCCTCCTGCAGCTGGCAGATCTCCCACTCCAGCATGGGTGTCTTCTGGCGGCACAGGGGGCAGCGCACGCGGCCCATGTCGGTGCTGGAGTTGGCGCCCAGCAGCTGGTGTAGGCAGCCCGCGCAAAGGCCATGGCCGCAGTTCAGCAGCGCCAGGCGGTGCTCGCCGGGGCCGTAGGGCTCCGTGCAGATGGGGCACTCGTCCTCGGGGCTGTCCGCCTCTGGCACCTCCAGCGGTGGGGCCATGGTGCCGGCTGACGCTGCAGTCCCCAGCAGGGGCTCACGGTCCAGCAGGCTGGCATCCGGGGCCACCCTGATCCTCGCGCTGTTCTCTCCTTCGCCTGCCTGCACTTGGCACCCGGAGTCCAACCATTCGGGGCTCATGGGGGCCAAAGGTGGGCTGGGGGGTCCAGTGCTGGGGGCTCCGGGGCAGTAATCACGATGGGCCGGCTGGGAACCCAAGGCTGCGAGGTGTCCGGGAATATGAGGGTCGGGGTCGCCCTCAGGGTCGGAGCAGCGTGTGGGCTCCACCCTCGCTCCGGTACTGACCTCGCGGCGGGCGGCCGGCCTCCTCCGCACTGGAAGTAAACTTCGCCTGGGCCCCGGCGTCCTGCGCCAGCTCCGGGCAGCTCCTGGGCCAGCGTCACGCCGTCCCCAACCAAATCTGGGCCAGAGCCCAGCTGTGGCGCCGTCCAGTTCCCGCGCCAGCAACGACCGACCGACCGACCAGCGACCGACCAACTGTCACCGCCAGGCTCGGGAGGTGCGGGCAGGCGGCAGGACCACTCCAACAGCACTTCCTCCAGAGCACCTGGAAGCCCCGCCCCTCGGCCCGGCCTCCTGGAAAGCGATGGCGGGACCGCCCACCGGCCCGGCCCCTCGCACCTCCCACGCCCCGTCGCCTTCCGGGTCCCCTCCCTGCCAGCCCAGCCTGCCCCTCTGCTCTGCGGTCACCTGGGCCGGGCTGACCTGCCTTGGGAGCTCTAGGTTCTGATGAGCAAACAGCAGGTGTGCGCCCCAGTACAACTCAATCTCAAAGCACTGCAGGGCAGCTCAGCCAGAAGTTACTGAGCAATGGAACAAAGACGTGAGCACACACAAAAATACACGCACGAACGTGCACGCACAGAAACACACGTGCACACATACACAAAAGGCACACACACACACACAGAAACGCACATAGGTACACACACATGCACAAACACGTGCACACATACACAGGTCCACACATGCACTAATACACATACACAGGTGCACACGCACACAGATGCTAACATACGCAGAAACACGTGCACATATACGTGGGTGCACACAGAGGCAGAAATACATAGAAACACGTGCACACAGGCACAAACACGTGCACACATGCACAGGTGCACACACGCACACAGGCACAAACACAAATGTGCACACATACACAGGTGCACAAACACGTGGGCACACACACAGACACGTGCACACATACACAGGCACACACAGAGGCAGAAATACATAGAAACACATGCACACAGGCACAAACACAAACACGTGCACACATACACAGGCACACACACACAAGCAGAAACAGAAACACGTGCACACACAGGCACACACACACAAGCAGAAACACAGAAACACGTGCATACACAGGCGCACACATGCACACACATACACAAAGCACACCTGCATGCACACGCCCACCATGGGGGGGCCACCCTGATGTGGACAGTCAAGCGGCCCACCCATCACCTGAGGCAAAGGAAGATACACACAGAAGAGACACCAAGGGAGTAGTCAGGCAACCCAGGGACCATAATTTATTGCCCCACTTTCACCTTCCTGGAACAGGAAGGTGCTGTGCTGGCGGAGCTTCACCCTCAGCTCCACAGGTAAGCCCTTGTCCTCACTGCCCCCAGGTGTGGGGCCTGCGCCCCGGTGGGCCTGGCATTTCATGGTGTGGTGCAGGCACCAGTGACTGGAAACTGCGCTGCCCCAGACTGTGGTGGGATGGCAGGGATCCCAGGGCAGGGGTGGAGGCAGGGCCAGCTCTCACGCGGACCCATTGGGCTCCTGGGTGCTTTCCTGGGTCACTGTTCCTGCCCGTGGGGAATGGGCCAGCAGGAGGTCCTGTCCCAGCCAGCAGCCCAGCTCCAGCCAGACCACGGGATGGGCATAGGCCATGGACGCAGGGTAAAGAAGCCGAGGTGCTGGTGAGGTGAGGGTGGCCGAGGGCGGCCCACAGCAGAGGCTGGAGTGGGCTGGCACTATGTGCAGGGGCTCTTGATACTCAGACAGGCCCAGAGGTGGGGATGCCCCCAGGCACATGCCCTTTAGACTCCTTTCTGGGCTCACTGGAGGCTTAGGCCCAGGTCTCTGCCTGGAAGCGCAGTGTACGCTGGAGCCTGGCTAGGTAGCTGACTGCATCGGGGCCAGAAAGCCCGCCCTGCTCCTGGAAGATTGACGTCAGGGCGCTGGTGACAGCAGCTGGCATGGACTTGGCATTGCTGAAAAGTGGGCAAGAGGCTTAGTGTGGCCTGGAACCCCTGGGCTAAGCTCACCCCTTCCCCATGCACTGCTTACCCTGCCAGGTAGAAGTGGGCACCACGGCGATCCAGTAGCTCCCATACCAGGGACCCAAGCTCCTGCAGCCGGTGTTGTACATACACTTTCCGCTCCTGTGGGTGGGGCAGGAAGCAGTGTCTGTACCTTGCGCCCCTCTGCTCCACCCAAGGGGGCTGAGCCTGCACCCCATCTTGCCCTCCAGGCCAGGGGGGCTGAGTCTATGCCCTTCGGGACCCCCGTCCCCAGCCTGGGCTCACACACCTGCTCCCTAGAGAAGGCCGTGACCAGGGTGAGGCAGCCCCTCCTCTCCAGCTCCCGCCACTCAGCCTCCCAGTAGAAGTCTTGGTCCCTCTGGCGGCAGCCAAAAAACAGGACGTTTCCTAGGGAAAAGCACAGAGACTTGAGATGGGGCACAGGCACAGGTGCTGGGGCCTCCTGCGAGGCCTCAGGGGTCCCCTCAAGGAGGTCCCGAGAAGCAGACTGCACTGGGCCCCTGCCCTGGGACCCCTGTGCACTCACCAGTCTGGCCCTGGGCTACCCGCTCCTGGATGGCTGCTCGGAAGGGCGCCACACCTGTGCCGGGCCCCACCATGACCACAGGTGTGTCCAGGGTCTCCGGGAAAGCCAGGCCTCCAGGCCGCACCCATAGAGGCACCCGGACGGGTCCTGTTGTAGGAGGGAGGTAGCGTGAAGAGACAGCAGGGCCAGGCTGAGGACTGTAGGCCCCCAGCCCAAGACAGGCTGGACTGCATGGGGGAGCAAGGACCCTGGGCCCCGACAACCCCCACCCCCACGGAGCAGAGGGCCACCTTGGCCAGGGTCCAGGGAAGCCAGCCAGCAGGAGCAGAGACCCCGGCGGGGCTCCTTGAGGCGCGTCCGGTACTGCACCACAGCCACCAGGATCTGCAGACGCCCAGGGAGGGCCTGGGGGAAGGGACTGTGAGTGTGGGTTGGCCACTTGGCTGCAGGTGCTGCCACCTGCACCCTGGACTCTGCTGCCTGATGGTCACAGCCCCCTTCTCCACACCTCATCCCCGCCCCTGTTTCCCCAAAGCCAGCCTGGCTGTGTCCCTGGAACCCTCACCGAGAGAGAGGAGGCAATGGAGAAGGCACGGGGCCGGATCGGGGGGATGAGGTCCAGCAGGTAGTCGGGGGGCACAGCACCTGCCGTGTGTGGAAAGTCACAGAGCACCTGGGGGGGGAGCGTCCCTCAGGCTGGCCCGAACCTCATCCTGGGCTCAGGGCCCACCTGCCGCCTGTGCCCACCTCCAGGATGGTCCTGCGGGGCCGGTTGCAATAGTCATAGAGCCCTTCTTGGCCTTGGGCAGAGCTGAACTCCAGCAGCTTCTCCCGTTCCAGCTCATCTGGGGAGAGGCCAGCCAGGAGCTCAAAGAAGGAACGGCGAGGGACGCTGGCGATGTCCAGGTACTGTGACACGAGGTGCCTCATGGAGCAGGGCTGAGGCAGCCGTGAGGGGCAGGAGACATCTGCGGCAGCAGGGTGGGCGGTGGGCTGGGGGAGCTGGTGGTGGGTCGGGTCATGGGGGAGGGAGGGGATGGGGATGGGAAGAGCAGGGGCAGTCTGCTGGCCTTCAGGCTCACCTGGCTCCCGGGGCTGCAGTATAAACCACGAGTCAGGGTCCAGGGCCAGCACCTGGCAGAACTGCTGGACGTGGCTGGCTGAGTTCTCAGGCTGGATTAGCACAACGTCCCCGGCAGCAAAGCTATGTGGGAGAGCACCAAGGGCTGCAGAGCCACGTGGGCTCAGTGCGGGGTACGGGGCACGTGTGTGTGGGGAGAGTGCGGGGCTCAGTGGGGAGTACATGTGTGTGGAGGGAGGGTTGGGGCTCAGTGGGGGATGTGTGGGAGGAAGGTGTGGGGACAGTGAGGGGTACATGTATGTTGGGAGAGGGCACTGGGCCTTCTGGGGAAACTGGGAGAAAGGAAGCAGGCGCCCTAGGAGGTGAGGATGGGGGCACTGAACAGAAACCGTCTCCCCTGCAGGTGAGCCAACCTGCGCCTCCTCCCTGGCCACCATACCCACGCCCTTCTGTGGGGAGGGACTGTCTCTCTAGACCCCAGATCTGTGGCCCACCCTCACCCTGGGCTCTCTGTTGAGGGCACCGAGCCATGTTCTCTACATCTCCCCAGGATGCTTGGCACCTTGCTGTCCAGTTAGACCCTGGCACCCTGCTGCTCTCGGGCAGACCCCTGCTGGACTCCAGTGCTCCACTTCCCCAGGTGGACCCTGGTGCCCTGCTGCCCCGTTGGATCCCGGCACCTGCTGACCCTGGGCAGACCCCAGGGCCCACTTAGTATTTTGGGTCCTGCTTGGGCCAGGCCCACGCCAGAGCCCCACCTGATCCCAGAGCCCGCGATGTCGAACTCAATCAGCCGGACGTCCTGGAAGTGTGTGGGGCCGGTGACCCTCTGGCTGGAGACCATGGGTGCCAAGAAGGGCTGGAGCTCTGAGGGGGGTCCCTGAGGGCCTGCCATGGGCATATGCCACTCCTCAGTCCTGGGAGCCTCCTGTAGAAGCTGCAGCATGAACCTGGATGGCAGACTAGGGAGAGGGCAGGGGCTCAACCTAGGCTCCCCAGGACCACACGCCCACAGCCTCAGGCTGTGGGAAGGTTCTTGGGCAGGCCAGGCTGCACTCACGGGACTCCAGGTGGGATCATGCTGAGGCCAGGGGGCACTGGGTGCAGCGCCAACACCTTTCCCCACAGGTCGTTCAGCCAAGGGTCAATGGCAGCATTGGGTCTGTTGAGAGCACGCATGGGTACATGAAGGACCTGGTGACGGCAGCACCCTCCCTCTGCCCTGTCTGTAGGGATGTAGACTTACCCCAGCTCATGCTGGTCGTCACCTAGGCACGTGGGCAGGAGGGCACAGCCCCCAAGCTGCAGCAGCCTGCGATGCAGCTTCTTGGCCACAAAATTGAACCTGTGGAGGGAACAGAGTGAGGCTGGGCCAATAGGGACCCCAGGTGCCAGGCAGCCCCTGTGTGCACTTTCTATCCCAGCCGTACCCTGGAGGGGGGCAGGGCACTGCTGAGGGGGCCAGAGCAGCCCCACTAGAAAAAACCCACCCTCTGCCCACTTTCTAACAAGGTTCTGGTGTCACTGCCCACCGTGTGTCACCGAGGGTGGGAACCAGAGCCTCAGGGCCCACAGGAGGACTCTGGCCGCCTCCACTGAGAGCCTGCCAAGGGTGCTGTGGGCCTGGGGCTTGTCCACCTGCACACCTGAGAACATGTGCACAGTGGGGATGGATGTCCACACACTGCGCACGACAGGCTCCAGGTAGAGTCAAGTCACATGGCCACTCCATCCTCTCTTACCTGAGAAGACCTCAGAGCCCTCCCCATGGGTCAGCGTTGGAGGATACTGACTACGGGCACACAGACTTAACACCCCTGGTCCCCTGCGTGGGCAGTTTGAGGTTTCAAGATTCCAGTGTCTTAAGATGCCATGCAGACCCTTGAACACAAACCCTTCAAAGCTTGAACACCAAGCACTATTCCTTAGAAAAGAATGCAAAACCATATACTATTTGTTCAGAGGCACAGTTGTGTGTGCAGAGATACTGAAAGAAAACAAGCAGAGATGGCAGCCATCCCACCTCTCGGGCAGGTGGGGTGCTGAGGTGAAATGAATTCCTTTATGTGGCCTTGTGCCTCGGTTCTTCGGAAAAACTGCTTGAAGGATTTTCCCCCAGTCCTGAGGAATTACCTTTGCCCTAGTTTTCTACCCCAGAGGGTCTGTTACTTTTGTCCAGGCTGAATTACGTTTCCTGGGTAAGCTGTAAACAACTTTAGGTTTGGTACTTTTTGTCTGGCTCTGGGCTACAGCCTACTCTGTGATTGGTCTATTTTACACACCTTGCAGAGTTGGCCAATAAACTTACGCAAATGAAGTAACTCTACCCTACTATGCAAATGAAGCGTGTGGCCTACTGAGGATGGTCAGTTTGTGGCCCTGGTGAGAAGGCCATACCTTGAAATTGACCAGGAGTTTGCTTACACATGCAGCCAATCTCATAAAAATTAACACTGACAGAAACAGAAAAAAAAAAAACCAAGAAAGGTAAGAAGGCACAAGCAGAGAAAGAGATGGTGAGGAAGATCCTAAAAGCTGTAACACAGGTCGTGGGCTGTGACACTGAGGACAGCGAGATGCTTGTGGCAGTGACAGGCCTAGAAATGGCCCTGAGGCACCGTCAGTAGTGACAGCAGAAACCTGCTGCGAGGCATGTAGCTTAGAGAGCTGACAAAGCGGCCACACTGGCTAAGAGCTGGGTCAGTTGGCAGTGGAGAAGCTGACAGCAGGGGAGGCCTGTCCTGAGGGGGCCGAGAGGAGGCCTGTCCTGAGGGGGCCGAGAGGAGGCCTGTCCTGAGGGGGCCGAGAGGAGGCCTGTCCTGAGGGGGCCGAGAGGAGGCCTGTCCTGAGGGGGCCGAGAGGAGGCCTGTCCTGAGGGGGCCGAGAGGAGGCCTGTCCTGAGGGGGCCGAGAGGAGGCCTGTCCTGAGGGGGCCGAGAGGAGGCCTGTCCTGAGGGGGCCGAGAGGAAGCCTGCACGGCTGAGGCTGAGAGGGACCGGGCATGGCAGAGAGAAGGACCTGCTTGCTTATACGGCCGAGGAGCTGAGAGAGCTGTCCTGCGCTAAGAAGGGAGGGATGTACTCTCCACTTCAGGGGAGCCTTCCAGACTTTGCCTGCGTGTTTCCTGATCCCGACCGTGAGCTGTGGCCTGTTACTTCCTTAATACACCACTTAACCCTAAGTATGGTCTGTGCGCTCTGTGCGGCCACTGCAACAGATTATCGAACCCAGCAAAGACGACAGTGCTATGGGAGGACAGCTGGTGTCCAAACTGGTAAAGGAGTTAGAGAGTGGAGGTATGTCTGACCTCTGCCTCACAGGGATCCGCTTTGGGCCTGCTCTTGATGGTGATTCTCATTGTTCCCCCTGAAGTTAGGCGAGGTCTGACACTACCTTCTTTTAGGCATTCACGGGCGGGGCTCAGGCCGGGCCCACAGGCCCCAGTGGTGCTGATGACTCCTTGTCTGCCACTGGGCTAGACAGGCAGCAATGCCCATGGCACTGCTCTCTATGCTCTTTCTGCAAGTCTTACAGGTTTCACAGTCTGTGTTTATACACACATTGGGAAACCAGGTAGGTCTCTGTGCCATTAGCACATGACGGTGACCTGTGGTAGGGCCGCCCACATGCTGGCTCTGAACCCTGGATGTCAGCAGCCTCTTCTGCTCCAGTGTCCTTCCCACCCTGGGATGGGAGGGCCTGGTGTGAGTGCGTGCTCCTCCACGGGTTGTCTGTGGGGATGAGGTGCAGCCATCACAGGTGCCCGCAGTGACCTGGGAGAGCCATCCCTGCTGACTCACTTGGTGTACGAGGAATCCCCAAGGCCCAGGACGGCAAAGTCCATCTGGCAGAGGGAGGTCAGTGGCAGGTTCTTCCGGAATATGAACCTCCAAAAGTTCTGCAACCAGAAGAAACCCTGGTTAGAGTCCCCGACCCCTGGGCCAGCCCTGCAGCTCTCAGGAGTAGGTGGGACCAAGTAGCAGGAATGGCGGGGAGGGCATCAGGGGGGTGGAGGAGACTGCCAGGCCCAGCTTGCAGGATGAAAGGCCACAGGGTGGGTAAGAGGGCTGCCCCAGGTCCCTTGCCAGGGCGCCCACCCTCTTGCTTCTAAAGATCCTATTTTATTAAGACAATAACACAGTTTATTCTGATTACAGCAGTCAGACATTTAGATAAATACAGAAAACCACAAACAAAAAAAACTACACCAAGCTACCACCACAGAGTGTAGGGCGGGGGCCACGCCCTCCAGGCACAGGGCATGGGACCAGGCAGCAGGCAAGCTGGCATTTCCTGATGGGGGAGACGGAAGAATAGGATATGTCCTGGAGGATGACGGCCAGGCCCCAACCCAGGAGGCCATCTGGTGGGATGATGGCAGGACCTGAGCCTCGCTTTCTCTCACCCCAGCATCCCCCAGCCTGTGACTTCCAGCCTGGGCTTCCACAGCCTCAGGTGGCTCTAGGCCGAGCTGCCACATCCAACAGGCTGTCTTGGTCTTTGCTATTTACTCTCTTCTGCAGGGCTCCCACCCTGGGCTCCGAGCCCCTGCTCTTCCTGACCACACGAGGCTCTGCCTGCCCTGTCCTCACGCTCCTCTGCCCCTGCTCGCTCACCTGGCCCTGCATGCTCACATTTCCCACTCCACACACCCACCACTGCACAGCCTGCCCCAACGAGTCCTGTCCCCAGGGACATCAGGACCCCAACCCCGAGGTCTGAGCCTGTGTCTGCAAACATATCCCTTCCATCCCCAGCCATGCCAATCACAGCCAGCCTGGAGGCCTCATCTAGAACACCTCATGTACTTGGCCCTGGCAAAGGGTCCAGCCCCTGCCTCCTCGCAGCTGCCAAAGGGGCCTCCAGCACACAGGGCTCACATGTGGCCTGTCTTCACGCCTCATGCCTCCCTGAGCACACGCTGCCCAGCCTCCACCCCAACCTGCCCAGCTCCTGCACAGGGGAGGGTGTGGGACCTTACACCCCTCAGAGGCCCAGCCCCGCTTGTGGCTGACACCCCGTCAGACAGACTCCCAGGTCCCCAGCTCCACCTCTTTTGACCACACCTGGCAGTCAAAGGCTCATACCTCCTGACCCCCTCCTCTACGTCTCCTGGGTCAGGGCCCGTGTCCCGGAAGCCTGGGACGGCCTTCTCGCTTGTTTCAGTGGAGAACTACCTCTTGGGCTTCCCAAGACAGGGGTCATGAGAAATAACGTCTCATATGAAAATGTAAACATCCTGATTCTCCCCACAGCTGGTTCACAGGTGGGCCAGGCATACTCTAGGTTGAAGTCATTTTCCTCGAGAATCCGAGGCTCTGCTCTAGGTGCTCCAGGTTCGCCTCCAGCTTCCAAGGTGGCTGCTGGGAAGCCAAAAGCTGGTCTGCTGTCTGCTCCCTTGAGTGTGGTTCCATCCCTGTCGCCCCGGCACCATCCCCAAGAGCTAAGTCTATGCCCACAAGCCCCGCTGGGCCTTGCTCTTGTGGGGTGGGGCCTCCCGGCACCTGTAGGCTCCATCAGGTGAAGACTTGCCCATCAGTTCTGTTGCTCATCCTTGATAACTTCCTTCCCACTATCTTGTGTTCACGCTGAACTTTCTGGAATGACCTTTAAATTCTGGTATTTTCTCTTTCCATGTTCTATTTCTCTGCTTTTTGTTATACTTGCTGGGAGAATCCCCTAACTTTATCTTACAACCTTTCTCCAAGCTTTTCCTTGGTCTCTGATTTTGTCCAGTTTAGTGTTTCTGTGGCACCTGCTGTTTCCTCCTTCTCCGCAGAGCAGCCTCCGTGGTCCTGTCCCAGCTGTCTGTCCTTCACCCCAGAGTCTTTCCTCAGATGTGCCCTGTTTACACTGAGAGGCGCTAACAGACAGCTGTGAGGATGGGGGCCTGTCGACTGGCTTCACGGCAAGGAGGTGGGGCAGGGGCCCTGCCTGTGGGAGCCTGTTCACCTGGCCACGTGGTTCCCTAGGAGGAAGCATCTGGCCAACCTGGGAGCTGTGCTGCCGCAGTGCTGTTGTACAGGCCTGAGGTGAGGCTGGGCTCTTCCTCCTGGGGATAGAAGAGCACCTCACCCTGGCCTCTGCACCCAGGCCCCAGTCTGCAGCACCATCTGGGAAGATCCCAGATCTCTACGCTGGCTCCCCGCGCAGGCCTTCTCTCGGGGCAGCCATCCTGGCACTGTTCTCTATCTGCACTCACTTTTGAGTTGGTGACTCCTGACATCCAGTGTGACTCCACCCTGACTGCAGAGCATGGCTCAGACCTGAGGGGCGGGGGGGGGTCTCTGCTCTCTCTCTCCTCCCCATGCTTCCCAGCAGATGAACCCACCCTCTACTCACTGCCCTTCTCTCTTGACTCCAGGAAGGCTGCCCTCCTCCTGTCGGAGCACAGCCATCACCCCGTGCTTGGCTCTTAAACCTTCGGCTTCACGCGGACTTGCCCCGATCTTCATCTGTTATGCATTGAATTGTGTTCCCCCAAAATGTGTTGTAAACCTTAACTCTATATCTATATCATGTCCATTTGGAAAAACGTTTTAATATATTAATGAGACAGTATTAGAATAAAACATCTTAAATCAATCTCTTCTGAAATGTAAAAAACAGGTTAAACTAGCAAGCCAGCAAGCAGAGCTGGGAGAAGATAGATGCCTCGCCACATGAAGATGACCAAGGAGCCAAAGAATAGAAGCTGAAGAGACAAGGACCTTCCTCCAGATCCGACAGAGAGAAAATCTTTCCCTAGAGCCAGCACCCTGAATTTGGGGTTTTAGTGTCCTGAACTGTGAGAAAATATATTTTTGTTTGTACAGCAGCGCTAGAGAACTAAGACACCAAACTTCAACCTCCTTCTCGCCAATCTTTTCTCCAGCAGCATTTGAACACGTCCAAGTCTCTCTCATCTCATAAATACCTTCTCAACCCTGCACATCCTTCATGGACAAATTTAAACAAACAACAAAAAACCATGGAAGAATCTCTTCACTCACTTCTCACTCGCTCTTTGATCCCCGTACTCTAACTTCTCTTCCCAGGAAGACTCTCTTCACTCGCCTCTCACTCGCTCTTTGATCCCCGTTCTCTAACATTTCTTCCCAGGAAGACTCTCTTCACTCACCTCTCACTCGCTCTTTGATCCCCGTACTCTAACTTCTCTTCCCAGGAAGACTCTCTTCACTCGCCTCTCACTCGCTCTTTGATCCCCGTTCTCTAACATTTCTTCCCAGGAAGACTCTCTTCACTCACCTCTCACTCGCTCTTTGATCCCCGTACTCTAACTTCTCTTCCCAGGAAGACTCTCTTCACTCACCTCTCACTCGCTCTTTGATCCCCGTACTCTAACTTCTCTTCCCAGGAAGACTCTCTTCACTCGCCTCTCACTCGCTCTTTGATCCCCGTTCTCTAACATTTCTTCCCAGGAAGACTCTCTTCACTCACCTCTCACTCGCTCTTTGATCCCCGTACTCTAACTTCTCTTCCCAGGAAGACTCTCTTCACTCGCCTCTCACTCGCTCTTTGATCCCCGTTCTCTAACATTTCTTCCCAGGAAGACTCTCTTCACTCACCTGTCACTCGCTCTTTGATCCCCGTACTCTAACTTCTCTTCCCAGGAAGACTCTCTTCACTCACCTCTCACTCGCTCTTTGATCCCCGTACTCTAACTTCTCTTCCCAGGAAGACTCTCTTCACTCACCTCTCACTCGCTCTTTGATCCCCGTACTCTAACTTCTCTTCCCAGGAAGACTCTCTTCACTCACCTCTCACTCGCTCTTTGATCCCCGTACTCTAACTTCTCTTCCCAGGAAGACTCTCTTCACTCACCTGTCACTCGCTCTTTGATCCCCGTACTCTAACTTCTCTTCCCAGGAAGACTCTCTTCACTCACCTCTCACTCGCTCTTTGATCCCCGTACTCTAACTTCTCTTCCCAGGAAGACTCTCTTCACTCACCTCTCACTCGCTCTTTGATCCCCGTACTCTAACTTCTCTTCCCAGGAAGACTCTCTTCACTCACCTCTCACTCGCTCTTTGATCCCCGTACTCTAACTTCTCTTCCCAGGAAGACTCTCTTCACTCACCTGTCACTCGCTCTTTGACCCCCATACTCTAACTTCTCTTCCCAGGAAGACTCTCTTCACTCACCTGTCACTCGCTCTTTGATCCCCGTACTCTAACTTCTCTTCCCAGGAAGACTCTCTTCACTCACCTCTCACTCGCTCTTTGATCCCCGTACTCTAACTTCTCTTCCCAGGAAGACTCTCTTCACTCACCTCTCACTCGCTCTTTGATCCCCGTACTCTAACTTCTCTTCCCAGGGAGCCACTGAAACTGCTCTGCCCAAGGTTGCCACCATCCCCTTGCTGAGAAAACAATAGGTCTGTCTTAGGCCTTATCTTAGTGCCTCCCCCGGACTCTGAGCACTACAGACCTTCTTCCTGAAGCATCCAGTCCCCTGCCCTTGATCTTGGGTGTTGCACTCCCTCTTCCTGCTGCTTGGGACACTTCTGCATCCCCGTTACAGCCTTTTCTCTGGGCTTCCACACCCCAACGTTCAGGGCAGCCTGTCTTCAGGGTAGCTGCTTCCTTTTCTCATACGGAACCTTTCCTGAGCTCCTCTCACCCATCCCCAGACCTCCATGGTACTCTGTATGTCAGCCACTCTTGACACTGAATTCCAGCCCAGAATCCTCCTCTCAGTCCACACCCACTGGCACCTCCAACTAGGGTGTCTTCCAGGCCCCTGCCCCACTGTTTGCCCTCATTTTCTGTGAGTGAAATGACCTTCCATCCCAGTGCCAAGTCTGAAGCTCTGTCTCGGTTCTTCTTTCTTATCTTCACATCTGTGCAATTACATGTCCTGTCTGTGATCCTATTTTGGGGTGTGCCCACCTTCCTCTGCCCTAGTCGTCCCCCAGCTCAGACCATGAGCATCTCCTGCTGGCACTGTGCATCTGCTGGCATTGTTCTCATTCTGACACCCTGTTCTCCCCAGTAGAAAAGGCGTGGTCTGATTAGAACAATGGCCTGGCGGTGTCACCTCCAAGCCCAGGAGCTTCAATGTGGCTGCCCTGACTCTCTGGGATTGGGCCAGCTCCTTGCTTCCCTTCTCCTCCCCTCCCATCCTGATACATTCCTTGTCTCGGCCATAATGAACTGTCTTGCTCTTCCCATAGACGATCCAGTTTTTCTCTCCTCCATAGGCTGTTCCCTCTTCCCTGCTGCCTGGCTAGCCCTCTCTGTCCTCCAGGACTCAGCTCATGCTCCTTTTTTTGAGAAAGCTCTCCCCGAGCCCCAGGCTGGGCTAGATGCCTCTTACCAATGCTCCCACAACACCTGGCCCTTGCCTTAGCAGCATGTACTTCCTAGTATTATAACTGCCTGTCACACTTGTTGGTTATGCTATGTTGTGACTCCCAGGAGGCTGGAAATGTGGCCACAGTGTTCACAGACAGAATATGATATGTGCTGAGTAGACATTCCAAGAACCATAGAGTGCTCCCTGAAGGTCAAATAGTCTAGAAACACACACAAGTCCCAGACCAGGCTCATGTATACTACCCTGGAAATACACGTGAGGCTACGATGGAAGACAAGGGTATTTAGTAACCTATGAAATGTTTACTAGGGAGGACAACCAGGGTCTCCAGCTCCTCCCGGATCCCAAGGGAAAATGAGATGCACGTGAGCTTGCAGTGGACACAAGACAGTTAGTTACTGTGCTTCTCCGACTCTCAAGACAATGGGGAGAGGATGAGGACTGAGGTAGGATCTGAGCTCCTGAGCAGGTGTAGACTCATCAGCTCTGCCTTACCTTCATGTTGTCAGGGGGGTCTCCTTGGCCTGTAGTTGCACAAACAAATATCACCAAGGGCTCGTTAATCAGATTCACCTCAACAAAAAGACAAGCGCGTAAGACCTCCCGCTGTAATGCGCAGGCAACTTACCACCCCACCCCCCTTCGGAGTGAAAGGGACTCATGAGGACGCTTAGAGTTCCGAAGGAAGGAAAAGTACAGTCGAGAGGCCTGCCTGCCTTCTCGCCTTCAGCCTGCGCCCTCCTACCTTGCCCCCCTCCTCCCCAGCCTCCCGTTCCCCTGAAACCGCCAGAATCGAAGGGCCCGGTCTCAGACAAAATGTGACGCCCTGAGTCCAGGGCCCTGAGGGCCAGCACGACAGGCCTGCTCGGGACCCCCGCTTAGGCCCTCGGGGGCCCTCACCACTGGGTAGGAGTCCAAGGCCAGCACCCGGCAGCGCAGCCGCCGGCGCCGGGCCTCGCGGCCCAGCCTCTCGGCCGTATCTTCGGCCGTGCCAGTCTGGCTGCCGAAGAGCACAAGAAGCTGCGGGCTCGACATCCGAGGCGCGGCCTGGGGTCTCCACAGGAAAACAGACCGGCGAGAAGACAGCGCCCCCGAGACCGAAGACTACCACTGCCGACTTCCGCCGTCGGCCGGAAGTGACGCCATCGGTCCGCGCCCGGCGGGGAATGGCGTCTGAACGAGGCGGGCGTCAGCTGGCGGCCAGCGCTGGGTCCCGGGCTGGGGCCGGGGGAGTGGCTGCGCGCCAGGGCCAAGGGCCGGGACAGGCGGGTCCGCACACTGCCTTTCGTGCGCAGCGTCGGTGGCAGGCGCTGGCGAGGTCCGCGAGGAGCGGAGGTGCAGCCCGGCGGGTGGAACGCTCGGCTGGACCGCGGCCCGGGGCCCGGCCCGCTCTAAACCGTCAAGATGCTCTTCTCGCTCCGGGAGCTGGTGCAGTGGCTCGGCTTCGCCACCTTCGAGATCTTCGTGCACCTGCTGGCCCTGTTGGTGTTTTCCGTGCTGTTGGCACTGCGTGTGGACGGCCTGGCCCCCGGCCTCTCCTGGTGGAACGTGTTCGTGCCCTTCTTCGCCGCTGACGGGCTCAGCACCTACTTCACCACCATCGTGTCGGTGCGCCTCTTCCAGGACGGAGAGAAGCGGCTGGCCGTGCTCCGCCTCTTCTGGGTCCTCACAGTCCTTAGCCTCAAGTTCGTTTTCGAGATGCTGTTGTGCCAGAAGCTGGTGGAGCAGACTCGGGAGCTCTGGTTTGGCTTGATCACGTCTCCGGTCTTCATTCTCTTGCAGCTGCTCATGATCCGCGCTTGCCGGGTCAACTAGCCTGCGGAGGGGCCAGGGAGGGAGCCCCGGACAGCTAGAATGCTGGACGCCTAGCCTGACCCTCCTTCCTCTGCACCATCGGAGAGGTCTCTGTCTGAAGACAATGCCCACTTTTCTTTACACCTATCGTGTCTGAAATTATTCCCACAGCAGGGACAAACAGAGCAGTCTTGACCCTTAAAATGCACTTCCTATTGCTCTGAGCTTTGAGCTGCAAATCCTGGGTTAACCTGAGAAGGATCCCAGGCCAGAAATGCTTCTGACAGTTGGATGTTGCATATAACTAAAATGTACTAATGGCGTCTGAGTATCCTCTATGGACCCATGGGGAAGCACCCCTGTCCCAAGGCAGCAGAGATGGATTCAGGGATTTCCTCTGGCCAGCCGTGCTGACCTGGGAGTTTACCTTCCTGTCTTTGTTACATGCTTGAACTCTGAGAACCATAAACAAGCTTGTGCCTCCTCTTCTATGTGATGGGGGAAGGGGCCTTCTTCTTCATTCCAGCCAAGGTAGATACAGGACTATGTTCAATAAGAGCACGATTGGGACCCAGAGGTGGGGTCACGTGGGAAGGGAGCTCTGCTTTCAAAGCTCTGCTTGGCCCTATATCCGCACAGTTTGCAGCTTCACGGACTTTCCCCCCACTTTGTGGCTGGCACTGTTAGCGCACCTGAGGCAGATTGAGGCTTCCCCAGGTCCATGGGGCTGGCAAGAGGAATAGGCGCTCTGATGCTCATAAGCATTGAGACCTACAAACATGATGTTTGTGAGCGGTTCTGTGGTCACTAGGAACTGATCCTGGCCCAGGTTTGTCATCCCAAAGGCTTTGGTTTGATGCCAGTCAGGTGCCAAATGAGAATATTTGCTGATAGGAAAATAAAATAATGTTTTGCTGAAGCAAATGGTGATTGTCTCTTGAGGGTTGGATAAGGTTAATGCCAAGATGCTCTCTGCTCTGTGACATCACTGGGATTACAGAACAGCTCCAGCTCCCAGATCCGAGGCTGTGGGTAGACAAAGGGACTCTCTTCCCTGCCTGGGGGGTAGGGTGCCTCTCCCCCAGGGTTAGAACCACAGGCCTGTGTTAACCTGCCGGGTAGTCTGTGTGACACCAGAGCCTTGGTTGCAGCCTGTGGCCTGTATCTGGACAGCCCACGTGTTTTACATTTGTAGAGTTGTAAAAACAAAAAAGTATATGTGACGGAGTGAATGTGGTCTACAAAGTATGACAGTGTTGGTACTTTAGCTCAGATAATGCTTTGTTGTGTGGGTGTTGGGGGGTGCTGTCCTGTGCATTGTAGGATGTTCACCAGCATCCCTGGCCTCTACCCACTAGAGGCCAGTAGCATCTCTCCAGTTGTGACAAACAAAAATATCTCTAGGCATTGCCTCATGTCCCCTGGGGGGCAAAATTGACCCCAGTGAGAGTTACTGGACTAAAATATTTACTCTCTGACCCTCAGAAAAGTTTTACCAACCTCTGCTGTAGTACATCAGCTTGGCAGATGGTGTGAACCTTGTGACCCCTTTGCCTGGGATAGATGCTGAGTGGCTAACGCATTGAGGGACTTGAACTGGTCTGGATTATGCCACAGTTACCCGGGATTGGCGTAACTTTTGTCCAAGCAGAATACAAGCTGCACGTTGGGAGTGGATTTCCTTATAAAGCTATTTTCAGTCTTCATGTCTTATTTGCGAATGTGCCTCTGTCCTATTTTGGTAGTTCAGAACTGGGTAATCCTGTTGGCGTAAAAGTGAAGAGCATAAGAAAGCTCAGCTTCCTCTGGGAAGGTTGCTTCGAGGAAGATCTTAAGGGGAGAAACACTTGGCATCTGGAAGGCTGGAATCCAAAATGTTCTTTTCTCTAGCTTAATACAGTGGGTAGAGGGCTTGGTGGCTCAGTGGTAGAACTCTCACCGAGCATGCAGGAAATGTGGGTCCAAATCCCAGCCACTGCGCTTCATGCACAGGCAGCATGTCTGTCAGGGGAGGCTTGTGTGGCTGTGACACTGACCAGGTTTCAGTGGAGCTTCTAGACCAAGACAGACTAAGAAGAAGGGCCTGGCGGTCTTCTGAAGTCAGGCAGTGAAAACCCTGTGGAGTACATTTCATTCTATTGTGTACAGAGGCACTATTTGTCAGGGTGTGACCCAACAGCATGACAATGGCATAGGCAGGAGACTAAGGCAGCGGCAGCTGTAGACTGCTGTGGGACCCAAAAGCTGAGAAGGGCGCCTGCAGCCCCAAACCTGCCCCGTCTTTGCAGAGACAGAGGCGCCCTTGAAGCCCCATCCTTTAAAGATGAGTGGTGTGGGAGGCAGTAGTCATTACTGCAAGCTACTGACTGCAGGGTAGGGGATGGAGGTTGGGTGACGGCTGTGGGTGCTCTAACTTCCCTTCTTTCCATGGCTTCCAGCAATCTTCCTTAGAAAGGAGATTGTGGACACTGCCCATGGCTGGTGGCAGGCTGTGCCCTCAGGGCCAGTAGCACCCCTGCCCTAGCCTTGGGACATGAGGAAGGTTAACAGATGATGAAGGAAGAATGGCCATGGGACACCACAAGGTAGAGTGAGGGACACCACAAGGTAGAGTGAGTGGCCCCCTTTGTTTTCAGAGCCTGGAGCCCACCCTCACCCATTTTCTTGGCTCATTCTGCATCTGAGTGAGTGTGGAAGGAAGTCCCCTCCCCCCCCCCCGTGCCTCCTACAGACACTGGGTGGCAAGGTGTAGAGTAGAGGGTCTCACACGTGCTGAGCAATGGGACTACATTTGTAAGAACTAGGGGCTCTGGGTACCCTTCCTGAAAACCGATTCCTTAGGGCTGGGTGTAACTCCGGAATCTGCATTTTGCTAAGTCCTGCAGGGAGCCGTGGTGGCACAGTGGTCAAAGCGCTCCACTGCGAACCGAAAGGTCAGCGGTTGGAATTCCACCAGCTGCTCGGCAGGAGGAAGATGTGGCAGTCTGCTTCTGTAAGGATTTACAGTCTCGGAAGCCCTATGGGGCAGTTCTACTCTGTGCGACAGGGGCTCTATGAGTCCGAATCGATTCGACGGTAGTGGGTTTGGCTTTGGGTTTTGGTTTAGGTCCTGAAGAGCACCCACACCTGAGGAACTCAGGTAGGAAGTAGGGCCTGGACTGGCGGGCGCACCTCCTTCGAGGGCGCGGCGGGGCCTTCCTCCAACGTGCTCTCAGCGGAGGGACAGGCTGGCTGGGCTCTGCCTGATGAAGAAGGCGCCAGCCAGTCCAAGGTCACAGCGACGCGGGGCCCAGGGGTCCCGCCTAGCTGCGCGCCGGGACCCGCCCCCCGCTGGGACCCGCCCCCCGCTGGGACCCGCCCCCCGCTGGGACCCGCCCCCCGCTGGGACCCGCCCCCCGCTGGGACCCGCCCCCCGCTGGGACCCGCCCCAGGACCCCGCCCCCGCCGGGACCCGCCCCCCGCCGGGACCCGCCCCCTGGCTCCGGAGGCCGGAGCCCAGGGCTCAGAGGCGGAAGTCGGGGCGGCCAATGAGCGGCGCCCGGCGCGGGGGCGTGCCCGGCTCGGCTGGTGGGCGTTGCCCGACAAGCCCGGGGAGGCGTGGTCGGGGCGCGCGTCCTCCAATCCGCGGGGCTGTCCCCGAGGCCGGGACTCGGGGCGACAGGCCTCCCGCCGTCAGCGGCCGCCCGCGGGGCCCGAGCCGACCTCCTCCAACGGGCGGCGGCCTGCGTCGGGGCGGGGCCGCGAGAGGCCGGCGGCGGGCGAGGGCGCGCGGTCCCGCCACCCGGCGCAGTCCGCGCAGTCGCCGCCGGCCGCGTCCGCAGCATGGCCGGCCTGGGGCGGCCCGGCCCGGGGCCCCGCGCCGCGCTGCCCGCCTGGAAGCGCGAGATCCTGGAGCGCAAGCGCGCCAAGCTGGCCGCCCTGGCCGGGGGCGCGGGCCCGGAGCCGGAGCCCGGGGCGGGGGCGGGGGCGGCGGCGGACCCCCCGGCGCCCGCTGCGCCCGCGGCCGAGCGGCTGGTGCTGGCCGAGAGCCTGGGCCCGCTGCGCGAGAACCCGTTCATGCGGCTCGAGTCGGAGCGGCGGCGCGGGAGGCGGGCGGGCGCGGCGGGGGCGCGGCCGGCGTCGCCGCGGCTGGAGCTGTGCGTGCCGGGGCTGCGCACCATCCGCGCCGACAACATCCTCATCATCGAGTCGGCGCCGGGCTTCGCGCCCGCGCCCGCGCCCGCGCCACCCGGCCGCGCCGCCGCCGAGATCCGCGCCGCCGAGGTGCTGGTGTACGAGGCGGCGCCGGCTCCGGGCCGTGTCAGCCGGCTGCTGGAAAAGTTCGACCCGCCCGCCGGCGCCGCGCCGTGCGCGCCCTCCCCGCCGCGCCGCCGCGGGAGCCCCGAGCGCGCCCGCCCGCCGCCGGTGGTGCCAAAGCCTCCGCCCGTGGCCCCGGGCCCGCCGACCGCCCCGCGCGTGGGCGAGCGCGCCGCCTGGTTCGAGCGGGAGCGCCGCGGCGGCGGGGCCGGCCCCACAGCCCGGCGCAGCGACTTCCTCCAGAAGACGGGCAGCAACTCGTTCATTGTGCACCCCCGGGGCCTGCACCGCGGCGTGGGTGCGCGCCCACTCCCCAACGGGCCCGCGGCCCCCAAGCCCCGGGCCAGCCCTGCCAACAGCCTCGCAGGCTCCGCGCCGGGGCCAGCCTCCGCCAGCGCGGCCCGGGGCGCTGGTGAGTGGAAGCCAAAGGTGGAGTCGGTGGAGCCCCCTCTCTACCCGCCTTCAAGCCCTGGAAGCCCCAGTGCCACTCCAGCCGGGCCTTCGGCCTTCCCGGTGACCAGCCCTGCCAGTGCCACTCCCAGCCAGCGCCAGTGGGTCTCGGCGGCCACAAGCGCCAACGATTCCTTCGAGATACGGCCGGCCCCCAAGCCAGACATGGAGACCATCCCCGAGGGGGATCTCCAGGCCCGGGCCCTGGCCAGTCTCCGCGTGAACTCCCGAAACTCTTTCGTGTTCATCCCCAAGGGAAAGATCTCCGGTGCCCATGCCCCCGGGGAGAGGCAGCCTGTGGAGCAGCCAAAGGGACGGCTGGGCTGGGCCTTGCAGCCCCCGGAACCCGGAGCTCATCTGGTGCCTGAAGTGGATGGTGTTCCTGCCTGTCCAAGGCGACCCTTGGGCGCCGAGGCACCGTGGGCAGTGGAAGAGGGGAGCTGCCCCCAGGCAGCCACCGCCCTTGCTGACCGGGTGGTTAGGTGGCAGAGGCCTTTGTCGCCACCCCCCTCCCTCCTGGCCACCACTGAAGCTGAGCCTGCCCAGGGCTTCGGGGCTCCTGTCCTGGCCAGAAACAGCCAGGAGCCTGGGAGACCAGGCCTCCCGGTCACCTTCATTGACGAGGTGGACTCAGACAATGAGACCTCCCAGGAAGCCAAATTGTCTTCCGGGTACCACCTGCGCCCTGCTGCGCCCAAGCACTCACCAGGGCTCCAGCACCGTGGCAGTAGCACCTTTACAGTGGTGCCCAAGAGGAAGCCGGGGGCCTTGGAGGAGCAACGCTCTGGCCAGGCCAATGGGGAAGCCCAGCCACGAGAGGGTGAGGAGGAGGAGGAAGAGGCAGACGGCCCCATGGGGCCCCACGTCGCCCTGGGGACCATGCTAAAGAAGCGCTACCCCACTGTGCATGAGATCGAGGTGATCGGTGGTTACCTGGCCCTGGGGAAGTCTTGCCTCACCAAGGCCGGATCCTCAAGAAAGAAGGTCAGTGGTGGGGGCAGGGCAGCTTGGCTGGAAGTGGGCATTGAATGGCTTCTGGGAGCCAGAGGGGAACAGGCCTGGGTCGCCATACTCGTTGCGGGAGGTCTGATGACCACGGATGCAGGGACAGCTGTCCCACTGCCTCTCGTAGGGCTGTGGCTCAGTCTTAGTGGCCTGTCTGGTATTTATACTGGGCAGGGCTTGGGCTGGTGAGGCTCGTCCTATCGTGGGTCCAACAGGGAGAAGCAGCCTGCATTTGTTGACCCTGGCAGAGAAGCGTGGGGCTCAGCATGTGCAGCGTCGTGGGCCAGGATCTCACTAGAAAGGCACGGGCCTGTGACATCATGAGGCCCATCCCCACTGGCTGTCAGCCTTGGGGTGTGTACCCTGAATCCCTCTTGGTCCCTGGAGATTGGTGGGAACTGGCTTTGGAAGAAAGTGTGGAGTTCCTAGTGTGTGCCAGGCCTGTCTGGGCACAGGGTGGTGCTGGGGAGGGGGCCTGCAGGCAGACAGAGGAGCCGAGACCCAGGCTCAGGGGTTTCCGGGAATGCTTTGCTCACTGGCTGGCCTCGTTTAGTGGCCTGGAACTCTTTGGGCACAAGGAAATGTGCCCCAGGTTCTTCCTGGTTATTCTAGCACCTGGGTTTTTCCTGGGGCAAATTCCAAGGCAAGCCCCACATGACTTCCTTGTCAACGAGCAGTAGGCAGATAGATGGGCCTTCCCCTGTCTGAGGTGGTGCCAGGGGTGCCGCCCATGGCTGCTCCCATCCTAGCCCCTGAGGCCACCTCTCCCCCAATCTCAGTTTTCCTGGGGTACAAGGTGGGGGGTGCCTCTGTGAATTAAGTCTCTTTGTTCTCTATCTGTTAGCCTGCAGCCACACATTCCGTCCTTTTGAATTGGGCTTTCTCCACCCCTGGCTTTGGTGTCACCTCCACCCTTCTGGCTGAGGGCGTCCACCGGCGGCCCATCTGCCCAGCTTGGCATCATGCCCATCTCCCTGCAGTGCTGCCCCCTCGAGACCTCCCCCATCACGCTGGGCCTGCCGGCCACCCTGCCCCCCGCTCTCACCCTGCCCTTTGTCCTGAGCCCTCTGGGGAGAGGAGAATGTGTGTCTGCATCCTGATCAGTGCCTCAGCCCCCAGCCACCCCCCTGCCGCCCACGGCTGTCTGCCCTGACCCTAGACCCAAGCTGGTCAGAAAGGCATTTCTTCCCACAATGGTAGAGGTGATGATAGCTCTCGCCGTATCGCAGATAAGGACACCGAGACCCAAGAAAAGTTGAATGAGTGATCAAGGTCGTTAGTTCTTGGATAGGACTCAAACTCAGGCCCTCATCTCTAGAGCTCCTACCCTGACCCATGGGCCACAAGTCCATCTTGGACTTGACTTTTTCCTGGGACTCGAGGGCCATTGTCCCAGGCCAGGGACAGAGCTGTGGGGGGCTCCTGGGGCTTGGTTAGGATGCAGAGGTGTGGAGGGGGCCTGAGGCCCAGCAGGGCAGGAAGAAATGAGAGGTAGGGCCAAGCCTAGGAAGCAGGCCCTGGCCAGGCTGGGGAAGGGACAGACCAGCCTGCCCTGTGTCGGTGACAGCCTGGGTGTCCAGATGGACATCCGGCCTGGCCCTGTCAGGGCAGCTTGGCCTGCTGGCTGTGTCTTCCTGTCTGGGTAAGTACCACCTGGTAAAGAGCAGTGTCTGCTGGAGGTGGGGGGCAGGGCTGCCTGGTGGCCTTGGGCACAGTGGGTCTGCTGGGGGGGCCAGCTCAGTGCATGCAACTCCCTTCCCGTGCATCCCTCTTACTCACAGGTTCCCAGGGCCATGTGATTGTTCAGCACAGGGTGGAGGACACAGTGGGACCCCCTTTCAGTGCTGCTTCAAGCCCTAGGCTGTCCCCTCCCAGAACCTCCCGAGTTGGTCTTTGCTGGGCATTCTGTCTTGCTCCTTCTTCCCCAGGAGGACATGGGTGGGCTGGACTGTGGGGCCTCAGAGCCCAGGCGGACCTTGGGACCCTTGGGCATATCCTCCTAGCTGACCACAGAGTTCTTGGTGGGAGGCACAAATGGGCCTGGTGCTTGCGCCTGCTGAGAGCCTCTGTGCTGTGCTTTGAGCATGTGAGGGGGAGCCCCGTCCTTCTTGGGGGCCACCCTGCCATCTTCCCTGCGCCTGTGAGCTCGGAGGCCTGCCTGGCGGGCACACGTTTCCACTTAGCTATCTGTTGACAGAACCAACAGATCCCCTCTTTCTCGTCCCCATCTCAGCCAAGCTTCCGGCTGATGGCTGTGTGGGTGCAGCCATGCTCCATGCTACACGCGCTGCCCCGGTTCCAGGCTGCTCTCTCAACAGTGGGGGGGGGGTGTCAGCGGGTCTTTGTAGGAAATCTAGTGGTCAATTCTCACTCCTTGACGCAGGGTTGGTTGGATGTCACACTCCCTTTTCTGTGAAATGCCCCCTGCCCAATCCCACCTGCCCACTGTTCATCCTTTCTTCCCCTCTCTCTATCTTCTTGACTCCTGGTTCTTGGTACCCTGGCCACATTCTCTCCATGGGGTGGCCACCACCACTACTTGGTGACCTGGCCTTGGTCCTCAGCCTCGCCTCTGACCTTTGGACTCTCCCAGGCATACCTCCTAGCCACCCTTGGGCACCACCCCTCCCTAGGTGCTCTTCCTGGTGACAACACCTTCCCACAGTGTTGAGCTCCACGCCCTCCCCAGTGCCTGCTCCCCCAGGCATAGCCCATTTCTGTAGACAAGAAGCCGGGCAGCTTGGCCCCATTGTGCCACTTGTGATCTCTGGCTGAGGCTTGTCTTGCCGTTCTCCCTTCCTTCTTCCAGCTTTTTCTACGAGTTCCCCTCGTGGTGTTTCTGGAATTTAGGTATACCTGGCCTGGCTTGGACTATTTAACTCCACGTCCCTGAAGCTAGGGCTCTGGCCTAGGGCGGGGGCCGTTTGACCTGGGCAGTACCCAGCCTTAGGGAGGCGTCAGGAAGCAGCTGTGTGGTGCCCCCAGGGCTACCCTCAGCTGGTGGCCGGCCACCATGCACATCAGGGATGTGGGGTGAGGGGCTGGCAGTAGAGGTGGACTGGTCTGCCTCACAGCCCAGAGAGCAGGGTGAACACCCCACGGTAATTCCAGCTGGGAATCCCCAGCGGGGTAGGTTGAGGGAGAACAAAAGCATCCTGTGCAGGCTGGGAAGGCCAGACTGGGAGGCTTATTGTGACCCACCTGCTCAGGGCTTTGGGCAAAGTCCCCGTCGGGCAGGTGTGGGCAAGGGCCAGGCCCTGGGCAACGCCCTCCTGCCTATTCCCTCACAGCTGTGAGGGACTGATGGCCGTAGCACTTGAGTCACAAGGCACCCTGTGACCCACTGACCGCACCTACAGAGGGAGGGCAGCTGGGGGGGCCTGGTGCAGGGAGGCCTGGGAGCCCCTCTAAGCCTACAGGCTGAAGTTTGAAGGTGACCAGTCCCCCACCCCTGCCTGACCAGGCTGTGTCAGGCCCGGTGTCCACTGTATGCCCAGCCCCCTCAGCCTGCCTGCTGAGAGCCAGTCATGTGGACTGACAGCACGCTAATCAGCTCAGGCCCTGGCACTGGGCCCTTCCCGTGTCCTTGTGGGTGGGGGATGGGGCTGGGTGGTCTCTGTTTCGGGGGGATCTGCAGCTGCGTCCAGGCTTCTTGGGGTCCTTGGTGGTGGTACCTGGGAGGGGAGGGGAAGCCTCTGGCCCACTAGCCCCATCCTGCCTAGGGTTTATCTTTGAAGCCCAGAGGGTCAGTCCAGGGGCCCAGGCAACCCCATTTCCATTGAGGTGCAGGGCAGATGCCAAGGCCAAGGGGCTGGTCAGGCTGGGTCTAAAGAGCTGGCCAGCAGTGAGCCGGCTCTGTGGACTCACAGGGTAGGGGGCCAGGGGCTGGAGGGCCCCTGGTGGGATGGAGGTCCAGGGGTGGGGCCTGCGAGTGGCCTAGTACGTCTCTGGGTGGGAACTGTGCTGTACCAGAGGGGCCTGGGAGATTGGGGGGCACAGAGAGTGCTCTAACCTGCCAGTGCAGGGGCACCCTGGCTGTGCGGGGTTGTGTGCACGTGAGCTAGCATGTGTGGCCAGGAAAGGGGAGAGTGGCTGGGAGGGTGGAAGAGTGGCCTGCCCTCCTTTCTGGATGCCAGGCTCAGCAGGGTGGTGGCTCTGCTCCTAGTCAGCAGCGTGTGTGTCTCTCTCAGTCTGGCCAGGTCACTGGGCTGCCCATTCCTCCGAAGCTGCCTCAGAGTGAGCCCAGCTCTCCAGGGACTGTCCCCAGCCACCACGGTTCTCTGCCTGGAGGGGGCGGCTCCCACCTCCGGCCCCGTTCAGAGGAGGAGGAGGAATATGAGCTGGCTGGAGGTGTACTGTGCCCATGAGGAGTTTAATATTTCGAGCTAGAATGCGGCTGCTCCCATCTGCTGCAGGCAGGCAGGCAGGGGTGTATTCATTACCAACGTGCTGGCCCAGGGCGGGCCCACTGACCAGGCCTGGTGGGTGCTTTTGGGGGGATCTGAGCCCTCAGGCCACGAGGCCTTGGCGTCAGGGCTGCCCATGGACCCCCTGGTCCAGTCTCAGCCCCACCCCCACGAACCCCCCAGGTGCTGGGAATAGGGAGGCGAGGATCCTGACCCGTTGGTGCTCCCAGCCCTTCTGCTTACGCCTGTCCTGGGGATGTGACTGTCCTGGGGATGTGACTGTCCCCACAGCCCCTGTCCCCATGGACCCTGAGAACTAGCAGCTAATTTGGGCTCTGAGGCCAGGTGTGAAAGAGGGAGAGTTTACTTGGTATGGAGTTGTGGGGCCTTGGGGGTGGGCAGGAGCTCTGGTGGCACACTGGCTAAGCACTCAGCTGCTAACCAAAAGGTCTGTGGTTCAAACCCACCAGTTGTTCCTCAAGAGAAAGATGTGGCAATTTGCTTCCGTAAAGATCTACGTTTTTGGAAACCCTACGGGGCAGTTCTATTCTGTGTTATAGAGTCGCTGTGAATCAGAACTGACTTGACAGCAGCAGTTTTGGGTTTTTTTTGGGGGGGGGCAGGGGTGAAGAGGGTGGATGAGGGCCAGCAGGGCAGACTAGGTAGAGCTGGTGTGGGAAGAAGGGCCCACAGCAGTGGGGCCTGTTGGGGTAGGACCACTGCTCTGTGCTGCCTGTGGCAGCACGCATCTCCATCTGGTGCCACCTTTCTGGGGCTGGCACCAACACCTCCTCTCTTGGGCCATGGGTGTGCCAGGCCCTTGCCTGGCAGCGGTGTCCCTGTTCAGCTGGGCGGGCAGGATCATCCAGGTGCCTAGCAAGCCTGGACATGAACTTGGCCTTGGAGAGGGCCCCAGCCAATAGGGGCTGCTGGGAGCCAAATTTGGGCTCCCCCAAGAATGCGGGGGGTCTTCCAAGGGTGTGAGGCTCCTCCGAGGGTGCAGCTTCACCTGCACTTTGCTTTTGCCATTGAACTGCAAGTCTGGAAGGGGCCGGGCCCAGCCCCAGGGCCCCATGATTGGGGGCTCTGCCCACAGAGCAGTGCAGAGGATCCTACCCTGGCCCTGGCCCTGTGACATGGTGTGAGGCAGGCAGGGCTGGCCAGGGTTGGGAACTGCTAGTGAACAGGTAGAGTCAGAGTGTCTCATCTCAGGGTCTGGGCACCAGTTGTCCAGTGAGGTCCTGGCTCTGGCTGTGGACTTGGGGAGCACCTCCAACAAGGCCCTGAAGCTCTGGGGGAGAATAGGTGTCCGCATCTCTGGGCCTGGCTGGAGTCTGGTCCTGGGCCAGTGGCTCACTCAGGGGACTTGATCTGGGGTGGGAGGATGGGTGGGGCCCAGGCACAGGTATTTGGACACATTGGCCTGGGTCTGCCATGAGCAGCAGGCCCCATCCCTTTTGGGGGTCTCTGATGAGGGCCCCCCTGACTTAGGGACCCAGAGAAGCCGCAGCTCCCTCACCCCACTTGACATGGGTACAGTGCGGCTCCTGGAGCTCCTGAGGCTGATGGGGTATTACCCACCAGGCCTGACCCCTGCCTGGGTCTTGCTGATGGGTGTCTCCTGCCTCCAGATGAAGATCTCCTTCAACGACAAGAGCCTGCAGACCACATTCGAGTACCCCTCTGAGAGCTCCCTGGTGCAGGAGGAGGAGGCGGCCGAGGAGCCAGAGGAGGAGGGGGAGGACGAGGGGTCCGGCTCAGAGAGGGCAGCCGAGGAGAAGCCCTTTGTGCTCTTCCTGCCCCGGGCCACCTTCGTGAACAGCGTGGGGCCCGAGAGCCCTCGGCTGCCAGATGGTAGCCCAGGTGAGTGCCCACCTGTGAGGGTGGCAGTGGGGGAGGGCAGTGCTGGGATCCCAGGTCCTCATACTGCGCCTATGACCCACAGACCTGTCCAGCTACACTCCAAAGCACTCGGTGGCCTTCAGCAAGTGGCAGGAGCAGACAGCAGAGCTGGTTCCATGCGAGGTGGAGCCCCTTCCTAAGGAGATCATGGTGAGTGGGGGCTGGAGGGTACCAAGGGGCAGGGCCAGAGAGGGTCTTGAACGCCTGGACAAGCCAGCAGCCTCAGCCATCCCCTCTTTCTCCCAGCTCACTCCTGCCGGCCAGAATGACCTCTCGGACTTCCGCAGTGAGCCGGCCCTCTATTTCTGATCCTTCAGGATGATGGGTAGAACCCTGGTGCAGGTGGTGGGGCCAGCAGTTCCCAGGAGCCCGCCTTCACTCTGTCCCCACCCCTTACCAGGCTCCCTTGCCACAATGTACCACCTTCTGCCCTGCAAGGGCAGCCAGGTGCTCAGGGCCTGCACTGGGGCTCCTGGGTTCTTCCCATGGGTCTGTCTGGGTCTCACTTCCTTTGGATGGGCTCCAAAGTAGAGAGCGGTGTGGGGCCCAGGGGTCCTGCTGGATGGCGCCCCTGTCTGTCCTGGTGGGGGCCTGAGCGGACTCTGGCCCAGGTTACCCTCTGTCCTGCCAAGCCCTGGCTCCTCATCCTGCCCAGTTGCACTGTGAAGGGGCTCTCCCCTGCAGGGGCTCCCTGGCCCACCCCTAGCCCAGCCAGCACTGACCCCCAAGGCTGAGCCTGGCCCTGCTTCTTGAGTGGTAAACGGGAAGTCTTTCCTGAGGAACGGACTAAATAAACAGCACTGGACACTGCCGCCTCGGTCTCTGGGTGGTCCCTCCTGTTGGGCATTCAGGGTTCAGGGGTTGGGGTTCCACGGAGCACATCTGCTGGGGGCCCACTGGGGGGTGGGGGAGGGGAGGGACCTTGTAGATGGGCACCTGTGGCCAAGTAGGAGGTACCTGTTGGCCTCTCACAATCTCCACAGCCCCAGCTCTCCCACCTCCTCTCCCCCACCATTCTCTCACCCAGCTGCCCTGTGTCGCCTCTCGGTCAGTGTCGGGAGCGCCTGGTGCAGCACCCCCACCTAGAGCTGGCAACTTTAGGAGGCAGGATGCTGGGCCTTCCATCTGAGATTGGGAATTCTTTGTGTGCCAGGACCTGAGTTGGTTCCCTGAAGAGTTAGGGGCAAGGAGCCCGAGAGGGGTTGAAGAGCAAGGGCTGAGTATGGGCCCACGGGTGGTCTGGGGCAGGGCAGAGCCCTGGAGATCTTGGCTTTGTTTGGCTTGGAAAAGTCCTAACCCAGGAGAGCCCACACAGTGGCAGGCAGGCAGGCAGATGTGGGTGCCTGGGGTGGGCGCTAGTGCTGGCAGGAAAAACCGAAGTATGTCAAGAGGTGGGAAAGCCAAGGTGGGGGCCCCCACACTGGAGCAGCTCCTGGCTGGGCTGGGGGCCCAGATATCCTCGCTGCCACGTGCAGGCTGAGCCGGGCTGTTTACAAATCCACAGGCAGGACCGACCAAGCATTGAGTCTGAATACCTGTTTCTTTCCTGGGGAGTTAGGGAGTCAAACTTATGAATGAGCAAGTGGGACCAGGTTTGGGACAAAGGGCAGCATGTTGGTGTGTTCTCTCTCCTCTCAACAACATGTGTCTCCCCAAGGCACCCAGCCACAGGCCTGGGTTGCTGCAGTGCTAGGACCCCAGGGTGGAGGATATGCCAGCGAAGGTAGGGTTGGAGAGGTCTGGGGATGAAGGATGGGGCCCAGCAGTGCAGGGAAGAAGAGAAGTGGACAGAAAGGGTGTGAAGCTATAAGGCCTGTGTTCAGAGAAACCAGCGTCCAGAAGGGGGCTGGCGTGCACACTCAGCCATTTCCAACTGTCCTTGGGCCCGGCTATGGTGTGGCAGAGAGCACGACCAGCAGATGAAGGCCCTCAGAGAAGGATGGGCTGTGTCCTGGATTTGGGGGAAAGTAAGTGGGGGTCGGGTGAGACAGGGATAGAGCAAGTGGCCGTAGGTGGAGCAAAGGTCTGGGGCTGACATCTGCAGGTAGGCGGAGGAGGGTCACGGGAGATGCCCAGTGGCACCCTCTGCATCTGAGACTGGGGCTCTCAGTCACAGGGAAAACCACTCCAAGTCCCCTTTCCCTGCCCCGCCCCATGGAGGAGCCACCATACCCAGCCAGAACCTTTGTGGGCTAGCTCTGGGGGTGGCAAGCAGCCCCACGTACTCGACACAGGCACAAGCCAGCACGATTCTTTACAAAGAAAGCCTTTATTCACACAGTCACGGGGCACTAGGAACAAGCTCTGAGGTCTCAGTTCTGAGGCAGAAGAGGGCCCAACCACTACCTCACTTGCCTGGGCCCCTGCTGGCCAAGGAGGGACAAGGGAGGCAGAAGTCCTGGGGGTTGAGACTAGAACCAGCAGCACAGGGAGGTGTGGAGGTTTTGGAGTGCCCTCCCCAATTGCTGCCTGCTGGGAGCACCACGGAGCCAGATCCCTGCCTGGTAGGCTACTCTTCTCATCCAGAGCTAACAAAGGCTGCAGCTGCCTTGATACCAAAGACAGGAAAAGAAGGTGGCTGCTGCCGTACAGAACAAAGACGCTTTATTAACAGGTTTTCTGGGGGCCAAGTAGCCTGGCCCACCCATGGCCTCGTCAACTGTCCTTGCCCCCACTGGCCTTCTGCTCCGAAGCCGTGGCCTTGGTCAGGTTCCCAGCTTCTCTCTTCAGGACACTAAGCAGAGTCTGGGAGCTCTCCAGGATCTGAGACCAAAGAAAACACAGGCTGGTCATTGATGCTCCCGCCTGGGGGGTACCCGGGGACAGGCAGGGCCTGCAGGGGCCTCTTCCCTCCCCAGGTCTGGCCAGTGCTTTGTTCTCTGCCGGCCCCCCGTCCATCACACACCGAGCAGAGTGAACCTCAGGAACAACCGTGGTAGGAGAACATGGGCTGGGACACACCATGTTCCACAGACAGCATTCTCCTTTCCTCAGTGGGCCCAGCCGAGATGTGGGGAAGATGCAGACTGCTCGCTGGGACCCCTTGCTCCCACAGCTGAATGCCCCTGTGCTGAGCCAGGGTCCGGGGAGAGGAAGGGAAGCCTCTACTCAGGAAAGCCCCCAGTCCTGAACCCCCTAGGCACTCAACGCTTGCCCACACAAGGGATCGGCCTGGCCTGTGGCCCCAGCTGCCTCGAGTCCCACCTTGAGGTAGGCAGCTTCCGTCTCCGCGATGGTCCGGTCAAACTCGTTTCGAGAGGCGATCTTTCGAGCCAGGTTCTCATTGACCCGGGCCAGCTTCTCCGTCAGCTGCCTCACCTCGTTCTGCAGCCGCTGCTTCTCGTCCTCTTCCTGCTGGATCTGGCGGCACAGCTCCTCGCGCTTCTGGGACAACTCCTCGATGCCTGGGGCGGCAGGAAGGAGAGCAAGGTCCTGGCTAGGCCGCCTTCCCTCCAAGGAGGGCCAGAGTCCTGCCTCTCGGGGGCCTCTGGATACAATAAGGCGGTGGACGTGGGCGACAGCGCTGTGCCTGGGAGGTAGTGCTCACTACAAACACGCGGCACTCAGTGCGCACTCGGTGCGCACCAGGCGCTCTCCCACGCGCCTTCCACGCACAGTGACCGAGCTGGGCGGGTCCTAATGTACCGCTAGGCCCACCCTGGGGCCAGGAGGCCACGCACGGACTCGGCGCGACACTTGCCCACGGCCACGCAACTGCTTGGCGGCCGCGCGCCTCCTGCCTGGGGCCCCGCCGCTGGGCCGCCGCCTCCAGCGCCCCGCTGCGCCCGGGCGGCTGTGCCAACGCTGGCCCAGGCCCCTCCGCGGGCTACGACCGCCCGGGCTACACGGCGCGGGACGTGCTCACACTTGACCAGCTCGTTGTTGTAGTTCTGCAGCGCCGCTCCCTGCTGAGTCATCGTCCCGGACACTCGCCCCTCCGCCGCCGCCGCCGCGGGGATCCCGGTCACTCCAACCGCCGCCGCCGAGCACTCGCCTGCGCCTGCGCAGTGCGCACCGAGAGCGCGCCGACCTGCAACGTCATCGCCGCGCGCCTCTTTTGCGTCATCGCCCTGCGCCGCGCCCGGCCCGTGCGTCGAGGAGCCGCGCTGAGCCGGGCGGACCCGGGAGCCGGTGGGCCCAGATGGCTGCAGAGGCGGCGGGGGCGAAGGGGGACTGCGACCCCGCGCCCGGACAGGAGCTGTTGGTGGCCTGGAACACCGTGAGCACCGGGCTGGTGCCGCCGGCTGCGCTGGGGCTGGTGAGGCCCGGAAGAGAACGGCGGGCTCGCGCGCGGTCCCCGCGAAGCTTTAGGGCCTCCGCCTCTGTCCATCGCCCGTCTCTGCCCTCCCGCCTTCCTCCACAGTCCCGCATCTTTTGGCTCCCTTGCCAGCCCTTCCCAGCGTCGGCGCCACATCGGCGCGCTGCGGCCGAGGAGCGGCGGGGCTCGCGCAGCCTCCCCTCCGCTGCACTGCCCGCCTTTCCCGCCTGCCGCTCCCCTCCCCCGCCACGTCCACTCGCAGCTCTGCGTTCCCCTCTCCTCACGGTTGTCTGCACTGTAGGCGTCCTCTCGGACCAGCGGTGCGGTGCAGCCAAAGGAGGAGGAGCTCCGGGCGGCTGTGGAGGTTCTGCGGGGCCACGGCCTGCACTCAATCCTGGAGGAGTGGTTCGTGGAGGTGCTGCAGAACGACCTGCAGGCTAACATCTCCCCCGAGTTCTGGAATGCCATCTCCCAGCGCGAGAACTCCGCGGACGAGCCCCAGTGCCTTCTGCTGCTCCTTGACGCTTTTGGCCTGTTGGAGAATCGCCTGGATCCCTACCTGCGTAGCTTAGAGCTCCTGGAGAAATGGTCTCGCCTGGGATTGCTGATGGGCACTGGCGCACAGGGGCTGCGGGAGAAGGTCCACACCATGTTGCGGGGTGTTCTGTTTTTTTCCACTCCCAGAACTTTCCAGGAGATGATCCAACGTCTCTACGGGCGCTTCTTGAGAGTCTATATGCAGAGTAAGAGGAAGGGGGAAGGAGGCACCGACCCAGAACTGGAGGGGGAGTTGGATAGCCGATATGCTCGCCGCCGTTACTACCGGCTCCTGCAGAGCCCACTCTGTGCCGGGTGTGGCAGTGACAAGCAGCAGTGTTGGTGTCGCCAGGCCCTGGAGCAGTTCCACCAGCTCAGCCAGGTCCTGTGAGTACTATGCGTGTGGCCACGCCCCTGGGCCTCCTGATTTCCCAATTGTTCCTCTGGGTCTGGCTGCAGAGAGCTGGTCAGCTGGCCAGGGGCATCCCAGAGGGAGGGGGCCCTGGCACCCTTGGGTGGTGAGTTTTGAGCCTTTGGTCTTGGACCAGTTGTATCTCTTTAGTTTTTGTGCGCAGCCCAGGAGTTGACACTTTGCCCACACTGAGACCCTATGTGACTTGTGCGTGCAGCAGATTTCTGTCCCCATTCCAAACTTACTGGCTCCCCAGAATTCTGCTGTACTGCCTGTAGGCTAACGGGAGTGTACGTAGCCTGTGATTGTGGTTGCTGTGCCAGTGGGTAACAAACAGGGGGCTCACCATTTCTTCTGTGCTGAGCGTGTCAGGCAGGCAGATTTGTGTCCCCATTCTCTGGGAAGGAGTTCTTGTTGGCTGCAGCCAGGCTCTGCTGTCTGCTCCCTCCAGTGCAGTTATAATTTCTGTCATGTTGAGCAAAGTGGTTGCGATGCCGTTGTTTGGAAGGGGTCTCTTAGTTAGATTTGGATCAAGGGAGTGGTCCCGCTGCTGCCAAGGGCCCTAGAGGCCCTGAAGGGCTTCTGCTAGGCTCATCCCAGTTGAAGGTTGCATGGAACGCTCTTTCTTGTTTCCTCGTGAGTCGCTTTATTTTTCTAGACCAGCGTTCGTGCTGAAAGGTGCAGACGGTGGTATCTATGTTTACGTGGCCCGGGTAGCAGTGATTCAGTTGCTGTTTCCGAGCCAGGCCAGGGAGATGGGGCTTGGACCTCTGGTAGCTCCCCTGCCGCCACTTCCTACGGGAATGGCCATCACCCCAGTCTGGGCAGTCTAGCTGGGCAGGCCAAATGGCACCTCGCCAGTGCTCTGTTCTCCCAGCAGCTTTTCCACAGAGCCCTGGCACAGCTGTCCCAGGGAGTGCGTGTGAGGCGGGGGCACCTTCTGACACTGCACACACTCGTCTGTTCTCAGACACAGACTCAGTTTGCTGGAACGGGTCAGTGCCGAGGCTGTGACCACCACGCTGCACCAGGTGACCCGGGAGAGGATGGAGGACCGCTGCCGGGGCGAGTACGAACGCTCCTTCCTACGGGAGTTCCACAAGGTATCGCCGCCTCTGCTCCGTCCCCTTTGGAAGTGTGCCAAAGTGCAGAGACGGAGTGGGCTGGGACCTCGAAGGTAGTTGAGGCCATTCCGGGGGCTGCACTGATCATGTTGCATCCACGACGTGCTGGGTGAAGTCTTAGCGGAATCACACGGTTCGAGGCAGTGCCAGGGCCAAGCAGCGGTGTGGCCAGGCCCACCTGAGAGGGACAGACTGATCTCCTTTTAGCTGCGCCCCCCGGGGACTGACCCCTTGCAGCCAGCCTGCATCCCAGCATGGCCTGCGCACCCCCATGGGGCAGAGGAGGAGGGGCAGGAAGAGAAGAGCAGCCAGGGCAATGGGGGAGACTGGGGAGACAGCCTGGCAAGGTGGGGTTGTATCCCAGGGTGGGCCTCATGGTACTGTGCCATCCACAGACAGGCTTGGGGCTCTCCCAGAGCTGGCGGAGAGCTGGGACCAACCGTCGTGGCTCCCTGCTTTTCACCTGTTCTCACTCCGCCATTTCTGAGGGTCGTTCTCCAAAAATGACGGTTAGCATGGTTGAAGGAGGTACAATAGGGGTCCTCCAAGCAGTGGGCAAGAGTGGTCATGAGCCCTGGCAGCCCAGCTGGGACGAAGTGCAGATTCCCAGATACTGGAGTGAGCCGGGGACTCAAGGCGCAGCAGCCCAGGGCAGCTTGGGCTGTCTCTGTGGTGTTAACCCCACCCATGTCTGGGACGCCTCTCAGCAGGATCACACGTACACACACACACAGGAGTGACTTTGTTCCGCACTGCTTTGTTTGTGAAGGGCAGGGCACTGGTAACATCTGTGTCCTGGAGGTGTGTACCCACGCGGTGCATGCAGCGTGTGAGTGTGTGTGCAACTGTCTCACTCACGTGTGACATCAGTGTCAGTGGAGATGAACAGGGGGGCTGACGTGCATAGAGGGGGCTGGAGTCAGGGCCTGGGGCGCCCGTGCGCTGCCAGCCTCCACCTCACAGCCGTGCCTGCCCCACAGTGGATCGAGAGGGTGGTCGGCTGGCTTGGCAAGGCGTTCCTTCAGGATGGCCCTGCCAGGCCCGCATCCCCGGAGGCTGGCCACACGCTGCGCCGCTGGCGCTGCCACGTGCAGAGGTTCTTCTACCGCGTCTATGCCGGCATGCGCATCCAGGAGCTTTTCAGCATCATCCGAGGTCTGCCTGCCCTCCTGGCCTTCACTGCCCATCCTCCAGGCCCATGTCCATCTGTCCCGGGTCTCCTTGTCTTCCTGGGGCCGGTCGGGGTTGTGGCATGGACACACACGTGTGAGCGTCGCTGCAGAGTCCCAGGGAGGCTGCTCAGCCATGCTCGGTGTCTGCGTATCCTGTGTGTGAAGGGGCCTCTCCCCACAGACTTCCCAGACTCACGGCCAGCCATTGAGGACCTCAAGTACTGCCTGGAGAGGACCAACCAGAGGCAGCAGCTGCTCGAGTCGCTCAAGGCGGCACTGGAGACCCGGCTCCTGCACCCAGGTGCTGCACTGTCTCGCCACAGATGGCACATCCCAGCCACGGGCACCCCCGGGCCTTCGGGGACTAACGAAGCTGTTTTCTGAAGTCCTTTAGGGGGCAGGGTGGCCCCCGCCCCATTTTTTGAAATTGAGTTTGGTTTGGGGTGATGCCCTCAGGAGAGACTGCTTAATGGGGAAACAGTCATCCTTATAAAGCTTTGAAGAAGGCAGCTGGGGGTTCGAAGGAGGGGGTTCCCTGATCAGGTTGCCAGGCTCTTCTGTGCACAAGTTCAAGGTGGTGTGCTAAAGATCATCTGACCGGGCTGTACCATGTGAACACATGGGGGTTGCTGTCCAGGGTGTGGCCAGTGGCAGGGAAGGGCGGGCAGTTTGGCCTGACCCCACTGTCCCACAGCCCCTGTAACCATTTGATCCCTCTGGCTGCAGGCGTGAACACATGTGACATCATCACGCTGTACATCTCTGCTATCAAGGCACTGCGTGTGCTGGATTCTTCCATGGTCATCTTGGAGGTGGCCTGTGAGCCCGTCCGCCGCTACCTGAGGTGAGCTGGCCCGCCAGCCAGAGCCTGTCCTCCATGCGTCTCAGTCCTGCTGCTCCAAATGACTTTTGCAGAACAAGTTCGCCAGGCCCTTGTATGCCCCTGGCCATCAGTGATGTGCAGACTGGCCTGTGGTCCAGTCACCCCGGGGCCAGATGCCAGCCAGAACAGCCCCACTCAAGTGCCTTGTGCATTTGTGGTGATGGTGTAGATTGCTTGTTTCCTGGCAGGACACGGGAGGACACAGTGCGGCAGATTGTGGCCGGTCTGACTGGGGACTCTGATGGGACTGGGGACTTGGCTGTCGAGCTGTCCAAGACCGACCCTGCGAGCCTGGAGACTGGCCAGGACAGTGAGGATGACTCTGGTGAACCTGAGGACTGGGTTCCTGACCCTGTGGATGCCGACCCAGGTCAGCTTGCCCCCCGCCGGCCTCCTCGGAGGGGCTGGTCCTTGGTGCTCACAGCCTAGGTTTTCTGGGGAAGGGAGAGCACCTACCCGGCTTGTGGCCACGTGTGCTGGGCTGTGCCGGAAAAACGAGGCCAGAGCACTGTGCAAGGCCCATCCGGGCACCCCCAGGGTGCTAGGAGGGGCTCTACCACTGGCTTGTGTCTGGTCACTGTTATCAAGAATTGTTTCCTTTGGGGGCTGTTGGGGGTTGCCACCTGCTGCCCTCCCCCTGCAGGCTTCAAGTCCCATCCACCTCTGCTCCTCTAGCTGCTGGCTGGGTAGCCTGGGCCAGCCCCATGTGGGGTCCCTGAGGGCACAGTGTCCTCTCCTGGCCCTCACCTGGTACAGAGAAGGCTTTTTCGGTCTCTGGAAAAAACCCAAAGGCCTTCTATTTATTCCTTGAGTCGGGGTTTAGGCGGGTCCCCATGGAACCAGGAAAGGCGGCTGGGCTCAGAGCTGCTGTCCCAGGCTAGTTCAGGAAGCACAACGAGGTGACGCCCCGGCCGTCACTGGACTGGCCTGGTTGGGGGTCCCTGTCCCACAGAGGTGCCAGTGGTGCCTCCCCCCATGCTGTGCCAGGGAAGTCAAGCTCCAAGCGGCGGTCTTCGGACATCATCAGCCTGCTGGTCAGCATTTATGGCAGCAAAGATCTCTTCATCAATGAGTACCGTTCTCTGCTTGCTGACCGCCTTCTGCACCAGTTCAGCTTCAGCCCGGAGCGGTGAGCACCTTGCTGTTCACCATCCTTCACCCCAGTGCCACCCTCCTTGGCCCCAGTGTGCACAGGCAAGGAGCAAGCTCAGGCTTCCACAGAAGGTGGGGCCTTGGGCTCAGGTCACCACCTGGGAGGCCTGGTGGGTCAGGAGAGGCTGGCACAGGAGGGCTGGGAAGCCAGGGTCTGCCAGGTTGTGGCAGGATGGGGTAGGAAGGGGCCGTGACGGCTATGCTCCCACCTCCCTCTTGGACCAGGAGTCCCAGCGCTGAGGGTGCCCTGCAGAGCCCCTGCCCAGGTGCCAAGGTGGGGTGTGGGCTCCCGTCCCCACCTCACCCCACCCAAGACCCGTCCTTCCAGGGAAATCCGCAATGTGGAGCTGCTGAAGCTACGCTTTGGCGAGGCCCCGATGCACTTCTGTGAGGTCATGCTGAAGGTGGGTGCTATCTCGGTCTATGGCCACCCTGCAGGCCTCAGCTGGCCCAGCCTCTGGTGATCCTCTCATTCCCTTCTCTTAGGACATGGCGGACTCGCGACGCATCAATGCCAACATCCGCGAGGAGGACGAGAAGCGCCCGGCAGAGGAACAGCCACCCTTTGGGGTCTATGCGGTTATCCTGTCCAGTGAGTTTTGGCCCCCCTTCAAGGACGAGAAGCTGGAGGTCCCTGAAGACATCAAGGAGGCTTTGGATGTCTACTGCAAGAAGTACGAGAAGCTGAAGGTACCTGTTTGTGGCTCCAGTGGCCAAGGGGGCCCCGTGCAGCGATGTGGAGGGGCAGTGTCGCCCGTGATCCTCCCGACTCCCCGCTCTGTCTGTGAAGCAGCTCTACATCACTGCTCCCTTGGAGCTGTTGGGGATCACGGAAGGACTCAGGGCAGGGCCCAGCCCCGAGTGGTCCTGGTCCTACAGGCCCAGGGCCTCAGGAAGCCGAGCTGTGTGCTGACTCAGGCCCTCCACAGGCCATGCGGACCCTCAGCTGGAAGCATACTCTGGGCCTGGTGACCATGGACGTGGAGCTGACTGACCGCACACTGTCTGTGGCCGTGACCCCTGTGCAGGCTGTGATCCTGCTGTACTTCCAGGATCAAGGTAAGCCCCATGTCCAGCTGGTCTCCCTGGCCTCGCCTGTGGGCCTCACTTTGCCTGGGGTGACACAGTTCTCTAATAAGGGGCAGGATTTGAGCAATCTTTTCCTATTTTGTGGTCGTGGTGTGCAGACCACCTATGTCCCCAAGGTCTCCTGGGGAATTCTAGGCCTGGCTCTGCATCCCCGCTGATCATGGGGAAGCAGGGTGGGGCTGGTGAGGAAGGCTGGGGATGGGGAGGCCTGGCCCGTCTGCCTGGCAGTCACCCATCATCCCTGCTGCTCTGCACACAGCCACCTGGACTCTGGAGGAGCTGAGCAAGGCAGTGAAGATGCCAGTGGCGCTGCTGCGGCGGCGCATGTCTGTCTGGCTGCAGCAGGGTGTGCTGCGGGAGGAGCCCCCGGGCACCTTCTCAGTCATTGAGGAGGAACGGCCCCAGGACCGGGACAACATGGTGCTCATGGACAGTGATGATGAGAGCGACTCGGGCATGGCCTCCCAGGCAGACCAGAAGGAGGAGGAGCTGCTGGTGAGCAGGGAGCGTGCAGGGCCCGGCCTGCGGGTAGGAAGGGCAAGTCAAGGTGGGGTCCGCAGGCAGGAGGGGGAGAGGGAGGGACCGTGTCGGCGGGCAGCAGGGGCTGGGCCCGTGGGTGGGTGGGCAGGGAGGGCCCAGGGGTACAGGCAGCTGCCTCAGCAGCAATCCAGCCCCAGCGGCTCCTGACGGCCCCCGGTCCAGCTCTTCTGGACGTACATTCAGGCCATGCTGACCAACCTGGAGAGCCTGTCCCTGGAGCGTATCTACAGCATGCTGCGCATGTTCGTCATGACCGGCCCTGCCCTGGCCGAGATCGATCTGCAGGAGCTGCAGAGCTACCTACAGAAGAAGGTGCGCGACCACCAACTCATCTACTCAGCTGGCGTCTACCGCCTGCCCAAAAACTGTGGCTGACACCCCACCCCTGCACAGGAGGGCCCGCCGGCCAGGTGCTCCCAGCCCTCCCGGCAGGCTCTGCACACGCACAGGATGGACAGCCCTGGGCAGACTCTCTCTCCCCCCAACTTCTCAGCTACGTGGCCTGTACAGATTAAAGCTGGTCAGCTCACTGTCCCTTCCCTGTCCTGGTGATTTTGTGGTAGAGAGGGTACAGTGGGGCCAGGAGGCAGCCCTCACAGTAGGTGCCCCAAGGCAGAGATGGGGAGATTTTGGGGGCAGGCCCACACCTGGCACACATCTGCGTTTGGGCTCTGAACCTACTGGCAGGGTCCTGGGCATGGACACCCTGGGCACTGTCCTGATCTGGCAGGTCGCTCCACCCACCTCCAGCACATCCAGGCCTGCAACTCAGGCGGGAGCGCACCAGGGGGCGCTGCCTAGAAGTTTCTCTTGGGCCGTTTTCTAGCCAGCCACAGGGCTTCTAGTCTCATTTCTCTGGCTTTTGAAAGGAGGCAGGATCACTGCCCTCTGCCTGGCTGGAGGGTCAGCCTTGTGTGCCCCAGCCAAGAGTACCAGCTTGGGCACTACTGGACTCCGAGTGGGGTCCATCAAACATCTGAGGCCCCGATGGTGCCTGAGCTGAGAACTCTGTCTCGGCAGCGAGAGGATCTGGTATCTGCCCACAGCCCACACCAGGAGCAGAGCAGCTACAACGCTGCACAGCTCAGAGCTAGGAGGGATCCTGGTGGGTGGGGGGTAGCCAAAACATAAATGTGCTTTCAAGAAAGGCAGGCAACTCCTGTAGGGGAGCACCCCTTCTGGGAGCCTCAGGGCAGAGGCACAGGCTGAGCTGGCTAGGGCCAGGCCCTGGGTGTCTGGGCCCTCGCCTTGCTACGGAGTGCCCACCCTGAAGGTACTGTCCTGGGAGGTCCTGGGAGCAAGATGGTCCCAGGGCTGGGCATGTTCAGAGCCATGTGGGCACTTGAGTTGCTTTCCTGGCTCCCACCTGGCTTGTGCCTCCCTGTGCCCTATTCCTGCCTGCTCTGCACATGGGCTTGGAGGGCAGCCCTGTCTCAAGGACTTTCTCCTCCGGCCTTTCATACTCGCTAGAGAGCTTCGTGGATTGTTCTGATTTCGAAATTTACTCCTGTCCATTTCCTCAGGCTTCCCGCATCCAGTCTGCTACGAGGCTGTTGTCTTGGGTGGTACCACCTGCCCCGGCAGCAGCATTACGGCAAAGCCCAGATCAACTTAGTCCCTCAAGTGGCCACTGCCCGGCCCTTGGGCTGGGTGCCTGCAGTCCTCACCAGGATGCAAACCTGCTGAACTGGCCTGGCAAGGTGGCAGCGCCAGCCACCTGCCCAGGCACACCTGCCCTGAGTTCCTTTGGACTCAGTTTTCCAAACGCGTCCTAAAGCGGACCTCCCAGCCCAAGGCTCGTCTCAGATCACAGCAAAAAGTCTGTGCCGGTCCCCAGGGCCCCACAGGGAGGCCACTGGTGTTAGCGGTTGGAGTTTCCTGCTGAGCCCACCGCCCTGGTGCCTGTGGGGCATGTGATGGCAGGAGGCTGGTGTGATCTTCAGGGGGCTGAGCCACTTCCTCCTGCTGCCTCTGTGGTTTGCTTGGCAGGTGCAAGGGGAGGAGGGAAGAAGTCCCCTGGGTGGGGACGGCCTGGCGCAGGAGGACTGTGCTTTGGCATCTCGGCCCGTGACAGGCTCCAGGAGGCGGCCAAGGTCAATTTCCAACCCCCTCAGCCCCTTCCCTGATCTGCAGGAGCAGTACCGGGCAGCGGGGTGGGGTGGGGAGACCCCTGCAGGTGTGGGTGGTTTCGGGACAGAGAAGCTTACCCAAGTCTGTATGAAGGCCTCTTAGTAACCTTAATGACATGTTTGTTTAGTGGGAGGGAGCCTGGGACACTGCCCACAGCTACTCTGAGCCACCTGCTCAAGAGGAAGGGCTCCTCGGAGGCCTGTGGCTTTGGCTCAGGCAGGTGTGTACCAGACCTTTCCTTGGGTGACCGGGCAGGGGAGCGGGGCCTTGGGGGGCAGGGCCCTGTTAGGGTGGAGGCTTAGTGGCCTGTGGGATTGGACAGGCTGGGGGCCCACCTACCCTCCTGCCCCAGGCCCCATCTAACCCACTGCAGTCCTTTTTCTGGAGCAGGAACTGAGGGGTGGGCCAAAGACTTCCCAAGGTTGCCAGGTCACTGCCCCCCTAGAGATCAGGGTGTGGCCGCACCCCCTTCTCTGAGTGCCCTCTCCCCACAGTCAGCTTCTGCTGACATCTGGGCACCCCAGAGGGGCTCTCCAGCCCCTGTCCCCCCTTCCTGCCCCAACCCAGGCTCCCTGTCTGGACTCCTTCAGGTCCCCTGTGGTCCAGGGGGTGGCTCAGGGTCCACTCCAGGCCCAGGGGTGAGGCTCCAGTGGCCTCAGACACCCCGGACCCTGCCCCCACCTGCCCTGCCTCACAGCATCCACTGTGAGGTCAGCGCCTTCCGACAAGTTCTGTCCAGAGGTATCCGGTGGGGCCGGGGGCTGGACATGGCCCCACCTCCCCAGCCCTACTTCTGCCTGGTTGGCAGCCCCCTTGGCCTGATCTGTCTGTCCCTCCTGCTCATCCCTGCTGCAGGTGCCTCCTTCTGCCCCTCCCCCACCAGCCAGGGCCCCCCCCCCCGTCCAGGTGGGGCGGGTTGTGCCCTGTCCTTCCAATGGCCACCAGGGCAGGGGGCAGGCCCAGGGGGTCCCCCAGCTGCTGGTGACTGGCCCCACTGCCACGCTGCCCTGTCTCCGCAGCTGGAACCTACTGTGAGTGCAGCCTGGGCCTCAGCCGTGAGGCACTCATTGCCCTGCTTGTGGTGCTGGCCGGCATCAGCACCAGCTGCTTCTGTGCCCTGGTCATCGTTGTGGTGGGCGTCATGAGGGCCAAGTGGTGCGTGGCCCTAACCCTTGATGCCCCGCACCTGTTGTCTGGGAGCTGGTCTGAGCAGGGGTGGGTCAGCGTCACTGTGCTACTACCTGGCCTATGTCCTGGTGCTGCCCAACACGTGGCTCTGTCCCCTGAGTGGGATGCCATGATAACCTGGGGTTGGCACCTCCCTGGGGAGGGGCCCTGGGGCCAGCCCTGGCAGCCTGGGACTCACACACCTCTCTGTCCCCCAGTGACTCAAGCACCCCTGGACAAGTGGACAGCAGGTGAGTAACCCCTGGGCCAGGCAGAGCCCACCGGCAGCTTCAGGAGCACTGTCCCTGAGGCAGGGTCTGCTGGGTGCCCCCGGCCGCCTGACCACTCATGTCCTGGCAGGTTGGTGGGGCACTACGGGGTCCAGGAGGGCCACATGGATCTGCACACAGTGCACGTGGAGTCCCACCTCATGGACCCTGACCTGGAGGCCTCTATGATGGCGTCCCTGGAGGACCAGGGCCTCAGGACCATCCCTGTGGACGCTCTGGAGGAGCCGCCGCCACCCACACCGCCACCTCCACCCACACCGCCACCTCCACCCACACCGCCACCTCCACCCCCACCACCACCTGAGCAGGACTGAGGGCCCTGAGACTGCTCAGGGGGAATTAAAGAGTATTTAGTGGTTCTGCACTGTCCTCTCTGCATCCTGGGCACGGGCTGAGGCTCTCTGGTCTTCAGTGGGGAGGTGCCAGGTCTTCCCTGGCCCCCGAGGGGGGCCACACTGCTCGTGTTCCCTGGCTTTCTGCCATCGCCCTGAGCCCCAGTCCTGCACCTCATGGTGCTATGTCCCCTGGAGCTGCCAGGGACCCTGGGCCCTGCCCAGCCTAGTCCACCCCCACCCTGGGAAACCCAGCCCAGGTTGGGGCCATACCTCCGGCTACTCCAGAAGGGAGCTGGGTGTGACAGGCACAACTGAGTAACGCCCCTGGCCCCACTCACACTGTCCCCAGAAGTTCCAGGAGTCTTTGGCAGGTGGACAGAACACTGACCTACCTCCTGTGGCTCCTCTGCCTCAGTGTACATCCCCACCCTGGGCCCCTACTGTGTGTTCAGCTCCCACCGATTAGGGGTTGCCATGGGCATGGGGCATCCCTCCTGAGTGCTCAGTGTGCTTCTGGGGAGAAGCTGAATGGAGGGCAAGGGGGCTGGGCCAGGCAGGGCCACTTGGGAGAGTGGGACCACTTTGCTTAGCCCCAGCAGGGCAAGACTGGGGCGATGGGGTGAGAAGCAGGGCATCCTGGGGACATCTGAGAGTTGGGTGGGCATGGGTGTGTTGGGTTCCAGCTCTCAGGGCTCAATGGGTGCCTGGTGGTGGTCTTGTCAGTGCTGTTGCCTCCTAGAGCCTAGGAAGCCCAGAGCTCTGGGACAGGTGTTTGGCAGCGCAGGCATTGGCTGTGTGCCCGGCCCCCGCCCCAGGCAGGAGCCAGTCCTGGGACAGGAACTGCCGACGCTCCAGCTGGAGAGTCCATATTTGGACAGGCGCCGCAGGGACGGGATCCGGGTACAAAAGGCTCCGAGGTCCGACGGGCTCAGGGGACGTGCAGCCCCCACCGTGGCCCCAGCGCTGCCCCCATGCGGAGCCCCTCCTTTCTCTCCTGGCCGCTGCCCTCTTTGCTGCTATTGCTGCTGCTGTCGCCGCCGTCCACCTGGGCCCAGGTGCTCCTCGCGGCTGCCCCCTTGGGGCCCAGTGGCGCCCCGACCTGCCCTGAGGAGTGTGAGTGTGCGCCGGGCGGCCAGGCCAACTGCTCGGCGCGCGCGCTACCCGCCGTGCCTGTAGGCCTGAGCTGGCGCGTGCGTGCGCTACTGCTGGACCACAACCGAGTGAGCGCGCTGCCGCCTGGCGCCTTCGCGGGCGCGGGCGCGCTGGTGCACCTAGACCTGCGCGAGAACGGGCTGCGTGCAGTGCACGCTCGCGCCTTCTGGGGCCTGGGCGCGCTGCTGCGGCTGGACCTCAGCTCCAACCAACTGGAGGCACTGGCGCCCGGCACCTTCGCGCCACTGCGCGCGCTGCGCGTCCTCTCGCTGGCGGGCAACCGCCTGGCGCACCTGGAGCCGGCGGCTTTGGGCACGCTCCCGCTGCTGAGCGGGCTGAACCTGCAGGACAACGCGCTGGCGGCGCTCGGGCCCGGCCTGCTGGCCACCCTGCCCGCCCTCGACTCACTCCGTCTGCGCGGCAACCCCTGGGCCTGTGGTTGCGCGCTGCGCCCGCTCTGCGGTTGGCTGCGCCGGCACCCGCGTCCCCCAGGTAAGCCGTCGAGGTGAGGGCACCAGGTGAGGGTGGGAGGGGGTCGCCAGGTGAGGTGTGTGTGGGGTGCCAGGTGAAGTGTGTGGGGGTGCCAGGTGAGGCTTGAGGGGAGGTGCTGGATGAGCCATGGAGGTGGGGCGCCGAGTGAGCTGACGGGGACGCTCGAGCTAGCCCCGGCCTGTTGAGGCCCTGCCATCTGCCCACAGAGGAAGAGACCCTGTTCTGCGTGTTCCCGGGGCGCTTGACGCCCAGCCCTCTGACCGCCTTCACCGACGCCGCCTTCAGCCACTGCGCACAGCCACTAACCTTGCGAGACCTGGCTGTGATCTACGTGCTGGGGCCCTTCTCCTTCCTCGCCAGCCTGGCCACCTGCCTGGTGCTGGGTTCCGTGCTCACCGCCTGCCGCATCCGCCGCCGCGCTGCCGCCCGCCGCCCGCCCGGGAAACCACCGGACCCTAAGGCCTCCGCCCCGCCCCCGGACCCTGGGAGCCCCGCCACTGCCCAAGCCTGAGCCGGCCTCCCAGAAGCCAGGGATATTCCCACTCTGCAGGGGCATCTCCTCCCCGCACTCTAGAAACTTCCCCACCCACTCCCTTCACACCCCCTGCAGGCGTCAACAAGCAGCACAGACGGAAACTTTCGTGACATTCATTTAGGAAACACTACTGCACACACCGGGTCATGGGGGTTGCGCGCCAGGGCCCCTGGAGTGGAGGGGAGCGGTGGCTGCACACAGGCTGCACGGGGAAGGCACGCACTCAGGCGGGAGGGCTGAGCCTGTGAAAGGTGGCAGGCGGGTCCCACAGCTGGAGCAAGGGGGCAGGGGCATGGGGCAGGGCTGAGGGCAGTCCTCGGCTGTCCTGGGCTAGAGGCCGTGAGGTGTAGAGAAGCCTCGGTTTTCTAGGAGTCTGGAGGAGAACAGAGGCCACAGGGACCCCAAAAGTGCCCTGGGCCGGCTGCTGGCAGGGAGTCCGGACTGAGATGGGGAGGGGGCAGGGCGAGCCGGTGGCAGGGTCCGGGGGAGAAGGGGCATGGGTGAAGGTGCAGCGAGAAGAGGGGAGAGGCCGAGCTGAGGCTGGAGAAGAACGCAGATGCTTCAGGACAGGGTGGCCCAGCCAGCTGGGGCAGTGGGCCCTGCTGTGGCTCCAGTGGTGGCAGGGCAGGTTGCGGCTGTCTGCTCCAAGCCCCTCCATCCAGGGGCAGAGTAACCCCTCTCAACACGCTCCAGCCCCCAGGGCCCTGCCTCTGCCGGAGCGCCCTGTGGCCCTGCCCAACTGGCTCAGCCTCCGATCTGCTCTCGGTCCAGCAGGGGCCTGCCCCCCAGGCGGCGGGTGGACAGATGGACGGGACGCCCGGGGCGGGCAGTCTCTGGGGCGGGTGGGCTTCCCTCAGGCCTTCCCGAGCAGCAGGACCATCAGTGTCCTTGGCTGGGCTAACTGGGCGGGCAGGCGGGCGGCTCCGGGGGCCTCACACCACGGTGCTGACCGAGGGATCTGAGAGGTTGAGCGGGCCCGTGATATCAGTGGGATGGTACTGCTGTAAGATAGAAATACACAGACAAGGCAGCCCGTTAGCCCCGAGGCTCGGGGGCACGTGTGGGGCCAGGATGGGGACCGGCCAGCCGGCTGACCGGCAGGCGGGTGGGCGCGGCCTGGGGGAGGCTGGGGGGCACTCCTCCCCCTGACCCCATCGTGCTCCGGGGACTCTGCGTGGGCCGGGCCGCTGTCCCGTCCATCTGTCTGTCTGTCTGCGGGGGAGGGGGGCAGAGGAGGGCGGGCAGGGCGTCTCAGCTCTCCCTATGACGGGCACACATCTGCAGCTGGCCCTCCTCCCTCTCAATAGCGCGTCGCGGCAGCACTGTGTCTTTTTGGTTTTGCAAAGCGACGCGTCCACCCCCGGTGCTCTATAAATAAGAACCAACAATCAATACCTGCTGGCCCCGCTGGCCGCCAGGGACCCCAGCCAGCCCTGAGCGCCCAGTGCCACCCTGGCCCAGACCAGCCTTAGGACAGGGGCCACGGATCTCAGCAGCCAGACCGACCCCCCACCCCAAGCAGCCCCCCACCCAGCCTCCCTCTGAGGAGCCGCCCAGCCCCAGAGACAGGTTGGGAGCTGGGCTGCTCGCCCCCGCCCAGCCCCCCAGCTGGCAGTGCCCTGGCAGAGTCACCCCTTCAGGGCCGGGCCCCCAGATGCCACGTGGTGTCGGGCTGGCCCAGGGGGACTGGTCCCTGGTGCCCAGGGGGCTTGGGCGGGGAGTCCTGGGAGTGTATCCTGGGAAGGGTACCGTGAGCATCTCTGACTGAGCTGCCTATGAGCCATCTACAGGGCCTTGTCTGCTCTGGATGGGGCCCCGGGGTGCCTTCTGAAAGCCCCCATTGCCTGCAAGATGTTTTGTGCTCCCCCTTCGGCCATCTGCCCCCAAAGTGCTGCTCCTCCTGTCTGCTGGAGACCCCTCCTCTTTCCTGGGCTGCCCCCCACCCCCACTCCACGCTCTGACCTTGTTCCTCCCTACAGCGTAGGCCCCACCCATTTCCCACCCGGCATGGCTGTGGATGCCTCAGCCTGGGGTGGCTTTTTGTGTCTCTTGCTCCAGCACCATGGACCCTCACTCTCCACCCACTCCCCCGTACCAATCCCCTCCCCGGGGCTGCCTAGGAGCCAGGTCTCACAAGTCCCTCTTTGGACACTCTGACGGCTTCCTGCTGGGACCCTGATTCCTCTGCCCCACTTCCAGTGTGCTGGGTGACCCTGCAAATCCTGCTCTGGGTTGGGGACTTCCTGTGGGTAGGAGGTCCCTGGCCATGCTCTGTGCTGGCTCCTTGGGTGGCCTCTCCCCATGTGCTGTCTGGGACTGGGGTGCCCCTAGCAAAGCCGTGTGCCCTTTGGGGGCTGTGTGGCCTGAGTGTATCAGGTGCAGGGAGAAACTGCCTTAGGCAGGAGAGCAGGGATATCAGGCTCAAAAAGGGGGAGGTCTGGCTCTGTCCAGGGACCCTGTGGGCATGGCCAGGGTCAGGAGCTGAGGCATTGGTCTCCCCAGAGGCCCTGGTCTCCCCAGAGGCCCCCCTTCCTGGGCCTCTCTCTGGGAGGCTCCCTGTCCCTCTGGGCTCTCAGACCCTCTGGGGTTGCTGCCGCTTCTGTGGGGCCCCTGCTCAGCCTGGGCCCACCCCATCCCTCCCTGAAAGCCCCCTGTGCTGGGGCCAGTCCCAAATCCAGGCCCCAGCTGTCCACCCAGAGGGACCCAGGCCCGGCCCCCAGCCCCCGGCCCACACAGAGACCACATGGAAGATGCAACACACATGGCTCTGGTGAGACAGGTGACACAGGTGTCGGGGTGGGGCCGGTGGCCAGACAGACGGACGGGATGGGACGTCACAGCCACCCCCTCTGGGGACGTCGCAGGGAAGGCGGTGGCCCCTCTAGCAGAGGCTAGATAGAGAACAGGGACAGAGCGGGTATGGCGTCTCCTCCCAGCAGGCGCGGAGCCAGGACGTGGCTGCTCTGGGTTCCAGGGGCCCAGTATGGCCCCGATAGGCAGTGACTGACTGACTGACCGACGACATGACACAGCTTCAAGATGGTGTGTGGTGGTCATGGCATGGTGGCGGGAGAGGGGCGGGCAGACCAGGGCAGAGAGACACATGGGGGGACAGGACCAAGGGGGCTCAGAGGAGAAGGAGCCAGAGAACAGCCCGAGTTGGGGGGAGGAGAGAGAGAGCCACGCCCCATGGGGTGGGCGGAAGGGTCAGCTCTGGAGAGAGAGATGGGGCAGGAGTGGGGTGGGGGTGGGGCTGGGTGGGATGACGAGGGGGAGAGCACGCCTGATGCACGGGGGACGGAGACACGGGGGCGTGGGGCGAGAAGAGTCGGAGACGTGTGACTGGGGTGTCCCCCCTTACCGTGTCTTTGGAGGACCTACGTCTCTTGAAGCTGGAAGCCAGGGTGGAGGTGATAGCCCTAAATGTGGCTTTCTTTTTAGGGTCAGGCTCTGCTCTACCACTCTTTCTATCCTAAAATGAATATGTATAAGTGATTAGATGGCTAAGGGTGTCAGCCACACCTGCCCTCGCCTGCTCCTGGGGGCCATTGCCCGGCCTGGCCAGCCGCTTGGGCCCTCACTCCTGCCTGCCTCCCTGTGCTGGACTGTCAGACTGATGGCCAGGCCCTCTCAGGCGGCTGTGTCTCCTGCCCCGGTCTTGGCCTGACCTTACTTGTGCTGGGGGCTGGGCTCAGGGGTCCTGGTTGGCTCTCTTCTCAGGAGGTCCGCCTCGCGCCCTGGTTCCTGGGCAGCCCTGGGTCTCAGGTGTCCCCAGGAGGAGGATGGTGTTGACTGGTGCCCTCCAAGGACTGGAGGCAGCACCCCTTGGGCTCCCCGCCATTCTGCGCGGAGGCCGCTGACCCCAGAGGGGGCACACACCAAGAGACAGGAAGGGGCCAAGGGGCCGAGGGGCCGAAGGCAGATGGCGAGACGGAATTGGAGGTGGACAGAGGCGGCTCCTGGGACCCGGCCTTGGCTCTGGTGGCCCTTGTGCCCACTTGTGAGAGGCAGCGACCAGGTCCCCAGGGGACCTGTGGGGCCAAGAGCAACAGGGGGCAGATGGGAGGTGTGGGGCTCCAGCACCCCCACCCCCCATGGCCCTCACTGCAACACCAACAGCCACCCAGGTTGGCAGGACCAAGGGCCCTGCTCAGGACCTGGCTCCAGAAAGGCACCCGGAGAAAGAGAAGCAATGCAGCAAACTGGAAGCCGACCACAGGGACTCTGCCTATGCTGGTCCCAGTGGCCGTGGCTGCCAGGTCCAGCCTCCCCTGCTGGCGGTAAGTTCCCACAGACACGGCCAGGGGTGCCAGGCCAGCCAGTTCATTTCTGTTGGAATCATGGAGGACAAGGACACAGCAGGGAAGGGGGCCCTGAAGGGTGCTGAGGGGGCTTGGGGCGGCGGAGGGCAAAAGGTATCTCAGATTCACGCACCACACACAAGTGGGTCCCTGTCTTACCCTGCCTCAGTTTGCCTTCCTACGGAATGGGCGCCAGGGGGCGACTCTGGAGACCAAGGGGCTGGGCAGAGGTTTGGCACGGGGTGCACAGCCTCCCTCAGTCCTGTTTTGGAGTGAGCAGCCACCTACAGGCAGCCCTCCCGCCAATACTGCCCATGAGCCCTGGGAGCACTCACCACTGCCCCTGGCCATGGCTCCCAGCTCCAGTCCTGCCCATGTGGGCTCCCGAGCTCCTGCACCTGGGGCAGGGCCAGCCGCCCAGAGCCGGAGCCAATGCCACGGCCTGCAGGGACAGAGGAGGGCCGGGCCGGGCTGGACCACGGCACCAGGCCTCAGAGGGTGGCCTGCCCTACCTGCAGGTTCTTCCTCCACACGTTCACCGCGGCAAAGGCCAGCTGCATCTGCTTCCGGCGTGCGTCCTTGTGCCGCTTGTAGGCGATCTCGATGAAGATTAGGAAAATGCCGGCCACGATGCCCCCAGCCACTAGCATGAAGACCCCTGTGCAGCCAGAACAGAGCCGTCAGCTGTTGGCCGGCAAGGGGTCCTGCTGAGCCCCACCCCCGGTGTCAGAGGATGGTGTTGAGGGGAGCGGGGAGCCCACCTGCCATGTTCTCGAAGGTGAGGGTAGCAGGGGCATTGCTTCGAGAATCACATTCCTGGTACCGCACCCAAGTCTTATCCAGGTCTTCCATGAAGCCATTCTCATGGGACCTAGGCAAACGGGGGTGGGGGGTGGTGGTGGTGAATGAGGGCCCCGGAGTGGGCGGAGCCTGCAGTGAGTGGCCTGGAGTGGAGGGGGCCTGCAGTGGGCAGACCCTTGATTCAGGTCGGGACTGGAGTGGACAATGCCTAGAGCGGGGTGGCGGGCGGGGCCCGGGGAGAATGGGGAGACGGGGCGGGGCCTGGGCGTCATCAAGAAGGCCGAGGACATAGCCCGGATGCATGCGAGAAGGGGTTGGGTGTGGCCACAGGGGCACTCGGTGGGGTCTGCCTGGGGGGGCTCCTGAGGAGGGGTGGCGGGGACAGGTGAGGGCCCGCGCCCCGGCAGACTGACTTGAGGATGGACAGGGAGACATTCTGCTTCCAGGGGCTGTCCTTGCGCATGCCGATGCCAAAGCCCGAGCGGAAGAAGAGCTCGCCCGTGGTGACCAGGTCGCACTTCTGAGAGGCCTCGAACTCCAGCACCGCAGAGTCCCAGATGAAGGCGTGCAGCTTGCTGCGGGCAGGGTGGGGGGTCAGGGTGCCCCTGCACGCTCGGCCGTCCTGCACGCCCTCATCTCCCTGCACGCCTGCAGCCCAGTTGGCCCTGCCCTACCTGGACGCCTCACACTTTTACCCTCCTGTGGCCCGCGCCGTGGTCCCTGCAGCCTGGACACCCTGTCCTGGCTCTTGTAGGGCCTGGAGCCCCCCCTCCACTAGTCCCGCCCCACCACGATGCCCTCCCTCACTGTCTCGCCCCGCCCCCAGTGCCCTGCCCCTCGCCGGCCCGACAGCCACGTGCCCCCCTTACTGTCCAGCTCGGGGCTGGATGCCCGCCCCCACCGTCCCATCCCACCACATGCCGCTCCCCTCGCTGTCTTCTCACCCCGCTGCCCTGTCCTTCACGGGTACATCCCCACCTGGCGCCCCGCCCCTCACCTATCCCGCCCTCCGACGCCCCGCCCCTCTTTTCCCGCCCCGGCGCCCCGCCCCTAAGCCCCCGCCCCTCACCTGCCCCGCCCCTACGCCCAGTCCCTCCTTTGCCTCTCACCTGCCCCGCCCCTCACTTTGCCCCGCCCGGCGCCCCGCCCCTCAGTTGCCCCGCCCCTCACGTGCCCCGCCGAAAGCCCCGCCCCTCACCTGCCCCCGACGCCCCGCCCTCACTTGCCCCGCCCCTCACTTGTCCCGCACGGCCTGGATGGCCTCGGCTGCGCTCTCGTAGTTGTGCTTCTCCATGTGCCGGTACATGGTGCTCAGCTCCACCTGCCGCCGGAAGTAGATGTCCACCGAGCTCTGCTTCACTGTGGCGTAGATGAACTTGTCCGAGGGGTTCCTCAGCTGCAGGGCCAGAGGGCCGCTCGCATCTGCTCCCGGGGCGAGGCGACCTCCAGCCCTCGCCGCCCCCTCCCGCAGCCGCCCGGCCTCACCCGCGGGTCGTTGATGCCGGTGATGCGCTCCTCGGGCCGGTCCAGCACCAGGAAGGCCGCCAAGTTGGCGGTGTAGGAGGCCACGATGATCATGGCGAAGCCGGCCCACACCATGCCCAGGATGCGCGCCGAGAAGCTCCGGGGGGCGCCTGCGGGCAGAGGCGCGGGTCAGCGCCGGCGGGGAGGGGGGCGGCGGGACTGGGGGCGCGGGCTGGGGCGTGGCCTCACCTTCCCCGATGCCCGAGTTGAGCAGAACGCCCCAGGAGAACCACATGGCCGACGACAGGGTCAGCGCGTCCTCCTCCTCCTCCTCGCTGTTCACCTTGAACCGGCCAAAGGGGCTGCAGGACGCAGAGGGCGGGAGGGAGAGTGGGGAGAGGCAGCCTTGCGGCCCGCTCGCCCCGCTCCACCTGTCCGCACCGCGGCAGGTGCCCGGCCTGGGGCGGCACTCACCTGAACCTGTCTAGCAGGTACAGCATCACGGCCACCACGTGCACCGATAGCCCCACCAGCAGCCACAGCGTGCTCTGGAAAGGCTGCATGAACGAGTCCAGCGTGCTCCGAGGGATCTCCTGCGGGTGGCAGGCCGTCAGCACCGCGGGGCCCTCCCGTGGCCTCTCTCACCGGGCCCTCGCGCGGCCTCCCCCGCCGGGCCAGCCGGGAGCGCCCACCTTCTTGACCAGAATGGTCAGGCCCTGGTACTTGAAAGGCTTGGAGAACTCGATGTACTGCGCGCGCTCGTTGTTGATGGTCAGTGGCGCCACGATCATGTCCGCCTGCCCGCTGAGCAGCTCGCCCATCATTCCGTTCCACTCTTTCTTGTTGCTGTTGTTCACCTGGAAGGTGGCAGAGCCGGCGGGGACGCTGACAGTGTAGGGACCGCCTCCCGTAGCGGCTCCGCCCTGGCTCAGACACTGCCCCGCCCATCGTACCACAGACTCCGCCCACTTCAGGTCCCACCCTGGCTCATAGGCCCTGCCCATCCACCGCAGGTACCAGCCACTCCAGGCTCGCAGGCCCCGACCCCTGACCCTGCCTGGAGCACCACGACCCCAGCATCTGCGCGCGTTGGTGAGCCCCGTGCTGCGTACCCGCTCCTGCGTGCCGAACTTGCCGTCGGCCACCAGGTGGACCTCGTAGGTGAAGTTCATGGTCCGCGCCAGCTTGATGAGCAGGTCGATGCAGAAGCCGTAGCAGCACTGAGGCACCGTGTGGCGGGCTGAGGGGTGGGAGGCGGTAACTGCTGGGCTCCTGGCTGCCCCATCGCTGCCCGCCCCGTGCCCCCACCCCCCCCCCGCACTCACGGCTGCCCGGCGACGTGTCATTGGGCCCGGTGCAGATCACCTTCTTGACGGGGTCACCGTTGACCGTGAACTCCTCCTTGCACGTTCCATCATTCAGCGTGGGCTTGACGTACACGAAGGGCTCCTGGTGGATCGTGACGATCTGGGAGCGGGCGGATGGGGGGGGGATCAGCCTTGACCACTGGCCCCTCAGCGTTCAGCTTCCCCCAGTGCCGTGTCCCCCGATGGCCACTGCTGGCTTGGCCCCCTCTCCAGCCTCCTTGTCCACCGTGAGCATCCCCAGGAGCTGGGGATCCCCTGCCGCTGTCCACACAACCCTTGACTCTTCATCAGATGGCTTCAGCTTTCTGGGTGCTCACACCCTCTGGAGACACTATCCCCTTCTCTTGGCCACTTTCCTTTCAGGCTTGGCTTAGACGCCACTCTCTCCATCAGGGGAGCTTGCCCGGACATCCAGTTTGCACTGGACACATTCTCTGACTTCTCAGAGAAACTCTCTGATCCAGCCCGGAGCTATGAGGCTGGGCATGTCCACAGATGTCCACCCAGAGCTGGCACAGAGCCTGTGACCCTCAGGGGTCCAACTCTGTCTCTTCTCCAGGCCTCCTCCTCTCAGCCTCCCCAGTGGCTCAGCAGGCACTGGCCTGGTCTATCTGGTCTTTGGCCATCATTTTTCTTCCCTTCCTCTATCCCTTTTAATGTTGCCCTTTCAGGCATCTCGTCCTGGACCTGCCTCTTAAATCCCGGGGCTCCTTGGTCTGTGCTTGTGACCTCTTGCTCCTCCCTGTCCTTCTGGGGGCAGAGGGAAGATATTGGAGCTGAGTGTGCACAGTGAGCAGGAGGTGACAGGTGGGTGGTGCTGTGCAGGAGAGCAGGACCAGGACCAGGAAAGGCAGGGAGGTGCAAAGGGGGGTGAGCAGACCCTTGGGGGACCCTGGGTGTCTTGGGGAGAGTGAGGCTGAAGGCATGGGCACATGCGGTATGGCTTTGATCCATGGTGGAGTGGGATCCCTAGATGGAGCTGATTTGCTCTTTAAACTTTTCTTGTGATTTTTCATAATGAAATGTTTGTGCTTTAAAAAATCAGTGTGTAAAGAATGTCTGCCTTAATAACAAAGTTTCTTAAGAAAATGTCCTGCACCCCACTTTGATGAGTGGCGTCTGGGGTCTTAAAAGCTAGTGAGCAGCCATCTAAGATGCATCAATTGGTCCCAACCCACCTGGAGCAAAGGTGAATGAATAACACCAAAGACAAGAAAAATATTAGCCTGAGAGACAAAAAGGGCCACATAAACCAGAGACTCCATCAGCCTGAGACCAGAAGAACTAGATGGTGCCTGGCTACCACCAATGACCGCCCTGACAGGGAACACAACAGAGAGTCCCTGATGGAGCAGGAGAAAAGTGGGGTGCAGGACTCAAATTCATGTAAAAAGACCAGACTTAATGGTCTGATTGAGACTAGAGGAACCCCAGAAGACATAGCCCCCAGACTCCCTGTTAACCCAGAACTAAAAGCCATTCCCAAAGCCAACTCTTCAGACAAAGACTAAACTGGACTATAAGACATAAAATGATGCTCATGAAGAGTGTGCTTCTTAGTTCATGTAAATACACAAGACTAAATGGGCAGCTCCTGTCTGGAGGCAAGATGACAAGGCAGAAAGGGATGGGAGCTGGTTGAATAGACACAGGAAATCTGGGGCGGAAAGGGGGAGTGTGCCGTCACATTATAGGGATAGCAAGTGGGGTCACATAACACTGTGCATATAAATTTTTGTATGAGAAACTAACTTGAGCTGTAAACTTTCACCCAAAACACAATTAAAAAAAAAAAAAAAGAATGTCTGCCTTGAGCATTATGCTCTTTTAAGATCTATCTAAAACCCATTGCGCTGCTGTTGAGTCCATTCCGACTCATAGCAAACCTATAGATAGGAGAGAGTAGAACTGCTCCATAGGGTTTCCAATGAGCAGCTGGTGGATTCAAACTGCTGAACCTTTTAGTTAGCAGCCCATCTCTTAACTACTGCACTATCAGGGGGCCTTGGTGGCACAGTGGTTAAGTGTTATGCTGCTAACCAAAAAGTTGTGAGTATGAATCCACCAACCACGTCTTGGAAATCCTATGGGGCATTTCTACTCTGTCTTAAACAGTCGCTACGAGTCGGGATCGACTTGACAGCAATGGGGTTTTAAGATCTATCTATATGAGGGGACTTTCATTTGCTGATGTGGCACAACTTAAAATGAGAAGAAACAGCTGCAAACCTCATTAATAACTGGAGTGTGGAATGTATGAAGTATAAATCTAGGAAAATTGGAAATCATCAAAAATGAAATGGAATGCATAAACATCGACATCCTAGGCATTAGTGAGCTGAAATGGGCTGGTATCGGCTATTTTGAATAGGACAGTCATATGTTCTACTATCCAGGAATGACAACTTGAAGAGGAATGGCATTGCATTCATTGTCAAAAAGAACATTTCAAGATCTATCTTGAAGACAATGCTGTCAGTGATGGGATAATATCCATACACTTATAAGGAAGACCAATTAATACTATTATTATTCAGATTCATGCACCACCCACTAAGGCCAAAGATGAAAAAATTGAAGATTTTTACCAACTTCTGCAGTCTGAAATTGATTAAACATATGATCAGGATGCATTGATAATTACTGGTGATTGGAATCCGAAAGTTGGAAACAAAGAAGAAGGATTGGTAGTTGGAAAATATGCCTTGGTGATGGACATGATGCGAGAGATCACATGATAGAATTTTGCAAGACCTACGACTTCATTGCAAATACCTTTTTTCAACAACGTAAACAGCCACTATACACATGGACCTTACCAGATGGAATACACAGGAATCAAATCAACTACACCTGTGCAAAGAGATGATGGAAAAGCTCAACATCATCAGTCAGAACAAGGCCGGGGCCAACTGTGGAAAACACCATCAATTGCTCATATGCAAGTTCAAGTTGAAGCTGAAGGAAATTAGAACAAGTCCACGAGAGCCAAAGTATGACCTTGAGTATATCCCACCTGAATTTAGAGATCATCTTCAAAATAAATTTGGCTCATTGAACATTTGTGGGAAGACATCAAGACATCATACATGAAGAAAGCAAAAGGCCATTAAAAAGACAGGATATAAAGAAAAAAACAAAATGATGTCAAAAGAGACTCTGAAACTTGCTCTTGAACATAGAGTACCTAAAGCAAATGGAAGAAATGATGAAGAACTGAACAGAAGATTTGAAAGGGCAGCTCGAGAAGACAAAGTATTATAATGACATGTGCAAAGAGCTGGAGTTAGAAAAACAAAAGGGAAGAACATACTCGGCGTTTCTCAAGCTGAAAGAACTGAAGAAAACATTCAAACCTCAAGGTGCAACAGTGAAGGATTCTATGGGCAAAATACTGAATGACACAAAAAGCATCAAAAGAAGATGGCAGGAACACACAGAGTCGCTATACCGAAAAGAATTGGTGGATATTCAGCCATTTCAGGAGGTAACATGTGATCAAGAACCGATGTTGCTGAAGGAAGAAGTCCAAGCTGCTCTGAAAGCATTGGTGAAAAACAGGGTTCCAGGAACTGACAGAAAACCAGATGTTTGAACAAAGAGATGCAGTGCTGGGAGCACTCACTTATCTATGTCAAGAAATTTGGAAGACAGCTTCCTGGCCAACTGACTGGAAGAGATCCATATTTATGCCTATTCCCGAGAAAGGTGATCCAACCGAATTCAGAAATTATTGAACAATATCATTAATATTACACGGAAGTAAAATTTTGCTGAAGATCATTCAAAAGCTGCTGCAGCAGTATATCAACAGGGAACTTCCAGAAATTCAGGCCGGATTCAGAAAAAGATGTAGAACCAGGGATAACATTGCTGATGTCAGTTGGATGCTGGTTGAAAGCAGAGGATACCAGAAGGATGTTTACCTGTGTTTTATTGACTATGGAAAGGCATTCAGGTGTGTGGGTCATAATAAATTAGGGACAACATTGTGAAGAATGGGAACTCCAGAACACTTTATGGTGCTCATGAGGAACCTGTACATAGATTAAGAGGCACCCGTTCAAACAGAACAAGGGGATATTGTGTGGTTTAAAGTCAGGAAAGGTGTGCGTCAGGGTTGTATCTTTTCACCATACTTACTCAATTTGTATGTTGGGCAAATAATCTGAGAAGCTGGACTATATGAAGAAGAACTCGGCATCAGGATTGGAGGAAGTCTCATTAAAAACCTGCACTATGCAGATGACACAACCTTGCTTGTTGAAAGTTAAGAGGACTTCTTTGAAGGCCAGAGAAGCAGGGATGGGGGGCTGAACCATGGTTTTGGGGACATCTAGGTCAATTGGCATAATAAAATCTATTAAGAAAACGTTCTGCATCCCACTTTGGAGAGTGGCATCTGGGGTCTTAAATGCTAGCAAGCGGCCATCTAAGATGCACCAATTGGTCTCAACCCACCTGGAGCAAAGGAGAAAGAAGAATACCACAGACACAAGGTAATTAACAGCCCAAGAGACAGAAAGGGCCACATAAACCAGAGACCACACAAGCCTGAGACTAGCAGAACTAGATGGTGCCAGGCTACAACTGATGACTCCTTTGACAGGGAACACAACAGAGAATCCCTGATGGAGCTGGAGAACAGCGGGATGCAGACCTCAAATTCTCATAAGAAGACCAGACTTAATGGTCTGACTGAGACTGGAGGGACTCCAGAGGTTATGGCCCCCAGACCCTCTGTTAGCCCAAGACTGGAACCATTCCCGAAGTCAACTCTTTATACAGGGATTAGACTGGCCTATAAGACAGAAAATGGTACTGGTGAAGAGTAAGCTTCTTGGCTCACGTAGACACATGAGGCTATGTGGGCAACTCCTGTCTGCAGGCGAGATGAGAAGGTGGAGGGGGACAGAGGCTGGTTGCATGAACACAGGGAAGACAGGGTGGAGAGGGGTGTGCTGTCACATTAAGGGGAGAGCAGCTCGGGTTACATAGCAGGGTATGTATAAGTTTTTGTATGAGACTGACTTGATTTGTAAACTTTCACTTAAAGCACAATAAAAAAAAAAAAAGAAAGTGAGGGGGACTTAAAGCACTTACTGATGAAGATCAAAGACCACAGCCTTCAGTATGCATAAAGAAAACAAAAGTCCTCATAACTGGACCAATAAGTCGCATTATGATAAACAAGGAAGCTACTGAAGTTGTCAAGGACTTCATTTTACCTGGATCCACAATCAATGCCCATGGTAGCAGCAGTCAGGAAATCAAAGGACACATTGCTTTGGGCAAATCTGCTGCAAGAGGCCTCTTTAAAATGTTAAAAAGCAAAGATGTAATCTTAAAGACAAAGGTGTGCCTGACCCAAGCCATAGTGTTTTCAATCACCTCACATGCATGCGAAAGCTGGGCAATGAATAAGAAAGACCGAAAAAGAAGAATTGACACCTTTGAATTACGGTGTTGGCGAAGGATACTGAATATACCATAAACTGCCAAAAGAACGAACAAATCTGTCTTGGAAGAAGTATGGCCAGCATGCTCCTTAGAAGCTCCTTAGAAGCATAGTAGACCATTGTCTGATTCAAAATGGCCAATGCCAGTCCATTTCAGCTCACTAATGCCTAGGATGTCGATGTTTGTGTGTTCCATTTCATTTTTGATGATTTCCAATTTTCCTAGATTCATACTTCATACATTCCACATTATGATTATTAATGGATGTCTGCAGCTGTTTCTTCTCATTTTGAGGCATGCCACATCAGCAAAGGAAGGTCCCGAAAGCTTGATTCCATCCACATCATTAAGGTCGACTCTACTTTGTTCGAATCCGCCAGGCGCTTCTTGGAAACTCTGTGGGGCAGTTCTACTCCGTCCTATAGGGTCGCTATGAGTCAGAATCGACTTGAGGGCACTGGGTCTGAGTTTTTTGCTTTGAGGAGGCAGCTCTTCCCCAGTTGTATTTTGAGTGCCTTCCACCCTGAGGGGCTCATCTTCTGGCACTATATCAGACAGTGTTCCACTGCTATTCATAAGGTTTTCACTGGCTAATGCTTTTCAGAAGCAGACCACCCGGTCCTTCTTCCTAGTCTGTCTTAGTCTGGAAACTCAGCTGAAACCTGTCCACCATGGGTGACTCTACTGGTATTTGAATACTGGTGGCAAAGCTTCCAGCATCACAGCAACACACAAGCCCCCACAGACAGACCCCTGGATGTCAGCATTTTGGCTGTTAACTGCAGACTGTTCAGTATGAGGTGTCTGAGCTGCAGGGAGGTGCACCATGTTGGCAGAGGAGAAGGGTACCTGGCCTGCAGCCAAATGTTGACCAGAAGGGTCGAGGGTGGTGCCCAGTGGGCAGGCTGCTGAGGCGGTGTCCTGGGTGGGAGGTCATGGGGGCTGGCCCAGGCTGCAGGGGTAGGCCCAGAAGTGAACAAGAGAGTTTTGAGCATGTGGGGACAGCAAGGAAGGTCGGTTAGGCACATTGCATTGAAGGTCCTTGCCTTTGGTGGTCTAAGATACTGGCCTGATGTGGTACGGGTCAGCATGGGGCATGCCCTGGGAGGACAGACATGGTCCAGGGATGAGCCCAAAGAATCCTTCATATATGAGTCAGGTTAAGGGAGAGAGGCTGTGAGGGAGAAGACCAGTGGCGAGGGGGCTCCCAGAGACCCAGGGATAGCTGAGAAGAGAATGGGTGCCTCAGGGGGTGGTGCAGACAGGACAGCTTGACCAGTTGTGTTGGGAGGCCATGAAGGCTGCAGAGGGCTGTGCGGGGAGTGGCATCTCCAGCACTCTGGACAGACAGCCTGCAGCAGGGCCCAGAGTGACCAGCTGCCTGTCCCTTTGTCTCCTCATTAGCCCCTCCCCTGGGCAGTCCTGTTCTGCACTGCTTCCCCAAGGGGCAATCTCCTCCTTCAGCCTACCTTCCCTGCTCCCTCAGAGGTGATAGGTGTGCACCAGAGGGACCAGGTGTGGGCTGGCCCCTTCCTGGTTCCTTCACTTGGCTTTTGGCCTGAGGTGCTGGACTGGGTGTCCAGGATGGAGGTGCAGGGCAGGGCAGTGGGGCCCCACCTTTAACCTGGTCGACATCTGGTACCCTCGAGGCTTCTCCGTCTCTCCCCCCGGCCAGATGATCTTCCTGTCATTGGGGATGACCTGGGGGTGGGAGTATGAGATGGAGGGTGGCCGCGCAGGGGTCTTGGCCCCAGGACCCTAAGGCCCCAGCCCCCACCCCCTCATGACCCCCACCTACGTGGGTGCCGTTGTAGACGCCCACTTGTACCAGCTTGCGGTTCTGCAGATTCATGATGCTGTAGTTGGCGAACTTCCGGTCCCCATCCTCATTGAACTCCACACGGCCGGTCACCCCGTCTGCGTACTTTGAAGACATCAGCACCCTGGGGCCAGGGAGATTGATCAGGGACCCTCCCTCTTCCCGCCCTCCTCCTGCACCAGAGCCTCATGCCGTCTGATGGACGAGTGGTCCGCACACCTGCCAGACAGAAGGGCAGTAGCAGCTTGTGGGGGCTGAGGGGTCCTGGGCAGAAGAGGGGCCAGGGCTTTCCATGGATCAGGACCTTCCAGCCTCACAGTGGCATCCTCAGTTTACAGATGAGCAGGTAGAATCCCACGTCACCCAGCCAGCAAGTGAAGGAGGCAGGGTCGGCCACGTTCCTGACCACCAGGCCTCCTGCCTCACTGTGTGTGTCCGTGTGTATGTGTGTGTGTTGCTCCGGTGGGGCCATGCTGGTGTGCCTGTGCGCATATGTGGCACCAGGTGAGGTGCCCAGTCATGTCATCTGTGCTCCCCTGTGCATGTGTGTGTGTGCCCCGTGCCACTCTGAGTCTGTGTGCACACGTGGGGCTGAGTCTGCACATCTCTGTGCACGTGTGTGCACATATGTGCTTATATGTTGCCTCCATCCGCACTGTGTGGACACCTATATAGGCACCATGGGTTGGCCTCTGGTCACGCACAGTGTTTGCTCCTCCGTGGTGGGGGGGGCCTGCCCTACCTAGGTGTCCTGGAGCTGTGGGTGCTAGGAGCTGACCCCTTCTTGCTCCAGTGTGGCCCTGCCTCTATGGTTCAGTGCTGCCTCTGAGTCTTTGCCTCACCTCCTGGGTCCTGGAAGCTCCAGGGCCCACCTCCAATAAGAGCCTCCTTCCACGGGGGGCCGGCCATGACCGGGACTGGGGGGTAGTCTCGGGTGGTCTGCAGTGGCAGTCTTAACTTGTGACAGTCAGGTGCTGGTGTCAGAGTCAGAGTGTCACAGTGGAGATGGAGATGGTGGGGAGGTGAGGGGGGTAGGAAAAAGATGGGGGTGGAGGCAAATGGGGGAGGGGGTGAGGGGACCGAGAAGAGAGGCGGAGGGAGAGGAGGGAGGTGGAAGGGTGCGGGGGTGGTGGTGAGGCAGATGGAGGAGGTGGAGGGGTGTGGGGGGAAGGGGTAGGGGAGGTGGTGGATACGGGAGGAGGTGGAGAGGAGAGGGAAGTGTTGGAAGGTGGTGGAGGAGGTACGTGTGGAGGGAGGTAGGAACGGCTGAGGGCGCTATCTGTACAGCAAGCTGAGCTGGACCTGCTGCCGAGCCCCTGCCCACCCTAGCAGCAGGGTCCCGCCCACCCTTGAAGTAGGGTCCACCCACCCTGGCAGCAGGGTCCCGCCCACCCTGGCAGCAGGGTCCCGCCCTCCCTGGCAGTGTGCCCCCGCCCACCCTGGCATCAGGGTCCCGTCCACCCTGGCAGCAGAGCCCCGCCCACCCTGGCAGCGTGGCCCCGCCTTCCCTGGCAGCAGGGTCCCGCCCACCCTGGCAGCAGGGTCCCGCCCTCCCTGGCAGCAGGGTCCTGCCCACCTCTTGAAGAGTGGCCCGGTCTTCCAGATGTTGGTGTTGCCCACGCAGCCCCGCGGCGGGTCGGTGATGTTCTCCTTCTCCAGGAGCTCGTGCACGGCCTGCGCCACCACGCCCACGGCGTCGCTGATGTGCGCTGACTCGTTTTTGCCGTTGATGAGCTGCAGCCCGATGATGCCTGGGGGAGCGCCCGCTTAGAAGGCCGAGCTGCCTCTCCCTCCCCGCGGGCACCCCGAGAGCCCCGGGACTCACCGTCTGGTGCGTAGCGCAGGGCGTTCCCCGAGATCTCGCGTTCGCCCACCAGCCACACGTACCCCGAGCCCGTCATGTTCAGCATCGCGGCTGCACGGTACACGGTGGCAGCATCGTCCTCGCTGTGGGCAGACCGGGGTGACGGCCCGGACTCCAGGCCTCCCCACCGCAGGCCCAGAGGCCCTTTGTTCCCTGGGTCCTCCTCTCGTGGAGCACCATCAGAGCCCTAAGTGCCTGGGCCCGGAGACCCCACTAAGGTGACAGGTCACAGCCAACACCCCTGAGCCCCCCCACCACGTTTGGGCCCAGAGACCCCACAGAGATGACAGGCCCAGTTCTCCCCTCCCCAGTACCTGAGCTCTCCACCAGCCTGGGCCTTAAGACCACCCCAGAAGTGTCGGCCCAGGCCCCCTCCCCCAGCTTCCCAGGCCTGCCTTGCTAGCCCCCTGCCCTTGGGCTGCGACCTGGCCTATAGGAAGGACTTCCTGTTGGGCTCCCTGACTGCCCAGCCTCCCTCACCCTCAGGAGGCCCCACCCAGGTGACCTGGGGTGGGGATGGATCATTACTGATCACTCACTCACTCACCAGTACCAGGCCCTGCTCTAAACGCTTTACGTGGGTCATCTTAATTAACTCTGAGACATCCCTAGGAGGCAAGTATTAGTACTACTCCTGTGCCAGGAGAGGAAGCTGAGACACATAGGGGCACTCAGGGCATGCAAGTGGTGCTAACTGGCAGAGGCAGGCCTGTGTCTGGACAGCCCACCCCGAGCCCTTGTCCTGCCACCTCCTGGACCAGTCCCACCTCCCTCTAGACCTCCACGTCCAAAGCTTGAAAGGAGGGCAGGGGCTGTCCAGGTTGCGGATATGTGGGTGGAACCCAGTGCTGGGGAGCTGCACTGAGCATTGCAGCAAGAGCCCACCAGTGAGAGGGGCAAGGGGCCACTCACCATCTGGAGCCTGACAAGCACCTATACACCTCCCACCACCCATGCTGGGACTACCACCAGGACCTGAGAGGCTTTTCTTCTCCCAGGCACTCAGGGTGTCCCCGTGGGGGAGTCCATGATTAGGTGATGAAACAGGGGACCCAGTCCCCTGGGACTGAGGTCTCCCTGGTCACAACAAGGACCCCGGGGTCTGAGCAGGACTGTGGGGGCCACAGCGGGTCCTGGCCCCCCAGCTGCCACACCCTTCCCTGCAGGGTCTGACTTAGGTCACACCTTGAGCTTTGCTCCCCCAGTGCATGGGCAGTGGGGTGCAAGAGGGTGGACAGTTGTCCCAAGAGCTGGGCTATTTTTACAATGGCCGACCCTGGAAACCAAGGGCCCTCAGCCACCTGGAGGTCTGCTCCCCATTTTTTCATTTTCTCAAGGACTAGGCAGTAGTAGTTTTATTGATTATGCAAGGGCATCCAACTGTGTGGATTATAACAAATTATGGATAACGTTGAGAAGAATGGGAATTCCAGAACACTTAATTGTGCTGATGTGGAACCTGAACATAGATCAAGAGGCAGTCGTTCAAACAAAACAAGGGCATATTGAGTGGTTAAAATCAGAAAAGGTGTGCATCAGGTTTGTATCCTTTCACCGTACCTATTCAATCTGTATGCTGAGCAAATAATCCGAGAAGCTGGACTATATGAAGAAGAACTGGGAGTCAGGATTGGACGAAGACTCATTAACAACCTGCAATATGCAAATGACACAAACTTGCTTTCTGAAAGTGAAGAGGACTCAAAGCACTTACTGATGAAGATCAAAGACTACGACCTTCAGTATGAATTACACCTCAACATAAAGAAAACAAAAATCTTCACAACTGGACCAACCAATAAGCAACATCATAGTAAATGATGAAAATATTGGAGTTATCAAGAATTTTATTTTACTTGGGTCCACAATCAATGCCCACGGAAGCAGAAGTCAAGAAATTAAACAACATACTGCCTTGGCCAAATCTGCTACAAAAGACCTCTTTAAAGCGTTAAAAAGCAGAGATGTCACTTTGAGGACCAAAGTGTGCCTGACCCAAACCATGGTGTTTTCAGTCACCTCATATGCACGTGAAAGCTGAACAATGACTAAGGAAGACTGAAGAAGAATTGATGTCTTTGAATTATGGTGTGGACAAACAATGTTGAATATACCTTGGGCTACCAGAAGAATGAACAAATTTGTCTTTGAAGAAGTACAGCCAGAATTCTCCTTAGAAGTTGGGATGGTGAGACTTTGTCTCACTTCCTTTAGACATGTTATCAGGAGGGCTCAGTAGCTGGAGAAAGACATCATGCTTGGTAGAGTAGAACCCAAAAGGTAAAGTAGAGGGCCAAAAAAAAAGAAGACTCTCAATGAGACTGATCGACACAGTGCTTGCAACAATGGGCTCAGACATAGCAATGATTGTAAGGATGGTGAAGGACTGGGCAGTGTTCTGTTCTGTTGTACATAGTTCATTATGAGTTGGAACTGACTCGATGGCACCTAGCAACAACAGGCAGTAAAGATGTGCAAACCATCCTTGTTTGCTCTAATGAGAATGCTTGAAGAACTAGATGGTGCCCGGCTACAACCGATGACTGCCCTGACAGGGAACACAACAGAGAACCCCTGAGGGAGCAGGAGAGCAGTGGGATGCAGACCTCAAATTCTTGTAAAAAGACCAGACTTAATGGTCTGACTGAGACTAGAAGGACCCCAGAGGTCATGGTCCCCAGGCCTTCTGTTAGCCCAGGACAGGAACCGTTCCCAATGCCAATTCTTCAGACAGGGATTGGACTGGACTATGGGATAGAAATTGATACTGGTGAAGAGTGAGCTTCTTGGCTCAAGTAGACACATGAGACTATGTGGGCAGCTTCTGTTTGGAGGGGAGATGAGTGGGCAGAGGGGGTCAGTAGCTGGACGAATGGACACAAAAAGAGAGAGTGGAGGGAAGGAGTGTGCTGTCTCATTAGGGGGAGAGCACCTAGGAGTATATAGCAAGGTGTGTATAAATTTTTATTATATATGAATTTTTGTATGAGAGACTGACTTGATTTGTAAACTTTCACTTAAAACACAATAAAAATTAAAAAAAAAAAAAGAATGCTCTTGGTGGACATAAGCAGCAGAAAGTTGAGGTGCTTCTGGCCAGTGCCACACTGCTGACCCTGGTGTGCCCACCGTCAACAGTGCCGGCCAAGACCTGGCAGAGAATCACACCTCCTCCACAAAGTCTGGGCTGTGGCCTCGGGGGGAAATTGGCTAGGTGGAGTCACAACCACGCCACACAGGAGGCAGCTTTGATCACTGCAACAGCTATCGATGAAAACCCCATCAGTCAGACCTCATCATCCTGTTTTATGGAAACAATAGGTCCCAGGAAAGACAATTTCAGTAGAATAAAAATTAAGAGTTTGGAAATGAATTCTTTGCACTGTATAGAAAACTGGTGAGGGATAAAGACTGTACGTGTGGTGTGTACACGGTCCATGTGCACATGTGTTGTGTGTGTGCATCTGTCTCTCGTGAGTGTGTCCCTTTCCCTGGGCTGATCTTTTCCTTGGAGCCAAGCCTGGCAAGCCTGTCCTGGGTGAATGAAGCCCGGTGCCTGCAGAGCAGGGACTCATCGGCTGGATGGAAAACAGCAGGGCTGGGACCGGGTGCGTTGGGGCTCTGTGGACCGGCTTCATGTGTGGCTTCTGGCCTGTGTCCCGGCGGTCACTCAGATTACATACAGGAATGGGGCAGGGACAGCTTCGTTGAGAACGGGCCCAACTGTTGAACACATAAGTTTTGGGGAAAATGGGTTCCTTGAGCTACCTTGTCCTGCATGAAGTGGGTCTTCCTCCTACTAACCAGCTGTTTGTCCATTTGCCTGTCTGTCCATCTGCCCACCGGCTGGCCATCTTTCCATCCTGTCACATTTACCCAATCTTCCTCAAGCCCTCTGTTGAGTAAAAACCCACTGCTGTCCAGACGATTCCAACTCGTAGCGACCCTATAGGACAGAGTAGAACTGCCCCACAGAGTTTCCAAGGAGCGCCTGGTGGATTCAAACTGCTGGCCTTTTGGTTAGCAGCCGTAGCACTTAACCAGTACACCACTGAGGCCAGGTGTAAATGAGTCGAGCTGGGGAAATCATAGTCTGGAGGGCTTTCCCTGGACCCTGCTTGCACAGCCCCTAACCTTGCCTGGGCACACCTTTAAACTCTTCTCAGGGATCCTTGTGTGGCTTTCTCTGCAGTATCCAGGGTCGGGTGGGTGGTGGCGTGGGCAAGTGACCAATGCTTCTGAACCCTGGTTCCCCCACTGTAAGGTGGGGTGGGGGTAGGGGTGTCTCTGGTGGAGGCTGCTGGAAGAGCAGGAGAGGAGAGAATTGCTGCGGGGTGGGGCCCGCTCTTAGCACTGGCTCCTGCACTGGGGTGGGGCCCTAGCTACGTAACGGGGAGATTCCCTGCCTTCCAGTCTGGGGAGCTCCAGGTAGGTCCAACCTTAGGTAGGTCCAACCTGGCATGCTGTCCGGGCGAGGGGCACCACCCCCCCCCCCGGTCTGTGCTGAAGGGCTTGTTGATCTAACAGACTAATTTCTCCAAACACAGTCAGGGTTCTCCCCCCCTTGCAGCAGGATTTGGGGTGTGTTCATCTGGGCACAGTGCACCCTGCTGCCTCCTTCAGGGTCCTTACGGGGCTCTCCCTCTTCCTGTTCCAGGTGGCCTGTCATTCCCTTCCTGGGAGAACTTAGCCATTCGCAAATCAGGTTTTTACTGTGGTCTCATCCCCTGAGGCTGCGATCGGGGTGGGGTGGGGGGGGGCCAGGCCCTTTGCAGGACAGCCTGGTTTCCATGTTGTGGAATTTGCTTCCCCTCTCTTTCCCTCACACTGCCTGCTCTGGCTGCTCAGATCCTTCAGGCTGTCGGCCTGGGGCCCTCTCCCACCTGGGCTTATGGGCACACCTCTACCCTCACTCCCTCTGAGCCTTCCCTGGGTCCAGCTCCCAGAGCCCTCTGCTTGCTGCTGGTCACACAGTTAACTGCCCTGCACCCTGCATGTGTGTGGGTGTGCCTCCCTGAGTCAGGTGCTTCCTAAGGGCAGGCACTTCGGCTTAGCCTCCTCCATCCCCAGAACTCTCGCTCAGCACAAGGGGCAGCTAGTGACTTTGGAAGGGTGTGATGGCAGGATGGATGCATGGGAAAATGGGGGCCAGGCAGCCCACCCTCATTGATGCCATGGGTGGGGCTGTCCTTGGCAAGGAGATTTGGGGAGCTGAGGTTTGCTCTGCTCAGCGGTGGCCCCAGCGCTGGCCCAGGTGGCTGGGCCATGGCCCAGGTACAGCCCTGGGTGGATTGAGGGCCCAGCCCTGCCTCACCTGGCCGAGAGGATGATGACCCGTGCCTCCAGCTCCCGTGCCTCCATCAGCAGGGCCGTCACGTTCTTGGTGCCAGGGTCAAACTGCAACACCTTCTCAGCCTGTGGTGTGAGCAGGGGCGTTAGCAAACGGCTAGGGAGGGAACACAGCGCCTCAGGGGCGAGGGTCTGGCTGCAGCCGCTAGGAACCCCACTGCAGCTGAGCGAGGGCCGCGTGGCGTGCGTGCACCCGGCTCCTGCGCTCCTGTCCGCCTGCCTGCCTCTCCTGGCCTGGCCTGGCCTGCCTCTCTGGTCCTGCCATCCAGCCTGTGGGCTCTGCTCTCACTGCCTGAGGCCCTTTCTGCTCTCTCTGCCTCTCTGTTCTGTTTCTCCACCGCTCACACTCCTCTCCTGGTGTTTGCACTGAGCATGCAAGCTGGAGTGGCCCGAGACTCAGAAAGGCGTGCAGCGGACAGGAAACAAAAGTTTCGGAATGCAACCGGGAGCTGAGATGGGGCCGACTGATCCAACACCACGGGAGAGCCTCTCTCTCAGGCCTGGTCTCTCAGGCCCCTGCAGGAGTGGCCTGGACTCCCGGTGGCCAGGCAGCCGGGCAGGCTCCCTCCCGGGTTCCTCGGAGGAAACCCTGGTAGACCCGGAGGTTCGCATGCACTTCCCGGAGAGCGGCACTTCCTGCGGCTCTGCCTTCAAGGCCAGAGCGGGTGGGCCGCGGGCACCCACGCCGCTTTCGCCTGCCCTCGCCTGCCTGCCTGCCTGCCTGCCTGCCTGCCTGCCTCACGAGCTCGCTCTCCTCCTGGCCGCTCGGGCCTGCGGCTGGCGCGGCTCTGCCGGACGCGGCCGTGTGGCCGCGGCACCGCAGGCCAGGGCGCCCTAGTCGGTGGGTGGCGTGCACGTCCATGCATATATACCTTGGGTCCGCGCTTGTTGTCATAGGACAGTTGGTCGAGGTTTTCATAGTTCCTTTTTTTACTCTGATGAATAATGTGCACAGAGAAAATATGCAGACACAGAAGATTATAAACGGTTGAAAATGACGGCGCCAAAGCAATCACACCACCTCCTCGCACGTCTGCAGACGGGCTGTACCTGGAGCTCGCAAACACCTGGCCAGGGCGGGGCCGGGGCCGGGGGGCTGGGGGCGGGGTGAGGCCGGGCGCGGCAGCCAGGGAGGCTCCAGCCACGGAGCCGTGCTCTTGGAAAGGGGCCCAGCTCGGGAGAAAGGGAGGCCCTGTCCCCGCCCCCTTTGGGGTCCCACCGGCCACCCCCACCCCTGCCATGCACCTGCCTGTGGCTCCAGCAGCACCCCCAGGGCGATCCTCGTGGGCCGCGAGCAGCCCCTCCTCCATATCCTATCCTCTGTCCCTCCCACCGCCATTCCCTCCCCATATCCTCCCAGCGGCCTCTCTGGAGGTCGAGGTGTTCTCACGAACTGTAGTGTGTGTGCACATCCTGCACTCATGTGTGTGCTCCAGAGTGAGTGTGACCAGGGTTTGGGCACCGTTTGTGTGCCTGCAGGGATGAGGTGTGCCCGCTGTGTTCTGCCCGGGGGTGTTAGGATCCTGCCCTCGTGTGCACAGATGTGGTGTGGAGTGCGAAGGAGTTGTGGCGTGATGACCTGGTGGGTGTGTGTTGGCGTGGGTGCGAGGGTGTGCACCTGATCCCAGAGAAAGCGTCCGGGCGCCTGTAAGTGGGAGGATGTAGCTGGGTTGCAGGGGTGTGTGCATGTAAGTGTGTGAGGTGCAGGTGTGGCAGTGTGCACGCACTGGCAAAGTGTCAGCGTGTGATGAGAGCTGGCGGGCATGCCAGGAGGTCACTTTCTGGGCTGGCGCTGGGGTGGCATAGAGCATCTTTTTCTTGCCTGCCAAGGGTGCTCCCTTGGAAGGGGTGGGCCCTCGGCATTGTAAGCCCTCTCTCCCTCCCTCCCAGACTCCAACAATCTCCCTGATAGGACCCCCCTCAGCACCCTGTGGCCTCACCCATCCCTCCCGCCGGTGCCCTCTACTCCCTTTGGGAGCCTGTGGCACCCTAGGGGGCTGGGAGTGGGCGCCCAGTTTGATGAAGCCAGCTCTGCTTCCCGGGCAGAGCATGCTCCCTCTCCCACCCACCGCCCCTTCCCTACTCTGGCCTCCCTAGGCGCCTCCCCAACCCCTCTCCGCTGCCTGGGGGTGGGGAGCCATAGTGGGTGCGCAGCGCCCCGGGCTCTGGGCTAGGTGAGAGCGGGTCCCTGGGCGAGCGCCAGCTCCTCCTCTGACTTGCAGCAGGGCAGGCAAGGAAGGGAATGGGGGGTCGCCTCGATCCCCAGAAATCCCTGCTCTGGTCTGTCTGCAGCCCCACAGAAGGGCCCAGACTGGGGGCAGGGCGGTCAGTGCATTCTAGAACTAACTGTCTAATTGGGCCAGGGTGGGAGTCCCCAGGGAGGGAGATGCTGAGAGGAGGGGGCTGGGGTGTCTCCAGCTGAGGAAGGCCCTGACAGGTGTGGCAAATGTGTGTGATGAGGGCCATGGTGAGGGCGATGGGCAGCTGTGAGGTGAAGGGCTGCCGGGAGGCAAGGCCAGCCTGAGGACATGGAATGGGTCACAGCAGAGGGGCTCAGGTGCTTGGGGAGGGGCTTCGAGGTGCAGGAAGGAGCACGAAGGAGTCACCATCCCTCTGAGGAGGGGCGCCCTAAGGCAGGCGGCTGGGAGCCCCTCCTGTCTGTGCGACCCACCCTGTCCTGTTCTGAGTTCTGAGCCTAGTGCAGAGACAGGTGTGCGGGCCCGGGTGGGCGGGGCGTCCGGTGGGGGCGGGGCGGGGTGTTTGCGGAGCTCCAGGTGGTCCTGCCCTCGCCCCGCAGGGACTGACACGAAGGAGATTTCGACTAACGGCAAAAGCGAGTGAAATGAGCCGAGGACAGGCTGGGGCGGGCGCTCGCCAGACGTGGTGGTGCTGACCATGCACAATGGAAAGAAAAGGTGTCACACACGGAGCCACAGACACAGCGGCGGGCGGCCCGCTCCGCTCCTCTCCTGCTCCGCGCTCGGCGACCCGCCCGCGGCCGGCACTCACCTTGGACTCGCGCTCCTCCAGCAGCGTCTCCAGGCGCTTCTGCGCCGCCCGGCCCTCGTGGTCGTCGCTGACGAGCAGGATGATGTGGTTCCAGTTATAGACGCGCATCATCTCGAACCAGACGCTGGACTGGTGGGAGTAGGGCGGCACGGTGCGCAGGAAGCTCAGGTGGATGCTCTGTGGGCGGAGGGGGGCTGAGGCCGCCGCCCGGGGCCGGCCTCCTGGACCCGGCGCCCCGCTGCCTTCCCCCATCGGCACCGGGTGGGGGCGCCTGCTAGACCCGAGGTCCCCCACTGCCTTCCGCCTGTGGGACCAGGTGGGGGCTCCTGCTAGACCCGAGGTCCCCCACTGCCTTCCGCCTGTGGGACCTTCCACCTGTGGGACCTTCCACCTGTGGGACCAGATGAAACCACTTGCCTGACGCCGCCCCCCCCCACTTTCCCTGCTCCTGCCCTTCCATACTGCCTTCTTCCTCTTCCCCCCTTGCCCTCCAGTAGATTCCTACTCATAGTGACCCTATAGGACAGGGTAGAGCTGCCCCACAGTGTTTCCGAGGAGTGACTGGTGGATTTGGCTGAGGTCTTAACCTGCACTACCGGGGCTCCCCCTCTTCCCCCACATCACCTAATCAGAGATGGAGAGGTCTCAGCAGCCCTGACAGGGCATTGGGTCTCTGTGCCATACTCTGGAAATGAGCCCACCACCCCCTGGCCGCCCACCACCTGCTGGACAGTTTGAACTCTGGGGAAGTTTTCTCTGACAGGCAACATCTTGAAGATCCCCAGTATAGTGCACACGGGGTCCTTCCCAAATGCAATATCTGTCTCCAGGACGTCTTCACTCTTGGGGCTAAATATTTCGTGGATTTACCGGAGTCCGGAGGCTGGCCTCGCCCTGCTTCTCTGTGTGCACTTGGGTTTGTCACTAGCTGTCCAGGAGAGCCTCCCACAGAGCCCAGTATCCTGGCATGGGCAGTCTGGCCAGGAGAGGAGCAGGCTTTGCCCTCCCTGACCTAGGCCGTCTCTGTCCAGGTAGCCACCAGTCCCTGTAGTGCCCCTCTGTACCCATATTGATCCTGTGATCCTCTGAGGCCTATAGATTCTTTTTCGCCTCCTCCCTCTTTTTGCCTGGGTCAGTGCCTTGGAACCCGTGTGCAAGAATCCCCGCTGCCTTGTCCATCACCCACCCGGCTTTGACGGGCCTTGAGGCTGGTTGTAATTGTGGTCTTGGATCCACCCTGACTCGGGCCTAGCTGCTCTGTGGGTTGTGAGATTTGGCCATGAGGGGTGGCCTCCCGTGAGGCCTGAGGGTTGGGCCCTGATGCGACAGTGCCTTCCTCTGGCTGCTTTCCTCCACACGGCTTCTTTTCCCCTTTACATGTGAGGACACTGTGGCTGGAGGGCATGGGGGGAGTGCCTGGAGGAGCAGGTCAAATGCCTCAGGTGTACGCAGAGCCTTTCTGTGCACTCAGGGCGGTGTCTGCTCAAGCCTCCAACTGACCTCCTCCTTCTGGGCCCCAAGTCTGCCTCCTCACTGGGGCAGACCCACCCCCATCTTCCCCCAGACACCCCAGGCCTGGCCAGACACTCTCTGTGCCTTCAAGCAGCCTGATCCGGACTGTGGACTCTGGGCAGAATGGATACGTAGAAGTTGGGGGAGCCCCAGGGATCCCAGCTGCAGAGCCCAGCCCTCTACTCCTCAGCTCTGCAGGCCACACAGGACATCCTGGGACAAGTAGTCCCTGCAAGTCTGTCTGCAGGTGGCCACAGCCCTGGAGGCAGAAGTGGAGCAGCCTGGAGCACACCTAGCCGGGATGGCCTCCCACACCACCAAGTCCTCAAATGAGCTGGTGGGTCCTGCCATACTCATGGGCAGGCCAACATCTGTGTGGCCTGGAGCAAGTCCTCTGGCTCTCAGGCTGTGGTATCTCTGCCTGCCTCACAACTCTTCTAGCCACGATTCCAGGGCTGGGTGCTGTATCCAGAGCACCCAGCCCATGCGTCAAGGGGACTCCTCAGGGGGCTGAGCCCTGGTACCCTCAGTCCTGAGGCACGGAGCCCCAGACCACCTCCTTCCACCATGAGCGCCTCCTGAGTGCACCCGGCACAAATGCAGACACAGACCCATCATATTCTGGGGCTAAGAGGCGAAAGCCATAGCTCTTGTTCCTGTCTGTATGACTCACCCCCTCCTCTGCATGACCCACCCCCTCCTCAGTATGACCCACTCCCTCCTCTGTGTGACCCACCACCTCCTGCCTGTGTGGCCCACCTCCTTCTCTGTGTGACCCACCCCTCCTGCCTATGTGACCCACCTCCTCCTGCCTGTGTGACCCACCTCCTCCTGCCTGTGTGACCCACCTCCTCCTCTGTGTGACCCACCACCTCCTGCCTGTGTGACCCACCCCCTCCTCCTTTATGTGTCCCACCTCCTCCTGCCTGTGACCCACCTCCTCCTGCCTGTGTGACCCACCTCCTCCTGTCTGTGTGACCCACCCCCTCCTCTGTGTGACCCACCTCCTCCTGCCTGTGTGACTCACCCCTTCCTTGGTGTGACCCACCCCCTCCTGTCTGTGACCCACCTCTTCCTCTGTGTGACCCACCTGCTCCTGCCTATGTGACCCACCCCCTCCTCCTTTATGTGTCCCACCTCCTCCTGCCTGTGACCCACCTCCTCCTGCTCACCCCCTCCCCTGTGTGACCCGCCTCCTCCTGCCTGTGACCCACCCCTTCCTATCTGTGACCCACCCCCTCCTATATGTGACCCACCTCCTCCTGTCTGTGTGACCCCCCTCCTCTTTTGTGTGTCCCACCTCCTCCCCTGTGTGACCCATTGCCTCCTGTCTGTGACCCACCTCCTCCTCTGTGTGACCCACCCCCTCCTCCTTTGTGTGTCGACCTCCTACCCTGTGTGACTCACCCCCTCCTGCCTGTGTGACCCACCTCCTCCTGCCTGTGTGACCCACCTCCTCCTGCCTGTGACCCACCTCCTTCTCTGTGTGACCCACCCCACCTTCCTTGTGTGTCTCCCTGGAGTGTCCTGCATGTCCTTCTCCTGCTCCCCAACTCCCCTCTTCTAGATCCATGTTCCACTTCTTTCAGAAAGCCTTCCTGGCTATTACTTCTTCCAGACCACAACCTCTCCTTCTGTGGGGTTGCTCTTGGCATCTCTGATCCTTCTGCCCATGTGTGAGTGTGTTCAACACCTTGAGGGTGTGAGTGTGTGTTAGTCTGTATTTGAGTGTGGGCGTGTGAGCGCACAAGTATGTGAATTGAACATGTGAGTGTGAGTGCATGGATTTGTGAGTGTGTGATATGTGTATGGGTATATTGAGTTCATTGTGAGTGTGTAAGATTGTGTGTCAGCATGGATGTGTGAGCTCTAGGAGGGTAACCTATGAGCACGTGAGATACTTGTGAGCAAGTGTGATGTGAATATTCACAAGTACTATGTGTGTAAGATGGTTTGTGTGCACATGTTAATATGTGTGGGAGTGTGTTGTGAGAGTGAAAGTCTGTGTTGAGTGTGTGAGTGTAGGTATGAGTGCATATGGGCGTATGTGGAGGGGTGTGCATGGATGTGTAGGTGTGTGTGTATAAATGTCTGTGAAACTGAGTGTGTATGTGTGTGAGTATGCATGGGTGTGAATGTGTGCATGAGTGTGTATGGGTGTGTGACTGACTCTGAAACTGTGTGAGTTTATGTGCAAATGTGTGTATGGGAGAGTGTGTGAGGGAGTGAGGGTGTGAATATGCACAAGTGTGTGTGTTCATGTACACCCTCCTGCTCCATGGAGGCAGATCCCGTGGTCTAAGCACCTAGGTCCCCTCCTCCACTTCACAACAGTGCTGGCCAGCCCTGCCAGGTCAGCTGCCTGTGGCCCTGGGCTGCACGGAAGCAGAGAGCCAGCTGGCTGGGTCCCTGGTGCAGAGGTCAGGCTTACCTTGTCCGAGTAGATGGACATGCGGGTGGTCAGCCCCAGGACAGGGATACGGTAGAAGCCAGCAGTGTAGGAGACGGGAGTGGGAGTAAAGTGGTCGTTGGGGGTAGGAGGGTGGCTAACTAAGATGGCATAGACCTGTGGACACAGAAGACAGAGTCAATGTGAGCAGGCAGGCACTGCCCAGAGCTGGCCAAAACCTGGAAGCAGCAGAGGTGGAACTTGGCAGGCAAGGAGGGGTCCAGGTGCTGCCATGTGTGCACACGCACAGCCCAAGACACATGCTGACTCTGCCACAGAAGCCCTGCCCCCCAAACCCACAAAGCGGGATCCTATCACCACCCTCTCAGTGAGCAAATTGTGGAGGCAGCAAGCGTGACTTCAGGGGCCAAGTGGACACACAGTGAGATGGAGACCCTTGAACCCACTTACTACCCAGCCAGTGTTCCCCAATGCCCCAGGTACCCCCCTCCCATCACTCAGCTGACCAGGAGCCCCAGAGGGGCTGTCCAGAGGTGGTGGTGGGGCCTTCAACAGGGAAGGGGGTAGGCCTGTCTCTGTGCCATCTCTGGGGCTTGTAACCCCCCCCCCCCCACTGACTGGGAATGAACTCCAGACCACACAGCTAAGGACGCCCAGCCCACCTACTGTCCCTCCTTCTGGGTGGGGGCAGGAACAGCTCAGAGACCTGAATCACACATTGTGAGAGACCTCACGAGCTTTAGCAAGACGAATTTGGCAAGGAGCTGCCAGGGACTCCTCATGCCTCTGCTGGTGTCTCCCAGGGCCTGGGCCCTGGCTTCACTGGGCTTCGACCAGAGCCCGTCCTGACGTTGAGTTCTGACCTCCTCCCACAAGGCAGGGAAGGGAGACTCTGACAGTCTCACCACCAAGGCCCCCCACCACACGGTTCCGAAGCCAGTGGCTCAGCTCCCCGGTATAGGGGCCTCTCGACACAAAGGCAGAATGGCTCAGGTGTTGTTCACTGGTGTCAGCATTGAGAAGACCTGGGTCTGAACCTCAGCTCTGCCTCTGCCTCCTGGTCCACAGATCCCATCTGCTTCTGCACATGCTGTGGGGTACAATGCTCTGATCCCACACATCAGGGTTGGGGCTGAGCTGTTACATGGCATTGGATCCAAGGGGCACAAAATAAGAGACAGCAGCTCTTGCTGCCTTTGCTCTGAGGGGACCAGACAGCCCAGAAACAGACAGCAACGCTAAGTGACTGGCCTGCCCTAGACTCCCTGACTCCACTGCCTCACCCCTCTGCTGGCCTAGATGGACCATGGGATGGACAGAAGCTGCTGGCCCAGATCTCCAGGTGGGCTCAGTCCCATTCCATGGGGTCCTAGACTGGGGCACAGGGTGGTTTGTGAGGTGGGCAGAGGTCCCTGAACAAAGCTCTGACGTGGCCTCTGTGGCTGGGGCTGTTGTGGCCTGGCTCTTCTCCTCCCTCCTCGGTCCTCGTCCCAGTCTGCACCCAGAGGTGTTGGGCCAAGGGCTGCAGGTGAGTGTTTGCATGACCATGTGTATGCGTGTGTGTGCATGTGACCATGAAGGTTTTCACAGGTGTGTGTTGGGATATTATGTATTGTAGGCCCCAGCATGTATATATTTGTATGTGTTTGCATATAGCCCATTGAGATGTAAGCACACGTGTGTGCAGGTGCACCTGGGTGCGCCAAGCAGCTTGTGTGCTCATGGATGTGGGGGCAGCTGTGTGCAAGTGAGCCTGTGCAACCAATTATGTAATGCTGATCACAGGAGTGTGTGCTAGTGTAAGTCAATGTGTGTGCACAAGCAAGTTTTTACATGTGTGTGCAAGTGGGTGTGCCTGCCATTGTGTAACATAAATTGCAGGAGTGCGTGCCAGTGTAAATCGATGTCCCTGTGCACAAGCATGTATTTACATCAGGGCTTCTAACGAGCTCGTTCCGGTTTGAACCCCTGCTGAGGACTTGCATTTCCGCCACAGATACACTGAATCAGAAGCTACAGTTTATCAAGATGCCCAGGTGATTCTTATGTATGACACATTTTGAGAACCACTGCTCCACTAGTGGTTCTCAGAGCTGGTCCCTAACCAGAAGCATTAGCATTGCGTGGGAACTTGTTAGAAACACAACTTCTCAGCAGGGGTTCAAACCGGAGGGAACCGGTTAACAGCCCTGATTTACGTGTGTGAGTGAACATGAGCAGTCGCAAGGGCGGGTGCTGGTTTAAGTCAGTGTCTCTGTGCACAAGCACGTGTGCGTGGGCCTGTGCGCCATGATTGTGCGCGTGCACATTAAGTGAGCACGTGTGAGCAGCACTTGGCAGCGTCTGTCCCGCCTCTTACATAAAGACTGCATTGCAGTCATCCTCAGCTTCATTGGAATTCAGCAGGCGGCGGCCCAGGGGCGGACAGCTCCGACAGGCGAAAGCTCAGGAGTCGTGTCCGCCCCCGCAGCGCTCCATGCTGTGCGCGCGCACTCCAGCTCCCGCCCCTACAAAGCGTGTCCCACTTAAACGCCTGGACATTTTCCCATCTCCTGCAGACCCCAGGGCCGCTCTGGGGGATGGAGAGAGAGGAGAGAGGAAGGAAACAGAATCCAGAAGCAGAAACAAAGATCGTCCCAGGCCCTGTCTCTGATACCGGCAGTGCTGGCACTGGCTGGAAGGGCACCTCTGCCCACACACCGAATGCCCACCCCCCCCCCACACTGACACATGATGACACAAACTGCCAAACACCCGCCACATAGTTGCACACATGGAGGGCCTGTCAGGTCTTAGAGCCGCAGAAGCCCCTGGAGCCCTTTTGAGGGCTGGGCAGAGTGGCAGCTGGCCAGTCTTGGGACCAAAATGGGGAAACCTGGCATCGCTGGCGTCTGGTTGTTAGTGAGGCCAGCCCTGTCCAGGCTGAGCCAGGTGACTTGGGGATCCTCTTTTAGGAGAGGGAGGGGCCAGGAAAGGATGAAATGAAACTGGGACAAGTGGGGAGGGAGGGGGATGGCAGGAGGTTGGCCGAGGGGCAGGGGCGCACAGGCACCTGGCTGGAGATGAGGTCCTCGCACACGGACAGGGCCATCTGGATGGCGTTGGGCTTGTGAGTGACGGAGGTGGCATTGAGCTGGATCTTCCAGGAGCCGTGCCGCTTGTTGGCCTGGTTCACCGCCTCGCGGAACATTTGCTCATGTTTCCGCGTGCTCAGCACGGCGCCGATGTTGACGATCTTGGGGTCGCAAGCAGCACGGGCGAAGGAGCAGGAGAAAAGCAGGGCGAGGGTCAGTAGGCTCATGGTGCTCATGGGCTCCTGCCGCCGCGGGCTTGGTTCTGCGCAGCGCGAACGCGGGGCCTTGGGTGCATTCCCCACGGGGCGCCCCGGCGGTCTTCTGGGGGACGCGTCCTCACCGTCTGCGGGAAGGGGGCGCGGAGCCTGCGGCCAGCCCCGGGCTTCTTCAGCGCAGGTTGGCTCGGCGCGGGACTGGAGCGGTGCGGACGCCCTACTCGCCGCGGCTGGCGCTGTCCGCAGTGCTGAAGCGGTGCCGAACGCCTGCCTGGTGGCTCCGCGGGTCCCAGTCCCGGTCCCGGTCCCGGTCCCGGTCGGGTGCCGCGGCGACTGCGGCAGCTGCGGAGCCGTGAGCACGGCCGGCGTCTTCTACCCCTCCTGCCGCCCCCGCTCCCCAACACGGAGCCGAAGGGGGGAGCCTCCCGCTCCGGAGCGTGCGCCTGCGTTTGTGGGAGCGTTTGCCAGAGCGCGCGTGAGTCTGGGGAGCGCCTGTATGCGTGACTGTGTGTGTGCGGAGGGGTCGCTGGGACAGTGGATTTTGCTGCCTCGGCCCTTCAGGGAGCCGAGGGTGCCACCGCGAGCAGCCTGACCCCAACATGTCTCTTACACGACCGGGTGTGTGTCCTGCGTGCCCGTGCACGAGTCCTTACTCACAGTCGGTGATATTTAGGGGCCTGATCGCGGTTGGAGACCCAGGAGTGTGAAGAGACCCTAATCCATGCCTCTGGGGAGACAGTGGGGCTTCTTTCTCCCCAGGAGGCTAAAAAATGGGGGAGAGACCCCATCTGCCTAATCTTGTGACTCGGAGTCACCCCTGGAGGGTTGGGAAGGAATGGGAGGGTGATAGAGGCTACCCTCATGTGGACAGGAGAGTCTGGGAGCCTGGACCTGCCCAGCTATGGAGAGAACAAGGCAGAAAGGAAGGAGCTGTATTTGCAGCAGCTGGGACCAAGGTTAGATACCAGGAAGCACTTGCTTCCTGAGTTGTATGCCACGTTAGACATTCCTCATTGCCTGCGTCTACTCTTCTCTCTTTGCCAGCTCCTCCCCTAGTGCCCCCAGCCCCTTCTCCCTCTGGCGTTCTGGAGCCTCCCTTGTCCCTCTGGTCCTCACCATCCTAATTCTTTGTCCTCCTTCACCCCTGGAGTGTGCTCCACCTTCCCCAGCTCAAAGGATGGCTGAAGCTCCACCCCCTGCAAGTGACATCACCGTTTCCAATAGCAACTGAGGGATTCTGCAGACCCAACAGCAAAAGCCCCCAATGGGGACAAAGCAGGGTCGTCCTTATACCTAAGTGTTGCCCAGAGCAGCAGAGAAGGAGGAGCTATGCCCACATTAGAGGTACCCTCACTACTCCCTCCAGCTCTCAGCCCAGCTGACCTTCCCCAAAAGCCAAAAGCAGGGCCCTGTGAGATTCCCCCGGCACCAAGAGGTGCTTTGCCTTCTCCATTGCTCCTCTCCCTCCCTCTTGTGGGAAAACTGTGCTTGGAGGCTGAACTGCCCAATCCTTCGAAAGGCCCCCATCTCTCTGTTGAGGGGTCACCTGGAGGAACACTAGCTCTGGGAACAATTACTCCTCCTGGTGGGCTGTCATAAAGGCATGGGGGGTGGCTTTCAGGGCCCCAGAGTCTGCTCCTTCTCCAGAGAGCTTGGGTTTGATTTCCAGAGCATGGGGCAGGTGGCCACCAGGTCAGCCCGCTTGGAGGGGGGGGGATAGCTTCAAGAGAGTGGAAGGATGTGACAGGGGCTGCAGCCAGAGGTCTTGTCCCCTGCCACTCACCCCCAACCCCCAGTGGGGTGCTGGAATGGGCTTCCACAGAAGCTGGAGACTGGAGAGCCAATTGCTAAGTATTTAAGAAATCTGTGAGCTGGCCCTTACACTGTTGGGAGCTTGACATTGGCCATGGTGGAAGTATTTGGTCAGGCCTACAAATCAGAGCTTTTTTCTTCTTCAGAAAGTCAGTTCACCAGCATACCACTGCCTCTCCCAGGCTGTCAGTACCCCAGCTTTTGTCCTGAGCCCCTTCCATAGGCCCCAATGTTCCAGGATAGGGTAGGCTCTCAGATGCCACCTCCAGGCTCAGCCCCCTCCTGTGAGTGAGTGTCTCCTGGGTTCTGCTCTCCTTTTTCCCTTCTGGGCTTCCTCCACTGGGGGGTGGGAAGGCCTGCAGAGGTCTTGACCTTGCTCTGTCATGCTACTGTAACAGATGAATCTGCCTGGACTTGGACCCGTGAATTTTGATAAGACAGGATGCATGGAGGATTGAAGAGACCTGGAGCTGCCTCTGGGGTGGGACCTGCTCAACAGGTGAGGTTCTGGGGAGGGGCGCCTTATTCTTCTCCAGGTGCTGTGGGATAAGTTTTCCACTGCTGAGACCCATAGTGAAGGGGCTGTTTGGGTGATCGTCCCACCTCAGTGCTTGTTAGATCTGCCCAGCACCCCTTCCTTCCTCTGGGAACTGCAGCTGCTCCTCTCCCACTTCAACAACTTGGTTCTAGTCGAGACTGTCTATCATAGGTACAGCCCCTCCTTGGCCTCAGTTAACTGGCCCAGGGGCTGTCAGATGACCCAAAACAGATCAATCAGAGTTCTTCTCTAGGATTTTGGCTAGATCAGAAGTGGGACAGGTTTCACATCCTCTCTGGAGGTGAATTCCTAAGAAGTAAGGATCAAAAGCCACCGGTTGACACATTTCCTGTCAAGAGGAAGCCACTTTGAAAGGAGGAAGCTGACAAGAAGGGAGAAGGGTGTGTGCAGGAGCCACAGGCAGGCATCCCTGCAAGAGCCAACCAAAGGTGAATTAGGGGGTTTCTCTTGTGTCCAGCTGTTCTTCAGGCCTGCCTCCACATCAGGACTAGGGAAACGGGCTGGCCTTCAGTAGGCCTGGCTACAGGGTGAAGAAATGGACCAGGGTTGGAGCCTCTGTCCCCTGATCCTGGGGATCCCAAGGGCCCTCTCCATCTGACACCCTCACAGGGAACTAGCCCCAGACGCCAACAGTGCTTTCCTGCTGGCCCTCATGCTCACTTCCACATCCCTGTCCACGCTGTTCCACTGCCTCCCTCCACAAGATCCCTTCTCATTCCGTCTCTGTCCCCTCTGACTTTCCAAATCCCACCCTTCCTGGGAAGGGCATCTTCCCAACGTTGTGAAGTCCTGATATGTCCTACCATGGACAAGACTGCACATTCATGTTCAATTTACTCAACATTTACTGAGCACCTACTGTAGTGGGTTGAATAGGATCGCCCCCAAATCCAGGTCTACCTGGGACCTTAGAATACGACCTTGTTTGGAAATAGGCTATTTGTAGATGTAATTAGTTAAATTAACATGAGGTCATACTGGATTAGGGTGGGTTCTAATTCTAATGACTGCCATTATAAAAGGAGGACGCCCAGAGATACACAGGGAAGAACACTATGCGAAGATGGAGGCAGAGATTGGATGCATTCCACAAGCCAAGGGACGCCTGGACCCACCAGAAGCTGGATAAGGCAAGGAGGGATCCTAGTCTTCGGTCATTAGTGTTCAAAGTATCAAATCTCTCCTTGACATGGCCCCCAAATTCAGATGGGGTATACTCAAAGTCGTACTTTGGCTCTCATGGACTTGTTCTAATTTCCTCAGCTTCATCTTGAACTTGCATGTGAGCAATTTATGGTCTGTTCTTTTTTTTTTTTCCATAGTTGGCTCCTGGTCTTGTTCTGACTGATGGTATTGGGCTTCTCCATCATCTCTTTCCACAGATGTAGGCAATTTGATTCCTGTATATTCCATCTGGTGAAGTCCATGTGTATTGTTGTCACTTATGTTGTTGGAAAAAGGGTATTTGCAATGAATAAGCCTTTGGTCTTGCAAATTTCTGTCATGCAATCTCCAGTGTCATTTGTATTACCAAGGCCATATTTTCCAACCACTTTTCCTTCTTCTTTGTTTTCAACTTCTGCATTCTAATCGCCAATAATTATCATTGCATCTTGATTGCATGTTTGATCAATTTCAGACTGCAGAAGTTGGTAAAAATCTTCAATTTCTTCATCTTCAGCATAAGTGGTTGGTACATAAATTTGAATAATAGTGGTATTAATTGGCCTTCCTTGTAGGCATATGGATATTATCCTATCACTGAAGGCATGTACTTCAGGATAGATATTGAAATATTCTTTTTGATGATGAATGCTGTGCCATTCCTCTTCAATTTATCAATCATGGCATAATAGACCATAGGACTATCTGATTCAAAATGGCCAATATCCAGTCTATTTCAGCTCACTAATGCCTAGGATTTCGATGTTTATGCATTCCATTTCATCTTTGACAACTTCCAATCTTCCTAGATTCATACTTCGTATATTCCACTTTCCAATTATTAATGGGCATTTGTTAGAGAGAAGGTCAGGCCCTGCAGGCCCTTGCAGGCCATGCTGAGGGCTTCAGATTAGTTCTATGTGTGATGAAAAGCCATTGAAGAGTTGAGACAAGGAGAGTGATGTGATTCAATTTATTTTTATAAAGAGATCACCTGGCTGCTCTATGGAGAATATTGTTCAGCAGGGCAAGGGAGGAAGCAGGGCCATCAACCAGGACGTTTCTGTGACAACCCCTGTGCCAGGTGATGGTGGCGTGAATTAGAGGATAGCTGTGGCAAGATGCGGGCTGTGAAGAGCGAGGAGTTGAGAATAACTGCCCCAGCAACTGAAAGGATGGTGGTACTACTTACCAAGAAAGGAAACTTTGGGGATTGAGCAGGTTTTTGAAGTAGTCTGCTGAAATGAGTTCCTTTATGGGGTCTTTTGCCTTGGTTCTTTGGAAAAACAGCTTGAGAGATTTCCTCCCAAGCCCTGAGAAGTTACCTTTGCCCTGATTTTCTACTCCAGAAGGTTCATTACTTTTGTCCAGGTTGACTGACATTTCCTGGGTAAGCTGTACACAGTTTGAGGTTTGATACTTTTTGTCTGGTACTGGGCTGCAGCCTGCCCTGTGATTGGTCTATTTTACAGACTTTGCAGGGATTGGTGAATATACTGTGGACTATGCAAATGAAGGGACCACGGTCCACCGAGGGAATCGGTCAGTTCATGGCCCTGCTGGGAGAGCCATGCCTTGAAATTAACAAGGAGCTTGCTTATATATGCAGCTAACCCCAGAGAGGTCTCAAAAAGAAAGAAGAAAGGAGAAAAGGAAAGACAGACAAGAAGAGAGAGAAAGGAGAGAGATCAAAGGCAAGGAACCTCCTCAAAGAACTATAACACGGATCAAGGGATATAATACTGAAGACAGCAAGGAACCCAGAAAGGGACCTGCAGCAAAGCCAGTGGTAACAGGCCTGGAAGGGGCCCCGTGATAAAGCCGGTTACGACAGGTCTGGAAAAGGCCCTGCAGCAGAGTCAGCGGCAACAGCAGAAACCTGCTACTAGGGATGCAGCTAAGAGAGCTGAACAAAACTGCTACACTGGCTGTGAGCTGGGTCAGTTGGCAGTGGAGAGGCGGACAGTGGGGGGGCTGATGACAAAGAGGCCTGTCTTCAGAGGGCTGAGAGGAGTCCTGTCCTGAGGGTGTTGAGAGGAGCTCTACAAGGCTGGGAGTGGGTGCGCATGGCCAAGAGGAGGCCTGCCCTGAAAGGAGGCCTGCATGGCTGAGAGAAGGACTTGCTTGCTTGCATGGCCAAAAGCGAGTTGAGAGAGCTGTTCTGCACTGAAGAAGGGAGGGACGTGCTCTCGACTTTGTAGCCTGTTAATCTTGATGCTGAGTTGTATCTTATTACTTCCTTAATAAACCACTTAGCTGTGAGTATAGTCTGTGAGTTCTGTGGGGCCATTGCAATGAATACTCGAACCCAGCAGAGAAGGGGAGTGCTATGGGAGGGACAGCTAGTGCCAAAATTGGTAAAAATGTTGGAGAGTGGAGGTATGTCTGACCTTCAATGACAGGAATTAACTCTGGGCTGTTCTTGTTCTTATCCCTGAGAACTCCAGACAAGCTCTGACCCTGCTACTACTCGAATATTGTAAGCAGGAATCAAGATCTTAATTTTCTTATGAAGTTCCAACTAAGGAACTTTCTGTCTCCACTGTGATTTCTTCTTTAATCCATGGGTTATTTAGAAGAGTGTGGTTTAATTTTAAAATATTTGGAGACTTTTCCAGATTAATTTTTGTTATCACTTTCTAGTTTAATTTCACGGTGGTCAGAGGACATATTTCGCATGAGTTTAAATATATCGAGACTTATTTTGTGGCCTGGAATGTAGTTTTTCTTTGTGAATGTTCCACACGCACTAGAAAAAATTGTGTATACTGCTGTTGTTGGGTGGAGTGTTCGAGAAATGTAAATTAAGTCAAGTTGGATCATCGTGTGATTAAAGCCTTCTGTATTGGTATGGATTGAATTGTGTCCCCCCAAAATACGTGTCAACTTGGCTAGGCCATGATTTCCAGTATTGTATGGTTGTCCACCATTTTGTGATCAAATGTGACTATCTTATGTGTTGTAAATACTAACCTCTATGATGTTATGTGGAGGTTCAGTGAAAAAGAGGAAGACCCTCAACGAGACAGATTGACACAGTGGCTGCAACAGTGGGCTCAAGCAGAACAATTGTGAGGGTGGTGCAGGACCAGGCAGTGTTTTGTTCTGCTGTACAAAGGGTCTTTATGAGTCAGAACCAACTCGACGGAAGCTAACAAAAACATGATGTTACTGAGGCAGGATTAGAGGCAGTTATGTTAATGAGGCAGGACTCAATCTACTGAAGTAGGCTGTATCTTGAGTCAAATTATTTTGAGATATAACAGAGAGAATCAAGCAGACAGGAGAGGGACCTCCTACCACCAAGAAGAGCTGGGAGTGGAGCACAACATTTGGACCTGGGGTCCCTGCACTGAGAAGCTCCTAGACCAGGGGAAGATTGACAACAAGGACATTCCCCCAGAACCGACACAGAGAGAAAACATTTTCAGGGAGCTGGCATGCTGGATTCAGACTTCCAGCCTCCTAAACAGTGAGAGCATAAACTCCTGTTTGTTAAAGCCACCCACTTGTGGGTATTTCTGTTGTAGCAGCACTAGATGCCTAAGACATATACCTCTACTATTTTTCTTCCTACTAGTTTTATCTACTACCTACTTGTCTACTGAAATAGGGGTATTGAAATGTCTGACTATAGATGTGGACTTTTCTATTTTTCCCTTTAGTTCTTTTTCTTTTTACTTTACATATTTTGAAGCTAAGTTGTTAGGGGCATTCACATTTGGATTATTACCTCTTCTTGGTGGATTTAGCCTTTTTTCGCTATTCTATGTCTCTTTATTCCTGATAATATTTCTTATTTTGAAGTTCGCTTTTTGATAATAACACAGCCACTCCAATTAATAGTTGCATAGTGTATATACATATTCTAACGTTCTTTTAAATTTAAGCCATCTGTTTCTTAATATTTGAAGTGGATTTTTGGTAGGCAGCATATAGTTTGGTCTTGCTTTTTAACCATTATAAGGATTTCCATCTATTAATTGGAGTGTCTACAGCATTTACCTTTAATGTAATTATCCATGTGGATGGGTTTAAGTCTTCCATCTTGCTATTTGTCACATGTGTTCTTTGTTCCTTTTTCCTGTCTTTTTAAAGATAATTAAGTTTTTAAATGATTCCATGTTACCTCCACTATTAGCTTATTAGCCGTTGTTTTATTTCTTTAATGTTTCCTCTAGGGTTCACAAAATACATCTTTATCTAAACATAATCACGCCTTCAAATATCAGTCCAGTTCGCACAGAGCATAAGAACCTTATATGCTTCCATTTCCCCTCTCGTCTTTAAGCTATTGTTGTCATATATTTTACACCCAGCTATGTTATCATTTTTCCTTTAAACAGTCAATTATCTTTTAAAGAAATTAAAAATGAGAAAAATATTTTTATATTTACCCATGTATGAGTATTCCTTTATTATTATTATTTTGGAAACTTCATTGTCCGTATGAAGCCAGCTGGCAGCACAGAAGTAGGTAATGGAATGTTTCAAGCTCAACTTAAAGTAATGTCTTTTCCCCACGAAGTGTTTATGGATAAATTCCTTTTTCTTCATTGTAATATCTGCTCCACTGTCCACCAGATTTAGCTTTCCATTCTGTTATAGATTAAAAACCATATCCCATTAAGTGGGGCTATTACTGAGACAGGAAGAAAGAGCATTTACTGTTTCTCTTTGTTGCTTTTTTAAAATTTACTGTTATTGAGAATATACACAGCAGAAACATACACCAATTTGAGTAGCATTTGGGGTCTTAAACGCTTGTGCGTGGACATCTGAGATACTCCACTGGTCTCACCCCTTCGGGAGCAAGGGAGAACGAAGAAAACCAAAGGCACAAGGGAAAGATTAGTCCAAAAGACTAACGGACCACAACTACCACAGCCTCCACCAGACTGAGTCCAGCACAACTAGATGGTGCCTGGCTACCACCACTGACTGAACTGACAGGGATCACAATAGAGGGTCCTGGAGAAAGCTGGAGAAAAATGTAGAACAAAATTCTGACTCAAAAAAAAAAAAAAAAAAAGAACAGACTAACTGGCCTGACGGAAACTGGAGAAACCCCGAGACCATGGCCCCCGGACACCCTTATAGCTCAGTACTGAAGTCATTCCTGAGCTTCACCCTACAGCCAAAGATTAGACAGGCTCATAAAACACAATGAGACTAAAGGGGCACACCAGCCCAGGGGCAAGGACTAGAAGGCAGGAGGGGACAGGAAAGCTGGTGATTGAGAACCCAAGGCTGAGAAGGGAGAATGTAGACATGTTGTGGGGTTGGTAACCAGTGTCACAAAACAGTATGTGTACTAACTGTTTAATGAGAAGCTAGTTTGTTCTGTAAACCTTCATCTAAAGTACAAAAAAAAATATTAGCCAATAGTCGATCTTCTGTTTTTCTCCCTCCTCTTCTCTTTATGAGCGTCATTGTAACTAGCCCACATAGAGCCATTTTTTGTTTGTTTTTAGACTCAGAATGGTCTCCCTATATGCATATAGAATAACTCCTCGGAATAAACCTTATATTTCAAAAAACATACACCAATTTATGTTTCTACATGTACATTTCAGTGACATTGACTGCATTGTTTGAGCTGTGCGACCATTCTCACCTCCTTTTCTGAGTTGTTCCTCCCCCATTAACATACACTCACTGCCCCTCAAGGTTCCTGTCTAACCTTCCGAGTTGCTGTTGTCAATTTGATCCCATATAGACAGATCTTAAAAGGCCATAATGCTCTAAGCAGACAGTCTTTACTAGTTTAGCTAAATTATCATTCAGTTTTAAGAAGACTTCAGGGGATATTTTTGGTTTAAGGCTTAAAGATTGTCTAAGGGCTACAGTTCTCAGGGTTCATCCAGCCTCCATGGCTCCAGAAAGTCTGGAGTTCATGAGAATATTAAATTATGTTTTTCATTTTCTCCCTTTTGATCAGTATCCTTCCATAGAATCTTTGATCAATATGTTCAGTAATGGTAGCTGGGCACCATCCAGTTCTAGTCTCATGGCGAAGAAGGTAGTTGTTCATGGACGCAGTTAGCGACACATCTGTTTCCTTATCTCTGACTCTCCTTCTTTCTCTATTGCTCCATGTGAATAGAGACCAATTGTGCCTTGGATGGCCACTCGTAGGCTTTTAAGACCCAGGTACTATGCAACAAACTAGGAGGTAGAACAGAAGTATTATTCACACTATTAGGCCAATTAACTGGGATGTCCCATAAAACCGTGACCCTAAACATCCAAAGCAAGGAGCCAAATCCCATGAGGTGTTTGTACCTACGCAGCCTCAGCAGCTACTCTTTTTTTTGTTATTGTTATAAATATATCTATCACACAACTTTTGCCAGTTAAACTTTTTGCAGGTGTACAATTTATTTACAGCAATTACAGTAATTGGCTGTGCAACCTTATCTTTGATCAATGCAATTTTCCATCCCGGTAAACTGAAACTCAGTACTCCATAAGCAATAACTTCCTTTTTCCCTCCTCCCTCCCAGCCCTGGTAACCACTAAAAAGCTTTGGTCTCTATACATTTGCCTGCTCTTGTCTTTTTATATAAGTGAGGTCATACGATATTTACCCTTTTGTGATTGACTTATTTCACTCGGCATAATGTCTTCAAGCTCTATCCATATTGTAGCATATATCAAGACTTCATTTCCTTAGGCTGCGTAATATTCCATCGTATGTATGTATCACGTTTTGTTTATCCACTCATCCATTGATGGGCATTTAAGTTTTTTCTACCCTTTGGCTATAGTGAATAGCACTGCAATGAACAATGGTATATAAGTATCTGTTTGAGCCTCTGCTTTCAATTTTTTTTGGTTTGTACCTAGAAGTGGAATTGCTGGATCATATGGTAGTTCTATTTTTACTTTCTGAGGAACTACTACACTGTTTTCCACAACAGTTGTACCGTTTTGCATTCTCACTAGCAATGGATAAAAGTTCCAATTTCCCCACATCCTTGTCAACATTTGTTATTTTCTGTTTTTTTTTTTTTTTAAGTTTTAGCTATCCTAGTAGTGGGAGTGAAATGGTATCTCATTTTAGTTTTGATTTGCATCTCTTTGATGGCTAATGACATTGAGCATCTTTTCATGTGTTCCGTGGCCATTTGAACATTCTCTTTGGTGAAATGTCTATTCAAGCTCTTTGCTCATTTTATAATTGCATTATTTGCCTTGTTAAGTTGTTGAAGTTTTATATATACAGTATTTTGGTTATTGTATATACAAAACTTCAGCAACTTAACAACTTTAAGACAAATTTTGGTTATTAGATTCTTATTGGATATATGGTTTCTGAAGATATTATCCCAGTTGGTAACTTGTCTTTTCACTTTTTTGGTAAAGTCTTTTTATGAACAAAATTTTTTAATTTTTATGAGGTTCAATTTGTCTTTTGCTGTTTGTGCTTCTGTTATTGCATAATCCATTGTTAGAAGTTAGGCCCAACAGCATCGCCCCGCGTTTTCTTATGAGTTTTGCAGTTTCACTTTACACATTTAGGTCCTTAATCTACGTGAAATTTGCTTTTGTGTATGGTGTGAGATGTGGATCCCATTTCATTTTTCTGCATGTGGAAATCCAATTTCCCAACATCATTTATTGAAGAGACTCTTCTTTCCCTATCAGATGGACTTAGCATCTGTTATGGATTGAATTGTGTCCCCCCAAAATGTGTGTCAACTTGGCTAGGCCTTGATTTCCAACATCATGTGTGTCCACCATTTTGTGATCTGATGTGATTATCCTGTATTGTAAATCCTAACATCTATGATGTTAATGAGTGAAGATTAGAGGCAGTTATGTTAATGAGGCAGGACTCAAACTACAGGATTAGGTTGTATCTTGAGTCCATCTATTTTCAGATACAGCAGACAGAATCGATCAGAGAGGAGAGGGACCTCCTGCCATCAAGAAAGAAGAGCCAGGAGTGGATCACCTCTTTGGACCTGAGGTCCCTGCAGTGAGAAGCTCCTAGGCCAGGGGAAGATTGATGACAAGGACCTTCCCTCAGAACCAACAGAGAGAGAAAGCCTTCTCTGGGAGCTGGCACCCTGAATTCGGATTTCTAGCCTCCTAAATGGTGAGAGAACAAACTGTTTGTTAAAGCCATCCACTTATCGTATTACTGATATAGCAGCATTACATAGCTAAAATAGAATTTAGTACCGATAGTGGGGTGCTGCCCTAACGGACACATAAAATGTAGAAGCGGTTTTGAAACTGTGAATGGGAGGAGGCTGAAATAGTTTTAAGGTGCCTAATAGTAAAAGCCTAGAGTGCCCTGAAGAGACTATTGGTAGAATTATGGATGTCAAAGGCAATTCTGCTGGGGTCTCAGAAGAAAGTGAGGAGAGCTGTCACATCAGAGACGGTGCAGACAGTGAGAAGCAGCAGCAGAAAAATGGCCCCGGCAGAACCAGGAGGCTGACACAAGACGGCGCGTGATCGGACCCACGGAGCCAGAGAGCAGAGTGCCTTTGCATAGGCGGCTTCCTGGTGGTGGGGTGCCTCTGGGCACTTACTCGTGGAGCTAGACTTGCTGGCCCATGGAGCAAGAGCGCTGAGTGCCATTCGGCCAAGGTTTACTGGTGCAGTGGGGTGCTTCCAGGCACTTATCAGTAGAGCTAAAGAACTTTGGAACACTTGCCTGAGCAGGACTGACGCTAGGCCATCCTAAGGGCTCAAGATGCTGAGGGGCCGAGGGGCCAAGGAACCAGGAAGCTGAAGCTAAAGAGAAAAGGAACACAGGAAGCAGAGCTGCCTCAGTCTCAAAGGCTAGGGCCATGGCCTCTGTGGTTTCAAATGGTGGGGCCACAGTCTCCTAGGTTTCAAAGAGTCAGATCTTCGCCACCTTGGTTCCAGAGTGTGGGGCTGCCTTTCATGAGTGCTAGTGGGATGGGGCCAGATCCGCTGCCCAAAGTTGAGGAGGCGGGGCTGCTATGCCCAAGAGGCAGAAGAACAGGGTCTGCCAGGGCCAAGGGGATAGGGTTGTCACTCAGAGGGACTTGGAAGATGGGGCTGCCCAGATCTGCAGGAGCAGAATTGCCATTCCAGTGGGCCTGGCAGGCAGAGCTGAAGCCCAGGGCTGAGGGGCCTTCACCCAGAATCTGGACAATGTGACCAACACCCAGAGTCTGAATGGCGGGACCATTGAACAGAGGATTATTTTCAAGCCTTGAGAGACAATGTAGTATGTTCTGCTGACTTACTTGGTACCTGTTATCCCTTCCTTCCCTCCAATTTATCCCATTTGTAATGGAAATATCTGCTTTGTGCCTGTTCTACCATTGTATTTTAGAAACAGGTAACTTGTACTCTAGATTTCACAGATGAAGAGAAATTTTGCAGATGATTTTGGACTTGGAGTTGATTTAAAACTTTTGAGATGATATAAGGGAGTGAATATGTTTCACATGTGCCAAGGACATGAATTTTTGGGGGCCCAAGGGTGAAATGGTATGGATTAAATTATAGCCCCCAAAAATGTGTGTCAACTTGGCTACACCACTGTAAAAATTGTGTGGGGGCGGTATCTGACCGCCTCTCTCTTCAAAAGGGGAAAGGAGATCAAGAGCAACTGCCGAAGGCTGATTTCTATGAGGTAGCGATCAGACGTGCCTCCTCTCTCTGCCATCTTTACCAATTCTGACACCAACTCTCTCTCCCGCAGCACTCTCTACTTCTTTACTGGGTTCAGTAATTCACTGCAATGTCCACATGGAACTCACAGACAATATTCGTAATTACAGGGTTTATTAGAGAAGTAACAAGTTACGATTCAGGCTCAGGAACCCTCAGGATACAGTTCTTCCAACAGGACACTCTCTTTTCAGCTATGCTTACAGGCACACCTCTCTCTGGCCCTAGGCCTCTGACCTGCTCAGGCAAATATTACAAAGCTCTTTTAGGCCCCGCCAATAAATCCCCAGGGAACCCCGGTAGAGTAGTGGTTAAGAATTTGGCTGCTAACCAAAAAAGTCAGCAGTTCAAATCCTCCAGGTGCTCCTTGGAAACCCTATGGGGAAGTTCTGCTCTGTCCTATAGGGTTGCTGAGTTGGAATCAACTTGCCAGCAATGGGTTAATAAGTCCCCAGAGGCACTCCAGGCACTCAGCTTCTAGCTCCATGGGTTGGTAAGCCCACTGCTCGGGCTCTTGCCAGTCTCTCCTGCTACCTCTTCTCACCATCTTCAGGGTTTCAGCTCTCTCTGTCTCTGTCTCTTGGTCTCCTGGTTCCAGAAGCTTCTCAGTGCTTAAATTCCGAGTCCAAAGGACAAGCTATCTGCTCTTGGCTGTTTTTCCTTGGTGGTGGTAGGATCCTCTGTCTGCTCTGGAATTGGCTGTACTTTAAGACAAATTTGACGAATTCCCTTATTATTGTTGTTGTTAGGTGCTGTTGAGTCGAATCCAACTCCTGGCCACCCTGCACCATCCTCACAATTGTTATGCTGGAGCTCACTGTTGCAGTCACTGTGTCAATCCACCTCCTTGAGAGTCTTCCTCTTTTCCGCTGACCCTGTACTCTGCCAAGCATGATGTCCTTCTCCAGGGACTGATCCCTCCTGACAACATGTCCAAAGTATGTAAGGTGCAGTCTCGCCATCCTTGCCTCTAAGGAGCATTCTGGCTATACTTCTAAGATTTGTTCCTTTTTTTGGCAGTCCATGGTACATTCAATATTCTTCACCAACACCACAATTCAAAGGTGTCAATTCTTCGGTCTCCCTTATTCATTGTCCAGCTTTCACATGCATATGAGGCGACTGAATATACCACAGAAGAAGAGCTGGGGTGTCAGGGGTGCAGCGGGGTGCATTTCAGCCTTGGCCACCCCAGAATCTGCCTCAGGTGGGACCATGCTCTTCCCTCACCCCGAATGTCCTCGCCCCAACACAAAGTCTTCCCCTAACGAGAAATGAGACCCGAGTCTTCTCAGCAATCAGGGGCCCCGAAGAATCCCTCCGGGATTCCGCCAGACCTCGCGGGACCGCCCAGGGCTAGGGCAGCTGTCTGACCAGGCTCCACGCCACCAGGTAGCCCAGCCCTGCGCCCCCAGTGCTGGTCTCCCCAGCCGCGGCCATCGCCCCACTCCTGCACCCAGACAGGCACGGCCCCCCTGCAGGCGTCCCGGCGCCAGGGCCCTGAACGTCCGGGGTCCGAGGCTCCGAGGCTCCGAGCGCGAGGACTTCCCGACAAGATGGCGGATCAGGCAGCCGTCCCCAGGCAGCGCTCCTGCCGCATCACTCTGCGGCCAATTGTAACGCAGCTCTGGGAGCAGACATTACCAGGACAGGACCGGCCCCGCTGCCTCCGGGAGCTCGGCGCCCTGGGAGCGCCGAGACCGTGAGACCGAAGCCTGCCAAACGGCGGACGCCCAGCAGAGCCCAAGGCCCCGAGCGCCCACCAGGCCTGGCCCGTCGCCTTGGCCACAGCCGCCCTCCGGAGGGACCTGCGCACGCGCAGTGAGGCGCAGGGGCTCGGCAGGCGCTGCGGCGGCCGCGTGGACTCACAGCGCAGGCGCCGACCACAGCAGGCGCAGTGGGGCGCAGGGGCGCGGCAGGTGCTGCGGCGGCCGCGTGAACTCACAGCGCAGGCGTCGACCACAGCAGGCGCAGTGGGGCGCAGGGGCGCGGCAGGTGCTGCGGCGGCCGCGTGAACTCACAGCGCAGGCGTCGACCACAGCAGGCGCAGTGGGGCGCAGGGGCGCGGCAGGTGCTGCGGCGGCCGCGTGGACTCACAGCGCAGGCGCTGACGGCGAAAGGCACGGTGGACCGGGACTGCGTAGCGCATGCGCACTCGTGGTGCGCTCGTGAACGGCGGGTTTTTAGACGGAGGTGACCTGGCTGCCCGCGGGTGTCAGGGAGGCGGAGCTCTCCGGTCCCCTCAGAGTCGGGCTCCCCGGGCCGTCGCCGACGCTGTCGTGTGTCCGCCGCCGCTGCCGCCGCCCGCCCCCCGCTCGGGGAGCCCCGGGGTGTTTCCTCATCACACCTGGGCGCGTTGGGGGGTCGCCTGAGTCAGCGACACGGGAGGCCCCGGGGTGTTTGCGCATCACACCTGGGCGCGTTGGGGGGTCGCCTGAGTCAGCGACACGGGAGGCCCCGGGGTGTTTGCGCATCACACCTGGGCGCGTTGGGGGGTCGCCTGAGTCAGCGACACGGGAAGCCCCGGGGTGTTTGCGCATCACACCTGGGCGCGTTGGGGGGTCGCCTGAGTCAGCGACACGGGAGGCCCCGGGGTGTTTGCGCATCACACTTGGGCGCCTTGGGGGGTCGCCTGAGTCAGCGACACGGGAGGCCCCGGGGTGTTTGCGCATCACACCTGGGCGCGTTGGGGGGTCGCCTGAGTCAGCGACACGGGAAGCCCCGGGGTGTTTGCGCATCACACTTGGGCGCCTTGGGGGGTCGCCTGAGTCAGCGACACGGGAGGCCCCCGGGTGTTTGCGCATCACACCTGGGCGCCTTGGGGGGTCGCCTGAGTCAGCGACACGGGAGGCCCCGGGGTGTTTGCGCATCACACCTGGGCGCGTTGGGGGGTCGCCTGAGTCAGCGACACGGGAAGCCCCGGGGTGTTTGCGCATCACACCTGGGCGCGTTGGGGGGTCGCCTGAGTCAGCGACACGGGAGGCCCCGGGGTGTTTGCGCATCACACTTGGGCGCCTTGGGGGGTCGCCTGAGTCAGCGACACGGGAGGCCCCGGGGTGTTTGCGCATCACACCTGGGCGCCTTGGGGGGTCGCCTGAGTCAGCGACACGGGAAGCCCCGGGGTGTTTGCGCATCACACCTGGGCGCCTTGGGGGGTCGCCTGAGTCAGCGACACGGGAAGCCCCGGGGTGTTTGCGCATCACACCTGGGCGCCTTGGGGGGTCGCCTCAGTCAGCGACACGGGGAGCCCCGGGCTGCACCCCCCCGAGAAGGAGGACCAGCACGGCTGCTTTCCGGGCTGAACCTCGGTGCTGGCCAACAACGCTCACTGCCAGGCCCTTACTGCCCTGGGACGGAAACGATCTCGTGGACGCCAGCCTGAGTCAGGGCTCCTCTGAGCCCGTGGTGACATGAGATGAATGAAGGCCACTTCATCGTCTGTAAGCACAGATAAAAAGGCCACTGTGTCGCCGTTGTTGGGTGCCATGGGGTCATTCCGACTCACAGCGACCCAGTGTACACAGAAGGAAACACTTTCTGTCCGTGCCCACAGCCGTGATACCTGAGCCCGTTGTAGCCACCGTGTCAGTCTCCCTGAGGGTCTTCCTTTGTTTCCCTGACCCTCTGCTTAATCAAGCATGATGTCCTTCTCCAGGGGCTGGTCCCTCCTGACAACATGTCCAAAGTATGCGACCTGTGGTCTCCGCATCCTTGCCTCTAAGGAGCATTCTGGTCGTACTTCTCCCAAGACAGATTTGTTTGTTCTTTGGCAGTCCGTGGTATGTTCAGTATTGTTCAACACCACCACAACTCAAAGGCGTCAGTTCTTCCGTCTTCCTTTTTCATTGTCCGGCTTTCGCACGCATATGGGGCAATTTAAAACATCATGTTTTGGGTCAGGTGCACCTTAGTCTTCAAGGTGACATCTTTGTGTTTTAACACTTTAAAGGGGTCTTTTGCAGCATGTTTGCCCAATGCAATGTGTCTTTTGATTTCTTGACTGCTGCTTCCATGGATGTTGATCCAAGTAAAATGAAATCCTTGACAACTTCAGTCTTTTGTCTGTTTATCATGATGTTGGTTACTTGTCTAGTTGTGAGAATTTTTGTTGTTTTCTTTATGTTGAGGTGTAATCCATACTGAAGGCTGTGGTCTTTGATCTTCAGCAGTAAGAGCTTCAAGTCCTCTTCACTTTCAGCAAGCAAGGTTCTGTCATCTGCATATCACAGATTGTTAATGAGCCCCATTCTTCGTATAGTCCAGCTACTCGGATTATTTGCCCATCATACAGATTGAGTAAGTATGGTGAAAGGATATGACCCTGATGCACACCTTTCCTGACTTTAAACCATGCAGTGTCCCCTGTCCTGTTTGATCGACAGCCTCTTGACCTATGTACATGTTCCTCATGAGCACAATAAAGTTTTCTGGAATTCCCATTCTTTGCAATGTTGTCCGTAATTTGTTATATCCACACAGTCAAATGCCTTTGCATAGTCGATAAAACACAAACGGATAAACACAGAAGAGGCTGTGGGACCAGAGATATCATTGCTGATGTCAAATGGATCCTGGCCGAAAGCAGAGAATACCAGAAAGATGTTTATGTGTGTTTTATCTCCTCTTAGCTACCGAAGGGAAAATTTTTGCTATAATCTTTCTTGTTACACCTATATAAATACTATACCCCCACCAAAAAAAAAAAAAAAAAGTAGAAAACCAGTTGCTGTCAAGATGATCCCAATTCATGGCAACCCCATGTGCTGCAGAGCGGAACGGTGCTTCACGGGGTTTTCAAGGCTGTGACCTTTCAGTAGTAGATCACCAGGCCTTTCTTCCTCTGGTGGGTTCAAACTGTCAACCTTTCAGTGTGTAGCAGAGTGCTTAACTGTTTGTGAATACTACCAAAAAAACCAAACCCAGTGCCCGCAAGTTGATTCCAACTCAGGGTAGAACTGCCCCATAGAGTTTCCAAGGAGTGCCTGGCAGATTTGAACAGCCGACCTCTTGGTTAGCAGCCGTAGCACCTAACCACTACGCCACCAGGGCTTCTGTGAATACTACAGGGCAAATAAAATAGTTTGTGACTGGGCTAAAAAAGAATGAAATGCTATCTAATTTTCTAAAACAGACCAACTGGACTCCAGGGCCTGTTTTCATCGCCTAGTTTGGTAATGTAGGTCCTTGACTTCCAGGTGTATTGCAAGGCCTCATGGTCATTTTGTTCCTGAAGTTGCCTCTGCTACAATTGGCCGATGTGTTCTGTCCAGAGTCTAAAATCCTACTGCTCAGATGTCACCACATAAAAAGGTTCAACAACTCCTCCTACAACAGAAGAAAAAGAAGAGATTGACCCTGGTCCAATTACCCACTATATTTCATGGACATTCTTCTTAACAAAATCTCGATGATGGCAAAAATCAAGATACCATGAAATCATGTCCTGCAGCCTGGCCAGTCCGTCCTTGGCCAAAAAGGGAGACAGAAGAAAAAAAGCAGCCCCCTATTCTTGCTAACGTCCACTGACTGACCCTCCAAGGCTCCCCATGGTCTGTGGTCTCCCTTGGTATCATCAGTAATGAGCCTACCTTGTCTCTCTCCAGGTGTGTCTCTGGTGGTCTCTGACTGAAGGGCATTAACACCTCCTACTGGTGGGCAGATGCCTGCCTGGGCCAGGGATCAAAGCCAGCAACACGGGGGAGCTGGAGCCTGTTCCACTGCCTGTCCAATGGGACAGAAATGGTTCCCATCTTTCAGGTACTCATGACTTATGTCACCTGTAGTGTTGTCCAAGCACTGTTCTCCGAGAGGAACTTCTCCCAGTCCAGAGTAAGTGGAACCGAACACTGGATTGTCTGAGTTACCCATTGTCCTCACTGAATGTGTGGTGGGTGAAGAGATTTTTGGTAAAAAAATGTCATTCTCTTTTCCACCCTTAGAAATGGAAGCAAGGCTCACCATTACAGTGGAATGTCATTCTCCTCTTTGCCTTTCTGACTATTTGTGGTCGAATCTGCCAGGCGCTCCTTGGAAACTCTATGGGGCAGTTCTACTCTGTCCTATAGGGTCGCTATGAGTCGGAATCAACTTGACAGTGCTAGGGGTTTTTCTGGGTTGGTCCTACATGAATATGGCTGATCAATGGAAAGGTACCTGAACCACCTATACCTTGATATGATGCTTGTGCTGAGTGGTGACTCAAAAAAAAAAATATATATATATCGCCACTGACTCAACCCCAACTCACAGTAACCCTATAGGACAGAGTAGAGCTGCCCCACAGGGTTTCCAAGGAGCAGCTAGTGGATTCAAACTGCCAGTTTTTTGCTTAGCAGCTGTAGCTCTTAACCGCTGTGCCACCAGACCTCCGAATGGTGACTAGGCGTAGTTGTCATCTACCTCAAACAGCTCCAGGAGAGGACAAATGGTTGCTGACTGGTATCTGATCAAGATAAAGAGGAGCATGAGGGCTCTTTTCTTTCCTAACCACATGGCCTTAGTTGTGATTTGACGTTGCCATGTAAGTCCTGGTGTCTGCAACCTCTCATGGAAGTTCAGGTCATGAGGCTCATTCTAAAGTCATTACCTTCACATTCATAATACCCATTACTGCATGGTGGGCAAGGGCAGGCAGTGCTTGGTAAGGAGGTGGAAAATCTCTTCTGTTCATGGCGACTTGTCGGGGCGAAGCCAAGGAGCTGCTCAGCTTTCTCAAATAAATGGCCTATTTGCCACCATATCGTGCTTTCTGGGATGGAAATGTTTAGGTGAAGTGTTTTGGGTCGGGGATGTAATTTTAAGTTGATAAGGACAAAAACTACCAATGGCTTTGAAAAATGTCTGATTCTTTTTGAAGGTTCTTGAATTCACTCAGATGACTCCCCTGAAGTCTCACAGGGTCAATCTATAATGAGTAATGCCTGTCCAGATGTTTTTATGAAGCATTTTAAATCTCTTTTAGGCCTCCTGGCATATTCTGTGATAAAGTATATTCCCCGGTTTAGCCCTGAGTGGCAGGTCATCAGAAAAGCAGAAGGTGTGACCAGACTTCCCTGGACCGAAACCAGCAAACCCACTCGTCTTCCCGGCTCCTCAGACAGCAGGTGCCCCCAAGGCTTCCCAGAGATTCCACCTCAGGTACTTTAATAAGCCGCACTTTACAGCCCCAGAGGCATTTGTTTGATGTTTTTATCTGCTGCCCACTGGCGCTGGGCTGGTGGCAGAACCTGGGGACAGGAATATTCCTCATTCCTTCTTCTTTGAACACCTGTTGTGTGGGGAAGAGAATAAGATAGACCTGGGACTGATCTTTCAGCCAAGATGGAGTAACAGAACCAGATTTACCCTCCTGGCTGAAACAAGCAAAAAAAATCAGACAATACTGGAGACAGCGGTTTTCAGGCACAGCAATCCACGTGAGCCCCACCACTGCCCCAACTTGCTGCCTTGAGGGAGCCTCTGGGCACTGGCATGGGGGGGGAGTTGAGGTGGAGAGATGAGCTGAGAGTCACAGAGGCGCCAGGACAGCAACAGGGTGCCGGAAGAAGAGGGTGCACAGAAGGGGGCTGGAGACCTGCGGAGGCCCCAGGGAACGAGCCATATCTGAGGAAATACCCAGGCCAAAGACAGAACACTCAGCAGGACTAGATGGAGCCAAACCCGCCCCCACCAGCTGCTGAGGCACTGGGTGGAGCCCTCAGGAGGGGCTGGCCTTGGGGAAGGAACCAGCCCTTGGCCGAATTCCTGCTCTAGTCCCAAATCATAAAAGCCAGACTGAAAGGACCCCACTGTCCATCAGAGTCAACTGCAAAGGTCCAGAATTTTCACAGGAACACACAGGTCTCTGGCCCAACATGCAGAAATTCACAATGTCTGGCATCCAATCATAGGTTGCCAGGCTGCAAAGAGGCAGGACCCACCATGAGGAGAAAAGCCAGCCCCTCGGGGACCGTCCCAGGATGGACAGCTGAGAGGGACATTAAAGCAGCCCCTAAAACTGCGTTCCACACGCCCAACACTTGCTCAACAAGCAGGGACCTGGAGGGTCTGAAAAGCCCTGAGTGGAGCCCTGGGGGCGACAACCACAGTCAGAGAGACGCACAGGCGGGGTTGAGACACGCTTCCCCACGACTCCCGGCCTCACAAATGGGTTGTTGTGACCGCGTGCCTGTGGGTGGCAGTGCCCAGGGAGGGGCTGCAGGGACACCGCGAGGCTGCTCGGGTGTGGGGGTGCAGCTAGCAAAGGGGCACAGCTCCGTGCTGTCTCCCTCTCATTAGTTGGGTATAAACAGAGGAGATCGCCTCAGGCTCGTGAGCAGACTCCTTCTCCACGGGGGGAACCATGTCTGCGCCTGCCGTGGGGACTAGCCCCTGGCAGACAGGATGTCCGTGCCCATTGCGCTTGCCAGGTGCCAGGTGCTTGGACTCCATCAGCCCCACCGTTGGCACCCGGAGCCCTTTTCCACAGTGTTGATGAGGCTGAAGGAGCTGGAGGCTGGTTCCCCTCCATGGGGCCCTTGTTATAACCCCTCCCTGTGACCTTTGAGTCCCCAGGTTGGGACTTGGACCCTGTGTCTATGGCTGGAGTGGCTGGTCTGCAAGGACATAGCTGGCAGGAGCTCATCGTCCAAGGCTGCATATTGTAAATGAAAATAGTGCCCTGAAGTTGCATGTGCCGGGCCAGCCCCCAGTGCTGGGTGGGTGTGTGCATCTGTATCTGAGGGGCAAGTCCTGGATGTGAAAGAATAGCAGTGCCAGGGAACTGCGTAATTGTCACGTGTGACCTCATGTTTGTGTAGAAGCCTCGGAAGCATTCCCAGTGGGGACCACCCAGCCTGCCTTATAAAGATATGACAGACAGGATGCAGGACAGTGCTGAGAAGGTAGGAGAGGAGCCAGACAGCACCCCCAGGGAGAGAGCAGGCAGAGAGCCATCCCCAGGTACAAGCATGTCGAGGAGACTCTGAGGCCAAGCTGCTCTGCCATTTTACTTCTCTGAAAAACACAGATAAAGATAACCAGGGCTCCCTGGGCGCTGGCTCTTGCCCTCTCTGTGGTGTCTGTATTGAAGGGTCCCCGTGAAGCCATTGAACAGGTGGAGCTCCCAAGCATTGCTCCTCTTAATTAGGAGTATGCTGAGAGCAGGGGGCTGGCAAAGGTGGCTGCGGTGGACTCCTAGGATATTCTCAGCCCCCTCCCATCCCCTTGGACGTGCTGGGCTTGGACAGGTTGGTGACAGTTGTCACCAGCCACCCCTGAGTGACTTTGTCAGGTGCACTCTCTCAGACACTGCGCAGAGACCAGCGAGAGGTGAATGGGGCTGGTGGTGGACACACTCCACACGCATGCTAGCCCCCCAGCAAGTCTCTGGGTCTGGTGGTGGGTGGGCTCTGACCTCTGTCCTGGACAGCACAGAGTACAAGTAGAGGCCAGAACACTGTCACCCAAATGAATGAAGCAGCTCTGACCACAGGAGCTGGGGAAATGGGCTCTGGAGAAAGGGGGCCTAGGCTGCAGGTCATGCACTCAGGCCGAGTGGACATGGGCACACTTGCTACGTCTCAAAACACAGAGTCCCTCTGAAATGTACATTAATGTTAGAACAAATCCAAGGAGAATTTGCTTTCGGAGAAAAACAACATTCGAGCTCTGCTTGTTAAATAACCATGTTTGTCATCCCAAGCAGTGAGTGGTAAGTCAATCCCAGAGGCGGTTAGCTAACCCCTGGATGTGGATTCTAGTACTTGCCTGAGGCCCTTTGCCTCTGTGCATATGGGGGACGCAGTGCCAGGTAGCCATCTTCTCCCAGAGAAGGAAGGGGACACCAGAGCTGGACTCGCAGCCCCAGGTGTCTCTGGGGAAACAGAGGGCCTGTAGGCATTTAGACTGGATGGCCAAGCTGTGGGTGTCAACAGGAGTGGCCCCCAAACCAAAATCAGAGAGGTTTGGTGTGGAACCATCTATGTGTGTATTTACACCCACGCAGTGATGCCATGCGTGGGCGTGGTGCTGACAAAGGGGGACGAACAGAACATTCCCCAAGTCATGCTGGCCACCTCTGGGAAGGGGTACCAAGGGGGCTTCAGGTGGCTGTGACATCACTTCCTCTCTGAAGCTGTCTAAAGCTGATAGGATAGAGTGTTCGCATCTGCAAGCTTAGGGTGTTTTTATAGAAATCAGCTCTATCATCGTAGGTGTTGAGTGTTTTACCCAAACTGTACAGACAGGCCCACGTGGGCTCCGTAGCCTATGTGCGCTAGAGCACCTCTGCTCACCCAGACGACAGCCTGCATCCCCTTCACCAGACGCGCCCAGAGACCTCACCTGCCCCGGTGCCTGCAGGGCTGGGATGGCACCGGGCAGCCTGGGCTAGCCCATTTCCATATCTCCCTGACACCGAAGCAGAGCAGGTGGCAGGGTGCCGTGGCTCTGGTGAGCAAGTCAGGCTTGGAGCGTCCCCCACAGCCGTGTCCTTGATCTTTACTTCTCACTGCTGCTTTCTGGACCTGGGCCTGCCAGTTGCCTGATGGTGGCCCTCCCTCAGCACTCAACTCAGTGCACTGGGGGAGGCAGGCAGGCAGCTGCACTGGAGGGTTTCTGCCCAGGGAACTGGCCAAGGCCCCAGGACCCCCACAGTGAGTGGCCCTTCTCCTCCCTGCAGCTCCCCCAAACAGACGCCAGAAGGCCGTGGTGGACTCATTCCGCCACGCATGGAAGGGCTACCGCAAGTACGTGTGGGGCCACGACGAGCTGAGGCCCCTGTCCAAGTCCTTCGGCGAGTGGTTCGGCCTCGGCCTCACCCTGGTCGACGCCCTGGACACTATGTGGATTCTGGGGCTGAAAAAAAGGTATCTGCTCGTTCTCGAGCCTGTGGGCTGCAGCTCTGTGTGGCCTGGGGAGGAGATGAACCCAGAATCTGGCCTGTGCTCAGCCCTGGCCCCCAGAGTCTCCGGAAGGTCAGCTTTAGACCATGGAGCTTGTGTTTGATTCTGGATTATGTACGCCGAGGCTCTCATCCTCACGTGTCTAAGTGGTATTTGCCCATGAAATCACCTTTACTGGAGATCTGTATTTTTTCACGTGGCTTCGAGTTACTATCTAGTGTCCTTTCATTTCAACCTGAAGAACTCATTTAGTATTTCTTGTGGAGCAGGTCTGGTGTTATAAACTCCCTCAGCTCTGGCTTATCTGAGAATGTCTTAATTTCTCCTTCATTCTGAAGGCAAGTTTTGTGAGCTGCAGAATTCTCAGTTGACAGGTTTTATTTCTTCCTGCACTTTGGGTATGCCGTCTTACTGCCTTTTGGTCTCCATGGTTTCTGAAGAGAAATCAGCTGTTAGTCTTACTGAGGATCCCTTGTTTGTGACAGGGGTCCTGGTGGCGTACTGGTTAAGAGCTATGGCTCCTAACCCAAAAGCCAGCAGTTCAAATCCACCAGCTGCTCCTTGGCAACCCTGTGGGGCAGTGTGAGTGGAAATCGACTTCATGGCAATGGGTTTGGTTTGTGATGAGTTACTCTCTTGTCGCATTCGAGATTCTTTGTTTTTGGATTTTGACAGTTTGTAATGTGTCTTAGTGGGAATCTCTTTGAATTTATCCTACGAGGAGTTAATTGAGCTTTTTGTGTGTGTAGATTCATGCCTTTCATCAAATTTGGGAGGTTTTCAGCCATTATTTCTTCAAATATTCTTTTTACCCCTTTCCTCTCTCCTCTTTCAAGGATTCCCAAAATGTGTATGTTGGTCCTCTTGATGGTGTCCCATTGGTCTCTTAGGCTCTGTTCAATTTTCTTTATTCTTCTGTTCCTCAAACTGGATTGTTTCAGTTGTCCTGTCTTCAGGTTCACTGATTCTCTCGTCAGCTCAAATGCGCTGTTGAGCCCTCTAGCAAAATTTCAGTTCAGTGATTGTGCTTTTCAGCTCCAGAATTTCTGTTTTGGTTTCTTTTTATAACTATTATCTCTTTATTGATGTTCTCATTTTGTTCTTACATTGTTTTCCTGATTTCCTTTAGTTCTTTGTTCACTTTTTCCTTTAGTTCTTTGGGCATATGTAAGACAATTGTTTTAAAGCCTTTGCCTAGTAAGTCAAATACCTGGACTTCCTAAGGGAAGTCCTTTTGAATGGGCCATCATTCCTTGTTTCTTTGTATGCCTTGTTACTTTTTGTTGAAAACTAGACATTTGAATATCATAACGTGGTAACTTTGGAAATCAGATTCTCTCCCTCTTCCTGAAAATTTGCTCGTTTTTTTTTTTGATTACTGAAGACAATAGTAGTCTGTGTGTTAGGTGCCTTTTCCAAGTAAAAATGAGGGCAAGTAAACATGCCAAAAGCTTACCTGCCACTTTTAACTTGCCTTTCTCTTGATTCAGCATTCACGTGGTTGCTGTCAACCTTCGACTCTTTTCCAGAGTTCTGACAAAGTTGATTCTGACAATTTCTGCTTGTTTTTCATTGTTTCACTGGGGTGGGGTGGGAATGTGAATCTGCAAAATTAGGGCATTCAGAAGCACCTCTCTATGTGGGGCCCATGGAAACCCATACCAGGTACACTGTGGATATGTGGAATACTGGGGGCCAGGAAATGGGATTTCTTTCTCCTTCTTTGGGAATAAATCAGCCCTGAGAGGAGTCAGTCGGCCCTTCTGATGTTCAACCCAGGGCTCTGCCTCCTCCCCAGTTCCGGCACACCCTTCCCTGTCAAACCCCCTTCCACTGCAGGAGCCCGTGGCGGAGTTGACCCGACACATCCACTTGCTGGTGGGGAAGAGTGATGGACTGGTGCCCATGTTCATCAACCCTTAAACTGGCCTCTGTGTGCCTGGGAGTGCACAGGCTGGGTGCCAGGGCTGACAGCTACTACGAGTACCTGCTGAAGCAGTGGATCCAGGGAGGGAAGAAAGAGATGCAGTGAGGCTCTCCCCTGCTTGCTGTGGGGTCCACGGGGTGCCTGGTCCCCAGTCCTTTGTCAGGAGGCAGCTGCTGGGCTGGGCCCAGTGTGGGCCTGTCTGAACAGATGTTTCCCTTTCACCCCAGACTTCCCACAGGCCTGGCCCAATCCCTGGGGTTCCAAAGCTCGGGCTGAACTCTGCACCCTGGGGCCATGCACTTGTCCAAGGCTGAGAAGGACAGGTTCCTGCACACTGGCCCTGCAGGCTGTAAACACACTGGAAATGTGGCAAACCCACCCTTGTTTCCTGAGGTTAACAGGACAAGTTTCCCCCAGTGCACAGTGTAGTCACTCAGAATTCAGCTTGGAAAATACAGATTAGCTTTTGTAAGGGAACTTTTGTCACTGAAGTCTCAGTCCTGGGGCGGACACTGCTGACCCTAGTGGACATCTGGGGTGGGTCAGGGGCCCGGCTGAGTTGCTCCAGCTCAAGGCCCCAGGACAGTTCACAGGCGACCCTACCCAGAGGTGGCTACAGCCAGCACCCTTCCTTGGTGATGATGTGGCTGTCATGGGTCTTTGGAGCCTGATTCTCCCAGGATGAAGGTGTCCAGGGGTGGTGGTTAGAAGACAGGTCCTCTTGGCTCAGGACAGGCAGATCTCAGGGCAAAGATGACAGTTGGGACTGATTGTGACTAAGGGCCCCAGTCGGAGGAACAGGAGGCACTGCCCTCCCCCAGTAGAGCCCCCCTTTCTGTGAGCCTCCTCCCCCCAGGGACAGGGCGCTCACTGTCTGCAAGCCTGGGTTTACAGCTGGGCCTGTTCCTGAGGGCCTAGGCTGGGAGTGGGCCTGGGCCTCAGTGTGTCTCAGGGAGAGTTAGCACAGCGCTTATCCACAGGCTCCTGGAGGACTACGTGGAGGCCATCGAGGGCATGAAGAGGCACCTGCTGCACAGCTCTGAGCCCAGCAAGCTCACCTTTGTCAGGGAGCTGGCCCAGGGCTGCTTCAGTGCCAAGATGGTGAGTGCTGACCCAGCTCTGGGCTCAAGGATACTGCTACTTCCTGTCTGTGGGAGCTGGCTGCTCCCTATCCTGCTGCTGGGAGGACAGGTGGTGTCTCCCTGGAATCAGAGATAGATGTTTGCTGCTTGACTGAGTCAGGTAGTGAGTGGGGCCAGCACTCTTGTTGACAGCAGCTCTGCATGGGCCCTTGCTTGCTCGCTCAGCTGGCAGTGGTGACGGACCCTCTGGTTTCCAGGACCACCTGGTGTGCTTCTTGCCAGGGACGCTGGCTCTAGGGGCCCACCATGGGCTGCCAGCCGAGCACATGGACCTGGCCAAGGTGCTGATGGAGACCTGCTACCAGATGAACCGCCAGATGAAGACGGGGCTGAGCCCAGAGATCGCCCACTTCAACGTGGCCCCCCAGGAGGGCCACCACGACATGGAGGTCAAAGTGAGTGCTGGCAGGCTGAGGGGTGGTCTGTGGGCCAGAGCCCTCGCTGAGCCCACACGTCCCTACAGCCGGCAGACAGGCACAACCTGCTGTGCCCGGAGACGGTGGAGAGCCTGTTCTACCTGCACCGCTGCACGGGGGACAGCAAGTACCAGAACTGGGGCTGGGAGATCCTGCAAAGCTTTAATACCTACACACGGGTGAGCCATCCTCTGGCCGTCCCTGGTCACCGTGCAGAGGGGATGGCTGAGATGTGGAGGACACCTTCACTTACGGGGTGGTGGGTGCTCATGGGGATGGATGCTCACGGGGTGGTGGACGCTCGGGTGGTGGTGGGTGCTCACGGGGTGGATGCTTATGGGGGGGGTGTTTCCCAAGTCTGGGGTGGGGGGGTGTGTCTGCAGAGCTGATGACACCTCCGCCTTGCCCCTGCCCAGGTCCCCACAGGCGGCTACTCCTCTATCAACAATGTCCAGGATCCCCAGAATCCAGGCCCGAGGGACAAGATGGAGAGCTTCTTTCTAGGGGAAACGCTGAAGTACCTGTACCTGCTCTTCTCTGATGATGCAGACCTGCTCAGCGTGGACGCCTATGTGTTCAATATGGAGGCCCACCCCCTGCCCATCTGGACTCCCTCCTAGGGTTTGGGGACCCGGGCAGGAGCAGTGGACAGAGGCTGACCAGGGCGTGGGCATCCTTGATCTTAGCCGTGGGTCTCCTACTGGTCATTGGTGCCTGTCGAGCTCCAGGTTGGACTGGGACAGAGCCCGGTGGGCAGCCAGCCGGACGCCTCAGGGCCAGGCGCCAGCCTCAGGGCAGCAGCTCTGGACTGTTCCCCACCTGACTCCTAGTCAGGAGCCACCAGGACCACGTCAGAATAAACCGTGGCAGGTGTGTGATCCACGTGGCCCAGCCCACCGCAACCTCCTCTTCCTTCCTCAAGACTAATCATGACTTGTGATTCCAGGGCTGGAACCTCCTGTCTGTGCTGGGTCTGGGCTGCTAGGTGTCCTGTTCAGAGAGGAGCTGAGCGCCCGGCCCAGGACATGGCTGGGCTCAGGCTCAGCCAGCCTGTGAGCGTCCTGGGCCCAGGGGGCTTGTGGTGGTGGCGGCTGTGCCCCATGGGGACATCGGGCTCAGGGCCGGCTCTCGTGTTTACACGTTGGACTCAGGGATTCCAGCCGCCCTGCAGGGGCTCAGAGGGCTGGGTGACACGTTCATCCTGCTTTCAGCCGCCCGGTGGAGTGGGGCTTTTAAAATTAGGATAAACATGGATTTGCTCTAAACTTGGTATGTTTTACATCTTTGAGTCTCACAGGGTTATTGTAAGACCTGAAGGGAGAGGTCGGAAGGAGAGTGGTTGTCAGGCCGCAAATTAGTTCCTTCTGAGATTCAGAAACTTTGAAATTTAGAGGAACTTTTTCCAAGACTGCCCTCACTTCTGACATTATTGCAAGTTCAGGGGTGTCCCAGAATCATTCTCATGTTCAACAATTCACTTAAAGGACTCACGGAACTCACCAACAGCTGTTACACTCATGGGTACAGTGTATTACAGAGAAAGGATGCCGGTTAAAATCAGCTGAGAAACACACAGACAGAGTCCGGGGGGGGCTCCAGCTCAGGCTCCCGTTGGCTTCGCCCCATGCAGTCAGGAATTGATGTGCAAAGTACACGGAGTGTTGCCAGCAGGCAAGCTCATCGGAGCCTTGGGGTCCAGCCTTTATCTGGGCTCCATCCTGTCTTCCAGTATCTGCAGCCCTGGGCATTTCTTGGTGTTCCTTGTAGCCGGTCATCACAGGCTGTCTTCACCTGCATGTGCCTGTTTCTGTGTGTGTCCTTGGTCGCCCACGTGATTGATCTGTCTCCAGCGCCTCTAGCATTTCCCAAAACACCCACCCTGCTTGGTCTTCCTGGTGTAAATTTTGTCCCCCCCAAAATTATGTTGGCGTCTTAACCCTTGCCTGATGCATGTGAGCCTGTGTTGGGAAATAGGGTTTTCCTCTGCGGTTGTGACCAGCTGAGTTAAAGGAGTCATGCCAGATAGGGTAGGTCCTAAGCCTGATCCCTTTTCAGTGGCGTCTTGTAAAAGGACAGACGGGAACAGTCACAAACAGGTGAAGACAGCATGTGGCAATCCATCTACAAGCCAGGAAACACCAAGAAATACCCAGGACTACAGAAGGTGGGAGATACAAAGAAAGATCTTCCCCTACAGTGGACAAAGCATGGCCCTGCTGACACCCTGAATTCAAACTCCTAGCCTTCAGAATCCTGAGAAAACAAATGTGTTCTTTAAAGCCACCCACTTTGTGGTATTTTGTTACAACAACTCTAGGGAACTGAGACAGTGGGGGTCTAAACCGTAGCCCTAAATCACATTGTTGCTATCTGGCTAGCCCAAGGCTCCTAGTCAGACAAAGACCTTACAGGTCACCTCCCAGAAGCTGAGTGCAAATGTTAGACCTCTCTTTGGGTAAGGTTATCTCTTCACTATGCAGGCCACCCACTGGCCTCTGGCTAACACAACAAAACCATCACGATTGTCTGGGTATCTACATTTAGTAGAATGTTTCTGTGACAGCTGCCACGATGGTGTCACTGTGAATACTCCTGGCATGTGGGGAAGCCAGTAGGGGAGGGATAGCCTCATATAGTCATACTAGCATCCTCCTAAGCCCCTCTTCCCTAGAGCCCCCAGAAAAGTGGAATGATCTCTCTAGTGTGGACCCTCTCTTGCCCCTCCTCATGTTGAGTGTGAGCACATACATGTGAAGGTGCGTAAGCCAGTCTTTCATACCTCTATTTCCCTCTGTTTAGACAACAAATATTTCAATTGTCTGTTCCAATTTTCCCTCAAACCATTACTCTGAGGATGAATCTCTCTGCCCATTGTTGGACATTATGGGCTGAAAAACTTGTTCCTTGGTCTGAAGAAGTGTGAGTTGGCGAGTCACATTGGTACAGTATCTTCTGTCCTTTTACATCACTCCGAGTATTTACATCTTCCACCGGGTGAGCAAAGCCCAGTCCAGAGTAAGTGTCTATGTCTGTCAGGCTTCCGGGGGCTTCAGGCATCAGCCATGACTTGCCCACTATGTGTGGGGCCTTCCTGGGGCATCTGCCCACTACTGTCTGCAGTCTCTGCCTCTGTTTTTGACAGAACAGTTCTTATTAGCCCCCTTTTTGCCTCAGTGCAAGGGGACTATGATGTGTATAGACTCTGCCCATGTCTGCATTGCTGTCCCCCATAAGGTCTACTCATTTCATGGGCCCAGGTGGCCACCTCAGATAAGCACATTAGGATGTCCACTCACCAGTTCCATATTCCTTCCAGTCCTTGAAGGAGACTCTTCGGACGGGCATTATCATGTCCTACTTAAATTCCTATAGTGAGTTCCATAGGGCTGTGCCACATATGGGCATCCCCTTAATAGGGCAGGTTTCCATTGCCCTTCTTTATCATGTGGCCAGGCCATCAGCCACTGCCCATGAGTCGGTATAACCACAAACATAGGGGCAACCAGCACGCAATTCAGTCCACTGATCTAATTTGTTTTTACCTTCTTAGGTTGGAGTGGTGGCCTTCCAAACAGGATGCTGTCTGTTCACCTCAGAACTGACTTCTATAAACCAAGCTGCTATTTGTTGGTCAGCTGAAAGCTGCTCATGGGGCACCACCAAAGTAGCAACTGGATCTGGAAGGTCCTAAGGAGGTTTCAAAATCAGCCCTAGGGGAAAAGAGATTACCCACTTGTGAATATCATGAGTACCTCCTTGCATTCCTCCACCAGTATATTCCTGTATAAACCATTAATTGTTTCATACAGGAACTCTTCTGGGCATTGCCCTCCCCATTGTATTTCTCCAACGTCACCCAAGACATGGGTATTCCAGGTTTCATGGCTATTTTATGTCCTTCAGTCGTAAGGGCAATTTCAATTAATGTCCAATAGTAAGCTAGTGGTTGTCTCAAGTGGAAATTTTCTGGTCCCAAATCCCACCAATTGCTGCTGGGTGGTGCTCACAGACTTTGTCATAAGCCCCGGTCTGTGCTCCACATAGGGCTGTTGTATGGAGGATCTGTCCATACTGGTACTCCAGTACACTTGACCTGTGTTGGCTCGAGCAAACCTACTGACTTCCATTTAGCATGTTTCCATATTGGCAGATATTTCAGTGTTTCAGTACTGGTGGAAGGGCAGATTTACGTGTCTTATGTTTTTACAGTACTAGGTAGGGGAAGTGTTCCCCAGTCGGACACAACATCCCTCCCCTTAATGTATTCAGGGAAAGGACATGCAACCATTTCACACAAAGTCTGCCCAAACATTCCAATTTCCATCCCAACTCTCACCTTAACCCCATCAGCCATTGCATCCCCACAGGCTCCCAATCTACCTACTGTAGAGCCTCTGTTAGGGCTTCACCAACAGGGTTTGGAACCACAGTGCATGGGGCTCCCATGTCAAGCAGCCCCAGAAACATCTTTTCTTTGCCCCCTAGCCATTTTACCCACATGCGCATATGGTCTTGGCTCCCCAGCCAAGAGTCAGGCTCAGGAATCCAGGCCCTTTTCTTAAAATAACAAAACAAAACAAAACTTTTTTTATTGTACTGTAGATGAAAGTTTACAGAGTAAACTAGTTTCTTATTAAACAATACACATGTTGTTTTGTGACATTGGTTGCCAACCCCACAACATGTCAATACTCTTCCCTTCTTGACCTTGGATTCCCCATTACCAGCTTTCCTGTCCCCTCCTGCCTTCTAGTACTTGCCCTTGGACTGGTGTTCCCATTTAGTCTTGTTTTATGGGCCTGTCTAATCTTTGGCTGAAGGGTGAACTTCAGGAGTGACGGGTCATTACTGAGCTATAAGGGTATCTGGGGGTCACACTCTCAGGGTTTCTCTAGTCTCTGTCAGGCCAATAAGTCTGGTCTTTTTTTGTGAGTTGGAATTTTTTTCTACATTTTTCTCCAGCTCTGTCTGGGACCCTCTATTGTGACCCCTGTCAGAGCAGTCAGTGGTGGTAGCTGGGCACCATCTAGTTGTGCTGGACTCAGTCTGGTGGAGGCTGTGGTAGTTGTGGTCCATTAGTCCTTTGGACTAATATTTCCCTTGCGTCTTGGGTTTTCTTCATTCTCCCTGGCTCCTGAAGGGGTGGGACCAGTGGCGTATCTTAGATGGCTGCTCCAGGACCTTTCTTAAGTCCTTATCCTGACTAGATTGTGGGACCATTGTCTCAGGCATTTCGAGGTCAGGTTTCTCGTAGTCAACTTTGCCTTCCAGTTTTTTTAATTCCTCCAAAACCAGAATAAGCACAGCAGATATGTTTGGGACTTTTCAGTGTCGGGGGACCAGCAGGGACCCTCATGGGTCTACTGAGCTTCTGAAACTGCTGGAGTAAGACTCTTGTTTTGCCCCATCAGTGTTCGTTTGATTCATCTAATTTCTTGATAACCATTCAAAGATCTTCCACCCTGCTGGGCCAAGTCCTGTGATTCTCTCTTTCCTCTTTCTCCATTCTCTAATCAATGATTTTAACCTTCCTGGATATCTGTTGTTTCCATACAACTTTTCTTTTTGCAGTGGCCCGGAGGCTAGTGTCTGTAGTGAGGACTGTCCAGAGTCCAGGTCTAGCATAGCCTCAGGATCCACCTGAATGCTTTCTTCTGCTGTTATTTTAATGGGCCCTGAGGCTACTAGCTGTAGCTCAGATCAACCAGGATCCAAGCTTGGCCCAGCATCAGGATCCACTCCACAATTCTCCTTCATGTTCATCTTAGCTATTACAGACTACAATAGCTAAGATTGTGTATCTAGCTTATTTCCTGTTACTTTGCATTTGTTTGTACACCCAGTGAGTCAAATCCCCAGGATTTAAAAGCTGTCATCTTTAAATTCTGTCAGTAGTTTTTTACCTTCAGTAACTGATGGCCATATGGCTGCAGTCCCATACCTTGGGTGACCCCGTTGACACCTAGAAATAAAAATTTGTCATACTCTGCCCTCTCATCCTTCTTCTTCAAAACCATGTTTCAGTGAGTTGGGGTAGCGCTTTGTTGCCATCAGCTGCCGTAAGTCTGCTCCCAATTCATGGTGACCCCCATGCGTAGAGGAACCAAATGCTGCCCAGTCATGCGCAACCCCCAAGGTTGGTTGCAGATTGAACTGTTGTGACCCACAGGGTTTTTATTGGCTGGTAAAAGGTTAAAAAAAACTCAAGACTTCCCTCACTCTGACACCAGCTGCAAGTTCAAGGATTCCCAAAACCACCCTCAGGTACGATTGCTCACTAAAAGGACTCACAGAACTCACTGGAAGCTGTTTTATACTCTCGGTTAATGGTTTACTACGGGGGAAAAAAAAAGAAAGGACACTAATTAAAATCAGCAAACAGAAAAGACAAAAAGGAAAGAGCCCAGGAGAAGCACCAAAAGTGGGTCTCCCGTTGTCCTCTCCCCTTGAAGTCGGGACATTATTTTTTCAGAATCAATGTGTGACAATATACATGGTGTGTTGTCACCAGGGAAATTCACAGAAGCCTCAGTTTTTAGAGTTTTTACTGGGGCTTCATTATGAGGCTTGACTGTTTGATTACCCATGTGGTTGATCCGAGTCTACAGTCTGTGCTTGGACTGTCCCCTTCCACAGGGGTCCTGCCTGGCCCCTCACCACACCTGTTCTGTCCAGCAGTACCCAAATCCCCTACCCTAACACACATTGTTGGTCTTTCTGTTTGACTAGCCCCTACCCTAAATCACATTGTGGGTCAGAGCCCTTACTCAACATCACATTGCTACTATCTGGCTAGTCCAAAGCCCCCAGGGAAACCAGGACCTTAGAGATTACCTCCCAGAAGTTTAGGGAAGAGGCCAGATCTCTCTTTGGGTAAAGTTAAGTCTTCACCACACACTTCCAGTCTCTAAATCCTTAGCCACCTCTGCAGTCCCTGTGTCATGTAAGGTAGCACTTTCACAGGTTTCAGGGATCAGGATGTGAACATCGTTGGGGGAACGTTATTCAGTTTACCACAAAACCAATAAGAAAAGGGGAAGAAGGAAATAGCGAATATTGGAGCAAAATTTAACGAAATTAAGAAATGAGGTACAACGGAAAAGATCAGCAAAGTCAAAAGTTTGTTTTTTAAAAGACACACGAAAAGACAAAGCTCTGGCAAAACCAATCAGGAAAACCCTGCACAGAATCACTGTTAAAACAGAAGGGGCCATAACTGCAGGTGCAGCCGGGGCCAGAGCCAAGAGCCCCCCAGGACCCACATGGGGACAGCACGCCCAGGCTGCAACCACTGACTCAGGCCTCCATCCAGGGTTCCAGGTGGCTGGTGACGATGATGTTGCTGGCAGCTTCGAGGTCTGAAAGGGACAGAGCAGGGGGTGGGTGGTGAGGGATTGGGCAGGATCTCTGTGGAAGGGGGCAGTCAAGCACAGCTTGCTACCTTTCCCAGTGACCCACAGAAGAACTTTGTACTTGGACCAGGTGTGTCAGTTTGGCTTCTTGGACGGGATGAGAGTGCGGACTCCCTTTTTCTGGGGAATCTTAACTCAAAACATCCCATAGCAGCTGGTTGGCTATCAGCAGCACCTCCCTCTCCTCTTGCCCTGAGCACACGTCTACCTTCCCAGGAACTGCTTAGCTAAGTGTCTATGTTATGTGGCACCTGGCCAACCTCACTTCTACATGTGTTCCCAGCAGGGAGGGAATGGGCCCTTCTCCTGCATCCCAGGAGGGGTGCATGCAGACCACCTCCCTGCAACGGCTGCTGCAGAGAGTGACCTGCTGGTCACGGGGCCCAGCCCCTACTATTGAAGTTGACCTTTTTCCGTCTCTTATGCATGTGAATAACGAATGCGTTGTTCCAACCAGTGCCCGTGTGTGTTTAAGTTGAACCTTTCTTGGTGACCCCGACACTTGCAAGCTATGGAGTGGGCTACTGTCTTCGATGTGATGGGACTCCTCTCCTGGAGATGGTAACAAATGTCACTTGCTTGACAACCCCCAAATCTGTGAGCTGTGGGGTGGGGGATCAGGGTCCTGTTGTGTTCTAAGGGGTGGGATGGGCATCAGCCCCCACTTGGCCCTCAAGGTCACTGGCATCTGGGGGTTTACACAATGGTGACGGGCCCTGGGTTGTGACAGGAAGGACCTGGGCTGGCCTGGCTCCTGACGCCTCGCTCCTGACGCCTCTCTGTGGACCACAGTCTGTGGACAAGGGGCTGCTGGATGGGCTCCTGGGCACCCAAGGTGTCCTGAGCTGGGGGAGGAGGGGCATGAGCAGGAGCAGCCTTGGGGCGAGCAGCCATACAGGGGGAGAGGCAGTACAACAGGTTCTTGTGTGTCTTGTCTATACTCCCCATAGGGTGAGGCTGCTGGGGGTTCTGCCCCAGCTCCTGACTCCACAGGCACCCCTCTGTATGACGTGGGGGCAGGTCTGGAAGGCCTGTGGCTCCAGTGGGCTGCACAGGGTGCTGTGGTAGTGACAGCGATGATGATGGTGATGGTGACAGTGACCATGGTGGTGACGGTGAAGATAGCAGCAACGATGACATTGACCATGACAGTGACAATGATGTCGGTGCTGGTGACCATGACACTGGTGGTGACAGTCTGGGTGATGACGACAGTCACGGCAGTGCCATGGTGGAGCAGGGACGCGGCTGTCACCATGCTAGTAGTGACCACAGTGGTCGTGACAGTCTGGGTGATGGCGACAGTCACGGCAGTGCCATGGTGGAGCAGGGACGCGGCTGTCACCATGCTAGTAGTGACCACAGTGGTGGTGACAGTCTGGGTGATGGCGACAGTCACGGCAGTGCCATGGTGGAGCAGGGACGCGGCTGTCACCATGCTAGTAGTGACCACAGTGGTGGTGACAGTCTGGGTGATGGCGACAGTCACGGCAGTGCCATGGTGGAGCAGGGACGCGGCTGTCACCATGCTAGTAGTGACCACAGTGGTGGTGACAGTCTGGGTGATGGCGACAGTCACGGCAGTGCCATGGTGGAGCAGGGACGCGGCTGTCACCATGCTAGTAGTGACCACAGTGGTGGTGACAGTCTGGGTGATGGCGACAGTCACGGCAGTGCCATGGTGGAGCAGGGACGCGGCTGTCACCATGCTAGTAGTGACCACAGTGGTGGTGACAGTCTGGGTGATGGCGACAGTCACGGCAGTGCCATGGTGGAGCAGGGACGCGGCTGTCACCATGCTAGTAGTGACCACAGTGGTGGTGACAGTCTGGGTGATGGCGACAGTCACGGCAGTGCCATGGTGGAGCAGGGACGCGGCTGTCACCATGCTAGTAGTGACCACAGTGGTGGTGACAGTCTGGGTGATGGCGACAGTCACGGCAGTGCCATGGTGGAGCAGGGACGCGGCTGTCACCATGCTAGTAGTGACCACAGTGGTCGTGACAGTCTGGGTGATGGCGACAGTCACGGCAGTGCCATGGTGGAGCAGGGACGCGGCTGTCACCATGCTAGTAGTGACCACAGTGGTCGTGACAGTCTGGGTGATGACGACAGTCACGGCAGTGCCATGGTGGAGCAGGGACGCGGCTGTCACCATGCTAGTAGTGACCACAGTGGTCTTGGGACAATGTGAGGGCAGCTGACAGGCCAACCCAAGTGGCCAGCCCTCCTGGCTCCGTCCGCCTGCTGGTCCCTGAGTTTCCTGGCTGCAGTTTGAGCTCAGGATTCCAGCCTGGCCTGAGAAGAGGTTGGGGGTCACGCTGGCCAAGGACAGGCTTGGGAGTGGGGACAGGGTGACCACCCCTCCCTCTGCAGCCTGGGCAGGCTAGGCTGAGACGATGACTACATCTCCCTCCCTGCTCTGGGCCTGGCTCGCTGTCCACGTTCACAGCAGGACTTTAGCTAGATGTGGCCAGGTTCTACCCCAACACGTTCCATGAGATTCCGAGACAAGGTCCACCAGGGCCCTCATGTGTGGTGGAGCTGGCTGCCTGCCTCTGGGTGTCTGAACTCTTCACCCCCACCCCCTCGCCACCCCCCGTCCTGGGGCAATGGACCCAACCCTGGAGGGTCGATGCCATGTTGTCCCTAGGCCTCTGACCCTGGCTGGACAATGGGGGAATGGTGGCCCCTTCATCCTCGGGGGCTTCTGATTCTCAGTAGAGAAGCCAGTGAAGGGGCAACCAGGGAGAGAGGAGAGGGAGGAAGGGGAGAAAGAAAGAGGGAAGGAAAGGAGAGGAAGGTGGAGGGGTCCTAGCACCCACCAGAGGCCTCAGGCCCCTCCCCCGTCTGTTCACAGCTAGAGGCCTGGAGCCCACAGGAGCAATGCCCACAGCCAAGGGCCCGCCTGGGATGGGGTGTGGCCACACACGAGTCCCTTGTCCTGAAGGAGGGGCAAGGGCCGCCGGCGAAGGCTCTGCCCAGGACGTTGTACCGTCACTGGAGCGGGTACCACAGAGCCAGCACGGCCCCCATGACACAGCTCCCTCTGTTCAGCCTTGGGGTCCCCTTTCCTGTCTGTGGCCAGGAGGGGTGGTCCTAAGGGTGAGCTCTCTGGGCACAGGGCATGCTGGGTGTCTGCGGAGCTTCGAGGCTCCCCCAGCTGTGGAGATGGGCAGGGAAACCTGGCAGCCTTCAGGAGCAGGGTGGAAATTGCCATGCTCTCTGTAGCTGAACAACCACCATCCTGCCCTGCCCTGCCTCCAGGGGCAACCCCAAACTCCCACCTGGGCTCAGAGAGCCCACCAGCCCCATCCACCAGCTTCAGCCACAAAAGCCCTCGCCCTTTACCAACACCACCCTGTCCAGGCCCCTTCCCTTCCTCCCTTAGAAACTGTCCCTCCCGGTGGCTTCCCCTGATCCTGCCTTCAAAAGCAGCCCCGCCCCTCGGGCCTGTGCTTACCGAGCCGGCATGGGGGAGGGGACACAGATGGGGCCGCGGGGTGACAGGGCGGGGGGGTGGAGGGGGACGCATAGGGCCGTACTTCTCAGTTGTGTGCGTGTTGGGGACGCGCGCCCGGCCCAGGATTAGCTCCACGGGGACGTCGGGATTGTTGCCGACGCTGGGCACCACAGAAGGAGGAAGGATGGGAGACCAGGGTGACGGCTGCGGCAGGCGGGGGCCTGGCACCTCCGAGGACACGGCCCCCCGGGAACGCTCGCTGAGGCCTCTGGAGGATGAGCAGCCGGGGACACGGCCCCCTCCCCGCCCAGCTCGGGGTCACGGCCCCCTCCCCGCCCAGCTCGGGGTCACGGATGGCCTCGGTGGCCCAGCGCCGTCTCCATGGGGACGCGAGCATCGGCCAGCCCTGACCTCCGGGAGCCCGGGAACCTTCAGGACCCAAGGGAAGGCGCGCAGCAGCGGGGCAGGGAAGTGCCGGCCCCGCCCGGGCTGTCACGTGGGCCCCCGGCCATGTGACCCTCCACGTGACTCACGTCGGCGGGGGCCGCATCCAGACATGAGGCGGGAGCCGTGCGTCCCCGCGGCCTGGCCGGCCCTGCGGTGGGCCCTGGCCCTGCTGCTGGCGCTTGGGCTGCGCGGCCCCGCGGCCAGGGGTGAGGTCGGGGGTGAGTGCGGCGCCAGACCCGGGCCCCTCACCGTCCCCACGTCTCCCGTCTCACCGGCGTGTCCCCCCCAGCCCACAGGGTCGCAGACCCCGGCTTCCGGGAGGGCTACTTCGAGCAGCTGCTGGACCACTTCAACTTCGAGAGGTTTGGCAACAAGACCTTCCGCCAGCGGTTCCTGGTGTCAGGTGAGGTCAGCCCTGTGTGGAGTCATGGGGTAGTGGGGGCCAGGGGCCCAGAACCCTGGAGACCCCGGGGAGACCCCGCGGTCCGGAGGCCCTGGGAGACCCTGTGGAAACCCTGCGGGCTCAGGGGCCCTGGGGAGACCCCGGGGAGACCCTGCGGTTTGGGGACTGGCAGACCCTGCGGAGACCCCGGGGGGACTGTGCAGGCCCGGGACTCGGGGAGCTTGCGAGTCCCCGCGGGCCGACCCCTGCCTGCCTCCACCCCCTCGCAGAGAAGTTCTGGAAGAGGAACGAGGGGCCTATATTCTTCTACACGGGGAACGAGGGGGACGTGTGGTCTTTCGCCAATAACTCGGGCTTCATTCTGGAGCTGGCCGCGCGGGAGGCAGCCCTGGTAGTCTTCGCAGAGCACGTGGGTATCAGGTCGCTGGTCCCCGCGGGAGGTGCCCCGGGCCGGCGGGCGCGGGTCAGCGTCTGCCCCTGTCGTCCACAGCGGTACTACGGGAAGTCGCTGCCATTTGGCGCGCAGTCCACGCAGCGCGGGCGCACGGAGCTCCTGACGGTGGAGCAGGCCCTGGCCGACTTTGCGGTGCTGCTGCAGGCGCTGCGGGCGAGCTTCGGGGCCCAGGACGCCCCAGCCATCGCCTTCGGCGGGAGGTGGGCCCTGCGCACATGGGCGGGGCGGGGGGCTCCTGGGGCTGGGCCGGACACTGATCCTCGCTCTCCCAGGAGTGCCAACCTCAGCGCACCTGGCGGCATTGTCAGCCCCAGCTCCCCACACAGCCCCCCTGTCCGAAGTGGCCCACCCCGGAGTCAGCCTCCCAGATGTCCCAAATCTCCCACCCAGGTCCTGCCCCTTGTACCCTCTGCACAGCTCAGGGCCTCTGCTGCCCTCAGCCCCGCCCCCACGGAGTTCTGGGGTCTTCTCAGCCCTCTCTGTCCTGTCCTCTCAGTTTAGCATCCCTGCTTAGGGGCCCCTGCTTTCTGGAAGCCCTCCCTGCTCTTCCCCTGAGTGCCCCACTGGTCTGCATGTTCCAGCCACAGTAGTGGGGAGACCCCCCTCAATTGGGGCTGTTCCCAGGACTTAGTGATATGTACAGAGCCCTCGGGGTGCTCGTAGGTCTCAGGAAATCCAGGGTCCTTCTTGAGGGCACTCAACCGCTGAGGAGAAAAGAAGAAAGCAGGGTGTGCGGGGTGGAGGGCGGGACCAGCCCCAGAACCTCTCGGGCCATGTGGGAAGGTGTCCAGGGCCCACTCATGTTGTAGGGTGCCATGGTGGGTGGACCAGCTATCATAACCCTGTGCCCCCACCCCACCCAGTTATGGGGGAATGCTGAGTGCCTATATGCGCATGAAGTACCCTCACCTCGTGGCGGGGGCTCTGGCAGCCAGCGCACCCCTCATAGCTGTTGCAGGCCTTGGGGACTCCTACCAGTTCTTCCGGGATGTCACCGCAGTGAGTGGAGACCTGGGGAGTCCTGGGCTGGCCGAGGGCTGGGGACTGTGAGGGTTGGGGGGCCAAATGGGCTGGGGGCCACAGCGACAACAAGCATTCATTCTCCAGGACTTTGAGGGTCAGAGTCCCAAATGTGCTCAGGGAGTGCGGGACGCGTTCCGGCAGATCAAGGACTTATTTCTACAGGAAGGTGAGAGGACCACCCGCCCCCATCTGTCATCTGTCCTCCTGCTGCCCCCCACCTGCTGGTGCTCTTGCCCCACAGGCCCCCCTCCCCGAGCAGGCTCATCCACAGTCTCCTCAATTCTTGTCCTTGCTCCTTCCCTGCAGCCTACGACACCATCAGCCGGGAGTTTGGCACCTGTCAGCCACTCTCCAGCCAGGACCTGACCCAGCTGTTTGCGTTTGCTCGCAACGCCTTCACCGTGCTGGCCATGATGGACTACCCATACCCCACCAACTTCCTGGGCCCTCTTCCGGCCAACCCTGTCAGAGTGAGGCCACATCCCCAGGGTGGGTGGGCCAGGCTGGAAACAGGAGGAGGGGTTGGAGGAGGGACAGCTGCCTGGCAGCCAGTGGGGGTCTGGTTGAGGCCTTGCACCGCCTCCTCAGCCAGGCCCTGGGACAGGAGGGGTAGGCTGGAGTGAGGAGAGGCTGCTGGCAGAGAACGTGCCACCCCTCAGGAGCCCCCTCCACCCAGGCTGGCTGCGATCGGCTGCTGAGTGAGAAACAGAGCATCGTGGGGCTCCGTGCACTGGTGGGTGCGTCTGGCTGGGTTGGGGAGCAGGAAGCCGGCACTTCTTACTGTGGAGGGTTAGGTGTTGAGTGGGGGGCTGCATGGGGACAAGGACCCAAGACCACTGTGATGAGGGGAGCAGAATCCCCCCGTGTCCCTGGGTCCAGCATGAAGGGGCGCTGCTCCAGGGGCCACTGGGGTCCCCAGGCACGAAGGGCAATTCTAGAGTGGAAGCATGGCTGGGCAGCCAGGCCACCTCAACTGCACAGACCCCACCCCATGCCTCACCAGGCGTGAACTTCAGAGGGGGCCCTGAGTGCGTGGTGCCTGCGTTCCCCCTCCCCCCAGGTCTGCTGTACAACTCCTCAGGGACCGAGCCCTGTTACAGCATCTACCGGCAGTACCGCAGCTGTGCAGACCCCACGGGCTGTGGCTCCGGCCCTGACGCGGAGGCCTGGGACTATCAGGTATGCGGTGTGGTAGTTGTGGAGCAGGCTGCCCCGCCCTGCCTGACCTGACCAGTATGGGGGTGTGCCCGCAGGCCTGCACCGAGATCAACCTGACCTTTGCCAGCAACAACGTGAGCGATATGTTTCCTGAGCTCCTGTTCACCGAGTCACTGCGCCAGCAGTACTGCCTGGACACGTGGGGCGTGTGGCCTCGGCGGGACTGGCTGCGGACCAGCTTCTGGGGGGCAGGCACGGCCGGGGCAGGGAGGCCTCTTTCCCTCTGCACTGGGCTGGCCCCACCTCTGCCCCCACCCTAGCTAGTGACCTTAATGGCCAGATGCCTACCCCCACCCCCGAGACTACAGCGGGACCCTGGCCACCTTTCCCCCATGGCTCTCAGATTTTGGGGGCCCTGATGGTCTCTCACCATTCTTGCTGTGTCTCTTTCAGAACTCAAAGCTGCCAGCAACATCATCTTCTCCAACGGTGACCTGGACCCCTGGGCGGGGGGCGGGGTGAGTGGTCGCAACCTCAACAGACTGTCACCAAGTGGGTCCTGGTGGGCTCTTGGCTCTGGTCCCTGTTCTGCAGTTATGGCCCCTTTGGGTTTTTTTTTTTTTTTTTAATTATGCTTTAGGTGAAAATTTACAGCTAAAGTTAGTTTCTCATACAAAAATGTATGCACACATTGTTATGTGAGCCTAGTTGCCATCCTTATAATGTGACAGTACAGTCCCCCTTTCCACCCCAGGTTTCCCGTGTCCATTCAGCCAGCTCCTGTCCCTTTCTGCCTTCTCATCTCGCCTCCGGAGAGGAGCTGACCATTTAGTCTCACGTATCTACCCGAGAAGAAGCACACTCTTCACGAATATCATTTTATGTCTTATAGTCCAGTCTAATCTTTGTCTGAAGAGTTGGCTTCAGGAATGGTTTTAGTTCTGGGTTAACAGAGTCCAGGGACCATGTCTTCTGGGGTTCCTCTAGTCTCAGTCTGACCATTAAGTCTGGTCTTTTTACATGAATTTGAGTTTCGGACCCCACTTTTTTCCTGCTCTGTCAGGGACTGTGTTGTGTTTCTTATCAGGGTGTTTGTTGGTGGTAGCCAGGCACCATCTAGTTCTTCTGGTCTCAGGCTGTTGGAGTCTCTGGTTTATGCGGCCCTTTTTGTCTCTAGGGCTAATATTTTCCTTGTGTCTTTGGTATTTTTCATTGTCCTTTGCTCCAGGTAGGTTGGGACCAATTGTTGCATCTTAGATGGCCTATCACTAACTTTTAAGACCCAGACACCACTCACCAAAGTGGGGTGCAGACCATTTTCTTAATAAGCTTTGTCATGCCAGTTGACCTAGATGTCCCCCGAAACCATGGTCTCCAGACCCCTGCCCCTGCTACTCCATCCCTGGAAGTGTTTGGTTGTGTTCAGGAAACTGCTTTTGGTTTAGTCCAGTTGTGCTGACTTCCCCCGTGTTGTGTGTTGTCCTTCCTTCGCCTAAGATAATTCTTGTCTGCTAGCGAATACCTGTCTCCCTCCCTCCTTACCCTTGTAACCGTCAAAGAACCTTTTCTTGAGTTCTCATAATAGTGGTCTCATACAATATTTGTCCTTTTGCAACTAATTTCACTCAGCATAGTGCTTTCCAGGTTCATCCATGTTGTGAGATGTTTCTGAGTCACCGTTGTTCTTTACCGTTGCATAGTATCCACTGTGTGAACATACCATTATTTGTTCATCCATTCATCCATTGATGGGCACCTAGGATGTTTCCATCTTTTTGCTATTGTGAACAGTGCTGCAGTGAACATGGGTGTGCATATGTCTATTTGTGTGACAGCTCTTATTTCTCTAGGATGCATTCCAAGCAGTGGGATTGCTGGATCGTATGGTACTATTTCTAGCTTTTTAAAGAAGTGCCAAATCAATTTCCAAAGTGGTTGTACCATTTTACATTCCTACTGGCAGTGTGTAAGTGTTTCAGTCTCTCCACAATCTCTCCAACACTTATCATTTTGTGTTTTTTTGATGAATGTTAGCCTTGTTGGGGTGAGATAGTATCTCACTGTAGTTTTGATTTGCATTTCTCTAACAGCTAAAGATCGTGAGCGTCTTCTCATGTATCAGCCGCCTGAATGTCTTCTTTAGTGAAGTGCCTATTCCTATCCTTTGCCCATTTTTTAATTGGGTTGTCTTTTTGTTGTTAAGGTTTTGCAGTATCTTGTAGGTTTTAGAGATTAGACCCTGATTGAGTATGTTGTAGCCAATTTTTTTTTCCCAGTCTTTAGGCTGTCTTTTTAGTCTTTTGGTGAAGTCTTTGGATGAGCATAAGTGATTTTTAAGAGCTCCCAGTTATCTAGTTTCTCTTCTGGTGTTTGTGCATTGTTAGTTATGTTTTGTATACTGTTTATGCTATGTACTAGGGTTCATAGCATTGTCCCTGTTTTTTTTTTTTTCCATGATCTTTATTGTTTTAGATTTTATATGGCCCGTTGAGTTTGAATAGTGATTCTGTGCAGGGCTTTCCTGGTTGGGGTTGCCGGAACGGTTTTACGTAAACCAGCCTTTGGTTTTGCTGGTCTTTTCTATCACACCTTGGTTCTGTTTCATTAATTTTTGCTTCAGTCTTCATCATTTTCTCTCCCCCCTTTATTGGTTTTTCTTTTCCTGATCTCTTATCTTGGATATCTGCCTCATTAACCTGCACCCTTCCCTTTCTACTGTGAGCATTCAAGGCTATGCACTTACCTCAAATTGCTACTTTGGCTGCGCCCCACAAACTGTATTATGCAGCAGTTGGAAGGTCTGTGGTGGGGACTGGTTGTGGCTCAGAGCATAACCAGCACCCCTGATGAGTTTCCCTCACTGACAACAGATACGGAGCAACTTGAGTGCGTCAGTCATCGCTGTTACAATCCAGGGGGGAGCCCACCACCTAGACCTCAGGTACACCCCAGTCCCACTGCTGGGGAGGTTCCTGGGGTGTGGGGAGTGGGGAGTGCTGCTTTGCCTGGCTCCCTTCTCTTCCGGCTGGGTGCGGGTGGGGGCATCAGGCTCACCTACACGGGTCCTCACCACCCATCCCTGGTGCCTGTTCCTCAGGGAGTCCAACCCAGCAGACCCTGCGTCAGTTGTGGAGGCTCGGAAGCTTGAGGCTGCCCTCATCCATGAGTGGGTGAAGGCAGCCAGAAGGCCGTGGTAGGCTGTGTGGCCCAGGGGCCGAGGGCCAGCTGGCCCCTCTCCAAGTTCTGTCCCGAGGCAAGGAGGAAACTTGAATGGGAGGGGTCTTAGGTTCTGTCACCAGACGATCCCACATAGGACAAAGAGCCGAGGGAAGATGAGTCTCAGCTGAAGCCCTTGTCCCCCACTTGCTGATGGGATCTTCCTGACCTTGCTTCATCCCCCCGCCCCCACCACCAATGCTGGGTCCACAGTTGCCGGTGGGTGTGTAGCCCACCTGAGGGGGATGCTGGGGCTGAATAAAGCGTCTGGTTCTCTGGTCGAGAGCATCTTGTCCTCTCTGGGGAGGGTCATGTCCCACGGCCACGGCTTCGTGGCCCAAGAAGAGGGCACCCTTGCTTAAACTCATAACTTGCAAATGGGCCTCTGGCCCTCTGGGCGTGGACACCAGATCCCAAGGCTGACCATCCTCTGAGCTTCCAGAGAAGCAGATCTGGACCTGCATGCCTCCCCCTTTGTCACAGGAACCTATGTGCCCACTCCTGCCCCCATGCAGTGTGGGGAGGGGGTTGGGGGAGACCATCCCAGGAAAATGACCGCGCTCTATCACAATCTCTTAAAATAAGGGATACATTTAATAAAACATAGAATTTTCAATTCTATTATCTGGTGACTTAGGACCACAGGGACGAAAATCCCATATCCAGTGACTCCCTCTTGCTTCTGTACAGGACTCTACTGTGGAGACCTGTCCTGGAAAGGTGAGCTGCAGATGGGCACACCCGGCTACTGCTCAGGTCTATCCTGAAAGATGCCCATGTGGCAGGTCCTTCCTAGGGGACGCCACCCGTGGGCACTCTTGTCCCACTCATGGCAGCATGTTCTGGGGACCCCCAGCCCTTGCCCTGGCTGACCCTTGTCCCTCCAACAGGCGGAGTACTTGTGATCTCAACAACAGTGGCCCAGGAGCTACCTCCACACCACTGAAATCCTGAGGTCTGGGCGAGTGAGGGGCCTCCCTGCCCACTGCTACCCCCAACCCCTGCAGGGGACACAGCCACCCACCTCTACTTCTGGCCCTCAGGGAGACAAGGGCCATGGTGGAACCTGGCTCTGCACCCCTCCCCGGCACAGGGGATGCACAGGTTGGGGGGTGGCCAGCAGGCGAGGGGTCAGGAGAGATAGCTGAGGGTGGGGGTGTGGGTACCCTGGGTTGCCGCTGCCCTGAGCCTCAGGGACAGGTAAGGGGGCGTGCCCAGGACACCCCTCAGACCACAGCTGGCCTGGTGGGGCTGGCAATTAAGAGGACCACCTGTATGAACCAGTGGATTTCTGGGTATCACATGATGGGGAGAGGAGCCGCAGGGGGTGGAAGACAAGGTAGACAGAGCCCAGACACCTTGTGGGGTCCTCAGCTGGCGGGAGGCTGCAGCCACTGCGGAAACAGCTGGAGCTGGCACTCCCTCCACCCAGGCACAGAGCCTGGTAGAAAGGGGCCGGGCAAGCACTCTGCCAGGGCTGAGCTCCCTACCGCGTGGTCCTCAGTCTCAGCAGGATGGGGCGAGGACCAGCCCACATAGCACCTACCTTCCCTCTGCACTCAACCCACAGGCTTCACAGACCAGGAATGCACGTGTCAGACACCTGAGAGCAAATCCATGTTTATCCTAATTTTAAAAGCCCCACTCCACCGGGCGGCTGAAAGCAGGATGAACGTGTCACCCGGCCCTCTGAGCCCCTGCAGGGCGGCTGGAATCCCTGAGTCCAACGTGTAAACACGAGAGCCGGCCCTGAGCCCGATGTCCCCATGGGGCACAGCCGCCACCACCACAAGCCCCCTGGGCCCAGGACGCTCACAGGCTGGCTGAGCCTGAGCCCAGCCATGTCCTGGGCCGGGCGCTCAGCTCCTCTCTGAACAGGACACCTAGCAGCCCAGACCCAGCACAGACAGGAGGTTCCAGCCCTGGAATCACAAGTCATGATTAGTCTTGAGGAAGGAAGAGGAGGTTGCGGTGGGCTGGGCCACGTGGATCACACACCTGCCACGGTTTATTCTGACGTGGTCCTGGTGGCTCCTGACTAGGAGTCAGGTGGGGAACAGTCCAGAGCTGCTGCCCTGAGGCTGGCGCCTGGCCCTGAGGCGTCCGGCTGGCTGCCCACCGGGCTCTGTCCCAGTGCAACCTGGAGCTCGACAGGCACCAATGACCAGTAGGAGACCCACGGCTAAGATCAAGGATGCCCACGCCCTGGTCAGCCTCTGTCCACTGCTCCTGCCCGGGTCCCCAAACCCTAGGAGGGAGTCCAGATGGGCAGGGGGTGGGCCTCCGTATTGAACACATAGGCGTCCACGCTGAGCAGGTCTGCGTCATCAGAGAAGAGCAGGTACAGGTACTTCAGCGTTTCCCCCAAAAAGAAGCTCTCCATCTTGTCCCTCGGGCCTGGATTCTGGGGATCCTGGACATTGTTGATAGAGGAGTAGCCGCCTGTGGGGACCTGGGCAGGGGCAAGGCAGAGGTGTCATCAGTTCTGCAGACACATCCCTCCCCCACCCCAGACTTGGGAAATACCCGCCCCATGAGCGTCCACCCCGTGAGCACCCACCACCACCAAAGCGTCCACCACCCCGTAAGCATCCACCCCAGTGAGCACCCACCACCCCGTAAGTGAAGGTGTCCTCCACATCTCAGCCATCCCCTCTGCACGGTGACCAGGAACGGCCAGAGGACGGCTCACCCGTGTGTAGGTGTTAAAGCTTTGCAGGATCTCCCAGCCCCAGTCCTGGTACTTGCTGTCCCCCGTGCAGCGGTGCAGGTAGAACAGGCTCTCCACCGTCTCCGGGCGCAGCAGGTTGTGCCTGTCTGCCGGCTGTAGGGACGTGTGGGCTCAGTGAGGGCTCTGGCCCACAGGCCACCCCTCAGCCTGCCAGCACTCACCTTGACCTCCACGTCCTGGTGGCCCTCCTGGGGGACCACATTGAAGTGGGCGATCTCTGGGCTCAGCCCCGTCTTCATCTGGCGGTTCATCTGGTAGCAGGTCTCCATCAGCGCCTTGGCCAGGTCCATGTGCTCGGCTGGCAGCCCATGGTGGGCCCCCAGAGCCAGCGTGCCTGGCAAGAAGCACACCAGGTGGTCCTGGAAACCAGAGGGTCCGTCACCACTGCCAGCTGAGCGAGCAAGTGAGAGCCTGCGCATAGCTACTAGCAGCAGGAGGACAGGGCTGCCCCCCTGGTGCTCATGGGGGAAGAAGCACAGGAACACCAGCTAAGGGCGTGGCCTTCTGACTGGCTCCCTCTGTGTGCCCTCCCCCTACACCCTGGACCTCTGCAAGTGTCGGCCCCTTGCTGGGACGGGCTCACACATGGAACCTGGGATGGCCCTGCCTCCTCGAGGCTCAGGGCAGTGAGATGGGCTGTCGTACAAACAGCATCCTTGAGTTCCCAGACCCTCGAGCCCAGAGCTGGGTCAGCATTCACCATCTTGGCACTGAAGCGACCATGGGCCAGCTCCCCGACAAAGGTGAGCTTGCTGGGCTCAGAGCTGTGCAGCAGGTGCTTCTTCACGCCCTCGATGGCCTCCACGTAGTCCTCCAGGAGCCTGTGGATAAGCGCTGTGCTAAGTCTCCCTGAGACACACTGAGGCCCAGGCCCCCACCCCCAGCCTAGGCCCTCAGGAACAGGCCCAGCTGTAAACCCAGGCTCGCAGACAGTGAGCGCCCTGTCCCTGGGGGGAGGAGGCTCACAGAAAGGGGGGCTCTACTGGGGGAGGGCAGTGCCTCCTGTTCCTCCGACTGGGGCCCTTAGTCACAATCAGTCCCAACTGTCATCTTTGCCCTGAGATCTGCCTGTCCTGAGCCAAGAGGACCTGTCTTCTAACCACCACCCCTGGACACCTTCATCCTGGGAGAATCAGGCTCCAAAGACCCACGACAGCCACATCATCACCAAGGAAGGGTGCTGGCTGTAGCCACCTCTGGGTAGGGTCACCTGTGAACTGTCCTGGGGCCTTGAGCTGGAGCAACTCAGCCGGGCCCCTGACCCACCCCAGATGTCCACTAGGGTCAGCAGTGTCCGCCCCAGGACTGAGACTTCAGTGACAAAAGTTCCCTTACAAAAGCTAATCTGTATTTTCCAAGCTGAATTCTGAGTGACTACACTGTGCACTGGGGGAAACTTGTCCTGTTAACCTCAGGAAACAAGGGTGGGGATGCCACATTTCCAGCGTGTTTACAACCTGCAGGGCCAGTGTGCAGGAGCCTGCCCTTCCCAGCCTGGGACAAGTGCATGGCCCCAGGGCGCAGAGTTCAGCCTGAGCTGTGGAACCCCAGGGACTGGGCCAGGCCTGTGGGAAGTCTGGGGTGAAAGGGAAACATCTGTTCAGACAGGCCCACACTGGGCCCAGCCCAGCAGCTGCCTCCTGACAAAGGATTGGGGACCAGACACCCCGTGGACCCCACGGCAGGCAGGGGAGAGCCTCACTGCGTCTCCTTCTTCCCTCCCTGGATCCACTGCTTCAGCAGGTACTCGTAGTAGCTGTCAGCCCTGGCTCCCAGCGTGTATACTCCCAGGTGTGTGAAGTGGCCACTGTGGGTATTGATGAACATGGGCACCAGCCCGTCCTTCTTCCCAGACAGCGAGTGGACACACCGTGTCACCTCCGCCACGGCCTCCTGCAGTAGATGAGGGTGTGGGGGCTACAGAGGTCTGGTCTGAGTGAAGCCCCCTACCCAGAACTGATTCACCAGAGGAGGGAGGAACCCCCAGCAGTCCTTGTACCCACTTGCCCCACGGGGCGTCTGATGGCCCCATGTCCCAGGGACACAGCTCAGCTGCTACTGCTCTGGATGGCAGGGTGAGGCTGACTGTCCCTGCCGACCCTAAGTCTGTCTGCTCCCAGAACTTCAGGTCCTGCTAGCAGGTATTGGGCTTGCATGCATGGGTGTCCTCACTACAACATGCCAACACTGCTGCCCGTGCGGCACCCCAGGTAGAGAGCAGACAGACTGCACACTCAAAGGCCTGTCCCCGCCTACCACATGCACTCCTGCTTATGCTTCACAAACAAGCCATCCCCTCAGCGGGTCCCTCACCTATGGCCTTAGGCACCTTCCCTGCCTCTGGCCCCCTGGCAAGGTGCACACTTGTCTCCTAGCACTCAGGACGCTGCATTGTGAGGGATTCCTGGTCCCCTACCCCAACAACATGTGCAAGAAACTAAGGCACGGCTTTTTATCCTTTTGTACCTCAGCATCTAGCAAAGACCCCAGCAGCCAGTAGACACTGGGTCAGCAGCTTTCGAACAGCTGAGGTGCACAAGTGTCTGCATGGCCCACGTGGACGCCTGCACATTCAATCTCCTGAGGCCACATGAACCTCCAATCTGCCCTAACTCTGATCCTGCACAAACCCCTAAAAACCATTAGAGCTGACAAATGAGGCCTGCAAGCCTCAGTTACTCTTCTGAACACAAGCAATAAACAATTCAAAAATGAGGCTGACAGAACAATTCCTCACAACAGGATTAATGGCAATAAAGTACTTACGAATAAATTAACAAGAAGTGCCAAGACTTGTACGGTGAAAACTACAGAACATCACTGGAAAAAGGAACACCTAAGCAAATGCAGAGACCTCCCACGTTTATGAAGCAAGCACACTGTTAAAACGGCAATACTCCTCAAAGCAATCTGTAGGGTCGATGCAATCCCTAAGAAAAGTCCAGCTTGGTTTTTGTACAGAAATTGACAAGCTGATCCTAAAATTCATATGGAAATGCAAGGAACCAGAATAGTAAAAAAAAAAAAATCTTGAAAAAGAACAAGGTTGGAAGACTCGTACTTCCTGACTTCAGATCCTACCACAAAGCAACAGCGATCAAGACAGTGGGGCACTGGCACAAAAACACAGACCGTATTTTTGGCAAACAATACGCCCACACATGTAACCCACACAGCGCACTTAGGAAAGCAGTGTGCAAGGGGGTTGCACAGTTGGCAAACAAACGTGTAACACGTGCATCATCTGCATAAAAATACAGCAGATCAATAGAATAGAATTTAGAGTGCAGAAATAAATTGGTGCATCTATGGTCAATTAGTAGCACAGTGGTTGAGAGCTACAGCTGCTAACCAAAAGGTCAGTAGTTCAAATCCACCAGGCGCTCCTTGGAAACCCTATGGGGCAGTTCTACTCTGTCCTTTAGGGTCGCTATGAGTTGGAATTGATGGCAACAGGCTGGGTTTTTTTTTTTAACAGTCGATTGATTTTCCACAAGGGTACCATTTCCATTCAATGTGGAAAGGATAGTCTTCTAACAAATGGTGCTGGGACAACTGGATATCCATCCACATGCAAAAGAATGAAGTTGGACCCTACCTCACACCACGTACAAAAATTAATTCAAAATGGCCTCAATTGCTGAACAAAATAAGTCAGTCACAAAAGAACAAATACTGTATGATCTGACTTGTATGAAATAAATACATAGAATCCAAAGATTATGAGCAGTTACTGGGGGTGCGGGGGAAGGGGGAGTTTTGCTTAGGGGGCACTGAGTTTATGTTAATGGCGGTGGAATAATATGGAAAGGGTAGTGAGAACGGTTGTCCAACTTGAAGAACGTAATCGATAGCAGTGAATTTTTCATGCAAAAATTGCCCAGTTGGCCTATGTCTCGTTACATATATTTTCACCACAATAAAAAAGAAACATTGGACCCAAAACCTAAATGTGACAGCTGGAAGTATAACACTCCTATGAAAAAATACCGGTACACATCTTCATGACCTTGGATTAGGCAATGGTTTCCTACATATGACAGCAAAAGTCCGAGCCACCAAAGGAAAAATGAAGTAGACATTAAAAAATACTGTGCTTTGCAATGCCACTAAATTATACACGTGGAAATTGTTGAGTTAGTGTATATTCTGCTGTGTATATTCTCAACAACAAAATAAATTGTAAAAAAAAAAATTGTGCTTTGAAGGACACAGATAATCCTCAAAATGGGAAAAAATATTTGCAAATTATGTATCTGATAAAGCTCTAGTTTCCATGATATATAAATAACTCTTAAAACTCAACAATAAAAAAAAAATAACCTAATTAATAAACAGGCAAAGGATTTGAAAAAACACTTCTTCAAAGAAGATATATAACTGGCCAATTAAAAAAAAAACCAAAAAACCCAAGCCTGTTGCCGTCAATTCAGTTCCAACTCAGAGTGACCCTGCAGGACAGAGCAGAACTGCCCCATGGGGTTTCCAAAGAGCAGCTGGTGGATTTGAACTGCTGACCTTTTTGGTTAGAACCTGCGCCACCAGGGCTCCAAAATGGCCAATGAGCACATAAAAAGAAGCTCGACATTAGTCACTAGGGAAATGTAAACCAAAACTATGATAAGACACTACTTCATACCTAGTAGGACGACTCTAATAAAAAAAACTGGCAAGGGTGTAGGGAAATCAGAACCCTCTTACACTGCTGATGAAAGTGTAAGATGGTACAGCCACTTTGCAAGCCTGGTAGTTCCTCCAACAGTTAAACAGGTTTATCACATGATCCAGCAATTCCACTCCTATGTATGTACCTGTGACAAATAACACGTATGTTCACACAAAAACATGTTCATGAATTTTCACAGCAGCACTATTCAAAAGAGCCCCAAACTGGAAACTACCCAAATATCCGTCGACTGGAGAATCCATAAACAAAGTGTGGTCCACCCACACGACGGATCATTCAGCCACAAGAAGGAATAAAGTGACGGCCGACGAGCACACGAGAAGATGCTCAACGGCATCAGCCATGAGGAGGATGCAAATCGAAACAGCAAGGAGACACCTCAGTGCCGTTAAAAAGAAGAAACGGCAGGTGCTGGTGAGGTTGTGCAGCAACTGGGACCCTCATCCGTTGTCGGCGGCGCCTCAAAAAGCTGAACATAGAACTACCACGTGACGCAGCAATCCTAATCCTAGGTATACGCCCAGAAGGAGTGAAGGCAAGCATGCAAACACAAAGGAACCTGTACACCAGTGTTCACTGCAACACTTTTCACGAGAGCCACAAGGTGGAAACAACCCACCAGACTGCGACTGGCTCTTGCCCTCCAGCAGGAACAGCCAGGCAGACCCCCAGCATGACCACAGGAGTCTGCACCACACTCAAGCCACTTCTGCTTGTCACCTGGGCAACTATCCAGCCCAGGATGAGTGTCCCTGCAGCTGCTGTAATGAGCAGAGGTGAGATCCCATGAGACACTTCCGACTGCCTGCCCCCCCACCCCTCCTGCTGTACCTGGAATTTCTCATTTCCTGTGAGACGAGAGAGCTCCCGGAATTCCAGCTGAATGCTGGTCACCTCGGCCACCGTGCTGTCCGAGGTCCACCGGGGAGGGTGGGCATTGCCAGTGCCGATATTCACATCGGAGTATGGGATCTTGGAGGGAGTCCGGAACGCAGGCATCAGCCGATGTCCAAAATCTTTCTGGTGGAGGAGGAGAGCAGGTTGCAGCGAGACCTTGTCCACATTTCACCATCCTGTTGGGTCACCTGTTCCATCCCACTGGGGGGAGGGAAAGGTGCAGGTGGCTGCCCAACGCCACGCTGCCCCAGAACTCAGCTGGAGTCAATCAGACTAGTGACTTGTGTCCATGGGTTTCAGCGGCAGTAACTGTGCCGCATCAGACACACACGTCACGAATACAGAGATTCAGATGGGTGGTCACAGAGAAAACAGGGAAACAAAGGACACTGCCCTGAACGTCCTCACGTCACAGGGGTCACCGCGTGAAATGGCAGCCCTGGCATCAGGCACTCACAGCTTTCTCCAGGAACAGGCTGTCCCCTGTCAGGTGGTACGTGCTCAGCAGCCCCCCCAGGATCCGGATCGTGCTCTCAAATAGGTTGACGTCCACGTCTTTCTGGAACTGTAACTTCTGTAACACCCACTTCCTGGCTTCTTCAAACTCTACAACACAAACAGCACAGGTTACGGAGCAAAGGAGCAGTCCTGCCCTCATCTGCGCTCTCTGGGTCTCCTGCACCCTGTGGGCATCTGCTCTGCAGGACCCTCACCTGTGCCCTCTGGGTCTACGTGCAGCCCTGTCCATCTGCTCTGCAGGACCCTCACCTGTGCCCTCTGGGTCTACCTGCACCCTGCGGGCATCTACTCTGCAGGACCCTCACCTGTGCCCTCTGGTCTACCTGCAGAACCTGAAGGTGTTCCTGCAGGGTTTCAATGTTGTTTCCTACTCCCAGGGGGGGAGTCTCCAACATGTACAGATAAAAGGAGGCCAGCAGTGCAGCTGGGGAAGTGCCCCCGCAGTAACAGCACACGTGGTCGGCAAGCAAAGGCCGTTACACAATGGACAGCTTAAGTGATCTTATGGGTAGCAGTCAGTCTGTTCAGAGAACTTTTAACTGAAAGCCAGCATTTAAAATACCAACTTAGAAATAATTATAGACACCACTTAGACATGTGAGGATGAGAGCCTCAGCACACATAATCCAGAATCAAACACAAGCTCCATGGTCTAAAGCTGACCTTCCGGAGACTCTGGGGGCCAGGGCTGAGCACAGGCCAGACTCTGGGTTCATCTCCTCCCCAGGCCACACAGAGCTGCAGCCCACAGGCTTGGGAACGAGCAGATACCTTTTTTCAGGCCCAGAATCCACATAGTGTCCAGGGCGTCGACCAGGGTGAGGCCGAGGCCGAACCACTCGCCGAAGGACTTGGACAGGGGCCTCAGCTCGTCGTGGCCCCACGCGTACTTGCGGTAGCCCTTCCATGCGTGGCGGAATGCGTCCACCACGGCCTTTTGGCGTTTGTTTGGGGGAGCTGCAGGGAGGAGAAGGGCCACTCACTGTGGGGGTCCTGGGGCCTTGGCCAGTTCCCTGGGCAGAGACCTCCAGTGCAGCCACCTGCCCGCTCCCCAGGTGCAGGGAGTTGTGTTAGGGGAGGGCTGCCATCAGGTCACTGGCGGGTCTGGGTCCAGAGAGCAGCAGTGAGAAGTAAAGGTTGGGAACTCAGCTGTGGGGGACCCTCCAAGTCAGGCTTGCCCACCAGAGCCATAGCACCTCACCACCTGCTCTGCCTCAGAGTCCAGAAGATACGGAAATGGGCTAGCCCAGATTGCCTGGTGCCATCCCAGCCTCCAGTGCATGGAGGCCACAGAACCCACGTGGGCCCATCCATGTAAAAATAGTTTGGGTAAAATGCTCAACGTTGACAACGACAGAGCTGATTTTTACAAGAACACCCTGAGCGTGCAGATGTGAACGCTCTGTCCTATCAGCTCCAGGCGGCTTCAGAGAGGAAGTGATGTCACAGCCACCTGAAGCCCCCTTGGTAGCACTTCCCAGAGGCAGCCAGTATGACTTGGGGAGTGTCCTCCTTGTCCATCTTTGTCAGCACCACGCACACAAGTGTTTTCATCCCAAACCTCTCTGATTTTGGTTGGGGGACCACTCCTGCTGATACCCACAGCCTAGCCATCCACTCTAAACGCCCACAGACCCTCTGTTTCCCCAGAGACACCCAGGGCTATGTGCAAGTCCAGCTTCAGGGTCCCTGCACGGCTCAGCACAGGGTCACATGCCTGGGCCCTGGACTTTGCAGCCCTGGTGTCAGCCGCCATATGAACCTCAGTTTTCCCTCTGTACCATGGGGTATCGAGAGAGCTGAATGGGCCCTCGCTGCTCAGTGCTGAGCACAGGGCTGGCACCAAGATCCCGCAATCCTGGGGAGCTTCAGATGCTGTGATGGCCTGGAGACCAAGTGGAGTGCCACACGCACCATAGCCCAGGATGGCCCAGGCCCAGGGCAGGTCAGCCTTCCCCAGCCAGCACCCTGCTGCCTTGTCATTGCTTAGGCCCCAGTGAGAGACCATGTGGCCTCATCAGTTCTCCCAGGTTCCAGAGAGAAGCTTGAGACTTGGCACAGACGTGGGGGTGCTAGGTCTAGCAGGTGCAAGGGACACAGAGACGCCAGCCCCCAAATGCCTGGCCTGCACCTCCATCACCAGACCCTGGATGGCAGGCACTGGGATGGCCCACGAAGATGGAGACAGGACTTACCTGACACTTTCAGAGTCCTGGCTTCTGGGACCAGGCGCTGGGTGTGGACGTCTGCTCTCCTGGATGGGGACTCAGTGACCAGCTCGTGCTCAATGACGGCTCCTCTCCAGCTTCAGTGGGTCAGAGAAAGAGCAGTCAGCTCAGCGACTACCACGACGCATACCAAAGGCTCGCGGGCATGGGGCGCTAGTGGGTACTCACTGCCGCCCTGCCTCGCTGGGCTTGAGCTCGCTGAGGCGCCAGGCTGACAGGCCAAGGGAAACCACGGCCCAGTGTTAGCAGAGGTGCCAGCACTGTCTCCGGGGGTTGGGGGGGGACAGGCACTAAGGGGCCACGGACGGCTGTTCTGGAAAGGAGGCTGCCCGAGGCCTGAGGTGGGAGCGTGCGGGGGCTGTGGCTGTGCCGGAGAGTGTGCGACACAACACGATGGGGATGGCCTGAGGGCCCAAGCCACTGGGACTGCAGAGCAGGGCTGTGTATCTCCCTTAGGAACTCTGCTTCTCCCACCAGGCCCTGGCCTTGTGTGGACCTGGCTTGTCAACAAGCTGTGCCCTTGATTAACTCATGCTCACAAATGAAATCAGTCATGCTCTACAGAGCCAAGGACATCAGGGTGGCGGGGTCACTGCGCAGAGGGGACTGACGACCCCAAGGCCCAGGGACTTGTGGGGCATCCTGCCAGCCAGGGCTCCTCCACCGGACAGCACCTCCACAGTGCCCACCAGGGCAACGCGCTTCCCACGGGAGGGACAGCAACATGCGAGCACCTGGTTCACAGCCTGTCCTCCGGGGCACCCGAGTAAAGAAAAGCTGACCCCAATCATGAAGAATGTGCACTGGAAATGCTGCACCCAGCATCGACATTTAAGGACCAGGTGTCAGGGCACACATCGTGAATTACGGGGAACCACATCCTAGAAATGTAAATGTCTCCCAGAGGAGCAATGCTTGGAAGCCACTACCCGCCCAGCAGCTCTGCTGTGGCTCTTGACACAGACACCACCCAGAGGGCAAGGCAAAGCATCCTCTCCCATGCTGCTCCTGCCCAGCTCGGAAGGGGCTCAGGAAGGGAGGAGGTCCAGCTGGCACGCAGTCTGCTCCCATGCTAACTGCCCACAAAGGGCTCCCCAGGCCCGAGACCCGGTCCCTTCCTCCCCACCCTGCCTGTCTTTCTCTTCCACACACCCTCAGAGAAAATAAACTCGCATGGTTCTCAGACATCACTTTAGGCTGAGAGCAAGGGCCAGAGGCTGGCTCAGCTTTGACTTCCAGTTCTTTAACTGTGGTTTTAGAATCAATTAAAGCTTCATTGACAGCGATTACAAAGCACATATAGTGTGTATCAAGTGGAAAATTCCTATCGTGCACGTTGTTGGCTATCTTCATCTGTGTTTTTTCAGGTCAGCTTGGGCTCAGAGCTATGGCTTCAGTGGCCACTCAATGTGCTTGTACCTGATGACGGTCCTCCGCATGTTCTCCTCCCTGTACGTGATACTCAGCTCCTCTCTCTCCTGCTCTGCGAGGTCCTGAATCCCATCCTTCACATCTTTATCTGGGGCTCTGATCTGCAGGCTGGGTGGTCCCCGTCGGGAATGCTTCCGAGGCTTCTACACAAACATGAAGTCACACGTGACAATTACGCAGTTCCCCAGCACTGCTATTTTTTCACATCCGGGACATGCCCCTCAAATACAGACGCACACACCCACCCGGCACTGGGGGCTGGCCCGGCACCTGCGACTTCAGGGCACTGTTTTCACTTAAAGTACGTAGCCTTGGACGATGAGCACCTGGCCAGCTATGTCCCGACTCTGACTAAACAGAACAGGAGACATTGCAGACTGGCCACTCCAGCCCTGGACACAGGGTCCAAGCCTCAACGTGCAGACCTCAAAGGTAATAGCGAGGGGTTATAAGAAAGGCCCTATGGAGGGGAACCAGCCTCCAGCCCCTTAAGCCTTGTTAACACTTCGAAAAAGGGCCTTGGGTGCTGATGGTAGGCACTAGTGAGTGTGCCGATGTCCTAACCCCAGGGGCCAGACCCGACTGTGGGCACAGATGTGGCTCCACTCTTGGAGAGGAAGGTGCCTGCTCGTGGGTCTGAAGAGATCTGTCCTGTTTGTACCCAAGTACCGCTGAGAAAGAGACAACACAGAGCTGAGCTCCCTTCGTTGGCTGCACCTCTCCCCTACATCCCCCCCAGAAGCCTTTTCCACAGCTCAGTGGGGTCCCTGCAGCCCTTGCTTGGGAGAGGCCACCCACATAGGCATGCACTCGCATCTCTGCCTCCCTCCTCCGCACAGCGGGTCTCAGGGAAGTGCAGCTCCATGGTCACCTTCCTGGGTAACACAGTTATGCTTTCAAATAGCTAAACCAGTCTGTGTATCTTAGGTCTCCAGTGCTGCTATCACAGAAATACCGAACGGGTGGCTTTAACAGACAGAAATTTATTTGCTCACAGTCTAGGAGGCTGCTGTCGTTGTTAAGTGCCATCAAGTTGGTTCCGACTCATAGTGACGGTATGTAAAACAGAACGAAACACTGCCCGGTCCTGCGCCACCCTCACAATCATCGCTATGCTTGAGCCCATTGTAGCCACTGTGAATATCCATCTCCTCGAGGGTCTGCCTGTTTTTCGCTGACCCTCTACCTTTCCAAGCATGATGTCCTTCTCCAGGGACTGATTCCTCCCAATAACATATCCAAAGCACATGAGACGAAGACTAGAAGTCCAAATTCAGGGTGCTGGGTCTAGGGGAAGGCTTTCTGTCTCTGTTGGCTCTAGGGGAAGGTCCTTGTCTCTTTGAGCTTCTGCTCCTGGGTGATCATCTCTTCCCTTTGCTCTGCTCTCTTGTTTAATCTCTTTATATCTCAAAAGACCGACCCAAGATACGCCCTCCAGGAATCTTGTCTTATTAACATAACAAACACAACCCAGTTCCCAAATGAGATTATAACCACAGGCATCGAGATTAGGATTTACAACACGTATTTTTTGGGGACACAATTCCATCTGTAACAGCTGCCAAAGAACACACAGAACACTAGAGAAGCTGAGACGAGGACCTTCCCCCCGAGTGGGCGGTAAGAGCCTTTTCCAAGAGCTAGTGCCCTGAATTCAGACATGGAGCCTCTTAAGCTGTGAGAGAATAAATTTCTGTTCATTAAACCCACCACTTGCAGTATTTATGTCACAGCAGGAGACAGATACTTAGGCTGTAATTTTCTTTAAAATAAATAATGTTTACTAAAAAATTACAGAACTATTTTTAAAAAATCAAGAACTTGGATCCACAATCAATACCATGGAAGCAGCAGTCAAGAAATCAAATGATACTTTGCACTAGGCAAATCTGCTGCAAAAGACTTCTTTAAAGTGTTAAAAAGCAAACATATCACTTTGAGGACTGAGGTGCGCCTGACCCAAGCCATGGTGCTTTCAATTGCCTCATAATGCATGCAAAAGCTGGACAATGAATAATGAAGACTTAAGAACTGACGCCTTGGAATTGTGGTGTTGGCAGAGAATATTGAATATACCATAAATATATAGACTGCCAGAAAAATGAACAAATCCATCTTGGAAGAAGTACAACCAGAATGCTCCTTAGAAGCAAGGATGGCAAGACTTCACCTCACGCACCTTGGACATGTTATCAAGACAGACCAGTCCCTGAAGAAGGACATTAAGCTAGGTGAAGAGTCAGCAAAAGAGGGGAAGACCTTCAACGGAATGGGACTGACACAGTGACTGCAATAATGGGCTCAAGCATAGCAACGATTGTGCAGGTGGTGCAGGACTAGGCAGTTTTGTTCTGTTGTACACAGGGTCTTGCTGTGAGTCAGAATTCACTAGACAGCACCTAACAACTCCCCGCCCCTGCCAAGGGTTCCATGCACCTTATTTGCATTGTTAGCAAGCTGTCCAACCCCCTTGATGGGCCACAAGTACCTCATTGGCATAGTCCCACCCATTCGATCTGTGGGAGTCACAAGACCCTGAATGGTTAGAAGGACCACAGTAAGTAGTTCTCTGCACTGCACTAGTCAACACATGAAATTAACCACCTTTCCTTTCAATTATGTTGATGGGCTCAAAACGTTTTAACGTTTTAAAGATTCTGATCCTGACTGCCAATGAGGTAATAGCCTTTTCCAGAGTATTTCTTCTTCTAGGGGCTAGCTGATTTCCAATTTTCCCGATGCGTCCTGTCTACTGCCTTACAGGGACTTGAATATTCTCTGCCGTTAATCCATCGCTTCAAGCATGGCTGCTATTTCCTCTCTTTTTCCTATTTGTCTTTTTTTTTCTTTCCTTCTTTTGTTAGTTCTGGACTCCCTCAAACCTCCACCTTCTTTCAAATCTAGAAACACACAACATTCCAGAAAGGCAGAGAACTGATTACAATGGGCTTGCTTCAGGTTTCAGACTTAAACCTGCTTTTACAACTCACTCATAAAACTCTGAAAGCTGGCCTGGTGAAGCAAAGACCACAGCTGTTCAAATGCTAAGTGGTGCAGTTAGAGGCACCCTGCCCTCCCCCAGCCCCACCCACTGGGGGCACCCAGAGGCACAGGTGCTTCCTGCGTACAGTACAGGCTCCTCCTTTCTCTCCAGGGTCACACAGAGCTGCCCCAGGCACCCAAACCCAAAACTGCTCTACTTGTCCTTTAACTTTTAAACATTTCCAATGGGGGGTGGTGGCTTCCTCAGGAAGCTTTCTGCCTACCCCTGATGCCACTGCTAAGATGTGCTCCTGGTCTACCCCAGAGCCCAGCTCACCTTCCAGGACAGGCCTGCAGGTGCATGAAACCACCACCTGGCCCCAAGGAGTTCACCCTGAGGTTCCACCACCACGTCAGCAACACAAACTAAAGCCGAACTGCAGTCATCGGTCCTGGGCACACCACCCACTGTGGTGGCACCGCCTGGCTCTCAGAGGTGTCCTGGAGACCAGGTGGCCACTCTCCTTCTGAAGCAGTGCCTTTTTGACAGCACTTCCCCACTCTCCTGCTGCCTCCTGATGGCTCTACCCTCCCCTTCCACCACCACCTGTCTCTCCTGTACAGACCTATTCTCTGTACACTGGCCCTGACACCACCCCCTCCCCATGTGAAGCCTCTGTGTATGCCCCCCAGGCATGACTGGACAGATCTGGATCCTCAGTGGAGCACCTGAGTGTCCCCTGACCGGCTCCTGCTCTGCCACCACTGTGCCATCAGCCAGGTTTCCTCCCACCCCCCCCACTTCTCCACCTGCACGTTTCTCCTCACGCACACCACTCTCTCCCACGACTCTGCTACCCAATCCTGACCACAGCACAGTGAGTCTCCACACAACAACAGAGCAGGTTTCCTATCTAAAACCTGAGATGTCACACCCCAGCTTCAAATCTCTCTGTGCACATAAATTGAAACTGCACGTGCTGCTGATGCCACGCCAGGACTTCAGAGCTGTGGTCCATCTCTGAGCGTGCCCTTCTGCTCTCCTACCCTTTCCTATGCTGCAGCCACTCAGCATTTCCTGCAACTCCTTGGGCGTGCCACACTTGTCCTTGTCACAAGGTCTGCCCACCCCTCTGGTAGAAACCCTGCTCTCGCTCTAAACAGACTGCCTGTCTGCGGTCTTGTCCTCAGGGAGGCCTCCCTGACCACCGAGGACCTGCCCCCACAGATACTACCTTCCTTTTCTCTCTCACAGAATTTACAAGACATGCCAGTATGTGCACGTGTTTGTTGCTGGTTTGTTACCTGCGTCTCCTACCAGCTTGTAAGTTCCGAGAGAAAAGGGACAGGATCTATTTTATTACTCATCACACAGCTAGCGCCCAATGCAAAGAACAGCAAATGAAGCAATCATCCTCTGTCCCCAGGCTCTGTCACCAGCCCAGTGTGAGTGAGCGGGAGATTAAAACACCAAACAAATGCCTTTGGGGTTGTAGAGTGCAGTTTATTAAAGTACCTGAGGTGGAATCTCTGGGAAGCCTTGGGCAGCCCCTGCAGTGTGAGGAGCCGGTAAGACAGGCGGGTTTGCTGGTTTCGGTCCAGAGAAGTCTGGTTGCACCTTCTGATTTTCTGATGACCTGCCACTCAGGGCTAAAAAGGAAAATATATTTTATCATAAAATAAGCTACAAAATAGAAAACTTAATATGCTTCATAAGAAACATCTTGACAAGTGTTATTCAGAAAGACACTACAAGACACCAAGGGAGTAATCTCAGTGAATTGAGAAACAGCCAAGGTGAATCAGATATTTTTCAAAGCACCTGACAACTTTTGTCCTGCCCCACAAAGCATACCCACAAACACTTCACCTTAATAGTTTCCATCCCAGAGAGTGGTGTGTGCATCCTGAGCAGCTCCTTGGCTTCGCCCCCCACAAGTCGCCATCACCAGAAGAGATTTTCCACCTCCTTATGAAGCACTGCCTGCCCTTTCCCACCATGCAATAATACATATTGTGAATGTGAAAGTAATTACTTTAAAATGGTCCTCATGACCTGAATTTCCATGAGAGATTGGAGATATCAGGACTTACACGGCAACGTTAAATCACAACTAAGGCCACGTGGTTAGAAAAGAAAAGAGCCCTTATGCTTCTCTTTATCTTCATCAGATACCAGTCAGCAGCCATTTGTGCTCTCCTGGAGCTGTTTAAGGTAGATGGCAAGATAACTAAATACTCCTAGTCACCACTCATCACAGCATCGTTTTAAGGTTCGGGTACCTTTCCAGTGGTCTGCGGTATTCATGTAGGACAGGAACCCACAGATAAACAGAAAAGCAGAGAGAAGGATGACGACATTCCTCTGTAACCGCGACAGCTGTTTCCATTTCTAAGCATGGGAGAGAACAATTTTTAATGAAAATAACACAAGTGAAAGTCTCCTAACCCTCACATGTGATTGCGACAACGGGTAATTCAGCATCACCTGTTTTGAACTGGGAGAAGTTCCCTCTCAGAGAACACGAGAGATGACTTCATGAGTGCACGTAAGAGGAAAACAAAACTCCAAACCATTTCTGTCCTACTGCACAGGCAGTGGAGCCAGGCTCCAGCTCCCCCATGTCGCTGACTCAGGCGACCCCCCAACGCGCCCAGGTGTGATGCGCAAACACCCCGGGGCTCCCCGTGTCGCTGACTCAGGCGACCCCCCAACGCGCCCAGGTGTGATGCGGAAGCACCCCGGGGCTTCCCGTGTCGCTGACTCAGGCGACCCCCAACGCGCCCAGGTGTGATGCGGAAGCACCCCGGGGCTTCCCGTGTCGCTGACTCAGGCGACCCCCCAACGCGCCCAGGTGTGATGCGCAAACACCCCGGGGCTTCCCGTGTCGCTGACTCAGGCGACCCCCCAACGCGCCCAGCTGTGATGCGCAAACACCCCGGGGCTCCCCGTGTCGCTGACTCAGGCGACCCCCCAAAGCGCCCAGGTGTGATGCGGAAGCACCCCGGGGCTTCCCGTGTCGCTGACTCAGGCGACCCCCCAACGCGCCCAGGTGTGAGGCGCAAACACCCCGGGGCTCCCCAAGCGGGGGGTGGGCGGCGGCAGCAGCTGCCCGGGACTGGGGGGGCGGACCTCCCCGCCGGCCCGCGGACGCCGACTGGCAGCTCCTGGGGCCTCGGGGGGCCCCGGCGCGACCCTCACCCTCCAGCACGAGCGCCGCCGCCAGCCTTTGCTGTTGTCGTAGCTCTCGCCGAGGCTCAGCGTCACCGAGATGAAGTCCCGATGCGGCGGCGGCGGCGGCGGCAGCGGAGGCGGATACATGACAGCGGCGGCGACGGCCCGGGGGGCCCCGCCCACTGGCGGCGTCAGGAGGCCCGACTCGGAGGGGAACCGAGAGCTCCGCTTCCCTGACAAACGCGGGCAGCCATGGCACCTCCGTCAACAGTCCTCCCATGTCGCCACGCCCCGGGCGCGCATGCGCAGTGCCACCGCACCATACTGCGCCTGCGCGCGCCCTCATTGACCCCAGGCGTCTCCTTTACTCCCCACTGCGCCTGCCTGAGAGACACATTACGGCTGCGCAGTACGCTCGCATCCCATTGCGCTTGCGCCGACCACTCAGCACTTTTTCCCCCTCGCGCGGCCGAACAGCGTGATGGAGGGGCCCGCCTGACCTCCGCTCAGGGGCGTGGCCTCTGCCGGGCTCCGCCCACCTGGCGGCGGGCCCCGACCGCAGACTCCGTGGGGCGTCGTCCCCGCCCGCGTTCCCGGGGCTTGGAGAGCCGGGGCGCCGGGGCCGCGAGCAGCCGCGTCTTGGTCGCGTCTGCCCCCGAGCTGCGCTAAAGCTGGCTGGCGAGCGGTGCGCTCGGAGCCCTGGGGCCAGCCCCTCCGCCTGGCGGCCGAGCGGCGGAGGGCGCGCGCGGCCCGGGTGCCGTCCTGGCGGGGAGCCCTTGCGCTCGGCGCCTCCGATGGGGAGCTGCGAGGCGGTGGGGCCAGGATGGCGGCAGGCTCCGGCCGCGCACGTCGGGGTGCAGGGCTGGGGCCGCTGGCCGAGGCCGGGCGTTCGGCTCCGGGGGCCCCGGCAGGCTGGCCCCTGGCTGGCACTGAGCCTGGCGGACAGCCACCCTGGCCGCTGCCGTCCCGCGAGGGGTGCCGGGCTCCTGGCGGGATTCTTGGGGCCGCATGGGCGCAGAGCGCTGGGGCCTCAGTGGGGAGAGGCCTTGCGGTGGGGCTGTTGCCGGGCGGGAACCTCAGGTTCTTACTTGGTATGACTCGTATTGGCCAATAAATGAGACCGAGGCGAGGAGCAGAAAAGGCGCCTGGATTCTGGTGTACGAGGAAGTGGACTCGGTACTTCCTGCTGCCGAGGCAGGTTACTTTTAAAGGGGTTTGTAAGTAGACAGTTCGTTTAAGTTACACGACAACCTCCTTAACCATACTACGCAGGCGAAATGGGGTTTACAAACACCCTCCAAGCAAAAGCACGATTCAAATGCAAAGCAGAGGGGGACGGGGAGCCCAGCAAATGAAAGGATTTTATGATACAACACTGTAGGGGAGGAAGCTAGGTACAGAACACAGTACCGTCAGGGGTTTTGTCTCAGGACAAGAACGTTCCAGCTGAGGCACAAGCATGACCACACCTGAGGTGGATTCTGGGGCTGACCATGGCTGAAGTGCGCCCTGCTGCACCCCTGACACCCACAGCTCTTCCTGCATGTGGTGGAATCCGAGCAGGATCGCTCAGAGATTTCACCCATTGGAGTCACGGTCACAGGATGAGCTAAGTTACTGCACTCTACTGTGTGAGCGTTCACGCTTGACAAAACCGTTTTGATTCTTGATTCCAGTTTTCTGGGCTCATGGAATTAGGGTAACCCACCCAGACCATTCGTCCTTCGGTGTCCTTTTGAACCTTGAGCCTTTAAGGAATGGGTTCCCTGGAGTCACGTTCAGGTCAGACAATAGCCTAGTAAGCAGCTTGGCTGGGATTGTTTTGCCTTAGGCGTTGGGTTTTTTGGGAAAATTCTCAACGTGCAGCTTGCTTTGAGAAGCAGCAACTCCAGGGCCTGAATAGACGCTGTGTTTTAGAATGTATGGCCTGTCCTTTGTGACTGATCAACCCTGAGACCCTGCGCTGTGCGTCAATGCCATCTCCTTAGAAATTAATGTAACGACATATAACCGCTCTCATTGCCCCCTTCTACACTTTGACACTGCCCAATGCCAATTCAGAGAATCCTATCTGCCGACCAGCAAGTGGGCCACCTCTCAGCCACCACATGATTTTTGGTTTTTCTCTGCGCTTTTAAGTTTTTGATACCCTAAGTGAAAAATCAAAGCCCAATAAAGCAGCATGAAACCTTGACTGCTCAGTGGTTAAGAGTTCTGCTGCTAACCAAAAGGTCAGCAGTTTGAATCCACCAGCTGCTCCTTGGGGCAGTTCTACTGTTTTATAGGGTCGCTATGAATCAACTTGATGGCCATGGTGTTTGTTTTTTTAACTTAAAGCAGCTTCTGTAGGGCTGAAAGCTCAGCTCACCCCAGGGCTCCTCCTCCGAAACCAACCCCTTCACCTGGTTCTTTCTGGCCATGTTGCCCATTGGCCGTCAATCCTAGCTATGGCATTCCTGAGTGTCTGGAGGGCTCCCTAGTCTACGCGGCTCAGCACCTTGGCTCGTCCAAATCAGATTCTGAAAAGATACTTCTGTTTTCCTGCCCCCTTTCTCTTCTAGCCCATCTCTTCCCACACAGGGCTCTGCTAGCATTCCCAGCCCTGCCCTCAAACACCTGCCTGTATAGCTGCTGGTTGTCTTAAGGAAGAAGTGTTACCAGACTAAGCTGAGGGTCTCTGTGCTCATCAGAGGGGTAGATTCCAGGGTCTGTCCCCAAGGTTCTGGACGTACTGGTTGTCTCAGGCCCCTAAGACCCTAGAAGAGCTGAAACGGAGCATGAGGGGAATCCCACCAAAGCTCCACAGGTAGCCCAGTGTGTTCTCACCCTTAGTGTGTGCACACCTGGTCCCAAAGGGGCCCAGCAGATCCAGCCCCCATGCAGAGCTGTGGACGCCTGGTCCTGCTCTGACCCCATACTGATCAAAAACTGCACTCACCAGGGCAGGAACCAATTACAGGACATGCTGTTTATTTTTAAATGATCTAATTTTTGTGGGAAATCAAGATTTTAAACAATCTTTCAAAACTGAGCTGTTCCATATTGTTTGACAAAGCTTAGGGACGCGGGGTGGATAAAAGGGTTGGTGGAGAACCATCTTCCCGTTGGTGGGACAGCTGTTTCAATTGCAGTGGGCACTATACTTGTGATAAAATGACAACAGTATCCCAATGTCAAGTTACTGGCTTGCACTGTACTGTAATCATGTAAGGCAACCACTGGGGGGACCTCTCTGTACTGTCCTTGAACTTTAAGTAAAGCTTTAATTAAAAAGTTAAAAAATGAGCTGTTTCAGGAGCACTCAGTTAACTACACTTGTATGCAAATAGGATGCATATTGGCTCCAGTTGTGGTGGTGAGCAACAGCAGGACCCTGGCCCCACTGACCCCTCCCCACTTGCCCCCCCAAGGCCCTCTGCTGAACTGTAGGGACTGAGAGAAGGGTCCTAAGGCACGTGGTTTGTGAGGTTTGTAGAGCCCAGTTGTGGTCCAGGCTCTGGTCCAACAATTGCACAGCACGACCTGGCCGTGAGGTCTCACCTGGGTCCAGCTTTGTCCACTCCCCTGAGGACACTGAGGGCAACGAGGAGCCCCAGGTGGCTCCCAAGAGCTCCTGTGAGGTGGGCTGAGAGGGGACAAGGCGACCCAGCAGCAGGCAGCATGGAAGGAGCTGCTCTCCCATCAGGGGAGAGGGAGGCGCACTGTCCTGTCTGGGGTCCACAGGCGCAGGGTGAGGGCAGCAAACCCAGGGCTCCCCCACCTCGGCAAAGGCAGGGGCACAGCCAAGGGTCAGGGCCTGCAGCCCGCCCAGCACCAAATGTAGGGGCTGTGTCCCCACCCCAGAGAGCTGGAGAAGGGCATGAGCCCCAAATCTGTCAAAAGTGACCAGAACCAGGTGAGGGATGGTGCCTCTGGCCTGGTCAACCCCCATCATGCAGCATCCTCCACGCCCTCTGGCCTGACCTGCCCAAGGTGTTAGTCCCACTGGTCCTGGGGAAGCCTGCCAACACCCAGCAGCCTAAACCCTGACACCAATGAGACCATGGGGGCAAGGCCTCCACGGACATGGAGACGGGAGGAGATGGGGTGGTCCTCAGGTCTGGGGCTTCGGGCCACAGTGTCCTCAGAGGCCAAGTTCTCTCGGCTCTATGGGGACATCAGTCCTGTTCTGTTGTGGGTTTGGGTGGCCACCAGGGAGGGCACGGGCTGGCGTAGCTGCCATGAAGGAAGGGGGCTGCCCCCTTAGACATGTCACCCAAACGTGGTCCTCTCATCTGTATGTCCACAACAAAGCACCAGGGCCCTGACTAGGGCCTCCTCCTCCCGAGATTGGGAGCGCACACTGCGGACCTCCGTGGTCGGCCTGAGGAAGGGTGTTGCTTCATTACAGCCCAGACCACAAAGGCGGCACCACTGCCAAAGTGACGTCCACTCATGAGTCCAGGGGAAGGGGAAGGGTCAGTCCTGGTCTCCTGCAAAAAACATCACCTCCTCGGGTCCAGCCAGTTGCTGCCTCTCAGCCCCATTCGCTGAGGTCCTGAGTCCCTCTGCCCCATGGACCCCCAGCAGAAGAACATGTCAGCCGGCCACAGCCCTCAAAGCCTGCCTCAGCTTGTGTCTGTGAGCTGAGAACAGGAAAGGCCATCCCTCACGGAGCGAGCAAACAAGTTTCCTCCTCAGTCCTGCAGGCTGGAAATGCTGAGAGCCTGCCCAGAGGCCCTGCTGGGAGCCGTGTCCTCCCTGAGGGCCCTGGAGTGGGCAGGTGGGAGCGAGTCAGGATTCCTGTAGCAGCAGAGCCCGGGCCTCGTCCAGGATGAGGGGGGACTGGAACTCCCTGTCCCGCAGGTACTCCTCCAGACCCTGCAAGCAAGTGGGCCACCTCTCAGCCATCATGTCCACCCGTCCCTCAAGGAGCCATGCCCCTGGAGCAGGTTCCAGATGCCACCCGGAGCCAGGGAGGGCCAGAGGATGAGAACTCAGGCCTACGTGAGCCAAGCTCCAGCCCCCAGGCAAGCCCCAGCCTGAACTGCCCAGATAGGTGCTGGGGCCAGCCAGGGTCAGAGGTCAGCAGAGGGCCAGCATCCCTCCCGCAGCAAGGCTTTCCCTTGGCCAGCTCAAACCAGACTCCCAAGCTGGTTCACCCTCCTTGCCTGTGCCCCCACAAGGCCTCAGGGGTCTCTCAACACCTCACCCAACCCCTTCATCCTGGAAGGTCCTCTTCAACTTAAGAACGCATTGTTCCCGCTAGTAAACTGAGGCAGTGCTTGAGCTCCCCATGCTCTCACCCAGCTCTCACCCAGAAAAGCCTGGAAGGGCTGCCACTCTCACCTCTCCAGAATAAGACACTAGAGGTGAAATCTCACAGATGGCCAAAGGGTCTTCACTTCCGGGCAGCCTGGGTGAGAGTCACTCATTAACATCTGCTGCTAACAGGTGTGGCCACAGGGTCTCCCCCTCCCCCTGCCCAGCACTCTCCACGTAGCCCTGCCAGGGGCTGAGCAGCGCATCCCACTTCTCAGCCTTTTCTCAGCCTCTTTGTTCCTCTGGCTCCAACGCCCAGAGCCAACCTGCCCCCAGTCCAAGTCCGAGTTGGCCCGAAAACACCCCCCAAAAGCATCTCTCACAAAGCCAGGGCAGCTGGGTTTAGATGGTGATCACAGACACACAGAGAGGTAGAAACAATATCTCCTCCTCTGCCCGCTCTGAAAAGCGGACTGCCCACTGTATTCTGAACGTCACACCGTGGTCTTGGTTTCCAGGCTTGTGAACAAGGGAGTGAGGGCTCAGCTCCCACCTCCCCTGGTGCCCTGCACAGACTCCAAGGATTCAGCCTCAGAGGCTACGCCAACTGGGGCCACAAGAGAAACCCCCTCTCCAGCTAGGCCCACAGCAGAGCCAGCAGGGCCCTGGGCTGGGGGTGGGCCCTGACTCCCATGGCCATACCCAGGGCCGCACTCACCCGGGCAACGTGGGGAGCAAGGCCCCATGGGCATCCAGAAAGCGGGCGCCCGACTGCAGCGCCCAGCGGTAGTGTTGTGTGAGCAGAGCCCTCCGAGCGGTGGAGGGGCTGTCCCTGTCAGCGGGGTCTGCATTCTTCAGGGGGGAAAACTCCTCCTCCCGCAGCACTTCAAAGGCAACGAAATTCCTGTGGGGAGGAGGTTAGTCCTTCGGGCTGTGACTGAGGGATCTGCTCCCCTGAGCTCTGAGGGGTGGGGCGGGGCGGGGCACTGCACCAGTCCTGCAGAGTGGCCTCCCTGGCCCCAGCAAGTCTTTGCTCCTGAGACCCCAGGGCTGGTGGGGGCCTTGACCATGAAGGCAGGGTGCTCCCTTCCAGCTCTCCAGCCCAACACCCTGGTCCTGGGGCCCTAGAGGAGCATCCAACACCCTGAACACCACCCCAGCAACCTGGCTTGGAGACCACCTCCTACCCCTGGATAAGAGGCAGCTGGAGGGAGCAGGAGGTGGCACTGGGGACCCCCAAAGTCCACAGCCTCAAGGACCTCAACTGCCTCAGGTGTTCCCCAAGCCCCTGTCTTGGGAGGCTGCTTCCTCTCAGGGGCAATAGTGCTGTCTCGCCGTCTATGGAAAAGGGCCCTTCAGCTGTACCAGTCCCCACCCCACCTCACAGAGCTTGAGAGCCCACCTCAAAACAAAAGGAAGGGAAGAGAACAAACACTTCTTCTACTAACTTAGCAAATGGGAACACATCAAACACAAACTTCTCCATCTTGATCCCGTTGGGTTTCAGCGGCTTCACCAGGTTCCCTTCCTCATCCACATAAGGGACCTTCTTAATAGCCACGTGAGGCTTCAGCAAAGGCTCAGATTCTCTAGGTGCCAGGGAGGGAGAAAGACAAGGACACGGGGAGAAACGATACAGTTCAGATAGGACATGCCCAGGATGACTCACCTCTCGGAGTGTGCCTGGCGGAGCAGGGGGCACCACAGGTCTCTGGGGAGAGCAGCAGGACAGGCCACGCCACCTTCCCTCACCCCGGACCGAAAATCCAGGCAAATCGGCAAGGCACGAGGGTAGAGATGGTGCCTGTGGGCAGCACGGCCCACACCAAAGCAAGGCAGCCCAGCTCACGGTGGTTCTTTAGCGTCTCTGGCTTGTCAAGTTCAGGAATCCTTCTATACCTAAGCCACCAGCCGGCTTCCCCCTACACCACCCTCCCAGAGCAGGCAGCCTCCAGCCAGTAGCCCTGCATCCACTCAGCCCAGGCACTTGGCCAGGTCTGGCCTCACCAGCAACCCTGGCCAGCGCTGGCTGGACTCCCGGCCACCTGGCCACTCACTGGATGACAGCATGGAGGAAGCCTCGGGTGAAGAAGTGGTTGCAGATGTTGCCCGCCCTGTAGAGCAGACTCCCGTCAGACGCCCGCAGCCGCGCTGTCTCTGGGCTGATCTCGCTGTACTCCACCACCTGGGGTACGCCGTCGACCTGGCACACCACACCCACAGGCTCCTCGGGGTATGCCTTCTCTACCACCTGCAGGCAGGACTGGGTGGTGGGCTCAAAGGGCTGGCTGGGGTGGGGGCTGGTGGGGCGGGGGGGGGGCGGGGCGCGGCTCACCTTAGCACCACAGTCCGCACCCTGCAGCACGCAGAAACCAATGAATAGGGGGTCGGCCAGCCGCACCAGGATGTTGTCCACACAGTACACATGCACAAACTGCACTCCGCGGCGCTCCATGTCCTCCAGGACCTGATGGTCCGCAAGGGCACAGTACAGGCCCCCATTGCCATCTGCAAAAGGGGAAGAGGTGGGGCCTGGCAGCTGTGGCCCCAGAAACGAGGGAGACAGCCCACAGTTACCAAAAGCCCTGCAGCCATCTGCTCACTAAGGGAAATTAAGGCCCAGAGAGGACACGACCCTCTACAGCCACACAGCCTCCCAGAGCATGCATCAGGCCTTGGGCCCAGGCCTCCAGGCTCCCAGTGTGAGCTCTGCCTTCTAGACTGCCTGTCCTCCCCTGTCCCTGTGCCATACCTGGGGCCATGGCAACCTTGTCTTTCCGCTCCAGGATAGCCTGGCCGTCGAAGGTCACTGCGGGTAGCATGCGCTGCTCAAACATGACCACATTCGCGGGATCCAGGTGGAAAAACTCGTGTTTCTTGAAGAACTCAGCCGTGGGCCCCAGGGTGAACTCGCTCGTCATGATGTACCTGCAGGGCAGGTGAGGGCTGAGCCGAAAGATCAGCCCAGGAGGCCTGCAGGCAGACAGGAATGGGCTGGGGCTGGCATTGGGGTACAGTGCCCGTGCGAGGTGGCCAGGTTCAGGGCTCAATCTGGGTGGGTGCAGGACTCTCTCCAGGGTTGTGCATGGGGTTTGGACTCAGGTCGTGGTGTGGGGCAGGGCTGGAGCCCCAAGGGGCATGGGCTGAGGCAGCACAAGGAGGGCGCACCAAGGCACCGTGCAGCGGGTCCCGTGTCGCTTGCCAGCCAGTTGCTCTATGCGCCGGATCCGCTCAGCCTGCAGCTGGTACAGGGTCTTCTGGCTGGGCAGTCCCACACGATACATGCCCTTGGGGTAGGTCACACCCAGGCGCGTGCCCTGCCCACCAGCCAGCAGCAGGACAGCCACCTTGTTCTGGGCGATCTGGTGGAGACCTAGGAATGGGGGGCGCCATGAGGGGAGGCCTGGGGCCTGGCCCACAGCCACCCCTTCTCTTCACAGCACCTGTGCCTCGGATTGATATCCAGTTCAGGAACAGCTCCCTACCTAACATTCTGATCTTATCTGGGCCAGGGCCAGGCCCCAACCTGACCTCTCCCTGTCCCTTCAGGAGGTGCTGAGGGCGTCCTTCTGGGATGGCTCCCAATCCGGACCTTCCCAGGCACGTGGGCAGGTCTGGGAAGGGCCTGGATGGCGGCGGCCCCTGGCCAGGCTCCCCTCCGTGAACACCTGGAGCACCCGCCTCACCGCCAGGCCAAGAGGCCAGAAGCGCAGTGCGCCCGCGCGCGGTGTGAAAGGGCGCCTGTGCGCCGTCGATGTTCCTGGGGGCTGGGACTGCCACGTAGGTGTGCATGCTCATAGCTCCCCAGGGGAATGTGGCCCGGGTGGCTGCGTTTGGAGGCACCACACCCACTCGCGGGCTGGCACACGTGGGTGCTAGGGAGGCGACTTCACAAAGTAATGCAGCGAAACAAACTTCCACAAACCGAGCCTCCGCCACTTCCTCGCCCCCCATCCCCCAGCCTGGGGCTAACCGCCCACCTTCGTCCTCCCAGCGCCGCCGCACGTCGGGGTCACTGCGGCTGGCGCTGCCCACGCGTTCTGGAGGCAGCGGCCGCAGGCGCGCGCCGAGGTCGGGCGGCGGGCCGGGGGCGCGGGCGCAGGCGGCGGCCGCGCGCTGGCAGTGCTCCCGCAGCGCTCCGGGCTCCAGCGACGCCAGCTCGGCCAACAGCGCGGCGCGCGGCCCCGGCGCCAGCTCGGCGGAGAAGCGCAGAAGGTGCTCCTGGCCGGCGCGCTGCAGCCGGGCGCGCACCTCCTGCTCCGAAGCCATGTCGCCAACGCAGCGTCGCCGGGCCGAGCGGGCCCCCTTAACCCGCACCCAGACCAGCGTCACGGGACCCGGTGGGCGGTGCCGACCCTGCGGGGGGCGGGCCCAGGGCGCCCCGCCCGGTCCCGGTCCCGCCCTTGTCGCGTCCCCGACCCTGCTCCCGCCACACTCCGGCCCCGCCCCGGCCCCGCCCCCGTTCTGCCCCCTTCCCGCTCCGACTCCACCCCTCCCCCAGCCGCGCCCCTGTCCTCCCACCTACACCCCCATCCCCTCTACCCCCGTCTCCAGCCTGCTCCAACAGCTTCAGGCGGACCGTAGGGGTAGCTCCCGTCCCAAGTGGGCAGAGGAGCTGGACCCGTGCGCTTGGGGAGAAAGGATGTCCGAGGTACAGGGACCTGGGCGTCCCGGGTCGGGGCAGCCCCCAGGAGAGTGAGAGCTAACTTCATTCCTAATCCAGCCTACTCCCTGCCCGCAGTCCCCGGCTGTGGGGACACTCTGGGACCCCAGGGGGGAGGCTGGAGGCTCCTGGGCGGGTAGCAGGCCTGGGTCTGTCCCTGAACTAGGTTTGAGCCTAGGGGTGGTGTGGACATGTTTGCGTTTTACCAAGAAACCCGGCTGAGATCTCTTGAGGGTAGGGGCAGCTGTCCAGGGGGGCCCAAAGAAGCCAGACTCGGGGCTATGATGTGACTGTGGGCAGATCGGCCAGGTCATCAGCAGGGCTGGCTGTCCGGGCATCCCCCACCGTCATCAGCAGGACTGGCTGTCCGGGCATCCCCCACCGTCATCAGCAGAACTGGCTGTCCCGGCATCCCCCACCGTCATCAGCAGGGCTGGCTGTCCCGGCATCTCTGAAGAGACCACCCCGAGGCTCCCTCCTTCCTGCCCCTCCTCCATCCCGTTGCTAGGTGGGCTCCAGCAGCCTCCTGCCTTGCTTTGTTATTTTAACTACCAGGTTTTAAAACTCTTTGCCTTTTATAAATTCGGTGGTGAAAAATCTGGAAGCTTTGGCCACTTGGCAACAAAACTTTCTTTTATGATCTAGGTTTAAGTCTAAAAGTAATACATGTTAATGGTTGCCACGGAGTCAGTTCCCATGGCCACCCACGTGTGCACAGTAGAGCTGCTGCCTAGGGCTTCCAGCCACCTTTCAGAAACAGATCACCAGGCCTGTCTTCTGGGGGACCTCTGGGTGGGCTCTAACAGCCAACTTTTCAGCTGGTAGTCGAGCACGCAACCATTTGTGCCGCCCGGGGATTTCTAAAAGTCATACAGTGACACCTGTGAGAACCAGAGTTCCACAGAACTGCCTTGTTTTTCTGGGTCTTGCGAGTTTTCCGTTTCTGATAGGGTGCAGTGTTACGACTTCTGTCACGCCTTTTGGTGAGAAACATTTGAGCTTTCCTCCTCTGCCAGGTTTCGGCCTTACACAGGTTCTGGTTTTCACAGGTCTTAGCGTACATACCCGAAACCAAAACCCACTGCCATCCAGTAGATTCCGACTCATAGCTAACCCATAGGGTTTCTAACTAAGGCTGTAAATCTTTACGGAAGCAGATGGCCACATCTTTCTCCCACAGACCTGCTGGTGGTTTTAAACCACTCCGACCTTTTGGTTAGCAGCTGAGTGCCTTAACCACTGTGCCACTAGGGCTCCTTCTGTACGTATACATGGTTTAAAAAAAATTCAGACGACACTTTAGGACAGGAAATAAAGTAAGGTCTTCCCCCAGGCCTCCTCCTCCCTCCCCCCATTAATGCAATTGTGTCTCCCTACAGGCGAGTTCTGGCCCACATGGACCCCCTTTAACCCAATGCGATTGAGTGGATTCTGACTCAGCGACCCTATAGGACAGACTAGAACTGCCCCATAGGGTTTCCAAGGAGCTGCTGGTGGATTCGAACTGCCAACCTTTGGGTTAGCAGCTGAGTTCTTAACTACTGTGCTGCCAGAGTTCTGGACCCCCTCTACAGCCCCCTCTATTGGATTAGGTAACTGACCATCACAGCCTGCCTGGGCCCATGATACCTTCTGTGGACCTGAGGATAGCCTGGGGCCTGCCACAGGGCCTTTGCACTTGCCTGTTCCCTTGCCTGAACACAGTTCCTCAGTGAGACCCCACACGACTCAGGGTGTCATTTTGCTCAGGTTTCTGCTCTCGTTTCACCCCCTTTGGGAGAACTTCCCAGGTCACATTATCTCAGAGACACCCTCCAATGCTTCTCTGTCCCTTCCTTCCTTTGTGCCACAGAGGCAGGATTTTGCTTGGCTCACTGCTCTGCCCCCATCACCTTAGCTCAATGGCCAGCACACAGCAGGCACTCAGCAAATGTTGTGGACTGAGCAAATGAGTGCTGGTTCTGAGCCCAGCACAGCGAAGGCCATAGCAGGTGTCCAGGGAGTGCTCACTGAATCAGTGAGTGAGTGAGTGAGTGTCTGCTTGGCACCACCAGCCTGTGTAGGCTGCAGGGTAGTTTGGGGAAAGCATGCAAGTGGAGAGTAGGTAGGAGGTAGGGAGCCAGGTCTCCACGCCCAGGCCAGAGTCCATGGGAACCTTATCGCCCTGCAGGGCTGAGCAGCAGGGATGCCACCTGTACCCTTGAAGGCTGGGATCAAGACGTGAACTCTGGACCCATCAGGGTCAGGGTGGCCCCAGAGGCAAGCCTCAAAGTGGGGCTGAACTTGGCAGGGTTTGGAAAATTGGGGTTGGTGAGCCGGGGTGCCTGAGGGGCAGGAGAAGCTGAGCTGACCCACTTGGGCAGGCAGGTGGGAGTGCCACCTGCTGACAGCAGGTCTGTAGCTACGGGGTCATCTTCCTTTTGTCCTCGGGCCTCCTCCGAGGGGTTCAGGTGAGCAGCCATTTGGGCTCAGAACGGGCTCGTTGACTGTCCTCAGGGAGTGGACACCAGAGAACCCTGGGAAGGTGGTGGGGACCCAGTGCTGGGGCACAGCAGGGGCTGACTGGCCCCACCCCACCTCTCCCCAAGTTGCTGCAGCCTTGGGACAACGAGAAGAGCATCCTTACAACCAGGTGGGAGCTTCAAAGAGAAGCCCAGGGGCTGCAAGGGAACCCACCTGGTCTGGGTGGCAGCCAAGGTGGAAGCTGAAGGGGTGGGTAAGTGCCAGGCCACTGGGAAGGGGTGTGGAAGGAGGAAGCGGTTGCAGCTCAGTACAGGTCATGCTCCAGTCCAGCTTCTTCTGTACGCTGCTCTGGGATCTGGCTATGGGCCAGCCAAAGGGCCAAGAGCCAGCAGGGGACTGGAGTCTCTGAACCCCCTCAGGCAGGGCTAGCCTCCCTCCGTCCCAGTGGGGTCACCCCTCAGGGACTCTGGATGCTCGAGAAGTTGTATTTGCTGTGTGTGGTGGGCTCCGGCCCGGGCGCTGCTGGTCCTGCCGTCCTGAGCAGCAGCAGCAGCAGCATCACTTGCTATTGGCCACTGGCCTCAGCGCCCACACTCATCTCCCTCCCAGTCCCCCGACCCCGCAGGCCTCTGCCTGGCAGGGTTTCCCACTTGGAGAGGGCATTGCTGCTGTTACCCTCCAGGATGAGGCTCCCATGTGCCGGCCATCCAACGAACACCCACCATAGGCCAGGCCATGGAGCATGGAGACTCGGGGAGATCGCCATGTTAGCCAGGAGAAAAGCCAGTGCTTTGAAGGTTGAGGGTCTAACCAGACTTCTTGGGGGTGTGATAGGCTGCAAAGCTGTCAGCCTGGGCAGAGGATAAGCGTGGTGCAGCAGAGCTGCCACCTTCAAGGGCCCAGAGAGGAGGTGGCCCAGGACCCTAAAGACTGGGGCTGGTGCTGAAAACAGGGCAGGGCCAGGATGAGGCTGCAGAACAAACCTCTCGAATGCACCCTGGCCCCCACTGAAGGGGAGGCCAGGGATGGACAGGCTCAGTCGGGCACCCCTCCCACAGCCTCCCCAAATTCCTTGGTATGTGGGGGCCCTGACTTTGAGGGAGGAACCCCAAAGGAGAAGTGGACCCAGGCCACCCCCTGGACAGAGCAGCTGCCCCCACTGCCTGAGATACAGACACCAGGGGCCACGGAGATTCAGGGCGTAGTGCTCCAGGTAGGCAGGTCGGTGGAGGATTAGTGAGGGGGGTTGGAGGGAGGCCACCTCAAGGGCTGCAGTGGACTTTCGTGCTGGGGCCTGTCCAGAGAAAGTTTAGTGACTATTTCTGATTTAGCCTTGAAGACACTGCTTAGAAAGTAGAAGCTGCAGATAGCTCGTGGTCAAGGCTCAGGGCGGGGGGCAGTCTGGAGAGACTCTGGGGGTAGGGATGGGGGCAGGGAGAGTCCTGGAATATGGACAAGGGTGGAGGCAGGCATTCAGCATGCTGGCTTCGAGGGGGTCCTGCTGGGGCGGGTCACTGGCCCTGAGATGGCTCCCAGAGCCAGACTGTAGAAAGCAGGGCCTCTCTTCCAGACTCGCCAGCCAGGGTGACCAGGTCTGGCTAGAAGCTCAGCAGCTGCCCAGGCCGACCTGTGAGGAGGCCATGGGAGCCAGCAGGATGGCTGCCGAGTTTGTCCAGCCAGAGGAAGGGGCCAGAGCAGTGGCACTCAGAACTCTGGGGAGGCCTGTCATCAGATGGGGATCTAGGGACAGAGGAGAAAGTGGCTTTGTCCTACAGCCGGCAGGAAAGGCCAGACTATCCCAGGGGGCGGGGGAGGAGCTGGCAGCGGTGGGGACAGAGAGGCCTCTGTGTGAGAGGAAGCGCCCAGCTGGCTGGAGCCCCAGGTCCCCTTGGGACCCTCCTGGCAAAGAAGAAGGGGGGCCCAGATGCAGCCCTTGGCCAGAGGACCTTCAGGGAAGAAGGCAGGGGGAGTTACAGAGGAAAAGTAGGGTCCCTGGAGGGGTGTGTCCCTACCCTTATCCCACGAGGCCACCTGGGGACAGATTTTCTCCAAGGTGCCAGGCCCCGCCCCTCTGAGAGGTGGCCTGGGCGGCCAACCGCTGCTGGGCGGGAGAAAGGGCTGCAGCCTTCCCGCGAGAGCTGGTGGCCGGCGGGCGGGAGACTAGCGGGGAGGTCCACTCTCAGCTTTCTGTCCCCCACCCCGGCCGTCCTGGGAGGGGGCCAGAAAAAGGGGGTCTCGGCCCGGCACGCCCAGGGGCCCGTCGCACCCTCCCAGCACCCCGCCGGCTGCACCGCGAGGCGCACGGGCCAAGCAGCGGAGGGAGCGCGCGGGGCGCCGGCTCCTGGGCAGGAAAAATCAAACCCGGGCTGGCTGCCTCTCAGCCAATCAGGGAGGCGATGGGCCAGCATCGGCCAATGGCTGCCGCAAATGCTAATGAGAGATGACGCGGTGAGGCGGGCCCCATTCAAAAAGTAGCAGCTATTGTCGGGGGAGCTGCGCGCGCCGGGCCCGGCCTCGCCGCCTCCTCGCCGCCCGGACGCGCTCTGAGCTAGGGGCTAGGACGGCCCCGAGACGGACCCCTGGCCAGGTCCCGGGGAGGACGCGAGGACGAACGCCCAACGGATCCCGGAACAGACGTTGGGACAGACTTCAGGATAGACCCCGGATCAGACCGCCCGAGGACTCGGGGACAGACCCCGGGCCGCGAGCGAGAGCGCCCATGGCCGCGGCCGCGATGGCCGAGCGGGGCCGCGTGCTGCCCTCCGCCGCGCCCGCGCCGGGCCTGGGCACCGAGGGGCTGCCGCGCGCCTTTCTGCAGAGCCTGCGCACCCTCTTCGACATCCTGGACGACCGGCGGCGCGGCTACGTGCACCTGTGCGAGATCGAGTCGCGGTGGCAGGGGGCCGACGCGCGCGAGCTGCCCCACGGTGTGCTTGAGGGCCTGCGGCAGGCGGCCCCGGCCAGCGGCTACCTGACCTTCGAGCGCTTCGTGGCGGGTCTGCGCTTCTCGCTGCTGAGCGCCGAGAGCGGCCCGCGGGGCCCGGCGCGCGCCCCGGCCCAGGCGGGCGGCCCAGGAGCGAGGCCCGCAGAAAAACTGCTGCCGCAGCAACGCCTGCTCTTCGCCCCGGCAGACGAACCGCGCACGGTGCTCGATAAGAAGGCCCTGCTCCCGGGGGCGCGCCCGCCTCCGTCCGGCCCCTGCTGCGCGGCCCGGAGCCTGGAGAGACTGTGCGGCCCGCGCGAGGCGGCCCCGGGGCCCGCGGAGCCTGAGCGGAGCCCGAGCGTGGACTCTGGTGAGTGCGGGCTGCACCCGCTCGGCCTCGGTGCCCCTCGGCCCTGTCAGGAGCTGCTGCCTGTACGTTTTCCATGGGGTGTCCGGGGGGCAGCTTTTCGTCGCCGGCGCCTGAGCCTGGAGCGCGCCTAGGCGGGCCTAGAGGGAAAGAGGACTCCCCAGGGTGCCCTCAGGGACCTGACCGTGGGCACCCAAAGGAAGCAACACCAGCCCCTCCCCTGCCACACCGTGAGGCTACCAGGGTGGGTGGGTGGCTCTGCAGATCGTCCCAGGAGCCCACTGGGTGCCTGAGCTGGGCACTTGGCACACCTGCCTGCTGTGAAGGAGGGCTCCCACCGGGGTGCCTGCCCACAGCTGGGAACCCCTGGGCCCTCTCCTCATCGCTGTGGCTGCTCGGGTGGAGGCAGTCCCCTGTGGTGCAGGTGAGAGGCCCCAGACCGTGAGTCCCTCTCAGTTTGACAGCTCAGGGAGGCCAGGGCTGGGAGGAGCCACTGGACCAGGTCCAGGAGGACCTGGCCCTGGTTCCAGGAGAGAGCAAGGGGGCAGGTGGGACTCCAGTGAGGGCTGGCACAGGCGGCTCTGTGAAACCCCCCCTGCGGCTGAAGCCAGGCAGGAACAGACCGCAGCCCCTGGGCAGGCTCCTAGCTGGCTTCCGGTCCAGTTGTCAGGGACAACAGAAGACAGCTGAATGGCCCCCTGTTTGCCCCCCCCCCCACCCGGGGCACCTGCCCTGGGAACAGGAACTACATTATGGATGGGGGTGGAGCTCGGCTCTCAGCCCATCCAGCCTGTTCATGTGCCTGGAAGGCCCATACAGCCCGCTCCAATGCCCCCCAGATGCAGGCCTTCCACTAGCGGCAGCTGCCAGTCCTTTCAGTCCTGCCCACCAGTTCAGCCAGCCTCCCTGGATCTTTCCACCCACCTCCACCACGATTCCAGTCCCCAGCATTGACCACAGGCCTCCTCTGGTTATGTGTACTGAGTTAGCACCCCCGTCCCCAGACTAGGGATGCCATCTCTCCAACTGCTTCTCGGGGGCTCCTCCATCCAGACTTCCCATGCTCCTCACCACCAAGACTTCCCTCTCTGTCCCCATGGGGGCTTCTGGGGGCTGGTGCCATCCTTGTGGCTACACACAGTTTGAAATCAGCCGAGGCATCTCAGGCAACAGAAGGACTGGGAGTTTGGAGGCCCTGGTGCCCTGTGCGGCTCAGTCACTGCACTGCTCTAAGTACCATGCACACGACCTGCACCCACCAGGGGGCACACTCACAGTGGGTACCCTGCAGGCCTCAGGCCAACAGAAGCCCAGAGGAAGGGCAGGACATATTAGGTGGGGCAGAGGTGGCTCTTCGTTGCCAAATCTGGAACTCCAAGGCCCCCAGCTCCCCAGGAACAGAAAGTCCCCACCCACACACAGCATCCCATGCCCCAACTCAGATCCAGGCCCTTCTTCCTCCTCCCCACTTGGGGGCTTGGTGTACACCCCAGGCTACCTGGGGCCCCACAGGTGCAGGTTGCTGCAGACTGGTTAGGTGTGATGTGAATGCCCCGAGCATGTGCTAGGGGAACCCCTGCTTACCCGCTGTATGCAGTTCCATTTGCGCTTGGAGCTAACTACATTGCAGTTGCCTTCCTTGAAGAGGTTAGGCCTCCATCACCCCCACCCCACACTCCACGGGCATCTGAGCCTGTAGTCCTTTGAAGGTCCCATGCAGATGAGGGGAGGGGGTGCAGAAAAGACCAGAGGCCCCTCTTCCTCCCTTACCCAGCAGCTGAGCAGCCCCTGTGGGGTTGCCTGCACGGTGTGGACAAAGGGGGTGCAGAAACCAGCCAGGCGAAGCCGGCTGCCCTCTGGGCTAGTGTGTGTGTGGGATAAGCAAACACGTACCCTCCCACCCCCGGTGTTAGAAGCACAGCCGGTGTATATCTGGTGAGGATCGACTGGGGACCAAGCATTAGCCAGGCACAGAGGTGGGATGTGGGCCAGGCTAGACTGGGACCTGAGATGAGGCTCAGCTGGAGCTGGGGTAGGGGAGGAGCCCACAGGGTATGTGGTTGTTTTCAGAGCCCCACAGGCCTGGGCACCCACCTTTGCTGGGCTTTGACACCCCGAGTGAGCCTGCATTGCCAGGGGTGGTTGGGCAGCTCAGGATGGAGCGGGAAGCCAGGCGGGGGCTGTGTGTGAACAGGGAGGTCCAGAGTGATCCAGGCCCACACCTCTCTGTGTAGGTGCAGGGGCCTGCAGGGCCATGGAGGTGGACACGGGGGACACCCGGCGGGCCTCACGTGTCCGAGGGGAACATCGGAGACACACCATCACCAATGGCGTGGACTGCGACCTAGTGAGTGGGGGTCTATGGGGCTCTCCTTGCCTGGAACTAGACCCAGCACCCCAGGCTAGGGTCTCCTGGGCCACTGCTTGGCCTGGGTTTTGGTGAAACCCTGGTGGCGTAGTAGATAAGTGCTACGGCTGCTACCCAGAAGGCTGGCAGTTGGAATCCACCAGGTGCTCCTTGGAAACTAGGGGGCAGTTCTCTGTTCCTCTAGGGTTGCTGTGAGTTGGAATTGACTCAAGGGCAACGAGTTTGGCTTTTGGTGGTGAGAACGCTGGTCACCAGATGGTCTAAACATCTCTCTCCCCAGCTTGAACCCATCTGAGGCATGGGGCCGGGGCCAGGCAGCAGATCAGGCTGTCCTTTAGGGAGAAGGAAGCTTAGATGTGTGGTTTGGTGGGTTTGGGCCTCTCCCCAGAATTGCTCTGCCCAAGCCCACTTCCCTAGCGCCTCTCTGCCAGGTTAGATCTGCTCACCCACTGTGTGCTTGCCTCAGATAGGCACGTTCCTGAAGACAGGAGCACTGAGCTCCAATCAGTCACTCCCCTCTTCCTGAGCAGAGGGGTTGAGAAGGGCCGGGACTCCTTCACACAGGAGGAGGAACGGGGCATGCAGGGTGCACACTTGTACAGGTGTGTTTGCAGATATGTGTTATTGCTGTGCACACCTGTGTGTGATTGAACCTGCACACATGCCTCTGTGTGAACCCATAGCTCCATTCAAGCCTTGGGCCCTTTGTGCATATGTGTGTGCTTACCTGCACACATGCTTGAAGTGTTTGCATGCCTGCATGCACACGCATGTTGCAGCTGAAGCAGCTGAGGGAGCTGGAGCAGGAGAAGGAGGTGCTGCTGCAGGGCCTGGAGATGATGGCACGGGGCCGGGACTGGTACCAACAGCAGCTGCAGCGCGTCCAGGAGCGCCAACGCCGCCTGGGCCAGAGCAGAGCTGGCACCGTGAGTGATGCCTCTGCAGCGGGCGACCAAGACCTCACCACACATGTGTATGCACACGTATATACACACAGGAACCACCCCCAGCCCAGGCACCCCTGGGAGTCATGGCTGCTCCCATTCCAGGGCACAGTGGCTGAACCTCCCACCCCAGGGTGCTGGGACCCCCCTACCAGCATTATGACTCCCTCCCCAGCCCCACCCCATATAAGGAGGCCTGGGGCTGACCTCCTCAGCACCAGCACCACTGGACTCCCTCTAGGCTCTGAGCAGCAACTATGGGGGACAGGAGTGCCACCTGTGGGACCCCTAGCTGGCCCTGGTCTGTGGCCACTAGCCCCACTTTCCTTCCAGGACTTGGGGGCTGAGGGAAGCCCCCACTCTCTGGGGCAGCTGCTGCCCAAGGTACAGGAGGTGGCCCGGTGCCTCGGGGAGCTGCTGGCTGCAGCCTGTGCTGGGAAAGGGAGTGCCCCCCCAGAACACCCCAACAGGGTGAGTGCCCTCCCCCACGTAGGGTGAGTGCCCCCGCCCCCGTGCCCCTCACTCTGTCCTGTATGCTGTGCAGGGCAATGCCAGGCCCACTTGACCATGCCCTCCCACAGGCTTTTCCCTGGTCGTCCTCAGGGCCCCCGGGCCCCTCCGCCCTGGCCCCTGCCTCGACCTCAGCCCCAGCCTGGCTTCAGCAGACCATCCTAATGTTGAAGGAGCAGAACCGGCTCCTCACTAAGGTGAGGCATGGGGAGGGGGCGGAGTGGGGCCAGGGTCTGGCTGGCCCTGACCCCCACCACTGCCCACCAGGAGGTGACGGACAAGAGCGAGCGTATCACGCAACTGGAGCAGGAGAAATCGGCTCTCATCAAGCAGCTGTTCGAGGCTCGAGCCCACAGCCAGCAGGAGGCCGGACCCCTAGACTCCACCTTCATCTAAGGGGCTGCCAGAACGGAGACCGGCCTCTGGCCTGGCACCTGCCCCAAACAGGCACCCCCTTGGGCCCCATCTCCGGCCCAGGACCGCCGGTGACATGGACATAGGCCTGGAGCGGGTGCTCTCTCCTCTCCCTCCCAACCCGGGATCCCTCGTCCCCTCAGTCCCAGGGAGGCCAGTAGACAGGAGGCCCCCAGACATGGACGGGGTCCTGGCTTCTGGGTCTGACCTGGGGCGGGGGGGTGTAGCCACAACCTGAAGCTGCTACTGCCACGTCAGAGGAGAGGGGGGACCCTCCTCTGCTACCGCGTCTCAGGCAGCCCCTGGGCAGGAAGGGGTCCGTGGCAGCCCCACTCCCGTGTTTACAAAAGCGCTGTCCCCTCCTCTGAGCCTGGGATCTGAACCCAGGTCTCCAGTAAAGGTACCCGGCACACTAGGCTGCACTTCCGTCAGCAGCCAGCAGAGGGCGCCCGTCGAGCGCCGAGCAAAGGCCCTTTCTGGAGTCCCCAGGGGTCTCTCAGATGGGGGTCTGGGGGGTGGGCTGGGAGACCTGAGGGCCCAGTGTGTTATTGCGTTTGGCTCGGGCCCGAGGGGACCCAGACAAGGTGACAGGTGGGAGCAGATGGGGAGCCTCGATAGGAAGGCTCAGCCAGCGCCAGCTTCACTGGGACAGTGGGGTGATCTGCCAGGAGGGTGGTCCCAGTGCATGCCCGGGCTGAGGCTGAAGGGGGATCCACCTGCACAGGAACAGATTGGGTAGGTTCCAGGAGTAGGGCAGAGAGCTGGGCCTTGCCCCCTCTCCACAGGCACCAGCTTTGAACAAACTAAGGGCTGGAGCTCCAGACAGCCCTGCAGAGCAGCCTGTGACCCAGTTCAGCGCCTTGGACCAGCAGCCTGGTGGGCTGTGCAGGTGTCCCAGCATGGGCTTCAAGACACAGCTGCTCTCCTCGCCTGGAGATGACTGTCCCTGGAAAGGTGTCTGCCTGGGCCTCCCGGGTGTGCCCTGAGGCACTTTGTGGGCCAGGCACCTTCAGCTAGGTCCACCCATGGGATGCAAGGTCTGGGGGCCTGCACAGCACCCTCCACCCTCACCACACCCAGTGTTGGCCCAGGTTTGGGCCGTAAGGCGATACTTCCCCCTGAGTGACAGAAAAGGGGAACTACTTGGCACCGGAAGAGGCTGTGGCAGTGTCCCAGCCTGAGTGCTTCCCTGCCCCCTGCACCAGGCCTGCTTCAGTGGACATGGGCAGAGGATAGCCTGCCATGCATCTGGACCCCAGAAGGGACATGAGGACCCTCAGCTGAGGTCATAGCAATGCCACAGTGGGTTTCATGCCTGAAGGCCCAGATGTGGAGTGTGGGCATGCTTGTTGCATGGAGACCAAGAGCATCAGAGGGTGCCCCCCATCTAGCAGGAGGGGTCCTGGGTGCTCCTTCCCGAGCTCCAGCTCTGTGTGAACTTTCCTATGGGTGCTCTTAGCCTGCAGGGTGGTTCCACTAAGCACAAGATCCCTCCAGGAGGATGGGGTAGGTTCTCCAGGGGGTCTCTGTCACCCCAGACTTCCCGACCAAGCTCATGGTGCAGGTTAGGATGGGCATCCCATGGCCAAGCCACAGGACCAGAGGCAGAAAGGGAGGGGGTCCTGAAGGACACGGTACCCCCATGGCCCCCAATACCCAGCAGGCTTGCCGTGCAGTCATTAGTCTGGCCCCAGCCAGGGAGAAGCCCCCCAGCCCTGAAAATTCTGCCCTTCCTCCCATCCACGGCCATCCCCCAATGGGCCCAAGTCCTAATCACTCCCCCACAAGGGGCCTCCTCTAACAATTCTCTGCCTATGGCTGGTGACTTCTGAAACTGAAAATTGAGGGCACCTCCCCTGCCTCTAACCCTTCCATGGCCCCTGTCCCTCAGGGCAGACTCTGGCCCCAGCAGGATCCTCCTCCACAGTCCGTCCAGTGGCTACATGGGAGCAGCTGGCCTCCCTCCCTGTGGACTCTGCACATGCTGTTCCATTGGCCTGGAGCCCGCTGCCTTGCTGTACCAGGCTAGCCCCTTCCCAGCCCCCCACTTCAGACACAGGCACAGAGCAAAGGAAGCCACAGAGGCCAAGGCAGGGAGGCCTCCTCGGCCCAGCCTGGCCGTCGTGCACTCCCCTGGGGCTCAGGAGGTGGGGCACAGACACCGGTACCTCCCCGGAGCCCGAAATGAGCTCTCCCTGTAGAAGTGGCTCAGGGACACATGCCTCTTATATTTCCTTGGGTTCCCAAACAAATTTGTCTTTATTGTGGCAAGATACACGTAACATGAAATTTGTCCTTTTAACCCTTTTTAAGTGTGCAATTCAGTGGCGCTAACTGCATTCACAGCACCATCATCACTGCTGTCTATCTCCAGAGATTTTTCAGCACCCCAGACAGAAACCTTGTACCCGTTACACACCGACTCCCCATTCTCCCCAGCCTCAGCCCCAGCTTTCTGCCTGTATGAATTGAATTCAATGTGTTATTCTTGACCTTGGTGTTCCATGGAGTGTGGAAAAATGCCTCCTCCAAGTTGGCAGCCTGACATCAGGCTGGCTGTGTGGCCCCAGAGACCTCGGGCAGATTTGAAAGAGGCTCCAGTCTGACGGGGCCCGGGCAACCCCAGGACAGGTGCACGGCTCTCCGAGGCCGGGCTTCTCAGCCTTGGCACAAGCTACATTCCGGGCTAAGCCATTCTTTGTTGTGGGGGCTGTTCTATGTGTGACGGTAGGGCGTTTAGCAGCATCCCTGGTGTCTTAGTTATCTAGTGCTGCCGTAACAGAAATATCACAGGTGGATGGCTTAAACAGAAGTTTATTCTCTCACGGTCTAGTAGAAGTTGAAATCCAGGGCGTCGGCTCCGGGGGAAGTCTTTCTCTGTCAGCTATGGAGGAAGGTCCTTGTCGTCAGTCTTCCCCTGGACCAGGAGCTTCTCAGCACAGGGGCCCGTGTCCAAAAGACGTGCTCTTCTCCTGGCACTAGTTTATTTATTTTAAAATTGTGCTTTAGGTGAAAGTTTACAGCTCAAGTTAATTTCTCACACAAGAATTTATACACATATTGTTTTGTGACATTAGTTGCAATCCCCACAATGTGACAGCACACTCCCCCTTCTACCCCAGGTTCCCTGTGTCCATTCTACCAGTTCCTGTCCCTCCCTGCCTTCTCATCCTGCTTTTGGACAGGAGCTGCCCATTTGGTCTCATATATCTGTTTGAACTAAAGTACATTCCTCAAGTGTATTTTTATAATCCTGTCTAATCTGTCTAAAGAGTGGCCCTCAGGAATGATTTCAGTTCTGGGTTAACAGAATGTCCAGGGGCCATAGTTTCGGGGGCTCCTCCAGTGTCTGTCAGACCATTAAGTCTGGTCTTTTTACATGAAGTTGAGTTTGGCTCCACACTTTTCTCCCGCTCCACCCGGGCCTCTGTGTGTTCCCTGTTAGGATGGTCTTTGGTGGTAGCTGGGCACTATCAAGTTCTCCTGGCTCTACTTTCTTGGTGGTGTGAAGTCCCTGTCTCTCTGCTCACTTCTCTCTCTTATGTCTCAAAAGAGATTGATTTAAGATACAACCTAATCTTGTAGATTGAGTCCTGCCGCATTACCGTAACTGCTGCTAATCCCACCTCATTAGTATCATAGAGGTAGGATTTACAACACAGGAAAATCACAACAGATGACAAAATGGCGGACAATCACACAATACTAGAAATTGACACACATTTTTGGGGAACACAATTCATAACACCTGGCCTCTGCACACTAGATGCCAGTAGCATCTAGTGACAACAAAAAATATACCCAGGTACTGCTCAATATCTCCTGGGGGAACCACTACTCTAGGGGAGTGTGGCATCACCAGCCACAAGGATTTCTTGTAGATCAAGGTCCAAGGAATCAATACATCACGAGAGCCAGCAGAAACAACAGACAGCATCTGTAGACAGTCAGATATAAACAATATTAACTTGAAATTTTTATTAACTGTGTGTGTTAAAATGCCCTAGAGAACCAATTAAAACAATTGATATACACTGTGTGTCTTCCCAAGAAGCAGAGGAAGAGAGGTGAGAAAAGGACAAAGAAATTCCAGTTGAAGAAGAAAGAAAGAAACCGGAAAACACATAATAAGATGATAGAAATAAATGAGAAATCACAAGATATGTAAGTACATTATATTGGGGAAATTATCAGCTAGAGAACAGAAGATAACTATGTTTTGTATGTCTAAAGAAATTAAAGATAAGGCTATCAGGTAGCTTTTAACAATGGGTTATCTAATACAATAACAAAAGCACAAACAGCAAAAGACTAAACAAATGAGACCTCATAAAAATTAACTTTTGTTCATCAAAAGAACTTACCAGTGCCCACCTCACCACTTTCATTCAATATTTTATTATAAGTCCTAACCAGAGCAGTAAGACAAGAAAAAATGAATAAATAAATAAAAGCTATGCAGATTAGAAAAGAAGAAGTAAAATTATCTCTATTCATGGACATGACCTTATGTACAGAAAACCCCAGAGTCCACAAGAAAACTTCTAGAGCCAACAGAAGAATTTAGCATAGTTCTTATAGGGTACAAGTTTGGAAAACAAAAATCATTTGGATTTCTATACACCAGCAATGAGAAACCCGAAAGGAAATTAGAGAAACAATTCCATTTACAATAGCATCTAAGAGAATAAAATATCTAGGAATAAATCTAACCAGGGACCTGAAGGACTTACATAACACTGGGGAAAGAGATTAAAGAGACTGAAATAAATGGAGAAAGATGTTTCATGTTCTTGGATTGGAAGACTTAACATTTTTAAGATGTCAATACTACCTAAAGTGATCTATAGAGTCAACACTATCACGATCAAATTTCCAACAGCCTTCTTCACGCAAATAGAAAAACCAATCCTCAACGTTATATGGAATGGCAAGAGGCTCTGAGCAGCTAAAACGGCATTGAAAAAGAGGAACAAAGTAGGATGCACACTTCCTGATTTTAAAATATACTGTATAGCTATAGATCATTCAAAAGTGGCTGCAGCGATATATTGACAGGGAACTGCCAGAAATTCAAGCTGGATTCAGAAGAGGAGGTGGAACCAGGGAGATCATTGCTGATGTCAGATGGATCCTGGCTGAAAGCAGAGAATACCAGAAGGATGTTTACCTGTGTTTTATTGACTATGCAAAGGCATTCGACTGTATGGATCATAACAAATTATGGATAACACTGCGGAGAATGGGAATTCTAGAACACTTAATTGTGCTCATGAGGAACCTCTACATAGACCAAGAGGCAGTTGTCTGGACAGAATAAGGGGATATTGACTGGTTTAAAGTCAGGGAAGGTGTGCATCAGGGCTGTATCCTTTCACCGTACCTATTCAGTCTGTATACTGAGCAAATAATCCGAGAAGCTGGACTATATGAAGAAGAACGGGGCATCAGGATTAGAGGAAGATTCATTAACAATCTGCGTTATGCAGATGACACAACCTTGCTTGCTGAAAGTGAAGAGGACTTGAAGCACTTACTGATGAAGATCAAGGACCACAGCCTTCAGTATGGATTGCACCTCAACATAAGGAAAACAAAAATCCTCACAGCTGGACCAATAAGCCACATCATGATAAATGGAGAAAAGATTGAAGTTGTCAAGGATTTCATTTTAGTTGGATCCACAAACAACAGCCATGGGAGCAGCAGTCAAGAAATCAAAAGACACCTTGCATTGGGGAAATCTGCTGCAAAGGACCTCTTTAAAGTGTTGAAGAGCAAAGATGCCACCTTGAAGACTAAGGTGCGCCTGACCCAAGCCATGTGTTTTCAATTGCCTCCGTCACATGTGAAAGCTGGACAATGAATAAAGAAGACCAAGGTAGAACTGATGTCTTTGAATTGTGGTGTTGGAGAAGAGTATTGAACATAGCATGGACTGCCGAAAGAACTAAAAAATATGTCTTGGAAGAAGTACAACCAGAATGCTCCTTAGAAGCAAGACTACATCTCACATACTTTGGACATTTTGTCAGGAGGGATCAGTCCCTGGAGAAGGACATCATGGTTGGTAAAGTGGTTGGTCAGTGAAAAAGAGGAAGATATTTACCGAGATGGATTGACACAGTGGCTGCGACAATGTGCTTAAGCATAACAAGATTGTGAGGACGGTGCAGGACCGGGCAGTGTTTCTGCTGTACATGGGTTGCTATGAGCTGGAACCAACTTGATAGTACCTAACAACAACAACGTATAGCTACAGTAATCAAAACAGCCTGGTATTGGTATATAACAATAGACACATAGGTCAATGGGATAGAATTGAGAGTCCAGAAATAAACCCACACATCTATGGTCACTGATTTTCGACAGGCATGCTAAGTTCATTTGATGGGAGAAAGAAAAGTCTCTTCAATAAATGGTGTTGGAAAATTGGGTTTCCACAATTTGGAAATGAAACGGGATCCATGCCTCACACCATGCACAAAAACAAATTCAAAATGGGTTAAGATCTAAATGTGCAAACTAAAACCATAAAATTCTTAGGAGAACATGCAGGGACAATGCTGTCAGGCTTCATTTTTGACAATGGATTATCTAATAAAACAACAAAAGCACAAGCAACAAAAGACAAAAAAAAAATAAGTGGAACCTCATAAAAATTAAAAACTTTTGTTCATCAAAAGACTAACAAAGAAGTGAAAAGACAAGCTACCTACTGGGAGAACATCTTTGGAAACCATACATCAGACAAGAATCTAATACCCAATGTATATATAAAACTCCCACAACTTAACAACAAGACAAATAACCCAATCATAAAATGGGCAAAGGACTTGAACAGACATTTCACCAAAGAGGACCATGCTGCAGAAGGACCATGGGCACCCGATATTTTTGGTTGTAAGGACTGGGAAGTACTAGTTATCCTTGGAGCCCTGTTGCAGGTGGCTGGGTGACCTGAGTGGAGCCACCAGTCCTTAAACCCCTGATGCGGGTAGGCGAGGACCCTGTTTAATAGGCAAAGCGGTGTCAAACATCAAACACCCACCTCTCCACCACACAGCTGAAACAGTTGCAGTCTGCCAACAAGGGCTTATTCTCCTGAAATAGGCCCACACTGGTCCATGCAGGGGGAAAAGGTATTCAAAGGCCATGGACCCTTTATGCCTGGACAGGAGCTGCTTCTGTCCTGAGCTCCCCAGGTTAGCGGAGGGGGCAGATTATCTTTTCCCCAATTGTAAATTTGTTCCTTCTCCAAGGCCGGGAGAATGGCTTAGGGCCCGCAGCAGAGCCTAGCTCAGGCCCAGGGAACTCAACAGCCACTGAAGCTGGCTTGGGGCTGGGGGCATGGTAAAATATATGAAAGTACTTAGCTTTTGCGGAGAACGCCGTACTTCTCTGGTCTCGGAGGTGTGAGTAGGCTGTGTGGTTGGCCGCCTCTCCTCAAGGAAACTGCAGCCAAAGGCTGCCACCATCCCGCCAAAGTCGCTCCCGGGAATGGCGCCTGAGGGTTCCCGTGATTCAGATCCAGCAACTCCTCTCCGCTTGTGAACTGTCTCTCCTTCCCCCTGCCGCTCAGTCCATTTTCTAACTTTGCCTTTGATGTTCAGGGCTCCTAGCTTGTCATAAATATAATTGTTTCACTTGTTTTTTGAAGTCTTTATTGTAAGAGGGATCACCGGAAGCATCTGACTACTCTGCCATCTTGGCGCCCCCTCCTCAGATCAATCACTTTTGAGATATAAAAGAGAGAAGTGAGCAGAGAGACAGGGGAGGCTCATACCACCAAGAAACAAGAATCAGGAGAATAGTGCATCCTCTCGACCAGGGGTACCTGCGCTGAGAAGCTCCTTGGCTTGGCAAGATTGATGACAAAGACCTTCCTCCAGAGCCAACAGAGAGGGAATGCCTTTCCCTGGAGCTGCACCTTGAATTTGGACTCCTAGACTGTGAGAGAATAAATTTCTTTTTGTTAAAGCCACCCACTTGTAGTATTTCTATTATAGCAGCACTAGGTGACTAAGCCAGTCCTCAAAGTGACATCTTTGCTTTTTAACACTTTAAAGAGGTCTTTTGCTGCAGATTTGCCCGATGCAATATGTCATTTGATTTCTTGACTGCTGCTTTCATGGCATCGACTGTGAATCCAAGTAAAACAAAATCCTTGACAAATGTCATATTTTCTCCATTTATCATGATTTCGCTTATTAGCCCAATTGTGAGGATTTTTGTTTTCTTGCTGTGTGATCCATACCAAAGGGTATAGTCTTTGTTCTTCCTCAGTAGGTGCTTCAAGTCCTCTTTGCTTTCAGCAAGTAAGGTTGTGTCATCTGCATATCAAAGGTTGTTAATGAGTCTTCCTCCAATTCTGATACTATGTTCTTTTTCATATAGTCCAGCTTCTTGGATTCATTTGGTCAGCATACAGGTTGAGTAAGTATGGTGAAAGGATGCAACCCTGATACACACCTTTCCTGATTTTAAACCATGCAGTATCCCCTTGTTGTGTTCAAACGACTGCCTCTTGGTCTATGTACAGGTTCCACGTGAGCACAATTAAGTGCTCTGGAATTCCCATTCTCCAAAATATTATCCATAATTTGTTATGATCCACATAGCCAAATGCCTTTGCATAGTCAACAAAATACAGGTAAACACCTTTCTGGTATTCTGTGCTTTCAGCCAAGATACACCAAACATCAGCAATGATATCTCTCATTCCATGTTCTCTTCTGAATCCAGCTTGAATTTCTGGCAGTCACTTGTTGATATACTGCTGCAACCATTTTTGAATGCTCTTCAACAAAATTTAACTTGCTGTGATATTAATGATATAGTTCATTAATTTCTGCACTCTGCTGGGTCACCTTTCCTTGGAATGGGCACAAATATGGATCTCTGCCAACCAGTTGGCCAGGCAGCTGTCTCCCAAGTTTCTTGGCGTAGACGAGTGACTGCTTCCACTGTTGCATCCATTTGTTGAAACATCTTAATTGGTGTCTCAGGCTGGGTTCTCTAGAGAAGCAAAACATATAAACATATATATAGACAGATTTATATCAAGGAAATGGCTCACACAGTTGTGGAGAAAACTGGCTACACACAGCAGATCCCACCTTGGAGGTAATCACATCGTACAACTGCCAAACCACTGAGAATCATGACCTAACCAAGCTGACATATAACCTTAACCATCACAATTGCTATTCCATCAATTCCTGGAGGCTTATTTTTTGCCAACGCCTTCAGTGCGGCTTGGACTTCTTCCTTCAGTACCATCGGTTCTTGATCACATGCCACCTCCTGAAATGTCTGAATGACAATCAGTTCTCTTTGGTACAGTGACCCTGTGTATTCCCTCCATCTTCTTTTGATGCTCATAGAATTCTTCAATATTGCAACCCCAGCACTAAATTTTTTCTTTAGTTTTTTCAGCCTGAGAAATGCCGAGCACGTTCTTACCTTTTGGTTTTCTAGCTCCATCTGTCTGCAGTTTTCATTACGATAACTTTACTTTGTCTTCTTGAGCCACCCTGTGAAATCTGCTCGTCTCTTTTACTTCATCATTTCTTCCATTTGCTTTAGTGGCTGTACGTTCAGGAGGAAGTTTCAGAATCTCTTCTGACATCCATTTTTGTCTTTTTTTTCTTTTCTGTCTTTTAAATGACCTCTTGCTTTCTTCATGGGTGATGTCCTTGATGTCACCTCACAACTTGTCTGGTCTTTGGTCACTAGTGTTCAGTTCATCAAATCTATTCTTTAGATGGTCTCTAAATCCAGGTGGGATATACTCCAGGTCATACTTTGGCTCTTGTGGACTTGTTTTAATTTTCTTCAGCTTCTGTTTGAACTTACTTGTGAGCAATTTGTGGTCTGCTCCTCAGTTGGCTCCTGTCCTTGTTGTTTCTGATGATACTGAGCTTCTCTATTGTCTCTTTCCACAGATGTAGTTGATTTGATTCCTGTGTATTTCATCCAGCACAGTCCACATTTATGTTGTTGAAAAAAGCTATTTGCAATGAATATTTGTTTGGTCTTGTGAAATTCTATCATGCGATTCCTGGTGTTGTTTCTGTCACCAAGGCTGTATTTTCCACCTACTTATCCTCCTTATTTTTTCCAACTTTTGCATTCCAATCACCAAAAATTATCAATGCATCTTGATTGCATGTTTGGTCAATTTCAGACTTTAGAAGTTGGTAAAAAACTTCAGTTTCTTCATCTGTGGCATTAGTGGTTGTTGTGTAAATTTTAATAACAGTGGTATTAACTGGTCTTCCTTGTAGGCAATGGATATTATCCTATTACTGACAGCACTGTACTTCAGGATAGATCTTCAAATGTTCTTTTTGATGGCAAATGTGACACCATTCCTCTTCAATTGATAATTCCCGACATAGTAGACTATATGACTGTCTGACTCAAAGTGGCCAATGCCAGTCCATTTCAGTTCACTAGTGCCTAGGATATCGATCTTTATTTGTTTCATTTCATTTTTGATGACTTCCAATTTTCCTAGATTTATACTCTGTACATTCCACATTCTGATTATTAATGGATGTTTGTGGCTGTTTCTTCTCATTTTGAGTCATGACACATCAGCAAATGAAGGTCCCGAAAGCTTTATTCCATCCACATCGTTAAGGTGGGCTCCGATTTGAGGAGGCAGCTGTTCCCCAGTCATATTCTGATTGCCTTCCAACCTGAGGGGCTCATCTTCTGGCACTATATCAGACAATGTTCCACTAGTATTTGTAAGGTTTTCACTGGCCAAGTTTTTCAGAAGCAGTCCAGCAGGTCCTTCTTCCTAGACTGTCTCAGTCTGGAAGCTCAGCTGAAACCCGTCCACTGTGGGTGATCCTGCTGGTATTTGGAATACTGGTGGCATAGCTGCCAGCATCACAGCAACATGCAAGCCACCACAATAAGACAAACTGACAGACAAGCGATGGAGAACTACCGTACGACCCAGCAATTCCACTCCTAGGTAGATACTCAAAAGACTTGAAAGCAGGGACTTTGTACATCAATGTTCATTGCAGCCCTAGTCACAATAGCCAAAAGGTGGAAACAACCTAAATGCCATCGACAGACGAATGGGTCAACAGAATGTTGTACATACATACAATGGAGTACTACTCAGCCAGGAGGAGAAATGCAGTCTTGATACTTGGTACAGTACAGATGCCGAGTGAAATAAGCCAATCACAAAAGAACAAATATTGTATGACCTCACTTATATAAAAAGACAAGAAAAGGTAAATGTATAGAGACCAAAGTTTATTAGTGGTTACCAGGGGCGGGAGGGAGGCGGAAAAAAGGCGTTAATGGTGATGGAAAAATTGCATTGATTAAAGGTAGGGTTGCACATCTAATTATTGTAATTGCTGTCAATAAGTTTTACACCTTTAAAAAGCTGAATTGGAAAAGCCATGTGATAGATATTGTCATGGATTGAATTGTGCCCCCCCAAAACGTGTGTCAACTTGGCTAGGCCATGATTTCCAGTACGGTGTGATTGTCCACCATTTTGTGATCTGATGTGATTGTCTTATGTGTTGCAAATCCTACCTCTACAATGTTAATGAGGTAGGATTAGCGGCAGTTATGTTAATAGGTAGGACTCAATCTATAAGATTAGGTTGGGTATTAAATCAATCTCTTTTGAGGCATAAATGAGAGAAGCAAGCAGAGAGACAGGGGGACCTCATACCACCAAGAAACAGGAGTTAGGAAAGTAGCAGATCCTTTGAACCCTGGTTCCCTGCACTGAGAAGATCCTCGACTGGGGGAGATTGATGACAAAGACCTTCCCCCAGAGCCGACAGAGAGAGAAAGCCTTCCCCTGGAGCTGACACCCTGAATTCAGACTTCTAGCCAACTAGACTGTGAGAGGATAAATTTCTGTTTGTTAAAGCCATCCAGTTGTGGTATTTCTGTTATAGCAGCCCTAGACGACTAAGGCAGAATTTGGTACCGAGAGTGGGGTGCTGCTCTAACAGATATCTAAAATGTGGAAGCAGTTTCGAAACTGTAAATGGATAGAGGCTGGAAGAGTTTTAAAGCGCGTAATAGTCAAAGTCCAGATTGCCTTGAAGGGACTGTTGGTGGAATTAAGGGGCTTCAAAGGCAATCCTAGTGAGGGCTCAGACGGAAATCAGGAGCTGTTACACCGGAGGCAGTACAGACAGCGAGAAGCAGCAGCAGAGACCCGGCAGCAGCAGAACCAGGGGACCAGCAAGGGACAGGGCTGGAGCCAACCCACAGAGTGAGAGAGCTGAGTGCCTTTGTGCAGGAGGCTTCCTGGTGGAGTGGGGTGCCTTCAGCACTTCATAACGGTGCTGCAGAGCTTTGGAATATTTGCCTCAGTAGGTCAGATGCAGGTGGAGAGGACCTAGAGACTGAGAGGCCAAGAAACCAGGAAGCAGAAGCTGAAGAGACAAGGAACACTGAAAGCAGAGCTGCTTCAGTCTCAAAGAGTGGAGTCACCACTCGGACCAGGAGAATGGGGTCGCTCAAAGCCAAAGGAGCAGAGATGTCATTCCAGTGGGCCTGGAAGGCAGAGATGAAGCCCAGGGCTGAGGGGCCACCATTCAGAATCTGGAAAGTGTGGCCAATGTCCAGAGTTTGGAGGACAGGGCCATTGTGTAAATGGTCTCAGAGAACAGAGGATTATTTTCAAGCCTTGAGTGCTAATGTAATGTGTTCTGCGACTTGCTTCATGCCTATTATTTCTTCTTTTCCTCCAAATTCTCCCATCTGTAATGGAAATGTCTAGCTTGTAGCACCATTGTACTTTGGAAGCAGGTAACCTGTATTCTAGATTTTACAGATAAAGAGGAATTTTTGGATTTTGGACTTCGAGTTGGCTTAAGACTTTTGCTATGATATGATGGGGTAAATGTGTTTTACATGTGGCAAGGACATGAATTTTTGGGAGCCAAAGTGTGGAATGTCATGGATTGAATTGTGTCAACTTGGCTAGGCCATGATATCCAGTATTGTGTGACTGTCCACCATTTTGTCATCTGATGTGATTTTCCTATGTGTTGTAAACCCTACCTCAATGATGTTAATAAGGTGGAATCAGCAGCAGTTATGGCAATGAGGCAGGGCTCAATCTACAAGATTAGGTTGTGTCTTAAACCAATCGCTTTTGAGACATATAAGACAGAATCAAGCAGAGAGACACGAGACCTCATACCACCAAGAAACAAGAGTCAGAAGAATAGCGCATCCTTTGGACCTAGGGTTCCTGTGGTGAGAAACTCCTTGACTGGAGAAGATTGATGACAAAGACCTTCTTCCAGAGCCAACAGGGAAAGAAAACCTTCCCCTGGAGCTGGCACCCTGAATTCAGACTTCTAGCCTCCTAGACTGTGAGAGAATAAATTTGTCTTTGTTAAAGCCATCCACTTGTGGTATTTCTGTTACAGCAGCACTAGATGACTAAGACAGATATATTTACAACAATGACAAGAAAAATAAAAACAGTAGCTGCTGAGGCTGTTTATGTACAACCGAACACCTCATGGGATTTGGTTTCTTTGGAGGTTTAGGGCCATGGTTTCATGGGTCATTTCAGTTTACTGCCTTAATAACATGTTTAGTGCTTCTGTTCTAACTCCTAGTTCATTGTGTAGTGCCTGGGGTCTTAAAAGCTGCCATCCGAGTCACAACGATTGGTGTCTGTATGCCTGGAACAACAGAGGAAGAAGGAGAGTCAGGAATAGGAAAGAATCCTGATCAAAAGGGGGGAAATGAAGAACAGAATTTCAAATTCTCATGGAATTCAGACTTCCTGGAGCCATTGGGCCTAGTCGAATCCCTGAAACTATTGCTCTGAGATAATCTTTTTTTTTAATTATTTTTTATTGTACTTTATATGAAGGTTTATAGAAAAAACTATCTTCTCATTAAACAGTACACATACTATTTTATGACATTGGTTAACAATCTCACGACATGTCAACACTCTCCCTTCTCGACCTCGGGTTCCCTATTACCAGCTTTCTTGTCCACTCCTTCCTTCTAGTCCTTACCCCTGAGCTGGTGTGCCCTTTTAATCTTGTTTTGTTTTATGGGCCTTTCTAATCTTTGGTTAAATGGTGAACCTCAGAAGTGACTTCATTACTGAGCTAAAAGTGTGTCTAGGGGTCATACTCTTGGGGTTTCTCCAGTCTCTGTCAGGCCAATAAGTCTGGTCTTCTTTTGTGAGTTAGAATTTTGTTCTACATTTTTCTCCAGCTCTGCCCGGGATCCTTCTGTTGTGATCCCTGTCAAAGCAGACTGTGGTGGTAGCTGGGCACCACCTAGTTGTAAGAGACTCAGTCTGGTGGAGGCTGTGGTATTTGTGGTCCATTAGTCCTTTGGACTAATCTTTCCCTTGTGTTTCTAGTTTTCTTCATACTCCCTTGCTCCCAATGGGGTGAGACCAGTGGAGTATCTTAGATGACCACTCACAGGCTTTTAAGACCCTCGATGCTACTCACTAAAGTAGAAAGTAGAACATTTTTTTAATAAACTATGTTATGCCAATTGAGCTAGATGTTCCCTGAGACCATGGTCCCCATAGCCTTCAGCCCACTAATTCGGTCCCTCAGGGGGTTTGGATGTGTCTATGGGGCTTCCATGACCTTGCCTTGGACAAGTTGTGCTGGCTTCCACAGTACTGTGTACTGTCTTACCCTTCACCGAAGTTATCACTTATCTATTGTCTATTTAGTGTTTTTTCCATCCTTACCCCTCCCCTCTGCAGTAACTATCAAAGATTGTTTCTTTCTGTGTGTAAACCTTTTCACAAATTTGTATAGTAGTGGTCTCATACAATATTTGTCCTTTTGTGATTGACTTATTTCACTCAACGTAATGTCCTCCAGATTCATGCTGTTGTGAGATGCTTCACAGATTTGTCATTGTTCTTTATCGTCGCGAAGTACTCCATTGTGTGTGTGTACCACAGTTTGTTCATCCGTTCATCTGCTGATAGGCATCTAGGTTGTTTCCATCTTTTTGCTGTTGTGAACAGTGCTGAAGTGAACATGGGTGTGCTTTATCTATTCGTGTGACCACTCTTATTGCTCTAGGATATTTTCCTAGGAGTGGGATTGCTGGATCATACGGTATTTCTATTTCTAGCTTTCTAAGAAAGCGCCATATCGTTTTCCAAAATCAGTTTTACATTTTTGCATTCCCATCAGCAGTGCATAAGAGTTCCAATCTCCCCACAACGTCTCCAACATTTGTTATTCCCTGTTTTTTTTTTTTTTTTTCATGCCAGTAACGCTGGGGTGAGATGGTATCTCATTGTGGTTTTGATTTGCATTTCTCTAATGGCTTAATGGCTAGTGATCGCAAGCATTTCCTCCTGTGTCTGTTAGCTGCTTGAATGTCTTCTTTGGTGAAGTGTCTGTTGATTTTCTTTGCCCATTTTTTAATTGGATTGTTTGTCTTTTTGTTATAGAGGTGTTGGATTTTCCTGTAGATTTTAGAGATTAGGACTTTGTCATATTTGTCATAGGCAAAAGTTTTTTCTCAGTCTCTAGGTTCTTTTTTTTTTTTTACCAAAAGAGGTGAAGACTTTTGATGAGCATAAGTGTTTAATTTTTAGAAGATTCCAGTTATCTAGCTTATCTTCTGGAGTGTGTGTGTCATTAGTTATGGTTTATACCCTGTTAATGCCATGTATTAAGGTCTCTAGCATTGATCCTGTTTTTTCTTCTATGATCTTTATAGTTTTTGGTTTTATATGTAGGTCTTTAATGCATTTTGAATTGGTTTTTGTGTATGGTGTGAGATATGAGTCCTATTTCATCTTTTTGCAGATAGACATCCAGTTTTGCCAGCATCATTTGTTAAAAAGACTGTCTTTTCCCCTTTTGATGGACTTTGGGCCCTTTGAGAAGATAAAGCGAACTTAGGTGGATGGATTTACACCTAGGTTCTCAATTCTGTTGCATTGATCCATGTATCTGTCGCTGTACCAGTATGCCAGGCTGTTTCGACTACTGTAGCTGTATCACAGGTACTAAGGTCAGGTAGTGTGAGCTCTCCAGCTTTATGCTTCTTCTTCAAAAGTGCTTTACTTATCTGGGGCCTTTTCCCTTTCCATATAAAGTTAGTGATTAGTTTTTCCACCTGTTTAAAGAATATTCTTGGTATTTGGATCGTGATTGCGTTGCATTTGTAAATTGCTTTGGGTAGAATTGTCATTTTCACAATGCTGAGTCTACGTATCCATAAGCATGGTATGTTTTTTCATCTAGGTAGATCTGTTTTGGTGTCTTGCAGTGGAGTTTTGTAGTTTTCTTTGTATAGGTCTTTTACGTCCCTAGTTAGATTTATTCCTAAGTTTTTTGGGGGGCAATTATAAATGGTATTGTTTTCCTGATTTCCTTTTCATGGTTCCCTTTATTGGTGTATAGGAATCCAACTGATTTTTGTATGTTTATCTTGTATCCTGCTACTCTGTAATCTTTCTATTACTTCCAGTAGTTTTCTTATGGAGTCTTTTGGGTTTTTTATGTATAGTATCATCATCGGCAAATAGGGCCAGTTTTACTTCTTTATTACCAATTTGGATGCCCTTTATTTCTTTTTCTTGCTTTATGGCCCTAGCTAGGACTTCCAGCACAATGTTAAACAGGAGTGGTGATAAAGGGCATCCTTGTCTTGTTCCTGTTCTCAGGGGGAATATTTTCAGCCTCTGTCCAATAAGAATGATGTTTCTGTTGGTTTTGTATGTTGTCGTTGTTAGGTGCCGTCAAGTCAGTTCCAACTCATAGCGACCATATGGACAACAGAATGAAACATTGCCCAGTCCTGTGACATCCTCACAATCTTTGCTGTGTTTGAGCCCATTGTTGCAGCCACTGTGTCAGTCCATCTCCTCAAGGGAGTTCCTCTTTTTCCCTGACCCTCTGCTTTACCAGGCATGATGCCTTTCTCCAGGGACTAATCCTCCTGATAACATGTCCAAAGAATTGGAGACATAGTCTCACCATCCTTGCTTCTAAGGACAACTCTGATTGCACTTCTTCTAAGACAGATTTGTTGGTTCTTTTGGCAGTCCATAGTATATTCAATATTCTTTGCCAACACCACAATTCAACCCACCCACCCAGTGCAGTCGAGTCCACAATTCAAAGGCATCAGTTTTTCTTAGGTCTTCCTTATTCATTGTCCAGCTTTCACATGCATTTGAGGCGATTGAAAACACCAGGCTGAACTTAGTCTTCAAGGTGACATCTTTGCTTTTTCAACATTTTAAAGAGTCCTCTTGCAGCCAATTTCCCCAATGCAATGCATCTTTTGATTTCTTGCCTGCTGCTTCCTAGGATGTTGATTGTGGATCCAAGTAAAATGAAATCCTTGACAACTTCAATCTTTTCTCCATTTATAATAATGTTGCTCATTGGTCCAGTTGTGAGGATTTTTGTTTTCTTTATGTTGAGGTGTAATCCATACTGAAGGCTGTGGTCTTTGATCTTCATTAGTAAGTGTTTCAAGTCCTCTTCACCTTCAGCAAGCAAGGCTGTGTCGTCTGCATATCAGAGATTGTTAATGAGTCTTCCTCTAATGCCGATGCCCCATTCTTCTTCATATAGTCCAGCTTTTCGAATTATTTGCTCAACTTACAGATTGACTAGGTATGGTGAAAGGATACAACCTGATGCACACCTTCCCTGACTTTAAACCATGCAGTATCCCCTTGTTCTGTCTGAACAACTGCCTCTTGATCTATGTACAGGTTCCTCATGAGCACAGCTAAGTGTTCTAGAATTCCCATTCTTTGCAATGTTACCCATAATTTTTATGATCCACACAGTTGAATGCCTTAGCATAGTCAATAAAACACAGGTATAGATGTCCTTTATTATATTGAGGAACTTCCCTTCTATAGATGCCCTTTATTATATTGAGGAATTTCCCTTCTATTCCTATTTCATTGAGAGTTTTTATCAGGAATGGGTGTTGGACTTTGTCGAATGCCTTTTCTGTGTTGATTGAGATGATCATGTGATCCTTTTATTTATGGGGTGGATTACATTGCTTGATTTTCTAATGTTGAACCATTCTTGCATACCTGGTATGAATCCTGCTTGGTCGTGGTGTATTACTATTATTTTTTAATATGATGCTGAATTCTATTGGCTAGAATTTTGTTGAGAATTTTTGCATCTATATTCATGAGAGATATTCGTCTGTAATTTTCTTTTTTTGTGTGGTGTCTTTGCCTGGTTTTGGTATCAGGGTTATGCTGGCTTTATAGAATGAATTCAGAAGTAGCCCTTCCTTTTCTATATTCTCAGATAGTTTGAGTAGTAGTGGTGTAAGCTCTTCTTCGAATGTATGGTAGAATTCTCCAGTGAAGCCATCTAGGCCAGGACATTTTTTGTTGGGAGCTTTTTTTTTTTTTACTTTTTCAATCTCTTTTGTTATGGGTCTGTTCAGAGTTTCAACATCATTTTTTGTTAGTTTGGATAGGTAGTGTGTTTCTAGAAATGTGTCCATTTCCTCTGGTTTTTCAAATTTGTTGGAGTATAGTTTTTCATGATACTCTGTTTTGATCCTTTTTATTTCAATTGGGTCTATTGTAATGTTCCCCATTTCATTTCTTATTTGGGTTATTTTCGTCCTCTTTTTTCTTTTGTCAGTTTGGCCAGTGGTTTGTTGATCCTTTCAAAGAACCAACTTTTGGTTTTGTTGTTTCTTTCTGTTGTTTTTGTATTTTCTATTTAATTTATTTCTGCTCTGATCTTTATTATTTCCTTTCTTCTGGTGGCTGTGGGCTTCTTTTGCTATTCTCTTTCTATTTGTTTGAGTTGTGTAGCTAATGTTTAATTTTGTCCCTTCTTTTTTGATGTGTGCATCTTTTGCTATAAATTGACCTCTGAGTGCTGCCTTAGCTGTGTCCCAAAGATTTTGGTGTGGTATATTTTCATTCTTGTTTGATTCCAGGAATTTTTTCATTCCATCTTTGATTTCTTTTATTGCCAGTGGTTTTTAAGCCAGGTGTTATTCAATTTACATATAACTGATTTTTTCCCCTTGTTCTTCCTGTTGTTAATTTCTACTTTTACGGCATTGTGATCGGAGAAGATACTTTGTATGATCTCAATGTTTTGGATTTTGTCGAGGGCTGCTTTGTGGTCTAAGATGTGGTCTATTCTGGAGAGCCTTCCATGTGCATTGGAAAAGAATGTGTATTTTGAAGCTGTTGGGTGGAGTGTTCTATATATGTCTATAAGTTCAAGCTGGCTGATTGTGGCCTTTAGATCTTCTGTATCTTTGTTGAGTTTCTTTCTAGATGCTCTGTCCCTTACCGAGAATGGTGTGCTGAAGTCTTCTACTGTTATTGTGGAACTGTTGATTTCTCTTTTCAGTGCTGTTAGAGTTTGTTTTATGTATTTTGGAGCCCTGGCATTGGGTGCATAGATATTTATTATGGCTATGTCTTTATGATGGGCCATCCCTTTAATTGTTATATAATGCCCTTCTTTGTCTTTTACAGTGGATTTTGTTTTAAAGTCTATTTTATCTGAGATTAGTCTTGCTACTCCTGCTCTTTTTTGGTAGCTGTTTGCTTGGTATGTTTTTTCCATCCTTTGATTTTTAATAAATTTACAGCTTTGTTTCTAAGGTGTGTTTTTTGTAGATAGCATATTGATGAACCCTGGTTTTTTTTTTTTTTAATCCATTCTGTCACTCTTTTTCTCTTTGTGGGTGTGTTTAGGCCATTTATATTCATTGTAATCATTGATAAGTTTGAGTTTATTGCTGTCATTTTGTAGTGCTTTTTTCCATGGTGCTGATATTTTCTTTGTTCCTCTTATTCTCCTGTGTTAAATTCCTTTTGTTTGTGGATTTTTTTTTCCATTTCTTTTGTTTTTGTAGTTTTATTTTTCCTAGGTTTGAACCAGTCTTTCATTACTTGGTATCACCTTGCCTTCCTCTCCATTAGAAAGTTCTATACCTACACCATTTATTCCCTCTTTTATTGTTCTGACATTGTTGTCATTTGTATATTAACCTCTCTGGTTCCCTGTTGTAAATCTTTTAGTTTTCAAAAGTCCCTGAGAGTTCATTTCCTAAGTTGCTATCTGGCTGGCATGATCTTGTATCCTGGATGCCCTGAGATAATCTTTAAAACTTAAACCAAAATCCCCTGAAGTCTTCTTAAAACCAAACAATAATTTAGCTTAACTAGTAAGAAATATCTTCCTTGAGCATTACATTCTTTTAAGAACTATCTATATGGTATCAAAGTGACAATGACAACTGTAAAGATTAGACAGGAACCTTAGGGGCAGTGAGTTTATGTTAATGGTGGAGGAACAACTCAGAAAAGGAGAATGAGAACGGTTACACAACTCAGAGAATGTAATCAATGTCACTGAATTGTACATGTAGAAATTGCTGAATTGGGGTATGCTTTGCTATGTATATTCTCAACAACAAAATAAAATGAAGTAAAAAACCACAGCAGCGTTACTGAAAGATATAGGATGTGCAATACTGCATTTCCATATCACCCACCCATCCCTCCTACAGGCCTTCTCTGAAGCTGTCTGGGTGGTGAATAGGTTTGCCATTTTATGTTTGGAGCTTCCCATCTTATCTGAACGAGAACTGTGTCAAATTCAGGACTGGGTGATGGTGTCCACGCGCATGGTGGGTGTTTGGCCAGTGAAGAAACAAATCCTGAGCTGGAAGATCTCTGGGCCCAGCCCGTGCAGTGTCTCGGTAGGTGGTCTGAATGCAGGCAGTGGTGGTACACCCCGCTGCATGGATGCAGGGCAGCTCAGGGAGGCACTGAGAATGTTGGCTGGCACCTCCTGATGGGACTACACTTCTCAGCTTGGTGAGGTTAGAGTGTTAGGCTGGGGTCTGGGTCAGTCAGATTGGACACATCACTCAATGGCCTGGTTTTTCATTTCTTTGAAGTTGCTGTTGTTGTTAAGTGCTGTCAAGTCAGTTCCAACTCACAGTGTACAACAGAATGAAACACCGCCGGTCCTGCACCATCCTCACAATCATTGCCACTGTGTCAATCCATCTCCTCAAGGGTCTTCCTCTTTTTCGCTGACCCTTTACTTTACCAAGCATGACGTCCTTCTCCAGGAACTGGTCCCTCTTGATAACATGTCCAAGTATGTGAGACATAGTCTCTCCATTCTTGCTTCTGAGGAGCATTCTGGTTGTACTTCTTCCAAGACAGATTTGTTAGATTTTTTTGGCAGTCCATGATATATTCACTATTGTTTGCCAGCACAATTCAGAGGCGTCAATTCTTCAGGCTTTCTTATTCATCGTCCAACTTTTGAATGCATACAAGGCAATTGAAAACACCATGTCCTGGGTCAGGCGCACCTTAGTCTTGAAGGTGACATCTTTGCTTTTTAACACTTTATGTTGAGGCATAATCCATAGTGAAGGCTACAGTCTTTAACTTTTCAATAAGTACTTCAGGTCCTCTTCGCATTTAGCAAGAAAGGTTGTGTCATCTGCATATCAAAGGTAGTCAATGAGTCTTCCTCCAATCCTGACACCACATTCCTTTTCATATAGTCCAGTTTCTCAGATTATTTGCTCTGCATACAGATTGAATAACTATGGTGAAAGGATACAACCCTGATCCACACCTTTGCTGATTTTAAACCACACACTATTCCCTTGTTCTGTTCAAATGACTGCCTTTTGGTTTATGTACAGGTTCCCCATGAACACAATTAAGTGTTCTGGAATTTCCATTCTTCGGAATGTTAACCATAGTTTGTTATGACCCACAGAGTTGGATGCCTTTGCAGAGTCAATAAAACACAGGTGAACGTCTTTCTGGTATTTTCTGAAAGATCATCTCACATCAGCAATGACATCCCTCATTCCATGTCCTCTTCTGAATCTGGCTTGAAATCTGGCAGTTCTCTGTTGATGTACTGCCACAACCATTTTTGAATTATGTTCAGAAAAATTTTACTTTCTTGTGATATTAATGATAAACCAAAAAAAAAAAAAAAAACCAAACCCATTGCTGTCGAGTCGATTCCAACTCATAGCAACCCTATAGGACAGAGTAGAACTGCCCCATAGAGTTTCCAAGGAGTGCCTGGCGGATTTGAACTGCCGATCTTTAGGTTAGCAGCCATAGCACTTAACGACTACGCCACCAGGGTTTCCTGATATTAACGATACTGTTCGATAATTTCTGCATTCTGTTGGATCACCTTTCTTTGAAATGGGCACAAATATGGATCTCTTCTAGTCAGCTGGCCAGGTAGCTGTCTTCCAAATTTTGTGGCATAGATGAGTGAGTGCTTCCAGAGCTACATTCGTTTGTTGGAACATCTCAGTTGGTATTCTGTTAATTCCTGGAGTCTTGTTTTTTTTTTGCCAATGCCTTCAGTACAACTTGGACTTGTTCCTTCAATACCACTGGTTCTTGATCATATGGTACCTCCAGAGATGTTTGAACATCGACTAATTCTTTTTGGTACAGTGACCCTGTGTGTTCCTTCCATCTTTTTTTGTTGCTGCCTGCATGGTTCAATATTTTGCTCATGGAATCCTTCAATATTGCAACTTGAAATTCATTTTTTTCTTCAGTTTTTTCAGCTTGAGAAACGCTGAACATGTTCTCAACTTTTGGTTTTCTGACTCCAGCACTTTGCACGTGTCATTATAAAAACTACTTTGTCTTCTCGAGCCACCCTTTGAAATTTTCTGTTCAGGTCTTTTACTTCATCATTTTTTCCGATTGTTTTAGCTACCCTGCATTCAAGAGCAAGTTTCAGAGTCTCTTCTGACATCCATTTTGATTTTTTCTTTCTTTCCTGTCTTTTTAAGGACCTTTTGCTTTCTTCATGTATGATATCCTCGATGTCTTACTGCAACTCATCTGGACGTTAGTGTTCAATGCATCAAATTTATTCTTGAGATGGTCTCTAAACAAGTTTGTACTTTAGCTCTTGTGGACTTGTTCTAATTTTCTTCAGCTTCAACTTGAACTTGCATATGAGTAATTGATGGTCTGTCCCTCAGTAAACTGATGATATTGATCTTCTCCATCATCCCTTTCCCACAGATATAGTCGATTTGATTCCTGTGTGTTCCACCCGGTAAAGACCATGTGTATAGTCATCGTTTATGCTGTTGAAAAAAGGTATTTGCAATGAGTATGTGTTTGGCCTTGCAATATTCTATTATGCAGTCTCTGGCATCATTTCTATCACCAAGGCCATATTTTTCAACTACCAATCCTTCTTCTTTGCTTACAAATTTTGCATTCCAACCACAAATAATTATCAATGCATCTTGACTGCATGTTTGATCAATTTCAGACTGCAGAAGTAGGTAAAAATCTTCAATATCTTCATCTTTGGGATTAGTGTTTGGTGCATAAATTTGAATAATAGTGGCATTAATTGTCCTTCCTTGTAGGAATATGGATATTACCCTATCACAGACAGTGTTGTACTTCAAGATAGATCTTAAAATGTTCTTTCTGACAATGAATGCAACACCATTTCTCTTCAATTTGTCATTCCTGGCATTGTAGCACATGATTGTCCAATTCAGAATGGCTAATACCAGTCCATTTGAGCTCACTAATTCCTAGGATATTGATCTTTATGTGTTCCATTTCATTTTTGATGACTTCCAATTTTCCTAGATTCATACTTCATACATTCCAATTATTAATGGATGTTTGCAGCTGTTTTTTCTCATTTTGAGTCACGCCACATCAGCAAATGAAGGCCCCAAAAGCTTGACTCCATCAACATCATTAAGGCTGACTTTACTTTGAGGAGACAGCTCTTCCCTAGTCCCATTTTGAGTGCCTCCAACTTGAGGGGCTCATTTTCGGGCACTATATCAATGTTCTGCTACCTAGCTCTATAATTATCAAACTAATTAAAACAGTAGTTTAAAATTTTACAGCAAGGAAAACACCAGGCCCAGTTGCTTTTATAGGCAATTTCTACCATACATTCAAGGAATGAATAATCCCAATACTAAACGAACTTTCCCAGAGAAAAATTTTATGACACTAGCAAAACCTTGCTTCTAAAGAACGTAACCTTGCTTCTAAGGATGGCGAGACTGCATCTTACATACCTTGGACATGTCAGGAGGGATCAGTCCCTGGAGAAGGACATCATGCTTGGCAGAGTTCAGGGTCAGCGCAAAAGAGGAAGACCCTCAAAGAGGTTGACTGATACAGCGGCTGCAACAATGAGCTCGAGCATAACAACGATTGTGAGGATGGCTCAGGGCCGGGTAGTGTTTCGTTCTGTTGTGCATGGGGTCGCTATGAGTCGGAACCACTCGACGGCACCTAACAACAACAACAGCATAGCCTTGATATCAAAACCAAAGAGGACATTACAAGAAAGGAAAAATACAGGCCAATCTCATTTCAGCAATGTATAAAACAAGATAGCGCAGTATGTTCAACTTGTGTTACCCTTAGGAATGCACGTTAGTTTAACATTAATAGATTAAAGGAGAAAAATCATTAGACTATCTCAAGAGATTCAGAAAGAGCGTTCAACAAAACTCGAAGTCAATTCATATTTTTAGAAAAACTTTTGGAAACTAGAAACCTATATTTAAAAAATCAGCAAACACTATGTCTAACGTTGAAATTTTGAAAGCATTTTCTTTTATGATCAGAAATGAAATAGTAATGCCTGTTATGATCATTTTTATTCGGACTTTATTGATAAAGTATTAGAATTATCGAGCTTACCAAGGTGATGATTATAAAATTAATATTTTAAAAGTTCATTAAATCTCTACAAATCAGCGAAAAGTCTTTGGAGAATGTAATTTAAAACAATAAAAATATAACGTATGGAGGACTACCTCTAATAAAAAAAAAAGTGTTGGACTTGTAAGGAGAAAATTGCAGTTTTTTTTTTAAAGACTAAAAGAGAACAAGCAAACAGAGAAATTCACCATGCTTTCAGATAAGAGATTCAATAGTTTAAAGATGTTAATTTTCCCCAATTGGTGTGTAGATCCCAAGTAATTTCAATCTACATCCTGACTGAGTTTTTCAATGAACTTGATAAAAAAAAAATTTTTTTAAATTCCTGTATAGTCCAGCTTCTCAGGTTATACTAAGAAGAACATGGCATCAGGATTGGTTGAAGGCTCGTTGACAACTTGTGATATGCAGATGACAGAACTTTGCTTGCTGAAAGTGAAGAGGACTTGAAGCACTTACTGAAAAAAATCAAGGACTACAGCCTTCATTATAGATTACCCCTCAAAGAAAATACAAATCCTCACAACTGGATCAATGAGCATCACCTTGATAAATGGAGAAAATACGGGCGTTGTCAAGGATTTCATTTTACTTGGCTCCACAATCAATGCCCATGGAAGCAGCAGCCAAGAAATCAAACAACATGTTGCATCTGGGCAAATCTGCTGCAAAAGATCTCTTTAAAGTGTTAAAAATCAAAGAGGTTGCCTTGAGGACCAAGGTGCGCCCGATCCAAGCCATGGCGTTTTCAATCGCCCCATATGCATACTGGTTAACAATACTGAATACATCATGGACTGCCAGAAGAACGAAGAAGTCTGTCTTGGAAGAAGTACAGCCAGAATGCTCCTTGGGAGGGAGGATGGTGAGACTTTATCTCATGTACTTTGGACGTGTTATCGGGGGGACCAGTCCCTGGAGAAGGACATCATGCTTGGTAAAGTAGTGGGTCAGTGAAGAAGAGAAAAGCCCTGAATGAGATGGGTTTACACAGTGCCTGCAACGATGAGCTCAAGCATAACAACAGTTGTGAGGATGGTGCAGGGCCAGGCAGTGTTTTGTTCAGTTGTACATAGGGTCGCTATGAGTCGGAACCAACTGGACAGCACCTAACAACAACAACAACAACAAACTTTCTGTGGAAGCACAATGGGCATAGGAACTGGAGGAAAAAAAGTATGGAGAGCAGGGCTTTGCTTTCTGGAGGTCAAGAAGCACCCTAATACTTCAAGGATGAGTGCCATGGGGGGAGGCGGGTAAAGAACCTCAAACAGCCTTCATACAGAGAAATGAGTCCATGCGGTCCTGTACATCTTCCAAGTAAGGAGGGGCCCTGCGATAAACGGGGCTGCGACAGTTGTTTCCTCATGTGGGGTTGCATGAACTGGAAACCTTTCCTCACATCCTCTCCGAAACCACTTCCAGAGAGATCAAAGACTCGTGAGCAGCAAGACTATGAAACTTTTAGAAAACAATACAGGAGAGTATCTTTATGACCTTGTGGTAGGTAACGATTACTTTACACAAGGCCCAAGAAGAAAGAGTATAGAGCATCTGGAGTAAATAAGAACTTCCATTGTTTAATGGACAAAAGATTAGTGTGTACGTATACATACCAGTCGCCATGGAGTTGATTCTGACTCACAGCGCCCGTCTTGTGCGTCAGAGAATTGTGCTCTAGAGGGTTTTCAGTGGCTGATTTTTCAGAAGGAGATTGCCAGGCCTTTATTCTGAGGCACCCCTGGATGTAGTCCAACTTCCAACCTTTTAGTTAGTAGCCAAGCTTGTTAACCATTTGCACCACCCAGGACTCTAGTATGTGTATGTGTATATATTTGTATGTATATAGATATAAGAATGCCTACAAACCAAAAACAAAAACATAAACAGCCCCTAGAAAATGGACGAAAAACTTGGACACTATACAGAAGGGCTAACTTTAGCACAGGGAAAGATGCGCAATCTCTTTAGCATCAGAGGAAATGCTAATTAAAATCTTAAGACGCCGTTTCACTGTCAGCAGACTCTCAAAAAAATGCCTCAAAATGCCAGCCAGCACACGTGCTGATGAGGATGAAAACCAAAACCCTCATTCTGGGAGACGATCTGACACCTGGCAAGGAAGCTGGACATACTCATACACCACCAGCCAGCAATTCCACTGCTACAAATATCCCCAGAGAAGTGCTTGCAAGTGAGCTGATGTTCATAGCAGCAATCTTAGTGAAAACAGCCTAAACCCTAAACCCCACCAAGTGCTCACCAGTTAGTAAAATGACCAATAAGTTTGGGATCCTCACACAAGGAAAACAGTGTAGCAACAAACTACAACTTCAAATGTCAACCTGGAGAAATCTCAAAAATATAAAGGGAGTGAAAGAAGCAAGTTACACAATGTGTCCAGCATGGAATTGAAAACCAGGAAACACAAAACAGTATTTTACCTAGAGATGCATCTTTAGGTGGTAAAACTATAAAGAAATGTGAGGCAGTAACAAACACAAACTTCAGGACAGCAGACACCTTGGGTGGGCGGAAGGGCCACCAAGGGGGTCTCTGATATACTGGAAACTGTTCATTTCCTAAGCTGCCCTATTGCTGTCTCTGGACCTACTCTGCTTGCTCTTTTCTGTGTCTGATACAAAGAATGTATCAGGGAGCCTCTACCAATGGGCCTTCCCACCCTCAGGTGCGCCTCCCCTGCACCCAGAAAAAGGAATTCCCGCAGTCACCACGCCCCCCCGCCCCCCGCCCCGCCCCGCAGCCACAGAGCCTGGCTTGTGTCTGGCCCACTGGAGGCGCTCAGCAGGCGTTTGTCGAATGACTAAATGAGCGCATGAAGACAGGGAGGCAGTAGTGAACGGCCTTTCCCAGAGAAGGTGTTCCAGCTACAGGACACGGTGGATTTCAATTGGGGAGACTGAGGCAGAGCCAGCCAAGGCCTTAACAGGACCCAGTGAGCACCCTCTCACTGGGAGGTCTGGCTTCTGGGGGTGGGGGGAGGGCCTCTGCCTGCACCCCTCTGCCTCTGCATTCCATCTCAGGGAACCCGGGCCAAGCCTTGCGAAGTACATCTGCGGCCGCCCCCACCCCGCTTCCCGGAGGTCTGGGGCTGCGCCACCGGAGCCCCGCCCGTCGTCTGCTCCTGCCAGGGCTGTAGTCCTCCGTCCGTCTGGCCTTCCTCGCGCGCCCAGCCGACCTTCCCAGGCCCGCGCGCTCCCGGAGGACGTCTCCCCGCCGGAAGGGCCACCCAGTTTCGCTCTCCGCCTTCGTGCAGGCTGTTCCCTGCCGCGCGCCTCCCTCCCTCTGCGTAGCCCAGTGGGGCCTCCACCAAGCCGGTTCCTTGAGGGCAGGCCGCTTCCCCGCCCGGTCCTCGCGGCCTGGAGGCTCCCCCCGCCCCCACCTGGGTTGGTTGTCTGTCTCTGGACAGACAGACGTCAGGGAGTCCCAGGTCAGGCCTGGTGGGGAGGTGAGGGCCAGGCCTGGGGCGGGCAAGGCGGTAGCCTGGGCACCACTTCTACAGCCTTTTCATACGCTGCTCTGGGCGCCTTTGTCCTTTTCAGCCTGGAGTTCAGGCCTCACCCTCCTCTGGGCTTCGGGTGGAAGAAAGGGCCCTGGTCTGGGGAGCGCTGGCAGGAAGCAGGCCTGCAGCTCAGCGTGGGCCACACTCGACCTCCCCAAGAAGTCATGCCAGGCTAGGCTCTGAAAAGCAAGAGGAGAGGACCCCTGTGTCCCCCCCCCCCACCTCCGGTCAATCCTGAGCGGGAAGAAAGGCTCCTTTGCTGGGCCTGTAACACCAGACCCTCAGCCTGGGCATCAGTCCCAGCCCCATTGTCCCTGCTGGCTGCAGCTGCCAGGGTGTTGCCCCGGCCTTGGCCTCCATCAAAGGCCCTTTTTGCCCCCACGTCCCCACCCCAGCTGTGGTGACTCCTGGGTGGTCTTGCCACACGGCTCCCCAATGCCAGATTCTTTGTGCTGGAATTCCTATCTTGCTGACAGGAAGGGGGGCGGGCTTGGTGACATGCAAGGGTTCATGGGGGATCACAGCAGAAAAGGCAGACGGTTTGCAAGTGCAGGGGCCAGGTCTGCAGCCAGTTAAGCCCTTGCCCCATCACATCCCAGCCAGTGTCCAGGGCCCTGTGTGCTGACTGGCACCCCAAGCCCGGGGTGGGGACTCTCTATTCTCGTCCTCCAGGACCTGGCCTTGTGCATGGGACCCTACCCCTGCTCCCCCTCCTTAGGAAGCCTCCTCTGGCCTCTTTGGGCCAGGCCTCTACTCCTCCTCTCTTGGGTGACCTGCACGTCAGCCATCACCTCACCCCAAGGGCTGACTTGGGAGGGCGGCTCAGCCCTTCATGCTGTTTGGCTTTGAGCTCCCAGGACCTCAGGGCAGGTCCAGCTGGGTCAGCTCTACACCCCTGCAGTCTAACAGTGCAACCCTCTACATTTCCATCACGCAGCTCAGGCTGGGTCAGCAGGGAGGAGGCAGGGATCCCAGGGCCCAGGCCTGGTCCTGGTGGCACCTAAGGGTCTGGCTCTCCAGCCCTTGCTCCTCTTCCTCCTGAGTCCCCAGCCGGAATCCCACACGGCTGCTGTAGCTGGCAGCGCCTACCTCCCGCAGGACTGGGCCAGGGAGAACCGGGTCTCCCCAGGTCCACACATCCTCTGGACAAGCCTGGGCCTGAGTCAGCCCAACCTGCCCCCACCCTTGCCAGAGCCCTTCCCATCTGCAGGGGCTCCTGAGCTCAGCGAGCCCCTGCCACCAAGCTAAAAGCTGCGCCTCTACCCCCTTGGCGAGGCCGGGGGGTTTCTCAGGTCCTTGCTGCCGTGGGACATTGCCTGCGGGCGGACACTGGCAGGCAAGTGCTCGGGGTCACGGGGGGCAGGTCAGAGGGGATGAGGCTCTGGGGTGAGCCGGTGGGAAGGAGAGTGGGAGCTGGCAGCAGGGCGACCAGCGGCGACCCAGGTGCTGGGAGGTGCAGAGCGGAGTTGGAGTCGGACTAACCAGCAACGGTGACTCAGCCAAGCCGCGCCTCTCACCTGCGTTAGCTGGCGCAGGGCCCCTGCGGGCGGGGGACCCGGAGTGCTCTCCGGTGGAGGGGGCACGGACCTTCCCGCCCCGCCCCCGGCGTCTCCCCTGCGGCCCCGACCGTCTCCGCCTCCCGGCTCCTTGCGACCCGCCGTCTCGCAGCGTCGTCAGTCGGCGCGCCCGCTCATGGCCGGGAAGGTGCTGTCTCTCCTGCCCTTGTTGCTGCTGGCCGTGGCGGGGCTCGTCGGCCTGCTCCTGCTCAGCTTCCGCACCCGCGACGTCCCGGAGCCGCCCGGCCTCAAGGTGCGCGCCCGGGCCCCGCGCACGTCCGGAGGCTGCGCCTGCGGGTCGCCTGGGTTCCCCTGCGCTCCGCTCCCCGCCCGAGGCCGAGGGACAGGGCGGCTGCGGCGCTTCCGGGCAGACCGGGGCTGGAGGCCGAAGTCCCAGCAACTTCCCTGTCGCCGCGCCGGCTGCGGAGCCTGGTGCCGGCGCGGCGAAGCCTGTCTACTTCGGCCGCCCCATGCAGCCTCGCGGCGCCGCCAGCCGCAGCGGGACCCGGCGCCCAGCCCCGCGTGGTCCGCTTCGCGCTCGGAGCTGCCGCCGCCCAGGAGCGCGCTGTTAGGGGCCCACACGGGGCCCGGCAGGCGCAGGGGCCAAGGAGCTCTCCCCGCCACCCCAAGGCCTGGACGGTGCGGGCGCTGCCCTTGAGTGGGGCGCTGGCAGGCCTCCTGGGCTTGGCCGAAAAGGGGTGGGGGTGGGTTGGGCCAGCTCTCCGCCCCTCAGGCCAGGAGTTGGTCTCTTAACCCCTTATCTGGCTTCTGTGGGGGCGAGGCTTTGAGGGTCTGGACCGGGGTGGCGGGTAGTCTCCAAGTCCCGCCAGCGAGCAGAGGACGAGGGTGTGGTCCTGCAGCGTGCACAACCGCCCAGGGGAGGATGAGTTGGCCGCTGCACAGCGGTCTTAGAGGGAGTTTCCTGGTGGTGGGGGCGCTTGGACTGGGGCGCCCCTTCTCAGCTGGAATTGGGGCAGGGAGCCAGGCCCGCGTGGTCTCCAGCCCTGATACCTACGTTGGGAGCCAGGCCCCGGGGCAGGTGTTGGGAATTGGCATTTAGAAGCAGGGTCCTGGGCTTGGCCAGGCTTCGAGGAAGGCAAAGAACCAGCTCCTCCCCACTGGCCCCATCAGGACCCCACAGACCCACCTCCTTCATTCTGGCTTTGAGGTCCAGGAGGGGGCGTCTTTAGACAGAGCCACTTTGGAGCTGGAGGCCCACATCCAGCCTCCCTCTGGCCTTCGTCCCCCTGGGCTCTGGCTTCCACATCTCCAGGTTGGGCTGAGGTCAAAGCCAACAGTACCCAGGAGGGAGGATGAGTGGAAGGATAGGGTCCCTCCTGCGGCCGGGCTTCGTCTCCCAGTCCCCTGCCACCTGGGGCAGGGTTCCAAGTGTGGTCCCGGCACCCCTGATGCCTGCCCAGTTGGGACCTAGCACAGCCCCTCTGATTGCCCCTGCCAGGAAAGCTATAGCCAGGTGTCTCCCATGATGGCCCCCAAGACACACCTATGTTCCTGCTCTGGCTTTGGGCAGTCAGAGGGGAAGCGGTGACCAGTAGGGACTTCTGGCCACCTAACCCCCCATTCACCCTAGGGCCCAGCTTTGTCACTGTGGGGGTCCTTGGCCTTCTCTGAGCCTCAGTTTGCTCTTCTGTAAAATGGAAATTCCAATCTGACGCTTCCGACTTCTGAAGGTGGGGTGGGGGTAGAAAGCTGCGGGAGCCCAAGGGCATAGCCTCCAGGGCTCCCAGAACCCTGAGTTCACCCCGCCTACCCCTGGTCCTCAGTACGGCATTGTCCTGGATGCTGGCTCCTCGCACACGTCCCTGTTTGTCTACAAGTGGCCAGCAGACAAGGAGAACGACACTGGTATCGTGGGCCAGCACAGCTCCTGCGACGTGCGGGGTGAGGGTCCCCCAAGACCAGGTGCCCTCCCAGCCTGGACACTCCCTCCCTGGAGGGCCTCAGGGGCCTCTAGAGCCTTAGTCCCTGCAGACACAGCAGTCCAGGCCTCTCTGCCTACTGCCAGGCAGGGCCTGTCCCCGGCTGGAAGCTGCTGGAACCCCAGACAGAGTAGCTGGGCTTTCTGGGCGTGGGAGGGGCTCTGGGCAGTTTGTGTTCTGGGAAGAAGACCCGGGCAGCAGGAGGGCCTGAGGAGCTGGCAGGCACATCCAGGCAGGCCTTGGGCCCTCCTGCTGCATTCAGGAGGTAGAGGGTGGTCTAGGTCAGGAGAGCCCAAACCTTCCAACCGCTGCCTGGGTGCCCACACTGCTTTGTCCTGGCACCTGGGCCCACACCCACTGGGCAGGCAGCAACCTCAGAGACTCTGGGCAGCACCTGGGCCCTTTGTCTCTGAACTGTGCCCTCCGAAGGCTTAAGCTGGAAAGGTGTGACTCAGCTGCCGCCTGATTTGGTAGCCCGAGACCCCACTGTCCTGTGACACAGGCATGGGCCCATCTCTCTGCCTCCCTCTAGGTGGGGGCATCTCCAGCTATGCAGACAACCCCTCTGGGGCTGGCCAGAGTCTTGTTGAATGCCTGGACCAGGCGCTTCGGGATGTGCCTAAGAACAGACACGCTGGCACACCCCTCTACCTGGGAGCCACCGCAGGCATGCGGCTGCTCCAGTGAGTGTGCCCTTCACCTGACAGGGGCAGCCTTCATGTCCAGGGTGGGCCCCACACACCTCGGGTGCCCTGGGCTGGGGCCCCGTGGCTGGGCAGACCCATGTACCCCAGTGGCAGGACTAGGACCACCTGGGGAGGTTGGTGCTCAGAGTTCCCTGCTTCACAGCCTGACCAATCCTGAGGCCTCAGCCAGTATCCTTGTGGCCGTGACACAGACGCTGAGTCGTTATCCTTTTGACTTCCGGGGTGCCCACATCCTCTCAGGCCAGGATGAGGGGGTGTTCGGCTGGGTGACTGTCAACTACCTGCTTGAGAACTTCATCAAGGTGGGCTGGGATGAGGGGAGGCCCAGTGAGCCATGGGGCAAAGGTACCTACCCATCTACTGACCCCCAGTCTCCACTCTCCACAGTACGGCTGGGTGGGCCGGTGGTTCCCACCAAAGAAGGGGACGATGGGGGCCATGGACCTGGGGGGTGCCTCCACACAGATCACCTTCGAGACAGCCAGTCCAGCTGAAGATCCAGCCAGTGAGGTCCAGCTGTGCCTCTATGGCCAGCGCTACCGTGTCTACACCCATAGCTTTCTCTGTTATGGCCGTGACCAGGTCCTCCAGAGGCTGCTGGCCAGTGTTATCCAGGTGCCCCTCCCCTCAGCCCACCCACACCCACATTGCTCCCTCCTGGGGGAGGAGGGGTGAGAAGGGCCTCAGAGCAGATCCTGGACTATGGCCACACTGTGGAGGGCTGCTCCAGGCAGCTGCTACTGAAGCTGGCAGGAAAAGTGGCAGGAAACTCAGCATGGGGAAGACCCAGGGGTCGGGGTGGGTCTGTGAGTGCCAGGCTGGGGAGAAAGGAAGGCCGGGGCCAGGTCTTGGAGGGCCTTGAATGCCTAGCCAGGGGATTTGGTCTTTGTTCAGAAGGCAGTGGGGAACAATGGACTGTTCCTGAGCACAGATGTGATACCATCCATGTGGAATTTGTGGGAGAGTCACCCAGCTCATCCTTTGGGGAGGCCCACCTGGGATTGGAGTGACAGGCAGTACTTGGGGGGGGTGGTAATACTACCTACACCCTCACCATTCCCCAGACCCAAGGCTTTCACCCCTGCTGGCCGAGGGGCTATGTTGCCAAGGTGCTCCTTCAGGATGTGTATGGGTCCCCGTGCACAGCAGCCCAGAGGCCCCAGACCAACAGCAATGCCAGCATCAGCGTGTCCGGCAGCGGTGACCCTGCCCTCTGCCAAAACCTCGTGATGGGCCTCTTCAATTCCTCTTCCTGCCACTTTTCCCGCTGCTCCTTTGACAACACCTTCCAGCCTCCTGTAGCGGGGAACTTTATCGTAGGTCCGGGTGGACGGAGGGGAGCGGGGCGTTGCCATAAATGCCTAGGGTCTGCCACAGTGTGACTGCCCTCCCTCACAGGCCTTCTCTGCTTTCTTCTACACTGTGAACTTCCTGAGGATTGTGACAGGGCTGCCCGTGGCAAGCCTGCAGCAGCTGGAGGCAGCCACAGTGACCATCTGCAGCCAGACCTGGAATGAGGTGAGACCCCGCTGCCCATGTTCTCCAGGGCTGTACAGGAGACCCAGCACTGGAGGCAGCAGTCCAGCCGCTCATCGCTTTCCACGTATGCAGGGACCCAAGGCTCACGGCACTGGCATTAGTCAGACTTGTGGGGGGGGGCTATGGTGTGGGGAGGGGTGTGCTGGAGGTGTGTGTGCATAATCAGGAGCCAGCTGGGGCTGCGGAAGCATCCCTGAGGCCTGACCCTAGAGCCAAGATCTGGAGGGCATGGGAAGAGCTGTCCAGGCAGAGAAAGCAGTGAGTGGAAAGGCCTTGTGGCAGCAGGGAGCATGGAGCAGCTGGGCTGAGAGGAAGTTGTTAGGAGAGAGCCTGGGGGGTAGAAAGGTACTTGAGAGGCTGGGCAGGGCTTGGGGATGGGGGAGGGAGTTGAAGATCACCCCCAGGTTTTCCAGCTTCAGACACCAGCCTGACACAGCGCTGTTTCAGGAGAGGGAAAAGATGGAGGGTTTGGCTTTGGGCTTGTGGGGTGTGAGATGCCCCACCGAGACTGTCAGCCCACCTGTCTGAATGGTAGCAATGTGTGAGCCCTGTGCGGAGTCAGGTGGTGAGAGAGGCCTCCAGCCTGCCCTGTTCTTGTGCCCTGGGGGAGGCAGAAGAAGCAGCCAGGGGCTCCTCTGCTCCGTGGCGACACCCTAAGGTGCTGCAGCCCTGTGCTGTGTCCCCTGGCTGAGGCTGTCTTCCAGGCAGAGGCCTCACCCGGGAGGGAGGGACACAGGCTGCTACCTGGCCAGTCAGGCAGGCTTGGCCCATGCCCTGGCCTCAGTCTTCCCTGTCCAGGCCTCGGTCTTGCTGCGTGTTCGGGTTGGTGACGTGGTCTCTGGCCTTGCACTCCCTGAGTGTGCAGGGAGGGGGGCAGCACACCGTTGGCCACCCCTCTGCCCTGGGGCGAGTCCTCCGGGCCGGGCCTCACCACTGCCGACGCTGTCTGTCTGCATCCCAGCTGCAGACCCGGGCGCCAGGGGAGGGGTCCCGCCTGGCCGACTACTGCGCAGGGGCCATGTTCGTGTGGCAGCTGATGAGCCGCGGCTATGGCTTTGACGAGCGCGCCTTCGGTCGAGTGACCTTCCAGCAGAAGGTGGGCGCGGGGGCGGGGGCGGGGCTCTGAGGGGCGGGGCCGGGGCGGGGCTTCCGAGCCCCATCGAGGCTGAAGCCTCCCGGCGCCCCTGCAGGCCGGGGACACGGCGATCGGCTGGGCGCTCGGCTACATGCTCAATTTGACCAACATGATCCCCGCCGACCCGCCAGGGCTGCGCAAGGGCTCGGAGTTCGGCTCCTGGGTCGTCCTTCTCCTGCTCTTCGCAGCCTTGCTCCTGGCTGCGCTTGTCCTTTTGCTGCGCCAGGTGCGCTCTGTCAAGTAGTTGAGCGCCAACTAGTGGCGGGCCGGGGGTCTGTCCCCAGCCCCTCAATCTCCGCGCGCCCCTGCCCCTCCACCCCAGCATAACGCGCCCAGAACAGAGACGGGACTCGGGCTCCCATACCCACTTTGGGCTCCGGTGGGCGAGAGGAACCCAATCTTGCTCCCTCCAGGCCCTCCTTTCTCCTCCCCACCCCAGCCTTGGCTTCATCTCAAGGCATCTGCTACCTCTCCACTTCCTGGGGTTGGGGGTCTCCAGACCCCCCAACTGTCTGTGGCAGTTCTCAGTCTATGACTGCTCGCCAGGGAGTGGGGTTTTTATTCCGACAACCAGGGTCCTCGATCCCCCTCCATTCCGTATTGGAGAAGGGTCAGAGCCCACAGGTTGGGAGCCAGCCCAGCGCCTACTTGTAAGATTTTGTAATAAATTTTTTTTTCCTAGAGCAGTGTAGAGTGTTCATAGGGTGGGACCTCTTTGCTGGTGCCTGGCCCCCTCCAGCTGTGCTAGTAGGCTTGCTCCTGGTCCCCTCGACCTTGCTATCCTGTGGACACCTCTCTCCCTCCCTCCTTCCTTCTTGTCTGGGCCCAGACTGGGGCGGTGCTGACCCTCCTCCCCATCTCTCTTGGCGGCCTGGAGTTGCTGGCCCCAACGGCCGGCCGAAGAAAGGAGTCCTGAATCCCCCTAGAGTCTTCTCCTGCTGGCCGGCCAAGCTCCCCCGCCCCTCTTCAGACCAGTGACCTAGCTGGGCTTGAGGCGGGCTCCTGGCCTAGAGTTGGCTTGGGGAACTAGCAAAGGGGTGGGGGCGCCGCTGCTTAGTGTGCAGCCTGTGCGAAAGAGACTAAGTTGAGAGGGGGGACTCAACAGGAGGTGGTGTCGGGGCAGGGCAGGGATGGGACCAAGGATGAGATCGGGCCAGGAGGCGCTCACGGCCCCATCGCAGGAGGGATTAATCTCTCAAAGAGCGTCGAAACGGGGCGCTCAATCTTAGAGGACACTGCGCCCCTCCCACCTGGATGCGGAGGCTCAGCTCCCTGAATCTCCAAGAGGCCCGCGCCAGGCCCCCAGCTCCGCTGAATGACACAGTTCCTGCAGACCCCTCCCCCTACCACTGTGGGAAGGCTGCCCCCCTTCCCTTCTGGGAAGTGAGCGCAGACACTGTTTCTATCTGGTCTATGCCCGGAGGAGGAGGGGAAGGTCCTTGTTACGCTCACCGCCCTCACCCCGCACTTCTACCATTTTTGAGCCATTTCACAAACCTGAGGGCAGCTAGTCCCAGCCTGGGAGTATTAAGGCCGGTAGGGCTAAGGGCAAGCACGGGCTGAGGGTCTCACCCTTGTTCTCTCAGGGATGTGGGGTTCCCAGGTTGGAGGGCGTGGGGCGTGCTCCCATGAGGCAGCAGGTGGGATGTAAGGCGGGCGTCATAGGTGCTTGCTATGGTAGAGCCCCAGGGACTCCTGGGGCCTACCTATCCGGAGCCCGGTAGGACCACCTTGGACAGCTCCCAGCCGGCCCTCATCAGTAACTCCAGGTCCCTCTTGCCCCCTTGTGGCCTCCCCTGAGCACGGCCGTCAGCGCCAGCCTCGTTTAGGCGTGGAGGTTGCTTTTCCCCGTGTCTGAGTGCCCTGATGCGTCTTTGCGCACAGCTGTGCATCCGTGTGCACCTGGCCATCCGTAACGCCTGCGTGTCCAGCTCTTCCTGGCGGCTCACTCCACTAGACCTAGCCAGGTCCTCTTCTTCAGCAGGGGTGGGGAGTGGGGTGGGAGCGAATCTCGGGGAAGCCTACCCGCGGCCAGTCCCAAGCCGGATTCGTCAAAAGCTGAGGAAGGCCCCGGCTGCAAAGGCTGCAAGGATCGGAAGCACTCTAAGGCCTGGAGAGGCCCGAGACGAGGGGTGGAGTGGGGGAGGGGAGAAGAGGCGGGGGCGCAGCCTGGAGGAGCCGTCCCGCCCCCGCTGGACCAGCACGCAGGCGCACTTCCCTAGCGCGCGCGCGCGCCAGGGGCCGCCTCGCCTCCCTCCTGGATTCTTTGCTGCGGCGTCAGCGCCGCCACCGCCGCCGCCGCCGCCGCTTTTCCTTCTCCTCCTCCTTCACCGCCTCCTCCGCCTCCACTTCCTCCTCTGCCTTCTCCGTCGCGGCGCCCGGATCCCCTCGCCGAGCCCCGGGCCACGCGGTGCCATGCTGCCCCTGCGGTGGCGCTGAAGGATGGCGACTCCCGCCCCTCCGCCTTCCCCGCGGCACCTGCGGCTGCTGCGGCTCCTGCTTTCCGGCCTCATCCTCGGTGCGGCCTTGCGCGGGGCCGCCGCCGGACGCCTGGGTGAGCGAGCGCGCGGCGCAGGTTCGGGCCCTTCGCGGCGGGGAGCTGGAGCTTCCCTGGCTGCCACGGCTGTGCCCTCGCCCTGCGCTATGACAGCCCGCGGTCCCCGCCTTGGCCTAGGGTGCGGTAAACAGCGGGGGCGCGCCATCGGGACAGCGAACCTGAACTTCAGGACCTTACGGCCTTTGCCTCTGGGTCTGCGAGCCTGTCTGTCTGTCTCCGAGGTCTCTGCGCCCGCGGCCTTGTGTCCCCCGGCTCTGGCTTGGTGGGCCCGCGGCCGAGTCTGCCCTGTGTGCGGCTCTGTTGTGTGTGTCTCTGTGTCTCAGCCTGGGTGTGCCTGGCTCTGGGTGCCTGCCGGCCTTGCTGCCCATGTCTGTCCAGGGGTCTGCCACTCGGCGCCGGTCTGCCTTTCTCCACGCCTCGGGTGGTGTTGCACACAAGCCTTGCTTTGCTGCCATGGCCAGGTCTGAAGGTTCCTTGGGCCTTTAACAGACCACCCCACACTTAGAGTCTTGTTCTGGCTTCTGTGGGGGGGGGGGCGGGGGAGTGGGGGGGGTGGGGCCTTTCTAGGTTCAGAGCTTCCTCTCACACCCCGGTGGGGAGCAGCTTGGAGTTTCCGTCACCCTCCAGTGTAGACTTGGGTAAAGGAGCCAGGAGCCCATGCTCCTGAGAGGCCGTCCCTACCTCCCAAATGGGCACTGAGACTTCAAGCACGGATGGTCTGCAGGAATCCAGGACTCTGCCTCCCAGGCCCCAAGTGCACCCTCCCACAAAGAGGCTAAACAAAGAGACTGTGCCCAGCATCCGGGGTGACCTGAGAATAATGATTCTATCAAGATGGACAGCTAACAGTCCACAGCACTTATGAAGTTCCAAACACTTCACTCACATATGATCACTCATTTCTCCTGGCAGCCCTTCAGGACAGGTGCTGTTGGTCCGTTTCACAGATGAGGGAACCGAGGCACAGAGAAGTTAAGTGGCTAGTGTGTGGTGGAGCTGCGATGCTCACCTGGGCAATCTGATTTTGCCTGTGAGGCCTCTCATGAGGCCAGGCTTATTCCTGGGCACAGCGCCCCTGGATGGGAGGTTGGCATGACCAGTGAAGGATCCAGGGAGGTCCGAGGACCCAAAGGTAGCTGACCAGTGATGGCGGAGGCCATCTGCTGAGATCTTGGTTCGGGGATTGCCAGATGGGGCCTCCAGTGGAAACAGCTTAGAGCTTGCTGTGTGCAGCCCCAGGGGCAGTGATATCTCTGCTGCCCATAGGTTGCTACAGGTTTATACCTGCCTCTGTGGGCAGCTGGCTGCCACCCACAGTGCCCAAGGCTGCTGCTCAGCACCCTGGCAGGGACCTTGGGGATGCCTAGGTGTGGGGCAGGGTGCCAGTCACTCTCCAGCTGCTGCTGCTCTTGGAACCTCCTCGTCAGCCTCTGAGGCCAGAGGGGCAGCGTTTCTGGAGTAAACAGGCAGCAGCTGCCTCCTGGGCTGGAGGGCTTCGGGGAAGGCGGTCACGGAGGACCCCAGAGTCCGCTTTGTACCTCAGGCTCCTGCCTTCGGCCTGGTGGATTCTGGGTTATTAGTGCCAGGGGCAGGAACTGCCTGGCTCTCCATGTGCCCAGCCACTGGGTGGGGTCCAGATGGACCTGCTGGCACAGAATTAATGTTTAACCAGCTCGAGCCCGAGGCTCCAGCCAGGCTGATTCAGTGGTGGAGGTGAGGATGCCTGGGATGGGAGCCTGTGCCGCCCCCCTCTGCTGCCCACCTGCCACAGCAGCTGCCGGAACTTCCTCTGCTGAGATCCTTACAGCCCGAGGCAGAGTGCAGAGTATCAGGTTACCAAGGAAACCAAGCCAGGGCAGCCAAGGTCTGGAGAAGGACAGAGTTCCTAATCACCCACGTCACCCTGGGCCCCAGTGGCCCAGCCCACCGTGGGGGAGGTGGACAGCCCCAGGGACCCTCAACCAGACGCACCCCCAGCTTCCCCGGTGGGGGGCATGATCCTGCTGTGTACCCCCTGGTTCTGGCTGGGTCCTTAGGAAGCCAGAGTCCCAGGCCTCAGGACATTCCCCTCCTGCCTCCCAGGAGCAAACTGAAGCAGGGCCACTGCCTCTCCCAGCATCAGGATGGGCTCCTGCCCCTTCTGGAAGCCTGAAGTGCTCCCTCTCTGGGGGACCGAGTAGCAGTATGTACAAGTAGGACACCATGGTCTGGGCCTTCAGCTGGGAAATTCAAGTGTGCTGAGGGGCTGAGAGAGAGATGAGCCCCTCCCTGCCCTGAGCAGGCACCTGGCTGCAGTGTGGCTGTGGAAGTGACCCCATCCCAGGCTCCTCACCCCAAGCAGGTGGCTCTGGTCAACTCCATCCCAGGTCTCCCCTACCCCAGCAGGGTCTCTGTGCCCTGGAACAAGCCAGAGGTTGGGCTAGGGGGACCAACTGCCTTCAGGGTGGCTCTTTAGGGCTGCGGGATGGTGTGGTGGGGATTTGGGGCAGCCCTATGCCGTGGGAGAGATGTAGGGTGGCCAGCATTCTTTGCTACCCCTGAGCCAGAGAAACATCTAGGCTCCCAGCCTGGGCGGAGGGTACAGGGCACAGAAGGCTAGGTTTGGGGATGACGAGGCCTTGACTGCAGAGCCCAGTGCTGCCCAAACAGTGAGGGACATTTTCTGGTGCGGCAGCTCTACCAGGCCTGGGAGGTGGGCTCTGGGGAAAGGGTGGGGCAGGGCAGTTCCGATAAGTCTTGGGATTGTTTGTCTTCCTGGTTCTGATCCCTGGCAGCAGGGAGGAAGGGCCCGCCCAGAACAATGGCCGGAGCCAGGCCTGCTCTGTGGGGGAGGTGTCTGGTGCTTGGTGGTGCTGCTGCTGTGCAAGGCCTCAGAGCAGGGCCGTGACCCCTCCTGCCTCTGCCTCCTCCCAGATGCAACCACCTGCCCCGGGAGCCTGGACTGTGCCCTGAGGAGGCGGGCACGGTGCCCCCCAGGTGCGCACGTCTGTGGGCCCTGCCTTCAACCCTTCCAGGAGGACCAGCACGGACTCTGTGTGCCCAGGACACGCCGGCCTCCAGGTAAGTAAGCACATCCTGCCACCTCCCGCAGCTGAACTGCTTCCATGGTAGGCAGAAGGTCAGCTCCCAGGGCTGTGAAGGTGGCCACTACTAGGTCCCTGCTCTGTGCAGGTGCTCAGGCCTAAGGCTGGGGGACTCTCATGTCTCCACCCATGACTGCCTGGAGCTGTTCGAGGTGCCTCCGACCTGCCTCAACAAGTTCCCCTCCCAGGGCAAGGGGTGTCCAGTGTGAAGTGTTGGGGTGATCCCGGAAGAGGAGAGTCCCCAGGTCTTGTATGGATGCTCCTACAGGCTCTGCCTCATGCCTCTCCCCACCACTGGGTGCCCCACTCACCCACCCCTGCTCTTCCCATCGCTCACCGACCTACTTTTTAACAAACACATAAGAGCACCTGCTGGGCACTGGGGCTGGCCGCACCACTGACCTGGAGGCCAGAGTGTCAGGACAGCTGGACGCTGAGTTTCTGAGGTGTAATGGGGCAATATGGGGGGGGTGCTGGGAAGGGGCCAGCAGGCCGGTGTCAGAAAGGTCACTGTCTCTCTCTGCTGTTTCTGTGGGTGTCTATCTGGGAGTCTTTGCCTGAGCTGTGGACCCTTCAGCTGCAGCAAGTGGGGGTCCCAGCCCTGCCCCAGCCCTTTCTCCTGATGACCTGCCTAGCAGGGGTGGAGTAGGCAGAGGCAGAGCCTGGGTGATTGGGCTTACTTCTTGGGGAGCCACTGACTCCCCTTGGCCGGAGAAGATGCTTTGGAATGGGGGCCCAGCAAGCCAGTTTGGGAGGGCAGGGGAAGGGGCCCCACTGCTCTGCCCAGGCCTTGTGGGGACCCGTGCTCTTTTATGGATAAAGTGTCCGGTAAGGGGCATCCTTGCCTTTCTCTTGCTGATCTTTTAGCGTTCCCCTAGCATGCCTCCCCTCCTGCCCGACCCCATTTTCCCTGGGAACTGATCCTGCTGTTCTCCTGAAGTGCCCTCAGTTGTCACCATGGCAACTGGGTGAGACGGGGCAGAAGGCTAGTACCAGGTCCTCTGGCAGACGCTTGGCTCAAGATGTGCCCCCTCCCTTCTGGGAGGTCACCTGAGGCTGGTGTTGCCAGCCAAGGGGCTGGGGGCTCCTCAGCCTGATGGCCCCTGGCCTTCCTAGGGAGGGGCTTACCCCAGCCCAGATTGGAAGATGAGATCGACTTTCTAGCCCAGGAGCTTGCCCGGCAGGAGGCAGGGCCCTCAGGGCTCACCCAGCAGCCACAGCCAGAGGTCCGACATCGGCTTCTGGAGCCTGGTGAGATCCGGCTGTTACCCCTCGGAACTTCCCCTTGGCGCCTGTGACCCCGGCCTGGTCCTGCATTCTGACCTGCCTTCTCTCTGCAGCAGCCACCCTGGGGCTGTCCCAGCCGGGCCGGGGACCCGAGCTGGGCCTCCCCTTCCCCCCGGGAGCCCCTACGCCCGCTTCTCATGCCTCCTTGGGCTCCCCAGTGTCATCGGGGCCCGTGCATATGTCTCCCCTGGAGCCCCGAGGCGGGCGCGGCGATGGCCTGGTCCTCGGTAGGTCTCGGGGGGCAGAGCCGGCGGGGGAGGCAGGGCCCGGCGCCCCCACACTGCCCTCACTGCCCCCCTCCCTGCAGTGCCGATCCTGGCGTGCTCCTTGGCCGGCGCAGCCGCCCTCGCCATGGCCGCCTTCTGCTGGTGCAGGTGAGCGCGGGCAGGTGGCTGGGCGCGCGCGGGACGAGGGACGGCCATCGTGGGGGTCTCACGCTCCCCCTCTCGCAGGCTGCAGCGAGAAATCCGCCTGAGCCAGAAGGCCGACTACGCTGCGCAGAAGGACCCGGGCTCCCCGGCGTCTCCCCGGATCTCGGTGCGTGGCCCCGTCCCCTCCCACCCCCCGCCGGCCCGCCCCGGCCCGCGGCCTCCTGACCCTGCTTGCCCTTCCGCAGCCCGGGGACCAGCGACTGGCGCACAGCGCCGAGGTGTACCACTACCAGCACCAAAAGCAGCAGATGCTGTGCCTGGAGCGGTGAGTGACTCCCAGCCTGGAACCCACTGCCCCAACCCCGGGACCCAGCCACCGTTCCCAGCCCTGGCCTGCCGCCCCCACCCCAGCACCTGGCCGCTGCCCCTACTCGGTGCCTGGCCACTCCACCCTGGGCGGCAGTGAGTGAGACTCCCAGTCTGCGACCCTGGCCGGGCCGACCTGGAGGGTTGGGGGGGAAGACCCAGAGACCCCGAGACCCCGCCCACTCTACCGGCCCCCGCCTCAGGCATAAAGAGCCCCCCAAGGAGCTGGACTCGGTGTCCTCGGACGAGGAGAACGAAGACGGAGACTTCACGGTGTACGAGTGCCCGGGCCTGGCTCCGGTGAGAGCGCCGCCGCGGGGGCAGGGCTGCAGCGCGCAGGGGACGCCCCGGCTCTCTCCTTGCCCCGCCCCGCCCCGCCCCGCCCCCGCCCATTTCCTGTCCCCGCCCCACCCCTCCCTGTCCCCGCCCCCTCCCTGTCCCCGCCCCTTCCCCGCCTGACGCCCCGCCTTCGCAGACCGGAGAGATGGAGGTCCGGAACCCGCTATTCGACGACTCCTCGCTGGCCACGCCCCCACTGCAGTGACCGGGGCCTGCAGCCGCTGTGGAAGGGGCAGAGCCGGGGGTTACCAAGAAAGAACGCGTCCTGACAGCACCCCATGTTTTCGGCTGGGCGAGGGGCCGCTGGGCCCGGGACACCCTCTGCCCGGTCATGCTTCTTGGTTCAGGATCCGGACCCCAAACTGGATGGGGCGAGGCAGTGAGAACTCTAGAGACCTGGGGAGGTCAGGTATGGATCAGCTAGTTACCTTGGAGACAAAAGCCAATTAAAAGTACATTTCAAACCTGTGGCCTCTGTGTGGCTTTCTGTGTGCCTTGGAGGAGCGGGTTATGGTGCGTAGACCCTGGAGGGGGCCTAAGGCCTCCCCCAGAACCCTCAGGCAGGGGGGTAACTCTCTCCTCTGTTTGGGAAGACCGTCCCACAGGGCTGGGGAGGTAACTGAGGCTGCCGCCATCCCTCTTCCTTTGTAGACCCCACCTACACCGGACCTTCTGTTCCTAAGTGGGAAAGGGCCAAGCCAGCTTTGGAGTTGGCTGACTCCTCGGAGACCCCATCCTGTGGTTGGGGAGGAAGGGGCAGCACACATGTGACCACACCTCCATCCCCCTGCTGCCCAAGTTTCTCTGGGGTGGACGGCAGCAAGGGGCCCAAGATGCAGCACTGAGTATGGATTCGTCACAGGGCTGTGGACTCTAGGGTCCCTGGACAGTGTGGGGGTTGAGGGCATGCCAGCCAGAGGGACCTGGGGGAAATGGGGTACACCCAGGTGTTCACACCAAATGGATTGGGTGAGATGGCAGGGGGCCTTGAATGCTGGGAGATAGGAGTTGCTTCCCAATCAAGGGGGAGCAAGGCCAGTGGGGTATTCTTTGACCTTGGGCCTGGAGCTGGGCAGCACTGCAGAGCAAAGCTGCCAGCTTGAACTGGGCAGAGGGGCTTCTGGGGCCAGAAAGCAGTGGGGCCTAGTGCAGGATGGGGTGAACGGACCAGGCTGGGAGCCAGGACCCTATGCAGGCTGGGGGCCTAGCACCCCACATCCCCCAGGATGTAATTCATGCCATGAAGAGAGATAGCCATGTTATCTTCTTCCCATGAAAACTGGGGTGCAGGGAGGTTAAAGCCTTGTTCAAGGGCACACAGCGCTGGGCATCTGGCTGGGTCTGGCAGCACCCCTGGAACTCCTGGCCAGCCTCTGGGGCCGTGATGTCCACCTTTCCCACCCCAGCCCCCAACTGCCAGCTCCAGGATGGGAGAAGGCAGCCAAGTTTCTCCCAGAAAGGCCCAAGGTCATACCTAGCCTGTGTCCTCAGCCTGGACCTCAGCCCTGACCCCAGCCCAGGGCGACTCACACCACCAGCATCAGGTCACACCACTGTGCCTTTGCCACACCCTGCTCATGGCACTAGGAGCCCCCTGATACAAAGTTGTCTGAGTTAGTAGCCTAACTTGTCCCCAGAACCAGGGCCTCCACTGCGGCTCAGTGGCAGGGAATACCCAGGTCCCACTGGTCCCACCTTTCTTGCCTTCCCAGGTGCCTCTGCTGGGGCCTCCAACTCCCCACCACCACTTGCTTCCCGAACCCCAAGTCCCTGCCAGGCAGATACCTGGAGTCCTCTGAGGGGGAGGCCTGGCCCTGTTCCAGCCCAAAGCCTAGATGCCCAGGCCTAGATAGCACCCCGCTGGCCTGACCTGGGTGGTGAGAGCTGCCACCCAGTGTACCCTCTTTTCTCGACCTTCTCAGGGGCCTCACACCTGCCCCCAGGGCCTGCTGCCCACTTCCCCTGGAGAAGAGGGTGCCCTCTTCCAGCAGCTGCTGCAATGAGGTGAGGAGCTGGGGTGTGTCTGGGAAGAGATGGTAAGAGCCTGAGGTCTTTGGGCAATGGAGCCATCCATGCCCCTTCTGCCCTGCTCAGGCTCCTGGCCACTTATCAGCCTGCTCCCCGGCTTTCATGGCTTCCATCGGCCTGGGTCAACTCAAAATCAGATCTTAGACAGCCGTCATTAGCCAGCCTGCTTCCCACTGGGCCCCCCAGGTGTGGAGGAGTGGCCCTGGGCTGGGGCTTGGGGTGTGAGCAGTCTGGCCAGGCCCTGCCCAAGTGTCCCCCCCGCCGCCTGCCACACAGCTTCAGCCCCCACTGCTGTGCCTGTCCTCACCCACCTTCCTGCCACTGAACGCTTTCCCTGGCAGCAGCCAGAGGCCCATCTTGCCTCAGTCCTTTGGCTGGACCCCACCCCAGATCTGGCTTCTGGCCAGCCACCCCTCCTCCACCCAGTCTCCACCAGAGGGGCCAGGGCCATTCCGAGTCAGCCTGGGAGGTGAGTGGGTTGCTTCCGCTCCTGAGCAAACCTCTCCAGCTTGGGGCGCCTGACCCCACAGGCCATAGGCAGCGTCCCCATTCCTGCCCAGATCCTGGGTGAGCCCACCCAGATGTGATCCCCTAGACAAGACCCCAGGAAGTGAGACCCCCCCCAGTGGTGGACCCACAGGGTTCTACCCTCCCACTGCTGTTCACAGCGCCCTCCTGCCAGCCTGGTTGGTAGGGTGGGCTGGGCCCAGAGTCCCCCCACCAAGCCAGGCAGCACAGAGGAGGGGTCTAGGTGCAGACCCACGTTGGTGGTGAGCATCGGGGCATGGGGGTGTCCTCTGGGAGTTGGCCCAGGAGCTGTGCCTGGACAAGGGTATAGGCACGCTCCCCACTGGGCAGGAAGGGAGGAGAGTGGAGGCTGGGCCAGCCACTGGGCTGCACCTGTGCCCTCCAGGTGGTGGTGGGTGTCTGGTTCCGTGTTCGTTGGCAGGTAGAAGGTCTGGCCTGCCAAAATGCTCCTGGCTCTGCCCTTGTGCTGCCCCCTCAGCATGCCCCCGGGGCCCTCTGGTCTCCACGAGCCTCCCAGACTCTGTCCTCTGTGCACCCCCTTCCTGAAGGTGAGCCCAGCAGTGTTCCCTAGGCCCCAGCCCCACCCCTCCCGTCAGCTGCCCTCTCTTCTGTCTTCGCTGCCTCAATGGCAGGAGCCAGACATCTTCAGGGCACAGCCACCAGGGGGCCCTCGAGGAGCACTAGTTGCCTGCTGTCACCAAGACAGCGTCACTCTTGGGCTGGCCAGGTGCTGCCGCGTGCAGGGGACAGCAGTCTGAAGCCCAGTGGCCTGCCCACATCCACGCAGGGCCTGCTGTGTTGAGGCCTCTTTGCTGGTGCTGGACGAGGTGGGCACTAGGGCTGCAAGGCAGAGACAGCCCCACTGCTGACCCTGTGATGCTCTAGGGCTGCTAACCTTGTCCATGTGCGTAGTCCTTCCGCCTGTGGCCCAGGGCACCCGGCGCATCAGGAGGCCAGGTTTCAGGGTGAGATGGCAGGATGAGGCCCCCAACTTTCCCTTTGACTCACGCTGTCTCACCCCTTTCTTTCGTTCTAAACCACTGTGGCCCCCCTTCCCAGCCCCTCATTTCCCACCAGCAAGTTCCCACGACCTGGCCACTGTGGCTACCAACCTGTGCTGGCCTTCTTGAGGTGGGGTAGCCCAGCCCAGGACGCGGTGGGGAGGCTGCGGGTGTGGGTGGGGCCTGTGGCAAGGTTCTGCCAGGCTGGCAGAGCAAACAGGAAGGATGGCCAGGTCCCTGGAGGGCTGCAGCAGGATCCTGTCCTTCCTGTGGCCCCCTCCTCCCCGCTGCAGGGAGAAGAGGTGGGGCGAAAGGAGGCTCAAGGCCAGGGCGTGGCTCCCCTGGGGTTGCCCTGCCAGGAAGCATGTGGGGGTGAGCCAAGACCCAGGTGCCCTGTGGTCATCGTCCTATACCCAGGCGGCTCTGGAAGGACGGGCCCGGTGGGCCCTCTCTGGTAGGGTCAGCAGGGAGCAGAGCCATGTCTCAGGCCAGCCGATGGCTTCCTGTGTCCCCACAGCCCTCCCTCCCCTGTCGGGTCTTGCACAAGTTTCCGCAGTGCGGAGGTTATGCTGGGGCAGGGAGCAGGGGGAATCTCCATGGGGCCCTGCTACCTCCCCTCTTCTGGACTTCCCCTCACCCCCCTGGGGTCTGCTGCCAGCTCCCCAGGCACCACCCTTCACAGCAGCTCTGCTCTCGTGGTGGCCAGGAGCGTGTGGGCCCCAAGAGTGGCCATGGCAGGGCAGGGCCTCTAGGAGGGCTCGTGGGCAGTGGACCTGGCCAGCAGTTCCTGGTTGTTGTTCCTTCCCTGGGACCTGGTCTGGGGCCTCAAGAAACCTGACCATCCTGGGGCCTCCAGGACACTGAGAAGAAGGCTGGGCTTCAGCATGCCTCACTAGGGACCAGTCTTGGACAACGGGCAGGGTGATGTCCAGCTGGGGTGGAGGGAGTTGGTGGGGCACAGCCTTGGCTGACAGTGGGGTGCAGCCACAGCTGGGGCCTCCTCTGCCTGGTTGCCAAGACCATGAGTCTCTAGGCCTCCGGGCTAACCTGCACGGCCTCATGGCAACCCCAGCCCAGAGGGGTCACAGCGAAAGGGGAAGGAAGTGGACCCCCAGGGCAGCCAGAGGGAGGCCAGGGGATCTGAATCTCAAGGTTTCCTTTTCCTGGAGCGGGCGCCAGCCCCCTGCACTCTGGCGTCAGGAACAGAATGACTCCTTCCCGTTCCAGCCTGGAAAGCCCCCTGCTTGCTCTTGCCCAGCTGTGGCCAAGAGGAGGAGACCTGGAGACCCCTGAGCAGTCCCAGGCCCCCAGCTGGTCTGAGCAGCCCCTCAGCCATGGGCCAGCCTGCACTGTCCCTGGGCAGGATACCTGTGCAATGTGCAGCAGCCCCCGTACCACCCTGCCCCACTCTGGGGCCTGGCATCTCTCTGTCTGTCGTGGGGCCTCATTTGGACAGACCCCTCTCTGGAGATCTGGGTTCTGAACACGAGGCGGTTCCTAAGGGCACAGGGTGGGGCAGGGTGGCCCAATCCGCGGCAGCAGGAGAAACCTCAGGCCCAGGCAGAGAGCTGAGCACAGCACATCTGCAAGGGTCAGGCGGCGGGAAGAGCAGGTCGTCAGCGGGGAAGTGGGTGATGTGGCTGGAACAGTGGGCGGGAGGGTGGTGCCAGCCCTTCTGGGGTGCCCCACCTGGGTGCCTTCCCCGAGGCCAGCCAGGCCCTCCTCCTGCCACCCTGTGAGCCTAGGGTCACCTCTGAGCCTCTTGGCAGACAGCGGGTGCCAGGCTGAGCCCCCACACCTACGCGCCTGTCCAGTCGCCGCCCCCAGGCTGCCAGAGCCCCAGGGGGCAGGGAAGGTGGTGATGCCAAGGCCTCCCCACCCCCTGCGGGGGCGGGACTGGGACGGGAAGGTGGCCTCCTTCCCTCACCTTGGGGAGAGGAAGGAGCACTCCTGGGGGTTACGCGTGTGGGCGAAGCTGTGATTTCAGGGTGCCTCTGCCTCTGGCTGCTGTGATTTCAAGGCCAGGGTTTCCTGGGTGACTGATCCTGGGAGTCTGGCCGGGGGCGGCAGTGGATGAAAAATGCCCGTGAGTGCCTCATGGCGGGGAAGCCTTAGGGTGGGGAAGCTCAGGCCATGGGGGCGGCGGGCGGCGGGCCTTGGGTGTCCCTGGGCCCACCTGGGGGTGACAGCTTCTCCTCCCTCGTCCCTGCTACAGGTACTGGCTAGATGGCGGCTGAGGGCCTGGTGGAGCCTGGCTGGGGGGGCCCTGCTCTTGGCCCTCTGGCTTCTGTGGCCTCCCAGGCTAGTCCCTGGGGAGACCCTGGAGCCCCAGCCCACACTTACCATCCTCGTCTGGCACTGGCCCTTTGCTGACGAGCCCCCGGACCTGCCTAGCGACACCTGTACCCGCTTTGGGGCCACCCACTGCCGCCTGAGCGCCAACCGAAGCCTGCTGGCCAGTGCTGACGCTGTGGTCTTCCACCACCGTGAACTGCAGGCACACCGGGTCCGGCTGCCCCTAGACAGGCGGCCGCAGGGGCAGCCCTGGGTCTGGGCCTCCATGGAGTCGCCCAGCCACACGCATGGCCTCAGGCGCCTCCACGGCATCTTCAACTGGGTGCTGAGCTACCGGCAGGACTCGGACATCTTCGTGCCCTATGGCCACCTGGAGCCGCGCACGGGGCCCCCGCCCCCGCCACTGCCAACCAAAAGTGGGGTGGCCACCTGGGTGGTCAGCAACTTCCAGGAGCGACAGCAGCGGGCGCGACTGTACCGTCAGCTGGCGCCTTACCTGCGGATAGATGTGTTTGGCCGGGCTATCGGGCGGCCACTCTGTGCCGACTGCCTGCTGCCCACCGTGGCCCGCTACCGTTTCTACCTGGCCTTTGAGAACTCTCAGCACCGAGACTACATCACGGAAAAGTTCTGGCGTAACGCGCTGGCGGCCGGCACTGTGCCTGTGGTGCTGGGGCCCCCGCGGGCCAACTACGAGGCTTTTGTGCCGCCCGACACCTTTGTGCACGTGGACGACTTCGGCTCGACCCGGGAGTTGGCCGCGTTCCTGGCCGGCATGAACAAGACTCGCTACCAGCGCTTCTTTGCCTGGCGCGACCAGCTGCGCGTGCGGCTGGTCGGCGACTGGCAGGAGCGCTTTTGCGCCATCTGTGCCCGCTACCCCCACCTGCCTCGAGGCCAGGTCTATGAGGACCTTGAGGGCTGGTTCCAGGCCTGAACGCCGTGGGCTGTGGGAGTCCCATCAGGCAAAAGCAGAGACTGTGGTCAGAGGCCAAGGGGTGAGGGAAGGTCACGGCAGGTTGGCAGGTCAGGCTGGGGAGGCTGCTTGGAGGAAGAGGCTGGTGGGCACTGGGGATGCGGAGGGAAGGGCAGGGAGGAACTTAGGTGGGGGCACAGCACCCACCTTCCAGGAATCTTGGGTGGGACCCTGGCTGTCCTGGGACGTGGGGTGGAGAGGGGCTAGAGTCAGGGCCCTGGGGCTGGGGGCATCCCAGGCTGTGGTTGGCAGGGGGAACCCAGATGGCCTGATCGGGAGATGTGAGCATCACCCTCCTCCTTCCACAGCGGCTGAGCCCCCTCCCCCCCCCCCATGTGAGCACCAGGTGCAGAGATGAACAGACCAGCACATGGTGGGTCCAGTGGATTGGGGCACTGAGGCAGTAGAGATCTAACTAATATCGAGCGAGGATGGCTGTGTCCAGTCTTTGCAGAGGTGGGTGGGCCTCCGTGTACCTGCCCCCACTTCATGCCCATCTGCCATGGCCCCCACCAGGCCTCCTGCTCCTCGCTGGCCTCCCACCTGCTCCAGCCTCAGGCCCTGTCCCCTAGCTCACCCCCACTCCCTTCAGCCCCCTAAATGGCACCTTATTGGAGATCTGTCCCTGACTCACAAAGGGCAGAGGTGGGTGGAGAGCTGGTGCAGGGAGAGTCTGGCTGGGGTTGAAGGTGTCCCATCTCACAGTGCCTGGCAGGAGGGGCGTCCAGGGGCAATGGGGCCTGATTCTGCGACTTGGAGTTCCTTCTGACTGCTGGTGGGGGTATCAGGTGGGCGGTGAGGGGCACAACAAGGGGGGGGCAGCCCCCTGGCCAGGTGACCCCTTGATGGGACTGGATGTGAAGAGGAGAGGGGCTCAGCGGCCTCTAGGCAGTGCTGAGGAAGGAATCGGGGCCAGTCCCTCAGGCCCCGCAGGGCAGGGGCTGGAGCTGAGGGGCAGCCGGCCGCTGAGCTGTCCCTGCCCCACGTGGGGGTGGGCGGCCGTTGAGGCAGGAAGCCGTGGTTCGTGGCTCCAGCTCCTTCCCTCCCCTAACGGCAGTGGCTTGTAGAAAGGCCTGCCAGTCATTTCCTGCCCTTGACCCAGCCCTGTGTGTTGACCGGTGAGAAAGAAGTGTCTCCAGGCTTGGGGGGGGCGGAGGTGGAGGCTTGAGCTCCCATCCACCTGACCAGAGCCGGCCCCCGCTGGCTGCAGAGAAGGAGCTGGGGCGGGGGCTGTGCATTTTAGGTGCACCCTCTATGTGTGCCCCAAACACTGGACGCCACACCCCCCCATCACAGGTGGGGAAACTGAGGCTGGTGAGGAGCTATCAGAGCGCCCCACTGGGCCCTCCCCTCCCGCAGTTCCGGTCGGCCCTCTGCTGCCCTCTGCCGGCCTCAAGGGGAGTCACCCCGAACCTCCGCAGCCCCTTTCTGCCTGACCTGGGATCGGGGTCTGTCCAGCGTCCCCCGCGCTCCAGCAGGCACCAGGCCAAGTCTACGGAACGAACTCGATCCCAAAGACGGGACTTGCTCCTGGACGGGTGGGCGCGGGGAGAAGAACGAGCCGCCACAGAGAGGACGGCCTCAGTTTCCCCATGAGCCCTGTCTGCCCCCCATGCAGGAGCAATTCGGGGACCAGCGGGCCTTTCCTTCTCTCTCGCTGCCCAGGAAACTCCACAGCCCCCACCTGGCAGAGCTCAACTAGCCTGTCCTGCCGGCCCACAGAGGGGCCACTGGTCACCAGGTGCCTCATTCACATGGGTCGTGGAACCCTCTCACAGGGGTCAGGAAGGCGGAGGCCCCTGTCTGGGTAGCCCCACCACAGTCCCTCACACCAGCTCCCCTGTTTGTGTCCCGCCAGGTGTGAGCGGCTATCCTCCTCCTGCATCCTGACAGTACTCCTGGGATAGTGCTCTGAGGGACACAGTGCTCTCGGGGGTGGTGCTCCTGGGGGCTGGGAGTGGGTTTTTTATGTCCAAATAAAAGTCTTTTCACCAGCTCTTCTGCGTGGAGGCCCGGCGAAGGTGTGACCTGGGGGCGAGCCTCACCCAGGACCCCTGGAGTGCCGGGACCACTCTGGGGCGCCTCTGAGGGAGGAGGGACGCAGGCCCGTTGCCACGGGGAGGAGGGCGCAGTGCTCGAAGGTGCCCCTGGAAGGGGGTGGTGGTGGCCTCGGTTGGGAGGTGGGTTCTGAGGGGCCTTGGGTACGCCACTACCACGACTCTTCCGCAACATGTGGCTGGCTGGCCGGCGGCGCGGGGGTCGGGGTCTGGGGCGGTGTCGGGGTCCGGGATCCGGTTTGGAGCGAGAGGTGGGTTCAGGGCTGGGGTTGGGGTCTGGTGCCTCGGCCGAGGTATGCGCGTGGAGGGGGTCTGGCCGGGGATCGAGGTCTCGGGTGGGAGGCGGGGTCTGGGGCGGGGTCGGGGTTGAGGTCTTGGGTGGGGATTGTGGGCTGGGTCTCGGGTGTGGCGGGGGCGGGATCTCGGGCGGGGCTGGGGTCTGGACGAGGGTGGGGTCCAGAGCTGGGCAGGGTCTAGGGCGTCCCCTGGCGGCCGCAGTGGGCGCGGTGCGCAGCTCCTTTAAGCCGGGGCGGCGCGGGGGGAGGGGCGGCGCGGGGGGAGAGGGGAGCGAGGGGGAGGGGGAGCGGGGGGAGGTGGACCCGGGGGGAGGGAGGCTCCGGGGGGAGGGCGGATCCAGGGGGAGGGGGCGCGGGGGGACGGCGGCGCGAGGGGGAGGGCGGCTCCGGGGGGAGGGGGCGCGGAGTCGCCGTCGCCGCCGTCGCCGCTGGGGCGGAGCCGCCGCCGAGCCGCTCCCGACCCGAGCCGCCCCGCCCCGCGCGGACGACGGTGCCGAGCGGCGGGGCCCGGCGGGGCGAGCAGGGGAGCGGCGCGCGGCGCTGAGCGGTCGGAGAGCGGCCGCGCCGCCGCGCCGCCATGGGCTTCGTGCACCAGCTGCAGCTGCTGCTTTGGAAGAACGTGACGCTGAAGCGCCGGAGCCCGGTGAGCGCGGCGCGGACCTGCGCCCCCGGCCGGGATGTGGGCCAGCGGCGCCCGCGGGGAAGTGCGGCAGCGCGGGGGCCGGGTGGCGCCGACCCGGGTGGCGCGGTGGGGCCGACGGCCGTGCCGCGGGCCCCAGCTCCGTCCCGCTGGCTGGCGCAGCAGCCACTGGGCACCGTCTGGCCTGCCAGCCGCCCCGGGCCGCGCCGTGGACGTTTGCGGACCCTCGGCTGAGTCATGGGACAGGCACCCTCCACAGCGCGCTCCCCGACCGGCTGCGGGGTGGGGGCAGGCGGCATCCAGGACCCTGGGGTCGGGGCAGGGCCTGCATGCCAGGACAGCGGGCTGGCCTGGGGGGTTGGATCCAGCTCGGAGCTTCAGGGGTGCTTGGTCCTGACTCTTCCCTTCCGCCTCTGCAAGGACCCTCTCCCTGCCTTCCTTCTGCTGCCCCCTGCCCTTGGGCAGGCGGCCTCATGCTGAGGTTGGACCCGGGGGCACCTTTCTGCCTCCTCCTCCTCTGCGCCCTCCCGGCCGTCCACTAGCCCTTGCTTGTGATTCTCTTGTCATCAGCAACGCCCTTGTTCTTCCAGCCCCTGCCAGCCGGGTCTCTGCACCCTTTTGTCTTTTGGGACCAGTTCTTCCTGAGGCTGCTTCACCCCACGCCCCCTACCCGGGGGCAACCAGGGAGCCCAGGGCACAGGACAGAGCACTGTCAGAGATGGAGTCCTGGGTGGGGAGCAGGGTTGGGCGGCCAGGACCCTAGCTGGCCCTCCCCCTCTGGCCTGTGGCAGGCAGGGGCATCTCCTGTGGGCAGGAAACAGCAGCGTACTGGCCAGAGATACCTAGGCAGCTCTAGTTCTGCATGGGCCTTTGGGATTTTCCAGGGCGGGGCCGGGGCCCAGAGGGGTTGGGTTCCAGTGGCAGTTGGTCCCCTGAGTGGGGGCCTGAGGAGGAGGCCCCTGTTGTCCCACCTGGCCCTGGGTCTCCTTGGGAAGGGCCTTCAAGGTGCACATTGGAAAAGCCGGGGCTGCGGGTGGGGGGAAGGGGGAAGTTGGCATCTCCCTGGCCTCCAAGGTCTCCCTCCAGGCACCTGGCCCTGGCGAAGAGCCAGGGTCTGGAACACTCTCTACCTGGGGCGCCTGTGGCCAGCTGGGCTGGGTCACTTGCACCAGGTCTGCAGCCCCAGGCCGCCTGAGGTACAGTTCCCAGCTCCAGGCTTTGGGTCCCCAGAATGGAGACGCAGCCAGCATTAGTATCAACCCTGGGGGTTCTTGGCAGGAAGGACCCCACCCTGACAACAGGGGCTGGGGGCAGAGGCTGGGATGGTGGCCCTAGTGTCCGATGGGGACCTCCAGGCTCTGGGAAGGGCACAGCAGCTTGTGGGAGCACTTGGAAAGCATGCCCACCCCAGGAGTAACCCCTACTGCGAGGTACCGTTGCTCCCACCTCTCTGTACCCTGTCCCTGCCCTGGTTCTCCCCAGGGCTGGTCCAGTTGGGCCCTTGGGAAGGTCCTTGGTCTTGGAGCCAAGTGAGTGGGGATCTTTCTTCCAAGGAGCTGAGGCCCAGCCTGGCTCAAACCCTGGGTCTGGGGCCAGCTGGGACTGGGAGTGTGCCCTCTGGATGCCCACTCTTCCCAGGAAGGGTTTCGGGTTTCAGATTTGGACTCCTGGGGCTGGGCGGAGTGGGCAGAGGTCTTGCCTGTGTTTTCTGTGCTTGTACGGGCAGGCATCTTGTGGAAAGCACAGCCTTGGGAGGGTGGGAATCAAACTCGCTCCCTGCTGGCTCCCTCCTGCCAAGCTCTGTGCCTCAGTCTCCCCATTTGTGAGGGCAGCCATTCCCTCTCAGCTAGCTAGACACGGGCAACCCCGGGCCTCAGGCTGCACTTGGAGAAGGGGCCAGCTCACTGTCACTGAGTCCCTGTGGGAGAAGTGGCACCCCTCCCGCCAGTTTCCATGGCAACACTGCCCTTAGGCCTCACCTGAGGGACAGGGAGGAGGGCTCAGGTCTGTGTGGACATCCAGGCGGTGGGGGGGAGGGGCACATGGGGTACCTGGACTGGCCTTGAGCGGCAGAGGTTGGGCAACCTTTTACACACCCAGGTGGAGTACCCAGGTGGGGCACCCAGATGGGGTACCCACATGGGGCTGAACCTGTGCTGCTGGCCTGTAACCAGATGCCCTCTTGCCACCCACCGGCTCTCCCCACTGCCAGCCAGGCCTCTCCTCCTCCCAGCAGCTCATGCGCGGCCGTTGCTATAGTGATGGGGGAGGCGGCCATGGCCTGTTGCTGCAGCTATGGAAGGGGAGGTGCCGGGTGGGGGGGCGGGTGTGGGCAGGGCTAGCACCATGGCCCTGACCCGAGCCTCCAGCACCCGCCTTCGCATGCAGTCATTCTCACCCGTGTGCCTGTGGCGGGCGCCTGCTCCAGCAGCCTTGTGGGTGCCCGTGATGACCTCTGGGCCAGCCCTGGGCTCCAGCCCAGCTTGGGAGGGGTGGAGGCTGGCACAGGCTGGGGCAAGTGGGTTGGGGCCACAGAGTGCCATTGTCAGCGCCACTCAATAAACAGTGTGACTACCCCCACGGGGTAGAGGCCGGCCCTGGGTCAGACAGGGCCGCCATCATGCTGGGTCTCTGAAGTCTGTTTTGGGGTGGGAGTGGGACTGAAGGGACTCTGGTCCCTGTGGGAAGATCTGTGTGGTCTGCGCCAGGTGGGGATGAGGGTCAGGGCACCCCTCAGGCTGGTCTGCAAGGTCCGAGCTGTGAGAGGCGGTAATGGGGCCTGATGAAGTCCTCCCACCCACTGGCGGACTAAGTTGAGGCTCATGTGGGGGTCTCAGCGTTTCTCTCCTGCTCAGAGCTGGTCCTGCCTGGGTTCACCGTGGTACCCAGCCCCAGGTATCAGGAGCCTCCAGGAAAACCAAACTGATGCTGGGCTTGCCACAGGGGCTTAGTTTTGAGGCCTGAGATCCAACAGGGCTGCCACTCCCACCTGACCTGGCCCAAGTTTTGTGGAAGGGTCGGGGCAAAAGGAGGTGTTTTCGGCTTTGGGGCCTGGGGGTGTTAGACCTCCTTTCCAGGTATTCTTGGGGCTCAGGGTCCAGGCCCAGCTCACCGGCCTGTATGCGGCTGGATGGTGCTGCAGAGGTGGGCAGAAGGGCTGATCCTGGGGGAGAGTGGGAGCTGTTGGTGCAGAGGCCAAACATGGCTCAAATGGGCTCTAAGATCATACTTAGGTAGCGCTGCCAGGTCGAGGTGGGGGAAGATGAGCTGTTAGAAGCGTAGGTTAGTGTGGACCACAAGCTGGATGATTTATTCTTGCTGGCTCTGAGGCTCCTCCTAGGGCAGGGGGCTCAAATGTAGCCCCTTCCTTACCCTCAGTGTGGTAGGCAGAGCCTGAATGGGAGGTGCAAGGTCTGCTTCTCGTGGGCCAGACAACACTTGCTGTCTTGGTGGCTTGGAGGGCCTGGCCTGACCTTCCGTGGCCCCGAGTGAGCACACGGGATCCTCGCTGGGCTGGGCTGGCCCTGCTGGAAGAGGTCTATCCTCTGGCAGGGCAAGGAAGGTTCCGGGCTGGAGCATGTCTGTGGGATAGGCCCAGGCGAGGTCTCACTCCGCCTCCCTTCACAGTGGGTCTTGGCCTTCGAGGTCTTCATCCCTCTGGTCCTGTTCTTTATCCTGCTGGGGCTGCGGCAGAAGAAGCCCACCATCTCCGTGAAGGAAGGTGAGGGAACTGGCTGGGTGGGCCGAGACACAGCAGGAGTGGGTGGGCAAGGTGTCCTCACCACTTCACGCATGCGTGTTCCGTGTGCACGCGTCTGCTCCCATGGCTCCTGAGGTGCAGTCTGCCTGCCCGCGCCCATGTGTATCCTGGGCCTGCATTCCGGCCCTGTGGCTGGGCTTCCAGGAGGACGTGGCGGGCCATGGTGGCCATGAGTGACCACAAGCGCCCATTCCCGGCATGGCCCAGTGTGGCTCCGGCACTCATTGGTCTCCTCTGTTCTGTTTTGACCCTACCCTGCCCACGCATGGTCTCTGCCCTCCTCCTCCTTCACCGTGGCCTGCATGCAGTCTGTAAGTGAGCAGCCGCTTCCTCCAGGCTGGCCCCCAGGCGGCAGCAGCTGGATGACCCTGGTGGGGTCCTCCTAGTGCAGCTTGAGCACCCCTCCCTGCTTGCATTAACAACCTCTCCCAGGCCTGACTGGGGCTGCCGACCCCCAGCACCCTGTCAGGAGCAGCTGACTCAAGACTGGGGTGGAGGGTAGTGAAGGGCCAGGTGCTGGGCCACAGCTGGGGCCTGGGTCAAGCTGCCAGGGTGTATTTCCTCTCTCTGTGGGGTTGTCTGACCATGCACTCCAGGGGTGGGGTGTCTGGGCTAGCCTGGGGCTGGGGCTGGGCTAGCCTAGGACTAGGGGTTGGGCTAGCCTAGGACTGAGGCTGAGCTAGCCTGACTTCTCTCTCTTCACAACCCTTGGGCTTCTGCACTCATTCTGCTAATCTGCTGGCCAGAGAGGTCAGAGGTCGATGCCCGGTGGTGGGGGAGGGGGGCCGTGTCCCCCTGGGCTCTGTGGGCAGTACTGCACCCATGCGTATCAGGGTGTTTTAAACCTGGGTGGTCGAGGGGAGAGGGATGCCCTGAGGGTTCTGGGATAGGGGCTGGTGAGTGGCCCTTTGACCTCTGACCTGCTGGAGTCATTGGCATCAGAACATTTGGCCTGCTGCACAGCTGGGGCCAGTTGCTCTGCCCGCTGTCTTCTGCCTGTTGCTGCTTCTCCTTCCTGATTTTCTCCAAATTTCTCCTCTCGGCCTCCATCTCCCTTCCCCCTCGGTTACTGTCCCTGGCCCCTCTGGGGCCTCTCGCTCACCTGCGCACCCCCGCAGCCTTCTACACGGCCGCACCCCTCACCTCCGCCGGCATCTTGCCAGTCATGCAGTCACTGTGCCCTGACGGCCAGCGGGACGAGTTTGGCTTCCTGCAGTACGCCAACTCCACGTGAGTGCCCCCTCCGCGGGAGCCCTGCCCTCCCTGTCCCCGGGCTGGTGGTGATACCCATGGTGGTTCAGGGTCACGCAGCTTCTGGAGCGCCTCAACCGCGTGGTGGAGGAGGGTAATCTGTTCGACCCCGCTCGGCCCAGCCTGGGCTTGGAGCTCGAGGGCCTGCGGCAGCACCTGGAAGCCCTGAGTGCCAGCCCGGGCGCCTGGGAGGACCGCACAGACAGCCCTGCAGGTATGCCTGGGTAGGGCGGGTGACCAGGAGGGGCCAGGAGGGGCCTCACGGGGCCTGAGGTGTCACTGGCTCTATGGGCCCTGCCTCCACACCTGGTCCCTGTCGACCTGGTCCTCTTTGTTTCCACTCTGAGGCTGCTGCTGAGCCCTGTGCTCGGGGCCAGCAAGGCATATGCTGGCAGGGTACAGTGTGTGGGCCTGCCCAGCTGGCCCTCACCCTTCCTCCTGCCTGTCCAGTGTCTGCCTTCTCTCTGGACTCCGTGGCCAGGGACCCGCGGGAGCTCTGGCGCTTTCTGACACAGAACTTGTCACTGCCTAACAGCACAGCTCAGGCCCTCCTGGCTGCCCAGGTGGACCCGCCTGAGGTGAGGTGGGCCCCCCTACAGGGTGGGTGGTCTGCACCTATGGGAGCGGCTCCTAGCCCTGGCTCTGCCTGGCCCGTAGCTCCCGGTGGCGGGCATGGGAGGGTGCCTTCTTAGCTCAGAGGGTGTCCCAGGGCCAGGCTCTCCAGCTCCCCAGCCTGAGTCACTCCTCCTCCCCTGGCCCCCCAGGTCTACCGCCTGCTTTTTGGCCCTTCACCCAACCTGCATGCTGGTTCCGGCCTCCCTGGGGGTCAGGAGCCCTGGAGCCACCTGGGTACCAATCCTCTACTCCGGTTGGAGGTGAGAGGGACCTGGAGGGGCTGGGGAGTGTGCCTCCTGCCATGGGTGGGGGTTTCTGCCCAGGGGGTTGAGGAAAGGGTCCCTCCAGAGTGAAGGAGGGCACTGGGGAGTCTGAAGCCGGCATGGAGGTGTGGGGACCCATGCTGCAGAGCCGGCAGTCCCGGACCTAGGCAGAGTGGGTGGTAGGGTGAGGCCTGAAGGCCATCTTGAACCAGGCCCTCAGTCTCCTCTTGGTTTGGGTGGGGAGCTCCTTCCTGGAGACCCTGCCCTTGGCCCCACAGTTCCTGTACCCTCCCCACCAAGGAGCTGCTGCTGGCCCCCGCCCTCCTGGAGCAGCTCACATGCTCACCAGGCTCTGGGAAGCTTGGCCGCATCCTCACGGTGCCCGAGGGTCAGCAGAGCGCGCTGCAGGGCTACCGGGCTGCCATTTGCAGTGGGCAGGCTGCCACCCGTGCCCACCGCTTCTCTGGGCTGGCAGCTGAGCTCCGGAACCAGCTGGAGATGGCCAAGATCTCCCGGCAGGTGAGGCCTTGCCTGCCAGTGAGACAGCAGGGCTGAGGGCTAGCTGGAGGAAGTGCTGGCAATGTCGGAGCCACAGGGCTCCAGGGCCCAAAGCTGTGGAGGGATGGGTGGTAGCTGCTGTTGGGTGCCCAGCCCCGTGCCTTCACCTCATCAGTATCTTCACCCCCCTCACCCAGGCTGCAGACCTGCCCTGAGCCCCTCTTCCAGCTGCGGGGTCCAGCCCCAACCTCAGCCACCACACCTGCAAACCCTGCCCCCAGCGCCTGCTCCCCCAAGCACCACTCCTTGGGTCAGCAGCTCCCAGCATGCCCGTCTCCCCCTAGCTGGGCCTGGATGTGACCAACGGCTCCGACCCTCAGCAGCAGCCACCACCCCCGCGGCGGCTTCAGGCGCTGCTGGAGGACCTGCTGGACGCCCAGAAGGTTCTGCGGGACGTGGACGTCCTCTCGGCCCTGGCCCTGCTGCTGCCCCAGGGCGCCTGCATTGGCCGGGCCCCTGCGACCCCCGCCAGCGGCCCCGGCGGCGGCGCAGCCAACGGCACCGGCACCGGGGCGGGCACGGGGGCCAACGCCACGGCGGAGGAGGGCAGCCCGCCCGCTGGAGTCCTGGCCTCCGCGGACGCACTGCAGGGCCAGTGCGCGGCCTTCGTGCAGCTCTGGGCAGGCCTGCAGCCCATCCTCTGCGGCAACAACCGGTAGGTGGGTGGCGGGGTCCGACAGCGCGGCCTCTTCTGAAGCCCCGTCCCCAATTTTGTTGCCACGCCCTGACACCCCGCCTGATCTCCGCCGCCTCGTCCCGATGCGCCCTTCCATCCTGGACGCCTTACCCACCGGAAGCCCCCGCTCTATCCTGAAGCCCCGCCTCTACTCCCGAAGCCCGCCCTCCTGACGCCCCTCCCCGCCTGAAGCCCCGCCCCTCCTGACGCCCCACCCTCCCGGCACCCCGCCCACCTGGCGCCCTCACCTCCTGAGGCCCCGCTCTCCTGGCACTCCCTGACGCCCCTCCCCTCCTGCACCCCGCCCCTGACGCCCCTTCCTTCCTGGCGCCCCGCCCCTCCCTATGCCCCGCCCACCTGGCCCCGCCCTCCTGACGCCCGCCCCTCCTGGCGCCCCGCCCCCAGCACCATCGAGCCGGAGGCGTTGCGGCGGGGCAACATGAGCTCCCTGGGCTTCACCAGCAAGGAGCAGCGGAACCTGGGCCTCCTGGTGCACCTCATGACCAGCAACCCCAAGATCCTGTACGCGCCCGCGGGCTCGGAGGCGGACCGTGTCATCCTGAAGGTGTGCTGGACTGGCGCGCTTGATGCTGGGGCTGCGCGCCTCCCGGGCAGGGCCCTGGGAGAAGAGAGGGGGCTCGGAGCAGGTGGCATGTGGGGCACAGCTTCACGTGGGACGCAGGCCCTGGAGCTCGGGCTTGGCTCTGCAGGTGGGGGTTCTGGAGGAGACCATAAGCAGCAAGGGCACCCGGCGGGTTTCACCCTCGGCGGCCTCTGGTGGAAAGGCATTGGAGCCGCTGGTCTGTTGCAGAGGCCAGCGTGCCCTGGCGTGTCCAGCACCTGGGCAGTGCTGGCGGGACTGGAAAAGGGAGTGCGTCCAGGTGGCCCAGTTTGGGACAGGACCCGGTGTGGGCAGCGATGTCTGGCGAGGCAGCTGGGTGGGTGAGCAGAGGAGAAGAAGCTTTGCCTGGGGAGTTGGTTCACAGCCTGCTGGGTGGGCATGCCACAGGCCATCCCAGGGGAGATAGAACACCTCGGAACAAGCAGAAATCAGGGCTGGAAAGCTGCCTGGGAGGGGTAAGTTCGTGGAGGAGGCGAGGGGCCATGTGTGGAAGGGGTCTCAAGGATGAGGATGAGAGAGACAAGCCAAGTCGATGGTTGATTAAGGGGGAGTGGAGAAGGGTCCCATGGAGGCTCCCTGAGGTAGGAGGGGAGCAGGATGCGTGCTGTACAGGGGTGGAGGGCAGAGCAGGTTCCAGGAGGGCAAGGACAGCTGCGTGGGTGCTTCGGGAAGGCTGGCGGGGTGGGCTGCTAGCATCCAGTCGGGGGTGTGGCCAGACGGCGAGAGCAGGACTGGTTGCTGGTGGGGTGGGCCAGTCAGCTGGGCCCGGCCTGGGAAGAGAGGCGGGCGTAGAACATCCACACGGCTTGGGTTCTTCCGTGAGCCCCGTGCCGGGTCCCCTCACCCTTCACAGGCCAACGAGACCTTTGCCTTCGTGGGCAACGTGACTCACTACGCCCAGGTCTGGCTCAACATCTCGGCAGAGATACGCAGCTCCCTGGAGCAGGGCCGGCTACGGCAGCTCCTGCACTGGCTGCAGCAGGTGAGGCGGGGGCTAGGTGGGGGACCGCGCGGCAGCCCCACTCCGCCTTGGGGGGCCAGCACTCACCCCCTAAGCCGGCTCGGCACCCCCAGTACGTAGCGGAACTGCGGCTGCACCCCGAAGCACTGAACCTCTCGCTGGAGGAGCTGCCCCCTGCCCTGCGCCAGGACAACTTCACGCTGCCCAACGGCTCCGCGCTCCTGCGGCAGTTGGACACCATCGACAATGCGGCCTGTGGCTGGATCCAGTTCATGTCCAAGGTGGGGGGGTGGAGGAGGACGGGACCCCGGGGGGCCCTGCTCCCGCACCCAGGGCTGACTCCAACCGTGCTTTTCTCCCCAGGTGAGCGTGGACATCTTCAAGGGCTTTCCTGATGAAGAGAGCATCGTCAACTACACGCTTAACCAGGCCTACCAGGACAACGTCACCGTGTTCGCCAGTGAGCTGCAAGCCCTGCCCACAGCTACAGCCCCTCCCCTCTCACCTGGTCCGCGCCCCTCTCCCTTGCTTTGCGGGGACTCGGCCCCTCCCAGTTCCCCTGCCCTCGTCCCACCTCTCTTTTCCCCCATCCCTGTCCTAGGCCCCACCCCTCCCGCCGTGGCCCGGCCCCTCCCACTCCAGCCCCACCCCAGTCCTGCTCCGCCCCTCCCAGCCCCAACCCCACGACCTCCCGGGCCTTGGGCCCCCAGGCGTGATTTTCCAGACGCGGAAGGACGGGTCTCTCCCGCCCCACGTCCACTACAAGATCCGTCAGAACTCCAGCTTCACCGAGAAAACCAACGAGATCCGTCGGGCCTACTGGCGGCCGGGGCCCAACACTGGGGGCCGCCTCTACTTTCTGTACGGCTTCGTGTGGATCCAGGGTGAGGGGCCTGTCGGGGGACCGGCCGGGGGAGCGGGGATGCCCGGAAGGGCCGGCCCCCTGACGCTGAGCCCGCCCGCAGACATGATGGAGCGCGCCATCATCAACACCTTTGTGGGGCACGACGTGGTGGAGCCGGGCAACTACGTGCAGATGTTCCCTTACCCCTGCTACACACGTGACGAGTGAGTGGGCGAGAGGAGGGGGTCCCCAGGCATGGGCCCAGGCCTGCGCCCTGACGCGCCTCCCCTCCAGCTTCCTGTTCGTCATCGAGCACATGATGCCGCTCTGCATGGTGATCTCCTGGGTCTACTCCGTGGCCATGACCATCCAGCACATCGTGGCGGAGAAGGAGCACCGGCTCAAGGAGGTGGGGTGGGGGCCTGGCCGGGCGGGGAGGGGGCAGGGGTGGGGGCGGGGGCGGGCGGCCCTGCAGCACCCTGGCCTCAGGCTGCATCATCACCTGCTGCTCCAGGTGATGAAGACCATGGGCCTGAACAATGCGGTGCACTGGGTGGCCTGGTTTATCACCGGCTTCGTGCAGCTGTCCATCTCCGTGACAGCCCTCACAGCCATCCTCAAGTACGGCCAGGTGCTCCTGCACAGCCACGTGCTCATCATCTGGCTCTTCCTGGCTGTCTATGCAGTGGCCACCATCATGTTCTGGTGAGCACCCGTGGCCAGCTCTGGTGGGGGCTCTCCAGGGCTGTAGCTAGCTGGAAGCCCCCAAGGGTGGGGCATCGTTGACCATCCTGTGGCCCCCAGCTTTCTGGTGTCGGTGCTGTACTCCAAGGCCAAGCTGGCTTCAGCCTGTGGTGGGATCATCTACTTCCTAAGCTACGTGCCATACATGTATGTGGCCATCCGTGAGGAGGTGGCCCACGATAGGATCACCGCCTTCGAGAAGTGCATCGCGGTGAGGGTTGTGGGTGGATGGGTGGGCTGGGTGGCGGGTGGCCACCCCCGGCCCCAAACTGCCCGCTGACACCAGTGTCTCCTCAGTCCCTGATGTCCACAACAGCCTTTGGCCTGGGCTCCAAGTACTTTGCTCTGTACGAGGTGGCAGGCGTGGGCATCCAGTGGCACACATTCAGCCAGTCACCCGTGGAAGGGGATGACTTCAATCTGCTGCTGGCTGTCATCATGCTGGTGGTGGATGCAGCCGTCTATGGCGTGCTCACGTGGTACATTGAGGCTGTGCACCCAGGTACATCCAGAAGGAGGCATGAGGTGGAGGGATGCGGCTGGGGAGGGGGCTCTCTGGGCAGCTCCCTGGATGGGCACACACCCACCTCTGGTGGACTGCCCACGGTCAGGCTCTGAGTCAGCCTCCCTCCCATCCCTGGCCTCCAGGAATGTATGGGCTGCCCCGGCCCTGGTACTTCCCACTGCAGAGATCCTACTGGTTGGGTAGTGGGCGGACAGAGGCGTGGGAGTGGAGCTGGCCATGGGTACATGCCCCCCGCCTCAGCGTCATGGAGGAGGACCAGGCTTGTGCCATGGAGAGCCGGCGGTTCGGTGAGGTGCTGGGGAGTGGGGGAGCTGGGTTTGGTGGTGAGAGGGCACAGGGTACCCTCAGCTCAGCCCCTCACCCTGCTGACCCATGCCTTGTGCAGAGGAGATGCGGGGCATGGAGGAGGAGCCCACCCACCTGCCGCTGGTGGTCTGCGTGGACAAGCTCACCAAAATCTACAAGAATGACAAGAAGCTGGCTTTGAACAAGCTGAGCCTGAATCTGTACGAGAACCAGGTCGTCTCCTTCCTGGGCCACAACGGGGCTGGCAAGACCACAACCATGTGAGTGCCCCTGGGGGCGACAGACAGCGGGAAATAGCCTGGGGCCTTGCCGGCACTGGGTAGGCCCGGCAGGGGGCGGGGATGGTGGTGACCCTACTCACCCACCCAGGTCTATCCTGACTGGTCTGTTCCCGCCAACCTCGGGCTCGGCCACCATCTACGGACATGACATCCGCACGGAGATGGATGAGATCCGCAAGAACTTGGGCATGTGCCCGCAGCACAATGTGCTCTTCGACCGCCTCACGGTGGAGGAGCACCTGTGGTTCTACTCAAGGCTTAAGAGCATGGCGCAGGAGGAGATCCGCAAGGAGATGGACAAGTGGGCGGGGCCGTGGGCAGATACAGGGGCAGGACGATGGCGGGGCCGTGGGCCGGTAGGGGGGCAGGACAATGGCAGGGCTAGGGCCTAGGGACTGGCACCGTGCCTAGACAGTGAGGTGGGTGGGAGAGTGGGGTGGACGCAGAGTCGGGGCCATGGGGCCAAGACTCCCCTGCTCCACGCTGTCCTGCCCCTCTCCAGGATGATTGAAGACCTAGAGCTCTCCAACAAGCGTCACTCGCTGGTGCAGACATTGTCGGGCGGCATGAAGCGCAAGCTCTCCGTGGCCATCGCCTTTGTGGGTGGGTCCCGTGCCATCATCCTGGACGAGCCCACGGCCGGTGTCGACCCCTATGCACGCCGTGCCATCTGGGACCTCATCCTGAAGTACAAGCCGGGTGAGTGGGGTGGGGCTGGGGGCTGGGCGTGGGGTGGGGCACTGGGCGAGCAGTGGCCGGCCGCCTGCCTGACTCCTCCGAGCCCCCTGACCCGGGACGGCCTCCCCCTAGGCCGCACCATCCTCCTGTCCACCCATCACATGGACGAGGCTGACCTGCTGGGGGACCGCATCGCTATCATCTCCCACGGGAAGCTCAAGTGCTGTGGCTCCCCGCTCTTCCTCAAGGGTGCCTATGGCGACGGGTACCGACTCACCCTGGTCAAGCGACCCGCTGAGCCCGGAAGCCCCCAAGGTCTGTGCTAAGACCTCTAGTGGAGGGGCAGGGCCTTCACCGTGCCCAGGGGTCCCTACATGCCTGGTGGGACCTGGCAGTCCCTCTCCCCAGGCCCCCATCCTGACTGGGCCAGACTCCTGGAGGACCCCCAGCCCACAGTGAAGCCCCTCCCTGCTCCCCCTCCCCTCCTCCCAGAGCCAGGGCTGACATCCAGCCCCCAAGGCCGGGCGCCACTGAGCAGCTGCTCTGAGCCACGGGTCTCTGAGTTCATCCGCAAGCACGTCACCTCTTGCCTGCTGGTGTCGGACACGAGCACGGAACTCTCCTACATCCTGCCCAGTGAGGCTGCCAAGAAGGGAGCCTTTGAGCGCCTCTTCCAGGTGGGAAGGCTCGTCAGGGCGGGACAGGTCTTCTGGGAGGCCGTTCGTCCTGCCCTGCCTCACCCAGTCTCTCTGCAGCACCTGGAGCACAGTCTGGATGAGCTGCACCTGAGCAGCTTTGGGTTGATGGACACGACGCTGGAGGAGGTGTTCCTCAAAGTGTCTGAGGAGGACCAGTCCCTGGAGAACAGTGAAGCCGGTGAGGGGCCCAGGGGACCCTTGTCCTGGAGCCCACTGCCCCACCTCGCCCCACCAGGCCTGAAATGGGGCCTGGGGCATCACTCCTTCCTTCTTCCAGGGTTTCCTAGGAGGGTGGGTGGATGGCCACGGGGCCTGGGGCTCCCCAGGGTCAGGGGGCAGGCAGCCCTGAGCCCTCTCTTCCTTTCTGGCTCCCTGTACCGTGCAGACTTGAAAGAGTCCAGGAAGGACATCATGCCAGGGGCAGAGGCCCTGGTGGCTGGGGAGGCTCCCTCTGGCAACCTGGCCCGGTGCTCAGAGCTGGCGGAGTCGCAGGCATCGCTGCAGTCAGCATCCTCAGTGGGCTCTACCCGTGGCGACGAGGGCGCCAGCTATGCTGAGGTCTATGGGGACTACCGCCCTCTCTTTGACAACCTGCAGGACGCCGACAACGTCAGCCTGCAAGGTAGGGAGCAGCTGGGTAAGCCTGGGGTGGGTGCACAGAGGACACAAGCGGTGGCCCGCTCAGCTCCCACCTCCGTGCAGAGGCTGAGGCTGAGGCCCTCACGCGGGTTGGCCAGGGCAGCCACAAGCTGGACGGCTGGTGGCTCCGGGTGCGTCAGTTCCACGGGCTCCTGGTGAAAAGGCTCCACTGCGCCCGCCGCAACTCCAAGGCGCTCTTCTCCCAGATCCTGCTACCCGCCTTCTTCGTCTGCGTGGCCATGACGGTGGCTCTCTCTGTCCCCGAGATCGGTATGGCCACCTGACCAGGTGGAGGGGCACCTCGGGCTAGTGTCCTACATGGTGTGGCCTTGACTCTGCCTGCACCTGCACCTACACCACGTAGGGGGACCCTTGCCTGCTCTGGGCCTTGGAGCTACAATCGGAGGCTGTGGGGCAAGCTGGGGGCTCACTGGGTGTGGGGCCTCCTCAAACCTGGGCCTCTGGGTCCTGGGAAGAGGGGGCCTCGGTCTGGGGCTGCTGGTAGGTGTTCCAGACTGCTGAGGCCTTCTCCCCCACCACCAGGTGATCTGCCCCCACTAGTCCTCTCTCCATCTCAGTACCATAACTACACCCAGCCCCGCGGAAACTTCATCCCCTACGCCAACGAGGAGCGCTGGGAGTACCGGTGACAGGGCCCTGGGACAGCAGACGGGAGGGATGGGAGGTGAGGGGGTGGCACCCTGGCTCATGGCCACTATCCCCCAGACTGCGGCTGTCACCGGATGCCAGCCCCCAGCAGTTGGTGAGCACCTTCCGACTGCCGTCGGGCGTGGGTGCCACGTGTGTGCTCAAGTCCCCTGCTAACGGCTCCCTGGGACCCACGATGAACCTGAGCAGTGGCGAGTCCCGCGTGCTGGCCGCCCGCTTCTTCGACAGCATGTGCCTAGAGTCCTTCACACAGGGGCTGCCATTGTCCAACTTTGTGCCGCCCCCACCCTCGCCCGCCCCATCTGATTCCCCCGTGTCCCTGGATGAGGACCTACTGCAGGCCTGGAACACCTCCCTGTTGCCCACCGCAGTGCCAGGTTCCATCAGGGCCCGGGGTGTGCGAGGCGGCGAGGGGAGGGGTGGGACAGGGCCTAGGAGGGGTGGGGGGATGGGGCTCAGGGAGGGACAAAAGAGAGCGGAGGGGTGGGACAGGGGTGGCTGACCCCTGCTGTGCCCTCAGAGGCGTGGACATTGGCCCCTTCTCTGCCTCGCCTGGTGCGGGAACCCGTCCGCTGCACCTGCTCCATGCAGGGCACTGGCTTCTCCTGCCCCAGCGGTGTGGGCGGGCACCCGCCCCAGATGCGGGTTGTCACAGGCGACATCCTGACTGACATCACCGGTCACAATGTCTCCGAGTACCTGCTTTTCACATCCGACCGCTTCCGGCTGCATAGGTGAGCAGGAGTTAGGGGGCATCGCTGTAGGTGAGATGGCCGGCTGGTGTCCGTAGGGCCTCACTGCCACCTCCTCACCTGCCTGCCCAGGTATGGAGCCATCACCTTTGGCAACGTGCAGAAATCCATCCCGGCCTCATTTGGCGCCCGGGCCCCACCCATGGTGCGAAAGATTGCAGTCCGCAGGGCGGCCCAGGTAAGAGCCACAGCAATCAGAGGGGCCAGCCTGCCTGGGTTGGCAGTGACCCACGGTGGCTCTCGGGCCTCTCTGTGCCCTCTTCTCTCCAGGTTTTCTACAACAACAAGGGTTACCACAGTATGCCAACCTATCTCAACAGCCTCAACAACGCCATCCTGCGTGCCAACCTGCCCAAGAGCAAGGGCAATCCAGCGGCCTATGGTGAGGGGTGGGGTGGCTTGAGGTTGAGGGTGGAGTGTGGGGTGGGAGCAGGGCCTGAGGCTGCCCTCCCCTGTGCCGCAGGCATCACTGTCACCAACCACCCCATGAACAAGACCAGTGCCAGCCTCTCCCTGGATTACCTGTACGTGCTCATCCGGGAAACGGGAGAATCAGACGGGGTGGGTGAAGGTGGGGGCGGCGCAAAGTTGGACAGTGGCAGCCCCTGTGTGAGGAACTCTAGGCACAAGCTGTCAAAGAAGCGGGCGGCCAGCACGCGGGACTCGCCACTGCTTAGGTTTATCGTGGGTCCCAGAGAGCTGTTAGCAGGAGACTTGAGCATGCAGGTGGCACCCATGCCCGACGGCAGTCGGAAGGTGCTTGCCAACTGCTGGTGGCTGGCATTTGGCGAAAGCCACGGTCTGGGGGATAGTGGCCATGAGCCAGGGTGCCACCCCCTCACCTCCCACCCCTCCTGCCCGCTGCCCCCGGGCCCTCTCACTGGTATTCCCAGCGCTCCTCGTTGGCGTAGGGGATGAAGTTTCCGCGGGGCTGGGTGTAGTTATGGTACTGAGATGGAGAGAGGACCAGCAGGGCAGATCATAGCAGGCCGGTGGTGGGGAGGAGGCCTCAGCAGTCTGGAACACCTACCAGCAGCCCCAGACCGAGGCCCCCTCTTCCCAGCACCCAGAGGCCTGAGTCAGTATGCCCGACAGTCTTCAATCATAGCACAGAGGCCCAAAGCAGGCAAAGATCCCCCAACATGGTGCAGGTGTGGGCGGAGTCAAGGCCAGGCCTCCTGAGGAAGCTCCTCCTGGGGCTGCATGCCCTGCAGGGCTCAGGCCATCTTGTTCTGCCTCCCCAGGCTGCAGGGCACAGACGTGGTCATCGCCATCTTCATCATTGTTGCCATGTCTTTCGTGCCGGCCAGCTTTGTAGTCTTCCTGGTGGCCGAGAAGTCCATCAAAGCCAAGCACCTGCAGTTCGTCAGCGGCTGCAATCCTGTCATCTACTGGCTGGCCAATTACGTGTGGGACATGGTGCGGCCCTGTCTCCCTCCCTCTGCACAGCTAATTTGGAGGACTCTCTTAGCCCCAGGCCACCACTCCATACCCTGCTGGCAGCACCAGCTCTTATTCTGTCCCCAAGCTTGAGTCCCCCTCCCAGGCACCGAGCCCTGTCCCCTGCCAGCATGCAAGCTCTCTCATCTGCACCCTCTTGTGTTCCCATCGTTGCCCCCCACCAGGAACTCTAGCCCTCTCCTGGTCACGTCCCCCGCCCCACCAGCCTACCAGCCACCCTCCCTGCTCCCCACTCAGCACTGTGCCCCCACCAGCAGCCCCCGCTCTTCCAGCTCAACTACCTGGTCCCGGCCACCTGCTGCGTCATCATCCTGTTTGTGTTCGACCTGCCGGCCTACACTTCGCCTACCAACTTCCCGGCTGTGCTCTCCCTCTTCCTGCTCTATGGGTAAGGGGTGGGTACCAGGGCTGGGGCGGGTGGGGCCAGGGCAGCCCACTGACTGCTGCCCGCCCCCAGGTGGTCCATCACACCCATCATGTACCCGGCCTCCTTCTGGTTCGAGGTGCCCAGCTCTGCCTACGTCTTCCTCATTGTCATCAATCTCTTCATCGGGATCACGGCCACTGTGGCCACGTTCCTGCTGCAGCTCTTTGAACATGACAAGGTGGCAGGGGGTGGAGGCGGGGCGGGGCGGGCGGCCGTGGCCAGGCTGGGTCCCTGACACCCTGCCACCATCCAGGATCTGAAGGCTGTCAACAGCTACCTGAAAAGCTGCTTCCTTATCTTCCCCAATTACAACCTGGGCCACGGGCTCATGGAGATGGCATACAACGAGTACATCAATGAGTACTACGCCAAGATCGGTGTGTGCCGGTGCCGGGTGGGGCGGGCAGCGCAGAGCCCTCGGCCAGCAGTGCGGGGTGGGCCGCTAGGAGAGGTGTGGGGGTGGCTGTGGGGCTCCTGGAGGCCCCCGAGCACAGGCCCTGAGCCGGCTGTCCCACAGGCCAGTTTGACAAGATGAAGTCCCCATTCGAGTGGGACATCGTCACTCGTGGGCTGGTGGCCATGACGGTGGAGGGCTTTGTCGGCTTCTTCCTCACCATCATGTGCCAGTACAACTTCCTTCGGCAGCCACAGTGAGTGGGGTGATGCCAGGGGCAGGGGCAGGGGTGGGTGGCAGAGGTGGTGACAGGCCAGGTACCCACCCTTCCTGCAGTGGTCCCAGTGAGTGAGGTCATGGCCAGGACTGGGGGTGAGCCCAGGGAGATGGCAGGGGAGGTGGCAGGAGAGGTGGCAGGAGTGGGTGACCTAGGCGGGGGCGACCCGGGCACTGCCCACCCTGTCCCTCCAGGCGCATGCCTGTGTCCACCAAGCCCGTGGAGGACGACATTGACGTGGCCAGTGAGCGGCAGCGAGTGCTGCGGGGGGACGCGGACAATGACATGGTCAAGATTGAGAACCTGACCAAGGTGGGCCAAGCCAGTGGCCGAGGATGGGGGCGTGGCCCTGGGTGGAGGAGTGCCCTCGACGTGGGATCCCAGTTCAGAGTGGGGGTGGGACCACGATGTTGAGGCCGGACCAGCTGTGGGGGGCGGGGCCCCAGGGTGACCGGTTGCACCACTGAGTGGTCAGGTGCTCTCCCCACCCCAGGTGTACAAGTCCCGGAAGATCGGCCGCATCCTGGCTGTGGACCGCCTATGCCTGGGCGTGCGTCCTGGCGAGTGCTTCGGCCTCCTCGGCGTCAATGGCGCCGGCAAGACCAGTACCTTCAAGATGCTGACGGGCGACGAGAGCACGACGGGTGGCGAGGCCTTCGTCAATGGGCATAGGTGGGTGCAGGCAGGGCATGGTGCGGGAGGGCGCAGGTGCCGTGGGTGGTGGCGAGAGCGGGCCACGTATGCACCGTGCTGACTGCCACCTGCTGCCTCTTAGCGTGCTCAAGGAGCTGCTGCAGGTGCAGCAGAGCCTAGGCTACTGCCCGCAGTTCGATGCCCTGTTCGACGAGCTCACGGCCAGGGAGCACCTGCAGCTGTACACGCGCCTGCGTGGCATTTCCTGGAAGGACGAGGCGCGGGTGAGGGTATGGTGGAAGGCGGTGGCGGGGTTGTGTTCCGGCGGCCCCTAAGCGCCTGCCCTCCCTGACCAGGTGGTGAAGTGGGCGCTGGAGAAGCTGGAGCTGACCAAGTACGCCGACAAGCCCGCTGGCACCTACAGTGGCGGCAATAAGCGCAAGCTGTCCACGGCCATCGCCCTCATCGGGTACCCGGCCTTCATCTTTCTGGTGAGCCTGCAGGTGGGGCAGGTGGGTTGGGTAGGCAAGGAGGGTGAAATCTGCTAAGCCCTAGTCCCGCCACCAGGATGAGCCCACCACAGGCATGGACCCCAAGGCCCGGCGTTTTCTCTGGAACCTCGTCCTGGACCTCATCAAGACCGGGCGCTCGGTGGTGCTGACGTCACACAGGTGGGCCACCTGTCTTTCCCCACCTCCCTCCCCACCCCCTTCCTGGGAGCCCCTGGGTGCCAACCCCACACCTTTGCCCCAGCATGGAAGAGTGCGAGGCCCTGTGCACGCGGCTTGCCATCATGGTCAACGGGCGTCTCCGCTGTCTGGGCAGCATCCAGCACCTGAAGAACAGGTGAGGCGTTTAGAAGGGGGCACGGGGTGGGTGTCATGGCCGTGGGACCTGGGGGCAGCCAGGAGGCTCCTGGGGCCGTGGGCCTGTCCCTCCAGGTTTGGAGACGGCTACATGATCACAGTGCGGACCAAGGTCAGCCAAAATGTGAAGGATGTGGTACGGTTTTTCAGCCGCAACTTCCCGGAAGCCATGCTCAAGGTGGGCTTGGATGGAGGTGGGGTGGGGGTAGGGGCAGCCCTGTCCGAGAGGCCCTGACCCCCATCCATCTGCCCCCAGGAGCGGCATCACACAAAGGTGCAGTACCAGCTGAAATCGGAGCACATCTCACTGGCGCAGGTGTTCAGCAAAATGGAGCAGGTGGTGGGCGTGCTGGGCATTGAGGACTACTCTGTCAGCCAGACCACCCTGGACAACGTGAGTGCCTGGGCCTGGGCACCCCGGCCCACCTGCCTGGCCAGCCCACCCATCTACCTCCCTGCCCCGCCCACCAGGTGTTCGTGAATTTCGCCAAAAAGCAGAGCGACAACCTGGAGCAGCAGGAGACAGAGCCGCCCTCGGGCCTGCGGTCCCCCCTGAGCCGCCTGCTCAGCCTGTTCCGGCCGAGACCCGCCCCCACTGAGCTCCGGGCACTTGTGGCTGATGAACCTGAGGACCTGGACACAGAGGACGAGGGCCTCATCAGCTTCGAGGAAGAGCGGGTGAGGGGGCTGCCCACCGTGGCCGGGCCACAGGGGCTCAGGGTCAGGGACTGGGAGGGGAGAGCTGGCTGTGGGGACACTTGCTCCCCAGAGCTTGAGAGGACAGAGAGGACCCACACACACACGCCCCCAGAGTGGGGACAAGGGGCCTGGACACAGGCAGATGGCGAGGCCAACCACAGACCATTGAAAATGGTGACAGACACAGAGACTGATGCTGAGTGGGGGGGCACAGAGGGATAGATTTAGGCAGAGTGGGAGGGTGGCAGAGGGAGCAGGGACGGGGAGGGGATGGAAACACAGCAGGCACCAGGCTCAGCAGAGGGAGGTCTCAGGGGGAATGAAGACCTCGAGAGAGGATTGAGCTGGGAGTGGAGTCAGGAGAGGCGAGGGGTGGAGGCCAGTGTCAGGTCGAGGCCTTGGGTGGGGGCGGTGGGGGTCCCAGACACAGGACCTGGGCTGAGGGTTCTCACCTAGGAGGACAGCCCCTAAGCCTGGCCCGTGTGCTATCCCCAGGCCCAGCTGTCCTTCAACACGGATACGCTTTGCTGACTGCTGGGAGCTGGACCCAGGATGTGGCTGTGGGACAGTCACACAGTGGCTGAGGCACCCCCTATTTGCCCCCAGTGCCCACACGCCAGGCCTTGGAGTGGAGATCCAGGATCCATGGGCTTTGCTTTCCCTCCAGCCTGCCGCCTGCCCCGCCCTGTCTGTGGTCACTGTGGCTGCCCGACCCCGATTGTGCCAAGGGCTGGCCTGGCCACTGGGCTGCACAACCCTCACCCTGCTTTGCCTTAAAGCCTTGGGGTCTGGCCCAGCCCCCTGGCTCTGCTTTTGCCCAGCTCTGCCTACCACCTGCAAGGGCCAGGCTAAACCACCCTGGGTGTGCCAGGCCCCACTGCCCTCTCCTGCAGTGGTCCTGAGCCTGGCCAGGCCTGGCCCTGACCGGGCTTCCTCTGACCCTGACCCTGACCCAGGCAGGCTCACTATTTATTTTGCTTTAGGAAGAGGCTCCTTCTCCAGCTGTCCTGCTGGCTGGTCAGTGCCCCTAGGGGCTATTGGCATGGGCTAGAAAGGGGCTGATTGGGTGGTAGTGGGGAGGCGGAATGAGCTGCTGGCCCTGCCAGCCAGGTTGGGGCCGGGCCCTCCCCTCCCCTCCCCTCCCCTCCCCTCCCCTCCCCTCCCCTCCCCTCCCCTCCCCTCCCCTCCCCTCCCCTCCCCTCCCCTCCAGCTGTCGTCGCTCCGGACCTGGCTTGGCCCCACCACCTGTTCCTGGAGCCGGCCTTGTACATAGCGCACAGATGTTTGTTTTAAATAAAAAAACAAAAGTGAAACCTACCGAGCCTTTGTGTATGTGGGTGTTGGGGGGAAGTTGGCTACTGGCTGGGGTGAAGCCCCCACAGGCTGCTTCTGGAAGGTGCAGGCTGTGGGAGGATCAGCCAGGGTCTGGAGGTGGGAACGAAGAAGGTCACCCCCCCAATGCCCTGATGCTACAGGTGGGGAGACTGAGGCAGGGGTCATGTGCCCCTCCTCTCTCCCCTCCACACAGCCTGCAGGAGCAGGTTGAGTTGGGGTCACAGTGGGGGCTACCCTCGTGCCACTCACCCAGCCCAGGAGGCCCACCACACGCCTGAGCTTGGCTGACCCTCTGCCCTCCTGGTCTCTGGGGCCTCTGCATCTTGATATCCTTGGCGTCCCCACATTGAGTTGTCCCTGGGGCCCCCATGCCTCAATGTCAAGCATCCTTGCCCAGCTCCCTGGGCCTGGTGTCCAGGCAGAGGCGTGTGCTGTGCAGTCTCTGACCTGGGTTGGTCTAGGGTGTGGCAGGCCTTCCAGGAGGGAGGCGACCTCCCCAGTTGAGACAGATTCGGAGGAAGAGCACGTGCAGACTCCCAGGGATCCTGCAGTGTCCCTGGAGCGCGTGCAGCCAGACTCCCACCGTAGACCTGCTAATGCCTGAACACATGCCCCTGGAAGATGCGCACTGTGAATGTGGCCTCGTTTGAAAGTAGTCTGTCCAGACATTATCAGTTAGGTTAACATAAGGGAGTGGGGTGGGTCCTGATCCGATACAAGTGGTGTCCTTATACAGGAGGAAAAGACACAGAGACAGCCAGGGAAAGCGCCATGTGGCAACAGAGGCAGAGATTGGAGAGCTGGTGCCACAAGCCAAGGATCACTGGCAGACGCAGAAGCTGGAAGGGACAAGGGAAAGCCCTGCCCTGGCGCCTCGGCTGAGAGCTCAGCCCTGCAGATGCTTGAATTTGGGCTTCTGGCATCCAGAACTGTGAGAGAATAACTTTCTGTTGTTTTCACCTCCCCAGTTTGCAGTACTTTGTTGTAGTGTCCCTGGGAAACCATCATGAACAGCTGAGGGGGACTGGAAAGGACACGGCAGTTCCCTAGGAGACTGAAGGGTAGACACAGGCAAAGCTGGTACCAAATGGGGCTGGGGCAGTGGGAAGGGGCAGAGCAAGGGTGGGGAGGATGTTGAAGGTCTCCGGGGCCAGGGTGACAGAGGTGAGGCTGGCGTGGCCTGGGGTGACAAGTCCCATTTGGACCACAATGGTTTGAGTTCCTGAGAGATGTTCAACTATGGCCTCTGGAACTCTGAGAGGCTGGGTCCAGAGGGTGATGCTGGGGGTCATTGAGGTACAGGCCCTAGGAGGGTGCTGATTGCACTAAGAACCACAAGGATCCCCCACCCTATGAGGAGCTGGTATAGGTGCCATGGCCAGCCAAGGAAAGAGAGGTGGAGCCTCTAGGGGCTGGGGACCTCAGTCCCGCAACCACAGGAGCTGAATCCTTCCTGGAAGAGGGCCCTGAGGTCCAGCAGGGACCACAGCCTGCAGCCTTGAGACCCTGAGCCGATGGCCCAGCTATACCGTGCCCGGACCCCTGACTTAGAGACCGTGACTGGGTATGTTGCTTTAAGTGGCTAAATTTGCAGTGGCTTTCAATGCAGTGGTAGAAAACTCAAACATCGACCACAACTTTTTATTTCAAAAATGTTAAACCTTCAGAAAAGTTGGAAGAAGAGAACAATGAACACTGGGTGCCTTTGCCCAGATTTAAATTTGCTGCTAAAATCCTGTCTCACGTGCTTTATCCTAGCCTCTCTGTGTACCTGTTTTTGTGCTGACCCATTTGAAAGCAAGAGCAGACATCGTGCCCCTTCAGCCCAGATCCTTCAGCTTCACTTGGACGAGTGAGAACCTCTCCAGACTTATCAAGGACACATACTGTCACCTAATAAACCAGCAGACCCCAGTCTCCCCAGCTGCCCCAATAATGTCCTTTACAGCTTTCTCTTTTTTAAAACCCAGGATCCAATCAGGAATTGCTCAGTGCAAAGTCTCGACCTTGTGTTTTCTCTAAAACAATCTCCCACATTTTCTTTTCTTTACTAATTGTAATGTTTCAGTCAGTTAAACAAAAGCTTAAAGGTTAATAATATCAGTACTGGAGAGGAGAAAGAAGGCCTCTCACACATACTCTGTTAATGAAACCAGTTCTGGAAAGAAATCCGGCAATGCCTACCAAACGCACCACCACACTGATGTGGCTACTGCCTCTTTGTAAGAACAAACAGGAAACCGCTATAAATCACAATAAATGAGGGGCTCGTGAAGTGCATTGTGGCACACGGCACAGGCATGCCCGAGATGATGTAGAAAGTATCTGATGACTTGAACACATTTAAGTGCACACAGGTACGCAGCTACGAAGGGGATTGCTCCCTTTTTGTCCCTCATGACCTGGATGTGTGTGGCTAGTCTGGATGGTCTGACCTTTTCCTTGTGTTTAGACGCAAGGCAGGTCTTTGTGGCAAGAACACCGCTGGTGTTCTGGGGGTGTTTTCCCTGCCATGTCAGGAGGCTCACTACGGCAGTTGTCATCACTGGCGATGCTAACTGGGACCACATGGTTGAGACAGTGGCTGCTGCCAGGGCACCTCTCCCCTTTAGGAACAAGTCAACATGAATGCCCTGTTCCCAACACCCTTTCCACTGGTGATTACTGAGGGAGAAAGATGGGGCAGTATGCTTCCGTAAAGATTTACAGGCTTGGAAACCCTATGCGGCAGTTTTACTCTGTCCTATAGGGTTGCTATGAGTTGGAATTAATTCAACAGCAGTAGGCTTGGTTTTTTTTTTTTGGGTGATTTCTACACAGAAGACTGCAAAATGGTCACTTTCTGATTATTTCCTCTTCCTGCATCTATCAGCTGGCATTTGCTCTCATGAAGAGTCCCCCCCAACTCCGCCCTTTAAAAAGTCTTGCCATGGACTCCTGGCTTTCTCTTCAATCAATATGTTAAAATTCATTGCTGTCAATTTTTAATGCTCAAATTGTCCCAGACTAGGCCAGTGTGAACCCCTCCAAGGTGGCATCGGTGTCCTTTTGCCTTGTCCTCAAGGTATTTTCAGCACTTCCACTTTTTGGTACAGCAAGACCTCTGGGCTGGCTTTATACGTTCCCTGCCCCAGTCCTGCAATTAGCTGTTTCTCCAAGTAGCTCTGGTTCCTTTGACTGGGTGTTATGAATTGAATCATGTTCCCAAAAAAAGATATGTGGAAGTCCTAACCCCTGCACCTGTGAATGTTTCCTTGTTTGGAGAAATGTTTTTTTTTTTTCTTTGCTGATGTGATCAGTTAAAGTTAATGAGGTCATACCAGAGTGGGGTGGGTCCTAATCCTAATTCCCTCTGGGTGGCATTGCATAAAAGAGGACAGGCATGAAAACAGGGTGTAAAAATGGCATGGTGGCGGCATCAGACCTTCTCCGCTGACTTCACAAGGCGGAGGAGAGAAAATCAAGATTAACATTACCCTAGGCTGATTTCAGTGGGGTGGAGTTCAAATACACCTCCCCTCGAAAAGCTTTTTACCAATTCTGACACCAGCCATCCCTTCCATGGCACTCTCTACTTCTCTCCTGGGTGTGATAAGCTGTTGCAATGGCCACATAAAACTCACAGATCATACTCACAATTATGGGGTTTATTAATGAAGTAACAGGTACAACTCAGGGTCAGGAATGACTCAGGATACTGTTCTTGGGTCTGGACAGCTTCTCGGCCATGCCTGCAGGCAGGCCTCTCAGCTCAGCCCCTTGGCCCCTCAACCCATTGGCTTGACCTCTGCCCTGCTTGGGCAAGTGTTACAAAGCCCTGTAGCTCTTCCAGTAAGTATGCGGAGGCACCCCACCCCACTAGCAAGCCTTTTGCCTGAGCGTGCTCAGCTCTCTCACTCTGTGGGTCAGCAAGCCCACTGTAGCCACATTGCTCCATGAGCCCGGAAGCCCACTGCACCATCTCATGATGGTCTCCTGGTTCTGCTGCCATGGCTTCTCTCCATCTCCAGTGTTACATCTCTCTGTCTCTTGGGTCTAGAAAGTTCTCAGTGCAGGGATCCTGGGTCCAAAGGACACGCCCCACTCCTGGCTCTTCTTGGTGGTCGTGAGGTCCCCTTTCTCAGCTTCTGGGATTGGCTCCTTTTAAGCCTAGTGGGATGGCAAAATTGACCATTCCCTTGGTTAGGGTTCCATACACTTACAGGTTCCATACTTTTGCACGGTCCTACCCCCACAAGGGTTCTACATACTTTATTTGCATTATTAGCAGACTGTCCATCTCCTCGTTGGGTGTCTTAGGCTGGGTTCTCTAGAGAAGTACAACCAGGGCAGCATATAAATGTATACACAGAGCGAGATTTATGTAAAGGAAATGGCTCATGCAGTTGTAGAGGCTGGAAAGTCCCGAGTACGTGAGTCAGGCTGGAGGCTTCTCCAGGCTCATGTAGCCACAGATGCTGGCAAATCCAAGATCAGAAGCTCAGAAAGGCCTCAGCTCACAAGCTAGAGGATGACAAATATTGGCGGGTAAGATGGCAGGCAAGCTGCTGGCTCAAGTCCCAAGAACTGGAAGTCAGATGAACAGGAGTCAGGTGCAGGATACAGAGCGAGTGAAAGCCCATGAGCCTTGCCAGAAAGTACACCTGTATTGGATGCAGGCCACACCTGCAAAGAAATTCCCTTTCAACTGATTGGCTGCTCACAACAGATCTCATCATGGAGGTGGTCACATTATATCAGATCTCATTATGGAGGTGATTATATCATTAAAAAGCTTGCAAACTACATCATAACTGCCAAACCACTGAGGATCACGGCCCGTCAGAGTGGGCCACAAGCACCTTATCTGTGTAGTCCCACCCAATCATTTTGTGGGATTCGTAAGACCATGGCTAGAAGGGCCATATTAAGTAATTCATTGTACCACACAGGGTCATACACAAGGGGAAGAGAGCATGTGAGGACCTGTCTACAAGCCAAGGAACACACAGGGCTGCCAGAAGTGGGAAGAGACAAGGAAGGGTCTCCTAGAGCCAACAGAGAGAGAGCATTGCCCTGCCAACGCCCTGAATTCTGACTCCTAGCCTCCAGAACTGTGAGACAATAAATTCCTGTTCTTTAAAGCCACCCGCATTATATATTTTGTTAAGGCAGCCCTAGCCTACTGAGGCAGTGGGGAGTGGTATTTAGATACCAGCATCTGGGTGCTGCATGTGCTCATGGGTACTAGAATGTTCTTGCTTCTATGTACTTAACAGCCATGAGTTCCAACTAATACCCCAAATCCTCCCTCCCCATCCTCCGACACGTCTGTGTCTCTCTTCAGGCCAGAGCAGCTTAACATGTTGCTGGAGTGGCCTATGGGGGAGGTCTTGAGGACAGACAGAGTTTCACTAACACATCAACAAGTCCTGGGGCCAGCTACAGGTGAGGGTGGAGGCCTGTGGCCCAGGAACCTCAAAGGAAGGAGGACAAGCAGGCTTTAAGGTCCAAGGGCCCCTCCAGAGGCTCCTCTGTCCTCTGTGAATGTAGGGTGGGGGCTTGCAGGGCGGTGGGTGTTGGGTAGGTTGAAGTAGGAGGTTTGAGATAGCTGCCATGGCCTGGGTAGGTCATGGTCCAGTCAAGGCTGGTGGGATGGTAAATCTGATATGTCACCTTGGCTAGGTTCTAGTGCCCAGTTGTTTGGTAGAACACTTGCCCAGATGTTGCCATGAAGGTATTTAGATATGACTAATATTCATATGACTAATATTACATACCTTGGACATGTTGTCAGGAGGGATCAGTCCTTGGAGAAGGACATCATGCTTGGCAGAGTACAGGGTCAGTGGAAAAGAGGAAGACCCTCAACGAGGTGGATTGACACAGTGGCTGCATCAACGAGCTCGAGCATAACAACGATTGTAGGGATGGCTCAGGACCAGGCAGCGTTTCGTTCTGTCGTGCATAGGGTCGCTGTGAGTGGGAACTGACCTGATGGCGCCTAACAACACCAAAAACAATATTCATAATCCGTTTACTTTAAGTAAAGGAGATTACTCTTAATAATGTGGGTGGGCCTCATTCAATCAGTTGAAGACCGTAAGAGCAAAAACAAGCTTTCAGAAAAAAATTAATTCTGACTCAAGGCTGTAATACAGAAATCTTACTGATGTTTCTAGTCTAATTGGCCTATGGATTTTGGCTTTTCCAGCCTTCAGAATTGTTTCAAGTTACTCCTTAAAATCAATTCCTATCTATTTTTTTTACCTACTTATCTATCATTGGAACTTTTCTCTGGAGAACCCTGACTAATACAATTGGTGACCATGAACTTCTATTCTCATCTCTTTAAAACAGTTACTATGAAAATACGGTAGAAAATTCAAACAGTACAGATGAATGGAATGTAAAAATGAAATATTTACTTGTTGGAGGCCATCATGTAGTGGTTTCTTGAGTCTTTTTTTCAAACATATACAAGCGTAGATCCAGAAAGATATGTGCTAATTATAGTGGGTTGAATGGTGGACCCCAAAAGATACGTCCACATCCTAATCTCTGGAACCTGTGAATATCACCTTACATGACAAAAGATTGAATGTGACCTTATTTGGAAATAAGGTCTTTGCAGATGTTATTAGGATAAAGGTCTCCAGATGAGGTCATCCTGGATTACCCAAGCAGGCCTTAAATCCAATGGCCAGAGTCCTTATACGAGACAGGCAGAGGAGAGACACAGGCACAGAGGAGAAGGCCATGTGAAGATGGAGGGGAAGAAAAGAGTGATGTGGCCACAAGCCAAGAAATGCCACCAGAAGCTGGAAGAGACAATGAAGGATCCTCCCCTAGACCCTCTGGAGGGTGTGCGGCTCTATTGACACCATGATCTTGGATTTCAGACCTCCAGAACTATGAGTGGATGTTGTTGTTGTTGGGCACCGTCAGGTCGGTTCCGACTCATAGCGACCCTATGCACAACAGAACGAAACACTGCCTGGTCCTGAGCCATCTTCCCAATTGTTGTTATGCTTGAGCTCATTGCTGCAGCCACTGTGTCAATCCACCTCGTTGAGGGTCTTCCTCTTTCCTGCTGACCTTGTACTCTGCCAAGCACAATGTCCTTCTCCAGGGACTTATCCCTACTGACAACATGTCCAAAGTATGTAAGACGTAGTCTTGCCATCCTTGCCTCTAAGGAGCATTCTGGTTGTACTTCTTCCAAGACAGATTTGTTCGTTCTTTTGTCAGCCCATGGTATATTTGATATTCTTCGCCAACACCACAATTCAAAGGCGTCAATTCTTCTTTGGTCTTCCTTATTCATTGTCCAGCTTTCACATACATATATTGCGATTGAAAATGCCATGGCTTGAGTCAGGCACACCTTAGTCTTCAAGGTGACATCTTTGCTCTTCAACACATGAAAGAGGTCCTTTGCAGTAGATTTACTCAATGCAATGCGTCTTTTGATTTCTTGACTGCTGCTTCCATGGCTGTTGATTGTGGATCTAAGTAAAATGAAATCCTTGACAACTTCAATCTTCTCTCCATTTATCATGATGTTGCTCATTGGTCCGGTTGTGAGGATTTTTGTTTTCTTTATGTTGAGGTGCAATCCATACTGAAAGCTGTGGACTTTGATCTTCATTAGTAAGTGCTTCAAGTCCTCTTCATTTTCAGCAAGCAAGGTTCTGTTATCTGCATAATGCAGGTTGTTAATGAGTCTTCCTTCAATCCTGACGCCCCGTTCTTCTTCATATAGTCCAGCTTCTCGGATTATTTTCTCAGCATACAGATTGAATAGGTATGGTGAAAGAATACAACCCTGATGCACACCTTTCCTGAATTTAAACCAACCAGTATCCCCTTGTTCTGTCTGAACAACTGCCTCTTGATCTACGTAAAGGTTCCTCATGAGCACAACTAAGTGTTCTGGAATTCCCATTCTTCGCAATGTTATTCATACTTTGTTATGATCCACACAGTGAATGCCTTTGCATAATCAATAAAACACAGGTAAACATCCTTCTGGTGTTCTCTGCTTTCAGCCAGGATCCATCTGATATCAGCAATGATGTCCCTGGTTCCACGTCCTCTTCTGAAACCACCCTGAATTTCTGGCAGTTCCCTGTCAATATACTGCTGCAGCCGTTTTTGAATGATCTTCAGCAAAATTTTGCTTACTTGTGATATTAATGATATTGTTCTGTAATTTCCACATTCAGTTGGATCACCTTTCTTGGGAATAGGCATAAATAGGGATCTCTTCCAGTCAGTTGGCCAGGAAGCTCTTTTCCATATTTCTTGGCATAAACGAGTGAGCACCTCCAGCACTGAATCTGTTTGTTGGAACATCTCAATTGATATTCCATGAATTCTGGGAGCCTTGGTTTTCGCCAATGCCTTCAGAGCACCTTGGACCTCTTCCTTCAGTAGCATCGGTTCCTGATCATATGTCACCCCTTGAAATGGTTGAACATTGACTAATTCTTTTTGGTATAATGACTCTGTGTATTCCTTCCATCTTCTCTTGATGCTTCCTGCATCGTTTAGTATTTTCCCCATAGAATCCTTCCCTATTGCAACTCGAGGCTTGAATTTTTTCTTTAGTTCTTTCAGCTTGAGAAACGCTGAGTGTGTTCTTCCGTTTTGGTTTTCTATCTCCAGCTCTTTGCACATGTCATTATAATACTTTACTTTGTCTTCTCGAGCTGCCCTTTGAAATCTTCTGTTCAGTTCTTTTACTTCATCAATTTTTCCTTTTGGTTTAGCTGCTTGATGTTCAAGAGCAAGTTTCAGAGTCTCTTCTGACATCCATCTTGGTCTTTCTTTCTTTCCTGTCTTTTCAATGACCTCTTGCTTTCTTCATGGATGATGTCCTTGATGTTATTCCACAACTCGTCTGGTCTTCAGTCACTAGTGTTCAATGCGTCAAATCTGTTCTTGAGATGGTCTCTAAATTCAGGTGGGATATACTCCAGGTCATATTTTGGCTCTCGTGGATCTGCTCTGATTTTCTTCAGTTTCAGCTTGAACTTGCATAGGAGCAATTGATGGTCTGTTCCACAGTCGGCCCCTGCCCTTGTTCTGACTGATGATATTGAGCTTTTCCATTGTCTCTTTCCACAGATGTAGTCAATTTGATTTCTGTGTGTTCCATCTGGCCAGGTCCTTGTGTATAGTCACTGTTTATGTTGGTGAAAGAAGGTATTTGCAATGAAGAAGTTGTTGGTCTTGCAAAATTCTATCATTCGATCTCCTGCATTGTTTCTATCACCAAGGCCATATTTTCCAACTACTGATCCTTCTTCTTTGTTTCCAACTTTTGCATTCCAATTGCCAATAATTATCAATGCATCTTGATTGCGTGTTCGATCAATTTCAGACTGTAACAGCTGATAAAAATCTTCTATTTCTTCATCTTTGGCCCTAGTGGTTGGTGTGTAAATTTGAATAATAGTCATATTAACTGGTCTTCCTTGTAGGCGTATGGATATTATCCTATCACTGACAGCGTTGTACTTCAGGATAGATTTTGAAATGTTCTTTTTGACGATGAATGCAACACCATTCCTCTTCAAGTTGTCATTCCTAGCATAGTAGACTAAATGATTGTCTGATTCAAAATGGCCAATACTAGTCCATTTCAGCTCACTAATGCCTAGGATATTGATGTTTATGCATTCCATTTCATTTATGATGATTTCCAATTTCCCTAGATTCATACTTCTTACATTCCAGGTTCCGATTATTAATGGATGTTTGCAGCTGTTTCTTCTCATTTTGAGTCGTGCCACATCAGCAAATGAAGGTCCCAAAAGCTTTACTTCATCCATGTCATTAAGGTCGACTCTACTTTGAGGAGGCAGCTCTTCCCCAGTCATCTTTTGAGTGCCTTCCAACCTGGGGGGCTCATCTTCCAGCACTATATCAGACGATGTTCTGCTGCTATTCATAGGGTTTTCACTGGCTAATGCTTTTCAGAAGTAGACTGCCAGGTCCTTCTTCCTAGTCTGTCTTAGTCTGGAAGCTCAGTTGAAACCTGTCCTCCATAGGTGACCCTGCTGGTATCTGAATACCGGTGGTATAGCTTCCAGCATCACAGCAACACCCAAGCCCGCACAGTATGACAACATGCACGCCCCCACTGTACGTGGGGTCCTGGTGATCTAATTCTAAAAAATCAGCCACTGAGAACGCTGTGGAGCACAGTTCTACACACGGGTCACCACGAGCAAGGTCAACTCGACGGCAACTGGAACTGTTGCATTAAGGCGACAAATAAAATTCAGACCTGCAGGGCTTTCCGTCCCTGTTTCTGACTCCCTTTTTGGGAACACAGTTTCACAAATCATCACCAAGGTTGGAGAAAAGGCCTGGAGATCTGCTTCCATGAAGAATGCAGCCATGAAAACCCTATGGAGCCGTTCTACTCTGTGACAGACGGAGCTGCCACGAGTCGGCATTCACTCAACACCAACTAACAACAACAACCAAGAGTTCCCAACCCCCGCCCCAGTCGTCCCAACCTCCCACCCCACCTCCAGGGTGCTGGCTTCAAGCAAACTTCCTACGGATTTGAAAGTGCTGGAATTACCTCATTGGTTGGCATCAGTGGAAGGGAAAACCACAGCCCTAGGGAAAGAGTAGAAGGTGCCAATGAATGTCCTTCAGGTAAAGATGTGGGCAAATCTAACCTTCACACTGGAAGACGTTCTTGGAGAAAATCCAAGGACATCTTAGTCCAAACAAGGAAGTCCAACACTAAAGACTTCCTTGTGAAGGATCTAAAAATTAGGAATGGGTGTGCAGAAGGGTGGAAAGGCCTCATTCTGCTCTGATCACATTGTGAAGTCAGAGGGCAGGTTCAGGTACAGAATAGACACCTGGATCCAATTGGGCCTGCTGGGAGTGTTGCCGAACCCGCATGCACACAAAGCCAGCCTCTGTACCCCCAGGGTTCCTTGGCCCTTAGAGGGACCCAGCCCTCTGGGGAAGGAAGGAGAGAACAGACTGAGGTTCTCCAAGAGTTTCGGGATTCGTGCTGAGAGGATCGGGAGGAAGGTGGGCCAAAGCGCTCAGGTGCAGGCGTGACTTGGCTGCAGAGTTACTCTGAAGAGCTTGACTTAAGGGGCACTGAGATTTTCCTCACCTGGGGGAAGGGTGTTCCTCCACTCCACAAAAGTGGTAGGGTTTTTGTTTAAAGACAAGAAGCAAGGCTCCTGTTGTGGGTTGAATTGTGTCTTCCAAAGGGATAGGTTTAAGTCCTAACCCTGATACCTGTGAAGGCGACCTTATTTGGAAATAGGGTCTTTGCAGATGTAATGAGTTAAGTTAACATGAGGTCATACTGGAGTAAGCTGGGCCCTAATCCCATATGGTTGGTGTCCATATAAGAAGAGAGAGATTTGGAGACACAGACAGACAGAGGGAAAACGCCACGTGAAGAAAGAGGCAGAGACTGGAGTGATGCAGCCACAAGCCAAGGAACACCTGGCCACCAGAAACTGGAAGAGACAAGAAGGATTCCCCCCTAGAGCCTTCAGAGAGAGCATGGCCCTGCTCACACCTTGCTTTCGGACACTGGCCTCCAGAGCTGTAAGAGAAGAAACATCTGCTGTTTTCAGCCCCCAGTGTGTGGGGCTTTGTTATGGCCCCCAGGACACACACGGACGGTTGGTGGTGGAGGTTTGTTTACATCAGCAGGCACATAGCCAGGGACCCCATCACTGGCACAGCCACAGCCACAGCCACAGGTGGGGCTCCCTGCCCAGATAGGCATACCTGGGCCTGTTACCGGGGCTGGGCCGGTGGAGATGAAGCCACACACCCCAGACATGGAAAAGTAGATCCCGACACCCCAGTGTCTGCCCAGGACCCACACAGAGCAAGCCAGACCGGGGCTGCAAACCTAGTCAGTGATAAATAGGGGCAGCTAAAGGCCTGAAGGGCTCAGATGGGGAAACCCAAGTCCCTGGAAAGGCCAGAACTGGGTCCCAACGCAGAGGAAGGGGTCTCGCGTCCAGTCAGGCCAGCCCAGCTCCCTGTGGGAAGTGCTCTGTATGAGCCGTCTGCTGCTGCTGTAACAAATTGTCACAAATGAGCAGCTTAGAACAGCACAGTTTTCTCTCACAGTTCTGGAGGCCAGAAGCCCGAGATGGGTCTTTCAGGGCTAAAATCAAGGTGCCGATAGGGCTGGTTCCTTCCTCAGGCTCCAGCTTCCAGAGGCCACCCACATTCCTTGGCTCCTGGTCCCCTCTTCCACGTTCAAAGCCAGCAGTGACCACAGCCAGGAAAGGGTTTCCGCTCTTAAGGACTCATGTGATCAGGTCAGGCCCATCCGGATAATCCAGGATAATCTCCCCATCTCAGGGTCCTTGACTCAACCACATCAGCAAGGTCCCCTTTGCCACGAGGTGACACAGTCACAGGCTCCGGGGACCGTGACGTAGACATCCTACTCTCCCCACCACAGTCATCATTGAGGCAGAAAGACCAGGGTAAAGTGGAAGGTGTGGAAGGCCCCAGGACAGCTGAGAGTCCTCAGGCAATGCTGTGGGCAGGGGTGGTCAGACCTGTCCCCCAAAGTCTCCATCTCAGGCTCCGGGACAGTACGGCAGGACTGTCTCTCCCTTCCCCTTGGGGACCATCCTGACCACCTCTGCCAGTCAATGGGGACCTCCAAGGCACAGCCCATCCCACTTCCGAGTGGCCCCTCAGGTGACGGAGCAGAGGCCATTCTGGGGTCTTCCCTTGCCTTCTGAAGGCGGATTGCTGAGGGGTTGTGGGGAGGCGAGGCCAGGTGGATGCCCGATCGGAATTATCTGTTTCATAGAAACGCAGACTGTTGCATCAGCCCCACCAATCCCTGGGTGCCAAGGTGCTCTGTCCCTACCACCGCCACCCAGCCTGGGCTGGGTTGGCATTTCTGGTGAGTCCTCCCCCTGCTCTTCGGAAACACCAGCTTCCAACATGTTGCAGGCCCCTCTTCCAGGGATACCAGACCAGCTGGGAAGAGGAAGGTAAATCCTCCCAAGTTAGAAGCCTCTTCATTGGCTGAGGATTCCCTAGGCGGCACCAAAGGTTCACAGGCTCAGCTGCTAACCAAAAGGTTGGAGGCTCGAGTCCACCCAGAGGTACCTTGGAGGAAAGGCCTGGTGATCTACTTCCAAAAAATCAGCCACTGAAAACCCTACGGAGGAGCACAGTTCCTCTCTGACACATGTGGTTGCCATGAGGTGGCGTTGACTCCAGACAGCAACTGGTTTTCACTGGCTGAATGAATGATGGCGCAGTTGTCATGGAGTACTATGCAGGCATTAAAAAGGAGAACTGTCACTAGTAACTGATACCCAGCTATTTTTAGGAAACGTTGTTAAGTAAAAGAAACAAATTATGCTCAGAAGAACCTTTCTCTCCATACCGCTTACTGTGTTCCCACGGACGCCTGTAGGTAACCAAGCCATGTCTCTGTCCTTCCCGTGTATCTTTTTGCAAATTGTACATATGGGTGTGTGTGTGTTGCCTTCATTTCACAGAAGTAGCACACTAAATATACGGGACAACTTTAGAACAACTGGAGAATAAAAATAATGATGGGAATTTTGTTATGCACTGTGAATAAAACAAAAAAAAACCAAAACCAAACCCACTGCCGTCTAGTGGATTTTGAACAAACTAGACCCCAGTTAGTCTATAATATTACAAAATAATTTTAAAGGTATTCACCAGTCCACTATGACACCAAAATAATAATTAATTAAAGGGGTCGGAGGGGAGAAGGAAAGCTCTTCTTGGTAACAGAAGGCCTTCTCAGTCACCTAGAGCTGCTATAACAGAAATGCCACAAGTGGATGGCTTTAGTAAAGAGAAATTTACTTCTCACAGTCTAGGAGGCTAGAAGTCTGAATTCAGGGCATCAGCTCTAGAGAAAACTTTGTTGGCTCAGGAGGAAGATTCTTCTCATCAATCTTACCCTGGACTTGGAGCTTCTCTGGGCAGGAACCCCAGGTCCAAAGGACACGCTCTGCTCCTGGTGCTTCTTTCTTGGCGGTATAGGTCCCACTCTCTCCTTGCTTCCCTTTCCTTTTATCACTTGTAAGATAAAACGTGGTGGAGGCCACACCTGAGGGCAACTCCCTTTACATTGGATCAGTGATGTGCCCTGAGTAAGGGTGTTACAATCCTACACTAATCCTATTTAACATAAAATTACAATCTCAAAATGGAGGATTGGGACTCATGGCCTAACCAAGTTGACACATATTTTGGGGAGACAACTGAATCCAGGACAAAGGCCAATCCTATAAATGTAGAAGAAGGAATACAATTTTTTTTAAATCACCACTTTTAACTACCATGATAAAAACTTATTCAGACAGGAAGCACCATTGGATGCTAAAACCACTGAGCAAGAGGGTTGGCAAACAGGATACTCACACTTCTCAAATTATAACATTAAGTAATAATTACAAAGCAGACAGATACAAAGGAAGGATGTCTCAGGCGAGAGTCAAGAGCCGCAGAGAACAGACTGGGAGCCACACCCAAGCCACAAGCTTCAAGGAACATGCCTGCCCCAGAGTAGGGAGACCCGGCACCATTTTCCCCATGGGACTCCAGTGACAAGGAGCAGAGAGGGCAGGTGGCAAAAGCCCGAGATCTATTTGATGGCAGATGAGGGTCAGAGGGCTCAGGAGGAGGGGGCCGCCTGGGTCTCATCTCTCTGTGGTCACCAAGGGTCCCTCTGGGGGTGAGAGCCATGGCCCTGGGTTCCACCCCAGTGATGGCTGGGAGTCTCCAGGTCCCTCTTGTGAGCGGTGGCGTGAGGACTGCTCTGGAGCCCCACTCCACAGCCAGGGGACCCATAGTGGAGTCCCACAGGAAAGGGCAGAAGGAGCTGCACTCACGGCAGAATGGTGTTCGCACAGGAGGCTGTGGAGGAGAGAGACACTGAGGCGCCACATGTCACCTGCTCAGGGACCCTGAGAGAATGGGGGGCTATGCCTCGTGCTCTTTGCGGGCTCCGGGGCACGGCCAGCACTAAAGCCGAGCTAAGGCCGGGAGGCGGTAATGGAGAGGACGCCCAGCCCATGTTCACGATGGCTTTCAATACCGACGTGTGGCAAGATGGGGCCTCTTCCTTCCCTCCCCCATGTAAATCAATGCTTCAACAGGGCAGGCAGGTGGCCGGGAGTGGTCGCATGGTACCGTCTTTTGGAAGGACAGTTGCATTCTCCAGGAGCTCCAGGACCTCAGCTGCGTCCATGAATGCTTTGATCTTCAGGAAGCTTGACATGGTCTGCCGGCCTGGAGTGGGGGTTGTGTCGCCTCCTCAGAGCATGATTTGGGCATTGGGGTTGATCCCCACCCCAGAGCCACCAAAATGTCCCTGAGCTTGGTGGATGAAGAAGCAAAGGGTTTCTGCCAAGGGGAGTGCTGCCCTGGAGGGCCACCTCTGCTTCCTGTTTCCAGGTGGGTGGGTGTCCCTGACCACTGGGCAGCCCTCTTTGCCCACTAGAGCTCCCCTGCTCCGTGCCCCCCCTTAACCCTGCCCCCTTCACCCTGCCCTGTGCCCTGCACCCTCACCCCCGGCACCCTGACCCTGACCACTGACACCTGCCCCACTGCCCCTGAACACTGCACCCTGCCTCTGATCCCTAAACCCTACCCTGACCCCTGCACCCTGACCCTGCTTCTGATCCCTGCACCATGACCCTGATCCCTGCCCCTGACCCCTGCACCCTACCCCAAACACTGCACCCTGTCCCTGACCCCTGCCCCTGGCTCCTGCACCCCTACACCCTGTACCCTGCACTCTGCCCCTGACCCCTGCATCCTATTCCTGCCCCCTGCATCCTGCCCCTGACCCTTGCCCTCTGCCCCCCCACCCTCTAACCCTGCGTTACCCTGGCAGCCCCCCGTCCACGGGCATGGCCCATCGCCGCGACCTCTCCCTTTCCAGGCCTGCCCTCTGCAATGCCTCCTCCACCCCACTTACCCCTCCGCAGACATGTACTGGACCCGCCTCTGTGACCTCAATTCCCAGTTCTCTCCACCCTGACCGCCCATCGGTAACATCTGGAACTCTCCGCCCACCTCACCACCTGCCTGTGTCCGAGCTCACCTCCTATATCCCCTCTACCCGCTGGCCTCACCCCGGGGGCGGCCAAAGCCCTGACCCTCTGGGCCTGGCTGACCTCCTGTCCCCCTGCACCCTCATCCTTCATGGCACCTCCACACGCAGGGGCCAGGGACACGCTCCTGTGGCTCCTGCCACCCCGAGAAGCTGCCAGTCACTCACTGAAGAGCAGCAGGCTCTTGTATTCCCGGCCGGCCCGACCCAGCCGCACATAGACCACGCCGTAGCTGTAGTCGGTGGACAGCACGCGGAAGGCTTTGATCCCTCTCACTGGAAGAGAAGAGATACAGAAGCCCCCAGCCCGTGCCTGCTCCTGCTGCTCCTGTGCGCCAGCGGGAAGCCCTGCCTGAGCCCAGCGCAGGCGCCTCAGGGGCTGGCGTGTCTGACCCTCAACCTCCCCCTCCAAGGCCCATGGGGACATCTGCTCCAGGAGGACCAGGCCTGGGACCAAGGCCAGCCTGGCCTTGGTCCCAGGGTGCTTGTCCCACCTACCATGCCTTCTCAGGAGCAGAGAGGTAGCTGGGATGTTTGGTCAGGTGTGTCTCATCCAGGTCCTCGTGGGCCATGAACCTGAGGGGTCTGCCCACTCCTCTGTGCCCTCTGCAGCCTGTCCTCTCCTCTGTGCCCTCTGTAGCCTGCCCACTCCTCTGTGCTCTCTGCAGCCTGCCCACTCCTCTGTGCCCTCTGCAGCCTGTCCTCTCCTCTGTGCCCTCTGTAGCCTGCCCACTCCTCTGCGCCCTCTGCAGTCTGCCCTCTCCTCCTCTGTGCCCTCTGCGGCCTGCCCACTCCTCCATGCCCTCTGCAGACCCTGAGCCACTGGACTCACAGGTATTCCTGAACACAGCCTTCTTGTCCTTCCTCAGGATGGCCGTGTGGGACTGGCACCCCCGGGACCTGGAGAGGAGGCAGCAGCTGTGAGCACCCTGCTAAGAAGCCACCTTCACTGGCTTTGCCCCTCAGTCCCTTGGGACCAGAGTAGGGGGCAGGTTTGGGAGGGCCGTGGCAGCCATTTGGTCTTCACTCACCCCCATGTTGTCTCAGTTTAAGGCTGTGCTGGTGGGGTTTCCCCATGCTGGACCAGGGCCTTCCCACAGTTCAGGGAACCTCCAAACATCCGCTCCCTGCAAGTGGCTACGCTGCCAAGTGGGCACTCGCCACTGCGGTTTGTCCCAAAGAAGCCCTCGGAATTTCAGGGCAGGGCGGGCAGGGGGACAGGTAATCCCTGTGAAATTTCCAGACTGAGCCCACAGGCCTGGCTCCCCCCACCACCCTAGCTCCTTTCCCCTCCAACCAGGAGCCCCGTGGTGGGGACCAGCTTCTACTCCCTGGAAAGGAAGACACCCCTGTTTGTAGCAAGCTGTGTCTGCAGGTGGGTCTGTAAGGGCCATCTGGGCCCGCCCCACCACGGCCCACTTACCGACTGAAGGCAATGACCACCTTCAGCTGGCCTGCCTTGTGAACCTCCACCAGGGACGCCCCTAGCTTCCTTTTGTCTCTGCCCGGCAAGAAGCCCTTGGCGTCAGTGGCAATGGCGAGAATATACCAGAAGCCTGAAAACTGGATAAGAACTACGGGGTGGTTGCCACTCCTCCACCACCCACCCCCAGTGGCTCCCAGCACAGCCTAGTCCCAGCACAACAGGTCAGTCCAGTCCGAGCCCTGCTGCTCAGCTTGCTTTTGGAGAGGCAGATGTCCAGCTGGTCAGGGGCCCGGGAGCGAGGCAAGGGCCGCAGGTGGTGGTAGGTCTGAGCACCCACCACCGCCCCCACTTTAGTCCTAGGCCCCTCCCTCTAGGGCCCCCCAGACAAAGGGCTGCCCTGTCCCCTACTTTTCAGCCTGCCTCTGCCCCTCATCTGTTCTTCCTGTGTGCCTCCACACCCCAGGCACCACCACACCTGGACAGCGCCACTCCCCCATTTAGTCAGCCTCATCTTGGCCAGTGGCCCGTGTCCACCCCCATGGAACCCTGTGCCTGGCCAGCCTGTCCTCGTTATCCTAGAATGGGCCTTGCTTGCTCTGCCTTCTCTGCTCAAGCAGCTCCAAGCCTCGGCCCTGTCCCTTCTTGGGGCTCCATGGCCCCGTCCCTGCACTCCCAAGGCTCCAGCTTTGCAGCCATGACTCAGGGTTGAGTTTTACAGCCGTGACCAGCCCCTGAAGAGGGGAAGACAGTGCACCACCTCCCCACCTGACAGAGGGCTCCCAGAGCCACGGCTTTGGGTGGAGAGGCCGGACGACCACATTGGGCCCAGCCTCTTAGTCCCCTTCAGACTTGCACTGCCAACCGGGGTGTAGGCTATTTCTGGGTGATCCTACCCCCTGTCCATCCCCTCCTGCCCTGCATGTCCCACCCGACTGACTTGGGGACCGGAGCGCATGGGCTGTTTCTGGGTGACCCTGCCCCCTGTCCACTCCCCCACTTGACTTGGGGACTGGGGTGTGAGGGCTACCTTATTCCAGCTGAGGTTGTAGGACTCCTTTCGGAGCTGCTCCTGTGGCCGGGACGTGATGGCCAGCACCAGGACCAGGAACAAGGGCGGCAGCCCCGGCCTCATCCTGTCCTACCTCCAGCAGGCACGGTCCCAATAGGCCACACACTGCATTTAACTCCCCTGGCCCTGCCAGGCCCAGCCCAGCTCTGCCCACTGTGGATTCCAGCCAGTCCTGGAGCTGCAGTCTAGCCAGGGTGGGGCGGGAAGGATGGGGGGGGCAGATGGGACTGTCCTCACCTCTCTGGGGGCTAAGGACCAAGGACGGAGAACGGCCAGGACACACCCTCAGTTCTCCATGCTCCCTTCCGGGGGCCTGGCCCTGGCTCTCAGGAGGACCCTGAAGACCCATTGCATTTTAGATGCCACACCGCACTCCCCGCAGTCTCAGAGGCTCAGGAACCCAAGCCTCCACCCCCGTGCTCCCCTCCCCCTGCAAACCCATCCTTCCCAGGCAGCTTCCCATTCTAGAGACTTCCAAAAGGAGGCAGACATGACCTGGACATGACCTGTCTGAGCCTTGGCTCTTCACCCATAGACCAGGGCCCTCAGGATGCTGAGAGCGTGGGAAACCACCTGCTACTGGCTGGTACACAGTAGGTGCTCAATAAATGCTTTCTTCCATTGTGGTAAAATACACATGACATAGTATTTGCCATTTTCACCACTTTAACGTGCACAACCTGGTGTGTTTAGCACGTTCGCACTGCTATGCCGTCCTTGCCCTATCGAGCACCAACCAGTGTGTGCGTGCATGCAGCGGGTGGGGGCAACGATTCATCTTTTTTCTCTTTAACTCCCCATTTCTCCTTCCCTCCAGCCCCTGACGGGTGGGGCCCAGGCTGGAGGTGTGTGCAAGTGTGTGCATGAGTGTTTGTGTGCATGTGAGCCCTGCATTGTGTACACGTGTTCATGGGAGTGTGTGCACACGAGTGTGTATGCACTGTGTACGTGTGTGCATGTGTTGTGTGTGTGTGCACACGTGTGGGCACAGTGTTCATGCCCAGCCTCGAGGAGCAAGGCGCCCACCCACCCACCACACCTCACCTCACCTGGAGCAGCACCTCCACAGCTTTGAGCCCACCTTTGCCCAAGCCTGAGCAGCTCCCAAGACTTGGGCTGGGGGTTCCCCCAGAACACGGGAGCGCCAGGCAGGAGCCAGGAATGGCAACCCAAGCCGGGCACCCCGCCCATCAAGACTGCCAGTACCACAGCAGCAAGCACCCCCCACACAGAGAGAGCCAGGTCTTGGCAAGTTGGGAGTGCCATCTCAGCCCCACCTGGCTGGATGAAAACCGACCTGCTGCCCCCGAGCGCTGGGCAATGCCTGGACGCTGTGGTGCCAGCTTTTTCAGCCCAGAGCCCAAACCATGCCCATCCTGTCCCATGGGGCCTTCCTCCCACCAGGCTGACCACCACCCACATCAGGCCGCTGCTCTGCCCTCCTGGCCCAGCCCGCCACGCCCAGCCAGGCCTGAGTGCAGCTGTCACCAGACCACAGGGATCAGGACAAGTGTTCAGGTGAGGCACCCTCTCCCGCAACTGCTGTGATGCTGACCTCAAGGGGCCTGAGGTCCTGCCCCCGGTGACCCCTCCCATCCTCCTCACCAGAGGTGACCAGAGTCCCAGGAGGGGGCACCCTGTTGGGCACCTGTCTGCCCTTCACATACCTTTGGCCTGGGCTCTGCCCAATACACAGTGGAAAGGCCTTGGTGTGGGTTTGGAATCACTTTATTCTGATCTGGTGAGAGAGTCCGTGGGAGCAGCCAGTCCAGCGCCCAGCACACCGGCCAGCCTCTTTGGCCACGTTGAGGACACTGTGGGGGTGGCCACAGCACTCACTGCAAACCAAGAGGAGCATCAGAGCCCCCAGGCTCACCCCCCAGCCCACAGCCACGAGCTGAACCCAGTCATAGGTGGTTCCTCCTGCCGCACTGGGGCCTGGGGCCGACCCCCGGGACGTGGCTTACCTGCAGGACCTTGTGCGCACAGGTGACTAGAAGAGGAAGAGACAGGCTGTGAGGGCCAGCAGTATCCCCACCACTCCCAGCCCCCCAGGACAGGCTTTGGCCCTTCCACCCAGCACTTATGGGCCCCTGCCGGGCCCTCCTGTCAGAAGGCTCGGTCCACAGCTCACTTTGGGCAGGGCTGGGTGACCAGTTGAAGACCCCCTCAGCCCTGACACACTCACAGGGGCCTGGGGACCTGAGACAGGCAAAGCTGGCCTTGGTTCACGTCTACACCACCCTCGGTCCACATCTACACAGCCCTCAGTCCACATCTAAGCAGCCCTCGGCCCATGTCTACGCAGCCCTCGGCCTGGGGTTTTCCTAGGTGACCCGCCTTCAGCCACCAGGCACTCACGGTCCTCCTGCAGCCCGGCCTGCTGCTGGGCCAGGTAGCCCTGGTTCCTGATCCACTTGGAGAAGAGGCTGGTGGCCTCTAGGCTGGCCACCTCAGTCCAAACTGTGGGTGGAGGGGAGGGGGCAACCTCACTGAAAGCCAGCATGGGAACCCTGAGACTGTGAACCAGGCCTGCCCCCCTCTGCCCCGAAGGCCCTACCTGCACTGGAGCCCTGCCCCCACCCCTGTTTCTCCTCAACCATGTGAGCAAGAAAAGGGAAGGGGGCCAGGGGGACAAGGGGGGACTGTGGGAGCCCCACTTGGCAATTTTATGCAAGGAGACAGTGAGGGAGCAGTCCCCCCAGCAGCAGCAAGGCCAGCACCTGTACCAGGCTCCTCCCCTCAGCTAGCCATTCCTGACTACTCCAGCAGGCAGCTGAGCCCTGAGGCTCAGGAGACCCTACACCCCAGAATGGTGCCTCCAAGCCCTCTTCCTGGGCCCCTTCGGGTCCCCAGAACTCTTGATGCCTGGGCTGGCATGGCTCAGTCGACAGGGCATGGCCTTGTGCCTGTCCTCTGGGGTGGGGTCCTGGGCCTGGAGTGCACAAGTGGGCTCTCAGGGCCAGGCCCCAGTGGTCCCCTCAGCCTGCCCATCAGCTCCTCACTGTGTAGCTCCATGGTGTTGAAGGCCTTATCCCCAAACTCCAGCTGGGTGAAGACAATGGCATAGTCCTTGAAGTTGGTGCTCAGCACTCTGTACTCCAGGACACCCAGGGCTGAAACCAAGTGCACCCAGAGGGTGGGCATCAGCTTGGCTGGAGTTCAGGAGGCCCCCGGCCAAACGAAAGCCCCGGCGGGACCGGTCCCCTGGTCCCTGACCCCAACCAAGGCCAGTACTCAGTGGCTGCTCAGACCGTGGTGTATAGATGGACAAACAGACAGACTGGTGAATGCCTGTCTCCGTGGAGAGCAGGCAGCTCCCATCAGGGCCCTGGCCCTCCACACAGTGGCGAGGAGACACCTCAGCCTCCAGGGGTGCCGGGGTGAGGCCGGAACCTGGCTCCTTGTGGCTTGGAGCTGGGCACCCTGCCCAGGGACACTCCACCCTCAGGACAGGCACCAAACCTCTGCAAAGTCAGGTTCTTGAACTTCCTCGGGTTGGAGTCGGCCCACCCCACCTCACCCCTCACTGCTGCACTGGCCCTGCTGACGGGGTGCCTGGGGACACCTTGTGGGACTGGGGGCTGGGGCGTCAGCCTGTCTCAGAGAAGGCCCTGGCCTTGCACTTACAGGGATTCTCAAACACCCATCCAGGACTTTGCTTCCACAACTCCACAGCGGTCAGGCTGCACCCGTCCAGCCTGGGAGAAGAAGGGCCTGTGGTCAGCTCAGTATCAGACCCAGGACCTGGGCGAGGGGAGACGGAGTCCTGCTACTCAGAGGCCTGCTGGCCAGGGAGTTCAGGGGAGTCCTGCTTTTCCTCTTACCCCTGTTACCCAGAAATCCCATTCTCGGCCAGTTGGAACCCGTCTGGGGAGCTGGCTGGCCCAGAGAGCCCCTTCGAAGTACAAATCAGCTCCCTCTCCCCCCACCCCAGGGAGCTATTACCCAGGACCTGTGTGAAGAAGCACTCCCCTCTGTCAATCTGTCTGTCACTGTGGTGGCTTGTATGTTGCTGTGTTGCTGGAAGCTGTGTCAAGGGTATTTCACATACCAGCAGGGTCACCCATGGTGGACAGGTTTCAGCAGAGCTTCCAGACTAAGACAGACTCGGAAGAAAGGCCTGGCAATCTACTGCCAAAAATTAGCCATTGAGACCCCTATGGATCCCAACAGCACACTGTTCCGTAGGGTGCTGGGAGCCAGGCCCCAGGCTCATCTGCACTGAACAACAATGCTTAGGGTTTGCAGCGAGATTTCAGGGGAAAGCTTCTGAATGGGGAACTGAGGAGAAATGAGAGAAAGAGGAGAGGGCAGGTAACAGGTGAACCGTGTCCCGAACAAAGGTATGTGGAAATCTTAGCCCTGGTACCACGAATGTAAACTTCCTTGGAAATAGGATCTTTGGAGGTGTCATTAAGGAGCCCTGGTGGCACAGCGGTTAAATGCTCAGCTGCTAACTGAAAGGCCGGTGGTCCAAACCCACAGCTTCTCCATGGGAGAAATGTGTGGCAGTCTGCTTCCATAAAGATTACAGCCTTGGAAGCCCTATGGGAAGTTCTACTCTGTCCTAGAGGGTCTCTGTGAGTCACTAGGTGGCATTGTCAGCATGAGGTCATGCTGGAGTAGGGCGGGTTCTAATTCCAGGTGAGTGGTGTCCTAAAAAAGATGAGAGACACAGAGACACAGGGACACAGAGATGCAGAGTCACAGGAACACAGAGACACAGGGACACAGGGACTCAGGGACATAGACACAGGGACACAAGGACACAGGGACACAGAGACACAGGGACACAGGGACACAGATACTCAGGGACACAGACACAGAAACACAGGGACACAGGGACAGAGACACAGGGACAAAGGGACACAGGGACACAGAGACACAAGACACAAGGACACAGGGACACAAAGACACAGAAACAGGGACACAAGGACACAGAGTCACAGGACACGGGGACACAGAGACACTAGGACACAAAGACACAAGGACACAGAGACACAGGGACACAGGCACAGGGACACAGAGACCCAGGGATGTAAGGACTCAGAGATGGAGGGACACAGAGACACAGACACAGGGACGCAAGGACACAGAGACACAGAGATACAGAGACACAGGGACACAGGGACACAGAGACACAGGACACAAGGACACAGGGGCACAAAGACACAGAAACATGGACACAGGGACACAGACGCAAGGACACAGGGACACAGAGACACAGGGACACAGAGACAGAGGGATATAGGGACACAGGGACACAGAGACACAGGACACAAGGACATAGGGGCACAAAGACACAGAAACACAGGGACACAGGGACACAGACGCAAGGACACAGGGACACAGAGACACAGGGACACAGAGACAGAGGGATATAGGGACACAGGGACGCAGAGACACAGGGGCACAAGGCCACAGAGACACAGGGACAGAGACACAGGACACAGGGACACAGGGACACAGAGACACAGGGACACAAAGACACAGGGCCACAGAGACACAGACACAGGGACACAGACACAGAGACATAGAGACCTAGGGATGGAAGGACACAGAGACGGAGGGACACAGAGACACAGACACAGGGATGCAAGGACACAGAGACACAGGGATACAGAGAAACAGGGACGCAGGGACACAGGGACACAGACACAAGGACATGGACACAGAGACACAGGGACACAGGGACACAGGGATACAGGGACACAGAGACACAGAGAGACAGAGGGATACAAGGGCACAGGGAGAAGGACACAGGGATGCAGAGACACAGGGACAGAAGGGCACAGAAACACAGGGACACAGAGACACAAGGACACAAAAACACAGGGACATAGGGACACAGAGACACAGGGGCACAGACACAGGGACACAGACACAGAGACACAGAGACCCAGGGATGGAGGGACTCAGAGATGGAGGGACACAGAGACACAGACACAAGGACACAGGAACACAGAGATACAGGGACACAGGGATACAGAGACACAGGGACACAGAGGGTGGAAGGGACACCTCTGAGCCCTCAGCCCCGGTACCCCAGCCCTCCCATCCGCTGCTCTGCAGGCTAGTCTCACGCCCCTGCACTGCCCGCACAGCCAGCCAGTCCATCTTGTTCCTCCACCCTCACCCTATCCTTCCCACATCTGCCGCCCTGGCCCAGCTCCAAGCTACCTCATCCTACTTCTGCTTCCCACTTTCCTGGCCCAGGCCTCATGGGGATGGGTGTGTTTCCCAAGGCCCTTTGGGAGCTCTCTGCAGGCCTGAGTCTTCCTGCCCTCAGTCCCCTGAGCCCTGGAACAGGAGCAGGGACTCGTCAGGGCCCATTGCAACCTGGGAGACAAAGAATGGAGCTCAGTTCAGGGGCCCCCAGAAGTCCAGGTGAGGTGGCCATCACCTGCACCTTCTGGGATTCATTCATTCACTCATTTATCCACCAACACGTGCATCCTCAACCAGTTCTACTCAACAACACAGCTCTGGGCACTTGGGCTCCGTCTTGGCACAAACCCTCCCTCTCGGAGCCATGCTCAGCCTCATATGGACCCCACCCTTGTCAGTCACTGGGATACATAGATAGGTAGACAGATGACAGATGATAGATAGATGGATGGATGGATGGATGGATAGATAGATAGATGGACAGACAGAGAGATAAACGATAGATAGGCAGGTAGGTAGATAGACAGACGGACCCCAGCACGTCTGTCAGTTTGCCATACTGTGGGAGCTTACGTGTTGCTGTGATTCTGGAAGCTATGTCACCAGTATTCAAATACCAGCAGGGTCGCCCATGGTGGACAGGTTTCAGCTGAGCTCCCAGACTAAGACAGACTAGGAAAAAGGGACTGGTGGTCTGCTTCTGAAAAAAATTAGCCAGTGAAAACCTTACGAATAGCAGCAGAACATTGTCTGATATAGTGCTGGAAGACAAGCCCCCAGGTTGGAAGACACTAAAAAGATGACTGGGGAAGAGCTGCCTCCTCAAAGTAGAGTCGACCTTAATGACGTGGATGGACTAAAGCTTTTGGAACCTTTGTTTGCTGATATGACACAACTCAAAATGAGAAGAAACAGCTGCAAACATCTATTAATAATTGGAACCTGGAATGTACGACGTATGAATAGAGGAAAATAAGATATTGTTGAAAATGAAGTGGAATTCATAAACATCGATACCCTAGGCATTAGTAAGCTGAAATGGACTGGTATTGGCCATTTTGAATCAGACCATCATATGGTCTACTATGTCAGGAATGATAAATTGAACAGGAATGGCATTGCATCCATCATCAAAAAGAACATTTCATGATCTATCCTGAAGTACAGTGCTATCAGTGTACGATAATATCCATACGACTTCAAGGAAGACCAGTTAATACTATTATTCAAATTTACGCACCAACTACTAAAGCCAAAGATGAAGAAAGTGAAGATTTTTACCAGTTCTGAAGTCTGAATTACTGGTGATTGAAACACAAAAGTTGGAAACAAAGAAGAATTGGTAGTTGGAAAATATGGCTGTGGTGATAGAAATGATGCCTGAGATTGCATGATAGAATTTTGCAAAACCAATGACTTCTTCATTGCAAATATCTTTTTCAACAACGTAAACAGAGACTATACGTGTGAACCTTGCTGGAGGAATACACAGGAATCAAATCAACTACATCTATGGACAGAGACGATGGAAAAGCTCAATATCATCAGCCACAGCAAGGCCAGGAGCCAACTGCTGAACAGACTGTCAATTGCTCATGTACAAGTTCAAGTTGAAGTTGAAGAAAATTAGAGCAAGTCCACAAGAGCCAAAGCATGACCTTGAGTATAACCCACCTGAATTTAGATACAACCTCAAGAATAGATTTGACACACTGGACACTAATGACTGAAGACCAGAAGAGTTGTGGAATGACATCAAGGACATCCTACATGAAGAAAGCAAGAGGTCATTGAGAAGACAGGAAAGAAAGTAAAGACCAAAATGAATGTCAGAAGTGACTTTTGAAATTTGCTCTTGAATGTAGAGTAGCTAAAGTGAAAGGAAGAAATAATGAAAGAGTTAAATGATATGACATGTGCAAAAACCTGAAGTTAGATTAGAAAACCAAAAGGGAAGAACGCTTTTGGCATTTCTCAAGCTGAAAGAACTGAAGAAAAAATTCAAGCCTTGAGTTGCAATATCCCAGGATTCTATGGGCAAAATACTGAACAACATTAAAAAAAAAAAAATTTTTTTTTAGGAAGCATCAAAAGAAGATGCGAGGAATACATAGAGTCACTGTACCAAAAAGAATTGGTTGACGTTCAGTCACTTCAGGAGGTGGCATATGATCAAGAACGATGGTACTGAGTGAAGAGGCCCAAGCTGCACTGAAGGCATTGGAGAAAAACAAGCCTCCAGGAATTGACGGAATACCAGTTGAGATATTGCAACAAATGGATGTAGTGCTGGGATGCTCGCTTGTCTATACCAAGAAATTTGGAAGACAGCTACTTGGCCAACCGACTGGAAGAGATCCATATTTGTGCCTATTCCAAAGAAAGGTGATCCAACAGGATGCAGAAATTATCAAACAATGTCATTAATGTCACACAAAAGTGAAATTTTGCTGAAGATCATTCAAAAGCGGTTGCAGCAGTACATCAATAGGGAACTGCCAGAAGTCGAAGCCGGGTTCAGAAGAGGAAGTGGAATGGGGATATCATGTCAGATGGATCATGGTTGAAAGCAGAGAATATCAGAAAGCTGTTTACCTGTGCTTTATTGACTATGCAAAAGCATTGGACTGTGTGGATCATAACAAATTATGGATAGCATTGCAAAGAGGCAATCTCCAAACACAGCAAGGGGATACTGCATGGTTTAAAGTCAGGAAAGGCATGCAACAGGGTTGTAGCTTTTCACCACACTTATTCAATTTGTATGCTAAGCAAATAACCCAGAAAACTGGACTATGTGAAGAACAGGGCATCAAGACTGGAGAAAGACTCATGAACAACCTGCATTATGCAGCTGACCCAACCTTGTTTGCTGAAAGTGAAGAGGACTTGAAACACTTACTGAAGAAGATCAAGGACTACAGCTTTCAGTAGAGATTACACCTCAACATAAAGAGTACAAAAATCCTCACAACTGGATCAATAAGTGACATCATGATAAACAGGGAAAAGATTGAAGCTGTTAAGGATTTCGTTTTGCTGGATCTACAATCAATGCCCATGGAAGCAGCAATCAAGAAATAAAACAATGTATTGCATTGGGCAAATGTGCTGCAAAAGAATTCTTTAAAGTGTTAAAAAGCCAAGCCAAGAGAGGCAGGGCCAAAATGGGGGAATAGCCAGCTGCTTCCGGTGAGTCCCTCTTACAACAAAGACCCAAAAAAACAAGTGAAACAATTATATTTATGACAAGCTAGGAGCCCTGAACATCAAAGGCAAAGTGAGAAAATGGACTGAGCATCAGGGGGAGGGAGAGACAGTTCAGAAGCAAAGCGAGTTGCCAGACTTGAAGTGCCAGGATGCCTCAGGCACCATTCCTGGGAGTGGCGGCAGCAGGCTGCTACTAGCATTCAGCCGCAGTTTCCTCAGAGAGAAGCAGCCAGCCACACAGCCTACTCACACGTCTGGAACCAGAGAAGAAAGGTGCTCTTGGTAAAAGCTAAGTACTTGCGAGGTGGGTCCAAGATGGCAGAATAGACAGATGCTTCCTGTGACCCCTCTTACTACAAAGACCTGAAAAAACAAGTGAAATGAGTATATTGATGACAAGCTAGGAGCCCTGAACATCAAAGGCAAGGTTAGAAAAAGAACTGAGGGGCGGAGTAGGAGGTGACGGTTCAGAAGCAGAGAGGAGTTACCGGACCTGAATCGCCAGGAGCCTTCGGGCACCATTCCTGGGAGTGGCTGTGGTAAGCTGGTACTAGCATTCGGTCACAGTTTCCCCAAGGAGAAGCAGCCAGCCTCACAGCCTACTCACACCTCCAGAATCAGAGGAGAACGGTACTCTCGGCAAAAGCTAAGTATTTGCGTATATTTCACCTCACCCACCGCCCCCAAGCTGGCTTCAGCAGCTGTTGATTTCCCTTGGCCTGAGATAGGCTCTGTTGAGCACCTAGAGCCAATCTCCAGGACCTGGAGAAAGAATAAATTTGCAACTGGGGGAAAAGATAATATGTTAGCTCAGGACAGAAGCGGCTCCTGTCCAGGCATAAATGGTCCGTGGACTTTGAGTACCTTTCTCCTCTGCATGGACCTGCGTGGGCCTGTTTTAGGAGAATAGACCCTTGTGGGCAGACTACAGCTGTTTCAGCTGTGTGGCAAAGAGGTGGGTATTTGCTGTTTGACACCCCTTTATCTATTAAACAGGGTCATCACCTACCCACATCAGGGGCCTAAGGACTGGTGGCTCCATTCAGGTCACCCAGCCACCCGCAACAGGGGTCCAAGGATAACTGGTACTTCCCAGTCCCTACAACCAAAAACACTGGGTGCCCATGGTCCATCTGTAGAACCTACCCACCTGTATGCTCTAGGGAACAGGGACACGTTTTCCTCAGAGACACATGGGGGACGGTTCTCAGCCTCCTGCCTTGTTCAGAGTGTGACCTCCTGCTGCAACCAGATACCGGTACCTACACCAATCACCCCTGCCCCTCTAAGACTGTAGGACAGAGCCAGTACCACACACTTGATGATCAGCTACCTGGACACCTGAGCTGAATTCATACAAGAAAAGTGAATGGACTTCTAGACTGATATACCTAATAACAGCTCTAGCCATCTGGGGACAGGATGTCAGAGCTCCAAAGGTGAAAATAACCAAGCTAGTTCATTCAAGCAACCCATTTGCGCATATAGAAACAAAACAAAGCAAAAAGCTACAGTACAGTAAGCAAACATAAAATAAACTAATACAATAACTTCTAGATGGCTTGGAGACAACAGTCAATATCAAGTCACATAAAGAAACAGGCCATGATTGCCTCAACAAGCTCTCAAAACAAAGAATCAAGGGATCTTCTAGATGAAAGTGCCTTCCTGGAATTACCGGAGGCAGAATACAAAAGATTAATATACAGAACCCTTCAAGACATCAGGAAGGAAATCAGGCAATATGCAGAACAAGCCAAGGAACACACAGATAAAGCAGTTGAAGAAATTAAAAAGGTTATTCAGGAACATAATAAAAAATTTAATAAGCTGGAAAAATCCATAGACAGCAGTCAGAAATTCAGAAGATTAACAATAAAATTACAGAATTAGGTAACTCAATAGAAGGTCAGAGGAGTAGAATTGTGCAAGTGGAAGACAGAATTTGTGAACTTGAAGATAAAGCACTTGACACCAACATATTTGAAGAAAAATCAGATAAAAGAATTAAAAAAACTGAAGAAATGTTAAGAATCATGTGGGCCTCTATCAAGAGAAGTAATCTATGAGCGACTGGAGTTCCAGAACAGGGAGGGATAACAGAAATACAGAGAGAATTGTTGAAGACTTGTTGGCAGAAAACTTCCCTGATATTGTGAAAGATGAGAAGATATCTATCCAAGATGCTCATCGAACTCCACTAAAGGTAGATTTTAAAGGAAAGTCACCAAGACGTATTATAATCAAACTTGCCAACACCAAAGATAAAGAGAGAATTTTAAGAGCAGCTAGAGATAAACGAAAAGTCACCTACAAAAGAGAGTCAGTAAGAATAAGCTTGGACTACTCAACAGAAACCATGCAGGCAAGAAGACAATGGGATGACTTACATAAAAAATTGAAGGAAAAAAAATTGCCAACTAAGAATCATATATCCAGCAAAACTGTCTCTCAAATATGAAGGTGAAATTAGGACATTTCCAGATAAACAGAAGTTTAGGGAATTCTTAAAAACCAAACGAAAACTATAAGAAATACTAAAGTGAGTTCTTCAGTTAGAAAATCAATAATATAAGGTATCAACCCAAGACTAGAACACTGGGCAGAGCAATCAGATGTGAACCCAGATAGGGAAATCACAAAAATAAATCAAGATAAAAAAATGCTCAAAACAGGGAAACAGCGATATTATTATGTAAAAGAAGACAACATTAAAACAATAAAGGGGGACTAAGAAATGTAGTCATAGATCTTTCATATGGAGAGGAAGACAAGGCAATACAAAAAAATAAAAGTTAGTTTTAAATGTAGAAAAATTGGGGTAAATAATAAGGTAACCACAAAGGAGACGAACTATCCTACTCATTAAAATAAAATACAAGGGAAAAATACAGACTCAGCAGAAACAAAATCAACAACAACAATATGAGGAAAAGACAATATATAAAGATAATCTACTCAGCACAAAAAGTTAAGTGGGAAAAGGAAACTGTCAACAACACACAAAAAAAGACATCAAAATGATAGCACTAAATTCATATCTATCCATAATTACACTGAATGTAAATGGACTAAATGCACCAATAAAGAGACAGAGAGTGGCAGAATGGATTAAAAAACAAGATCCGTCTATATGCTGCCCACAAGAGACACACCTTAGACTTAGAGACACAAACAAAGTAAAACTCAAAGGATGGATAAAAAATATATCGAGCAAACAACAATCAAAAAAGAGAAGGAATGGCAATATTAATTTCTGACAAAATAGACTTTAAAGTTAAATCCATCAGAAAGGATAAGGAAGGATACTAACTATATAATGATTAAAGGGACAATACACCAAGAAGATATAACCATATTAAATATTTATGCACCCAATGACAAGGCTGCAAGATACATAAAACAAACTCTATCAGCATTGAAAAGTGAGACGGCTCCACAATAATAGTAGGAGACTTCAACACACCACTTTCTGTGAAGGACAGGACCTCCAGAAAGAAGCTCAATAAAGACACGGAAGATCTAAATGCCACAATCAACCAACTTGACCTTGTAGACATATACAGAACACTCCACCCAACAGCAACCAACTGTACTTTCTTTTCCAGTGCACATGGAACGTTCTCTAGAATAGATCACGTATTAGGTCATAAAGCAAGCCTTAGCAGAATCCAAAACATTGAAATATTACAAAGCATCTTCTCTGACCATAAGGCCATAAAAGTGGAAATCAATAACAGGTAAAGCCGGGAAAAGAAATCAAACACTCGGAAACTGAACAATACCCTGCTCAAAAAAGACTGGATTATAGAAGACGTTAAGGATGGAATAAAGAAATTCAGAGAATCCAATGAGAATGAAAACACTTCCTATCAGAACCTTTGGGACACAGCAAAAGCGGTGCTCAGAGGTCAATTTATATCAATAAATGCACACATCCAAAAAGAAGGAAGGGCCAAAATCAAAGAATTATCCCTACAACTTGAACAAATAGAAAGAGAGCAACAGAAGAAAGCCTCACCCACCAGTATAAAGCAAATAATAAAAACTAGAGCACAATTAAATAAAATAGAAAACAGAAAAACAACTGAAAGAATTGACAAGACCAAAAGCTGATTCTCTGAAAAAATTAACAAAATTGATAAACCATTGGCCGAACTGAAAAGAGAAAAACAGGAGAGGAAGCAAATAACTGGGAAAGGAAATGAGGAGTAGATATCACAATGGACCCAACTGAAATTAAAAGAGTCATATCAGATTACTATGAAAAATTGTACTCCAACAAATTTGAAAACCTAGAAGAAATGGATGAATTCCTAGAAACACACTACCTACCTAAACTCACACAAACAGAGGCAGAACAACTAAATAGATCCATAAAGAAAGAAGAGATTGAAAAGGTAATCAAAAAACTCCCAACAATCAAAAAGCCCTGGCCCGGATAGCTCCACTGCAGAGTTCTACCAAACTTTCAGAAAAGAGTTAACACCACTGCTACTAAAGGTATTTCAGAGCATAGAAAAGGACAGAATACTCCCAAACTCATTCTATGAAGCCACCATATCCCTGATACCAAAACCAGGTAAAAACACCACAAAAAAAGAAAATTACAGACCTATATCCCTCATGAAGTTAGATGCAAAAATCCTCAACAAAATTCTAGCCAATAGAATTCAACAACATATCAAAAAAAAAAAAATTCACCATGACCAAGTGGGATTCACACCTGGTATGCAGGGATGGTTCAACATTAGAAAAACAATTAATGTAATCCATCATATAAATTAAACAAAAGACAAGAATCACATGATTTTATAAATCCATATAGAAAAGGCATTTGACAAAGTTCAACACCCATTCATGATAAAAACTCTCAGCAAAATAGGAATAGAAGGAAAATTCCTCAACATAATAAAGGGCATTTATACAAAGCCAACAGCCAACATCATCCTAAATGGAAAGAGCCTGAAAGCATTCCCCTTGAGATCGGGAACCAGACAAGGATGCCCTTTATCACCACTCTTATTCAACATTGTGCTGAAGGTCCTAGCCAGAGCAATTAGGCTAGATAAAGAAATAAAGGGCACCGAGACTGGGAAGGAAGAAGTGAAATTATCTCTATTTGCAGATGACATGATCTTATACACAGAAAACCCTAAGGGATCCTCCAGAAAACTACTGAAACTAATAGAAGAGTTCAGCAGAGTATCGGGATACAAGATAAACATACAAAAATCACTTGGATTCCTCTGTACGAACAAAAAGAACATCGAAGAGGACACCGCCAAATCAATACCATTTACAGTAGCCCCCAAGAAGATAAAATACTTTGGAATAAATCTTACCAGAGATGTAAAAGACCTACACATAGAAAACTAAAAAAAAAACGACAAGACACCAAAACTACAAGAAACCAAAAGAGACCTACGTAAGTGGAAATACATACCTTTCTCATGGATAGGAAGATTTAACATTGTAAAAATGTCTATTCTACCAAAAATCATCTATAGATACAATGCAATTCCCATCCAAATCCAATGACATTTTTTTAATGAGATATAGAAACAAATCACCAACTTCACATGGAAGAGAAAGAGGCCCTGGATAAGTAAAGCATTACTGAAAAAAAACAAAAACAAAGTGGGAGGCCTCGCTCTACCTGATTTTAGAACCTGTTATACCTCCACAGTAGTCAAAAGAGCCTGGTACTGGTACAACAACAAATACATAGACCAATGGAACAGAATTGAGAATCCAGACCTAAATCCATCCACATAGGAGCAGCTGATATTTGATGAAGGCCCAAAGTCAGTTAAATGGGGAGAAGACAGCCTCTTTAACAAATGGTGCTGGCATAACTGGATATCCATCTGCAAAAAAATGAAACAAGACCCATACCTCACACCATGCACAAAAACTAACTCAAAATGGATCACAGACCTAAATATCAAATCTAAAACAATAAAGATCATGGAAGAAAAAATAGGGACAACACTAGGAGCCCTAATACATGGCATAAACAGTATATAAAACATTACTAACAGTGCAGAAGAGCAACTAGATAAGTGGGAGCTCCTAAAAATCAGACACCTATGCTCATCCAAAGACTTCACCAAAAGACTGAAAAGATTACCTACAGACTGGGAAAAAGTTTTTAGCTATGATATTTTTGATCAGCGCCTCATCTTTAAAATCTACACGATACTGCAAAAACTCAACTACAAAAAGACAAATAACCCATTTAAAAAACGGGTAAAAGATACGAACAGACACTTCACTGAAGAAGACATTCAGGTAGCTAACAGATACGTGAGGAAATGCTCACGATCATTAGCCATTAGAGAAATGCAAATTAAAACTACAATGAGATTCCATCTTTTCCAACAAGGCTGGCACTAATCCAAAAAACACAAAATAATAAATGGAGAGGTTGTGGAGAGACTGGAGCACTTATACACTGCAGGTGGGAATGTAAAATGGTACAACCACTTTGGAAATCGATTTGGTGCTTCTTTAAAAAGCTAGAAATAGAACTACCATATGATCCAGCAATCCTACTCCTTGGAATATATCCTAGAGAAAAAAGAGCCTTTACACGAATGAATACATGCACACCCATGTTCATTGCAGCACTGTTTACAGTAGCAAAAAGTTGGAAGCAACCAAAGTGCCCAGCAACAGATGCATGGTTAAATAAATTATGGTATAGTCACACAATGGAATACTACGCATTGATGAAGAACAATGAGGAATCTGTGAAACATTTCATAACATGGAGGAATCTGGAAGGCATTATGCTGAGTGAAATTAGTCAGAGGCAAAAGGACAAATATTGTATAAGACCACAATTATAAGAACTCGAAAAATAGTTTAAATAGAGAAGAAAATATTCTTTGATGGTTATGGGGCGGGGGAGGAGTTTTCACTAATTAGATAGTAGATAAGAACTATATTGGGTGAAGGGAAAGACAACACACAATACAGGCGAGGTCAGCACAACTGGACTAAACCCAAAGCAAAGAAGCCTCCTGAATAAACTGAACACTTCGAAGGCCAGCGTAGCAGGGGCGGGAGTTTGGGGACCACGGTTTCAGGGGACATCTAAGTCAACTGGCATAATAAAATCTATTAACATTCTGCATTCCACTTTGGGCAGTGGCGTCTGAGGTCTTAAACGCTAGCAAGTGGCCATGTAAGATGCATCAATTGGTCTCAGCCCACCTGGAACAAAGACGAATGAAGAACACCAAAGACACAAGGTAATTATGAGCCCAACAGACAGAAAGGGCCACATAAAGCAGAGACTACATCAGCCTGAGACCAGAACTAGATGGTGCCCGGCTACAACCGATGACTGCCCTGACAGGGAACACAACAGAGAACCCCTGAGGGAGCAGGAAAGCAGTGAGATGCAGACCTCAAACTCTTGTGAAAAGACCAGACTTAATGGTCTGACTGAGACTAGAAGTACCCCAGTGGTCATGGGACCCAGATCTTCTGTTAGCCCAAGACAGGAACTGTTCCCAAAACAACTCCTCAGACGGGGATTGGACTGGAAATGGGATAGAAAATGATACTGGTAAAGAGTGAGCTTCTTGGATCAAGTAGACACATGAGACTACGTGGGCATCTCCTGTCTGGAGGGGAGACGAGAGGGCAGAGGGGGTCAGAAGCTGGCCGAATGGACATGAAAAGAGAGAGTGGAGGAAAGGAGTGTGCTGTCTCATTAGGGGGAGAGCAATTAGGAGCAGATAGGAAGGTGTGTATAAATTTTTGTATGAAAGACTGACTTGATTTATAAACTTTCACTTAAAGCATAATAAAAACAACAAAAAAAATCAAAGGCAAGGCATGGTGGTTTCAATAACTTCATATGCATACGAAGCTGGACAATGAATAAGGAACACCAAAGAATTGACACATTTGAATGATGATGTTGGCAAAGAATACTGAATACACCACAGACTGCCAAAAAAACGAACAAATCTGTCTTGGAGGAAGTATAGCCAGAATGTTCTCTAGAGGCAAAGACGGCAAGACTTCATCTCATATACTTTGGACGTGTTGTTAGGAAGAACCAGTTCCGGGAGAAGGACATCACACTTGGTAAGACAGAAGGTCAGCGAAAGAGAGGAAGATCCTCAAGGAGATGGACTGACACAGCGGCTGCAACAATGGGCTCAAGCATAATGATGGTTGTGAGGATGGCACAGGACCGGGCAGTGTTCCGCTCTGTTGTACTTAGGGTTATTGTGAGTCAGAACCAACTCGACAGCACCTAGCAACAACAACAGGTAAACAGATGGATAGATGGAAAGACAGATGATAGATAGACAGATGATGGATAGATAGATAGGTAGGTAGGTAGGTCGACCGACTGACTGACCGATAGACAGACAGGTAGATATAGACGATACACTGTAGAGACCCTGGATTCTGTTCTTGGCTTCTGAATGATCTTGAGTTTCCAGCAGGAAGTTCAATTACTGGCTGATCACCTTGAACTTGTTGCAACCTTTGTACCCTTTGAATAGGGAGATCTGAGGAAAATTCAAGCTCTTCCCCAAGACTCTCTAACTTGTCAGAATTCATCCTCCAAACGTCCCTCCTATGAGTCTTTTGGGGTTTGGTTTGGGATTTGTTAAGGTGAGTCCAGGTAGGTCTGACTCTGGGGTGTAAGCAGTGTCTTTTTGGTGTCTCAGCTGAGTGCCTAAGGTTTAAGGAGTTCTCTCCACTCTGCTGGGTTGGTCTTCCTCAGTCCTGGCATGCTGCTTGACCTCCAGCATCTCTTCTCTGCCTCAGCCACAAGGAGCTGCTCCCAGTAAGGACTGTGATGTCTGCAACTTAATTGCGAAAACGTTTCCAAAAAAAGTAGAAACAGAAACACAAAGGAAGAGAATCTAGGTATGTGGGAGTCCTTTGTGCTATTTTCAAAACTTATTCCTGTAAGTTTGAAATTATAGCAAAATCATTTTTCCAAAAAAAAGGAATACTTCCTTTGGTTTATATTAGCCTGCGGGTCTGAACCCCAGCCCAGGGGATGATGCTCGGAGCTGCGATTCCCACTCGTGATGCCCAGCCCTGGGTGGGGCTGCTTCTGCAGCTGTGCCATCACGTCCCCTCAGGTCCCCTCTGTGCCATCTCCATCCTCCGGTGCCTCTGGAATCAATTCCTCGTATTAAATTCTCTCTGTTGCAATAACTAGGAGTGTCCTGTTTTCCTGACTGGACTATGGCTGACCATGGGGCCAGGCTCTGTGTGGGGAAACCAAGAAGAACCAAGGGCACATGCAGGCAGGCAGGGTCAGCCAGCCCTTCGGCCTGGCCTGAGCCCCCCACCCCTACGGAGGCCCCTAGAATGGACATACACTCCCACTGACTCCGTGCTGGCTTGACTTCTGGGCCAAGTTAGAGGTGATCTAGCACCTTGCCAGTGCTCTGCTAGCCATGGATGTGTGTGTCCCAGATCAGTGGTCCAGATGGTGGACTAGAGCCCCCAGAACTTGCAGGAAGTAGATTCGAAAGCCCAGGGTGTCCCCCCCCCCCCCCCAGAATTCCCCTCTCTCCAAGGGAAGAAGCAAACAGCATCCATCTCTTCCTGGTGCTCCTGCTTCCAAGGCCTCCTGGTCTCAGGCCAGCATCTCCCAGAGGAGGGCAGGGAGCAGGCCCTGCTGATTTGGGTCACAGCCCCGCTTCCACAAAGACCCTTCACACAGACCCCACCACTTCTTCCCAGCTAATGCTGAGGCAATAGCTTGAAGGAAAGCTCTCATGGTGAGAAGGTCCAGCAGAAACTGACCACCCATGAGGGCAGTGAGGCCCATCGTGGGGCAAACCACTCAAGGCTGATGGGCAAAGAATGCTGGGAAGGGCCTCCTCTCTGCGTTCCCTGCCCTTTCCCAGACTGCCCCTTCTGCTCAGGCCAATGGAAGAAAACGGGGCAATCGGACAGTTCTAGTGTGGGCCATGGGGGCCAGAGAGCACACACGTGATGGAGCCCCAGACCCTGATGGTGGGGAGCCGACAGTCGAGGCAAACAGGAGGAGGCCAGGTTGAAAGAGTGACCACATCTGGGAGGACCTGGGACACAGTTCAGGCCTGTGAGGGCTGAGCTCTGGGCACCAGGGAGCCATGGGGCATCATAGCGGGAGGGAGGTTCGGTCGCCAGCATTCGAGACCCGCTGGGACCCACACCTGCACTTCTGCTGTCATGTGGGCTCGGGGGGGCCCAGCCCAGGCTGCTGCTGGCTCTCAGGGAGCTGCGGAGACTGCACCTCAGCTAGGGTGGTGCTGGGGCGTGCTCCTGGGGCAGTGGCTGCACCCTGGCCAGCCCAGGCTCTGAGAGGGCCAGGCTGGGGCCCAGGGAGTCAGGGAGAGGGCGGTGGGCGGCTGTGCTGGGTGTGAGCTGTGTCCCCAGGCCCTGCAGGGAGGGAAGCAGCAACAGAGGGGGAGGGCTTGGCCTACAGTGACCCCTTGTGAACTTCGGATGTCTAGCTGGGGGTGAAATCCCAACATTCCTCACATCGGCCAGCGCAGGTCACAGTAAAGAGCAGACCACAGCAAGGTCGCTTTGATTGTTGTTTTCAGGTTCGTGTTATGGGTTGGATTGTGCTCCCCTAAAAGATACGTGGAAGTCCCAATCCCTGTACCTGTGAAAGAGACCTTGTTTGGGAAAATGGGGTCTTCTTTGAAGATCTTATCGGTTATGTTAAGGAAGTCATACTGAAGTGAGGCAGGCCCTGACCCCCTCTGAGTGGTGTCTTATAAAAGGGGAGAATGGACCCGGAGACAGAGACATAGAGGAAGATGCCCAGTGAAGAGGCACGGCAAGCCAAGGAAGGCCAGGATGCCAGGGACCACGAGAAGCTGGAGGAGACAAGGCAGGGTCTTTGCCTGGAGTGGACGGAGAGTGTGGCCTTGCTGACAGCCTGCATTTGGATTCTCAGCCTCCAGAACTGCGAGATGATAAATTTCTGCTCTTTAAAGTCCCTACTCGTGGCATTTCATTACGGCTGAGCGGAGAGACAGAAGAAGCACCCCTTGTTGTCTGGGGCACACCAACATCCGCCCCATCTGTGTGCCCATCGGTCTGCCCCAGGAAAGACGCTCATGCAGTGGGTTGGCAGCGGGGTTTATTCGGGGTTTGTTGGGGTTTGTTTGGAACCGAGGGTGGCTGTAGATCCAGCTCCTGCCGGGCAAGGAAAGGGGGGGGCAGGGGGGGATTGCCTGGGCCGTGCAGGAGTGAGGCTGTGCGTATCCTCACTGGAACACAGAGGGGACGGGGAGGTCACGGGAGCGGGACAGCCCCACCACGTGGCCGGCAGCAGGCAGCATCTGGAGTCCACAGCCCACATGTGGGGCAGCTCTCCTCTGCTGCCACTGCTGCCCCTCAGAGCCTGCCCCCTCACCCCTTGAGAAGAACCAGAGCCCGCACTCATCCCCGCAGACCCCTGTCTGTGCAGGAGCCCGGGAGGCTGCAGCTTTCCAGAGCTTGGCAGGGAGGATCATCCTCTCTGAGGAGCATGGGGTGGGACCCCAATCTGATGCGGAGAGACTTGTGCGAGGGGCAGGGCCCTCAGGAAGGACTCCTGCTGAACCTGGGCTCAGTGGGTGGGCCCCGAGTGAGTACCCAGCTGAGGGGAACCACCTCTCTCTTCTGGGGGGACCGTTGGCAGGGCCTGGGGGTTTGGCTTCAATGCTGACACTCCAGATCTCACCTTGAAGCCACCCCCCAGGTGCTGTGGCCAGAGGCAGAGCCCAGAGTGGTCACTGGGCGTGCCTTACCCTCAGTGGGGTCCCTTTCAAGGCTCAGCCTGTGTTCTCCTCTTTCTGAAGTTCCAGAGAGAGAGCTCGGGCACACTCCCTCTGTGCCCCTGGACCCCCAGCCCCTCTGCTTAGCTCCCTGCCACATGAGATAAATGGGAGGGGCAGGACCAAGCACCCCCAGACGCCCAGCGCGGCCCGGACTCAGAACTGAGCGTCCCCAGGTGGCAGCAACTCACTGAGCTGAGAAAGTTCACACAGGTCACTGTGGGGGAGAGAGGGGGTGAGGCTGGGAAGGCAGGCCCAGCACCAGGGGCCCAGGGTGAGCGGGGTGCAGCACTCACTGTCTAGGTCCAGGAGATACACATCCTCCTGTGAGAGCCCATTGGCCACGGCCACCTCCTAGAACTTCTTTAGGGCCTCCTCGTTGTTGCTAAGGCTCTGGCCTGCAAGGGGATGGCGGGGGCTGGGATGGTGGGCTAGGGTGGGGGCCATGGCTCCCTCCCTGTCGACCACCCACTTGGATGGAGCTCGGGGACTGACCCAGGCCGCCACAGCCATCATGGTCACTTGGGAATGTCCCTGAATTCCCTCCATCCCCCCTCAGAGCTGGGGGGACCCAGGGGTGAGGGGGCCAGGGCAGGAAGCCCAGAGGGAGCGGAGACTGGAGAGGCACCTCGATGGTACCCAGGCCTAAGCTTACTGTAGAGTTTCATGACCTTCTGGGTCTTGTCTCCTTTGTGCAGAGTCACACTCATGACGGCGTAGGTCTCGTAGTCCGTGAACGGTATACGGACCTCTTTGCTCACTGGAAGACACACCACCACCAAGGGCTCTCAGGGCCTGGGCTCCTGCTCACGGATCTGCAGACACCTCCCTACAGCACTCTCCCCCTTCGCATGCACGCTCACATACAGCACATGTACACGCAGAGCACACACACACATGTACTGACACACACACGTACAGAGACACACATGTACAGAGACACACATGTACAGATACACACACACGTACCGAGACACACAAGTACAGACACACACATGTACAGACACATAGACACAAGTACAGAGACACACATGTACAGAGACACGCAAGTACAGACACGTGCACACATGTACAGACACACACAAGTACAGAAACACACATGTACAGACACACACACGTACACAGACACAAGTATAGACACACACACGTACACACACATACACACAAGTACAGAGACACGTACAGACACACACACAAGTACAGAGACATACACACAAGTACAGAGACACACATGTACAGATACACACAAGTACAGAGACACACAAGTATGGAGACACACAAGTACAGACACACACACGTACAGACACACACAAGTCAGAGACACGTACAAACACACACAAGTATAATAACACATATGTACAGACACACACACAAGCACACAAGACACACACAGCACACACTTACATGGGCACACAAAACAGAGACACACAAGTACAGACGCATATGCACACACACAAACTCACACAGGGCACACACACACACATAGACACACAGGCATACACACGGACACTGCGCACCCACGCACAAGCATACATGCACACACACACAAATACACGTACATTCACACACATGCGCACACACCACTCATACACAAACACAAGTCCATACACACAAACACACTAACAAGCACAAACACAAACACAAACACACAGAGCACACATACATACACACACACCCCTAGAGTTTGGAGCAGCCCTCTGGGCTCCCTGAAGGTGGTCTCCCCAAGTATGGTGGACAGGGAACCCCTCTGTCTGGGAAAGAAGATGTCTGATGGGATGTGTCTTGAGTCTCAAAGAGGAAGTTGTCACCTCATGTCAACCTTGGAGATGGAGGCCGAAGTTTGGGGCTGGGGGCGGCAGCACAGGCCCCTGGATTTCTGGGCACCTACATGGCCCTGCCATCTGGGCACCTGGGGAACTGCACAGCTCTAGGCCACTGGGTACCTACATAACCCCTCAGGAGCTGCAGCCAGGGGCTCCGACCCAGGTGGCCTGGAGTCTCTGAGCCAGGTCCTGCCCAGGAGGGGCGTGGTCATCTCCCTCTAGAGCCACAGAGCCCAGCAGGGCCGCCGGCAGGGATTCTGCGGGGAGGGAGCAGGAGGCCCGGTGGCCAGGCACCAGTGAGGAGAGAAGGAAAGCCCCAGCACAGGGCTGCTCACCTGAGTCTCTGGACACCATGTACGTCCCGGGGACAGCCCCCTGCGAGGCCTGGTCAGTTTCCTTCACACAGTGCTTCATACTAGAGGACAGCAGATGCCCGACAACCAGGGCCACCCAAGCCCCTCCACTCCTGCAGATGAGACCACCGTAGAGGTCCCAGCACCGCCACTCCAGGCACAGGACCCCTGCCCAGCCCCCCTGTGCTGCCCTCTGGGAGTGGACAAAGGCCCACGTGGAAGCGGGCCCCCCTCTGAGGAATGATCAGGGCATCACTGAGGGGTGCAGGGCGCTCCCTCTCCAGGGGGACCCACAGACGGATTTGGGGCAGCCGTGTGCAAGAGGCAGGCCCAGGCACAGCAGGCAGCCAGCAAGGAGTGCAGTCTGGGGGCCGGCAAGGCTCTGTGCCCCGACCCTTCTTGTGGGGGTGCTGTCACTTCCCACCACCTTAGGGAGGAAACAGCTACAGTCTCAGTGGTCGCCTCGCTGCCTAGTCAAAGTCCTAAGCTCAGGGCTAAAGCCCAGACCCCAGGGGCCGACTCTGAGCCGCAGCCCAGCCCCCTGTGCTGTCCCTGATCTCAGCTGGTCTTGGGCACGCACCTTGTGGATGGGCCAGAACTGGTGCTCCCAGACTGCTAGGTGTGGTCTGGAAAGGGTTTCGCCCCACACCCCTCTGACCGGGCAGGTGCCTGGGGCTGGGAGGACCCCACCTCCGGACGGCAGGCCATGGGCAGCTCTGCAGGCAGAGCGTCCTCCTCTCCACGGCAGCAAGCCCTCGGGCCCCCCACTTACTCATCAAAAACACTGGTCAAGGCCAGGGTCTTTTCTTCCAGTGGGACCTGCACGGCCCCCACCTTCTTCACCTAGTCCATGGTGACTTGGTGACCCAGCTCGGAGGCCAGGGTGATCTCGTACCAGAGGCCTGAGAACTGGGGGGTGGGGGCTTGGAGGAGAGCTGTTCCCAGGACCCCAGGTGCTCCTGCATCCAGGTAAGGGGCCCCTCGGTAGACTCTCAGGGGCCAGCTCCTCGTCCACAAGGTAGAACAACAGTTGGGAAGTTCGGGGAGGGGATGCCCCATACTGTGAGCACCTTCTGGAGGAGATGGGAGGTTCCAGAATCCTGAGTCCGGAAGAGCACCCCACCTGTGGTCTGCCCAGAACCACCTCCCGCAGGAGCCTAAGAAGTACCTTAATGAGATCAAAGTCAGGCTGCTTCCGCTCCTTGCACTCAGGGTCCTGTTCACAGGCTGCCAGCACCACACAGAACCCCAGCAGTGATGCCAGAATCCTGCCCTCGATGTACACGAAGCCCCCCAGCCTCGCACCTGGCCTGAGACCCTGCCTTTATGCCCTTGGCGGAGCGGATGCTCAGCAAGGAGGCCCAGCTGCTCCTCGTTAAGCAGACTTGGCAGCACACCATGGCCAGCCCAGGGCTTGTCCACCCTCAGATGGCAGGCCACAGGCAGCTCCTGGGGCAGAGAGTCTCCGGCTGTGCGAACATTCAGGCCCTCATGCACTCATCCAGCATCGTGCCCACTACTCTGGTGGGATCAGGAGCCCCTAGGGGCAGCCACTGTCTCTCGGGTCAGCAATGTGGACAGTGAGTACGCAGGGGGGCGGTGCCAGGCTGTGCACATGAGAGATACCACAGAGTGAGCCAGGAGGGAGCCTGGCCTGCAGGACCCCAAATCTCAGGAGCTGGTTGGCCCCCAGAAGCACCTTGGGAATGTGGGCTAGGTAGGGCGTCTGTGAGGACACTGGGCAGGCCTGGAGTCATGGTCCAGGCTCGGGGTCTTGCCAGGAGGCATTGCAGCAGGGGCTACAGACCACTGATGTTGTCAAGGCCTGCTGGCCACAGCCTGGCCCAAATGGCCCCATGTTGGGCTTGGGGCTCCCTTGCACCCAGCAACAGCACAGCATATTGCCAGGAGCCAATGGAGGGAAGGGAGAAGGGGCACTCAGCCCCCAGAACCCAGGTCGGCCAGGGCCCGGATCAGGGGACAGATTGTTCCACAAGGCACTGACGGATGGACTGGAACGTACAGACCTTTCCTGCCCACTGATGTCCTGAGTCCTCTGAAGAAGCAGTAACATAACAGCCCGGCAATAAGCACGTGGTCCCCTTAGGTGCTCAGGGGAGGGGCTGGAGGGAGGCCAGTGTGAAACAGGCTGGTTAGCTGTATCTTGAACAGTACCCGAGCCTCTTTTTCTCTTTCTTCTTTCTCTTCTTTCGTTTCCCTAGCCCGTCTCTGTCTCCAAGTAAGATTCTGCCGTTAGCTCCTCCAAAAGTTTAAATGTTAACCAATGTTTCCTCTAGGACCGTGGAAAACAAGAGATGTTGATCTAAGCCTGTCAAATAAGATGAAGGATGGTGCCAGCCACCCCCTGAACTGATGGGATAATGGCAGGAAAAGTCAACATGTTTGAGATACGACCACCGAAACCAAACAGATGAAAGACAGTGCACATTCCACAAGTCCCTAAAACCTACAGCCCGTTTTCCCTTTAAAGCCCTAGCTGGCCTGCAGTTTCTGGATGCAGGCAGCTTTAGGAGGAGATCATTCCCCGCTGTCTCCATATACCAGTATACCTAATAAAGTTCTTGCCACCCACCTCACCCGCCTCAAGAACTGGCTGTTTTCAGCAGGCGGCTCTAAGTCGCAAAATTGCAGTAACAATCTGGTGGCCCATACAGGGATTCTAGCTGTTTGAGACACAGTGGCCCCATGGCAGCCCAGTGGCCCCATGGCAGGGCCCGGGCCTGACCGACAGTTCTCCTACCAAGGAGCTGCTGGGGACTGTGTTTGACTCCAGAGTCTGTTCCCTGACCCAGGCTCCCTGCAGCGCCACTGGTCCCCAACCATGCCAAAGAGGTAGGTGAAGGCAAGACCTAACCAGGACCCCGAGGTTAGTCTGCAACCCTCTCCCTGTTGTGCTCAGGGCAGGGGTGGATAAGGTGGACCAGCATGGTTTCTGGAACTGGCCCCAGGTCCTTGGTTTCTAAAGCGAGTGGAGCCTTAGATGACCATCCCCGTGAGTAGGATCTCAAGAAGGGACTCTTGGTGATTCTAGAGTTTGGGCAGATGTATGAGTGTGTGGCGGCCGTCGTTTTCATGTGTCTGAATGTTGTCTGTCTCTGGCTGGTGCACCCTGGTTCTGGGGAGTGGAGGTAGACATCTCTATCAGTTTAGATTGGGAGTTTGATGCCCTTCCATCTGATATTGGGGATAGGAGGTATCTGGAGGATTGAGATGGAGATTCAGACATTCTTAGTGATGTGTTAGACTTCACTAAGATCATCCTCATTCTCCCTTTCCTTTCTGGCTTGTCAGGTCCAAGTGCTGTCTGTCTGTCTGGTTTGTCTTATACGTAACTTGGCTGGCTGTCTGGGAGGTTGAGGCTACAAGGTTATCTGCCATTTTTGTCTGTTTGTTCCTCTTATGTATGATTACGTGTCCTTGTGAGGTTTTTCGGTGTTGTCATTTCGTTAATCCCTATCTGTACAAAACTGGTCACCAGGCTCAAGAGCAGTTTTGGTATAAGTTTCTTGAGACTGACAATTAGTTGCATGGGTCTGAGAAAGTCCACCATGCACAGATTATTTTAGAAGAGTGCCCCCGAGGACGTTAGGGTCCTAGGATAGGAACCCAAGAAATCCTGAAAGAATTAAAGCTAATTAGAGAAGAGGTAGATTTCCAGGTAGATCGGGAAATCAATGAGCATTGTGCTTGAGAGGCTCAAACTCTCCACTTTGTCAAGTGAGGGTGATCCTGCCTGAGGCAGGAAAAGGAGAGTTCAAACAAAAGAGATATTAGCATGGGGGCAGCATCTATTCCAGCTGGATCCCCGCTGGACTGCGTTTTGGCCAATTGGAAAAGGTATAATTATGAGCCCATGTAACAGCATAGGGCCTCAACACCAGCTGGGGGACCAGGAACAGTGGTCCTCAGAGGGGTCTTTATAATATGATACTTCATTTGGATTTGTTCTTCAAGTGAACTAAAAAGTGAGATGAAGTCCCTTATGTATAAGCCTTCAGGTCTCTCTACCCTGCACCCTCCTAAACAGGTTTTCTTGCAGGGAAAATCAAAGGCTAAAGTACTCCCTGAGTCCTCATCAGAGGACCCCCTCTTAGAAGAATGGGCTCCGGCCACCTTTCCAGCTCCCCTTCCCCCATATAGAGGAGGCGTGGCATAAGCCGAGGGCCAGACCGTGAAACGACAGCAAGGTCTCCAAACAGAATGGCTGAGCCCAATTCTAGCTTGGTCAGCCCACTGAAGGCTGACGGAAGAGGAGCTTTAGAGAGTGAGGGTCCAACTTCATCAGGTATGGTCTCCCCCTCTATACCCGTCAGGGTACCATTTTCAGTGAGGGTGCCTCAGGAGTCCAGGCAGGGCAATACCCCCTGAGAGAAGTTCCAGCTGGAGTGGATGATGAGGGGCACCCACGGGGGACAATGCTGGTACGTACTCCACCTTCCACCCCTGATCTATATAACTGGAAGAGCAATAACGCCCCCTACCGGAGTGCCCAAACAGAATGGCTGAACTGTTTCTATTTTCTCCACTCACCGCCCTACCTGGGCAGATATACAGATGCTCCTCACCACTCTGTTAACTTCAGAAGAATGCTGTATGGTGTGAGAACAGGCTCGGAAAAAGGCCGACAGGCTGCATAACTTAGACCCTAGTAATGGAGCTTGACTCCCCGGACTGAAGCATCCCTGCTAGAGATCTGGGTTGGAATCACAATCATGAAGAAGGGACGAGTAGACTTCAGTTCTATCGGGATTGACTAAACTTTGGGTTGAGAAACGGGACCCCCAAACCCAAGAGCTTATAAAAATTTAGAGAAAGTATCCAGGGAGAAAAGGAGATCCATCCACTTTCTTAGAAAGGGTAACAGACGCGTTTCTTTAATACACTGGTATCAACCCTGAGCATCCCAACAATGCCTGGCTTATAAACATGATGTTGATTTTGGAGAGCACCCCGATGTTTGAAAAAAAATTACAAAAATTAGAAAGAGGACTTGGGATGCCAATAGAGCAGCTGCTTGAAGTAACTTTTAAGGTGTTCAATAATCGGGACCAGGTAGCAGAACAGAAAGAAAAACAAAAAGGTGGCCTTAGGTGCAGTGGCCCTAGCCTCCGCACCCCCAACCAAATGAAGAAGGGGGAAGGGAGGTAGGAGCCAGAAAAAGGACCACCCCGAGGCGAGGAGGGAGACCTTTAGAACCTGACCAAACATTACGGTTACCTGATCTCCAAAAACCATTCGAACTGTTTGTACATGAGAGACAGGGAGTTCCTCTGGGAGTGTTGACCCAGATTTTGAACAGCCAAGAGGCCAGTAGCCTATTTTTTCAAACAGCTGGAAAAAGTGGCCCGAGGCTGCCTCCAGGCTGTGGCAGCAACATGTGACTTACTGCAAGAAGCTGAGAAATTTACCCTGGGACAAAAGGTGATGGTTCACACGCCTCACACTGTCCTTCCCCTCTTAGAACAAAAAGGGGGGTTTTGGCTTCCAATGGGACACATGGGGAAATATCAAGCAGTCCTATTACATAACCCAAATGTAACCTCAAAGGCCGTCTCTGCTCTCAACCCAGCCACCCTACTACCCATCTCAGAGGAAGGGCCAATAGATGACTGTTTAGAGGTTATTGAAGAGGTTTATTCCAGCAAGCCCAGTCTGTCAGACATCCCTCTAACTGACCCCGAGCTGGAAGTATACATCGACTGCAGCAGGTTCATGTACAAAGGACATCGAAGGGCAGGCTATGCAGTAGTGACTCGGCCTGAGACGGTAGAGGCGGCTCCGCTTCCTGCTGGCACCTCAGCAAAAAAAGCCAAGGTTAATAGCCTTTGGGTGGGCCCTGTGGCTGGGAGCAGGAAGGCGTATAACCATGTAGATCGACAGCAGATATGCCCATCTTGTGCTCCAGTCACACGGGACAGTGTGGAAGGAGAGGGGTCTCCTTACATCTGCCAGCAAGGAGATAAAGCATGTACCAGAAATTCTTGAGGTCCTAGAAGCAGTCAACGATCCCCTCCAGGTGGCAGTGGTGTACTGCCCTGGGCACCAGAAGGGAAAATCCCCTGAAGCTGTAGGGAACCAGAAAACAGACACGGAAGCCAAAAAGGCTGCAATGCAAGGAGATGAGATAGAGAAAGAAATGGCCCTGATCCCTCACCTGGACCCTGCTGAGCTTCCCGCACTACCTACAGCACTCAGGACTTAAAAAGGGCTGAAGAATGGGGTTTTCACCTGGCTCCCCATTCCAACTGGTTAGTAAGTCCTGAAGGGAGAGTGCTGTTCCCAGAAGCCCAGGTATATGGTGTAGTGCCACCTTTACGTGAAGGAACTCATTATGGGAGAGATGCTAGTCTTGGGTGGATCCAACAGGTGGCTGCAGGACCAAGTCTCCTCGAGGCCATTCAAGAAGTCACAAGAAGATGCCACCTTTGTGCAAAGAACAACCCAAAGACTGCCCCATCCAACGGAACCAAGAATCCAACGTCGGGGAACTAGCGTGGGAGAAGATTGCCAAGTAGACTTTACGATGACGCTCTGGGCACCTGGAAACTTCAGGTATCTGTTGGTCTTTGTGGATACCTACTCAGGATGGGTGGAGGCTTTCCCTTGTCAAACTGAACAAGCTCAAGAAGTTAACCAAGGTATTACTTAAAGAGATTATCCCTCAGTTCGGTTTGCCAATTTCAATCCAAAGTGACAATGGAGGGGCTTTCCTGGCACAAATAACCCAAGAAGTCAGCAAAGCCCTGGATATAAATTGAAGGCTACATTCTGCCCAGAGGCCAGAGTCGACAGGGAAGACTGAGAGGATGAATCACACCCTGAAAAAGGCCCTGGCAAAAATATGTCAAGAGACCAACTTAACATGGTTACAAGTCCTGCCTATTGCAATGCTTAGAATCCGAGCAGCCCCTCGAAGTGGGCTTAAGTTAAGCCCTTATGAATTGGTATATGGCAGACCATTCCTGAGAAAGTCTACCTTCCCCACCTTGGTAACGACAGAGGTGGAAAAGAGAGACTGGGTCCGTTCTCTGGGACCTGCTGTAAACATTATTAACCAGTATGCCTCCCTCCTTCTGTCTTTTCCCTCTGATACCCCTCTTCACACGTTCCGGCTGGGAGATCAGGTACTACTAAAGACTTAATAGAGACACCAACACCCTGAAGACCAGCTGGCTCCTAAATGGGCAGGGCTTTTTGAAGTCCTCCTGACTACTCACTAATCTTTGAAGTTGGCAGGAGTGACTGCATGGGTACATCATTCCAGAGTAAAAACAGCTCCACTTGAAAAGGAAGGAACTCAAGAGTTACCTTATTCCTGCCCACTGATTCAAGGTTTAAAGTATAGGTTTAAAAAAATTACAAAATGATAGTTTTAACCTTTGTTTTTCTCTTCTTCCAAGGAGCATGCCACAACGTGACATCAAATCAGGCCCCTGCGATTCTGCAAGCCAGAAGGACCCTGACTTTACAAGTAGGAGATGCCCTGACTCACCCATGTGTGGTATCGTCTCTGACTCCAGTTGGCCCCATTAAATGGGTATTGGTAACCCCAGAAAAAGAACAGATGGTTGTCTGGGATTTCAAAACCGCTGGCTCCTCCCGAGTGACACTCATGGCTGACACCACTCAGTCGTACTATGGAGATTTTTTGATCATTATTTCAGATATAACCTTGTCTGATGCAGGGTTTTATTACTGTGTAAAGTTCAAAAAAGGGTCGCCAAAAGATACTGAAATCAGTACGGAAGAAGGAATCCAGGTGGTTGTTGTAGGATATCAAGAGCCTGCCCACCTCCCAGATGGGTGGGACTCGTCATCCAATGACCTAGTCACCGTGTCCCAAGCAGTGGCCATGGGGGGAAATCTCAGCAACTGCAAGATATGCCATCATCTTCCTCGGTTAGGAGCACCTTTGAGCCCCATGGCAGCCCTGGTTTTTGACTATGACAAAGATGTCCCTAGCTAAACCTTGACTCACCATGACCCCAAGGCCCAAATCTGAGCTCAGCTTGTACAGTACCCATTTCCCATACCTTGTTTTCTCCCTGCTAATCTTTATAATCTTACCTTGGGAACCAGGTGGGAAACAAAATCACAAAGCTCCCAAGCTAAATTCACACAGCAGGTTTTTCGAGACTTCCGGCTTCTTTCATCCTGCGATGAATCTTTGACTGTACCCCAGTTGATTCACATCAATTCTAGTATTCCCAATGGCCCCAATAAGGATAGATTCCCAATAAGAATCTATCCTTATGTGCTCCACCACGGTACACCCCTTTATGCAGAGGGAGACCCTACCCCAGCAGTAAAGTCCCAGTCCCTAGGCCGTCACCTTATACCTGGGCCATTCAGTGCTTAACAGGAGTTCACTTCTAATGACAGTGTACTCTAGGATTCCAGACTTTCCCAGCCAAAGTTCATCCATTGTTTGCCCAACACACCATGAAGATCCCCCGAAAGAAAAGGGAAGTGTTTTCAGTAGATCCTACATCCCTATGGATGACAGGGATGGAAAGTAACCCTGTTCTAGAGGAAAACAGCTTTGGGTTGTGGGTCTTGAAAACAATTATTCCAGGTTTAAGAATGTACCACATAGAAGGGGCCATCAGAAACTTGTCAGACTCTGTCCACCTGCTATCCCTAGGAACTGAAAAGGCACTGAAAGCCCAAGAAACCTCTTTAAACTCCTTGACAGAGGTGGTCCCAGGTAATAGGATAGCCTTCGATTTCTTCCTAGCCAAATAGGGAGGAGTGTGTGCTGTGATTAACAAAAGCTGTTGTGCCTGAATAAACACCACCAGAGTGGTAGAGGTAGGACTGGATGCTATCCACAAGGTAACCAAATGGACTGACCCAACACCTAGGCAAGGGAACACATGGGATTGTTCACTAACCTTTTCCCCAACTTGGGGTCCTGGTCGACTCCTTTAATAACTTTGGGAGTAGTAGTCACTTTGGTCTGCATTTGTGCTCCCTGTCTAATAAAAGTGGTTGCCAGGGTGCCACCAGTACCTTCAAGGCTAGAGAGGTTTTTGCCCTGGTAGACCAAACTACTTCCCCAGACTTCGGGGATATGTGTCACTTAATCCAATGATATATTGCTGAATTTCATCTTTCCAAACTGCCACCTGTGTGTGACTCCTAGTAGATGTCAGGTTTCTCTCCCCAACTGATCCCCCCATCCAGCAGGAAATAGCTAGACAAACATGGTGCCTTGTTTCCCAAGATTGAGAAATCTACAACAAAAAGGGGAGACTGAAACAGGCTGCTCAGCCATACCTTGAACAGTACCTGAGCCTTTTCTTTCTCTCTTTCTCTCTTTCTTTCTTCTCTCTCTCTCTCTCTCTTTCTTTCTCTCCCTCTCTCTCTCTTTCTTTCTCTCTCTCTCTTTCTTTCTTCTTTCTCTTCTTTCCCTTCCCTAGCCCATCTCTGTCTCCAAGTAAGATCCTGCTGTTAGTTCTTCCAAGAGGTTAAGTGTTAACCAATGTTTCCTCCAGGACCATGGAAAACAAGTGATATTGATCTAAGTCTGTCAAACAAGATGAAGGATGGTGCCAGCCACCCCCCTACCCAGCCGATGGGATAATGGCAGGAAAAGATCAACATGTTTGAGATACAACCACCGAAACCAAACAGAAAAAAGAGAATGGGGATGTGCCAGCAGTCAGGGCCCCTGACCCTTTTGGGTGTGCCTGGGCTGGCTGTGGTGTTCAGCCTGGTCCCAACGCACCCTGGCCTGTGCCCCCAGCCGCAGTGCCCTTGCTCTGTGTTTGCCCTCCTCCCTACCTGGCACAGCTGACCGCTGTGGGTGGGGTCAGGGTCACCCACTCTCAGTTTTCATGGCAGTCTTGAGTCCCCAGGTGGCCTGGGCAGGCTATAGGCAGGGCTTTGGGGTCTACACTCACCCTAGGGCAGGTAGGCTCCTGCTCAGACCAGGTTCACCTTCACCAGGCTGACCTGAAATGGGAGGTCCTGAGGTGACCAGGGGCAGAGCAGACTGTGAATGGCACCCCCAAAACGATATGTCCACGTCCTGACCCCCGGAACATGTGAATGGGCCTTATTTGGAAAAAGGGTTCCTGCGGATATGATGAAGGTGAGGAACTCAGGTGAGGTCATCCAGGTTTAGCTGTTGTTAGTTGCCGTCGAGTTGATTCTGACTCGGGACGACCCCATGTGCGCACAGCAGAACTGCTCCATAGGGTGTTCAAGGCTGTGACCCTTTGGAAGCAGGTCGCCAGGCCTGTCTTCCGACACCTCTGGGTGGGTAGTCAAGCACTTAACTGTTTGCACCACCCAGGGACTTACTGAAGTCCCTGACTAAATTCACGGCAAGTGTCCTTACAGGAGACAGAAGAGGAGACACAGAGAAGACGTGGCACCATGTGAAGACGGAGCAGAGATTGGAGAAAAGCGGCCACAAGCCACGGAACAACTGGGGCTGCCAGAAGCTGGAAGAGACAAGGAAGGATCCTGCCTAGCGCCTGCGAAGAGCGCCACCCTGCGGACACTCAGGTCTCAGACTTGTGGCTCCACAGCCGGGAGAGGCATTCCTGTGGTTTTAAGCCCCCCTTTGCAGTACTTTGTTGCCGCGGCTGCAGGACATCCACACCCCTAGTGTCCTATATTCTCCGCATGATTTCTGAATAACCCTTGGTCCTTTAGCTGTGCCCCCTCTGTGCACCCTTCACCTGCCCTCCAGGTAGACAAATGCAGCAGCAGGTTTGGCAGTGGGGATTTATTCAGAGCTGAGCAGGCCCACCAAGGGCACAGGCGGCCCCTCCAGCTGGGGAAGCTCAAGGAGAGGCCAGGTCGGCAGGGGTCTCGGGGGTGGTGTTCTCCTAGATCAGCTCCTGTGGCAGGAAGGGGGCTCAGGCCCTGTGTGTGACTCTGTGGGGCAGGGGTTAGGGTCCAGGCTTGGGAGTGGGAGTGCTAGCTTTGTGGCTTCAGGCAAACCCTGAGCCTCAGTTTCATTATCTGGAAATTGGGGCCACAGTCCACCTCTTGGGGCTGTGTTGAGGTAGCATGAGGTTCTGCAGGTGATGGGTTAGCCTGGCCACAGGGACCCCATGACCCTCCCCACAGGGCCTGTGCCCCACCAAGCCCAACCTGGACAGGCCATGCCTTCTCTCCCTCCGTGTCCCCCAGCCAGACCCTGGGGCTCCTCACCAAACTACAGAGCAGACGCACCCCTGGCTTCACCCCGTCTGTTTTGTTGCTTGTCCCATTTACAGGAAGGGGCAAAGGCTCCCCCTCCCATCCCAGGACCAGGCTTGTTAGGTGGAGACTAGCCAGGGGGAGGAAGCGGACATCCGTGCAGACCCAAGCCCCACACTCACCTCCTTCAGCAGCTGAGCACACCTTCCTGGAGGAGGTGAAGGGAGCAGCGTGAGGGGCAGCCAGGAGAGTCTCACCCACATGCCCAAGGCCGGGAGCCTCACCTTGCCGGGCTACCAGGTACAGCCCAGTGTCGGCTGTCAGCTCTCGGAACTTCCAGAAGCCGGGCTCGTTCTCGTCCTGGAGGCTGCGGCCTGTGAGCAGAGGCAGCTGGGCCTGGGGGCAGCAGGCGGGGGGCCCAGGGAGGCAGATAGCAGGGCTGAGGTGCCCCACCCCTGGCCAACTTACTGAAGTACTTGAGCACCTCGAAGTCGCTGCCCCGCCAGTGCAGGGACACCCTCAGAATGGCATAGTGCTCGTAGTCTGTGTCCAGCACCTGGAGCTCCCTGCGGCCTGGGGCCAGCAGGCGAGGGGGACATTTGCAGGAGCAGGCCTGTGGGTGTCCCCCACCCACACATGCCTGAGCCCAGGCCCTCCGATGATGCCCACGGGATGATGAGAACCTAGGGCCAGGTCTGCAGGTACTAAATACACCCAGCGCAGTTGCAATACTTGGGGGGTACCCTCTTGCCGTGGGCTCGGGCAGAGCTGGGACCCCCCATGATGCTCTGGTGAGTGGGGCTCCAGCTGCCCTTGAAGAACAACCTGTGCGGTGGGGGGAGGGGAGGGCCTGGGTCACCAGTGCAGGGAACAGAGAGGTCAAGCATAGCTCCTGTGCAGGGCCAGGGGTAGGACAGGCAGCAGCTCTTACCAGGAAAAATAAATTTCCCTGAAACATCCATTTCTGAGCCCACAATTTTTTCGGTCTCACAGCTTCCTGAGCTGAAAGGCAGCAAAAGCACATTAGGAAGGAGACAGCCTACACCTCACCCTGCAACTCCTGGGGCTGCTTCTCTGGGGAAGGACACTGCCCTCACCCCAGGAAAGCCTGGAGTTGTGAGGTGCAGGGCAGGCCATTCCCCACGTGCCTCCCAGGGGGCTCCGTCTCCTGCAGGGAGCCACCAGCCCTTAGCCGTCTTACTCTTACAGAATGATGGGGCTGCATGGATTTCTTTTGTTGGAAGAAAACGTCATTTGTTATTTTTTTCTTGCAGAACTATAAGACTGGATGTCTGGTTTTCTCGGGGTCTCAAGACTGTGGGCGGTGGGTGCAGGAAGGGCCGGTCCTCCACTCTGGTTTATAAAACCTGAGCACCGACATTATCCATCCATCTCCCTGACAACAGAGCGGGCCCCACTGCCCCATCCACCAGGAGGAGGGGGTGTTGGGATGTGACGTCACTAAAGGATGGCAGCTGGCTGCACCTGGACAGACACCTGCCCACGCCTGGACACCAGGCACACCTGGACACTTGCCCATACCCAGGCACCTGGTTGCAAACTCCATTCCTCTTGGCAGGCACACTGGCAGCATCAGGTGGAGCCCAAGCCCCAGGCACCCCAGCCCCTTACTTGTTGTACACGACCTTCACAGTCAGATTGGCTCCATTCAAGGTCAGGAACAAGCCCTCCAGCCTCTTTGGGGTGTGGAGCGCCAGGTTGTGGTCGGAGGCCACACCTACTTCCCGCCAGAAACCTACAATCTAGAAGGCAAGGCGGGAGCAGCCTCAGAGACACCCCCCAACCTGGCTCCCTGGGGCGGTTCACAGACCCCCACCTACAGGGATCTGCTGGCTTTTGCAAGCTGGCAGTTGCCACAAGGCTTGGTGGCAAAGAACAAGAGCATCTGGGAACCTTTTGGTGGCACAAGGAGACCCCCAGCACAGACGGTGCAACCCCCACCCACCAGGGACCCTGGAGCTCCAGCCTCTCAGAAGAGCTGCCCCTGCCCTAGCCCATAGGGTGTGTGGAAAGGGCTGTGGGGACAATCTGGGTCTCCTGGGGGTCAAGGCATGGAAGGGAACAGTGGAGGCTGGGCCCCGGAAGGGGAGGCTGGAGATGGTGAGATGGGCAGGAAGGGGGCATCGTCTCCAGCCTGTGCCCTGCAGGAGGGCCTCCACTCTGTCCTGCCCTCAGAGTCCCATTGTCTGCAGCCCAGGCCTTCTCTTTGAAACTTTTAAGAACAGATCGATTGTGCAAAAGAAGAGTCAGTGTCCCACACCTGTGTCATCCCTGGCCTGGCTCACGCGCCTGGCCTGGCAGTAGGCACAGGCTGAGTGGAAGGTGCATGGGCACAGAGTCAACCTGACGGGAGCTTCCAGGTGCCCTCCTCCCCAGATGCCCTCCACCCAGGTGCCTTCCTCCCCAAGTGCCCTCCACCCAGGTGCCCTCCACCCAGGTGCCCTCCTCCCCAGGTGCCCTCCACCCAGGTGCCCTCCTCCCCAGGTGCCCTCCACACCATGGTGTCTCCACTGGTCCTCAAAGTGCACTGGGATGGGGGAGGAAGCATAGGAGGAAGCCCATCCAACCCAGGGGCAGGGGCACCCGGCAGACCAGCCAGGCTGCCTCCAGGGACCCTTGGTGAGGGCTGAACCCCGATCCCTCTGGGTTTCATGCTCACAGCCTGTAGGGAGGTGCCAGGCAGGTGTGAGCTCAGCAACCTCACCAGAACCCTTAGCTGCCTGCCCTCTTCAGCTGACCTGGCCAGAGGGCTGGAGGGACAGAGAAGAGGTGGACACCACAGCCTTGGCATTGTCCTCCCAGCTGAGAGAGAGGCGCTACCTTCTGGCTGTCCAGGTCTGGCTGCACGGCCATCCTCGCTTGCACCAGGATGACAACACCCAGGACGGCGCTCTGCAGCCCAGCCGGCATGCCCCCTAGGCTTCCTCGAAACAGCATGGAATCGGGGTCTGAGTTCTCAACGCCTCCTGCCTGCAGCCCTGGGTTATATTTTGGAGACGGCGTTGTGCAATCAACGTGACGGCGTCACTGGGCAAAATTGGGACCAACCAATTCTGCATGGACACCCACCTGGGGGGGCACCAACCGTCTCTGCAGACACCTACTCTCACCTGGGGCCATTAGCCTCGTGACACCCACACCCTCCCCGGGGAGATAGCCAGGGTGACACTGGGTGGCAGTAGACCTTGCAGTAAGGCCTGCCTGAGGGACCTGGTGGCCTGGGAGCAGGAGGGCGAGGAAGACTAGGCAGGAGCCAGGGCTGATTCCGGGAGACTGTGCTTGTTGCGGGGACCACTGGCCCAGGTGGGTCCCCCTGCCTCTGGGGAGTGGCAACAACCACTGTGTAGCCTCTTCCTCCTCCCTCCCCTTCTCCTCCACCTCTGCCTGATATGCACACTCACATACTCACCCAGCACACTCACAGATATACACACTCACACGCGCAGACATACACGTACGTGCTCACACACACACAGATATGCACACTCAGCACACTCACACTCACACAAGAAACACTCAAGCCAGTCAGGTTGTGTGGCCACTGTCACGTGTGTCTCCTGTAGCGGTGGGCTGAGGGGACACAACAGACGTCATTCAGGCTTCCTGCTGAACCCTAAAGTCGGCAGTAACAGGCTGATAAAAACGAAGGCTGTCAGTCCTCCTTTACACCCTGTCGGTCTCCTGCACACCCCGTGTACACAGCCTGCTTGTTAGCTCTCGCTGGTTTAAAGCCATCCACATGGGACGAGGCCCCGATGCCTACGCCCAGCTTGGCCAGGGCTCGGAGCATGACCTCGTATCTGTCCATAGAGGGACTATGCCAAGCCTGCCCCCCTACCCCCCCTGCGCACTGAGCACTCAGTTTACACCCCAGACCTCCCAGGCGGACCAGACATTGTCCGGACAACTGAGCAGACGCTTTGAGGCGGGCCTAGCCCTGCACCAGCTGAGGCAGCCCAGTGGGAGGGGGTCCCTGCCCTCTGGCAGAAAACTTGAGCCAGGGGCACCCAAGTTGGGGGCTGTGGACCGATGGCGAACCTCGAGCTGCACCTCGAAGGAGGAGCAGGAGGGAGGGTGTTCGTGCAAAGGGAACAGCATTTGAGAGGCACTGGAGCGGGGGGCTGGGGGGCGCTGGGGCTAGGAGAAGCCCCACGAGATGGTATAAGCTAGGGCCTTATGCAGACCCAGCACCAGGTCCTTCTGCCTCGTGCAGTCTGTGTCCTCTCCCACACGGAGCTGGGCTGTATGGAGTCCCCATGCCCAGGCCCCCTGCCAAGCCCCTGTGCTTTATCTGCTCAAGCCCCCCAGCAGCCCTGCGGTGGGGACCTGCTGAGAAGCTGGCCTCAGAGAGGCCCCATCCTACCCACATCTGGCAGCTGGGAGGGGGCAGGGCTGAGACTCAAACCCAGGGCACTGCCACCAGCACCTGCCCTTTAGCCCCCAAGCCTCTTCCCCGCCCGTGCCCCAGGACCCCCACCCCACCAGCGTCCACTGTCCCTGCCGACTCCGGGCCAACTACATGGTTCGTGGGCCCGGGGCAAAATGAAACAAGGCTCCTTGCCCAAAATGATCATGAATTTCAAGACAGCAACCAAAACCAAACCCACTGCCGTCGAGTCAAATCCTGACTCATGGTGACCCTGGAGGACAGAGAAGAACTGCCCTGTTGAGTTTCCAAGATTGTAATCTTTACAGCAGCAGCCTGCCACATCTTTCTCCCAGGGAGCAGCTGGTGGGTTGGGAGTAGCTGGTGGGTGCAAACTGCTAACCTTTTGCTTAGCAGCTGGGCACTTAACCACTCTGCCACCAGGGCTCCTTCAAGATGGCAACAACAGGCATTAAACCAAGTGGCATGCTGGGTGACCTCTCAGCCGGCCTTGGCCCTCTGACCCCTCCAGACCTTCATGGGGCAGCCCCTGTCCGCCTCAGATGGTGGACTTCACCAGAGGCGTCTCGGGCCACAGGGACTGGACCAGTGTGGCCAGGGAGTTCCTGGTCAAGAAGCTGTGTTTTCAGTGGGAACAGGCCCAAAAGCCTTGGTGGGAGCCAGGATTGCACAGGGGTCTTGAGTGCCGGCCCCAGGGCCATGAGCAGGGGTGGGACAGACCCTGTGGCCAAGAAGGCTGACTCAGCAGAGGGGTCCAAGGGTGCTCCACAGCACCCTTGCCAAAAGATCAGCACCCCAGCCCTGTGAAAACCCACCCTGAAATAGCTCTAGGCTTTGGTCACCAGAGGCCCTGGTCGCCACCTCTGTCCCCCACTTCCCGTGACTGTGTGCTCACCGGGACCCTCGGGGGACAGACTGAATGGGGGTGGAGTAGAAGCAGAGGGGCTGGGGGGCCACAGACCTGGCAGAACCCAGCCTCAGGGTGACCATCCAAGGCCCCTCAGGGCTCTGTTGGGCAGGAGAGGGAGGGCAGGAAGCTTGTTGACACAGGTGTCTGGGAGACGAGGTGGGATGAGGACAATACCCCTCAGGGCTGACTGCTCCTGGCCCGGCCCCATCTCCAGAGCCATGACCCCAGGCCTCCCGCGCCTTCCTGCTCTGCCACACTGGCCCTTTGAAGTGTGACCACCGAAACCACAGGCCTCAGAGCTCTGGGGGGCTGTGGCAGGCACAGTGTCATGGACAAGGCCACTGCAACGTTGCCTTCACCGCATGTTGAGAGGGAGTTCAGACCCCAGGCCCTGCAGCCAGACCACAGGCGTGTGGACCCCAGCCGCGGGTACCCCACCTCTCTGTGTCTAGTGTCCCGATCTGAGAAAGGGGGGCAGCCCCAGGGGCAGAGCTGGCAGGGTGAGGGCTCAGTGCGCTGGCCACCACCATGACCGAGTTCGGGGCTCCAGAGGCCTAAAAGAACCAAATGTCACTGAGTAGATTCCAGCTCATAGCCACCCTACGGGACAGAGCAGAACTGCCCCACAGGGTTTCCAAGGAGCAGCTGGTGGATTCAAACTGCCAACCTTCCAATTAGGAGCCAAGCTCGTAACCACTTTGCCACCAGGGCTCCCCCAGACGTCTAAACAGTGTGCTATAACCTGTGGGTCCTGGGAGGTGAAACCGTGTGAGTCACCACCTGACCCCGTGACCCCACTCCTGGGTCCCAGGAGACCTGAAAACAGGGACAAAGACAGACACATGGGCACCAGGGTCCAGCAGCTCTGCTCACTATGTCCAAGAGGTGGAGACAACCCGAGTGTCCATCAGCAGGTGGGTGGAGAAACACAATGTGGGCCATCCATTAATGGGCTGTAACTCAGCCGTGAAGAGAAATGACATCCTGGTTCCTGCCACACGTGGGTGAACCTTGAAGACACCATGCCGAGTGAAAGGAGCCAGATGCAAAAGGACACATGTCATGTGACCTGACTTATAGGAAATACCCAGACAGTCAAATCCATAGATCCAAAAGTTATTCGTGGTGACCAGGGGCTGGAAGGAGGGGTGGGAGTTTTGCCCAAGGGGCACTGAGTTTCTGTTTTGGGTGGTGGAAAGTTCTGGAAACGGAGAGTGATGAAAGTTGCACAACATTGTGAGTGTGCTCAACGCCTCTGAATTGTACACTTAAAAACAGTTAAAATTGTGAGGATGGTATAGGACCGGGCAATGTTTCATTCTGTTGTACACAGTGTCTCTGTGAGTCGGAACCGACCTGATGGCACCTAACAACAACAAGAAACATTTCACCATAAACAATCAGGAAGTTAATTAAAACACACACTGCACACCCCACGGCCGTATGATGCCAGCCTCCTCTGCCCCTTGCACCAGGGTCCCCGCGGAGGGCCATGCCTAGGGCCCATCTTCATTCCAAAGGCACCGTGGCCATGGGGACCAGTCACCACCTTCGGTCAGGACCTCACACGTGCCCATCTCAGCTGAAGCCCCCACAACCAGACTCCCCTTCACACCCTGCCTGCCTCGGTCTCCCCTGGAGGTGTGGACAGCACTGCCCTCTGTAAGTCATGGGGCCATGATGGGGCCAGTGTGGACGTCTCCAAAGAACCAAGGAGCCTCAGGCTGCAGAATCTGTTTACTGGGTGGAAGGGAGGGGCCCAAGGAGAAGTTCCAGGGGGGATGGACGGAGGAGGGGAAGAAGGGACTGTCCAAGTCTTGGCAGCCCCAGGGGTGAGTCTCACATCCTGGGGGACCCCTTCTTATCCAGGGTAACAAAGGCTGCTGCCCAGACTCTCCCTGTGCAGACAGAAGGCCGTGGTTACCCCCATCACTCCACAAATGCTTCTCAGGCACCCTGACCTGCTCGTTCTGCTGCCTCTCACACTTCACACCTCACCCACAAGTCCACCTCTGCCCCCAAAATGTCGCCAAACGCACGAGTGGATCAGAACAGTGGCGAGAGGTGTCTGTGAAGGGGTGGGAGGGGGCTGGGGCGGGGGCAGGGCAGCAGGGACAGAGACCCAGGCAGGGAGGGGAGCCTCAAGGAGGGGGCCAAGGGAGAGTTGTGCTGCCTACCTGGGAAGGGCCCAAGTGCAGCCTGAAGGGTCAGGGTGCCTCCTTGTCCCCTGGGGAGCAGGCATCTGTGGAAAGAAGGGGGCTGTGAGATGCTGAGCTAGTCGGTATTGCCCACCCGCCTGCTGGAGTGATAGGGGGCCAAGGGCCATGGAACAGTGAGGCCAAGACACCCTCCCGCACCTCAATCCCAAACTCTCTCTCGGGGGGGGCAGCTCGTGGGCAACCTGCAGCAGGGACAGGCGGGCTGAGCAGGTACCCGACTGGGGCAGCGTGACTGCCATGTCCTCGGGGAGCCCCACAGTAGGGTAGAAGTCCTGGAAGGCCTTCATGGCCTCAGGGCTCACGTCCTGGGCCCGGCCTGGGGCAGAGCAGGCCACTGTGAACCAGGAGCCCACAGGGCGAGGGGTTCACGGGGGTCGAACTCACAAAGGGCCAACACCAGGGCTGGGCAGGCTGTGCAGTGCACGAAGCCTTTACTAACCCCACAAAGGCATCCAGGAGGCTGGGGGCCTGGCAGGCACCCAAAGAGCATATTCCCCTGGGCGCCCCTTAAACCTCCTTCATGCAGCTCCCACGCCATTCTGTCCACCAGGAGGAGCCCCTGGCCCTCTCAGCAGAGCCCTCCCTGCTTAGAATTCAGGGTCCCAGGCCTGCGTTTTTCTCAACTTTACTTTCTAACCTTTCTTTTGAATTTATTTTTACTTCCATGCTTTTAATTTCTAAGAACTTTTTTTAATTCTCTGATAATTACTGTTTATATTATCACATTGTTATTTTGGGGTTAGTTTCCTTAACTTTTATCCCTTCGGAGGCAGGTTCTTTATCAAATATACTTGGTCTTTTTGTACGTACTTTTTTTTTTTTTTAGATTCCTGCTTGTTTTTTCAAACCTCACTTATCTCTTTAATCATTTCAGGCATACTGACTTCATGTCCTATGAAATGTAATCCCAATGTCTGGAGTCCTTTCAGGTCTCTGTCTGTGGTATCTGTCATGTCCTGCTCCCATACGTGGTGTTTCGTTTCTTGTGTATTTTCTAATTTTTTACTGGCAGCTCACGTTTCTGGGAACTTTGTTGGGGAATGCTTAGAGGCACAGCTTGACATTGCATTCAACAGATCAGAGTTGTGTTTGCTTCTGCCAGCTGCCTGGAGCACCACCAACCTAGGGCACTGTCAGCAAACCCTCCATTTGAGCGTTTCGATCACATAGGTGACTTTGGGGGCAGACCCACATGAAGGTCAGCTTGTGCTGACAAATGCTAAGGGAAACTGTCCCTCTCCGCCAGCACGGAGTCCAACGTGGCAAGTGTCCTTCGTGTCTCCTGGGTGGTGTCTGTCTCTTGTTGACCCTTGCACCGAGGGCGCGGCTGGAACTCATGCAGGGATCTCATGCTGGACGCCCCTTTTCTCGACTGGCCTCTCAGATTTCCCCTGCTCCTCCTCCGCCGCTGCCCCCACTGCTGTCTTCCAGTGGAAGCACAGACTCACCGGGGTCCCACAAACACCCTCTGGGAGAAAGGTGGCTCCTGCTTGCCGCCTTCCCAGTAACCACAAGAGCTGAGCCACACGTTCACTCCCCCTCCGCCACCACCTCCGTATTTTGAGGTTTCAAACCTATAGAACACGCTCAAGCAGAGCGAGACGAACAACCGCGTATTCCTCACCCAAGTTCACAAACCGTGCGATGCACTGATCATTTTCTAAATGTTTTATTGGCTTTTCAGCCGTTTTTAGAGGGAGGGATGTTCAGGTTATCTGCTTCATCGCACTGACTGTAACAGAAGCTGACTGTTGTAAGAGCCATCCCTAGCCTGGTGTCCTGGTTCTCACACATTAAAAGCATCCTGATTTAAGAGAGAACTTCTACTGCTGGTTTATGTTAATTTTGTCCCTAAAGAGAACTTGTATCACCCCATAAACTTGGTATTTCCCTTCTCTTGTGCTGCTAGGCCTTTAGGACACTGACGACAGCTCAGCGAAGGTGGGACTCCTTGTCTCCTCCTTACTTTAAAAGGGTGGCTTCTTATGTTTCTTCATCACACACAGATTTTTGTTGTTGTTGTTGTTGTTGTTAGGTGCCGTTGAGTCAGTTCCGACTCATAGCGACCCTATGCACAACAGAATGAAACACTGCCCGGTTCTGAGCCATCCTTACGATCATTATGTTTGAGCTCATTGTTGCAGCCACTGTGTCAATCCACCTCATTGAGGGTCTTCCTCTTTTCCGCTGACCCTGTACTCTGCCAAGCATAATGTCCTTCTCCAGGGACCGATCCCTCCTGACAACACATCCAAAGTATGTAAGACGCAGCCTTGCCGTCCTTGCCTCTAAGGAGCATTCTGGTTGTACTTCTTCTAAGACAGATTTGTTCGTTCTTTTGGCAGTCCATGGTATATTCAATATACTTCACCAACACCACAATTCAAAGGCATCAATTCTTCTTCCATCTTCCTTATTCATTGTCCAGCTTTCACATGCATATGATGTGATTGAAAATACCATGGCTTGGGTCAGGCGCACCTTCAAGGTGACGTCTTTGCTCTTCGACACTTTAAAGAGGTCCTTTGCAGCAGATTTACTCAATGCAATGTGTCTCTTGATTTCTTGACTGCTGCTTCCATGGCTTTTGATTGTTGATCCAAGTAAAATGAAATCCTTGACAACTTCAATCTTTTCTCCATTTATCATGATGTTGCTCATTGGTCCAGTTGTGAGGATTTTTGTTTTCTTTATGTTGAGGTGCAATCCATCTTGAAGGCTGTGGTCTTTGATCTTCATTAATAAGTGCTTCAAGTCCTCTTCACTTACAGCAAGCAAGGCTGTGTCGTCTGCATAACACACGTTATTAATGAGTCTTCCTCCAATCCTGATGCCCCGTTCTTCATATAGTCCAGCTTCTCGGATTATTCGTTCAGCATACGGATTGAATAAGTGTGGTGAAAGAATACAACCCTGGCGCACACCTTGCCTGACTTTAAACCAATCAGTATCCCCTTGTTCTGTCTGAACCCCTGGCTCTTGATCTGTGTAAAGGTTCCTCATGAGCACAATTAAGTGTTCTGGAATTCCCATTCTTTGCAATGTTATCCATAATTGGTTATCATCCACACAGTCGAATGCCTTTGCATAATCAATAAAACACAGGTAAACATCCTTCTGGTAGTCTCTGCTTTCAGCCAGGATCCATCTGACATCAGCAACGATATCACTGGTCCCACGTCCTCTTCCGAAACCGCCCTGAATTTCTGGCAGTTCCCTGTTGATATACTGCTACAGCCATTTTTGAACGATCTTCAGCAAAATTTTGCTTGTGTGTGATATTAGTGATATCATTTGATAATTTCCACATTCGGTTGGATCACCTTTCTTGGGAATAGGCATAAATATAGATCTCTTCCAGTCAGTTGGCCAGGAAGCTCTCTTCCATATTTCTTGGCATAGACGAGTGAGCACCTCCAGCATTCCATCTGTTTGTTGAAACATCTCAGTTGATACTCCATCAATTCCTGGAGCCTTGTTTTTCGCCAATGCCTTCAGAGCAGCTTGGACTTCTTCCTTCAGTACCATCGGTTCCTGATCATATGCCACCTCTTGAAACGGTTGAATATCGACTAATTCTTTTTGGTATAATGACCCTGTGTATTCCTTCCATCTTCTTTTGATGCTTCCTGTGTCGTTTAGTGTATTTCCCATAGAATCTTTCACTATTGCAACTTGTGGCTTGAATTTTTTCTTCAGTTCTTTCGCCTTCAGAAACGCCAAGTGTGTTCTTCCCTTTTGGTTTCTATCTCCAGCTCTTTGCACATGTCATTATAATACTCTACTTTGTCTTCTTGAGATGCCCTTTGAAATCTTCTGTTCAGTTCTTTTACTTCATCATTTCCTCCTTTTGCTTTAGCTGCTCGACTTTCGAGAGCAAGCTTCAGAGTCTCCTCTGACATCCATCTTGGTCTTTCCTTTCTTTCCTGTCTTTTCAATGACCTCTTGCTTTCTTCATGGGTGATGTCCTTGATGTCATTCCACAACTCGTCTGGTCTTTGGTCGCTAGTGTTCAATGCATCAAATCTATTCTTGAGGATTGTCTCTAAATTCAGGTGGGATATACTCAAGGTCATATTTTGGCTCTCGTGGACTTGCTCTGATTTTCTTCAGTTTCAGCTTGAACTTGCATATGAGCTCTTGATGGTCTGTTCCACAGTCGGCCCCTGGCCTTGTTTTGACTGACGATATTGAGCTTTTCCATTGTCTCTTTCCACGGATGTACTCAATTTGATTTCTGTGCATTCCATCTGCCAAGGTCCATGTGTATAGTCACCGTTTATGCTCGTGAAAGAAAGTATTTGCAATGAAGAAGTTGTTGGTCTTGCCAAATTCTATCATTCGATCTCCAGCATTGTTTCTATCACCAAGGCCATATTTTCCAACTACTGATCCTTCTTCTTTGTTTCCAACTTTCACATTCCAATCACCAGTAATTATCAGTGCATCTTGATTGCAAGTTCGATCAATTTCAGACTGTAGCACCTGATAAAAATCTCCTATTTCTTCATCTTTGGCCCTAGTGGTTGGTGCGTAACTTTGAATACTAGTTGTATTAACTGGCCTTCATTGTAGGCGTATGGATATTATTCTATCACTGACAGCGTGGTACTCAGGATAGATCTTGAAATGTTCTTTTTGACGATGAATGCAACACCATTCCTCTTCAAGTTGTCATTCCCAGCATAGTAGATTGCATGATTTTCCGATTCAAAATGGCCAATACCAGTCCATTTCAGTTCACTAATGCCTAGGATATTGATGTTTATGCATTCCATTTCATTTTTAACGATTTCCTAGATTCATACTTTGTACATTCCAGGTTCCGATTATTAATGGATGTTTGCAGCTGTTTCTTCTCATTTTGAGTCGTACCACATCAGCAAATGAAGGTCCCGAAAGCTTGACTCCATCCACCTCATTAATGTCGACTCTACTTTGAGGAGGCAGCTCTTCCCCAGTCATCTTTTGAGTGCCTTCCAACCTGGGGGGCTCATCTTCCAGCACTTATGTTCCACTGCTATTCATAAGTTTTTCACTGGCTAATGATTTTCAGAAGTAGACTGCTAGGTCCTTCTTCCTAGCCTGTATTAGTCTGGAAGCTCAGCTGAAACCTGTCCTCCATGGGTGACCCTGCTGGTATCTGAATACCAGTGGCATAGCTTCCAGCATCACAGCAACGCGCAAGTCCCCACAGTACAACAAACTGACAGACACGTGGCGGGTGGGGAGGAGAGGAGCCTAAAATTGTTGTTAAACTCATTGCCACACAGAGTAGAACTGCCCCATAGAGTTTCCAAGGTGACAATCTCTAAGGAAGCAGGTGGCCAGGTCTTCTTCACGCAGAACCACTGGATGGGTTCAAATCACCAACCTTTTGGTTAGCAGCCAAGCACTTAGCCACTGTGCCACCAGGGCTCCTGATACAGCTCCACGCCTGTAGAAAGGCTAAATTAAAAAAAAAAAAAATGCTGACAGCACCAAGTGCTGGCAAGGATGTGGAGCAACTGGAGCTCACAGGCATTCCTGGGGGGTGGGGGGTGCAAAGTGGTACAACACTTTGGAAAACAGTTTGGCAGGTTCTCATAAAATTCATCACTCAATGGCCATATGATTCAACAGTCCCCCTCCTAGGTATTTAGCTAAGAGAAATGGCAGCTTCTGTTTACCCAACGCTCTGCGTGTGAACGTTTGCACTGACTTTATTCATAATCACTAAAGCTGGAAGAGCCCAAATACCCTGCAGAGGTGGAGGGTGAACAAGCTGTGGTCCGTCCCTGCGGTAGACTCTGCTCAGCAGTAAGAGGGCACAGGTCGGCACTGATGCACACAACAGCACAGCGGATCTCAAAGGCACTACGCGGAGTGACAAGCCAGGTTCAGAAGGCTCCGTGCTGTGTGGTTCCGTCTCTACTACATTCTGGAATGAGCACAACTCCAGGGACAGAAGACAGCGAGTGGCGGCCAGGGGCTGGGGCTGAGGGGACTTTTGGAGGGGCAGAATTGTTCCATGTCTTGATTGTGGTGGTGGTTACGTGACTGAGTGCTTCTGTGTAAACGTGTAGAACTATACACCAAAAAGAGTGAATTTTAATATATGTAAATTATACCTCAATATTTAAAAAAGCTTAAAATATATAGAGATTGAGAGAGAGAGAAAATAGACGATTGATAATAGGGAGGTACATAGAAAAGTAGGTAGACAGGTAGACAGACAGACAGGTAGGTAGGTAGATAGAAAAAGTAAGTCTTCCCCCAGAAAGCCGTCTCTTGGATTTAGGGGCTGGGCACCCTGAGTGAGCACCAGATTCCCAGGCTCTGAGGCAGAAGGACTCAGGCCAGCTCCTGGAACCAGGGGCCAAGTCCAGATGATGCTGCCCCACCCAGGGCTCCAGGAGAGGACAAGGGTCAGTGGCCCCCTGGGTCCGAGCAGCTCTGTCCTTGCTCCATCTCATCCCCAGTCTGGGGGCTCTGGCCACCACTGACCAGTGGCAGGTAGGACTGGGCGTCCCTGTCTCGGGGCCCCACCACCCCGCCTGGCCACCAGCTGGGCTCCCAGCAGCCACATCCAGGACACTGGGGGGCCGAGCCAGGCACTTAGAGGATTATGGCCTGGCCACCCCTTATCGCCAGTTGCGTAAGCGTGCTGGTGAGCTGGCGCCGGGGAGGCACTGTGGCTGGGGGAGCAGGAGGGTGAGGAGCGGGACAGAAGCCACCACCTCCAACGACAAGACTGGTGGGCAGAGAGTGGTGCTCCAGGAGAAAAGACATGGGTCAGCAAGGACAAAAAGACAGACTATTGCAGCCCGCAGGGGCAGAGGCCCCAATCCAATCTTCGGCAAGCACTGGCTGAGCCATGAGCCAGGCGCCTGGGGGTGCAGGGTGGCCCCCACTGAGCCAAATGCCCCACTTCCGGGCTTCCCTGGCCTTGGCTGGGGGAAGCTCCACCAGGAGCCTACAATGTGGCCTGTAGTCTCGCTGGTCTCCCTGCTCCCTGTTGGTCCCCCAAGAAGAGACTCCATGCGGTAGCCTGAGGGAACCAGAAAAGACGCCTCCCTGTTAGCATCTTCCCAAATCCTCATTATGCCTAGTGAAAGCCCAGCACCAACCCCACCCCTGCCAGTGGTCCCAGGCCCTGTGTAGGGACCCGGCCAGCCCTCCCACCTCCTGCTGGCAGCCTCCGAGCATCCGCCCTCTGGTCGCTTCCTCCCCCAGCACCTAAATGCCACCGACTCCAAGAAGCCTTCCCCAAACTATGTACACACAACCCCCAAGCCCCACCCCTCCATCCCCCTGTCTGTTTCCTTGCTAGCATTGAACTTAATCCATAATTAGTGTCTCCTGGGCTTGTTTGAAGTTCTTGGGTGCAAGCAGTTTGCGCTCGACAACTACCCTAAAGGTTGGTGGTTCAAACCCACTCAGAGGCACCTTGGGAGACAAGCCTGGCGATCTGCTTCCTAAAGGTCACAGGGTCGGGAACCTCATGGAGCCGTTGTGCTCTGTCACATGGGGTCACCACGAGTCAGAATCGACTCTGCAGCAGCAGGTTTGGTGTTCTTGGTTTGGGGTTTGTTCGGGGCCCACTCCCCACACAGACAGTCTAGCTCCACGAGAGCAGAGGCTGTGCACAGCCTGTTCACGTCTGCTTCCTCAGCCTAACATGGGCCTGGCACGGGCTGAACCTCTGACTGTATGCATGCTTGAGTGTGTGTGTACATGCGTGAGTGAAGCCACGCTGGCCTGCAGGCTGCCGAAGCCCGTTCCCTACAGCGCGCCCCACCTGTTCCCGGGTGCAGGAGGCATCCAGGCAGGGCTGCACTTCCTCCCAGTGCCCAGCCCAGGGAGCGCCGCCAGGACCGTGCAGGTGGGGTGTGGGTAGTGCTCCCATCACACCAGCAGCCTCGGCTCCCCGCAGGACAGGGCAGGCAGGATGCACCCGGCAAGGTGTGAGCCCGTGAGGGGTGAGTGTGAGTGTACCCACTGTGGTACCCAGGCTAGATGTGTGGGAGGCTCAAGGGCAGGGCTCGGGTCTCGCATGTGGCCCCTGGTGGGACAAGGGCCCAAACCCAGAGCTCACAGAGATTTTGGACAGCTACTGCTCCACCACCCAAGGGGGCATCAGGACAGGCTCCCGTCAACCGAGCGGCGGTCGAAAACTGCAACTGGTTTTAAGCAGCTCTGAGGCAGATCTCCGTCTCAACCTCCCACCGGTTCAGAGAAGACTCAGGTGTGGCACCCTGAGAGGGAGAGACGTCTTCTCAGGGTACATTAAGTATTTTGTCTTGGTTCCAGCTGCCACCTAAAGGTTTCCAGGTGATCCTCAGGTGGCCCCTCAGGGCCTCCAGGGGCCTCAGCAGTGGGTGACTGTCCCTCTCTGCATCTCCACTCTATTCCAGGCCTCCAGGGACTCTCCAAGAGGTCACCTGGACTGGCCGTGTCCCCACCCAACAGTCCCTGCTCTCTCTCTGGGGCGCTTCTCTGTGCTCCAAACCTGTCTCTCCCCTTCACCCTCCACCTGGGAGTGGCCTCACTGCCTCTCTGGGCTCAGCCCTGGCCCTGTGGTTCCCTACACCAGCCCACATCTGTGTAAGCAGCTTCCTCACAAACTCTCCCACATTATCCTAATTCCAGTCCCTTCCATTCCTACTGAGCCCTGACTGAGTGACTGGTCACAGGAATCACTGGGTCTCTGGTGGAAAAGCAGCTCGAAAATATTGTATTTTCGCGACAATCCTAAATGCCATGGCATTTCGATTTTTAAATTTTTTAATGAGGTAAAAGATGGTTCTAATTTCACATGACAAAGCACACTTGGAATAAAAGCCAAAAAATTCTGCAAGTGAAAACAGACAAGTCACAAGACATTAACACTTGTAAAATAATGACTAGCAAGAGCGTGGTGTTATATAAACAGAACATGGAAGAATCTAGAGAAAATGAGGACAGTCATGGATCACCTGGGAATCCAGCACATGATAACGGAAACCCTAGAGGCTGAGAGAAAAGGTTGATTATTCACAAAAGAAGCCATCACTGTTAGGAACCATGTAGAAAAATGTACATAGCTGGATCCCTGCCTCACTCCTTGTTGTTGCTGTTATTGTTAGGTGCCATTGAGTTCATTCCGACTCAGAGAGACCCTACGTGCAACAGAGCAAAACACTGCCCGGTCCTGCACCGTCCTCAAAATTGTTATTATGCTTGAGCCCATTGTTACAGCCACTATGTTAATCCATCTCATTAATGGTCTTCCTCTGTTTCACTAACCCTCTACCAAGTATGATGTCCTTCTGCAGGGAATGATCCTTCCTGATAACATGTCCAAAGTATGTGAGACAAAGGCTTTCCATCCTCACTTCCAAGGAGCACTCTGGCTGTACTTTTTCCAAGACAGATTTGTTCATTCTTCTGGCAGTCCATGGTATTCAACATTTAACATTCTTCGCCAACATCATAATTCAAAGGCATCAATTCTTCTTCGGTCTTCTTTATTCATTGTCCAGCATTCACATGCTGTCATGGATTGAATTGTGTCCCCCAAAACAACTGTCAGCTTAGCTAGGTCATGATTCCCTTGTGTGATTGTCTACCATTTTTATCTTCTGATATGATTTCCCTATGTTTTAATCCTATCACCATGATGTAATAAGATGGATTAGCGGCAGTTATGTTGATGAGGTCTACAAGATTAGGCAGTGTCTTAAGCCAATCTCTCTTTTTTTTTTTTATTAACTTTTATTGAGCTTCAAGTGAACGTTTACAAATCAAGTCAGTCTGTCACATACAAGTTAATATACATCTTACTCCTTACTCCCACTTGCTCTCCCCCTAATGAGTCAGCCCTTCCAGTCTCTCCTTTCGTGAAAACTTTGGCAGCCTCCAGCTCTCTCTATCCTCCCATCCCCCCTCCAGACAGGAGATGCCAACACAGTCTCAAGTGTCCACCTGATATAACTAGCTCACTCTTCATCAGCATCTCTCTCCCACCCACTGTCCAGTCCCTTTCATGTCTGATGAATTGTCTTCGGAGATGGTTCCCGTCCTGTGCCAACAGAAGGTTTGGGGACCATGACCACCGGGATTCCTCTAGTCACATCCAGACCATTAAGTATGGTCTTTTTATGAGAATTTGGGGTCTGCATCCCCCTGATCTCCTGCTCCCTCAGGGGTTCTCTATTGTGCTCCCTGTGAGGGCAGTCATCGATTGTGGCCGGGCACCAACTAGTTCTTCTGGTCTCAGGATAATGTAGGTCTCTGGTTCATGTGGCCCTCTCTGTCTCTTGGGCTCTTAGTTGTCGTGTGACCTTGGTGTTCTTCATTCTCCTTTGGTCCAGGTGGGTTGAGACCAATTGATGCATCTTAGATGGCCGCTTGTTAGCTTTTAAGACTCCAGACGCCACATTTCAAAGTGGGATGCAGAATGTTTTCATAATAGAATTATTTTGCCAATTGACTTAGAAGTCCCCTTAAACCATGGTTCCCAAACCCCCACCCTTGCTCCGCTGACCTTTGAAGCATTCAGTTTATCCCGGAAACTTCTTTGCTTTTGGTCCAGTCCAGTCCAGCTGAGCTGACCTTCCATGTATTGAGTGTTGTCCTTCCCTTCACCTAAAGCAGTTCTTTTCAGCTAATTAATCAGTAAAAAACCCTCTCCCTCCCTCCCTCCCTCCCTCCCCTCCTCGGAACCACAAAAGTATGTGTTCTTCTCAGTTTATACTATTTCTCAAGATCTTATAATAGTGGTCTTATACAATATTTGTCCTTTTGCCTCTGACTGATTTCGCTCAGCATAATGCCTTCCAGGTTCCTCCATGTTATGAAATGTTTCACAGATTCCTCACTGTTCTTTATCGATGCGTAGTATTCCATTGTGTGAATATATCACAATTTATTTACCCATTCATCCGTAGATGGACACCTTGGTTGCTTCCAGCTTTTTGCTATTGTAAACAGAGCTGCAATAAACATGGGTGTGCATATATCTGTTTGTGTGAAGGCTCTTGTTTCTCTAGGTATATTCCGAGGAGTGGGATTTCTGGGTTGTATGGTAGTTCTATTTCTAACTGTTTAAGATAACGCCAGATAGATTTCCAAAGTGGTTGTACCATTTGACATTCCCACCAGCAGTGTATAAGAGTTTCAATCTCTCCGCAGCCTCTCCAACATTTACTATTTTCTGTTTTTTGGATTAATGCCAGCCTTGTTGGAGTGAGATGGAATCTCATCGTAGCTTTAATTTGCATTTCTCTAATGGCTAATGATCGAGAGCATTTTCTCATGTATCTGTTAGCTGCCTGAATATCTTCTTTAGAGAAGTGTGCGTTCATATCCTTTGCCCACTTCTTGATTGTGTTGTTTGTCTTTTTGTGGTTGAGTTTTGACAGAATCATGTAGATTTTAGAGATCAGGCGCTGGTCGGAGATGTCATAGCTGAAAATTCTTTTCCAGTCTGTAGGTGGTCTTTTTACTCTTTTGGTGAAGTCTTTAGATGAGCATAGGTGTTTGATTTTTAGGAGCTCCCAGTTATCGGGTTTCTCTTCATCATTTTTGATAATGTTTTGTATTCTGTTTATGCCTTGTATTAGGGCTCCTAGAGTTGTCCCTATTTTTTCTTCCATGGTCTTTATCATTTTAGTCTTTATGTTTAGGTCTTTGATCCACTTGGAGTTAGTTTTTGTGCATGGTGTGAGGTATGGGTCCTGTTTCATTTTTTTGCAAATGGATATCCAGTTATGCCAGCACCATTTGTTAAAAAGACTATCTTTTCCCCAATTAACCGACACTGGGCCTTTGTCAAATATCAGCTGCTCATACGTGGATGGATTTATATCTGGGTTCTCAATTCTGTCCCATTGGTCTATGTGCCTGTTGTTGTACCAGTACCAGGCTGTTTTTACTACTGTGGCTGTATAACAGCTTCTGAAATCAAGTGGAGTGAGGCCTCCCACTTTCTTCTTCTTTTTCAGTAATGCTTTGCTTATCCGAGGCTTCTTTCCCTTCCATATGAAGTTGGTGATTTGTTTCTCTATCACCTTAAAAAATGACATTGGAATTTGGATCGGAAGTGCATTGTATGTATAGATGGCTTTTGGTAGAATAGACATTTTTACTATGTTAAGTCTTCCTATCCATGAGCAAGGTATGTTTTTCCACTTAAGTAGGTCCTTTTTAATTTCTTGTAGTAGAGCTTTGTAGTTTTCTTTGTATAGGTCTTTTACATCCTTGGTAAGATTTATTCCTAAGTATTTTATCTTCTTGGGGGCTACTGTGAATGGTATTGATTTGGTGATTTCCTCTTCGGTGTTCTTTTTGTTGATGTAGAGGAATCCAAGTGATTTTTGTATGTTTATCTTATAACCTGAGATTCTGCCAAACTCTTCTATTAGTTTCAGTAGTTTTCTGGAGGATTCCTTAGGGTTTTCTGTGTATAAGATCATGTCATCTGCAAATAGAGATAATTTTACTTCCTCCTTGCCAATCCGGATGCCCTTTATTTCTTTGTCTAGCCTAATTGCCCTGCCTAGGACTTCTAGCACAATGTTGAATAAGAGCGGTGATAAAGGTCATCCTTGTCTGGTTTCCGTTCTCAAGGGAAATGCTTTCAGGCTCTCTCCATTTAGAGTGATGTTAAGCCAATCTCTTTTGAGGTATAAAAGAGAGTAGCGAGCAGAGAGACATGGAGACCTCATACTGCCCAGAAAGCGGCACCGGGAACAGAGAGCATTCTTTGGACCTGAGGTTCCTGCGCTGAGATGCTCCCAGGCCAAGGGAAGACTGATGACAAGGACCTTCCTCCAGAGCCGACAGAGAAAGAAAGTCTTCCCCTGGAGCTGATGCCCTGAATTTGGACTTATAGCCTACTAGACAGTGAGAGAATAAATTTCTCTTTGTAAAAGCCATCCACTTGGGGTATTTCTGCAATAGCAGCACTAGATGACTAAGAGACATGCGAGGTAACTGAAAACACCATGGCTTGGGTCAGGCGCACCTTAGTCTTCAAGGTGACATATTTGCTTTTCAACACTTTAAAGAGGTCCTTTGCAGCAGATTTGCCCAAAGCAACTTGTCATTTGATTTCTTGACTGCAGCTTCCATGGGCATTGATTGTAGATCCAAGTAAATGAAATCCTTGACAACTTCAGTCTTTTCTCCACTTATCATGATCTTGTTCATTGGTTCAGTCGTGATGATTTGCCTTTTCTTCGTGTTGAGGCGTAGTCCATACTGAAGGCTGTGGTCTTTAATCTTCATCAATAAGTTCTACAAGTCCTCTTCACTTTCAGCAAGGTTGTGTCATCTGCATATCTCAGGTTGTTAGTGAGTCTTCATCCAATCCTGATGCCTCACTCCTTGTATCTAAATAACTTCCAGACCTATTAAAGACCTCCACCTAAAAAATAAAATTGAAACAATGCTGGTAGAAAACAAAGATTTTTTTTTTAATTTGCCATGCACCAAGCCTTTCTAAGAAAATTAGAAAAGGTAAAAGATATAAAGACTGATACCTTTCAACAGGAAAATTTAGAATTTACTTTTAATAACAACAAAAAAAGAAGTGTGAGAAAAATTACCTGAAACTAAAGCAAGGCAGACAAAGGGCTAGTTTCTGCACAAAATCTGTAAGGGACCCTCAGAGCTAATTTCAGGGTGGATGGGTCTGAATTCAGGCTCCCAGAAGTTTCTCCCACCTCCCTTTCCCGAGTTCTGTGCTCCCCCTGCCCAGTGCTGCCCTGGCCACTGCTAGGGAAATACAATGAAAACCAAAATCTACTCCCAACCTAGATTTGTGGAAAATCTGTCCATAAAAATAGAAGGGAAAGCAAATAGTTTTCTTCTCCCATAAGCATGAAACCAGAATGTGATACATCACAGGCAATCTGCTAAAAAGATTGCAAAGGTGGAAAGAATTCTCACCCTTCATATGGTCAGGCAGCTAGGACCCAACTCATACCTGCACTTCAGGTAAACAGTAACTAGCCCTCAACAAGAGGACCTGACAGCACCATTTGTCAACCATTGTTCATCCTAAACTCACCTGGCTATTGGGGTAGTCACCAGTGTTCATTAACTGCCTTTATCCAAAGGAAAAACAGACCCCTCCTATACACCTCAACATAGAAAACAAAAACCTTCACAACTAGGCCAATAAGCAACATCAAGATAAACACAGAAAATAGCGCAGTTGTCAAGGATTTCATTTTACTTGATCCACAATCAACACCCATGGATGCAGCAGTCAAGAAATCAAACGATGCATTGCATTGGGCAAATCTGCTACAAAAGACCTCTTTAAAGTGTTGAAAAGCAAAGATATCACTTTAAGGACTGAGGTGCACCGAACGCAAGCCATGATGTTTTTAATCACCTCATATACATGCAAAAACGGAGCAAGGAATAAGAAAGACTGAGGAAGAATTGATACCTTTGAATTACGGTGTTGCCAAAGACTGTTAAATATACCATGGACTGCCAGAAGAACAAAGACATTCGTCTTGGAGGAAGTACAACCAGAATGCTCCTTAGGAAGCAAGGATGGCAAGACTCTGTCTCACATACTTTGGACTTGTTATCAGGAGGGACTAGTACCCGGAGAAGGACATCATGTTTGTAAAGTAGAGGGTCATAGAGAAAAAGGAAGACCCTCATCGAGATGGATTGACACGGTGGCTGCAGTAATGCGCTCAAGCATAATAATGATTGAGAAGATGGCACAAGACCAGGCAGTGTCTCATTCTCTTGTCCACAGGGTTGCTGTGAGTCAGGACCAACTCAATGGCACCTAACAACAACACATCTTTACGACAGGAGGCAGTTTTACAGCTTGGAGTCACCTGAAGTTAGGCTCTTACCTCCCCCTCCACAGAAGCTGAGAAACAAAAGGGCTGTCTTGCTCATTGATTACATTTTTTAACCCTAATTCTAACCCTAAACATGACTCTAGAGTTAGCGCTAACACTAACCCAAAACCTAAAACTAAAACGTAACCTAACACTAACACTAACCCTTACAGTAACTCTAAACCTAACACTAATGTTAACCTAACCCTAACCCTAAAGTTAACCTTAACGCTAACCCTAACCACTAATCCTAACCTCGCCTTAAATTGAACCCCAATACTAACCATAACCCCAAACCTAAAAATACCCCTAAACTATTTCTAACACTAACCCTTTCCTTAAGCAAACAACCCAACCCTAACCCTAACACTAACCAAGCTTTTACTGTAACCTAAGAGTGACCATTACCATAAACTTCACCTTACACCCTAACCCTAAACCCCGTTTTTTAAATAATACTTCACTGTGTTTTCGGCGAAGGTTTCCACAGCAGGTTAGGTTTCCATTCCACAATTTCTATACATGCTGTTCTCACTGATGACATTTTAAAGTGTGACCCCAGGTCCTCGAAGAACATTCAGGGTTGTAAAACTGGCAGGTGCTTATTTAGCCTTTCAAGAGGATTTCTGAAAAGAAGCAAAGAGTTTGCAATGCCAGGTTCCTCCAAAGAGGGAGAGGAGCCTCATCCCCTCTTTGCATCAGGAAAAATTACTTTTTTCCTTCCTTTTGGTTTGGGTTTAGGCCTGCACCCCATCCCCTCCCCGTCCACCTGCTGGTCTCTCCTCTCAGGGTCCAGAGGTGGTGGCCACCCCGGGCCAAAGCACAGAGGTGTGAACTGTCCGCCCAGCCCACATGCAAGAAAGACCCCAAGTGAGTCCACCCAACCCCGTGACAGAGGCCGGATCCAGAGTGAATGCACAGGAATACCTGTGGGAGGCAGGAAGCGCTGGCTCGAAGGACCCCAATAAAGAGAGGGAGCCGACCCGAGACTGCACCCCCAGGGCCAGTGCCCAGGAGCTCTTCCGGGCCAGCAGCCTTGGAGTCCCTCCTAGAAAGTCCTCTCCCCACTCAGGGGTGGGGCCTCTCCTGACTTCACCTGTGCGAAGGGGCTAACAGCAGTGGCTACCCCTTGCACTGGTTCCCACCCCTTTCTCCCACCTCCTGGACTGAGGGGGGTGGGGGGCCTCACCTGCAAAAAGCCCCTCCTGCCATGGAGTCCCATGCATCCCCACCTGTGGCCACAAGGTGGTGCACAGAGCAGCTGCCCGACTGCCCGCACTAGGGGTCCCCAGCAGAAGGGTCCCCCCTGCTGAGAGCAGAGAGGCCCCGGAAGAGGCAGGGGCCAGCCCAAAAACCCTTCCCATCCCCAGTGCCCAGGAAGAGAAGCCAAGGCTGCAGGAAAACGGAGAAGCTGTGGTTCCGTTCGCCTGGTTCTGGGCATGAGGGATCCCGCCTTCAGGGAGCCCTGGTCTGGTGGTGATGGGGAGGCTCTGGAGGGCGTAGAGGGGGCACCTACCCCAACTCGGCTCCAGGGAAGCTTCTTCCAGCAGATGGCATGTTGGGTGGGGTTCCGAAGGCCATGGGGATCCCTCCCTGGGTAAGGAAATGTGGGAGGCCTTATGCAAATCAGGGAGTCTGGGAAAGGTGAGGCCCCACCCCAGCCAGGGCCTCCAGCAGCTGGTTGGAAGTGGCAGACATGGAGGCTGGCTGGAGGGGGGCTCGGGTCTGCTTCCACTCATTTCACGCAGTGGTTGAGAGCTAGGGCAAGCTAGGGCTGCTCACCAAAAGGTCAGCGATTCTCATCCACCAGCTGCTCCTTGGAAACCCTAAGGGGCAGTTCTATTCTGTCCTATAAGGACGCTATGAGTTGGAATCCACTCAAGGGCAATGGGTTTGGTTGGTTTTGGTCTCCCCACCCAGGGCTCCTCTGCAGGGAAGTTGTCCCCAAGGCCCGTGTTCCAGGGATTCTGGTTGCAGCTCTCAAGGGTCACAGCAACTCCAGGTCCCCTGGAAGGCTGCTCACCCTCCCCAAATAAGCTTTCTATCCCAGCTCCTGGATGCTCTGCAGAGAGGGGGCGGGGCCGTGGGGAACCTGAGCAGGCACCCCGGTTTCCGGAAGTTCTCTGGGAGGCCTGAGGCTCACCCAGGGACTTTCTCCCTGGTTCGGGACACACCCCTCCCCTCTGCTTCTTCGTATGTAAAGCAGGGACTGATGTTGAATACCTCCCCTCTGCCCTCACCAGGCTGCTGAGCCCTAGATGGAACACGATCTGGGTTCCCAGAATTGCCAGGGGTAGGTGTGGCCCTTGATCTGGGTCCAGCTTTTGGAACAGGAAGTGACTGAAGAAGAGATTCCGGGAGGAATGACACCCCAAAGTGAAGGCCAGTGTGCACGTAATGACCCCCCAGGAGGAAGGGCACTGCAATATGAAGGCCAGTGTGCATGTAATGACCCCCCCAGGAAGAATGATGCAATTTTGAAGACTTGGGCAGAGAGCCCAACTTGCTATTGATACTTGGAAACCAGAAGAATCATCATGGCCACACTTAGAGTGAGGGCAGATGGAGTCCTAGCCACGGTCTGGCTCTCGGTGGGCCCACTGACTGCTCAGATCCACTCAGTGGTCATTTCCCAATGCCCAAGTGTGTGCCTGGGATACACATATTTGGTAGTTGGTGAACATCCACATTGGGTCCTTAGCCTATGGAGCAAAAGCTACTATTATGGGAAAGTTAAAATTGCCCTCCCTCCCCATCCCAGTCGAGATACTAAATAAAAAATAATCATTGCAACGCAGGGGGTGTGGTGGTTATCTGTGCCCTCTTAAAGATCTAAATCATGCAACGGTGGTGCCATGGATTGAATTGTGTCCCCTCAAAATGTCTGTCAACTTGGCCAGGCCACGATTTCCAGTATTCTGTGGTTATCCATCATTTTGTGATCTGATGTAATTGTCCTATGGGTTGTAAATCCTAAACTCTGGCTGTGGTTAATGAAGCAAGATTAGGTCATGTTAAGGAGGATTAGGTGGGATGCAACACCCTTACTCAGGTCACAGCCCTGATCCAATGTAAGGGCAGTTTTCCTGAGGTATGGCCTGCATCACCTTTTATCTTACAAGACATAAGAGGAGAGAGAAGTGAGCAAAGAGATAGGGACCTCATACCACCAAGAAAGAAACACCAGGAGCAGAGTGCATCCTCTGGACCAGGGTCCTTGCACTGAGAAACTCCTAGACCCAGGGGAAGATTGATGACAAGGACCTTGCCTGAGAGCCAACAGAGAGGGGAAAACTTCCCTTGGACTGGCACTCTGGATTTGGACTTCTAGCCACCTGGACTGTGAGAGAATAGATTTGTTTGTTAAAGCCACCTGCTCCTGGTATTTTCATTACAGCAACACTGGATATCTAAGGCAGGTGGTGATCCCTGTCATCTGCCCAGTTAATTCCCTGGTCTGGGCCCTGCTAATGGCAGGTGCCTTGCAGAGACAGACAGTTCACTACTGCATACCCAACCACGTGATCTCTTCAATGCCAGACGCTGGGTCAGATGTGATCCCTGCTACAGCAGATCCACGCAGCCTTGTATGTGGTATCCAACATGGCCGCTGAGCCGGCAGGTGTGTTCTTTTCTATCCCTAGCAGCAAACATCCATTAATAATTGAAACCTGGAATGTATGAAATATGAATCTAGGAAAATTGGAAATCGTCAAAAATGAAATAGAACTCATAAACATCAATATTCTAGGCATTAGTGAGCTGAAACGGACTGGTATTGGCCATTTTGAATCAGACAATCACACAGTCTACTATGCTGGGAATGACAACTTGAAAAGGAATGGTGTTCCATTCATTGTCAAAAAGAACATTTCAAGATCTATTCTGAAGTACAAAGCTGTCCGCGATAGGATAATATCCATATGCCTACAAGGAAGACCAGTTAATACGAGTATTAATCAAATTTGCATACCAATCACTAAGGCTAAAGATGAAGAAATTCAAGATTTTTCTCAGCTTCTGCAGTCTGAAATAGATCGAACATGCAATCAGGATTCATTGATAATTACTGGTGATTGGAATGCGAAATCTGGAAACAAAGAAGGATTGGTAGTTGGAAAATATGGCCTTGGTGATAGAAACAATGCCGGAGATCGAATGATAGAATTTTGCAAGACCAATGATTTCTTCATTGCAAATACAACTTTTCACCAACAGAAACAGCAACTATACACATGGACCTCACCAAATGGAACACACAGGAATCAAATCGACTATATCTGTGAAAAGAGACGATGGAAAAGCTCAATATCATCAGTCAGAACAAGGCCAGGGGCTGACTATGGAACAGACAATCAATTGATAGTACGCAAGTTCAAGCTGAAACTGAAGAACATCAGAGCAAGTCCTCGAGAGCCAAAATACGACCTTGAGTATATCCCACCTGGATTTAGAGATCATCTCAAGAACAGATTTGACCCACTGAACACTAATGACCGAAGACCAGACAAGTTGTGGAATGACATCAAGGACATCATCCATGAAGAAAGCAAGAGGTCATTGAAAAGACAGGAAAGAAAGAAAAGACCAAGATGGATGTCAGAGGAAACTCTGCAACTTGCTCTAGAATGTTGAGCAGCTAAAGCAAGGAAGAAATGATGAAGTAAAAGAATTGGACAGAAGATTTCAAAGGGAGGCTTGAAGAGTCAAAGTAAAGTATTATAATGACATGTGCAAAGAGCTGGAGATAGAAACCAAAAGGGAAGAACACACTCAGCGTTTCTCAAGCTGAAAGGACTGAAGAAAAAATTCAAGCCTTGAGTTACAATAGTGAAGGATTCTATGGGGAAAATATTAAACGATGCAGGAAGCATCAAAAGAAGATGGAAGGAATACACAGAGTCATTATACCAAAAAGAATTAATCGATGTTCAACCATTTCAAGAAGTAGCATATGATCAGGAACCGATGGTACTGAAGGAAGAAATCCAAGCTCCACTGAAGACATTGGCAAAAAACAAGGCTCCAGGAAATTATGGAATATCAATTGAGATGTTTCAGCAAACTGATGCAGAGTTGGAAGTGCTCACTTGTCTATGCCAAGAAATATGGAGGACAGCTTCCTGGCCTGGCCAACTGCCTGGGAGAGATCCATATTTGTGCCTATTCCCCCAAAAAGGTCATCCAACTGAATGCAGAAATTATCAAATACTATCATTAATATCACTCGCAAGTAAAATTTTGCTGAAGATCATTCAAAAGCGGCTGCAGCAGTATATCAACAGGAAACTGCCAGAAGCTCAGGCCTGCTTCAGAAGAGGACATGGAACCAGGGATATTATTGCTGATCTCAGGTGGATCCTGGATGAGAGCAGAGAATACCAGAAGGATGTTTACCTGTGTTTTATTGACTACGCGAAGACATTTGACTGTGTGGATCATAACAAATTATGGATAACACTGGGAAGAATGGGAATTCCAGAACACTTAATTGTGCTCATGAGGAACCTTTACATAGATCAAGAGGCAGTTGTTTAGACAGAACAAGGGATACTACGAGGTTTAAAGTCAGGAAAGGTGTGTGTCAGGGTTGAATCCTTTCAGCACACCTATTCAATCTGTATGCTGAGCAAATAATCCAAGAAACTGGACTATATGAAGAAGAACGGGGGATCAGGATTGGAGGAAGACCCATTAACAACCTGCGTTATGCAGATGATACAACCTTGTTCGCTGAAAGTGAAGAGGATTTGAAGCACTTACTAATGAAGATCGAAGACTGCAGCCTTCAGTATGGATTGCACCTCAACATAAAGAAAACAAAAATCCTGACAACTGGACCAATGAGCAACATCATGATAAACGGAGAAAAGATTGAAGTTGTCATGGATTTCATTTTACTTGGATGTACAATCAACACCCATAGACGCAGCATTCAAGAAATCAAAAGATACATTGCATTGGGCAAATCTGCTGCAAAGGACCTCTTTAAAGTGTTAAAAAGCAGAGAAGTCACCTTGAAGACTAAGGTGCACCTGACCCAAGCCATGGCATTTTCAATCGCAATATATGTATTCGAAAGCTGCACAATGAATAAGAAAGACCCAAGAAGAATTGATGCCTTTGAATTCTGGTGTTGGCGAAGAATATTGACTATACCATGGGCTGCCAAAAGAATGAATAAATCTGCCTTGGAAGAAGTACAACCAGAATGCTCCTTAGAAGCAAGGATGGTGAGAGTGGATCTTACATACTTTGGACATGTTGTCAGGAGGGATCAGTCCCTGGAGAAGGACATCATGCTTGGTAAAGTACAGGGTCAGCAAAAAAGAGGAAGACCCTCAAGGAGACGGATTGACACAGTGGCTGGAACAATGGGGTCAAGTATGACAACTGTAAGGATGGCGCAGGACTGGGCAGTGTTTTGTTCTGTTGCACATAGAGTCGCTATGAGCCAGAACCAACTCGACAGCACCTAACAACAGCAACAACTATCAATAAAGAGTATTTGAAAGTTTGCATTTACATAGAAAGACAATAGTACAGGCTTACAGATTTGCCCCAAATGGCCCCAGTTCCAATGTTGTCCACCACTGTTGTGCCAGCACCCCTCCCTCAGCTCACACCTATGGATCTACAGGGGAATCCCCCAACTGAGAAGGGAAAAGCTGTCTCATAAATGGTCAGGTCAGTATGTGGGGGCAAGCCACACATGGACAGCAGCTGCAACACAGCTGCATTCAGGGGTGCCCTGACAGACAGCAGAGAAGACGTCTTCCTGATGAACAAAGGTCTGGCTCTGCACTCGGTCAACCACTTTGTACGGAAGAAGTGGACAGATGAGGCTCCCCAGGGTGTTGGGAACCCTTGACCCTTCCTCCCAGGCCAGCAGGCCTGCCCTCTCACCCTCTTAGCTTTGGGTCTCAGGGCTCCCACCTTTCCTGGGCTTCTCAGGGCTGGGATAGGGGTCTGTCTCCCCTGCAAACATCCAAGAGACAAATGCCATCTCGACTCACCCCAATTCCTCTCCTGCCATCCTCCGCGGATCCCTCCAGCCCCACCTTCTCCTCGGGGCACAGCTCTGTTTCCCACCCAGGAACACACTAGTGAGAGGGAGTTTCTGAGCCCCAACTCTCCCCACTCCATTTATAGATGGGAGCACAGCTTTGATGCCCAGGTCCAATAGATCCTGCACTGTGACCAGGCTGGGCCCACGTCTGGGTATGGAGGTCGTGGAAGCCCTATCCTTCCACTAAAAGCACTGTTATGCCCCCAGAGAGCTGTGCTATGCTGACCACACACACACTATAGCTCCATTGCCCAGTGTGCCCAGAAGGTCTGGTTCACCCAGGGCACCCATCCAGGAGCCAGGGTAGAGCTCAAATCTAGAGCCTCAGCCTTGACTCTGTCATACAGGGGTTGTTTTCAGATTCTGAAGGGGAAGGGCAGGCCAGCATTGGCAGGAATCTTGGTTTAAGGAAGGAAGGCTACAGATGAGTGGTGTGGTCCCAAGGGAGGGAAGTGAGCCTCGGCGCTGAGGACATGGTGGGGGACAGAAACACAGCTGGGGTCCACAGCTGCACCCTTCCTGCTGTAGGGGCAGGGTGGTGCCCACAGACTGGAAGTGGGCTGCCCACGTGGGGGGTGGGCAATGAGAGAAAGGCCCTTGGGATGAAAAGGGAGCATTAGAGGCCCCTTACCTGTCCCTGTGATAAAATGAACAAACCTGTGTGGTCGTATGCATTTTCCAGCTCCTCTATGATGTCATGTCTTATTTTCAAAAATAAATCTTTATTTTTATAAGTGACAGATTGGGGCAATGGGGAGGTCTGCCCAAGGCTCTGGGTCAGGCTGGCAGATGGGTGGGGAGACAGGTGCAGTGGGCACAGGCGTGGACACAGGTGTGCTGACACAGGTGCAGTAGGCAAGGCAGAGTGGGCAGTGGTGTGCTGACACAGGCGTGGTAGGAACAGGTGCTGTGGGAGCAGCTGTAATGGGTACAGGTACGGCAGGCACAGGTGTGCTGACTCAGGTGCAGCAGACAGAGGTGTGGTGGGCACAGGTATACTGACACAGGAGCGGTAGGCACAGGTGCAGTGGCCACAGGCACAGTGGGCACAGGTGTGCTGACACAGGTACAGTGAGCACAGGTGCACTGCTGTCTTAGTCACCTAGTGCTGCTATAACAGAAATAGCACAAGTGGATGTCTGTAACAAAGAGAAATCTATTGTCTCACAGCCTAGTAGGTTAAAGTCCAAATTCAGGGCGTCAGCTCCAGGTGAAGCTTTCTCTCTCTGTCGGCCTTCTCATCAATCTTCCCCAGGACTAGAAGTTTCTTCACGCAGGGACCCCAGGTCCAAAGGACGCGCTCTGCTCCTGGAGCTTTCTTTCTTGGTGGTAGGAGGTCCCCCGTCTCTCTGCTTGCTTATATCTTTTATATCTCAAGAGATTGCCTCAAGACACAATCCAATCCTGCAGGTTGAGTCCTGCCTCACTAACACATCTGCCACCCGTCCTCCTTCATTAACATCATAAACCCAGTGCCATCGAGTTGATTCCGACTCATAGCGACCCTATAGGACAGGGTAGAACTGTCCCTCAGAGTTTCCAAGGAGCACCTGGTGGATTCGAACTGCCGACCCTTTGATTAGCAGCCGTAGCACTTAACCACTACGCCACCAGGGTTTCCCATTGACATCACAGAGGCAGGATTTACAACATGTAGGAAGATCACACAATACCAGGAATCATGACTCAGCCCAATCAATAACACACATTTTGGGGGGGGGCATAATTCAATCCGTGACAAGTGGGTGCAGATACGGTGAGCACAGGTGCAGTGGGCACAGGTGTGCTAGGCACAGGTGTGAGCCCTGTGGGTCAGGAATCACTCAGCACATGTGGGATGAGGTTAAGGGTCTTGTTTGTAGGCCATCACCCTCCTATAACAGGCCGGTCCCTGTCAGCCTCTGGGTCAGCTGGCCAGGGGCCTGGACTGCCGGAAGCTCCTTCAAGTTGATCAGAAGCCCCCAGGCCCACAGTCTTCTCCTCTGCATCGAGAAACCCCCTATGCTCTGAGCTTCATTTAAGTCCTTGCAGGCCCTGTGGGGCCAGGACCCCAGAGCTGACACTGATGGGCAGGGCCCAAGGCCTTCATGCCCATAAGTAGGGCCACCTGGCCTCAGCACCCTCCCTCTCCCCTGAAATCAACACAGAAACATTAGGCCCCTCCAAGCTTCCTGCCCAAGCGGCCTGGGCTCCTTCCAAGCAGATGGGTTCTGATGGGCTCCCTGTCCAGGGGGCTGGGAATGCCCAATCCCAGCATTCTGGAAACTTCTACCTCGGGCAGCACCAGGAGGCACAGGAGCTGCAGGAGCTGCCCGAATCAGGGTGAAGGTGCCGGCTCCCCTGTGTGTGGCTGGCCTGGGCTGACACGACCCATCTGCTGGGCAGATATGGCCACACCTGGATGCCCAGCACCAGCTCCTCCAACCGCCCGTGAGACAGGCTACGCTGTTACTCTGCTGACAGATGGGGAAGCGGAGACCCAGGCCTCCTGCCCTGAGCACTGACAGTCCCAGCCAAGGTCAGCACATGTGCAAGTGATTCTGGGAGAGATCCGGTGGGGCGGGTGGGGGTGCCCACCTGTCAGAAGGGGGCGCTGAGGTGGAGGAAGTGGCATGTGGGCCATGTTTCTGGGAAGAAAGGCTTGCAGTGGGGGCAGACAGGCCAGATGCAGCCCACCTTGCCCCCTCTGGGCAGGGTGACATGCCTAATCAGGGAGCCAGGGTGCCAAGGAGGGTGCAGATCTGGTACAGAGAGTGGGGCACATGCAGGTGGTCTGCCCTGTGTACCCTCACAGTTCGCCTCGTCCTCTCTTCCCTTCTGGCCCTGGTCTAGGAGAAAGCACCTGCCCAGGTGAGAGGGGCCTGCAGGCTGGAAGGCTTGTTCTGGAGAGACGGCCACTGGAGGTGGAAGAATGTGTCCAGGCCCGGAGACCACAACGAGAGGGTCGCTAAGGCCACCCAGGAGCTGGGGGCGGGGAGGGGGCTGAACAGCAGGGTGAGCGGAGCCCCAGGGACCACCACGCAGCGTGCCCCTGACTACACCTTGCCAGTAGAGCTTTTTCTGGAAGCCACGTGCCCTGGGAGCATTGATGGGCAGCTTTGTGACGGCCTCCTGCCCTATGCAAAAGCTCCTAGCAATGGCTGGCAGCACTACAGTCTTGGCCCAGGCCTCTGTCCGGCACAGCCGGCTGGATGGGTGCTGTCATTGTCCCAGAGCAAGGAGCAAGTTGAGGCTGAGGGAACAGAGAGCCTGCAAAGGCCACACAGCTGGTGGGCAGGGCGCCAGGGCTACGGGGCCTGGCCCAGAAAACCTGGAGCTCTGCTGACTGCTCCACACATACACAGACACACACACACACACGCACACACACAAATGCACACACCCACATAGGCACATACACATACCCATACAAACATGAACATGCTTGTACATACGTGCACATGCCCACATGTGCATATGTGCATACACACAAGTGCACAGTCACACAGGCACACACGTGCACAGACACGTATGTACACACACACCCTCCAGCCCGAGCAGTGGGAGGCAGGCACTGGGAAGGACGAGAGGCTGGTCCTGGTGGAAACCTCCCGGGCTGTGGGCTGACACAAGACAACCTTCATAAAGTGGTGGGGGGCAACCTGCAGCCCCACCTTTGTGTGCAGAGGTGAAGATGGTGGATGTGGGGGCCCAGGATAAGGGCGTCGTCCTCCAAGGCTGCCCTGCTCTTCCTGGCCCGCTGGTGTGAAATGTGGGAAACCCTCCCCCCCCACTCGCCCTGAGGCTTCACCTGTCCACTTGAACTAGGTGATGGGCTGCGGGTCCCTGCGCCCTGGTTAGCCCTCCCTACCCCACCCAGTGGGCAGGGTCAAGTGGGTGCTTGTGTTTACAGGAAAGCGAGGTGCCGCAGGCAGCCCAGGAAGATGGGGCCAGCCAGGCCCCCGTCAGTCTGTCTGCCGGTCTGCCCATGTGTCCCAGGGCCTGGCGGGAGGTGGGGGAGCAGAGCTGGCTGTCCCTCGCACCCCATCTTCCAGCCCCTCCTCCACCCAGGCCTGGCCAGCTCTGTCCCTCCGTGTCCCAATAATCAGGGTGCATGGGCCCCCTCCCACCACCCCTGCACACACGCATGAACACATGCATGCACGCACAGTGCACTCGCACACGTGTGCACACGTACACACATGCAGACGCACGCACATGTGCATGCCATCACACTCACACAGACATGTTTACATCCTCGCACACACACACACCTCACACGTTCTTCAGAGGAGAGGAGGTGGAGGTGGCCCCTCCCCAGGAGCTAGGTCCCCCCTCCTGGCAGGGCCTGCACCGGGAGAGCCCCCTTCTGCCCACATGAGCGCCAGGGGCTATGGGCAACCCTGGAGTCAGAGGGGAGCCTTTGGCCAAGGCCACCCCCTGGGGTACAGAGGGGCCAGGAGAGACAGCTCAGGGGACAGGTCTCAGGTAGAGGTATTGTCTGCTCCAAAGGGAGCCTTGAGGACAGAAGGAGATGGTCTCTGGACCCCCCCACCTAGTCCATGTGAAGGGGTCTCCCAGCAACACAGCCCAGAACTTCTAAGGCACCAGAGGCACAGACAGGAAGGGGCTGCAGCCCAGCCCCGCCCAGGCCTCCTCCCATGTCAGTTCTGGGGCCTATGGCCTAGAGGAGGCCGTGTGCCCCTGGCGGACGGGGGGGAGTGATTGTTAAGGTTGTGTGTCAACTTGGCTGGGCCATGATCCTCAGTGGTCAGCAGTTCTGATGTAGTCTGGCAGTTATGTGATGATGTGATCACCTCCATGATGAGATCTGATATAATGTGATCACTTTCATGATGGGATCTGTTATAAGCAGCCACTCAGTTGAAAGGGAGTTTCCTTGGGAGTGTGGCCTGCATCCCATATAGGTGGACTTTCTGGCAAGGCTTGTGGACTTTTGCTCACTCTGGATTCTGTGGCTGGCTCCTGTTCACCTGACCTCCAGTTCTTGGGACTTGAGCTAGGAGCTTACCTGCCATCTTGGTGCCAATCTTGGCATTCATCAGTCTTTGAAGCCTGTGAGCCAGAGCCTTGTCGTCTGACCTGTCGATCTTGAGTTTGTCAGTCCCTGCAGCTATGTGAATCAGGAGAAGCCTCCAGCATGATTCCTGACCCAGGGACTTGGGATGTTCCAGCCTCCACAACCTCGTGAGCCATTTCCTTGATATAAATGTTTATATTTATACACTTTACTGCTTTTGCTTCTCTACAGAACCCAGCCTAAGATGAGGTGGAGGTGTCATGTGACCACGCTGGCATCATGCTCTCTGCAGGGGAGAAAGGTGCCAAGGGTGATGCAGCATGCTGGGTGAGTACCACTCCAACCTAGGACCGCTGGAAGGCCCCAAGTTCGTTCCCTCATGGCTCCTGGCCTGGGGGCCCCGGGGAGTTGGGCTGTGACCCAGGAGAGCAAGAAGGGCCCATGCCCAAGGAGGCCCTGAAGGGAGCACTCAGCCCAGCCCAATCCGCAGCTCTGGAGGGGGTCCCTGGAGCAGGCAGTGGCAGGGGGAGAACAGGCGCTGACAGGGCCAAGCAACCAGTCAGTGCAGGGTTGGGGGGGTGCACTCACCATGCAAGGGAGGGCTGTGGGGCTGTCTTGGGCTGGGTTCTCTGTTGTCGGTGTTAGGTGCCATCAAGTCAGTTCTGACTCGCAGCAACCCTATGTACAACAGGATGAAACACTGCCCAGTACTGCACCATCCTTACAATCGTTATGCTTGAGCCCTTTGTTGCAGCCACCGTGTCAATTCATCTTGTTGAGGGTCTTCCTCTTTTTTGGTGACCCTCTACTTTACCAAATGTCATGTCCTTCTCTAATAAGGAAAACCAGTGAAGCACATATATGTGTATATACAGAGATTATCTCAAAGAATGGCTCATGCAATTGTAGAGGCTGACAAGTCCCAAATTTGTGGGTCAGGTGTCAGGCTGGAGGCTTCTCTTGACTCAGGTAGCTGCAGGGGCTGACAAACCCAAGATCAGCAGATAAGACAGCAGGCTGCTGGCTCACAGGCCGTGAAGACTGATGACTGTCAAGATCAATAGGCAACACACCAGACCACTGACTCAACTGCCAAGAACTGGAGGCCAGATGATGACGAGCCAGATGCAGGATCCAGAACAAGGAAGCGAGCTTTGCCAGAGCGTCCATATATATTGGATGCAGGCCACATCCCTGAGGAAACTCCCCTTACAACTGATTGGCTGATCATAATCAGAGCACCTCATGGAGGATGATTACATCATTGTGTAACTGCCAAATTACATCATTACATAACTACCAAACCACTGAAAATCATGGCCCAGCCAAACTGACACACAACCTTAACCTTCCCAGGGGCATTCATGCCATGGTACCATCTGCGGCTGTGGAGGGTCGGACAGGGAGAAAGTTACCTGTTCTCCTGCCCAGGAGAAGGAACAGAAGGATGTGATGTGTCAGGTGAATGACCCCCAGCCCCCTACCCAAACCCCAGGGCTCAGTTCACCCTGGCCTCTACTTCTGCCCCACATGACTGCTAGCTGGAGGCTGGCCCCTTAGGGCCAGGTGCAGGGGGACCCTTCCCCAAGCCAGCGCACCCCAGGCCCTCCCTGCCGGTGCAAGGATGTGCTGGCGTGCGCGCTGCCCTGACTGGCTGGCACACCATCCGCCTCCCCGATTGCCGACTGTAAGGAGCTCTGAGGCATGGGCGCCGATGGCGGCTGCTGGACGGCGAGGGCGCCTCGGACCTGAGGACAGGAGGGCTTCCTGCGGCCGCGCTTGGTGGAGCCAAGGTAGGGGAGTGGCCAAGAAAACGGGGACCTGGCAGCAGGGCGTGTGCTGTCCCCCTGCAGCCTCACCTGGAGCAGCAAGCCCCCAGCAGCTCTATGGCCAGCAGGGCCTCGCCCCTGCCCCAGACGCTGCCCTAGCCTGTGCCCCAAGCCACTGTCCCCCACCAGGTAGGGTGCCCAGGACCGCTCCCTGGGATCAACAGGTTCAGGGAGCCTCCTCCTCAACCAGGGCGGCAGGTACTCCTCCTCCGCCTACCTGGCCCCTAGCTCAGAGCCGGGTCCAAGCAGGGGCATAATACGCCCGGGATTAATTTGCTAAAAGAAATCAATCGCGGCCTCCATGGTCGCTTTCAACAGATTCAATTCCTTGTTGTGGTCCTTAAATAAGCATGTGCCTGTGTACAAGCCCCCTCCCTTGATAAGAAGGGACAGAGCGCTCTGTTCCGGGAACAGAAGGCCGAATGGTGGGTAACTGAGGCGGGGCCGCCCTAGACTCCGCCCCTCAACGCAGGCCCCGCCCCTCGCCCCACCCACCCGCATGGTCGCGAGCATACCAGGCCCCGCCCATCCTCCCTTCTCTGACCTCTCCGCCGGCCCTGCGCAGGCTCCGCCCCATCCTTTCTCCTGTCTCTCCCCGACCTTGCGCAGGCTCCGCCCAGGCTCCGCCCCATCCGTTCTCCTGTCTCTCCCCGGACCCTGCGCAGGCTCCGCCCAGGCTCCGCCCCATCCTTTCTCCTGTCCCTCCCCGACTCTGTGCAGGCTCCGCCCAGGCTCCGCCCCATCCGTTCTCCTGTCTCTCCCCCGACCCTGCGCAGGCTCCGCCCAGGCCCCGCCCCATCCTTTCTCCTGTCCCTCCCGACCTTGCGCAGGCTCCGCCCAGGCCCCGCCCCATCCTTTCTCCTGTCTCTCCCCGACCTTGCGCAGGCTCCGCCCAGGCTCCGCCCCATCCTTTCTCCTGTCTCTCCCCCGACCCTGCGCAGGCTCCGCCCAGGCTCCGCCCCATCCTTTCTCCTGTCTCTCCCCCGACCAGGCGCAGGCTCCGCCCAGGCTCCGCCCCATCCTTTCTCCTGTCTCTCCCCCGACCCTGTGCAGGCTCCGCCCAGGCTCCGCCCCATCCTTTCTCCTTTCTCTCCCCCGACCCTGCGCAGGCTCCGCCCAGGCTCCGCTCCCTCCAGCCTCCCCACCCCCAGGGACTCAGGGAGTATGCTGTGTGCCAGTCAAACGCCTTCGTAAAGGGCGTTCTCACCTTTGTCACAGGTACGCTGGGTCCAGGTGTCGGGGGAGTGGAGCGGCCTCGCCCTCCTGCCTTACCCTGACTTCCCAGGAGGTGGCGCCAAGTCACCTGGCCGCAGGGTGGAACCCGGGTTGTACGGGGGGCCGGCGGGTGCCCCTTTATCCCTGCTCTGGGTGGACCTGGAGCCGCCTCCCCTCCAGCCTCCCCACGTGCACTGGGGCTCGCACAATTGCACCGCAAAGGTGGAGACCCCACCACTGTCACTGGGACGGAATGAATGAATGCCTCCGGTTCATTATTTAGCCTCCAGGGCATCAAAGAACAATGCTACGCCATCGCAGGAGAAAGCAGCTGGGCCCAGAGCAGTACAGCAAGGTCAGGGGCACAGCCTGCAACCAGCCCCTCCACTGTCCTTGGTCCACGGCCTGCTGTGGGACACCGGCCACACTGCTGAGCAGGACCTTGAAGCCCTTGTCTTTCTCTTTCCATCATGGTCACCTGAGCTGAGAGTGATGGCACTTCACCTCACACCACCCCTCAGCACAGGGCACCCCTCAGCACAGGGCACCCCTCAGCACAAGGTACCCCAGAGCACAGCGCACCCCTCAGCACAGCGCACCCCTCAGCACAGGGCGCCCCTCAGCACAGGGCACCCCTCAGCACAGGGCACCCCTCAGCACAAGGTACCCCTCAGCACAGGGCACCCCTCAGCACAAGGCACCCCAGAGCACAGCGCACCCCTCAGCACAGCACACCCCTCAGCACAGGGCACCCCTCAGCACAGGGCACCCCTCAGCACAGGGAACCCCTCAGCACAGGGCGCCCCTCAGCACAGGGCGCCCCTCAGCACAGGGCGCCCCTCAGCACAGGGCGCCCCTCAGCACAGGGAGCCCCACACCACAGCGCACCCCTCAGCACAGGGAGCCCCACGCCACAGCGCACCCCGCACCCCTCAGCACAGGGAACCCCTCAGCACAGGGCACCCCTCAGCACAGCGCACCCCTCACCTCCCACACACCCCTCGGTGCAATGCACTCAGGTCCCACCACCCTGGACACAGGGATGGCCCTCTGATGTGTTACAGTTTAAACTGTGCCCATAAAAAATAGGTGTTGGAATTCTAACCCCGTACCTGTGGATGTGACCACATTTTGGAAAAGTGTAATCTTTGTTATGTTAATGAGGACACCTCAGTGCAGGTACTTCCTAACCCTAATCACTGCTGGGTGCTGTCAAGTAGGTTCTGACTCATAGTGGCCCCAAGTACAGCAGGGTGAAATGGTGCCTGGTCGGTCATTCGCCATCCTCACAATTGTTGCTGTTTGAGCCCATTGTTGCAGCCACTGCGTCACTCCATCTCATTTCGTTGACCCCCTACTTTACCAAGCATGATGTCCTCCAGGGATTGGTCCCTCCTCATAACATGTCCAAGGTACGTGCGAAGAAGTCTTGCCGTCCTTGCTTCTAAGGAGCATTCTGGCTGTACTTCTTCTAAGACAGATTTACTCGTCCTTTTGGCAGTCCATGGTATATTCAATGTTCTTCTCCAACAGCACAATTCGAAGACATCAAATCTTCTTCAGTCTTCCTTATTCTTTGTCCAGCTTTTGCTTGTATCTGAGGCAATTGAAAGCACCATGGCTTGGGTCAGGCACACCTTAGTCCTCAAAGTCATGTCTTTGCTTTTAAATACTTTAAAGAAGTTTGATTTCTTGACTGGGTTCCCATGGATGTTGATTGTGGATCCAAGTAAAGTGAAATCCTTGGCAACTTCAATATTTTCTCTGCTTTTCATGATGTTGCTTATTGGTCCAGTTGTGAGGATTTTTGTTTTCTTTATGTTGGAGCCCTGGTGGCACAGTGGTAAAGTGTTTGGCAGCTAACCAAAAGTTGGCAGTTCGAATCGACCAGCCACTCCTTGGAAACCCTATGGGGCAGTTCTATTCTGTCCTATAGGATCACTAGGAGACAGAATCGACTCGAAGGCAATGGGTGGGTGAGTTAGTCTTTGATCTTCATCGGTAAGTGCTTCAAGTCCTCTTTGCTTTCAGTAAGTAAGGTTGTGTCATCTGTATATCACAGGTTGTTAATGAGTCTTCCTCCAATCCTGATGCCACATTTTTCTTTGTATAGTTCAGCTTCTCAGATGATTTGCTCAGCATACAGATTGAATAAGTATGGTGAAAGGATACAACCCTGATGCACACGTTTTCTGATTTTAAACCACCCTTGTTCTGTTCGAACGACTGCCTCTTGTTCTACATTCAGGTTCCTCATGAGCACAATTAAGTGTTCCGGAATCCCTATTCTTCGCAATGTTATCCACAGTTTGTTGTGATCCACACATCTGAATGCCTTTGCATAGTCGATAACACACAAGTGAACACCTTTCTGGTATTCTCTGCTTTCAGACAAGATCTATCTGACATCAGCAATGGTGTCCCTCATTCCCCGTCCTCTTCTGAATGTGGCTTGCACTTCTCTGGCAGTTAGTTCCCTGTCGATTCACTGCTGTAACCTTTTTGAATGATCTTCAGCAAAATTTTGCTTGTGTGTGATATTAATGATATTGTTGGATAATTTCTGCATTTGGTCGGATCACGCTTCTTTGGAATGAGCATACGTATGGATCTCTTCCAGTCGATCGGCCAGGTAGCTGTCTTCCAAATTTCTGGCTCAGATGAGTGAGTACTTCCTGCGTTGCATCTGTTTGTTGAAATGTCTCAATTGGTATTCTGTCAGTTCCTAGAGCCTTGTTTTTCACCAATGCCTTCAGTGCAGCTTGGACTTCTTCCTTCAGTATCATATGGCCTTGGTGATAGAAATGACACAGGAGATCACATGATGGAACTTTGCAAGACCAACAACTTCTTCATTGTAAATACCTTTTTCAACAACATAAACGGCGAATATGTTTACCTCTCTGGATGAAATACACAGAAATCAAATGGGCTGTGTTTGTGGGAAGAGACGATGGAGAAGCTCAATATCATCAGTCAAAACAAGACCAGGAGCCGACTGCAAAACAGACTATCAATTTCTCATATGTGTAAAAATGACATGGGGGCATTTTCTGACCTCCTCTAAGTTTACCAGGAAGAAGGAGAATCGAGATCAACAGCCCAAGACTGATTCCTATGAGGCGAGGTCAGACATGCCTCCTCTCTCTGCCATCTTTACCACTTCTGACAGCAACCCTCCCATCCATGACACTCTCTTTTTCTCTGCTAGGTTCCATAATTCATTGCAATGGTCACACAGAACTCACAGACAATATGTGATTTAAAGTAACATGTTATAATTCAGGTTGAGGAACACTCAGGATACAGTTCTTCATAAGGACAGCCTCTTTCTAGCCATGCTTGAAAGCTGGCCTCTCGCTTGCCCTGGGCCTCTGCTTTGCTCAGGTAAATGTTACAAAGCTCTTTTAGCTCTGCCAATAAGTACCCTGAGGCACCTCACTCTGCCTGTAAGTTTCTGCTCAAAGACACTCAGCTTTCTGGCTCAGTCTGCTGGGAAACAGGTCTCTCCTGCCACAACTTCTCACCATCTTCAGACTTACAGCCCCAGGAGCTTCTGACCTCAGGAATCTGTGTGTCCAAAGGACGCACTGGCTGTTCTTCCTTGGTGGTGGTGGTGTCCTGTCATTCTGGCCTCTGGGATGGCTCACGCCAAGCCCAGCAGGATGGCAAGAACTGATTAATCCCCTTAAAAGCCAAAACCAAACCCAGTGCCGTCGAGTCGATTCCAACTCATACCGACCCTATAGGACGGAGTAGAACTACCCCATAGAGTTTCCGAGGAGCGCCTGGCTGATTCAAACTGCTGACCCTTTGGTTAGCAGCCTTAGCACTTAACCACTACGCCAGCAGGGTTTCCGATCAGTCCCCTTAGTGGGCCAGAATTACCTCATTGGCACGGTCCCACCCAATCACTCCCACTGTGTGTCTGCCGATTTGTTGTACCGCAGTGGCTTGCATGTTGCTGTTTTACTGAAAGCTTTCAAATACCAGCAGGATCACCCTTGGTGGACAGGTTTCAGTGGAGCGTCCAGACTAGAACAGACTAGGAAGACGTACCTGGCGGCCTATTTCTGAAAAAAAAAAACGATCAAATGAAACCCTTATGAATAACAGCAGAACATTGTCATAAATTTCTGGAGGACGAGCCCCTCAGGTTGGAAGACACTCAAAATGCAACTGGAGAAGAGCCGCCTCTTCAAAGTAGAGTTGACCTTAATGATGTGGATGGAGTCAAGCTCTCAGAACCGTAATTTGCTGGTGTGGCATGACTCAAAATGAGATGAAACAGCTGGAAACATCCATTAATCACTGGAACGTGGAATGTACAAGGTATGAATCTAGGAAAATTGGAAGTAGTCAAGAATGTGATGGAACACAAAAAGATTGCTACCCGAGGCATTAGTGAGCTGAAACGGACTGGTATCGGCCATTTTGAATCAGATAATCATATGCTCTATTATGCCGGGAATAATAAATTGAAGAGGAATGATTTCAAATTCATCACCGAAAAGAGCATTTCAAGACCTGTCCTGAAGTACAACGCCCTCAGTAATAGGGTAATGTCCATACACCTACAAGGAAGACCAGGCGATACGACTATTATTCAAATTTACCACCAGCACTAAGGCCAAAGATGGAGAAATCGAGGAGTTTTACCAACTTCTGCAGTTTGAAATTGATCAAACATGAAATCAAGATGCATTGATAATTACTGGCTATCTGAATGCAAAAGTTGGAAACGAAGAAGAATTGGTACTTGGAAAATATGGCCTTGGTGATAGAAATGACTCTGGAAATTGCGTGATAGAATTTTTCAAGACCAATGACTTCTCCTTTGCAAATACCTTTTTCCAACAACATAAATGCTGACTATACACAGGGACCTTGCCAGATGGAACACACAGGAATCAGATCAACTGTATCTGTGGAAACAGACGATGGGAAAGCTCAACATCATCAGTCGGAAGAAGGCCAGGGGTCGACTGTGGAACAGACTATCAAGTGTTCATATGCAGGTTCAAGTTCAAGTTGAAGAAAATTAGAACAAGTCCATGAGAGCCAATGCACGACCTTGAATATATCCCACCTGAAATTAGAGACCATCTCAAGAATACATTTGACGCATTGAACACTGATGACCGAAGACCAAAGAGTTGTGGAATGATATCAAGGACATCATACAGGAAGAAAGGAAAAAAGTCACTAAAAATACAGGAAAGAAAGAAAAGACCAAAATGGATGTCAGAAGAGACTCTGAAACTTGCTCTTGAATGAAGAGTAGCTAAAGGAATAGGCAGAAATGATGAAGTCAAAGAGCTGAACAGAAGATTTCAAAGGGCGGCTCAAGAAGACAAAGTAAAGTATTAGAATGAAATGTCCAAGGACCCGGAGGTAGAAAACCAAAGGGGAAGAACATGCTCAGCGTTTCTCAAGCTGAAAGAACGGAAGAAAAACTTCAAGCTCCCAGTTGCAATATTAAAGAATTCTACGGGGAAAATATTAAACGACTCAGGAAGCATCAAAAGAAGATGGAAGGAATACACAGAGTCACTGTACCAAAAATAGTTGGTTGACGTTCAGCCGTTTCAGGAGGTAACATGTGATCGAGAACCGATGGTATCGAAGGGGGAGAAAAGACACAGAGAAAGGCGAGCACAAACTGGGAGCCGAAGGAGACATGACAGCTAGATGCTGTGTGGTGCCTGGAGGGATCCCGGGACAGAAAAAGAAAAGACATCAGGTAAAAACTAAGAAAATTTGAATGAAGTATGGCCTTTAGTCACTGTTGATGTATCCATGTTGGTTCGTTAATGGTGACAAATGTGCTATAGTAACGTGAGATGTTATTAAGGGGAAATTGGGCACAGGGTATGAAGGAACTCTGGACTATCTTCACATTCTTTTTGTACATTTAAATCTGTTTTAAAATAAAAAAAGGTTTATTAAAAAAAATTAAAGTGTGCTGGCCTGGGCCCCACTCAGACCTGCTGGATCACAATCTCTCCTGGTAGGGACTGAGCGGGTCTGAACTCAGAACAATGCCCGTTGGTTTCCATGTGTGGGCAAAGACCCTTGTAGAAGGTGCAGCCCCTCAGGCGTCTCTTCCAATCCCTGCAGCCTCCTCCCCACAGTCTGTGTCTGCCCCATATATCTGCAATTCCTGGGCCTACCATGGCCCAAAAAACCAATCAGTATCTCCTAGTTCTGTCTGAACAACTGCCTCTTGATCTATGTAAAGGTTCCTCATGAGCACAATTAAGTGTTCTGGAATTCCCATTCTTCGCAGTGTTATCCATGGTTTGTTATGATCCACACAGTCCAATGCCTTTGCATAATCAATAAAACACAGGTAAACATCCTTCTGGTATTCTCTGCTTTCAGCCAGGATCCGTCTGACATCAGTAATGATATCCCTGGTTCCACGTCCTCTACTGAAACCAGCCTGAATTTCTGGCAGTTCTCTGTCAATATACTGCTGCAGCCATTTTTGAATGATCTTCAGCAAAATTAGGCTTGCGTGTGATATTAATGATATTGTTCTATAATTTCCACATTCGGTTGGATCACCTTTCCTGGGAATAGGCATAAATATGGATCTCTTCCAGTCAGTTGGCCAGGAAGCTGTCTTCCATATTTCTTGGCATAGACGAGTGAGCACCTCCAGCGCTGCATCTGTTTGTTGAAACATCTCAATTGATATTGCATCAATTCCTGGAGCCTTGTTTTTCGCCAATGCCTTCAGAACAGCTTGGACTTCTTCCTTCAGTACCATCGGTTCCTGATCATATGCCACCTCTTGAAATGGTTGAATATCGACTAATTCTTTTTAGTATAATGACCCTGTGTATTCCTTCCATCTTCTCTTGATGCTTCCTGCATCGTTTAATATTTTCCCCATGGAATCCTTCACTATTGCAACTAGAGGCTTGAATTTTTTCTTCAGTTCATTCAGCTTGATAAACGCTGAGTGTGTTCTTCCCTTTTGGTTTTCCATCTCCAGCTCTTTGCACATGTCATTATAATACTTTGTCTTCTCGAGAAGCCCTTTGAAATCTTCTGTTTAGTTCTTTTATTTCATCAATTCTTCCTTTTGCTTAGCTGCTCGATGCTCAAGAGCAAGTTTCAGAGTCTCCTCTGACATCCATCTTGGTCTTTTCTTTATTTCCTGTCTTTTCAGTGACCTCTTGCTTTCTTAATGAATGATGTCCTTGATGTCATTCCACAACTCATCTGGTCTTCGGTCACTAGTGTTCAATGTGTCAAATCTATTCTTGAGATGGTCTCTAAATTCAGGTGGGATATACTCCAGGTCATATTTTGGCTCTCGTGGATCTGCTCTGATTTTCTTCAGTTTCAGCTTGAACTTGCATATGAGCAATTGATGGTCCGTTCCACAGTCAGCCCCTACCCTTGTTCTGACTGATGATATTGAGCTTTTCCATCATCTCTTTCCACAGATGTAGTCAATTTGATTTCTGTGTGTTCCATCTGGCGAGGTCCATGTGTATAGTCGCCGTTTATGTTGGTGAAAGAAAGTATTTGCAATGAAGAAGTTGTTGGTCTTGCAAAATTCTATCATTCGATCTCTGGCATTGTTTCTATCACCAAGGCCATATTTTCCAACTACTGATCCTTCTTTGTTTCCAACTTTTGCATTCCAATCGCAAGTAATTATCCGTGCATCTTGATTGCATGTTCGATCAATTTCAGACTGTAGCAGCTGATAAAAATCTTCTATTTCTTCATCTTTGGCTCTAGTGGTTGGTGCGTAAATTTGAATAATAGTCATATTAACTGGTCTTCCTTGTAGGTGTATAGATATTATTCTATCGCTGACAACTATTTCAGGATAGATCTCGAAATGTTCTTTTTGATGATGAATGCAACACTGTTCCTCTTTGAGTTGTCATTCCCAGCATAGTAGACTATATGATTGTCTGATTGAAAGTGGCCAATACCAGTCTATTTCAGCTCACTAATGCCTAGGATATAGATGTTTATGCATTCCATTTCATTTTTTACAATTTCCAATTTTCCTAGATTCATACTTTATACATTCCAGGTTCCAGTGATTAATGGATGTTTGCAGCTGCTTCTTCTCATTTTGAGTCATGCCACATCAGCACATGAAGGTCCTGAAAACTTTACTCCATCCACGTCATTAAGGTCGACTCTATTTTGAGGAGGCCGCTCTTCCCCAGTCATCTTTTGAGTGCCTTCCAACCCGGGGGACTCATCTTCCAGCACTATATCAGACAATGTTCCGCTGCTATTCATAAGGTTTTCACTGGCTAATGCTTTTCAGAAGTAGACTGCTGGGTCCTTCTTCCTAGTCTGTCTTAGTCTGGAAACTCAGCTGAAACCTGTCCTCCATGGGTCACCCTGCTGGTATCTGAATATTGGTGGAATAGCTTCCAGCATCACGGCAACACACAAGCCCGCACAGTACGACAAACTGGTTTAAAGTCAGGAAAGGTGTGTGTCAGGGTTATATTCTTTCACCATACCTATTTAATCTGTTTGCTGAAGAAATAATCTGAGAAGCTGGACTATATGAAGAAGAACGGGGCATCAGGATTGGAGGAAGACTCATTAACAACCTGCGTTATGCAGATGACACAACCTGGCTTGCTGAAAGTGAAGAGGACTTGAAGCACTTACTAATGAAGATCAAAGACCACAGCCTTCAGTATGGATTACACCTCAACATAAAGAAAACAAAAATCCTCACAACTGGACCAATGAGTAACATCATGATAAACGGAGAACAGATTGAAGTTGTCATGGATTTCCTTTTACTTGGATCCACAATCAGCAGCCATGGAAGCAGCGGTCAAGAAATCAAAAGACACATTGCATTGGGTAAATCTGCTGCAAAGGACCTCTTGAAAGTGTTGAAGAGCAAAGATGCCACCCTGAAGACTAAGGTGCGACTGACCCAAGCCGTGGTATTTTCACTCGCATCATATGCATGTGAAAGCTGGACAATGAATAAGGAAGGCCGAAAAAGAGTTCACGCCTTTGAATTGGTGAAGAATATTGAATATACCATGGACTGCGAAAAGAATGAACAAATCCGTCTTGGAAAAAGTGCGGCCAGAATGCTCCTTAGAGGCAACGATGGCGAGACTGCATGTTACATACTTTGGACGTGTTGTCAGGAGGGATCAGTCCCTGGAGAAGGATATCATGTTTGGCAGGGTACAGGGTCAGCGGAAAAGAGGAAGACCCTCAAGGAGGTGGATTGACACAGTGGCTGCAACAATGGGCTCAAGCATAACAACGATTGTAAGGATGGCGCAGGACCCGGCAGTGTTTTGTTCTGTTGTGCATAGGGCAGTATGAGTCAGAACCGACTCGACGGCACCTACAACAACACCGTGGCCCACTGAGACCCATACTGCTGCTTTCTGCTGAAACCCCTTCCTACCCCCCAGCATGGGACATCCACTTCTGCCTCTGGATGTTCCCTGGGCCTCCCAGCAAGACTGGCCACTGTCTTTTTTCTGTTCCCCACATGAGCCGGTAGCTCCATTATAGCACCATATCTTTGTCAGGATTTCTGCAGCTGTGGTGCAGTGTCTATAAGCTTTCCAGACAAACCTACAGGTGGTACCTAATTACCTATTACTTATTGTCCTCTGCCAGTGGCCCATGTGTCATGTCTAATTTTTAGAAGCTTCCTGTCCCGCGTGTAACCCTTACCATTTCTTCTTAACTTTGTGAACCATCAGAAGCCACCATTTGCTTTGAATTAGTTCTTCTTGGGGCAATGAGGGATGCCTGTGTCTGTGTTGGGGGCACAAAGCACCTGAGAGACAGGGTGGCCCAGGGAGTGGTGATAAATGGTAATCCCATTACAGTGCTGGGAGGAATTGTCTTAGTCATCCAGTGCTGCTGTAACAGAAATCCCACAAGTGGATTCCTTTAACAAAGAGAAATTTATTCTCTCACAGTCTGGGAGGCTACCGGTTCAAATTCATGGCAGCAGCTCCAGGAAAGGCTTTCTCTCTCTGTTGGCTCTGGAGGAAATTTCTTGTCATCAATCTTCTCCTGGTCGAGGAGCTTCTCAGGTGCAGGGACCCCAGGTCCAAAGGACACGCTCTGTTCCTGGTGCTGCTTTCTTGGTGGTATGAGGTCCCCAGCTCTCTGCTCACTTCGCTTTCCTTTTATCTCTTGTAAGATAAAAGGTGGTGCAGACCACACTGCAGGGAAACTACCTTTACTTTTGATCAGGGATGTGACCTTAGTAAGGGTGTTGCAGTCCCACCCCAATCCTCTTGAACATAATCTAATCTTGCCTCATTAACCACAGGCAAAGATTGGGCTTTAGGATACATAGGAAAATTACAATCACAAAATGGAGGACAAGCACACAATACTGGGAATCATGGCCTAACCAAGTTGACACATATTTTTGGGAGATATAATTCAATCCATGACAGGAGTCAAGGGCAGAGGTTAGAGGTCAAAGGCAACTTGGCAATGACAGTGACAAGCAAGCACTGCTTCCCAACCCACACACCTCGAATCAGCAACAATATCCAGGAGGGAGTCATTCCTCTATTCGGCCCAGGGCGGGAATGGTGTTACTTGCTGTGGCTGTAAATTGAAGGGTGACCCCAGAGGCCAGAGAACTTGAGAGACTGATGGTCTTACTAGATGACTTGTCTGTCTCGCCTGGGACTATGAGCCCTTTGAAGGCCAAAACAAAACCCCAAAACAAACCCATTGCTGTAGAGTTGATTCCAACTTATAGCGACCCTGTAGGTCAGAGTAGAACTGCCCCATAGAGTTTCCAAGGAGCACCTGGTGGATTTGAACTGCTGACCTTTTGGTTAGCAGCCGTAGCACTTAGCCACTTACGCCACCAGGGTTTCCTTTGAAGACCGAGGGCACTTTCATTGTCTGTACATGGATACACAAGACACGTGCGTTGTGTGATTGAGAAAATGAAGAGAGGAGCAAGAGAGTCTGTCAGCTGTGGTCTGGCCCTTCTGTTTATTGATCTCTGGGCTCATCCCTTCAACAAGCTCCATGTACATTTTCAAAATTATTTTTACTTCCATTACCACATTTGATCTCCACGACCCTTTGAAAATCCAAAAAACCCGTTGCCGTCGAATTGATTCCAACTCATAGTGACCCTATAGGACAGAGTAGAACTGCCCCACAGGCTCTGAAGGACTGGCTGGCACATTAGAACTGCCGACTTCGTGGTCAGCAGCCGTAGCTCTTAACCAGTGCACCACCAGGGCTTCCGACCCTTTGAAATGTATCCCTAAATCAGCTCCAGGTAACAGATAGAAAAAGGGACAAGGATCTATCTGTGTTCAGGTCGTCCATGTAGACCTGGGCTGATAAACAAGCCCTCAGGGCCCACCCAAGGGCAGCAAGATGAGGACAGGGCTTCTGGATTGCCGCCTCCACTACTGAGATGAACATCTACCTCCCACCTGCAGACAAAACATCGTTCAGGGTGGAGTCACACGAGGAAGAAACGTAAAATAGCAAAGGAGCCAGGAGGTAGTCAAGTCTGAGAGGAGATAAGACCCAATTCACCAGAATGTCAGTGGCTTTGACAGGGCAACGCTCTGCGTTTTAAGATGGGCATCGGAAACCCTGGTGGCGTAGTGGTTAAGTGCTATGGCTGCTAACCATAGAGATCGGCAGTTCGAATCCGCCAGGCACTCCTTGGAAACTCTATGGGGCAGTTCTACTCTGTCCTATAGGGTCACTATGAGTCGGAATCGACTCGACGGCAGTGGGTTTTGTGTATCTGTTGTTACTACTGTTTATACATAGTTTGTTATGGAAACACGTGCAATGTATTTAACTAGGGAACTAAGAGTAGAAACACCCCACTCTCTTGGGGCGTTTCTGGACGGGAAAAGGCACAAAGGCCTGGGAGGAGACCCCACCTTCCCCCGTGACAGTGACCAGCCCTGTGTGACAGACAGACGAAATGAAGCCTATTGGCTAAGCGTTCACTCTTCGCAGCAGAAATTCATTTTATTAATTAAACTTATTGAGATAATTTCAGAACGACTACAGCTAGGCCCCAGTTGAGTGTGTTTTGGAGCCTCGGATTTCTGGGTGGAAGCAGCAGAGGGCAGGGTGGGCCCGAGTGTTGGCTCTGCCGTCCTGGGTGTGAGCCCTCGCTGGGCGAGTCTCTAGATGCTCGGGGCACTAGGAGTCAGGACCCAGCTGACAGGAGCCTGCAGAACCAGAGAGAGAAGCAGGCAGAGCTGGGAACTACACCCAGAGGGGTTCACATCCCACACGAGAAAGAAATGCCAAAAATCAGTCCCTGGGGCTAACTGAAACCATGAACACAGGGACGGAGGGAAAAACAAAACCTGTCTCCTTACCGACACGGGGACGGTTGACAACGTCTACCGTGGCTATCTCTTTGCTTTCCACAAAGTCCTCGAAGATTTTCTCTGCCTCTGGGTTCTCACCCAGGGTGTGGCCTGCAGGGAGTGGGTGAAGGTGGGCTTGGGAGGATGAGGCAGTGACCCCACACCCAGGTCAGGAGTGGAGTGAGAACCCCCTGCAGGGGTCTCTGGGCACAGAGGACTGGAGCCTGCTGTCCAGGGTGCATCAAGGGATGGAGCCCCCCAGACCAGGAATCCCGAGAAGGTGGCCAAACAGTTGGGACCATCCTAAGCCTTTAGGGACAAAGGATATTTGAGTCTTATTTGGGACACCAGGCGTCTGAATGGCTGAGGTACCTGAGTGGGAGGAGCTACCCGAGGGGAGGAGATATCTGAAAGGGAAGGGACCACCCGAAGGGGAGCTACCCGGGGGACTGACACCCACTGGGGCGAGTGGGCCCCTTATGCATTGGCTGCAGCCCCCCAGAGCAGAGAGGCGGGGCTGTGCTGATGCAGAATCCCTACAGAGGTTGTCCTGGGCCTTTGGAGCTGGCCCTGCCCTGTTGCAGCGCCCCCATGACACTGGGGGGACCTGTGTGGTGGAGAGAGAGGCGGCCCTGTCAGTGCCTCGCCTCTGGGGACAGTGACTCTCCACTGTACCCCACCCCCTAAACCAGGGCCCACCCCTCATCAGGGGCCCGTTCCCCAATGAGAGCCCCTCCCACGGGAACCACTTATCCTGGAAGGGAGGCACCTGGGGCCCCTCAGCTCTCCCAGGATCCACCCTCGGAGCCTTTCCTGCGGGGGCCTGGGTCTCAGAGACTGCACCCTGGGCCCTCACTGCTGGCAGAGTGCCCATCACCCCAAATCCTGCCCCAAGCAGCTCCCAAGCACGGGGCATTCCCAAGTCCATGCAGTGAGCTTACTTTGGAGCGAGGGAGGTGGGAGTGGTGAGGACAGAAGGAAGGTGTGGGATGCTTCTCTGGAGCAGGAAGAGTGAGCTGCTCAGGGACCCCTGGTTGGGACTGGGCTGCTGTGAGGCCCCTGGAGACCAGACGGAGCTCTGCGTCAGCTGGGCAGTGCTCAGCAAGCGGTGAGGCCCAAGAAGGCAAGAGGTGGGCTTCCTAAGGTGGGGTTTCACTTGGCTAGAGCCATGGAGGAGCAAGAGGACCGGATGTGGAACCGGCAGGGCGTGGTGACTGTTGGGGGGTCTGGGTGTGTGCAGAGGAGACCATCCAGCGCTGGGGAAGGACAGGAAAACTGGGCGAGGGTAGTGAGCAGTGGAGAGTGGTGGAAGGAGAGGACCACAGCCAGGGGCTGGGAGATGTGAAGCGGTGGCTGGAAGGGGCGCACCTGAATTGGAGTGTCGTGTTGGTGAGACAGGAAATACATCGTGGGAGAGGGATGGTTGGGGGAGAGGTGAAGGAAGATAGGAGGATCAGGACCCGATCATCTGCATGAGTGTGGATGAAACCAAGAGTGGTAAATTCACAGTGGTGGTGCAGAGAAAGTGTGTACACATACATGGTGCACACACACAAGCACACACACGCACATACATCCACACACGTGCACATGCACACACGTGCACACAGGTGCACACGTGCACCATGGCCCATGATCAACCCAGGGAGGGAGTCTGTCGGGCTCAGAAGGCTGGGTGCTGCACGTGAGTGCAGGAAGCAGGCGGAGCTGCTGCCAGAGGCGCCCCGCCAGGGACGGGGGAGACGCACCGAAGAGCATCATCATGTGGACCTCCTTCGTGTTCATCACGTCCTTCAGGTAGGCGATGCCGTGGTCCTTCACGGTGATGAACCGTATCTCAATAAGGTGTCTCCATGCTGGAAGGGACATGGTGAGGTCACCATTGCACTCAGCAAGGACTCTGGGGAATGAAGAGGGCACCTCGTTCCGAAGGGGAGAGGGCTGAGACAGAAAGGGGTCCACGAGTGGAAGGAGCTCGGGGGTCCAGGACCGGGGTGTGGGCTCAGAAGCTGGGGTGGGGTTGGGCAGCTTGGGGCTGGGACGGTGAAAACACAGGTGGAGCTGACTGTACCATAGAGGCGGGTTAGAGTTGAAGTAGCCGGTGTGACCTGCCCTTTGAGACGTTATTGACCCTGTGAGTAGCAATGGGAACTACTCTAACGTCTCACTCCTGGGCCCCAGCTATTTAGCAACTGAGACGAAGCAGAAACAAAGAGTCAGATATGTTCAGACAGGGCTTCTCTGAATGGATCCCAGGACCACTGAAACAGCGAGCCCTGGTGGGCTTTTTTTTTTTTTTTTTAAAATGAGGTCCTCTACCCTGGTGGCATAGTGGTTAAGAGCTATAGCTGCTAACCAAGAGGTCTATAGTTTGAATCCAGCAGGTGCTCCTTGAAAACCATATGGGGCAGTTCTACTTTGTCCTATATGGGGTCGCTGTGAGTCAGAATCTACTCGGCAGGAACTGGTTTGGTTTTTGGTATACCCCACCAGGAAACCCTGGTGGCGTGATTATTAAGAGCTACAGCTGCTAACCAAAAGCTCGGCAGTTCAAATCTAGCAGGCACTCCTTGGAAACTCTATAAGGCAGTTCTACTCTGTCCTATAGGGTTTCTATGAGTCAGAATTGACTCGATGACAATGAGTTTGGTTTTTTTATACCCCACCAGGAGCCCTGCTCGTGGAGTGGTTAAGAGCTTGGCTGCTAACCAAAGGTCGGCAGTTCAAACCCCCTTCTGCTCCTTGGAAACCCTATGGGGCAGTTCTGTGTCCTATAGGGTAGCTATGAGTTGAAATCGACTCCATGGCAATGGGTGTGGCTTTTTGCTTTTTACACCCCACCAAATAAGGAGCCCAGCCTGTTCCAAGTAGTTTGTGCTTGACTGCTACACAAAACGTTGGCAGTTCGAATCCAACTAGTGGTTCCAAGGGAGAAAGTCTTGGCACTCTGCTTTCATAAAGATTACAGCCAAGAAAACCCTATGGAGCAGCTCTGCTCTGTCTCATGGGGTTGCTATGAGTTGAAGTAGACTCAACGGCACCTAACAATGACACCCCACCATGGCAGCATTCTCGTCTCCCATGCGGGAGACCCAGGTGTGATTCCAGCCAATGCACCTCAAACGCAGCCACCACCTGTCAGTGGAGGCTTGTGTGTTGCTGAACAGGTTTCAGTGGAGCTTCCAGACTAGACCAGGAAGGAAGGCCTGGCAATCTACTTCTGAAAATCAGCCCATGAAAACCCTGTGGAGCACAACGGTCTCAATGCAGCTGATCACAGGGATGGTTCAGGGCTGGGCCACATTTGGTTCAGTTGTGCATGAGGTCACCATGAGTTGGGGGCTGACTTGATGGCAGCTAACAACAAAAATCCCCCACCCCAGATCTGTGGGCTCTAGTTTCCCAGGCCAGGACAAAGAACCCACATTGCAGAAAGCTCCCCAGTGGGCTCTCATGGGCTGGTGGGGGCCGAGAACCCACAGGTGAGGCCCCAGTGAGAGGCTCCACGCTAAGCAGATGGCACAGTGCAGTGTCCAGGTGCTGGGTGCTGGTGGTGATGCTGCCTACTTGGGGTCTCATTTTGAGTCCTTCCAAATGCTAAAGGACGCTTCCAAATGTAGACTTGAGCCCCAGACTGTGACTGGGTCTACTGATGAATAAAACAAGATAGCAACCAACAACTCCATAGGGTGAGGTGTCTATGAGACTGGGGGGCCTGTGAGGTGGAAACAGGTGTCTGTCTAGGGTCTGGTCAGTGGAGGAAGGCGAACAGGCAGAGGACTGCCCAGGAAGAGTCTGCCCAGGCTCCTGGAAGTTTGTGGTAAAGCCCTTGGCGACCAGGAGTGTCTTAACAACGCGAGGCTGTGCTTTGGGACCAACCACCGGTAGCGCCTGAGGGGAAGCACTGCCTACCACGTGGGTGGGATTTGAGCTGTTCAGGGGTGGCTGCAGTTGACCACCATGTTCACAGCTGGGGTGTCACATCCCAGAGACCCCTGCAGAAATGCTGCCCCCTGGAGGCCTGGAGGCCTGGCAGACCACAAAGGGGAGCCTGGGCTGAGCCAGTAGACACTTAACAGGTTTCCTAGCTCCCCGGCCAATCTGTCTTCTCAAAGGGCAGCTTGAATAGTTTACATCCACTGGGCTTCCTGGAAGACAGACCAGCGGGGGGCCACCTCCAGTGACAGAAGCTCCCCCACACCCTTCCTTGTCCTTGCTGGCCCCCCGAGGGTGAGCTGGACCCTCAGCCAAGAGCACCTTCCTGGTCCTCTCCGAGGCCCAGCCTGCCTCTGCCGAGCCCGGGGGAGTGCCTCCCACTTCACCACCCCAATCATCCTGCGGGGGCACAGAGGACCGCAGCATCCTTGCTGAGACAATATGAAAGTATTGTTCTACCTCCATAAGTGGCCTGACCTGCCCTGCTGTCATGACCCTCACCACCACCTCTGTTAGCACTCGTTTGCGAGCAGAGCCAGCGAGTTCATCACGTGGGAAGGCAGGGCCCGCCGGGAGGCTGCTGCCTAGCCCCAGAAGCGCAGCGTGACCCCTGTGTCCACTGGCCTGGGGGTTGAGGGGCGGGAAGGGGTTTCATGGCGTGGGCACTCACAGGATGTACATCTGGAGCTCCAGCTTGTCTTTGTGGATGCTGTTGTAGCTCCTCAGGAAGCTGAAGGGAGGCAGTGGGTGGTGCCACTACCCCCTGGGGATGGGCATGGTCCCAGCCCAGCGCTTTATGTACCACAGCCCTAAAAGCTGGGAGAAAGTGTGTCT